>NC_087555.1:1453939-2907879 GCF_036250125.1 Pseudopipra pipra | reverse complement strand
ATCTGCAGGACGCTTTCGCCGCACTCCCTCACGTCCAGGTAGACCAGGGCCTGAAAGGCACGGAGCGGTGACGGGCTGCCCGGCCGGCAGCAGCCCGCACCCGCACAGGGCTGGGCCCAGGCAGCAGCACAGGGTGCGGCACCGTCCCGGGCAGCCCTGCCCAAAAGCAGCAGTGGCTCTGCAGAGCCCCTGGGCTCCCTGCCCTGCGCAGGCCACTCGCCCGCTCCTCTGTGCCACCCAGCCCTGGCATTCCTTGGCCTTGAGGAGCCATGAGGGAAGTGCGAGTGCTGGCAGCAGAAGGACCCAAAACACAGCTGGGGACAAGTGTCACCCCAGCAGCAAGGGGCCAAGGGCACACAGTGGAGCCCCCCCCCCCGCCCCAGCTCCCTTCACTGGGCTTCCCCCGCAGATGCGGCTGCACAAGGCCAGAGAGGTGGAGGCAGCTCGGCCAGGCAGCGCTCGCCATCAGGCTCACCTCCACAAGGAACACCATGGCAGGGAGCTCCCAGGGACACATCTCCTCGCTGAGCAGCTCCAGGAGGCAGCACACAATGCTGCAACACCAGGGGGTGCAGAAAGAGCCCATCTCCCTGGCAGGAGGGAAACAAGAACTGTCATGCCTGAGCTGGCTGGGCAAACCTCTCCTGGGACTCACTCCCAGAGGCCTGGTCTTTCCCCAGCACCCCGGCAGGGGACCAGGGCACTCTGGCAGGCGGCTCCTCCTGTGCACCCACCTCTCCCAGCCTTTGCCACACTGCTCGGCCATCCCTGGGTGACAAGGCCCTCCGGCCCACGACCCACGGGCACTGCGTGGGGTGCCCTGTGCAGAGGGCAGAAATGACAGGGGCAGCGGGGACAAGGGGGTCTCACCTGGCCAGCAGACCCACTGCGTAGTGGTGGGTGTCGGCGTTGAGGAGCGTGTCCCAGCCACACTTGCGCTCCAGTGCCACCACCACGCTCTCGCAGCGCAGACGGTGCAGCAGGGCTTTGAGGGTCAGCACTGCAAACCTGCGTGCAGAGCAAAGCCCAGGTCATGCTGGGAGCCCTGGCCAGCCCCGAAGGCGTGGCAGGGACAGGAGGAGTGGGATGGAGCACCTGTTGGGCTTGGTGGGAAGGCTGTGTTGCTTCCGGCACTCCCTCCACAGGGTGTCAACCTCCTCCGGCATCTGCACTGTGCTGAAGAACACTTGGAAGAGCAGATGCACAAAGAGGTTGGGGAAACACTCCCTCACTGCCCGTGTGCAGCAGAGCAGATGGAGGATCTTCCAGAGTGCCACGGTTGCCTGCAAAAAGGAAACCAGCCGGAGACAGCGCTCAGTGCCCGGACATCCATGGGGCAGGGCCCGAGCGTGGCAGGGAGAGGCCAGGGGAGACACAGCAGGAGCAGCCGGCCTGGTGCCCCTGAACCTGCCCCTAAGCCAGCTTGCCAGCCCAGTGCCTGAGGCAGGGAGATGCAGCGCTGGGGGAGGATGAAGAGCTGCCGGAGAGGTGACGTGGCGCTGAGCAAAGGCCGGTTCCAGAAACTCACAGCCAGGGCAAAGACTTCCGCTTCGTCCCCATCCGAGGTGCGCATGCTGCAGGCTGGCCAGCTTCCCAGGACGAGGGCAAGGATCGTCAGCACCGACTCTGCAGTAGTTCTCAAGGAGATGATTGCTCTCCACATGCTCACAGCAGCTCTGCGGGGTCAAAGCTCTGTGTCAGCGGGCTCTCAACCACAGTGCCACGGCCTGGGCACTTCCCGCTCCCAGCTGACAGAGCCACAGCACCCTGAGGAGCAAGGAGGGCACATGGGAGCAGGATCCGTGGCTGGCATGCTAGAGGCTCCTTGGAACTCTGGGCCTGAGGGACACCTGGGATGGGCTCTACAGGATGATGGGCTGGTGAGCCCTGGAGGCAGAGGGGCCCCATACCTGTCACAGCATGGGGCAGAGCGCAGCAGAGTCACCACCACATCCACGGGGTGCGCCTCGACCAGAGCCAGAAGAGTCCTGTCCAGTCTGCGCTCAGCACACACATTGGCCGTGAGCCACCGGTGGATGTACCTGACGAAGGCTGGCACCTGCAGGGGGCACGGGGCAGACTTGGAGAGCTGCCAGAGCCAGCAACTTGCCCGGCTTCCCCCGACAAGCGCTTCCCTTCCCACCACTCTGGGCTGGCCTCAAAGGCTGAGGGGGCCCAGCAGAGCCGGCGTGAGGGCCCGCACAATCCTTGCAGGGCTGGAGCCCTGGCCACAGGCTGCTTACTTTCTCGGCACTGGAGACACCATTCTCCACAAGCAAATCCAGCAGGGCAGCGCTGGTCTCGGCATTGCAGAGGTCAGAGCTTGCCATGCCCCCAGCACCCATGGCGATGGTCTCTTCCCTCCAAATGCACCTGCTGAATTGGCAAACCATCTGCAGGAGAAAGGCAGGAAGAGAGGGATGTGCCCTGGAGAACTCTGACAGCGGCGCCAGGCTGAGCAGGGACAGCAGGCCCAGCCCAGGAGGCCGTGGCTGCAGGTACCTGTGCTGCCCTGCAGAAGCGGCCCCGGGCGCGGTCTTGCTCCTGTGTACGGTCCCGTCCTTGATCTGGCAAAGAGCGAGCGCGGTCAGAGCTGAGGGGCTGCGGGACAGGCCGCAGAACACGGCCCAGCCCTGCGCTCCACGGGCAGGGCCGGCCCCGGGATGGCCAGTGCATGGAGCTGCCGGGGGATCAGCCCCGAGCCCTCCTTCCCCCTCCCTTTCCTTGGCCCTGTCCACAAGGGATGCGATGGCAAGAGGCTCATCTGGCTGCAGCCACCAGCCCTGGGGCCCAGCTGTGCCACTCACCCTCCTGCAGGGGCTGGGACTGCTCCACCTCCTCAGGCTGCTGGGATGGGGCAGCTCCAGGGCCTTCCTCCTCCCCCTCCTTCAGCCAGGCCAGCTTGGGCACCCTGGGGGGTCTCTGCTCTGTGTCTCTCTCTGGCTTCATGGCTTCCTGCAGGAGAGATGGCACGGAAAAGCTCTGGCTCACCAAGTCCTGCACAAGTGCCTTGAAGGCACCTGCAACACGGCAGGTTTGGGAACACTGCGGCTCATCAAGTTCCAAAGTCTGGCCTGGAGGGGCCAGGGGGGAGTTGGAGAGCTGCCAGAGGGAGCAATTTTCCCAGTTGCCCCCAAGAAGTGCTTCCCTTCCCACCATACTGTGCTGGCCTCAAAGGCTGAGGGGGCCCAGCAGACCTGGCTTGAGGGGCCACACAATCCCTACCCACAGGCTGCTTACTTCCACAGAGACAACTCTCTCCCCAGGAATGTCCAGACCAGGAGCACTGGGCGGGCACTGAACGGCTGCGATGTCAGTGTCTGCCTCGCCCTCGGACGTTGCGCTGTCAGCCTTGGCCGTGAGCTCACTGGGCGTGGGGTCAGGCTGTGCCATGACCTCGCCTGGTGCGATCCTGGTCTTTGGACGCCGAATGCCCACGAATTTCCGAACGGCCTACAGGAAAACAAAGGGTAGGGAAGAGCAGGATGTGCCATGGAGAGCTCCGACAGTGGTGCCAGGCTGAGCAGTGGCAGCAGGCCCAGCCCAGGAGGCCGTGGCTGCAGGTACCTGTGCTGCCCTGCGGAAGCGGCCACGGGCACGGTCCTGTTCTTGTGTCCGGTCCCGTCCTGGATCTGGCAAAGAGCGAGCGCGGTCAGAGCTGAGGGGCTGCGGGACAGGCCGCAGAACACGGCCCAGCCCTGTGCTCCACAGGCAGGGCCAGCCCCGGCATGCCCTGTGCATGGAGCTGCCAGGGATCAGTCCTGGGCCCTCCTTCCCCCTCCCTTTTCCTGGCCACGTCCACAGGGGATGGGATGGGAGGGGATGGGATGGGAAGAGGCCCAGCCGGCTGCAGCCACCAGCTGTTGGCCCAGCTCTGCCACTCACCCTCCTGCAGGGGCTGGGGCTGCTCCACCTCCTCAGGCTGCTGTGCAGGGGCAGTCTCAGGGCCTTCCTTCTTCTTCTTCCTGAGAAACCTGCACAGGCTGAAGCGTCTCTCCGCCATCCTACAGTCGGGCCTCAAGGGCAGCCGCCGCAGGGATTGGAGACGCTAGGGAAAAGCTCCAGGGCACGAAGCCCCAGAGAACGGCCTCGAGGGCACCTGCCGCAGGGCCTGGAGACTCCTCGCCGAAGCTCCGGGTCACCAAGTCCTGCGGTCTGGCCTCGAGGGCACCTGAAAGACAGAAAAGCCTACAAAAGGCAAGTCCTGCAGTGCGGCCTCAAGGGCAGCCGCCGCAGGGATTGGAGATGGCAGGGAAAAGCTCTGGGGCACGAAGCCCCAGAGAATGGCCTCGAGGGCACCTGCCGCAGGGCCTGGAGACTCCTCGCCGAAGCTCCGGGTCACCAAGTCCCGCGGTCTGGCCTCGAGAGCACCTGAAAGATAGAAAAGTCTACAAAACGCAAGTCCTGCAGTGCGGCCTCAAGGGCAGCTGCCGCAGGGACTGGAGACACCTCGCAAAAGCTCCGTGTCACCAAGTCCCGCGGTCTGGCCTCGAGGGCACTCGCAGCACAAAAACGCCACCAAAACGCTCCGGATCAGAAAAGAACGAGTTGGCTGCACGGGGGCTCCGCACAGCACCGCTCTGTCCCGTCTGTCCCGTCGCACGCTCCGAGGAGCACTGAGGCGTGGCCACCTCACCACCACTACTAAGTCATCCCGTGTCACAAAGGGCCCTGTGACACCCTGCCCCGTGCCACCCCACCGTGTCACAAAGGGCCCTGTGACACCCTGCCACGTGCCCTGGGGCCTCCCCTAGCCCGGCCAACCTGCCCCAGGCGGGAAGGAGTCCGTTCTCCAAAGCATCCAAGACAGCTGGACACGAACTTTAGGCACAGCTGAAAAACTAAGCAAACCCTCCCCTGCTGTGCCTGCCCAGGGCAGCAGAAGGAGCCCCCTCGGCTGCCGAGGCAGCCGCAGCGGGAAGGCCACGGGGCCTCCACACGAGCTGGCACGGGCTCCTTGGGAGAAGTGCCGGCTGGTGGCCCTCCCGAACACGGGGCTGTGACACACAGAAGGAATGTGAGGGCAAGGTGTCTTAGTTTAACACGATTGCAACGTAGAAATCAAGAAACTTCAGGTGGAAGTGTGGAAAAGGAAAAGAAACAGCTTTTTATTAACCAAATCTGAATAAACAACAAATGGTGCAATCAAAACCTTTCGGAAGAAACAAAGCAAAGTCCCAATTCCCCAGGTGGAGGGGGGAAACCCGCAGCAACCTGGGGAGTGGGGTGGGAAGGCAGGACTGTTTTGGCAGTCCAACAGCTGCTCGCAGCCACCTGTGCTCGCAGCCAGCACTGAAAAGGAAAAAAAAAAAGTCCTTTCTCCCACAGGCCGTCTGAAAGCAGAATACCTTGCTCTGAGATGGCTTGCTCTCTTTCTCTCAGTTGTTCTCCACAAGGGGTCCCGTGGGGAAAAGAAACTTCCTCTCAGGCAAAGCAAAAGCAGGCAGCCAAAACCGGACTCCCCGCTCTGTCCGGTGCACACCAAACCCAAAGAAACCCCCCAAACGACAGACTCCCAGCCATGCCTGTGGCAACCGTGCTTCCCCGGGAGACCTCCCCCTCTCCCCGCTCCCGCGCTGCCCAGCGCCTGCGGCTCCGTTCTGCCCCCACCCCATCCCCGACTCCCCCCATCCCAGAAGAAACAGACTGCGGGGCGAGGACAAGGTACCCTAGGGAAAAAATTCCCACATCTCCTTTCAAACCTATGACACAAGGGCACCAATGCTGCTCCCACCCCATTGGCCAGGGCTGCGCCAAAATCAGCAGTTCTGGCAAGTCCTTACCCAAGGAGACCTGTCACCGCCCCCAGTCCTGGCAGGGCTGGTGCCCCTCTCCTGCCCAAAGAGCTGTGCCCCCGGGGGACGACTCCCGAGGAGGCCCAGGCGTTGTGGCTGCTGCTGCTCCTGTGCACAGCCTGCTGCTCTTGTCTGTGGCTTGGGCAGCAGCGACGGCGCAGCCCTGCCCGAGGAGCCCCGTGCCCTCCCCGTGCTGGCAGCACCTCCGCGGGCCCAGAGCTCTGGCTCAGCGGGCTCTGGGACACAGCCCCGTGGGCTGGGCAGCCGCAGGGGCCCGGGCTGGCCCACGGCCCTGCCCCTGCCCCTGGCCCTGGCTGGCAGCTGCTGCAGTCTGGGCTGGGAGAGGGACTGCGACAGCAATTGGGTTCGAGCGAAGTAGAGGATGGAAACACACACTGTCACGCAGTGGAGCTATCACCGTGCTGTCACAACTTTATTGAAGCAGGGCTTGGACTTCTATAGGGGAGGGTGAGGAAGGTGCTGGAAAAAAGGGCGGAGCATGGGACTGACATGGGAAACAGCCAACCAGGGAAGGAAGGAGGGCACATGGAATCAGCAGGAGCCAACGGGGAGAGTATCTGTGTAACAGGGAAGGGACTAAATCAAGGGAAAAAACACAGGTTCGAGAGATTCTGGAACGTGAATAAACCAAACACCGTTGCTAGTTGGCAAAAATAATAGCTATTTATTAGGAAAAGGTGGCAAACAAGGAAAAAGGGAGAAAACAAAACAGGCGCCTGAGGGAAAAGGATTGGGGCGGAGGAAAAAGTGCATAAAAGACCCTAGGAAGAAGGCTTCCCCCCATACTCACCAAGGTATCACCTGTAAACAAGTCTTACCCATCCTAACCAATAATGAAATCTCTCTGCAGCACCTGCGGGTTCACGGGGGGTGGCAGGCTCCCACTTCAAGCAGGCGTCCCAGCTGAAAGCAACTTGGTCCATCGTGAAGAGCCGCGCCCCCAAGAAGCGTCTCTGCTTTTTATAAAGTTTTTTGAGAGCACCTGCCCCGGAGAGGTGTGGCCAGCACTGCCCCGTCAGGGCTCTGAACCCCACCCCCTTGGTTATGTAAGTGCACCCCTCCTGCACATGCGTGAGCACTTTGGAAAGTCCCCCACACAGGCGCAGTGATTGGGGGGGGGTCTTCCCAATTGAGGCTGGGGCTTACTTCATCACCCTCCTCATCACTTTGTCCTCCAACTGCCCCTGACGAGCAATTGACCAATCACAACAGACCAATTAAAACAGTTTACACAGAAGCTCTCCCTCCAAGGCCAAGTTCACTGCTTTATCAGAAGACTTGGCAGGAGAAAGCATAAACTAACTGCAGGTGGCTAGGGCCAAACATAGACCAAAAAGTAACATCCCAACTTCGTCCCGATACAATCTGCAATGCAGCAGATGGGAACCAATAGGAAAAATGGGGATATCCGTGAGAGGAAAATACATTGAAATTGGAAAAACTTAGAAGAAAACTGTCTGAACAAGTTCTTTGGTAAACCCTGGTAACAATAAAGCAGTCTTTTCCTGTATTAGTCTTCTCTCGGTAACAGTGTCCCATAGTATCGATCCCAGGCAGGTGCTTAGCCATTTGTGCTTCTTCCCGCACCTGCCTCAGCTCCTGTTGCCCTATTTGCAACAGTTCTTTTTCTCGGCAGGTGCCTTCCTCAGGCAGCACCAGCGGTCGTGCCCCGCCAGGGCCCCCTTGCCCTCCTTGTCCCCAGCCAGGCCAGCCTGGCCCCCTTGGCGCTGTCCCCACCCTCCTGCCCAGGCCTCCAGCCCTTCTGCCGCAGGCACGGCAGACACCCCGGGCAAGCGCCACAGCAGCCGGCCAACACCTGGGCAGGACACAGATGGCACTTCCTGCCTGGGACAGGGCTTCTGGCCATCTCCAAGGACCTTTGGCTCAGGGAGCCCCACAGCTCCAGCCTTTGCCCAGCTGCTCTGCTGCAAGCTTGGAGGCTTCAGCACAGCACCACCAAAGGCCAAGGGGACTTAGGGCTCTTTCTCTTCTCACTGCACACCCGGGCAAGCGTTGCTGAGCACAAGGACCCTTTTTCCCCTCTTCCCCAATGCCCTGTGCAAACTGGGCACCAAAAAACACTCCTGAACCTCTGTGTGTGGCAAGAGGAATTTTATATTCCTATGCTGGACTAGAGGGAAGTGCTTCCACAGCAGGGGTCTTCCTCGCAGGCTCACGTGGCCCCAGCAGACACCGCTTCCCACATCAAGCCTCCCCAGAGCTCAGGCAGCACAGCCAGAAACTGCCCCGCAGAGCAGGACAGCTCGTGCAGGCCCCGCACAGCCAGTCTGGCGGCTGCTGCACCTGGGGGGATGCAGCTCTCTGAGCAGCTTCGAGCACACGGTAGCTCTGAAGCGCCAGGCTTGAGATGGCGGGGCTGGTGTCGTTCCTCAGACCCTGAAGAACTGCAACAGGGAGGAACAGAGCCAAGGTCAGAGCCTGGATCTGTGGCGACCCAAGAAGCTCCTCCAGCCAGGGCCATCTCACCCAGTTCTTGCCATGGCCAGCAGGGAGCAGGGCCCAACGGGATCAGCCGGAAGGCGCTGGCCACCAAAACCCCCCGTGCCCCTGAAATCTCTCTCTGCTCTGCCCAAGCCGTCCCTCATCCGTGCAGGGAGCAGAGCCCTCCACAGCCAGGGCAGGATTGCAGCTCCCTGCCCCGGGCTCTGTGCTCCTCCCACCAGCCCCCGCTGACACCGCGCTGCCCTCACTCACTCTCGATGATGTCCTGCAGCTCTTCGGGCTGTCCCCGCAGGTACCTCCCGGCCATCCCTGGGAACACAGATCCTGTCAGGGCCCCAGCGGCACAGCTCCCCCCCGGTGGCGCTGCCGGCCCGGCCACGCACCCTCCTGCCCTGGCAGGGCTGAGCCCGGGGCCTTCCCGCCTCGGGACACCCCAGGGCTGGGCTGGCACAGGGCGGCAGCCACCAGGGCACTCGGGGTTCCCCAGCACATCCCTGGGCCGCATCCTGCTGCCACTGCAGCAGCCGGGGCTGGGGCCGAGCTGCAGCGGGGCGGGGAGGGACCTTGTGGCTCACCAATGAACCTGATGGCCGCCTCTCGCAGGGGCTCCTGTGGGCTCTCCAGGTACGGCAAAGCCTGGCGCAGGTACTCGGCCGCTCGACTCCGCTCCTTTTGCAGCTGCAGAGAGCGGCAGGGCCGGAGGGAAGGGTTGGCTGGGGCTCTGCCCCATGGCTGGGAGCTGCCTGCGCCCAGCAGTGGCCTCCCCTGCCCGCACGCCCCAGGCAAGGCAGCAGCGTGTGGGGCGCAGGCTTCTGTCCCGCAGGCGGCTGCAGCAGTGGGCAGGGCCACAGTGCCAGCCCCACACTCTGAGCATCGGGGACTGGGGGCTGCTCCAGCCTGGGGCTGGGGCTTCATGGCCGTCCTTACCAGGCACTCGCTGAACATCCACAGCTCCTTCCTCTTCACAATCTTCTGCAGGTCCTTTCTCTTCAGGAAGCTGGCCACACAAAGCAGCGCTTCCCCAGAGGCCTGCAGAGCAACAAGCACTGGGAGATGGCACCACGGCCCAGGGCAAAGGAGCCGTGTCCCTGGAGCAAGGCCAGCAGGAGGCTGGAGCCCATCAGGTGCCAGGGCAGGAGGCAGCCCAGCCCCCTGCCACGGGGACACCAGAGCCCACAAGTGCTCACTCACCTCTGCCACTCTGTGGTTCTCATCGTGGCAGTGGAAGAAGAGTGGAAGCAGGCTCTGGCGCACGTGTGGCTTCAGGGCCTTTTTTCCCTCTTTCTCCCCTGTCACCATCACCCCACGGAAGAGGAGGATGGAGGACAGTTGCACACTGCTGTCAGCCTGGTGGAAATGAAATGACCTCAGCACTGGCTTCTCCAGGCCCACCTGGGCACAGGCCTGAAAATCCACAAGGGACAAAGTTTCCTGCCAGCACCCGTTGCCTGTGGCTGCGGGGCACAGAGCCTTACGTTGTCGAAGAGCGGCTGCAGCGCCTCAGCCAGCTGCAGGGCGGTGGGGCTGGAGAGCTGGATGTCTTTATTGGAGAGCAGAAAGCCGAGGACGCTGACAGTCCTCTGGACCAGCTCTCCATCTGCGTCCCACAGGAGCTGCACGAGGCTTTCAGTCAGGCTGCCCATTCTTTTGGCCTGTGAGGAACACAAGGCTGTGCTGTGAAGCCATGAAGGGCTGCAGTGCCAACCCCGCTCCGGTGGGGCAGCCCCACGTGCTGCCGCGGGGCCCAGAGCCCAAAGGCCTGTCCCGAGGGACTCGGGCAGCTGAGCGGGGAGGCAGCAGAGCTGGCAGCAGCTGTGCTCCCCAGCCCCGGCATCGCAGCACGGCTTCGGCCAACCGCCCCTTCCTCACCGTCACGGCATCCTGGCTGAGCACCACCAGGCCCCTCAGCACTTGGCGGCGCATCTCTGGGCACTCGCTCCACAGGTGCCTTGAAAGGATCTGCAGGACGCTTTCGCCGCACTCCCTCACGTCCAGGTAGACCAGGGCCTGAAAGGCACGGAGCGGTGACGGGCTGCCCGGCCGGCAGCAGCCCGCACCCGCACAGGGCTGGGCCCAGGCAGCAGCACAGGGTGCGGCACCGTCCCGGGCAGCCCTGCCCAAAAGCAGCAGTGGCTCTGCAGAGCCCCTGGGCTCCCTGCCCTGCGCAGGCCACTCGCCCGCTCCTCTGTGCCACCCAGCCCTGGCATTCCTTGGCCTTGAGGAGCCATGAGGGAAGTGCGAGTGCTGGCAGCAGAAGGACCCAAAACACAGCTGGGGACAAGTGTCACCCCAGCAGCAAGGGGCCAAGGGCACACAGTGGAGCCCCCCCCCCGCCCCAGCTCCCTTCACTGGGCTTCCCCCGCAGATGCGGCTGCACAAGGCCAGAGAGGTGGAGGCAGCTCGGCCAGGCAGCGCTCGCCATCAGGCTCACCTCCACAAGGAACACCATGGCAGGGAGCTCCCAGGGACACATCTCCTCGCTGAGCAGCTCCAGGAGGCAGCACACAATGCTGCAACACCAGGGGGTGCAGAAAGAGCCCATCTCCCTGGCAGGAGGGAAACAAGAACTGTCATGCCTGAGCTGGCTGGGCAAACCTCTCCTGGGACTCACTCCCAGAGGCCTGGTCTTTCCCCAGCACCCCGGCAGGGGACCAGGGCACTCTGGCAGGCGGCTCCTCCTGTGCACCCACCTCTCCCAGCCTTTGCCACACTGCTCGGCCATCCCTGGGTGACAAGGCCCTCCGGCCCACGACCACGGGCACTGCGTGGGGTGCCCTGTGCAGAGGGCAGAAATGACAGGGGCAGCGGGGACAAGGGGGTCTCACCTGGCCAGCAGACCCACTGCGTAGTGGTGGGTGTCGGCGTTGAGGAGCGTGTCCCAGCCACACTTGCGCTCCAGTGCCACCACCACGCTCTCGCAGCGCAGACGGTGCAGCAGGGCTTTGAGGGTCAGCACTGCAAACCTGCGTGCAGAGCAAAGCCCAGGTCATGCTGGGAGCCCTGGCCAGCCCCGAAGGCGTGGCAGGGACAGGAGGAGTGGGATGGAGCACCTGTTGGGCTTGGTGGGAAGGCTGTGTTGCTTCCGGCACTCCCTCCACAGGGTGTCAACCTCCTCCGGCATCTGCACTGTGCTGAAGAACACTTGGAAGAGCAGATGCACAAAGAGGTTGGGGAAACACTCCCTCACTGCCCGTGTGCAGCAGAGCAGATGGAGGATCTTCCAGAGTGCCACGGTTGCCTGCAAAAAGGAAACCAGCCGGAGACAGCGCTCAGTGCCCGGACATCCATGGGGCAGGGCCCGAGCGTGGCAGGGAGAGGCCAGGGGAGACACAGCAGGAGCAGCCGGCCTGGTGCCCCTGAACCTGCCCCTAAGCCAGCTTGCCAGCCCAGTGCCTGAGGCAGGGAGATGCAGCGCTGGGGGAGGATGAAGAGCTGCCGGAGAGGTGACGTGGCGCTGAGCAAAGGCCGGTTCCAGAAACTCACAGCCAGGGCAAAGACTTCCGCTTCGTCCCCATCCGAGGTGCGCATGCTGCAGGCTGGCCAGCTTCCCAGGACGAGGGCAAGGATCGTCAGCACCGACTCTGCAGTAGTTCTCAAGGAGATGATTGCTCTCCACATGCTCACAGCAGCTCTGCGGGGTCAAAGCTCTGTGTCAGCGGGCTCTCAACCACAGTGCCACGGCCTGGGCACTTCCCGCTCCCAGCTGACAGAGCCACAGCACCCTGAGGAGCAAGGAGGGCACATGGGAGCAGGATCCGTGGCTGGCATGCTAGAGGCTCCTTGGAACTCTGGGCCTGAGGGACACCTGGGATGGGCTCTACAGGATGATGGGCTGGTGAGCCCTGGAGGCAGAGGGGCCCCATACCTGTCACAGCATGGGGCAGAGCGCAGCAGAGTCACCACCACATCCACGGGGTGCGCCTCGACCAGAGCCAGAAGAGTCCTGTCCAGTCTGCGCTCAGCACACACATTGGCCGTGAGCCACCGGTGGATGTACCTGACGAAGGCTGGCACCTGCAGGGGGCACGGGGCAGACTTGGAGAGCTGCCAGAGCCAGCAACTTGCCCGGCTTCCCCCGACAAGCGCTTCCCTTCCCACCACTCTGGGCTGGCCTCAAAGGCTGAGGGGGCCCAGCAGAGCCGGCGTGAGGGCCCGCACAATCCTTGCAGGGCTGGAGCCCTGGCCACAGGCTGCTTACTTTCTCGGCACTGGAGACACCATTCTCCACAAGCAAATCCAGCAGGGCAGCGCTGGTCTCGGCATTGCAGAGGTCAGAGCTTGCCATGCCCCCAGCACCCATGGCGATGGTCTCTTCCCTCCAAATGCACCTGCTGAATTGGCAAACCATCTGCAGGAGAAAGGCAGGAAGAGAGGGATGTGCCCTGGAGAACTCTGACAGCGGCGCCAGGCTGAGCAGGGACAGCAGGCCCAGCCCAGGAGGCCGTGGCTGCAGGTACCTGTGCTGCCCTGCAGAAGCGGCCCCGGGCGCGGTCCTGCTCCTGTGTCCGGTCCCGTCCTGGATCTGGCAAAGAGCGAGCGCGGTCAGAGCTGAGGGGCTGCGGGACAGGCCGCAGAACACGGCCCAGCCCTGCGCTCCACAGGCAGGGCCGGCCCCGGGATGGCCAGTGCATGGAGCTGCCGGGGGATCAGCCCCGAGCCCTCCTTCCCCCTCCCTTTCCTTGGCCCTGTCCACAAGGGATGCGATGGCAAGAGGCTCATCTGGCTGCAGCCACCAGCCCTGGGGCCCAGCTGTGCCACTCACCCTCCTGCAGGGGCTGGGACTGCTCCACCTCCTCAGGCTGCTGGGCTGGGGCAGCTCCAGGGCCTTCCTCCTCCCCCTCCTTCAGCCAGGCCAGCTTGGGCACCCTGGGGGGTCTCTGCTCTGTGTCTCTCTCTGGCTTCATGGCTTCCTGCAGGAGAGATGGCACGGAAAAGCTCTGGCTCACCAAGTCCTGCACAAGTGCCTTGAAGGCACCTGCAACACGGCAGGTTTGGGAACACTGCGGCTCATCAAGTTCCAAAGTCTGGCCTGGAGGGGCCAGGGGGGAGTTGGAGAGCTGCCAGAGGGAGCAATTTTCCCAGTTGCCCCCAAGAAGTGCTTCCCTTCCCACCATACTGTGCTGGCCTCAAAGGCTGAGGGGGCCCAGCAGACCTGGCTTGAGGGGCCACACAATCCCTACCCACAGGCTGCTTACTTCCACAGAGACAACTCTCTCCCCAGGAATGTCCAGACCAGGAGCACTGGGCGGGCACTGAGCGGCTGCGATGTCAGTGTCTGCCTCGCCCTCGGACGTTGCGCTGTCAGCCTTGGCCGTGAGCTCACTGGGCGTGGGGTCAGGCTGTGCCATGACCTCGCCTGGTGCGATCCTGGTCTTTGGACGCCGAATGCCCACGAATTTCCGAACGGCCTACAGGAAAACAAAGGGCAGGGAAGAGCGGGATGTGCCATGGAGAGCTCCGACAGTGGTGCCAGGCTGAGCAGTGGCAGCAGGCCCAGCCCAGGAGGCCGTGGCTGCAGGTACCTGTGCTGCCCTGCGGAAGCGGCCACGGGCACGGTCCTGTTCTTGTGTCTGGTCCTGTCCTGGATCTGGCAAAGAGCGAGCGCGGTCAGAGCTGAGGGGCTGCGGGACAGGCCGGAGAACACGGCCCAGCCCTGTGCTCCACAGGCAGGGCCGGCCCCGGGATGGCCAGTGCATGGAGCTGCCAGGGATCAGCCCCAGGCCCTCCTCCCCCCTCCCTTTTCCTGGCCACGTCCACAGGGGATGGGATGGGAGGGGATGGGATGGGAAGAGGCCCAGCCGGCTGCAGCCACCAGCTGTTGGCCCAGCTCTGCCACTCACCCTCCTGCAGGGGCTGGGGCTGCTCCACCTCCTCAGGCTGCTGTGCAGGGGCAGTCTCAGGGCCTTCCTTCTTCTTCTTCCTGAGAAACCTGCACAGGCTGAAGCGTCTCTCCGCCATCCTACAGTCGGGCCTCAAGGGCAGCCGCCGCAGGGATTGGAGACGCTAGGGAAAAGCTCCAGGGCACGAAGCCCCAGAGAACGGCCTCGAGGGCACCTGCCGCAGGGCCTGGAGACTCCTCGCCGAAGCTCCGGGTCACCAAGTCCTGCGGTCTGGCCTCGAGGGCACCTGAAAGACAGAAAAGCCTACAAAAGGCAAGTCCTGCAGTGCGGCCTCAAGGGCAGCCGCCGCAGGGATTGGAGATGGCAGGGAAAAGCTCTGGGGCACGAAGCCCCAGAGAATGGCCTCGAGGGCACCTGCCGCAGGGCCTGGAGACTCCTCGCCGAAGCTCCGGGTCACCAAGTCCCGCGGTCTGGCCTCGAGAGCACCTGAAAGATAGAAAAGTCTACAAAACGCAAGTCCTGCAGTGCGGCCTCAAGGGCAGCTGCCGCAGGGACTGGAGACACCTCGCAAAAGCTCCGTGTCACCAAGTCCCGCGGTCTGGCCTCGAGGGCACTCGCAGCACAAAAACGCCACCAAAACGCTCCGGATCAGAAAAGAACGAGTTGGCTGCACGGGGGCTCCGCACAGCACCGCTCTGTCCCGTCTGTCCCGTCGCACGCTCCGAGGAGCACTGAGGCGTGGCCACCTCACCACCACTACTAAGTCATCCCGTGTCACAAAGGGCCCTGTGACACCCTGCCCCGTGCCACCCCACCGTGTCACAAAGGGCCCTGTGACACCCTGCCACGTGCCCTGGGGCCTCCCCTAGCCCGGCCAACCTGCCCCAGGCGGGAAGGAGTCCGTTCTCCAAAGCATCCAAGACAGCTGGACACGAACTTTAGGCACAGCTGAAAAACTAAGCAAACCCTCCCCTGCTGTGCCTGCCCAGGGCAGCAGAAGGAGCCCCCTCGGCTGCCGAGGCAGCCGCAGCGGGAAGGCCACGGGGCCTCCACACGAGCTGGCACGGGCTCCTTGGGAGAAGTGCCGGCTGGTGGCCCTCCCGAACACGGGGCTGTGACACACAGAAGGAATGTGAGGGCAAGGTGTCTTAGTTTAACACGATTGCAACGTAGAAATCAAGAAACTTCAGGTGGAAGTGTGGAAAAGGAAAAGAAACAGCTTTTTATTAACCAAATCTGAATAAACAACAAATGGTGCAATCAAAACCTTTCGGAAGAAACAAAGCAAAGTCCCAATTCCCCAGGTGGAGGGGGGAAACCCGCAGCAACCTGGGGAGTGGGGTGGGAAGGCAGGACTGTTTTGGCAGTCCAACAGCTGCTCGCAGCCACCTGTGCTCGCAGCCAGCACTGAAAAGGAAAAAAAAAAAGTCCTTTCTCCCACAGGCCGTCTGAAAGCAGAATACCTTGCTCTGAGATGGCTTGCTCTCTTTCTCTCAGTTGTTCTCCACAAGGGGTCCCGTGGGGAAAAGAAACTTCCTCTCAGGCAAAGCAAAAGCAGGCAGCCAAAACCGGACTCCCCGCTCTGTCCGGTGCACACCAAACCCAAAGAAACCCCCCAAACGACAGACTCCCAGCCATGCCTGTGGCAACCGTGCTTCCCCGGGAGACCTCCCCCTCTCCCCGCTCCCGCGCTGCCCAGCGCCTGCGGCTCCGTTCTGCCCCCACCCCATCCCCGACTCCCCCCATCCCAGAAGAAACAGACTGCGGGGCGAGGACAAGGTACCCTAGGGAAAAAATTCCCACATCTCCTTTCAAACCTATGACACAAGGGCACCAATGCTGCTCCCACCCCATTGGCCAGGGCTGCGCCAAAATCAGCAGTTCTGGCAAGTCCTTACCCAAGGAGACCTGTCACCGCCCCCAGTCCTGGCAGGGCTGGTGCCCCTCTCCTGCCCAAAGAGCTGTGCCCCCGGGGGACGACTCCCGAGGAGGCCCAGGCGTTGTGGCTGCTGCTGCTCCTGTGCACAGCCTGCTGCTCTTGTCTGTGGCTTGGGCAGCAGCGACGGTGCAGCCCTGCCCGAGGAGCCCTGCGCCCTCCCTGTGCTGGCAGCACCTCCGCGGGCCCAGAGCTCTGGCTCGGCGGGCTCTGGGACACAGCCCCGTGGGCTGGGCAGCCGCAGGGGCCCGGGCTGGCCCACGGCCCTGCCCCTGCCCCTGGCCCTGGCTGGCAGCTGCTGCAGTCTGGGCTGGGAGAGGGACTGCGACAGCAAGTGGGTTCGAGCGAAGTAGAGGATGGAAACACACACTGTCACGCAGTGGAGCTATCACCGTGCTGTCACAACTTTATTGAAGCAGGGCTTGGACTTCTATAGGGGAGGGTGAGGAAGGTGCTGGAAAAAAGGGCGGAGCATGGGACTGACATGGGAAACAGCCAACCAGGGAAGGAAGGAGGGCACATGGAATCAGCAGGAGCCAACGGGGAGAGTATCTGTGTAACAGGGAAGGGACTAAATCAAGGGAAAAAACACAGGTTCGAGAGATTCTGGAACGTGAATAAACCAAACACCGTTGCTAGTTGGCAAAAATAATAGCTATTTATTAGGAAAAGGTGGCAAACAAGGAAAAAGGGAGAAAACAAAACAGGCGCCTGAGGGAAAAGGATTGGGGCGGAGGAAAAAGTGCATAAAAGACCCTAGGAAGAAGGCTTCCCCCCATACTCACCAAGGTATCACCTGTAAACAAGTCTTACCCATCCTAACCAATAATGAAATCTCTCTGCAGCACCTGCGGGTTCACGGGGGGTGGCAGGCTCCCACTTCAAGCAGGCGTCCCAGCTGAAAGCAACTTGGTCCATCGTGAAGAGCCGCGCCCCCAAGAAGCGTCTCTGCTTTTTATAAAGTTTTTTGAGAGCACCTGCCCCGGAGAGGTGTGGCCAGCACTGCCCCGTCAGGGCTCTGAACCCCACCCCCTTGGTTATGTAAGTGCACCCCTCCTGCACATGCGTGAGCACTTTGGAAAGTCCCCCACACAGGCGCAGTGATTGGGGGGGGGTCTTCCCAATTGAGGCTGGGGCTTACTTCATCACCCTCCTCATCACTTTGTCCTCCAACTGCCCCTGACGAGCAATTGACCAATCACAACAGACCAATTAAAACAGTTTACACAGAAGCTCTCCCTCCAAGGCCAAGTTCACTGCTTTATCAGAAGACTTGGCAGGAGAAAGCATAAACTAACTGCAGGTGGCTAGGGCCAAACATAGACCAAAAAGTAACATCCCAACTTCGTCCCGATACAATCTGCAATGCAGCAGATGGGAACCAATAGGAAAAATGGGGATATCCGTGAGAGGAAAATACATTGAAATTGGAAAAACTTAGAAGAAAACTGTCTGAACAAGTTCTTTGGTAAACCCTGGTAACAATAAAGCAGTCTTTTCCTGTATTAGTCTTCTCTCGGTAACAGTGTCCCATAGTATCGATCCCAGGCAGGTGCTTAGCCATTTGTGCTTCTTCCCGCACCTGCCTCAGCTCCTGTTGCCCTATTTGCAACAGTTCTTTTTCTCGGCAGGTGCCTTCTTCAGGCAGCACCAGCGGTCGTGCCCCACCAGGGACCCCTTGCCCTCCTTGTCCCCAGCCAGGCCAGCCTGGCCCCCTTGGCGCTGTCCCCACCCTCCTGCCCAGGCCTCCAGCCCTTCTGCCGCAGGCACGGCAGACACCCCGGGCAAGCGCCACAGCAGCCGGCCAACACCTGGGCAGGACACAGATGGCACTTCCTGCCTGGGACAGGGCTTCTGGCCATCTCCAAGGACCTTTGGCTCAGGGAGCCCCACAGCTCCAGCCTTTGCCCAGCTGCTCTGCTGCAAGCTTGGAGGCTTCAGCACAGCACCACCAAAGGCCAAGGGGACTTAGGGCTCTTTCTCTTCTCACTGCACACCCGGGCAAGCGTTGCTGAGCACAAGGACCCTTTTTCCCCTCTTCCCCAATGCCCTGTGCAAACTGGGCACCAAAAAACACTCCTGAGCCTCTGTGTGTGGCAAGAGGAATTTTATATTCCTATGCTGGACTAGAGGGAAGTGCTTCCACAGCAGGGGTCTTCCTCGCAGGCTCACGTGGCCCCAGCAGACACCGCTTCCCACATCAAGCCTCCCCAGAGCTCAGGCAGCACAGCCAGAAACTGCCCCGCAGAGCAGGACAGCTCGTGCAGGCCCCGCACAGCCAGTCTGGCGGCTGCTGCACCTGGGGGGATGCAGCTCTCTCAGCAGCTTCGAGCACACGGTAGCTCTGAAGCGCCAGGCTTGAGATGGCGGGGCTGGTGTCGTTCCTCAGACCCTGAAGAACTGCAACAGGGAGGAACAGAGCCAAGGTCAGAGCCTGGATCTGTGGCGACCCAAGAAGCTCCTCCAGCCAGGGCCATCTCACCCAGTTCTTGCCATGGCCAGCAGGGAGCAGGGCCCAACGGGATCAGCCGGAAGGCGCTGGCCACCAAAACCCCCCGTGCCCCTGAAATCTCTCTCTGCTCTGCCCAAGCCGTCCCTCATCCGTGCAGGGAGCAGAGCCCTCCACAGCCAGGGCAGGATTGCAGCTCCCTGCCCCGGGCTCTGTGCTCCTCCCACCAGCCCCCGCTGACACCGCGCTGCCCTCACTCACTCTCGATGATGTCCTGCAGCTCTTCGGGCTGTCCCCGCAGGTACCTCCCGGCCATCCCTGGGAACACAGATCCTGTCAGGGCCCCAGCGGCACAGCTCCCCCCCGGTGGCGCTGCCGGCCCGGCCACGCACCCTCCTGCCCTGGCAGGGCTGAGCCCGGGGCCTTCCCGCCTCGGGACACCCCAGGGCTGGGCTGGCACAGGGCGGCAGCCACCAGGGCACTCGGGGTTCCCCAGCACATCCCTGGGCCGCATCCTGCTGCCACTGCAGCAGCCGGGGCTGGGGCCGAGCTGCAGCGGGGCGGGGAGGGACCTTGTGGCTCACCAATGAACCTGATGGCCGCCTCTCGCAGGGGCTCCTGTGGGCTCTCCAGGTACGGCAAAGCCTGGCGCAGGTACTCGGCCGCTCGACTCCGCTCCTTTTGCAGCTGCAGAGAGCGGCAGGGCCGGAGGGAAGGGTTGGCTGGGGCTCTGCCCCATGGCTGGGAGCTGCCTGCGCCCAGCAGTGGCCTCCCCTGCCCGCACGCCCCAGGCAAGGCAGCAGCGTGTGGGGCGCAGGCTTCTGTCCCGCAGGCGGCTGCAGCAGTGGGCAGGGCCACAGTGCCAGCCCCACACTCTGAGCATCGGGGACTGGGGGCTGCTCCAGCCTGGGGCTGGGGCTTCATGGCCGTCCTTACCAGGCACTCGCTGAACATCCACAGCTCCTTCCTCTTCACAATCTTCTGCAGGTCCTTTCTCTTCAGGAAGCTGGCCACACAAAGCAGCGCTTCCCCAGAGGCCTGCAGAGCAACAAGCACTGGGAGATGGCACCACGGCCCAGGGCAAAGGAGCCGTGTCCCTGGAGCAAGGCCAGCAGGAGGCTGGAGCCCATCAGGTGCCAGGGCAGGAGGCAGCCCAGCCCCCTGCCACGGGGACACCAGAGCCCACAAGTGCTCACTCACCTCTGCCACTCTGTGGTTCTCATCGTGGCAGTGGAAGAAGAGTGGAAGCAGGCTCTGGCGCACGTGTGGCTTCAGGGCCTTTTTTCCCTCTTTCTCCCCTGTCACCATCACCCCACGGAAGAGGAGGATGGAGGACAGTTGCACACTGCTGTCAGCCTGGTGGAAATGAAATGACCTCAGCACTGGCTTCTCCAGGCCCACCTGGGCACAGGCCTGAAAATCCACAAGGCACAAAGTTTCCTGCCAGCACCCGTTGCCTGTGGCTGCGGGGCACAGAGCCTTACGTTGTCGAAGAGCGGCTGCAGCGCCTCAGCCAGCTGCAGGGCGGTGGGGCTGGAGAGCTGGATGTCTTTATTGGAGAGCAGAAAGCCGAGGACGCTGACAGTCCTCTGGACCAGCTCTCCATCTGCGTCCCACAGGAGCTGCACGAGGCTTTCAGTCAGGCTGCCCATTCTTTTGGCCTGTGAGGAACACAAGGCTGTGCTGTGAAGCCATGAAGGGCTGCAGTGCCAACCCCGCTCCGGTGGGGCAGCCCCACGTGCTGCCGCGGGGCCCAGAGCCCAAAGGCCTGTCCCGAGGGACTCGGGCAGCTGAGCGGGGAGGCAGCAGAGCTGGCAGCAGCTGTGCTCCCCAGCCCCGGCATCGCAGCACGGCTTCGGCCAACCGCCCCTTCCTCACCGTCACGGCATCCTGGCTGAGCACCACCAGGCCCCTCAGCACTTGGCGGCGCATCTCTGGGCACTCGCTCCACAGGTGCCTTGAAAGGATCTGCAGGACGCTTTCGCCGCACTCCCTCACGTCCAGGTAGACCAGGGCCTGAAAGGCACGGAGCGGTGACGGGCTGCCCGGCCGGCAGCAGCCCGCACCCGCACAGGGCTGGGCCCAGGCAGCAGCACAGGGTGCGGCACCGTCCCGGGCAGCCCTGCCCAAAAGCAGCAGTGGCTCTGCAGAGCCCCTGGGCTCCCTGCCCTGCGCAGGCCACTCGCCCGCTCCTCTGTGCCACCCAGCCCTGGCATTCCTTGGCCTTGAGGAGCCATGAGGGAAGTGCGAGTGCTGGCAGCAGAAGGACCCAAAACACAGCTGGGGACAAGTGTCACCCCAGCAGCAAGGGGCCAAGGGCACACAGTGGAGCCCCCCCCCCGCCCCAGCTCCCTTCACTGGGCTTCCCCCGCAGATGCGGCTGCACAAGGCCAGAGAGGTGGAGGCAGCTCGGCCAGGCAGCGCTCGCCATCAGGCTCACCTCCACAAGGAACACCATGGCAGGGAGCTCCCAGGGACACATCTCCTCGCTGAGCAGCTCCAGGAGGCAGCACACAATGCTGCAACACCAGGGGGTGCAGAAAGAGCCCATCTCCCTGGCAGGAGGGAAACAAGAACTGTCATGCCTGAGCTGGCTGGGCAAACCTCTCCTGGGACTCACTCCCAGAGGCCTGGTCTTTCCCCAGCACCCCGGCAGGGGACCAGGGCACTCTGGCAGGCGGCTCCTCCTGTGCACCCACCTCTCCCAGCCTTTGCCACACTGCTCGGCCATCCCTGGGTGACAAGGCCCTCCGGCCCACGACCACGGGCACTGCGTGGGGTGCCCTGTGCAGAGGGCAGAAATGACAGGGGCAGCGGGGACAAGGGGGTCTCACCTGGCCAGCAGACCCACTGCGTAGTGGTGGGTGTCGGCGTTGAGGAGCGTGTCCCAGCCACACTTGCGCTCCAGTGCCACCACCACGCTCTCGCAGCGCAGACGGTGCAGCAGGGCTTTGAGGGTCAGCACTGCAAACCTGCGTGCAGAGCAAAGCCCAGGTCATGCTGGGAGCCCTGGCCAGCCCCGAAGGCGTGGCAGGGACAGGAGGAGTGGGATGGAGCACCTGTTGGGCTTGGTGGGAAGGCTGTGTTGCTTCCGGCACTCCCTCCACAGGGTGTCAACCTCCTCCGGCATCTGCACTGTGCTGAAGAACACTTGGAAGAGCAGATGCACAAAGAGGTTGGGGAAACACTCCCTCACTGCCCGTGTGCAGCAGAGCAGATGGAGGATCTTCCAGAGTGCCACGGTTGCCTGCAAAAAGGAAACCAGCCGGAGACAGCGCTCAGTGCCCGGACATCCATGGGGCAGGGCCCGAGCGTGGCAGGGAGAGGCCAGGGGAGACACAGCAGGAGCAGCCGGCCTGGTGCCCCTGAACCTGCCCCTAAGCCAGCTTGCCAGCCCAGTGCCTGAGGCAGGGAGATGCAGCGCTGGGGGAGGATGAAGAGCTGCCGGAGAGGTGACGTGGCGCTGAGCAAAGGCCGGTTCCAGAAACTCACAGCCAGGGCAAAGACTTCCGCTTCGTCCCCATCCGAGGTGCGCATGCTGCAGGCTGGCCAGCTTCCCAGGACGAGGGCAAGGATCGTCAGCACCGACTCTGCAGTAGTTCTCAAGGAGATGATTGCTCTCCACATGCTCACAGCAGCTCTGCGGGGTCAAAGCTCTGTGTCAGCGGGCTCTCAACCACAGTGCCACGGCCTGGGCACTTCCCGCTCCCAGCTGACAGAGCCACAGCACCCTGAGGAGCAAGGAGGGCACATGGGAGCAGGATCCGTGGCTGGCATGCTAGAGGCTCCTTGGAACTCTGGGCCTGAGGGACACCTGGGATGGGCTCTACAGGATGATGGGCTGGTGAGCCCTGGAGGCAGAGGGGCCCCATACCTGTCACAGCATGGGGCAGAGCGCAGCAGAGTCACCACCACATCCACGGGGTGCGCCTCGACCAGAGCCAGAAGAGTCCTGTCCAGTCTGCGCTCAGCACACACATTGGCCGTGAGCCACCGGTGGATGTACCTGACGAAGGCTGGCACCTGCAGGGGGCACGGGGCAGACTTGGAGAGCTGCCAGAGCCAGCAACTTGCCCGGCTTCCCCCGACAAGCGCTTCCCTTCCCACCACTCTGGGCTGGCCTCAAAGGCTGAGGGGGCCCAGCAGAGCCGGCGTGAGGGCCCGCACAATCCTTGCAGGGCTGGAGCCCTGGCCACAGGCTGCTTACTTTCTCGGCACTGGAGACACCATTCTCCACAAGCAAATCCAGCAGGGCAGCGCTGGTCTCGGCATTGCAGAGGTCAGAGCTTGCCATGCCCCCAGCACCCATGGCGATGGTCTCTTCCCTCCAAATGCACCTGCTGAATTGGCAAACCATCTGCAGGAGAAAGGCAGGAAGAGAGGGATGTGCCCTGGAGAACTCTGACAGCGGCGCCAGGCTGAGCAGGGACAGCAGGCCCAGCCCAGGAGGCCGTGGCTGCAGGTACCTGTGCTGCCCTGCAGAAGCGGCCCCGGGCGCGGTCCTGCTCCTGTGTCCGGTCCCGTCCTGGATCTGGCAAAGAGCGAGCGCGGTCAGAGCTGAGGGGCTGCGGGACAGGCCGCAGAACACGGCCCAGCCCTGCGCTCCACAGGCAGGGCCGGCCCCGGGATGGCCAGTGCATGGAGCTGCCGGGGGATCAGCCCCGAGCCCTCCTTCCCCCTCCCTTTCCTTGGCCCTGTCCACAAGGGATGCGATGGCAAGAGGCTCATCTGGCTGCAGCCACCAGCCCTGGGGCCCAGCTGTGCCACTCACCCTCCTGCAGGGGCTGGGACTGCTCCACCTCCTCAGGCTGCTGGGCTGGGGCAGCTCCAGGGCCTTCCTCCTCCCCCTCCTTCAGCCAGGCCAGCTTGGGCACCCTGGGGGGTCTCTGCTCTGTGTCTCTCTCTGGCTTCATGGCTTCCTGCAGGAGAGATGGCACGGAAAAGCTCTGGCTCACCAAGTCCTGCACAAGTGCCTTGAAGGCACCTGCAACACGGCAGGTTTGGGAACACTGCGGCTCATCAAGTTCCAAAGTCTGGCCTGGAGGGGCCAGGGGGGAGTTGGAGAGCTGCCAGAGGGAGCAATTTTCCCAGTTGCCCCCAAGAAGTGCTTCCCTTCCCACCATACTGTGCTGGCCTCAAAGGCTGAGGGGGCCCAGCAGACCTGGCTTGAGGGGCCACACAATCCCTACCCACAGGCTGCTTACTTCCACAGAGACAACTCTCTCCCCAGGAATGTCCAGACCAGGAGCACTGGGCGGGCACTGAGCGGCTGCGATGTCAGTGTCTGCCTCGCCCTCGGACGTTGCGCTGTCAGCCTTGGCCGTGAGCTCACTGGGCGTGGGGTCAGGCTGTGCCATGACCTCGCCTGGTGCGATCCTGGTCTTTGGACGCCGAATGCCCACGAATTTCCGAACGGCCTACAGGAAAACAAAGGGCAGGGAAGAGCGGGATGTGCCATGGAGAGCTCCGACAGTGGTGCCAGGCTGAGCAGTGGCAGCAGGCCCAGCCCAGGAGGCCGTGGCTGCAGGTACCTGTGCTGCCCTGCGGAAGCGGCCACGGGCACGGTCCTGTTCTTGTGTCTGGTCCTGTCCTGGATCTGGCAAAGAGCGAGCGCGGTCAGAGCTGAGGGGCTGCGGGACAGGCCGGAGAACACGGCCCAGCCCTGTGCTCCACAGGCAGGGCCAGCCCTGGGATGCCCAGTGCATGGAGCTGCCAGGGATCAGCCCCAGGCCCTCCTCCCCCCTCCCTTTTCCTGGCCACGTCCACAGGGGATGGGATGGGAGGGGATGGGATGGGAAGAGGCCCAGCCGGCTGCAGCCACCAGCTGTTGGCCCAGCTCTGCCACTCACCCTCCTGCAGGGGCTGGGGCTGCTCCACCTCCTCAGGCTGCTGTGCAGGGGCAGTCTCAGGGCCTTCCTTCTTCTTCTTCCTGAGAAACCTGCACAGGCTGAAGCGTCTCTCCGCCATCCTACAGTCGGGCCTCAAGGGCAGCCGCCGCAGGGATTGGAGATGGCAGGGAAAAGCTCTGGGGCACGAAGCCCCAGAGAATGGCCTCGAGGGCACCTGCCGCAGGGCCTGGAGACTCCTCGCCGAAGCTCCGGGTCACCAAGTCCCGCGGTCTGGCCTCGAGAGCACCTGAAAGATAGAAAAGTCTACAAAACGCAAGTCCTGCAGTGCGGCCTCAAGGGCAGCTGCCGCAGGGACTGGAGACACCTCGCAAAAGCTCCGTGTCACCAAGTCCCGCGGTCTGGCCTCGAGGGCACTCGCAGCACAAAAACGCCACCAAAACGCTCCGGATCAGAAAAGAACGAGTTGGCTGCACGGGGGCTCCGCACAGCACCACTCTGTCCCGTCTGTCCCGTCGCACGCTCCGAGGAGCACTGAGGCGTGGCCACCTCACCACCACTACTAAGTCATCCCGTGTCACAAAGGGCCCTGTGACACCCTGCCCCGTGCCACCCCACCGTGTCACAAAGGGCCCTGTGACACCCTGCCACGTGCCCTGGGGCCTCCCCTAGCCCGGCCAACCTGCCCCAGGCGGGAAGGAGTCCGTTCTCCAAAGCATCCAAGACAGCTGGACACGAACTTTAGGCACAGCTGAAAAACTAAGCAAACCCTCCCCTGCTGTGCCTGCCCAGGGCAGCAGAAGGAGCCCCCTCGGCTGCCGAGGCAGCCGCAGCGGGAAGGCCACGGGGCCTCCACACGAGCTGGCACGGGCTCCTTGGGAGAAGTGCCGGCTGGTGGCCCTCCCGAACACGGGGCTGTGACACACAGAAGGAGTGTGAGGGCAAGGTGTCTTAGTTTAACACGATTGCAACGTAGAAATCAAGAAACTTCAGGTGGAAGTGTGGAAAAGGAAAAGAAACAGCTTTTTATTAACCAAATCTGAATAAACAACAAATGGTGCAATCAAAACCTTTCGGAAGAAACAAAGCAAAGTCCCAATTCCCCAGGTGGAGGGGGGAAACCCGCAGCAACCTGGGGAGTGGGGTGGGAAGGCAGGACTGTTTTGGCAGTCCAACAGCTGCTCGCAGCCACCTGTGCTCGCAGCCAGCACTGAAAAGGAAAAAAAAAAAGTCCTTTCTCCCACAGGCCGTCTGAAAGCAGAATACCTTGCTCTGAGATGGCTTGCTCTCTTTCTCTCAGTTGTTCTCCACAAGGGGTCCCGTGGGGAAAAGAAACTTCCTCTCAGGCAAAGCAAAAGCAGGCAGCCAAAACCGGACTCCCCGCTCTGTCCGGTGCACACCAAACCCAAAGAAACCCCCCAAACGACAGACTCCCGGCCATGCCTGTGGCAACCGTGCTTCCCCGGGAGACCTCCCCCTCTCCCCGCTCCCGCGCTGCCCAGCGCCTGCGGCTCCGTTCTGCCCCCACCCCATCCCCGACTCCCCCCATCCCAGAAGAAACAGACTGCGGGGCGAGGACAAGGTACCCTAGGGAAAAAATTCCCACATCTCCTTTCAAACCTATGACACAAGGGCACCAATGCTGCTCCCACCCCATTGGCCAGGGCTGCGCCAAAATCAGCAGTTCTGGCAAGTCCTTACCCAAGGAGACCTGTCACCGCCCCCAGTCCTGGCAGGGCTGGTGCCCCTCTCCTGCCCAAAGAGCTGTGCCCCCGGGGGACGACTCCCGAGGAGGCCCAGGCGTTGTGGCTGCTGCTGCTCCTGTGCACAGCCTGCTGCTCTTGTCTGTGGCTTGGGCAGCAGCGACGGTGCAGCCCTGCCCGAGGAGCCCTGCGCCCTCCCTGTGCTGGCAGCACCTCCGCGGGCCCAGAGCTCTGGCTCGGCGGGCTCTGGGACACAGCCCCGTGGGCTGGGCAGCCGCAGGGGCCCGGGCTGGCCCACGGCCCTGCCCCTGCCCCTGGCCCTGGCTGGCAGCTGCTGCAGTCTGGGCTGGGAGAGGGACTGCGACAGCAAGTGGGTTCGAGCGAAGTAGAGGATGGAAACACACACTGTCACGCAGTGGAGCTATCACCGTGCTGTCACAACTTTATTGAAGCAGGGCTTGGACTTCTATAGGGGAGGGTGAGGAAGGTGCTGGAAAAAAGGGCGGAGCATGGGACTGACATGGGAAACAGCCAACCAGGGAAGGAAGGAGGGCACATGGAATCAGCAGGAGCCAACGGGGAGAGTATCTGTGTAACAGGGAAGGGACTAAATCAAGGGAAAAAAAACAGGTTCGAGAGATTCTGGAACGTGAATAAACCAAACACCGTTGCTAGTTGGCAAAAATAATAGCTATTTATTAGGAAAAGGTGGCAAACAAGGAAAAAGGGAGAAAACAAAACAGGCGCCTGAGGGAAAAGGATTGGGGCGGAGGAAAAAGTGCATAAAAGACCCTAGGAAGAAGGCTTCCCCCCATACTCACCAAGGTATCACCTGTAAACAAGTCTTACCCATCCTAACCAATAATGAAATCTCTCTGCAGCACCTGCGGGTTCATGGGGGGTGGCAGGCTCCCACTTCAAGCAGGCGTCCCAGCTGAAAGCAACTTGGTCCATCGTGAAGAGCCGCGCCCCCAAGAAGCGTCTCTGCTTTTTATAAAGTTTTTTGAGAGCACCTGCCCCGGAGAGGTGTGGCCAGCACTGCCCTGTCAGGGCTCTGAACCCCACCCCCTTGGTTATGTAAGTGCACCCCTCCTGCACATGCGTGAGCACTTTGGAAAGTCCCCCACACAGGCGCAGTGATTGGGGGGGGTCTTCCCAATTGAGGCTGGGGCTTACTTCATCACCCTCCTCATCACTTTGTCCTCCAACTGCCCCTGACGAGCAATTGACCAATCACAACAGACCAATTAAAACAGTTTACACAGAAGCTCTCCCTCCAAGGCCAAGTTCACTGCTTTATCAGAAGACTTGGCAGGAGAAAGCATAAACTAACTGCAGGTGGCTAGGGCCAAACATAGACCAAAAAGTAACATCCCAACTTCGTCCCGATACAATCTGCAATGCAGCAGATGGGAACCAATAGGAAAAATGGGGATATCCGTGAGAGGAAAATACATTGAAATTGGAAAAACTTAGAAGAAAACTGTCTGAACAAGTTCTTTGGTAAACCCTGGTAACAATAAAGCAGTCTTTTCCCGTATTAGTCTTCTCTCGGTAACAGTGTCCCATAGTATCGATCCCAGGCAGGTGCTTAGCCATTTGTGCTTCTTCCCGCACCTGCCTCAGCTCCTGTTGCCCTATTTGCAACAGTTCTTTTTCTCGGCAGGTGCCTTCTTCAGGCAGCACCAGCGGTCGTGCCCCACCAGGGACCCCTTGCCCTCCTTGTCCCCAGCCAGGCCAGCCTGGCCCCCTTGGCGCTGTCCCCACCCTCCTGCCCAGGCCTCCAGCCCTTCTGCCGCAGGCACGGCAGACACCCCGGGCAAGCGCCACAGCAGCCGGCCAACACCTGGGCAGGACACAGATGGCACTTCCTGCCTGGGACAGGGCTTCTGGCCATCTCCAAGGACCTTTGGCTCAGGGAGCCCCACAGCTCCAGCCTTTGCCCAGCTGCTCTGCTGCAAGCTTGGAGGCTTCAGCACAGCACCACCAAAGGCCAAGGGGACTTAGGGCTCTTTCTCTTCTCACTGCACACCCGGGCAAGCGTTGCTGAGCACAAGGACCCTTTTTCCCCTCTTCCCCAATGCCCTGTGCAAACTGGGCACCAAAAACCACTCCTGAACCTCTGTGTGTGGCAAGAGGAATTTTATATTCCTATGCTGGACTAGAGGGAAGTGCTTCCACAGCAGGGGTCTTCCTCGCAGGCTCACGTGGCCCCAGCAGACACCGCTTCCCACATCAAGCCTCCCCAGAGCTCAGGCAGCACAGCCAGAAACTGCCCCGCAGAGCAGGACAGCTCGTGCAGGCCCCGCACAGCCAGTCTGGCGGCTGCTGCACCTGGGGGGATGCAGCTCTCTCAGCAGCTTCGAGCACACGGTAGCTCTGAAGCGCCAGGCTTGAGATGGCGGGGCTGGTGTCGTTCCTCAGACCCTGAAGAACTGCAACAGGGAGGAACAGAGCCAAGGTCAGAGGCTGGATCTGTGGCGACCCAAGAAGCTCCTCCAGCCAGGGCCATCTCACCCAGTTCTTGCCATGGCCAGCAGGGAGCAGGGCCCAACGGGATCAGCCGGAAGGCGCTGGCCACCAAAACCCCCCGTGCCCCTGAAATCTCTCTCTGCTCTGCCCAAGCCGTCCCTCATCCGTGCAGGGAGCAGAGCCCTCCACAGCCAGGGCAGGATTGCAGCTCCCTGCCCCGGGCTCTGTGCTCCTCCCACCAGCCCCCGCTGACACCGCGCTGCCCTCACTCACTCTCGATGATGTCCTGCAGCTCTACGGGCTGTCCCCGCAGGTACCTCCCGGCCATCCCTGGGAACACAGATCCTGTCAGGGCCCCAGCGGCACAGCTCCCCCCCGGTGGCGCTGCCGGCCCGGCCACGCACCCTCCTGCCCTGGCAGGGCTGAGCCTGGGGCCTTCCCGCCTCGGGACACCCCAGGGCTGGGCTGGCACAGGGCGGCAGCCACCAGGGCACTCGGGGCTCCCCAGCACATCCCTGGGCCGCATCCTGCTGCCGCTGCAGCAGCCGGGGCTGGGGCCGAGCTGCAGCGGGGCGGGGAGGGACCTTGTGGCTCACCAATGAACCTGATGGCCGCCTCTCGCAGGGGCTCCTGTGGGCTCTCCAGGTACGGCAAAGCCTGGCGCAGGTACTCGGCCGCTCGACTCCGCTCCTTTTGCAGCTGCAGAGAGCGGCAGGGCCGGAGGGAAGGGTTGGCTGGGGCTCTGCCCCATGGCTGGGAGCTGCCTGCGCCCAGCAGTGGCCTCCCCTGCCCGCACGCCCCAGGCAAGGCAGCAGCGTGTGGGGCGCAGGCTTCTGTCCCGCAGGCGGCTGCAGCAGTGGGCAGGGCCACAGTGCCAGCCCCACACTCTGAGCATCGGGGACTGGGGGCTGCTCCAGCCTGGGGCTGGGGCTTCATGGCCGTCCTTACCAGGCACTCGCTGAACATCCACAGCTCCTTCCTCTTCACAATCTTCTGCAGGTCCTTTCTCTTCAGGAAGCTGGCCACACAAAGCAGCGCTTCCCCAGAGGCCTGCAGAGCAACAAGCACTGGGAGATGGCACCACGGCCCAGGGCAAAGGAGCCGTGTCCCTGGAGCAAGGCCAGCAGGAGGCTGGAGCCCATCAGGTGCCAGGGCAGGAGGCAGCCCAGCCCCCTGCCACGGGGACACCAGAGCCCACAAGTGCTCACTCACCTCTGCCACTCTGTGGTTCTCATCGTGGCAGTGGAAGAAGAGTGGAAGCAGGCTCTGGCGCACGTGTGGCTTCAGGGCCTTTTTTCCCTCTTTCTCCCCTGTCACCATCACCCCACGGAAGAGGAGGATGGAGGACAGTTGCACACTGCTGTCAGCCTGGTGGAAATGAAATGACCTCAGCACTGGCTTCTCCAGGCCCACCTGGGCACAGGCCTGAAAATCCACAAGGGACAAAGTTTCCTGCCAGCACCCGTTGCCTGTGGCTGCGGGGCACAGAGCCTTACGTTGTCGAAGAGCGGCTGCAGCGCCTCAGCCAGCTGCAGGGCGGTGGGGCTGGAGAGCTGGATGTCTTTATTGGAGAGCAGAAAGCCGAGGACGCTGACAGTCCTCTGGACCAGCTCTCCATCTGCGTCCCACAGGAGCTGCACGAGGCTTTCAGTCAGGCTGCCCATTCTTTTGGCCTGTGAGGAACACAAGGCTGTGCTGTGAAGCCATGAAGGGCTGCAGTGCCAACCCCGCTCCGGTGGGGCAGCCCCACGTGCTGCCGCGGGGCCCAGAGCCCAAAGGCCTGTCCCGAGGGACTCGGGCAGCTGAGCGGGGAGGCAGCAGAGCTGGCAGCAGCTGTGCTCCCCAGCCCCAGCACTGCAGCACGGCTTCGGCCAACCGCCCCTTCCTCACCGTCACGGCATCCTGGCTGAGCACCACCAGGCCCCTCAGCACTTGGCGGCGCATCTCTGGGCACTCGCTCCACAGGTGCCTTGAAAGGATCTGCAGGACGCTTTCGCCGCACTCCCTCACGTCCAGGTAGACCAGGGCCTGAAAGGCACGGAGCGGTGACGGGCTGCCCGGCCGGCAGCAGCCCGCACCCGCACAGGGCTGGGCCCAGGCAGCAGCACAGGGTGCGGCACCGTCCCGGGCAGCCCTGCCCAAAAGCAGCAGTGGCTCTGCAGAGCCCCTGGGCTCCCTGCCCTGCGCAGGCCACTCGCCCGCTCCTCTGTGCCACCCAGCCCTGGCATTCCTTGGCCTTGAGGAGCCATGAGGGAAGTGCGAGTGCTGGCAGCAGAAGGACCCAAAACACAGCTGGGGACAAGTGTCACCCCAGCAGCAAGGGGCCAAGGGCACACAGTGGAGCCCCCCCCCCGCCCCAGCTCCCTTCACTGGGCTTCCCCCGCAGATGCGGCTGCACAAGGCCAGAGAGGTGGAGGCAGCTCGGCCAGGCAGCGCTCGCCATCAGGCTCACCTCCACAAGGAACACCATGGCAGGGAGCTCCCAGGGACACATCTCCTCGCTGAGCAGCTCCAGGAGGCAGCACACAATGCTGCAACACCAGGGGGTGCAGAAAGAGCCCATCTCCCTGGCAGGAGGGAAACAAGAACTGTCATGCCTGAGCTGGCTGGGCAAACCTCTCCTGGGACTCACTCCCAGAGGCCTGGTCTTTCCCCAGCACCCCGGCAGGGGACCAGGGCACTCTGGCAGGCGGCTCCTCCTGTGCACCCACCTCTCCCAGCCTTTGCCACACTGCTCGGCCATCCCTGGGTGACAAGGCCCTCCGGCCCACGACCACGGGCACTGCGTGGGGTGCCCTGTGCAGAGGGCAGAAATGACAGGGGCAGCGGGGACAAGGGGGTCTCACCTGGCCAGCAGACCCACTGCGTAGTGGTGGGTGTCGGCGTTGAGGAGCGTGTCCCAGCCACACTTGCGCTCCAGTGCCACCACCACGCTCTCGCAGCGCAGACGGTGCAGCAGGGCTTTGAGGGTCAGCACTGCAAACCTGCGTGCAGAGCAAAGCCCAGGTCATGCTGGGAGCCCTGGCCAGCCCCGAAGGCGTGGCAGGGACAGGAGGAGTGGGATGGAGCACCTGTTGGGCTTGGTGGGAAGGCTGTGTTGCTTCCGGCACTCCCTCCACAGGGTGTCAACCTCCTCCGGCATCTGCACTGTGCTGAAGAACACTTGGAAGAGCAGATGCACAAAGAGGTTGGGGAAACACTCCCTCACTGCCCGTGTGCAGCAGAGCAGATGGAGGATCTTCCAGAGTGCCACGGTTGCCTGCAAAAAGGAAACCAGCCGGAGACAGCGCTCAGTGCCCGGACATCCATGGGGCAGGGCCCGAGCGTGGCAGGGAGAGGCCAGGGGAGACACAGCAGGAGCAGCCGGCCTGGTGCCCCTGAACCTGCCCCTAAGCCAGCTTGCCAGCCCAGTGCCTGAGGCAGGGAGATGCAGCGCTGGGGGAGGATGAAGAGCTGCCGGAGAGGTGACGTGGCGCTGAGCAAAGGCCGGTTCCAGAAACTCACAGCCAGGGCAAAGACTTCCGCTTCGTCCCCATCCGAGGTGCGCATGCTGCAGGCTGGCCAGCTTCCCAGGACGAGGGCAAGGATCGTCAGCACCGACTCTGCAGTAGTTCTCAAGGAGATGATTGCTCTCCACATGCTCACAGCAGCTCTGCGGGGTCAAAGCTCTGTGTCAGCGGGCTCTCAACCACAGTGCCACGGCCTGGGCACTTCCCGCTCCCAGCTGACAGAGCCACAGCACCCTGAGGAGCAAGGAGGGCACATGGGAGCAGGATCCGTGGCTGGCATGCTAGAGGCTCCTTGGAACTCTGGGCCTGAGGGACACCTGGGATGGGCTCTACAGGATGATGGGCTGGTGAGCCCTGGAGGCAGAGGGGCCCCATACCTGTCACAGCATGGGGCAGAGCGCAGCAGAGTCACCACCACATCCACGGGGTGCGCCTCGACCAGAGCCAGAAGAGTCCTGTCCAGTCTGCGCTCAGCACACACATTGGCCGTGAGCCACCGGTGGATGTACCTGACGAAGGCTGGCACCTGCAGGGGGCACGGGGCAGACTTGGAGAGCTGCCAGAGCCAGCAACTTGCCCGGCTTCCCCCGACAAGCGCTTCCCTTCCCACCACTCTGGGCTGGCCTCAAAGGCTGAGGGGGCCCAGCAGAGCCGGCGTGAGGGCCCGCACAATCCTTGCAGGGCTGGAGCCCTGGCCACAGGCTGCTTACTTTCTCGGCACTGGAGACACCATTCTCCACAAGCAAATCCAGCAGGGCAGCGCTGGTCTCGGCATTGCAGAGGTCAGAGCTTGCCATGCCCCCAGCACCCATGGCGATGGTCTCTTCCCTCCAAATGCACCTGCTGAATTGGCAAACCATCTGCAGGAGAAAGGCAGGAAGAGAGGGATGTGCCCTGGAGAACTCTGACAGCGGCGCCAGGCTGAGCAGGGACAGCAGGCCCAGCCCAGGAGGCCGTGGCTGCAGGTACCTGTGCTGCCCTGCAGAAGCGGCCCCGGGCGCGGTCCTGCTCCTGTGTCCGGTCCCGTCCTGGATCTGGCAAAGAGCGAGCGCGGTCAGAGCTGAGGGGCTGCGGGACAGGCCGCAGAACACGGCCCAGCCCTGCGCTCCACAGGCAGGGCCGGCCCCGGGATGGCCAGTGCATGGAGCTGCCGGGGGATCAGCCCCGAGCCCTCCTTCCCCCTCCCTTTCCTTGGCCCTGTCCACAAGGGATGCGATGGCAAGAGGCTCATCTGGCTGCAGCCACCAGCCCTGGGGCCCAGCTGTGCCACTCACCCTCCTGCAGGGGCTGGGACTGCTCCACCTCCTCAGGCTGCTGGGCTGGGGCAGCTCCAGGGCCTTCCTCCTCCCCCTCCTTCAGCCAGGCCAGCTTGGGCACCCTGGGGGGTCTCTGCTCTGTGTCTCTCTCTGGCTTCATGGCTTCCTGCAGGAGAGATGGCACGGAAAAGCTCTGGCTCACCAAGTCCTGCACAAGTGCCTTGAAGGCACCTGCAACACGGCAGGTTTGGGAACACTGCGGCTCATCAAGTTCCAAAGTCTGGCCTGGAGGGGCCAGGGGGGAGTTGGAGAGCTGCCAGAGGGAGCAATTTTCCCAGTTGCCCCCAAGAAGTGCTTCCCTTCCCACCATACTGTGCTGGCCTCAAAGGCTGAGGGGGCCCAGCAGACCTGGCTTGAGGGGCCACACAATCCCTACCCACAGGCTGCTTACTTCCACAGAGACAACTCTCTCCCCAGGAATGTCCAGACCAGGAGCACTGGGCGGGCACTGAACGGCTGCGATGTCAGTGTCTGCCTCGCCCTCAGGTGTTGCGCCGTCAGCCTTGGCCGTGAGCTCACTGGGCGTGGGGTCAGGCTGTGCCATGACCTCGCCTGGTGCGATCCTGGTCTTTGGACGCCGAATGCCCACGAATTTCCGAACGGCCTACAGGAAAACAAAGGGCAGGGAAGAGCGGGATGTGCCATGGAGAGCTCCGACAGTGGTGCCAGGCTGAGCAGTGGCAGCAGGCCCAGCCCAGGAGGCCGTGGCTGCAGGTACCTGTGCTGCCCTGCGGAAGCGGCCACGGGCACGGTCCTGTTCTTGTGTCTGGTCCTGGCCTGGATCTGGCAAAGAGCGAGCGCGGTCAGAGCTGAGGGGCTGCGGGACAGGCCGGAGAACACGGCCCAGCCCTGTGCTCCACAGGCAGGGCCAGCCCTGGGATGCCCAGTGCATGGAGCTGCCAGGGATCAGCCCCAGGCCCTCCTCCCCCCTCCCTTTTCCTGGCCACGTCCACAGGGGATGGGATGGGAGGGGATGGGATGGGAAGAGGCCCAGCCGGCTGCAGCCACCAGCTGTTGGCCCAGCTCTGCCACTCACCCTCCTGCAGGGGCTGGGGCTGCTCCACCTCCTCAGGCTGCTGTGCAGGGGCAGTCTCAGGGCCTTCCTTCTTCTTCTTCCTGAGAAACCTGCACAGGCTGAAGCGTCTCTCCGCCATCCTACAGTCGGGCCTCAAGGGTAGCCGCCGCAGGGATTGGAGATGCCAGGGAAAAGCTCCAGGGCACGAAGCCCCAGAGAGTGGCCTCGAGGGCACCTGCCGCAGGGCCTGGAGACTCCTCGCCAAAGCTCCGGGTCACCAAGTCCTGCGGTCTGGCCTCGAGGGCACCTGAAAGACAGAAAAGCCTACAAAAGGCAAGTCCCGCAGTGCGGCCTCAAGGGCAGCCGCCGCAGGGATTGGAGATGGCAGGGAAAAGCTCTGGGGCACGAAGCCCCAGAGAATGGCCTCGAGGGCACCTGCCACAGGGCTTGGAGACTCCTCGCCGAAGCTCCGGGTCACCAAGTCCCGCGGTCTGGCCTCGAGGGCACCTGAAAGATAGAAAAGCCTACGAAACGCAAGTCCTGCAGTGCAGACTCAAGGGCAGCTGCCGCAGGGACTGGAGACACCTCGCAAAAGCTCCGTGTCACCAAGTCCCGCGGTCTGGCCTCGAGGGCACTCGCAGCACAAAAACGCCACCAAAACGCTCCGGATCAGAAAAGAACGAGTTGGCTGCACGGGGGCTCCGCACAGCACCGCTCTGTCCCGTCTGTCCCGTCGCACGCTCCGAGGAGCACTGAGGCGTGGCCACCTCACCACCACTACTAAGTCATCACGTGTCACAAAGGGCCCTGTGACACCCTGCCCCGTGCCACCCCACCGTGTCACAAAGGGCCCTGTGACACACTGCCACGTGCCCTGGGGACTCCCCCAGCCCGGCCAACCTGCCCCAGGCGGGAAGGAGTCCGTTCTCCAAAGCATCCAAGACAGCTGGACACGAACTTTAGGCACAGCTGAAAAACTAAGCAAACCCTCCCCTGCTGTGCCTGCCCACGGCAGCAGAAGGAGCCCCCTCGGCTGCCGAGGCAGCCGCAGCGGGAAGGCCACGGGGCCTCCACACGAGCTGGCACGGGCTCCTTGGGAGAAGTGCCGGCTGGTGGCCCTCCCGAACACGGGGCTGTGACACACAGAAGGAACGTGGGGGCGAGGGCACCAGTGCTGCTCCCACCCCATTGCCCGGGGCTGCACCAAAATCAGCAGCTCTGGCAAGTCCTCGCCCAAGGAGACCTGCCACCGCCCCCAGTCCTGGCAGGGCCGGTGCCCGTCTCCTGCCCCACACAGCTGTGTCCCCGGGGCACTTCTCTGCCCCAGGGCAGCCAAAGCCAACAGGCACTGATGTCTGTGCTCTTGCAGGGGGCTGTCGGGAGCAGCAGCTGGAGCAATTGGTGGCCGTGCTCAGCAGCTGTCAGAAGGCAGAAACACTTTCTCCTTGTGGGAATGATTTTTTTTGGGCAGCACAAAACCACTCTCAGTTGCTGAGTTTTGCAGGAAGATTAGATTGGTCAGATATCCTGTCAAGTTTCCTTGTGTTATTTGGACTTTTTTCTTGCATTCTGCAAAATAAAAGCTGCCCAGTCTGATGTTCAAAGCTCCAGGTTCTGCATGTCCGGCTGCGACTCCCAGCTGATAGCCAGGGCATTGGGGAAAGTGGAGGGGACAGGGAGAACTCAGGGATGCAAACCTGTTCCCTGTCTCTGATTAAGGTGCCGGCCTCCTGAAGGAGCAGCCAAGACAAGTGCTGGCAGCAGACGTCTTTTGCCGGTTGCTGCTCCCACATGGACACAGGGCACACGTGTTGCCACGGGTCCAGAACACTTGATGCAAGAGCAATGGGGGGCCATGCATTGGCAGGGAATGGGCTCCAGCAAGCCCAAGGTAGGATCCTCTAGCAGCAAAACCTGAGCTTGTGAACTGGGCCATCTTTGCAGCAGACAGCACAGTGCTGACTTCTCTACATCCCTGAATCTCAGCCATACGAGTCCCTGCTTTGCTTCAGCTTCTGCTGCTTTTTCCTTTGTTCCCAGCTCACAAGCTCAGGTTTTGCTGCTAGACGATCAGGCTTTGGTCTTTCCATTCCCTACCAATGCATGGCCATAAGCAGCCCCCGGGCAGCCCCCTGGTTCCCTGCCAGCCGGCTGCTCTGGTGCTTGCCACTCTCTTAGAGCCTTGCACAAATCCCATAGACCATGAGAGGTTACGTGGGTACAGCGTGGGCACCCCATGCCTCCTGCCTCCACTGCAAAACAGGGAAGGGACCTTCCTGCAGGGACCAACCCGCCGACATCCCAGCTCCAGAAAGGCAGAGAGCTCTGCCAGTGTTTGCTATAAATCCCTTGGGCTCAGGTCTAATTGCTAAGATGGAATGATACGTTACTGGGGATTTCAAACACCTCTATTAAAAAAGAACTCTGGGAAACAATACAAGGAAATCACGGAAAGAGCTCTGGGATCCTGTGTGAGGTGGGAGAAAAAAACACTTCTGCCAGAAACAAAGGATTAAAACCCATGGAGGGCTTCAACTGCAGCTTGTGAAAATACCATGTTTAGAACACTGGATCTAAGAGACATCATAAATAAATATCTAATCCATGATAGAAAGCCAAAACAGCTTCTTTTGACGTACAAAGCATGTTTTAATAATATATATATTAAAAGACAGTCACCAGTCCCTGGCTGTTGCTGGAATCCATAGGTCTGGAATGGGATTCCCATTGCCTTGATCAGCTCAGCCCAAGATTATTTAGATTTTCCAAGGCCTTTACTGGCACAGACTCCCCCCAAAGCTGAGCCTAGCCAAGCTCAGCCATTTTCAGCACCACTGACCCCCCAGATCAATGTCCCATTTTCGAATTCATGCAGATTGTCAGGAAGAAATTCCAACAAAGCTGCCTTTCATTCCTGCCTTTCGTGGGCCATTTGGTGAAGTACTTAAAGGGAGCCAGGGCCAGACCTGTTTTAATTGCATCCTGGGAAGTTATTTTTCCAGGGAGAAATATTTCTGGGGGGGGGGGGGGGGGAAATGTCCATAAAAGTAACTTTAGGAGCGATGCAGCTTTGTGGGTGTTTCCTGGAGGAAATCTGGGCGATTGAAATCCCAAGTTCCGACGCTTTTCCGCAGCAGCAGGGCCCGGAGGATGCTGCTGCCAGCCCCCCAAATCTGGCTAGCTCCCTTGGGAAGGGAATTCCTCCTGCAGTTGGGAGCCATGGCTCGGCAGGATTGGCCTCCTCCCTCTCAGCTGGGTTTTCCTTGGGGAGGGATCCTGGACACCCCCAAAAAGGGCCGCTCCAGGCGGGGATTTCCGTGCCCCTGGTGGTGGTGGGAGTTGTTTTTCCCTTCATCCCTTTAACCGAGGGCAGCCCCGCAGGAGCTTGGCAGGAGTTTCCCGGCTAGGAGAAGGGAAATTCATGGATTTCACAGCCATCAAAGTGAGAGTTCCCAGTGGATCCTCCAGGAGAGGCCTCAGGGTTTCTTCCTTTTCCTCAGGAAGTGACAACGCTGGAAACTCCAGCCCATGATCACTTTGTCCCCCTGAAATTCCTCATTTTTGGAGCTCTCACCTCTTGTTTCACCTTTCAACTTCATTCTGATCCCCAGGGAGCGCGGAGCTGCACCAGGAGAGCACCTTTCCTCACCTGAGGAGACGGGCTTAGCTTCCAAGGCAGCTGAAGGAAGGCAAAAGCAGCTTTTCCTATGGATAACAACAAAGAATTGGACACTCCGGAGTGTCCAGGGAGGGGTTTCCAGTCCCAGATGTGACTGGGTTGTCCTTCCCAGCCTGGGTTCCAGAGGAGTGACCAGTTGTAGGAATGGGAACACAACCTGGATTTGTGGAATCATGGAATGATTTAAGTTCCCAATTATTCCTTCCCAATATCCCATCTAAACCTAGTTTCTTCCAGTTCGGAGCCATTCCCTCTTGTCCTGTCCCTCCAGAGCCTTGTCCAAAGTTTCTCTCCAAGAAGGACAGTCGTAGGTGATCCTACAAGTAAGTTTGTCTCCAGTGCCTAAACCCAGGCTGGCAATCCCTAAACCAAGGCTGGCAGTGCTTAAACCAAGGCTGGCAATTCCTAAGCACTTTCCAGTTGGATACTTCAGACTTGAGCTTTAACCAACTTCCTCTGTAGGATAATTAAAGGACTTAATATGAGAAGAAATACTGGGAATAATATCCCAATATTTCATTAAAAATTAATAATTGATAACACATTAATGATGGAGCTGGGAATGAGGAGTGGAGCTGGAGCACCACTCTGGGAGAACCTCAGTGAGAGGGGGACCAGGAGCAGCATCTCATTCCCCCCAAAATGGACTTCCCCTCATAGATCCCAGAGTCCCAGATTGGTTTGGGTTGGAAGGACCTTAAAGCCCATCCCATCCCACCCCCTGCCATTGGCAGGGAACCTCCCACCATCCCAGGTTGCTCCAGCCTGGCCTTGGACACTTCCAGGGGTGGGGCAGCCACAGCTTCTCTGGGAATTCCATCCCAGACCCTCCCCACCCTCCCACGGAGGGATTCCTTCCCAATATCCTTCCCATCTAAATGTAATCTCTCTGAGTTGGAAGCCATTCCCCCTTGTCTTGTCACAAATCCTTCCCTTCCCCACCATCCCACCTGCAGCACCAGCCTGAGACATTTTTCCTCCTGGCTGCACTTTCCAGGCTCTGATCCAACACTTGGAGGAGCTTCCCACCGACTCCAGCAGGTCTTGGATCAGGTGCTGCGAGTCCAATTTGTCCTAGCCAGATCCCAGTCACAGGGGTGGAGTTTTTAAGCCTGAGTTTAAAGCTCATGCCTGGACTTGGCTCCCTCCCTGACCTCTCTGAAAACCTCTCCTCGTTTTCCTTGGCTCCTCCAGCGATTCTGCAGCCGCCTGTGGCTTTGGGAGTGGCTCAGGTTACTCACTGGTGGCCTCTTCTCCTGCCTCTGCCTTCCAGGAAGAGTTCCCTCCAGGATTTAGGACAGGGTTTTTGGTAGCACCCTCTGCTCTTCAACCTGTGAAACCATTTCAGTGCAACCACCTGTTTTCACACGCTCAGAATTCCACACAGTGTCCTCCTTTGGAGAGGAAATTTTCAAGGCTTCAGCTCTTGCTTGAGGCACTAGCTTTTGGGTTTGTTTGTTTTGTTTTTTCTTTCAAGAAAATCCCAAAAGAAAAAGAAAGTTTGATCCAAATCTAGTCTACATTTCTGCGCTTGGCCCAAGGGAAGAAACTTCCCCCCTTGGAAACACAAACTTCTTACCACACTTGTCTTGGAGCTCTAAGGAGAAAGCAGCGATGCCCAGGAGCACTTTAGGAAGAGGATTGGAGCCCAGCTGTGGGTTGGAAGCCCTGATCCAGCCCAAAGACTGGAAAAGGAGGTGCCTCTCCTTGCCTTCTGCCAGGTTGGGGCTGGCACAGGGCTCGTGGTGCCTCCAGCAGGGATGGGGAAGATGGTTCCTCCACCCCCAGAGCTGTGACCCAGCCTCTCCTGGAGCCAGACAAATGGACTTCTGCTCATACTTGCAAGTCCATCCCTAATTATGGGTGGCTTCAAAGCCCCCTGAGGTCAGGAGGAGCCTTTCCAGTGGCCTCAGCAGGTTCAAAGGGCTGGTGGGGTCTGGGGGAGGAGTTGGAACCCCTTCCAAACCAAGTTTTGCTTGGATTTTTCCCTCCCTGCTCTTCAGGGCACCCTGGGAAATGAAATGGAAAGAAATAACCCCAGGGCCATACTCAGGCTGGAAGATCAAGCAGTCAAAGTCATCAGGAAATTGTTTAAAAAGCCTTGCGTTGCTCCAGGAATGTTGTCCCAGTTTCCCTGAGCCGTTCCTGTTCTCCCGGGTTTAACAAACGGATCATTTCTCTGATTTGACCCTGTTGCTGGAGCCCCCAGGCCACCCCCAGGCCTGGACAGGGCAAACAGGGTCCTGACCCCAAACTTGGAGTTTAGCTGCCCCCCAACACCATTTGGCTCCTCCTGCCCTGGAGAGTTGTCCCAGTGATCATCCCCAGGCATTAATTCCTGGTGGGAATTCACTTCAAGCTCTGGTTTGGAAACCCATCCCAGGAAGTGTCTAAGGCCACCTGGAGCAACCTGGGCTAGTGGAAGGTGTCCCTGCCCATGGCAGGGGATGGGACTGGATGATTTATATGATCCCTTCCAACCCAAACCACTCTGTGATTCCATGTCCAGTTTGCAGCTGCCAGAAGACAGGGAGAAAGATCCCTGGGATCACCATTGGATCAGAAGCAAGGATCAGGATCAGGATCAGTTCCAGGATCAGGAGCTGAGTCTGGGGCACAGCCAAGTGTCCCAGGAGCTGTCAGACCATCCTCTCTCCACCCCTAAGGAAGCCAAAGGGAAGCTCCAGCTCTTGGTGGGAAGATCAGGATGTTGGTTTTCTTGGCCAGACAAAGGTGGCACCACTCCAAACACCCGGAATCCTGTTCCAGCCAGGAAAAAGCAGCCTTAGGAGCCCTAAGGCAAATTCCTCCAGCCAGAGGAGTTGGAATCACACATGTCCACGTGGATTAATCCCTGCTGGGAGCACTGGGAGGATGGGAAGCTCTGGGGGGTCTGCAGTGGGACAGTGAAGGTGTGGCAGGTCCACACTCCAACATTTGACACAAGAAAGGGCACTTTGCACTTGCACAGAACAAGGACAAGTTTTCTGGAATTGAACCCCAGAGGGCATCAGACACTTCCCACAAAACCCACTCCCTCCTTGGCAAATTTCAGCTTTAACTGGGCACCGAAATCTGCCCTGAATATCCCAACACTCCCCAAACTGCTGTGCAACAAACCCTCCTGCCCCACAGTTCCTGCCCTGCAGGGGAGTGGCACTCACCCTGGGCCATCTCCAGGACTCTGAGAAGGACTTTATCCCTCCTGGAGGGGCTCCAAGCACACTTTTCACCCCTTAGGGAGCCACCCGCCCTCCTGCATCCCACAGAAGCTTCCCACGAAGCCCAGGCACGGCACTGGGAGCAGCTGGATGCCTTGGGGTGGTCCTGCTGCTCAGGGAGAGCCCACAAAACATGCAAACCCAGCCCGTGATACCTGAGAAAGTGCCATTTTAATGGGATAACACCTTTCCCACACAGCTCCTGGTGGCTCCAGCAGCAGGAATAAACCCCAGCACAATAGAACAGTCTTTAGTTGTGAGAGAGCCGGGGCTCCCACCCTTCATTTTGGCTCCCAAAGACAAGGATCTCATTAATGGGAGCTCCCATTTCCAGCCTGAGGGAGCTAAACATAAACCCAGCCCTTTCCTGACACTTCCGAGCACAGGAGTGAAATGCTGAGGCTCTTTTCCTGCTCCCAGGTTACCTGAGCAGCCACCTCGGGTGGCCTGGGAATCCCTCCTGGCTCCAGGGCTGCTCTCCAGCACCAGGATCCCACCAGGGACGCAGAGGCCACCCAGGGCCATCTCCTGCTCTCCTCTGCCTTGTCCCACTCCTCCCATGGGCAGGGACACAGCTTTCCCACTGAAAACCTGCCACTATTGGAAAATCTCCGCTGGCTCAGTGGCTTCCCGGCGTCCAGGATGTTCAGGATCATGGATGTCCAGTTTGGATGGGGCTTGGAGCAACCTGGGCTAGTGGCAGGTGTCCCTGCCCATGGCAGAGGGTGGAACTGGATGAGCCTTAAGGTCCCTCACAACCCAAACCAGTCTGGGATTTTGTGATCCCTTTAAATGAGGTTCTCCTGGAGCATCCTCCAAAACAGAGATCCCTTTGCTCTCCTGTCAGGATATTTGTGTTGGGATCCAGCTCCTGCCCTGCCAGGAGCATCAAGGAGCAAGAATAAAACTCGTGGTGTGAGTGGAACAAACAAACCTTCCTGCACATCCCAGGAAGGCTGTGCACCCATGGCCAGCCCAACTAACACGGGATTGACCCCGTGGAAGTGGGACCCCCCAGGCAGGAGTGTGAGGATTCCTGCCCCGAGGAGGAAGGAGCAGCACAGCCCCCGTGTGCTGAGCTCACTGCAGCCTCATTCCCTGTCCCCCTGCAGGGGAGAAGGGAGAGAAAACCAGGAATGAGGTTGAGCCTGGGAAGAAGGGAGGGGTGGGGGAAGATGTTTTGGGATTCAGGGTTATTTCCCATTGCCCTGCTCTGACTGGATTGGGCATAGATTTGATTTCTTTAGTGGAGTCTGTCCCACCTGGGATAGTCACTGGGGAGTTATCTCTCCCTGTCCTTATCCCAATCCATGAGCTTTTCCTTATCTTTTTCTTCCCTATGTGGTTGAGGGGGGGCAGTGGAAGGTGTCCCTGCCCACAGCATCACGGGATGAGCTTCGAGGTCCCTTCCAACCCAAATCCCTCCAAGATTATGAAAGCCCAGCTCACTGTGTTCCAGCTGCTCCTTCCCAATCCATCAGTGCCATTTGTTGTTCCTGTCCCTTCCTACACACCAGGCACTGCTGCTGACCCAGGACCTACCTCAGGTCCCCTCCATTTCCAGCTTTGGAACGTGCATTGGAAGTTCTGCCCAGATTATTTGAGTTGGATTGGAAAACTTCCTTTCTCCCTCTCCAGGTTAAAGCCAGACCAGTTTGGAACCTCCTGCTCCTTCTTATCCAAACAGTTTCTCCTTCCCAGATGTGGATCCCCAGCTCCTCCCAAGCACAGCCCACACTTGGGCTCCAAAAAGTGTTCCAAAAAGCAGAGGAACCTGAAAGCACAGAAGAAATGAAGCAGCTCTTGCCTCCAACCTGATCCAAGGGAAAGCTGGGAGCCAGAGAGTGATCCCTGTGGTCAGGCTGCCAGCCCAGGAATTGGGAGATGCTCCAAGCCTGTCCCACTTCCCATCCATTTCCTTCTACACCGAGTCAGTCCTCTGAAACAAAAAGAGCTCTGTTAAAATGCACCTTTTCCATGAAATCCATACAAGTCCTTTCATTTTATATCCCACTCACCTGCAATGGGCTCCTCGGGCCTTCTGGGGATTCTGTGGATAGAAAGCAAGGGCTGTTCCTTTCCCCCCAGAGCTCCCTCAATGTGGTTCAGAGGGAGACAGAGAGGGCACAGGTCCAATATTTTCCCTGGCCGTGCCAGGTGTATCTGCTGTCCTTCCCAGGGAACCGAAATTCCTTCTGTCTCTGGATTTGGGTCGTATCTGTTATTTCAGGGATTTAAGTTGTTTCTCCTTTCCTCCCCCACCTGATCCTGTGCAGGGCAGAGTGAGACTGAAATGAGAAGGATACTGGGAAGGAATTCATCCCTGGGAGGGTAGGGAGGGGCTGGGATGGAATTCCTAGAGAAGCTGTGGCTGCCCCATCCCTGGAAGTGTTCCAGGCGAGGTTGGAGCAACCTGGGCTAGTGGAAGGTGTCCCTGTTCATGGAATGAGATGAGCTTTAAGGTCCTTCCAACCCAAACCCTTCTGGAATCCTATAAAATAATCCAGAAGGCACAGTCCCTGTCCTCCAGGGCTGGATGCCTTTCCAGAGGTGGAATCTCCTGTCCCATGCTCCATGGTGAGAAGGGCAGGAGCAGGGAGCACCAAGCAGAGGGTTCCACCCAACCAGCTGAACCGTGGCAGGATCCAGGCAACCCTGTGACCCCAATGTCCCTGTGGGCAGACCCTCCCCAGTCCTTCCTGCCTGTGCTCCTCAGCAGGCTGAAAAAATGCCAAAAACGGGGAAAGACTTGGGAGAGAAAAGCCCACCTGGCACCTTTCCTGCCACCTCTGCAGGACCCAGAGCTCCGTGAGCCCTGAACACCCCTGAGAGATGCCAAAGCAGCCCAAGCTGGCAGATCCCAGCCCATTCCCAGGCACACAGCAAAGCCCCGTCTGTGGCACCCCGGGGACACCAACCAAGGCCACCCCGGGCCAGCTCTGCTTCACAGCTCCTCCATCCGGGGGGGAATTTCTCTCCCTCTTCTCCTTGGGAAGAGTTTCCCTCCTGTGGCTCTCAGATACAATTCCAGGCCAGGCTGCCAGCAGGATTTGGGTAGGAGGGGGTGGGAGCTAATCCCTTTTTCATCACGTTAAATGAAACCATAAACTAGACCTTTTTAATTCCTTCTGATGAAATTTCTCCCTGGAAAAGGGAAATGTTGTTTCTCTGTGTTTTTTTCAGGGAACCGGGCGGGAAGCACTTTGGGGGAAATGTGCTTTGGTGTTGCAGGGAGTTATCCAGCACATTGTGGAGTTCTCCAAGAGCTGGAGGTCCTTCCATGGCTGGCAGATCCCGATCCATCCCTTGGACTAGACTGACTCACCTCCACACGTGCATTTGGAATTTGGGAAGAGGGAAGAGCACAAATTGATCTGAGATGGTCCAGCCATGTAAGACATGTAAGGTCCCAGTGCCAACCCATTCCCTTGGACTCTCCACATTCCCAAAAGCCCTTGGAACACCCTTTCCACAGCCCTCCTCTTCTGCAACATCAGGCTGTGCTGGTTCCTTCCTCAGTGGGTGGATCCAAGGTGCTTTGGGGGGAAAAAAGAAAGAAAAATCCCTGGAATATTTAATACTTAAAGCAAAACAGGTGGAGTGACCCAGGGTAGCTGAGCCAGAGCAGAGGGAGCTCCAGCAGGAGCAGGCACCAGCTCAAGGGAGCAGAGAAATCCAGATGGGATTTCGAGGACATCACGGCTGGGTTGGAAGTGGGATGTACCAGGATGCAAACACCTGACAGGAAATCCCTGATTCCAAGGCAAAAATAGTGGTGCTGGTGAGGATAATGAGAGTGGAGAGTGGTGGAACCCCCTTCCCAGGTCAGCAGCCACAGTCTGGGAAGTGGTTTCTTTAGGAGTAAAATGGGGTTTTTTGGGGGGGAATGGGAGGCTTGGGAAAAAATGGGCTTTTACTGGGAAGGAAATGGGGATTTCTGTGGGGAGGGGAGAGGGTTTTTTGGGAGGAATATGGGGACTTTTTTGGGGGAAATGGGGATTTTTGAGAGGGAAACGGGGTTTTCTGGGAGGGAAATGGTGGATTCCCAGAGCATTCCCAGATATCCGAGTCCTCCAGACATGGGGAGGTCCTGTCACGGCCCAGCCACTGTGTTTTGGGGATCCTGCCACCAGCTGGGAAATACTCCCCACCTCCCACCCTGCAGGGAATGTCAGGCCCATGGGGAAACACAAACCCTGCTCCCCCACAGCTGCCAGGCCCCATCAGCACCGGGGGGGCCTGACAACGTGAAGGGGTTTCAATCCCAAACCACCACTCCAGAGGATTTTCCTCGGCTAAGGAACCACCCCTATGCTGGAACACAACCCAAGGCAGAAGCGTGCCCAGCTATTCCCAATCCCTGTTTCCTGAGGCTCCTTTCCCACTCCCTGAGGCTCCTTTCCCCTCCCGAGGCTGTTGTTGGCCGTTTCAGTGCTGCATCCTCAACCTGCCTTTAAAATGAACTCTCCATTAAAATGAACCCTCCTTTAAAATGAATCCTCAGCTCCAAGGCTTTGATCCAGGTCTGGAAAACAAAAGCAACCCCGAGAGCTGAGGCTGGGGGATGTTAAATAAGTTATTAAGCCTCAGTACTGAACGATTCTTGTTTCAAGTGGCATTTGGTCCAGAAAGCAGGAGCAAATGGGTGGATAAAGATGCAGGAAGTCATTCCTAAGGTCTCCCAGGAGCCAAATTGGTGCCTGCAATCCCAAGCTTTCCACCCTGAGAAGGGCCAGGTGGACATGTGGCTCATGTCACCAGGCCAACAACCCCCAGGGACACCGAGCAGAGACAGGAGGAGGAGGAGGGGCTGGGGAGGTGAACTTATGGAATAGCTGAGGGAAAGGAAAAGTCAGGATTTCAATCCTGTTATCCCAGGGCAGAGCTGAGATCTCTGGAGAACACCCAGAACACCCTGCTGCTGCTCCAGCTGGATTCTGTGGATGCAGAAGGGGTGTGGGAGGGGAGCCAAGGGGTGACAAAGGGGGACAAAGCCAAAGGGGAACGGGACAAATCTCTCTGTGCCCCTAAAGGGTGGCTTTTTAGCACTGGGAAGCTCTAAGGGGCTTGTGGGGACAAACACCACCTAAGCAGGAGTCTGAGCAACCCATGATTTTTTGGTCCAGGTATTTAAAGGGAAAAGGGACCCCAAAAGTTTCCACCATTGGTTCTGGGGGTCCTGGGGGACATCTTGCCCCCCTTTTCCTTTCAGGATGCAGTTCCAGAAATCAGAAAACTGGAGTGGCAAACACAAAGTGTTCTGCAAACACCCCCAAGTGTCACGGGCTGGTAAGAATAGAACAGACCATTTCTCCTCTTCCTCCCCAGCTCCCCTAATTCCTGTCCCAAAGCCCCCAGGGCAAAGCCTCCCACCCTTCCAAATGTCTGCATCTGACCTGCGAAATACTCCCGTGGAGGGGATGATCCACTGGGTGGGTCTGCAGGTCCAGACAGCAGGAAAAGAAACCAAGAAGCAAAAAAACCCCAACAAAACAAACCAAAAACCCCCATAGAAACATCAATCACTAAGGAAAAGTAAGGCCACTGGCACTTCATCCATGATCCAAGCAACTAAAAACCTTGGGAACACCCTTGCAGGGGACTAAAGCTCTGCACCCAGTTGTGTCCACACTAATACTCTTTGCAGGTTTAGGAGTGCCTAAAGCTGGACTCTCCTGGGCAGAACACCCAGAGGTCAGGAGGAAAACACTGCTGACACCTGCAGCTCGCTCAGAAAGAAATCCCTGGAGTTATTTCCGCAGAAAAAGTCACCAGGACACACACTGGGGAGGAAACAGGTACTTAAATTAATCCTTTCTAAATGAACATATGCAATAAAAATGGAATTAACACCTGTGCAGATAAAACACTTCAGCTCCCTCACATGGGGATGCTCCAACTGCATTTTCACTTGGTCCTGATAGCTCTGAGCAGGATTCAGGAACCTTCTGACTGGCAGGAAGGGGGAAAAGAATCATTTAATCCCCATTTATCCTGTACCTCGTGTTGATGAGGAGAAGGAGATGTGGGGAGAAGTGGCCACAGAGGAGAAAAGGGCTCTGGAAACCTGGGAATGAGAAACAGCAGCTCCCACTTAAACAAACAAGTTATTTTAATAACTCTGCAACTTGAACATTCAAGTGAATATCATTTTAACCTGCAGAATAACATCTAAAAATCAATGTAATAACATTTTTAACACAATTTCAGGGTTCCAGTCCCTAAACATTTTATATCTGAACAAGGCATATCTGCTAATTGGGATTTGGTGGTTTTTTTGGTAGGAATGTCAGTGAGTCCCAAGGCTTTTTTTTTAGTCTTCTCTTTTCCCTCTTCTTCACTTCCTTGAAGCCTGGTTTATGCTGAGAACCATCCTCTGGATTTTTTCATCATTCCTTAAAATATTGGCTTTGACAGCACGAATCTTGTCCTGCTGGTCTTTAATCAACTGGTCCAGCTCAGCCAGCTCAGCTTTTAATGGTTCCAGAGCACTGTCTGTGACGCTGAAAGACAACAGCAGGATGTTGGTGGGAACTCTGAGCTCCCTCAGCTTATTTAATCCTCAGAAAAAGGACACTGCAATACCTGAAAGGCTGCAAAGTATTTCATGGAATCATCAAATCCCAGAATGGTTTGGGTTGGGAGAGACCTTCATCATCTTGTCCCACCCCTGCCATGGGCAGGGACGCCTCTCCCTAGAGCTCCAAGCCTTGTCCAACCTGGCCTTTAAGTTGTTCCCAACTTTCCTGAGAGAAAGTTTGGAAGAAGCAGCACAACGACAGGGATAGGGGAGAATATTGTACAGGACAGACCCCCACGAGGCAACAGCAAAACTCACCTCTTGGCTCATCTGGTTTAGCTGCTAAAACTCCAAAAGAAGGACCAGAGAAGCTGTGGCTGCCCCATCCCTGGAAATGTCCAAGGCCAGGATGGGGCCTGGAGCAACCTGGGGTGGTGGAAGGTGTCCCTGCCCATGGCAGGGGTGGAATGGGATGATTAAGGTCCCCTCCAACCCAAACCATCCAGGGATTCCATGATATAGAAACTGAGCCTCACTAGGGACAGACAATCCTACCCCAAGAGGAAATTTAATAAATTTAATGAATCCTACCCCAATAAACCACAAGTTGCATCTGAAGTCCATGAGGCCCCCTTCCATAATTCTGCCAATCCTCAGGAATGCTGGCCAGCCAGGGAATGGCAGCCTGGAGGAGCCTGCTGTCACCCTGAATTCCCCAGGCACCCCAGGGCTCATCAGCTGAGATCCACAGCTCCAACCCATTCCCCTTTCCCCTCCTTCCCACCACGGGAACCACCAAAAGCATCCCTACGACTTCCATGGAAGTTTCCCCACTGCAGCAGAAACAGAGCAAACAATGATGTGCATCCAAATCCCAGGACATTTGGGAAGCATTGTCTGATACTCTGGAATTCTTTCCTGTGCTAATCTGATTAGGGTCTCACAGGAAACCTCGTGTTCTCACCTACCAGGAGAGGAGCCAGCTGAGAATCCACCCATCTTGCTTCCACATGGATGAAGCACATGGATTCAGGGAGCAGCAAATCTCCCTGGGCTGGCTGTGACTCCAAGAATATGGATTTCTACTTCAGATTTGGGATCAGAGGACACACAGCTGGAAGGGATGGTGTGCTTTCAAGGAGTATAAAGGCACAGAGGTGGGACAAGCAAGGCCAAGGAATCTGTTCCAATGCCACTCAGACCATGGAAGGACATGGGAATCCATGGCTGAACATGGGAATCCATGGCTGAATATGCGAATCCATGGCTGAACATGGGAATTCATGGAAGAACATGTGAATCCATGGCTGAACATGGGAACTCATGGGAGAATATGGGAATTCATGGCTGAACATGTGAATCCATGGCAGAACATGTGAATTCATGGCAAAGAGCAGGCTGGGATTTAGGAATGCTCTCCCAGTCCTGACCCCAAAGCTCCTTTTTTATCAGCTCTCCCCCCACTGCCCTTCCCACCTTTGGGAGAAGGAAGCCAAAGCCTGAGATGCCACCTCCATGTCCCCTCTGCTCTCTGCACACCCCCCCAGACTGGGCTGGAGGCACTTCCCCTCTCCAAAGCCCACTCCAGAGCCCCAACCCACGGCAGGGCCTGGGGACAAGCTGGCTTTGAGAAATGAGTCCGGCTCTCCCAGAGGCAGGAATGTCTCCTGAGCCAAGCCCAGCCCTCCCTGAGCACACTGACCTCTGCTCTCTCCTCAGGGCTTCCTCGTGCTGCCTGTTCTCCTGCTTCCACATCTCCAGCTCGTTCTTCATGGCATCCATGTCCTCCTGGATGTAATCCACGATCCTGCCAAGGGCTAAGGCGTTCTGGCACAGAGTCTGGATGGAGGCCTGAGACTTCCCGATTTCTTTGGCTACCAAGTCCCTCTCTCTCTTCCTGGATCCTTCCGAAACAATCGGCTTCTCCTAAGGGAAAGGATCAATAAGGAAAGGATCAAAATTAGGGAAAAGTGAAGAATGCTTTGGAGACTGGGAAGGAGCTGGAGAAGTGTTTCTGACGGGATGAAATGGAAGAGAAAAACCATGGAATCACAGAGTGGTTTCAGTCGGGAGGGACCTTAAAGCTCATCCCATGGGCAGGGACACCTTCCACTGTCCCAGGTTGCTCCAAGCCCTGTCCAACCTGGCCTTGAACACTCCCAGGGATGGGGCAGCCACAACTTTCTGGGTAAGCTTTGAAAGCAGCAGCAAGTTCTGGGAGCTCCAGCACCTGCTGGAGGGCAAAGCCTCCTCCTGGTTCTCTAAACCCCTTCTCTCCCTCCACTGTCCATACCTGGATTTCCAGCTCCTAATTCTGGTCCCAGTAACAGCCCTTCCCAGCTCCAATACATGGTGGTGATTCCCTGCCTTGTTCTCCTGTTAACGGCTAGAAAACCATGCAGGCTGCAGGTGTGGCCTCAACAAACTCCCAAAGAATTCCTACTGCTTCCCTCCTGTGCAGCCAGCAGAGTCTCTGTGGGGCAGCTCCTAAAGCCTCAGGTTACTGCAAGTTAAATAGGAGTTTCCTACAGTGGGAAAGCCAGGAAGAGCAAAGGGATGCCATAAAAAGAGCAAAGCGATGCCACGTTGTTAATTCACTGCAATAAGATTATTTCAGGAAAACCATCGCCGTGAAGGAAAAGCCCACTGGTTTTTTTCGTCCCCACCAAGAAAAAACAACCTGGTTTTTCTTTCTTTCCAACACTCCCACAGGTCAAATTCCCAAACCCAGCCCCACGGAGCTGGAAGTGCAGCTATTTAAAGTCATTGAAGATGTGCCAGAAAACTAGAGAGGCCTTTTTCTCCCCCCACAACCGCAGGGTGAACCCATTCCTGGGCACAACTCCTGGCTGCTGTGGAAGCAGGGAGGTGGCAGAGGGCTCCTCCCTGGTGCTGGGACACAGGATCCATCCTCTTCCCAACCTGGCCTGGCTTCCTGTGTGAGCCAGGGGCTGTTTGCTCAGCTGGGTTTTGGAGGCAGCAGCAGCTCCTGCCAAACCTTGGTGAACTCAGAGGCTTTGGGGGAGAGAGAGATGGAGTTAGAAAAGCACTTTGGGCAAGATTCAAAGGCTGAGCTTGCCTTTGGTTGGGCTCGTGCTTTGCCACACACGTGGTGCAGGAAAACAGTGGGATTTGGGAGTTTAGTGGGAGTTTATGTTCCAGTTGTTTCATTAGGAACGGGGCTGGAGTGACAAACGTGCTGAACTCGTGACCTTCGCTTCCGAAGGGGCTCCATGAGCTGCTAAAAACAACACTCCCTGAATTCCCTCCCTCACAGCAGCAGGTGTTTCATTACATACAGCACATAAACCACAGCATTCCGTGTTTTCTGGAGCCATCCATGTGTTCGTTATCCCGTGGGATGCAGGGATGAAAGCGCTGCGCTCTCACTGGGTTTTAAAGCCCTTCTCTGTCCTAACTCTGGTTTCCTACTCCTTGTGCTCCTTTCACAGGGAAGCTTAATCCATGGCACTGGACTTTCCACATGGAACTGGGAAGTTAAAAGACAACCAGCTTCAACTCAGCAGCAGAGTTGGATCAGATCCAGCAGCTTCCCAGGATAAAGTCCCGTTGCCTTGTTTTTCCCAAGTGCTCCAAACCCTCCCCACTTTCCTCCCCACCATCCATTATCCAAAGCCTCAGCCAAGAAATAAGGAATTCATTCCAAGTCCAACCATGTCAGAAGGGAGAAGACTCAGCCAGTCCATTATCTGAGGGTTGGGCTGTGAAAACCCAGGGAATGCTTCCTTTTTATTTTCCAAATGCCAAGTTTGGGAACATTTCCTACGGCATTCTCCTGGAAAAGCTGGCAGCCCATGGCTTGGACAGGTGGATCTTTGCTGGGTTAAGCCCTGGATTGGCTGGGGCCAGGGAACAAGGGACAGGAGGAGAGGGAACAGCCTCCAGCTGTGCCAGGGGAGGGTCAGGTTGGACATGGGGAGGAATTTCTCCATGGAAAGGGTGGTCAGGTACTGGAAGGGGCTGCCCGGGGAGATTTGGAGTCCCCACCCCTGGAGGTGTCCAAGGATGTGGCACTCAGTGCTCTGGGCTGGGGGACAAGGTGGGCATCGGGCATAGGGGGGATCCATGGGCTGGGAGGGCTTTTCCAAGTAAAAATCCCCCAGCTCAGTAAAGAAGCAAACCAGAATTGTGCACTTTAGGTACAGAATATATCTCGATATAGATCTATAAAAGCACAGATCTCTAACACACAGAGCCAGCCAACAATTTGAAATATTCTCCGCCAAAATACGGAGCTGACTGAAAAGCTCAAGTGGCAATAAAACACCATGGAACGTTTGGGATCAATCAGGAAAACACCCTTAAAGTACAGCAGCAAATATTCCAAACTAATTCTAGCATCCCAGGAATTTCAGCATGTCCTTTGTGTAGTTGAATTCCTCAAAACTGACATGAAAAGGGCGACATATTGTCCCATCCAAAGTCAGCCACAGAATCCCAGGATCATTAAGGCTGGAAAAGACTTTTAGGGTCACCAGCCACTCTTTCTTCATTTAATTAACACTGCCAAGATCACAGAGCGGTTTGGGTTGGAAGGGACCTCAAAGACCATCCAGTTCCACTCAGGGACACCTTCCACTACCCCAGGTTGCTCCAAGCTGTCCTTGAACACTTCCAGGGCTGGAGCAGCCACGATGCCACACGTCCTGCAGCTCGGGAATGATCAGCACCAACCCCTCAGGCTTTGCCAACTCTCACTAATTATAAAGAATTAAGAGGGAGACAAACCCATTACTGTGTGTCCCCAGCTCTGCAGTTACACTTACAGGTTAAAATCCACGTGGGATACCCTTGGAAATGCCCAGGAATTCTGGCAGGGGGTTTATTACAGACAAGGTGGGTGGCACAAGGCCCGAGCACAACCTCTGCACAACCATGGAACTGGATATCTCCAGGAGCTGGATTAGCCCAGGCTGTTTCATTAGGCCCTACACCTCAACCAACCCTCCTTTCCCAACACAATCCATAAATTATCCCCACAGAAAAGGCTGGATCACTTCTGGAGGCCCAACACGCCCCCTTTCCTCCGTGTTTGTCACGAGGCACCAAGACCAATGTTTAGTTTGGATTCCCAGGAAAAGGCCTGCCTTTCCCATCCCCTCCGTGCCAGCAGAACATGGGCACCTGAGCAACTCAAGAGCAGGAATTTTCTTTTTTAATCTTTTTTCATCAATAGGGGGGAAATTACCAACAAGGCTCCAGAAACCACCAGAATTTCCAGAAACAGCCTTTCCTTACTTTTACAGCCACTCCTTTGTTCCCCTTTTTTTATTTAATTAACATCTTTTTAAATATGCATCAAATTAGCCCGAACATCCATCAAGCACTTAATAGTTTCTACAGCCCCTTTTAACTCTACTGTTGTGCCCCACTATGAAAACAGGCCCAAGTAATCAGAGTTTTATTGAGCTCCCCCGTCTGCCCCCACCTCTTTCTATGGGACAGGGCAGAAACTTCATTTTGGACAAGTAATTTTGATCCATTCCATGCAAAACCAACAAGGTGGGAGCTTTTTTTTTCCTGCATAAAATATGGTTTTGGATCATAAAGGCTGTTTTCTTTTCCTGCTTTTTACAGAGGCTGCATTTTCAGTAGATTGTAACTATCCACGAGGGAGCCCTGTAAGAAACTCTTTCACAGGAACAGGGGGAAACCAGTAACTGTGAAATCATTTGAAATGAGCAGGATGCTTTTCCTGCTGGTGCCAGGTATGGAGTTCAGTCCCAGGCCAAGGAGTTGGAGACACAATGTTCTTCACCACTGGATTTACCAGACTCAGTCTGAGCTGGAAGGCACCTCAGGAGAATAAAAGAATGGATCTTTCAAAGGGGATTTTTAATTCTTCTTTCTTTTTTTTTTTTTTTTCTGGAAAGAAACATTCATATTTGATCCCTCTAAAAAGAGCTGGACTTTGCACTGGACATGGACACCCAGCTCAGCCCCCAGAGCTGCTCTGCTTTCCCTCACACTCAGCCTGTGCTGGGAAGAAAAATCTTCCCCAAATCTCCTCTATTTGGGGCAGAATTCAACACAGTAAGTGGAATCATGGAATTCCAGGCTGGTTTGGATTGGAAGGGACCTTAAAGCTCATCCCATTCCATCCCCTGCCACGGGCAGGGACACCTTCCACTAGCCCAGGGTGCTCCAACCTGGCCTTGGACACTTCTAGGGATGGGGCAGCCACAGCTTCCCTGGGAATTGCATCCCTCACCACCCTCCCAGCCAAGAATTCCTTCCTAATATCCCATCTAACCCGCTGGCAGTGGGAAGCCATTCCCCCTTGTCCCCCTTGTCCTGTCCCTCCATCCCTTGTCCCCAGTCCCTCTCCAGCTCTCCTGGAGCCCCTTTAGGCCCTGGAAGAGGCACTAAGGTCTCCCTGGAGGCTTCTCCTCTCCAGGCCACACATTCCCAGCTCTCCCAGCCTGGCTCCATCCCTGTGAATCCAGTCTGACCACACACACAGCCCAGGAGACAATTCCAGTTGGAATTAATGCCATTAATTGATGGCACATTGGGTGCCAGTCCTGCCCAGCTTTCCTTCCCTGCTCACCCCACTGGAACTCTGCATCCACCAGCTCCTCCTCTGGGAAAAAAACCACCTTTTTCCCATTGAAAAAGAACTTGGAATAAACCTGGTCCCTGTGGTAACCAAGCTGTGAGCCCTGTGCTGTGTCCTGGGACACACTCCCCTTCTCCCAGGGATGGAACCACTGCATTCCCACTTCTATCCCTCCCTTCTGGGAACACTTCCATCCGCTGCCTCATTTGGATTTATACTGGACCTACAGGAGAGAAATTCCATGTTTTTGTGTGCAAAGGAGCCAGGACTCCAGGATTATCCGAAATCCTGCCCCTGTGTTGTAACATCACTGCTTGGGGACCACATTATTTACCCTGGGACACCCCAGGATGGTGTGGTTTGTCTGGAAAACCTCTCCCAAATTCTGGGATATCTGAATCCCAATTAACAGCATTGGCTGGAGGGGACGCCCCTGTGCTGCAGTTGAGGGATTAATTTAAAAATCACTGACCTGCAGAGCTTTAAACAACCAGAATCAGCAATAATTATATTTCTTCTAAGCCTCAAAGTGCCCAAGGTATCCCAGTTTAATTAATTAAATTAATTTAATTAATACATTTTATTATATATTATATAATCTTTATTCATAAGAATTATTAAATATTTGCTAAAATACTTTAATATTTGTTATTTTTTAATAAAGTATTACCCAAAGTTCCAGCCCTCACAGCCCTATTTTTTATTCCCTTTATTTTCCCAGCTGGCAGGAGGACAAAGCTTTAATGAATATAAGTGGGAAAATACTCCATTTATGTTATATATTTAATAAAATGAGGGAAGATGAACATCCTATTGACAGACACAGGGATATCCATCCTTTCATCACATGGAATTTCCCAAAGCAAGTTTTCTTTCCAATTTTCCCTGGATTTTTGGTTACCTTATCCCAGAAACCCAGCAGTCCAAGTCCCTTTTCCTCTCCAATGCAGGCCACACTTTGGAATTCAGCTGCATATTGATGGAGGAGATATTTCTCCTGGAGATTTTGATGGAAAACCAATTAAAGAGCTGGAAGTCTGGGGAGAACTGGGCAATTCCCAGACCTGGCACCAAATCCAGGGCCATGAACACAGAGTTCAAGCCCATCCCTGAATTCCCACCTCCCACTTGGCAGCAATGAACCTCTTGGAATTCCTCCTCCTTTTTAATGACTTTTGCTGCCTCTCTTTTCCAGAGAGATTCCACAGAGCAGTGGATTCCTCCCAGATTTGCTGCTCTGCAGCCTTGCCCTGCCCTCCTCACGAGGGACATCCCTCAGGGATGAGACATTCCCAGGATTCTTGGCTGACATGACTCCAGGAAAACTACACATCTCCCTGGATCAGGAATCCAGGAAAACTGCACTTCTCCCTGGATCAGGAATGCAGGAAAACCACACTTCTCCCTGGATCATCTTTCCATGAAAACTACACTTCTCCATGGATTATGACTCCAGGAAAACTACACTTTTCCCGGAATCATCTTTTCAGGAAAACTACACTTCTCCCCAGATCATGACTCCAGCAAAACTTCTCATCTCTCTGGATCAGGACTCCAGGAAAACTAAACTTCTCCCTGGATCAGGACTACAGGAAAACTACACTTCTCTCAGGACAAGGATTTCAAGAAAATTATACTTTTCCCTGGATGACCTTTCCAGGAAAACTACACTTCTCCTTAGATCATCTTTTCAGGAAATCACATTTCTCTCTCTCTGGATCAGGATTTCAGGAAAAAACCACTTCTCCCTGGATTATGACTCCAGGAAAACTACACTTTTCCCTGGATCAGAACTCCAGGAAAACTGCACTTCTCCCTGTACCACCTTTTCAGGAAAACTCTTGATCTGTCTGGATCATGACTTGAGGAAAACTACACTTCTCTCTGGATCAGGACTCCAGGAAAACAAAACTTTTCCCTGGATCAAGATTTCAGGCAAACTACACCTTTCTGTGGATCATCATTTCAGGCAAATGACCTCTCTCCCTGGATCCCAAAGCCCTCAACAGCATCACTGGAAAAGCAGGAGCAGCTCAGCCCCCTCCTGCAGAAAGGCCATCCCACGATATTCCAGGGGCTCGGGCAGGTTGTCAGTGCTGCAGTGGGAAGTCAGCAGGATTTTTCCAGCCCGAGCTGACACAGCTCAGGGCTCAAAAGGTGCCACAAACCCCAAGCAGGGACTGAATGGATGTTGGAGAGGCTCCAAGCGAGCCGGGAATGCCCTGGATATCAGAGAAGGGACAATTGGCCTTTGCAAACATTTGGAGGGGCTCAAAGGGCTTTTGTCTTTAGGGTGTTCTCTTCGTCTGAGAGAAAAACCATCCAGAAAATGGAGCACAAACAGCAGGGGAAGCTTCCCGAGCTGGAAATCCATGGGACTGTGTCAATCCTGCCCTGTTATCCCGTTTTGTGCCCTGACAGGACACACCAACCAGCATAGAGGGACAGTGTGACCTGAGCCACTAATGCTGCTCCCAAATTTAGGCTGGAGTGATGATCCAACAGCACCATCTAGTCAGAAATCCAGGAATAGAACAGCTTGGCTTGTTCTCCAGGGCTTAGGAATGAGCTGAAGCATCAACAGAGCACAATCCACTTCGACCCCTGTTTAGTTTCCAGGGAAACTTCCCCCTCAAGCTCCTGCCAAATAGCCATCAGTGATCCCAGAGCTGCACATTTCTAAGGAATGGGGTGTGATCCAGCAAGGTGGATAAAGATGGGTAATTCCAAATGGATTTATGAGCAGGAATCTAAAAGTGTTTTGCTGTTTTTAGAAGGATTTGGTTTCTTCATTCACAGAATCATCACAGACTGGTTTGGGTTGGAAGGACCTTAAAGCTCATCCCATCCCACCCCCTGCCATGGGCAGGGACACCTTCCACTAGCCCAGGGTGCTCCAACCTGGCCTTGGACACTTCCAGGGATGGGGCAGCCACAGCTTCCCTGGGAATTCCATCCCAGCCCCTCTCCACCCTCCCAGGGAAGGATTTCTTCCCAATATCCCATCCAAACCTCCCTGGGTTCATAAACCACAGCCCTTGCAACACATGAAGGGAATTTCCTTCCAGGCAAGCAGGTCTAGGGTTGCCCAGTCAATCCCAAACTTCAGGGAGGAAAATACACCCCCCAAGAGCTGGATCTGCCATCCCAACTTTTTCTTTTGGGAAAGCTGAAAGAGGTAGAGAAGTGGTCAAGGCTCCAAGAGCCACCATGGATTTCAGGGAGCTCTGGGAAAAGCTGGACTCGGGGTCTGAGCTGCAGCATTTCAAACACTCCAGATCATTCCTGACAAAGAACATCGAGAGTAAAAACCTCCAAGGCTGAATAAAGATTAAAAGAAATGAGGAGGTGGGGAAGGGAAGATCGAGGAGTTCAGGAAATGCACTCAAAAAAGCTGTCTCATTTTGTGAGAGGTTTCTGGAACTCACTGTATCCCCTCAGTGCCTCCTCACCAGCACATCCAACCGGAGTTGGAGACTTCCCACAGGGCCAAGGGATCATAAAAGTCAACCTAAAAACTTTGTAAGGTTGAAAAAGCAAAAGCTCTCCAGTTGTAACAGGAAGACACTTAAATTAGGGGAGTTCAACCTTTTGTGAGCACTCACAGGTCCTTTTTAGACCTTTGTAAGGGAGCAAAACAACAAAAAAAACCCCAACAAAACCCCAGCAAACCCAAAAACTAATTTCCCTTTCACAACTACTGACTGGGGAAAAAAAAAATCACAGCAGCAGACAGAGGAAAAGCTTCGTCAGAAATGGGAAAAAAAACATTTAAGGCAAAGAAAAAGGTCATGATTACAAACTTTAGTTTCAGATTTCCTTGCAGGCCATTCTCATCTTACCCTCTCTGTTGTCTGGGATGATTTCTGTGATGCCTCATAATCCTTCTTGGTTTCCAGGATTCTTTTTACCAGCCCACCTGTTGAACAGTCCAGATATTCCTCAGCATTGCTTGGCACTAAACTTGTTTCAAACATTAAAATCAAACCCAACTGCTTCCGTTTTTTATAATGTAAACAGTTTTTAGGGTCAGAGGAACAGCATTTTATTGTGTATTTTAAATCCTGAGATCCAATGTATTTGTTAGTTCCATTTTTTTCTCTGAAGCTTCTCTAGAAGTGGCCCTGAGGGCAATCCCATCTCAGAGCTGACAAGCTGTACCTGACACTGCAAATGTGGGGAGAGCCCTTCCCAAACTTCATTTGCAAAGCCTGGCCATGATGATGATGATAGATATAAAAATATATATAAAAGCAAACATACCATGCTTCTGATCATCAACCAGCTCAACTTCAGGCTCCTGAACAGGCAGGAAGAGAGATTTAGTTGGAAAAAGTCAGTGTTGCTGTACAATTATTACAGTTATTCAAAAATACTCAGCTGGAAGCTGCTTAAGTCCATTCCAGAATCCCAGAGTGGTTTGGGTTGGAAGGACCTTAAAGTTCATCTCATTCCACCCCTGCCATGGGCAGGGACACCTTTCCCTATCCCAGGCTGCTCCAACCTGGCCTTGGACACTTCCAGGGATTGGGCAGCCACAGCTCCTCTGGGAATTCCATCCCAGCCCCTCCCCACCCTCATAGTCAAGAATTCCTTCCCAATATCCCATCTGGCAGTGGGAAGCCATTCCCCCTTGTCCTGTCCCTCCATCCCTTGTCCCCAGTCCCTCTCCAGCTCTCCTGGAGCCCCTTTAGGCCCTGGAAGGGGCTCTCAGGTCTCCCCAGAGCCTCCTCTCCACCAAGCTGAACATTCCAAACAAAACACGGAAAAATGTTCTGTAATGTGCACCATGCCCAAACCTTTCTCATGTGTGGCAGAGGCCCTGCTGCCTCCACCACAAACTGCTCGTCCTCCTCCTCCTCAGGACCCTGCTGGTCCAGGATCACGGTCGGGGCGGTTTTGGCGCTGCCGCTCCTGCAGGGGACACGAGGAAAGTGGGAATCTTCGGGAGGTCTGCCCAGACCAAAACTAAATAAGCAACTAAAACTAAATAAGCAACTGAAAGCCAACTACAGTCCCAGAATCACTGAGGTTGGAAAAGCCCCTCAAGGTCAGAGTCCAACCTGTGGGCGACCCCCCTTCACCCCCACGAGCAGTGGGGTGACCCCCCGGAGCTGGGGAGGCACAGAGCTGAGGAACAGCTGCTTCCAGAGCCCACATTCCCACCTTTCTGGGACCAGGGGCTCTGCGCTCTCCTGCCGTCTCACTCGGGGAGGGGCCGGCCTGGCACTGCCGGGGCGCGGGATCCGCCTGGAACGACAGCGGGAAAAGGGTTCGCACGGGACACACACCAACGCTGGGACACAAAGGAATCAGCTGGGGATCCCAGCTCATCTCACCCACACAACCCCCCTCCTCATGGAGGCCACGGAATGTTCTTCTCAAACATCCCTCGTGTTAATAAAATCACATCCCAAACTCCCCCGGATCAAGAGCAGGACAAGGATAAAAGCCACACCTTTGGCTGGGCTGAGGGGGCACATCGGGAGGCGCTTCCCCACCCTCAGGCTTTTCAGGAGCCACGTTCTCCACTTCTCTCCCTGTCAGATAAAATAACAGAACACAGTGGCTTGGCTGGCAAGGAAAAGCTGGTTTTCCCCCGACAGTATTTTGAGTTGTACCAGCGCTCATGGAACACAGTAGTGCCAAGCTGCTTCAATCAGAAATGAAGTCCTACATAAAGCCAAAGATCTTGGGGCCTTGCCAGTTTGTAACCAAGCACAATTCAAAAGGGGACACTGAAAAATTAAAATTTAAAAATAAAATTTTAAATTTTTTAAAAATTTTAAGACTTCTTAACTGAAAAGTTAAATTTCTTTGGTTTTATATGTTTCTTAATATTGGGAGTTTCCCTCAGCTGTGAAAATACAATGACCTCCCTCGATTTTTGCAGAGGATTCTAGGATTTGAGGATTTCTTCTGCAATCCCCCCCAGTCCAGATATTTAATACTCATAAGGAGAAGGAGGAAGGAAAAAAATCACATACTGGCATTCCCAAAATGGAAAACTGACCTTGTATTAACCTGGCTGTTCAAGAACTCCCTGCAACAGATTTCAAAAAATTCCCAACAGGTTTTTATTTTCAAGTGAGAACCCACAAAGTGTTTATAAACTCTTTACTTCTGGTTTTTTTTAACACAAAGCACTTTCATAGATGGCTTTTGGTGTTAAATAGAAACTACTTGGATAAAGTTACTTGAAGCACTTAAACACAACTCACTCGTGTTTTGGTACAGTTTAAAAACTCTTAAATCCATCAAATAAAGGGAGTAAAAAGCATTAGAGAAGTGCTTTATTTATTAAAAAGCCCTTTTTAATAGTAGAAGTTTTTAACTATGTTTGATGCTGGTCTTTTGTCCCTGGGATGTCACAGGGAAAATCATCTGGAAATAACAAATACAGTGATTTTTTTTAGATAAATTCAGAAATTCTTCAATCATAATCTGACAAAAGAACTCCATCCAGGACTTGGCAACTACTACCAGGGCCAGGAGAAGAGGGGAAAACACTTCAGCTCGTCCCAAAGTATGCCCTAAATCCCTGAAAACCTTGTGGAAGGACTACCTTCAGCTCTGCTCTGATGAACCTGCTCCAAAGGGAGTTGTGGAAGAGCAATAACTGGGATTTTCCAGCGGTTTCAACTCCCAGTTCCCATTTAATTCCACTGGAATTACCTGGAGCATAAACCTGATGCCCAATGAACCAAGCAAAGGATAAACCTGAGTCATTCCAGGGGTGACTGAGCAAATATGGGAGAGGCCAAAGCACCAGAACACCCTTTTCCAGAGGGCTTTACACACCCATTCCTGATTTAGGGGGCTCCCAGGAACCATGCAGGGAGCATTCCTACTGCAGGACACCACAGGAGATCATTCCTATGCTGACAAATTCCTCATTTATAAAGGAAAATAAAAGCACAATGGAAAGGTTCAGAGCCTTGATGCTCCACAATAAAATGTGAAGCAAAATACAGAAATAATACTCTAAAAGAGGCAGGAAAAGAAGTTTATTTCAGCTAATAAACCATGTTTTTATATCACAGAATCACAGGATGGTTTGGGGTAGAAGGGACCTTAAAGGTCCTGAACCTAAAAAATTAAGGTTCACTAATGTATTGCTGTTCCACTGCCTCATGGAATAAAGCTGAAAATAAAGAATAGTCAACACAATAAAGGTTGGACTTGGAGGTGCTCTTGGAGGTGTTTTCCAACCTTATTTGTTCTATGATCCTGAATATTTGATTCTTCTACTACCTGAGGATCCAACCCAGATCAATAATGAACATCCAGGTACTCCTCTTACATCCATTCAAAATATAAATAGAGGGACATAAATCATAAATAAATCAAATATACATAAATATTCCAGCACAGACACATTCCAATGGACAGGGCAGCTCCAACTGATGCCAAGGAATCCGTGTGGAAGTTCTTCCAGTTGTGGAAGGTCCCACAAATGTCTTGGCCATCCTTCTCTCCTTCCTCAGACTGACACAGGAGGGCTGGGAAACACCCTTTGCTCTCCCACATCCCACATCCCACATCCCTGGGATCACCTTTCCCAACTAAGCCAAGCATCTGGATTTGGAGAAAACAAAAAGGTAGCTTTTTTCCTTCAACCTCAGCTCTCCCTCCTACATTTTGCTTTTCCAGGGCTCCGAGGAGCTGGATACAAATATCATCCACAATCCACATCTTTGGGAGCTATGAACAGCTCGGGGAAAAAAAGAGGGAGAAATCAGAATGCAGAGGTGGAATTTTCCCCTGGAATCCCGTGAAATGCAAACACTGAGGCTCCCAAACCTGTCCAAAAAGGCCATGTGCTCTGACTGAGTTCCTACAGAGGGAATCCCAAGGGATTGAGGTGCAGCATTTTCCTTGGGATGTGGCCTCTTGGAAAAGTTGCCAAAGAATAGGAGAAAGAAAATAAAAGTAATTGTTTTATCAAGGAATGTACTTTTTTTCAAACCAGCTGTGATTAAAACACAAGGCAGAGGTTGGATGAAGTGTAAATCCCCCTCCTCTAATCTTTTACCTGCATGGATTTGATCCCAGAGCCCCCAGGTCGGACTTCCCATGGCACTGGAATTTTACCCTGCCCTACCTTTGTGTTTTCCTGCAGCTGCTGGTTCAGTTCTCTCCTGCAGTTCAGCTCCACCATCCTGGGCAATCCCACTCCTCGTGTCCACAGCTCCTGGAACAAACCAGTTGATGGCCAAATGAAACCACAGAGCCAGGAAAAAAGGGCTTAAGGGCTATCCCAGTGTGACAAACCCCCCTCAGTGGCAATAAATCACAGCCCAAGTGCACAAAGGCTCTTCTAGGGGAGCACTGAGGGAACTCCTGATGTTCCTGCAAATCTGTGGCAACTCCTTCCATTCAAAACAATTTACAGATATTATTTATTAGCCTGGCCAAACAATACAATAATAAGAGCATTTGATTACTACTAATTATCCTTACTTAATTCCCTAAGTTACAGGGGGATGCTGGTGACAAAAGCAAAATAAGACACAGTGGAAAAAAGCTGAAATATTCAGTATAAATCTGATTTTTAACTGGAGAAGAGACATTCCCTCCTTGATTTCCAGTGAATATTAGATAATATAGAAAGTCCTGATCATCATTACCACTGTGCAAGAAGCATCAGCCTCCAGAAGGTTTTCCTACCCTCTGGATTCCTCCCTGGAATATCCTGAGCTCTGCTTACCTATTGCAGCTCCCCCAAAAAAGGGTAATTCCCCAAAATGGCTCTGGCAAACTCCAATTTTGAGTGTCCTGCCCCAGGAAAAGAGGAGGATTTTCAATTGTCTACCTCAAAGCCTGGATTTCATCATTCAGGAAAAGTGGATTCTGATTTTAAGGGACAATCCTATAAATGGGGAGTGTGTGTGTCTGGTCACTGCAGTTTTGTGCCAGATCAGGCTCTAAAACAAAGACTCCAGTCTTGGGAAATAAAAGAAGTTATAGGATCACCCAAGGATCACTAAGGAATAAAATAAGACTCTATTTCATGGAATCCAGATGGTAATTTTTTAGCTGCAAAACTATTAAAACCTCCCAGCACTTGAGATGTGATGTCATAATTTCAATTTCCCGGCACCGACTTGGATTAAGCTCCTAAATTAACACAGATCCAAAGTGCCAGGGCTTTTCCAAGGTATTTGAGGTGCATTGTCCTGAAATCAGGACTGAGAGACCTTCAGTATTTTGGACATGGAAACCTAAAACAAAACCCCAAAGAAAATGTGGGGCTTGGGGAAGATTCAGCAACACTCAGCTCTTTGTACTAATTAATAACAGTGACATGGGCAGATGAAGGGGATGAAGATCTTCCTTAGTCTGAAAAGCACCAGTTTTTAACCAGAATTGGCTATTTTTCAACAGGGATCAATAACAGGGGGCATTTAATCTCCTGAACAGAGACATTAAAGTGATTTCTGGACTTCTGGGGTAAAACTAAAACATCAACCACCGAAGGAAAATTAGAATCCACCAGGTCACCGAAATAAAAGTAGGGGGAGAGGGAAAGGCATTTATTTAAAATGGATTTCTTTCTTCATTTTATTCGGTAGAAATGAGGTCTGGGGACCAGGCAGTTTTATTCCTTATCCTTGTGTTTCTCCAGGCATTTCCTCTTGGTTTCCCACACAAAGCTTGGATTCCTTTCTTCCTGATGTGTAACTATTAAGCACTTGGAATATTCGGAAGACAATCTAGTTCCATATATTAAATATTTAATATATTTCTATACAAAAGCTGGCGAAATAACCAGTGGAAACGAAGGACCTCGACAGATAAATAATTGGATTATTTGGAAAGCCTGGCTTAATGTCCATTAAACTCAGTTCAAACCACCTGAAGATTAAAAACTTCACTGAAAGCTTGTCTGGAGAGACAAAACTGCAGGTGTGAGATGGTTCCTGCTGGTTGTCCCAGCTGTTAAACAGCTCCAGGGAACAAAGCCAGAGGTTTCCACCCAAAGGCACTACAATCCATACCCGGCTCATCTTCCCTGCTCCAACTCCCACCACAAGGTTCCACCTGGAGTATCTGAAGTGTCCCAAGCTATGGAAATCACTCACAAAGCTTTGGCTTGGCTTGAATTCCTCCAACTGGCTTTTCAACTCAAGGAAACCCAGGAAGTGGAACACGAATATGGAACAAACATCCCGGGAAATTCCTTTTTGCACCGGCAAAAAGTTCATCTCTGGGAATCCCAGAAGCACTGAGGTTGGAAAAGGCCTCCAAGATCATCAAGTCCAACCTCTGGCCTTGCCTATTTGGTTGGTTGTTTGGTGGGGTTTTGTTAACAAATATTATCTTTTCATTTTTAACCCCAAGAATTCCTAAAGAGCAAAGAGCGAGATTTCAGATCCTTGACAAATGACTGAATGATTCAGAAGAGAAGTGAAGTTTGGATTCCCTGTGTATATTTTGGAAGAGCACTCTCCCCAAATATCCATCAGTGATAAAGTTACAAATTTAGAGTTCACAGCTGTAGGATTCTTATACAGAAAAGCACATTTTGCCTCACAAACCCCTTTCATCTTCTAAAACAACCTTAAATGACATATCCTAAGCCTTAGTAAAGCACTGTGCTTTTACAAATTTTAAATTTACAAATGTTAAATAAGCCAGGAACAGTTGCAGACAAGTCAAAAAGTCCATTTAGAGAGAACACAATAATTACCAAGAGAAGAGAATTCATCCCTGCACGAGAAATGTGAGCAAACTGAACCCAATTTCACTTTTTCTGGACCAAATCCAGGCAGGAAAATTGCCTCTTGGATTCATAAATGCAGGCTGGGAGTATAAACCGAGGTCTGACAATAATAAACAAGGATATTTCAGTATTTCTGCTGTTTCTATTCACTAACCCTCCAGCACATTGAATAGAAATAATAATATCCTCCCTCTGGTTACCTTCTCCTCCAGGTTTGGAGCGTTGCCTCGATCCTTTACTTGAAGGCTGCCTTGATATCCCTGCAGGACTTTCACTCTGGAAAAGAAATTCCAGAAATTTATACAACTGGAGATCTAAAAATCCTATAATTATATCTAAAATTTTCTTACACGTGTTGCTTTTTCACCTGTATTTCTTATGCATCGAAAATATTCTCTTCAGAACTGACCCACACGTTTTGGGTGTGTTTCCCTCAAAGTCTGCAGGTTTTTTTCCTGGATACATCCCAGGTCAGATTTCCTTAGTGTAAAACCAACTTCCAAATGTGAATGAGGAGTACCCAACCCTGTGGAAGTTGTGGAGCGCCCGTGATGCCACTGCTGGTCTTGGGATCTGATGTTTGGCTCCTAAAAGGAGTAAAATGTTTCCAATCCCCTCGTAACCTGCCGGGAAGTCTTTTAAATTTCATTCCAAAACAGAAGCAAGGATTAAACAATTGTCCTACTGGGCTTCCGCAGTCTATCACTCAAATGGCAACTTCCTTGGATAAAGATCCTGGACAAACTAAGGGGGTGCTGCCAGAAAGTCCAGCAGACAATGGATGATCCGAAGGTGCAGCTGGTCCAGGAGGGAGGGGGAGAGTTCCCAAGGGGAAAAGATGAAACTGGAGGAAACTTCAGGATGTTTCTGAGGACCCTGACCTTGGTGTGGAAGCAGAGAGGCCAGGAAATGAAAGAAGGGAAGCACACACTGGAATGATCCTGATCTCCCTGGATGCAGCTGGCCCTGCCTCAATCCAGGAACACCTGATTGACAATTCCTTCTGCACCTGGCAATGCTCCTTGGAAAGGACAAAAGGCTGCAAGCTGGGAAAAAGATGTGCAAAAGCAGCAATTCCTTTGGGATGAGATGCCAGCATTCCCAGGGGATTTGCCACTCGCTATGCCTGGGGCACAGCTGGGGCCAAAGGAATCCAGAGAAGGTGGAAAGGAGGGTTCCTGCCAGCCCAAGGAAAATCCTGGGAATGGGAGCAGGGGGGGAAGGAGACAGCCCATCCCCTTACACCCATCCTGGCTCCCACCAGGGGATCCTGCTTCCATGTGGACCAGAGCATGGAGCCAGTGGTGGGATCTGGCCCTCACTGCACACAATAAACCAGTTTCCAGCTTCCAACAAGTTTCCAACACGGACGGGGCTTGGAGCAACCTGGGCTAGTGGAAGGTGCCCCTGCCCATGGCAGGGGGTGGAACCAGGTGGTCTTTAAGGTCCCTTCCACTCAAAGCACCCTGGGATTCTATGATTCCATGATTCATGCTTCCAACAACTTCCCTGCCCTTATCCCTAACTCCCTGATTTCTTTAGCAAAGGAAGAAACGACCTCAGAACGCACCAAGGTGAAGTTCCAGGTGATTTGTAGAATTCCACTTTACGTTTCCGGGCTTTCTATCCCAATAATCTCTGCCCCCTATCCAAAATCCTGAAATATGTGTAGCACCTCACAGGATTTCCTTCCTCAGGTGCTTTTTCTGGGGAGTTTCTGTGAACCAATAGTCCCTGAAGTTTGCATCCAAGATTTATTCCAGCCCTGCTGATAATCACAACCCTTAAGGCTGGAAAAGACCTCCAAGATCATCCTGTCCAACGTTCAGTGTCCATGTGTTTGACCTAAAAATGAGGGTTACAAATTCTTCCAGAGTTATGCCAACGTTAATCCTGGATGTTCCACCGACCTGCAGGAGAAAACTGTCAAATCCCACCATTAATTTTCCAGAATATCTTGCACACAGGACAATGGCCCATCCATGGCATAATGGATAAGGACACGACAAGATGCTCTGGGTTGGAAAGGACTTTCAAGCTCATCTCATTCCACCCCCTGCCACCTTCCAAGAGAAGGTTCCTCCTCTTGAGGAAATACAAGGAAAACCAGACAGAATTCCCTCAGCTAACACTGAAGTGGTTCATCTTCATCATCTTTAATTACTTTCCCAACCCCAAGCCTTTGCAAGGAGGGAAAGTGAAGCCCATCTGGCACATTCCAGCTCCAGCAGCTCCTGGGTGATGTCATTATTAGCACAGGGAGCTGGGAAGAGGCTCTGAGGCTTCTGGAAAAGTGGATTTAGTTTACTGATGTCAGGCAGGGGCTACAAATACTGGTTTTGCAGAGCCACTGGCAGCAGGTGCAGGGTAAAAGCTGATATTTCCTCAAAAAAACCCTCCAAAATCCCACAATATTTATGATTTGGGGCTTTCCAAAGGGAGAGAAAAGAGGTCATTCCCCTTCTTAGGGATTCACAGGCTTTGAAAAGCAGCCACTGGAGCCATTAAAGGGAAATCTTACACTCCATCCTGGAAAAAACACATTCTATGGAATTCTTGATGGATGGATGCTTCCCATTTTTGAGTGATTATGGAGAGGATCCAGCAAACCATCCATTCTGCTGCTCTGGCCTCATTATTAACCTTTAAATAGGTTGAATTTCACTTTAAAATGTAAGAAAACAAGTTTTTCTGATGTTTCAGAACTCATTAGATAATTCCCCCCTCCAATTCATCAGATCCACTGATAGGTAGATAATAATAATTAAGAATAAACAAATAAAAAAAATAAGAATTAAGTGTGTGAACCGAAATTTAATTCAACCAGCCCTCAAAAATACTTTTTTTTTCTACTTAGATCCACAGGGCCAGGAGGTGTATTTGCATTTCTACCATAAATAACGTGTGCAAGGATAATATTATATAAATTAAACATACATAAAGGGAGATCTTCACTTGCTAAGGCCCACTGAAGTGCTGTGGGGAGGAGACTTAGCAGGAGAACATCAATCAGTTATCACTTGTGAAGCCTCACAAGATGATGTTCATCTGCACACGAACGCTTTGCAAACACAGAAAGATTAGGAAAATTCCTCTTTTTGAAGCCTAAGTTGAAATGATGGCTTTCTAACACACTGACACCAAAAAGAGGGGGTCATTCCCAGCAGATTTCCATGGAATGATTCTCTCTGCTGGCTTTTTTTGGTTCCATAGTTTGTTATAACATCCAATTAAGCTCCGACAGAAAGAGAAGTTGGTCAGATCTGATTCAAGGGACCATTTCCAGAGCACTGTGCTTTGCAGGGCATCAACAAAACTCATTTTCCAAGTGGCCAAAAGTGACAGGATATTACACAAAGCTTTAGCCAAGAGTTTCAGCAGCCACAGGAAACATGGAGGAGCCTTTTCCAAGGTGTTTGGCCCCAGGGACAAATGACAAACCTGTTCTGTTCCACTTCCAGCCCAACAGCACCATGTGCTCCATGACCTCCAGCACCTTCTGTGCAAAGATAAAGTGATCCCCATTATTTAGAAGGTCAAACAAAAGCCATTTTAAATATGATTCTTTTTTTTACCTGAGGTGGACTGAGAGAGAACAGAACAACCCAACCCTGATCCCAAACTGTGGAATGCAAGAGCCAGCCTTCAGGCAGCTTCTGATTGCCATGTGTTGCCCAAATGTCTCTTAATTCCTGCTTATCCTTGCTTTCTTCTAGCTCCAGAAAATTAGAGATACCCATGGGATGACTATTGCACAACACACAGAGTTGCTTTAGTGACAGAAAAATACACTGAAATTAAAAAAAATAATAAAGTCAACCTGTCAAAATTTACGTAGATTTTAAAGCTTGGATAATTAGCAACAAGAGGAATTAAGACTTGCACGAATACACATTAGAGATCCTTAATTTTATAGGAGCAAAGCCAGGAGCTAAACTTTGAAGGCTTTGCTGTACATGTAGAATATGAATTATAAAAAGCTGAACTGATTTGTTTTCTAAAGGAAACGCAGAGAAAAGGTAAAAAGGTTTGTCCTCAGGGCAAAAAAGAGGGGTTGCCTCCAATTGTTTCACTTCTCTTATAGTTAATACATATATGGTATAACCATATATATAAAACATAGCTGATGATTGATGCTGAGGATTTATTAATTCTGCAGCAGAGACTGCAAAATCCGAGTCAATATTTGCCATGTGCACAGGGGGAACTTGTTTGCCTTCCTTTGAATTCATTTGTTTCACTGCCACGTCACTTCAATGGAGCTACAGTGGTGAAAAGAGGGCAAATCCCTGGAAATAAAGGCATTACCTTGCTGTGGATTCTAATTATTTCAAGCTGGAATTTCCTCTGTTTCACTCTGTGCAACTATCACAGCTCGAAAAATTCACTGGGCACATTTTAATCTCATTTTCCTCTTCCACAGCCTTAAAGATGAGGAACCTTTTGTCCTGCGCTGGTTTAAAGGGTGTGTTTTCATCACCTAAATAACAACAAATCAGCAGCCTCTGCTCTTACACAAGCAAACAGGGGCAAGAATGTCCTCTAGATCTCAGGGAATAAAATCCACTTCCAAGCCTTGGAATCCCTCCCAAAAGCACTTAAGAAGGGAAATGAAACTTGCCTGCCCCCGTGTAGGATTGTGGTGCCCAAGAGCACAACGAGAGCTTGGGACGAGGCTCAGAATTTCCATTAGAGCCCCAATCTGCAGGAAGTTTAACTTGGCCAGGAATATTTGCTTGGGGCTAAAAAAAACCCTTCTTTTATAAGCTCTGCCTCCAAGTGCCAGCAACTTAAAAAGTTTGCCTGGATTTCAGTCCAGGAAGAGCTCACCCCGTGTGGAAGACACAGTGATGTCAGCGGGCCAAGACTCCTGCAAGACTGGGGGTCCTGCCTCTCTTTTTCCTTAGGCTGAGCTGCTTCAGCTTAATTCCCTGAAGTCTCACTGTCTAAATATGAAGCCATCTGGCTCCCTAACTCCCCACATGGCCTCATGTCCCCGGGAAGCAGCAGCTGGAGACACAGAGGTATCCCAAAGAACAGCTCCTGTTCCGAGGCGCTCCCCGAGCTGCTCCCACCATCATCCAGCTACACAACAGGGGCCCTGAAACAACAGAGGGGTTCTTTTCTTTCCAAAACAGTAGCTCCTGTTAAAGCATGACAATAAATGAAAAAACCCAACAGTTTTCCAGGGAAGATCCTGAGGAACAAGGAGAAACCCCAGGGCAGGGGGTTGGGAGGAGATGAGCTTTAAGGTCCCTCCCAACCCAAGCCATTCTGGAATTCTGTGAACTTGGAATAAACCAGTATTTTTCCTGGAGTACCCAACATATCAGCACCCAGGAATAAAATCTGGAAAATGAAATAAATTGAGTGGATTTTTTTTTTTTTTGATTCAAGCTCAGAGAAATTCTTAATAAATAAATAACCAACCAACCAACCAGACAAGCATCTGTTCTGTGTAGTTTACAGCCCTAAAACTTGTTATCTACCTACTTTTTAATCAAAATCTTTCCAAGGAGACTCCCAAATCATTCTAAAGTGCAACACTTCCAACATTCCTGTATTTCCCACTACTAACCTCATTATCTGGCTGGCACTGGCTGTCTTTAGTTGGCCTCGGTGTTTTCCTAAGTGTGGATTCCTCAGGATCTGTGGGCTGTAAAAGGAATGAGCTGGTTTAGATTCAATGGGCTGAGATTCACCCAAATTAAGCTCCCTCCGAACAGAAGCATCTTTCATGTCCATCAATCCCAAATTTCTGCCATGAAGAGAGCAGAAGAGGGGAACAGGAATTATTTAGAGGAGAAGGGGAAGATAAGAAGAACAACAAAACAAAAGGCAATGAAGAGATGGTTCTTAAAGACAGTTTAGGATTTAGAATCAGGGAATCCCAGAATGGTCTGGGTTGGAAGGGACCTGAAAGCTCATCTTGTTCCAACTGACTCCACACTGAGGCCTTCCAGGACCTGAAGGGGTTGACAAGAAAGAGGGAGAGGGACTTGGGACAAGGGATGGAGGGACAGGACAAGGGGGAATGGCTTCCCACTGCCACAGGGCAGGGTTAGGTGGGATACTGGGAAGGAATTCTCCCCTGGGAGGGTGGGGAGGGGCTGGGATGGAATTCTCAGAGAAGCTGTGGCTGCCCCATCCCCAAATTCTCTTCTTTTTGAAGAGGTTCTATGCAGATTCCCACGCTGGCACCCAACTTGTAGTCACTGCAAACAAAAGAGAGATCCTCTGGAGCCAGGCTGGGAGAGCTGGGGCTGGAGAAGAGAAGGCTCCAGGGAGACCTGAGAGCTCCTTCCAGGGCCTAAAGGGGCTCCAAGAGCTGGAGGGGGACTGGGGACAAGGGATGGAGAGACAGGACAAGGGGGAATGGCTTCCCACTGCCACAGGGCAGGGTTAGATGGGATATTGGGAAGGAATTCTCCCCTGGGAGGGTGGGGAGGGGCTGGGATGGAATTCCCAGAGAAGCTGTGGCTGCCCCATCCCTGGAAGTCTCCAAGGCCAGGCTGGACGGGGCTTGGAGCAACCTGGGCTAGTGGAAGGTGTCCCTGCCCATGGCAGGGGGTGGGATGGGATGAGCTTTAAGGTCCCTCCCAACCCAAACCACTCTGGGATTCTCTCATTCCTGTCATCTCTTCTAAATGACTCTTCTAATGGATCTGTGCTCACCTGGAACACCACAGCAAGAGGCTACTGGAACACAAATGAAAAAGGCAGAAAAGGACAAAAAATACCTAAATTAAAGTACCTAAACTGAAGCTCAGCAGAATCCCAGAATGGTTTGGGCTGGGAGGGACCTCAGAGACCATCTCCTTCCAACCTCCTGACAGGCTGAGAGAGCTCGGGGTGGGGAAAAGAAGACCCCAGGGAGACCTTAGAGCCCCTTCCAGTGCCTAAAGGGACACCAAGAGAGCTGGAGAGGGACTTGGGACAAGGGATGGAGGGACAGGACAAGGGGCAATGGCTGCCCAGGAGGGAAGGGTTAGATGGGATATTGGGAAGGAATTCTTGGCTGGGAGGGTGGTGAGGCCCTGGCACAGGTTGCCCAGAGAAGCTGTGGCTGCCCCTGGATCCCTGGAAGTGTCCAAGGCCAGGTTGGACGGGGCTTGGAGCAACCTGGGATGGTGGAAGGTGTCCCTGCCCATAGCAGGGGGTGGAATGGGATGGTGTTGAAGTCATGCCCACAAGAATCCAGATGGGCTTCCCAGCAGTTCTTCCAATTAAAACAAACAAACAAACAAACAAAAATAACAACAAAAAACAAAACCAAAAAACACACACCAAAAACCCCCTAAAACAAACAAACAAAACAAAAAAAACCCCCCAAACCCCAAAAACAACAACAATAACAACAAAATCAAAAAACCAACGACAACAACAACAAAATAAAAAACCAAAAAGCCAAGCAGCTTAATCTAGAATGCCAGAAAAAATTAATACAGAAGTGCAGCTCCACCAGAGTCGCAGACTCCACCCCAGAACCTTCCCCTCAGGAGAGGAACTGCTGCTGAAGGGAGGATTGAATTGCTAAAGGAGCAGAAACACAGCCATGGGAGGTCACTGGAACAACCACAGCATGGGCACAGTTCTCCTCTGCAGTGACATCCCCGTTACCTTTCTCTCTGCTTTCTCCTTCCCACGTTCCCAGAGATGCTCCTCATCCTTTTCCTTGTCCCCGCGTCTGTCCCGATCTCTTCCTCTCTCTCTGTCCTTCTCTCCTTCCCTGTCCCTGCCCTTCTCTTTGCCTCTTCCTTTCACTCTGTCCTTTTCTCTTCCTCCTTCATGTTTTTTCTCTTTTTCCTGTCCTTTCTCACGCTCCAGATCATCTTCTGTGTCTCCTTTTCCTTTGCTTTTTTCGGGTTCTCTTCCTTGCTTGGTTGGTTTTTTGCTTCTTTCCCTTTCTCGTTTTTCTCCTTCCCTTGAGGTCTCATGTTCTGGTTCTTTGTGCCTCTCTTTATTATCCTTCTGTTTCTCACCCTCCTTTTCTCTTTCTCTGCTCTCTTTGGGTTTGCTGTCTCTGCTTGAGCTTCTGTCTTTGATTTCAGGGTCCCTTCTGCTCTAAAAAGAAAGTCAACACTCCAAATTAATTCCGGTAGCACTCAGTGACTTTACACAGACAAAAAAACAGCCAAATAAATAATACCCTCCAAAAAAATGCAAATTCTACCTCTTTATCCCTATGGCTTTTTGGTTCTTCTGGTTTGGACTCTCTGCTTTCTTTCTCTCGAGGTTTGGAGGATGGAGGTTTCCCTTTAGGATCAGCTCTTTCCCCAGCTAAGACCCTTTTTACAGCAGCATCACTGGAGAGCTGCAAGGAACAGAAAAACATCAGGTAAATGAGGAAATTCTTTTAGGAAATGTCTCCTTTTTTTCCTAACTCTGTGATCAGCATGACCTGGGGGTTGGGGTTTTCTTCAGGGTTTGCTGCTGTTGTTGTTATAAATAAAGCTCTTTTTTTTTTCTCCTTCACAGAATCAGAGAAAAGGCCTCTGAGACCACTGAATTCTTTCCCAGGAGCTCTTTTATATCAAACACCTCCCTTTAAGATCCTAATTAATTAATTCTTGTTATAATTTGATTAAATGAACCAGAACTATAGAAATTGGTGGTGGGGTTTTTTTAGTGTATTACAATTCTCATTGCAACTGCTTAAATATATTTCAAAATGATGAAAAACCTGTCAAATGATTATACCAGGACTGTCAGATTGGTTAAATATTCTTAAAATCACACAATGTTGGTTGGATCTGCATTCACTCTCAGGCCACTCCACTGTCACCCAATACTTGTTCCATCAGCAGCAACCAAAAAAAACCCATCCCATTTCCAGGGAATTTTCCTTCCTGAAACAGGAACAGCTTTGCAATCACTACACTGAGGTTGACTCCTGATTCTTTCCTGGTTTACAAATGCATATATTTATCAACATTCCCCTTCCCTGATCTCAAGTGATTCATAAGGAATTAACACAGCCAATTAAAACAAAATAATTTCAATTATTAGCAAAGATAATGCAAAGCAAACTCCCAGGCAGCCCGTAAACACTCTAATATTTCATTGTTAAACAGACACAATTTCTTCACACTCATTAGTTCAAGGGGTTCCGAAACACCTCTGTTTTGAAGGGTATTTTTGAAAGGTTTTTTGAAATATCTTTGTATTTCAAAAATCTCTGTAACGCTTCTAAGCAAAGAATCCCTGTCGCTTTTAATATAAGAATTATTTTAAGAACGTAACAACAGAAATAACATGTAAAAATGTAATAATTCAGTGTAAGAGCTGCCCCTGCAGTTGTTTTCAACCACTTATCAAATATCTCCTTTGCTGCGTTTCCATATTCAAAAAAGGCCCGGTGGAAAAATGACTTTCATTCCAGAATTAAGAGGTTTGACTGAGAGATCCCCTGGATCCCCTGGGCCACCAATAAATATCAAAGCAACTGCTCCAGCCTCCCTGTGTGTACAAAAGGCAGTCCCACCTTGTTCAAACAACACCTGCCAATGGCCTGAAGGAACTCGTTGGTTTTCTCGGGCTCGTGTCCAGCCACGACACGCACCGGCCTCACTGCCAGGGGCTCCCCTGTCACCAGCACCACCACATCGATGGCCTTCTGAAGGAAGTGGATTTTGGAATCTTTATCCTGGCAAAAGAGCAAGTCAGAGATATTTTGAGCTCCACAATTAGACGTGCTTGGGGTTCAGAATTACACTTCACGACTCGCCCTTCGACGGACACGACGTCTTCCAGTGGTCATGGAAGAGCAGAAGTAAAACACTAACACACCAAATAAACAAATTAAAACTTTACTGGAGGGTTTCTGGCCCAGAGAATGAAATGCTGGTGTGAAGGAGAAAATGCAGTGGGGAGAAAACAGGGGTTTATTTAATAAAATGTAACAAAATGCTCCCCCCCTTCAGAAATAAAAAGGAAGGGAAAGAAATGCTGCAACCTCCTATTAAATAGTCATCCATCCTTCCTGAAATCTAATAATTTATGGAAGGAGACAAGACATTATTCTAAACCAAACATGTTTTCAAATAAAGACCCAAACTTTCCTCCTCCATCCTCATCATTTCCAGGAGTTATCTGTGTGTTCTGTCCATGTAAGAAATCCTAATGGACCAGGGAGAAATCTACAGCTCCCAACTGCAGCAGGAAATCAAAGTGTATCAAGACAGAAAGAGATATCTGAAACAGTGCTGAGTGTTTTTTATTGGGTGGATTTAAGGTATTTCCCTTATTTCAAGTGACAGAAATTGATATGTATATAAATATAATAAAACATAAATATAAATAAATATAGATATAAATATAGATTATATATATACAAAATATTTATAAGATGATATAAAAAATTACAAGATCAAGCTTGATATCCAATATTTGCATTTTGCCAGGAACCAGCAATAACAAATCAACCTGGGAGTTGGAGAACTCAGGGAGCTCAGCCAAGAGCCAAGCAGAAAGCAGCAAATACACATTAAAGTCCCCCTTGTACTTAAGAAAAGCAGTTTTCAGGGATAATATTCACCTCCTCTCTCAGTAATGAGCCATTTTTATACTGCAATAAAGCTACTGTGGAATGCAGCTCCTACAGAAATGCCTCAGCAAGTCCTGGGATACTAAACAGGAATATTCCATGGATATATTTATGCACCATATATATGTGTGTGCATAGACACAAATATATAAAGCAATAAAGCCACAGGCTCCACTGAGAGACCACAGGACTCTTTAAACCTGCCTGTGGATTTCTAAGCATTGAGATTTCTTATCAATTTATCCCTCATTATTGATCAGTTATTTATTATCAATCCCTTGCCACAGAATGATTTTTTTCTCATACAATAATAACTGGGAAAAGTGGATCTGGGCAGAGATTACCCCTCAGTGGTTTGAAATAGGTATAAAAATAGTTCTTTGCACCCAGCAAAGTGTCACAGCCACAAATCAATCTATAGCTGCTCACCCCATGCAGTGCAGAAAAAAACCCACAGGCAGGAACTTCCACAGCAAAACTAAAGACAGATCCTTGAGGCAGAGCACAGAAAAGGCCAAAAGAACCTCGTGGCAGCTTTCAAAGAACACTCATTTTAAAGTTAAGGAAGTAAGGAAGTCTCAGACCCACCTTAACATTGTCTGACTTCAGCTCAAAATCGGTGTAAAGTCCTTTCAGAAAACCTGTCACCCTGATTACCTAAAAAACAGAAGAGAAGGAGTAGGTTAAGAACACTGAAAGCCTCTGCTTTAAGTAATAAATTAGGAAGTAATAAAAAGTAAGTAATACAGCTCTTGATTTTAATCTGTATTGCTTATTTTTCACTTTATTCATGGGGCATTTAATACCATTTATTAGATTTGAAGCTTCAGACCCTTTTAAACTTTGGGATATGGACATAACTGACCACGTGACCAGATGCTCTCACCCTTTGTCTCCAAGGAAATCTTTCCCTCAAGCTCCTGCCAAACAACCAAGGGCATTTCAGTGATCCCAGAGCCACACATTTCTAAGGAATGGGGTGTGATCCAGCAAGGTGGATAAAGATGGGTAATTCCTAATGGATTTATGAGCAGGAATCTACAGGAATCTAAAGATGTTTTCCTGTTTTTAGAAGGATTTGGTTTCTTCATTCACAGAATCATCACAGACGGGTTTGGGTTGGAAGGACCTTAAAGCCCATCCCATCCCACCCCCTGCCACGGACAGGGACACCTTCCACTGGCCCAGGCTGCTCCAACCTGGCCTTGGACACTTCCAGGGATGGGGCAGCCACAGCTTCTCCGGGAATTCCATCCCAGCCCCTCCCCACCCTCCCAGGGGAGAATTCCTTCCCAGTATCCCACCTAACCCCGCTCTCTGCCCGCGCGAACCCCTTTTCCCAGCGCCTCCTCCGCCCCAGCTCCCGCGATGCCCTCGGCCCTCCGGCCGTGCCCTGTGCGTGTCCCCAGCCCGGGGGTGTCGCTGGCGGTGCCCGGGGGTTCCCGGTCCCACCTCGGAGATGAGGTCGTGCAGGTACCGGAACGGCGGCTTGTTCAGCAGCGCGTCCGTCAGCGGCGGCTTGCGGATCACCTGCCCCAGGCTCTCCCGCGTCCGCCGCGCCACCGCCTCGTTCATGGCGGCGGCCCCCGGCCCCCCCCAGCGCTCAGCCGGCGCTCATGCCAGGGGGATCCAGCAGCAATCCCACCGGGAATGCACCGGCAGCGGCCCGGCCGCGCTCCCGGCGTGCCCCGCGCTGCGCATGCGCGCCGCGCGTTGCTAAGGGACAGCGCGGCCATAGCAACCGCACCCCGAGGGGAAAAAACCTGGAATCGGCCCCAAAGCCGCCCCTCAGCGGAATAAGCAGCGATTAAATGAACGCTATGGCAGAGGGCGGCGGATAAGAGCCGGAAAAGTTGGGGGTTTTACTGCGGTGACGCTGTTTGGCTTTATCGCTGAAGGGCTGTTTCCACGGTCCTGTTGGGGCGAGCCAGCACTGGAAGGACAGGGAGATGCTGGAGCATCCTGGTGCCTCCTCTGGACTCGCTCCGGGGACTGGAGCCCCTGTGCCATGAAGCCAGTCTGGGAGAGCTGAGATTGTCCAGCCTGGAGAAGAGAAGGCTCTGGGGAGACCTGAGAGCCCCTTGCAGGGCCTAAAGTGGCTCCAGGAGAGCTGGAGAGGGACTGGGGACAAGGGATGGAGGGACAGGACAAGGACGAATGGCTTCCCACTGCCAGAGGGCAGGGATAGATGGGATATTGGGAAGGAATTCCTGGCTGGGAGGGTGGGGAGGGGCTGGGATGGAATTCCCAGAGCAGCTGTGGCTGCCCCTGGATCCCTGGAAGTGTCCAAGGCCAGGTTGGACGGGGCTTGGAGCAACCTGGGATGGTGGAAGGTGTCCCTGCCCATGGCAGGGGGTTGGAATGGGATGAGCTTTGAGGTCCCTTCCCATCCAAACCAGTCTGGGATTCTGGGGCTGCTGAGAGACACGGCATAGCCCAGGCTGGATATCTTCCATAATATCCAAATCAAACCTCCCCTGGCACAGCTTGAGGCTGTTTCCTCTCATCCTGTCCCTTGTTCCCTGGGAGCAGAGCCCGACCCCACCTGGATTCACCCTCCTGTCGGGGACTTGCAGACAGCATTAAAATCCCCTATGAGAGAGAGGAAAGAGTTAGAAAGTCATTAATTTAGTAATTGGAGTCTGTATTAAGATTATTAAAACCTTTGCTGTATAATTCAAGCAGAAATAAAGGGTCAGCCCATTCCCTTTCCAGTAAACACCAGACTGTGCTTCTGAAAATGGGGAAAAAACACACTAAAATAACTTTAAACTTGCATCCAAATCCCAATTCTCCAGCTAAACCCGGGTCTTTGCACAGCGCAATCCCACCTGGATCGGGAATACCTCAAACAGAGATGGGTTTAGGAGCAGATTGGAAAATTAAAGCTAATTAAGGCTGTGGCCCCTCCAGTGTTAAACACCAATTTGTGCCATTCCCAGTGAGACATCCAGAGACAAAGCAACTAAGCATCTAGAAATGACATTTTATTTTGTGAAGAACACTTGAAAAACAAAGATGAAAGCTTTTCCAGGCTTTGCAATATAACCATCATAACCCACGGAATCACAAAGACTCCATTTTCCAAAGGGGTTCCCTCTCCCTACCCCCCCATTTTCCACAAACTCTCTCCTTGTGGAATGACCCACGAGAGTTTTAAGGAAAAAAAAAAATATGCATTTTTGAGCCAATATGAAAAATAATCCAAGATTGGTTCAGTGCAGGTGCTGCTACATCACACTTGAACAAAGGCACAAAATCCCCTCTTGGAATTCCCACTTCAGTTTCTCCAACCTCGGTGTTCTCCGGGAGAAAGCAGAGTTCTCAAAGGGGGAAGGCTGAGCTCAGTCCAGCTCTCCAGCAAGAGCTGGAGGCACTAAAGGGACAGCAGAGAAGTGCAATGCAGTGGAACCACCTGGAAACACAAAGCTTTCCAATCAGCACCTGGATCCCTCCTGGAAACATGGGCTCCCAAGAACACTTGATTTGGAAGAAGGCGACAAAACAAGATAGGAAAGCATCAGCTGCCCTCACCTCAGGCAGGAAACCTACCCATGAAACCAGGATTTCAGGATTCAAGTGAATTCAAGGACATTAAAGAGCCCCTTCTGGAGTGATCGACCCCCAAAAAACACAGAAGTTGAATTTTAAAGATATGCACAGAAATAAATAAATACTAATCATGTGCTTTGTGTGCTTTGTGGCACTTTTCACTTCTTTTTTGCTGATATCTGAGCGTCAGTTTTTATCTTTCAGCTGTCTGAAATACCAGAATATTCTTAACCTCTAAAAGGTACAGGAAAAATCCCACCTTAGGTAAAATTTTAGGAGTCTGCTGAACTGGCAGCTCCTGCTACAAAATCTCCTCCACTGTCAAATATTTGCTGCAGTTCCCAAAAGCAACTTGTATTTTGTCCTCTCATTATTATTAATTAGGGATAATCAGGCTTACTTTTGATCTTAATACTTCAGAACCTGATGTCAGACAGAGGCTCCACCTCAGCCCTGTGACACCGAGAGAAACATGGCAAATGTAACAGAGTGTTAGAACAACTGGAAAGATGAGAAATGAGGGAAATTCCTCTGAAAAAAGAGCACAGAAAATAAATACAAGCCCTTTTCCTGAGTACAGTAAAACCCACTTAACACCAAAACATTGGATCTGTCAATTCTTTCCAACCGTTTTGTCTGTTAACGAAACTTATGGACAACAAAAAAGTCCTAGAAACTGCAAAATTCAATTTAGTGGCAACAAAAAAAAGCCCTGGAAATTTCAAACTGTAAGAGTACCACACTCTTGTTCCAGGTCACAGAAGCCCTCTGGGTTTTACATCTTGACAGATCCTGAATTTGCCCTTTTTTCAGCCCGTTTTGTACACTTTGTTCAGAGATTTCCATGTTTCCTTCATTCCTCAAGTCTGGCTCCAGCTCCTACAGACTTAGGTTTACATATAAAGAGAGAAAAGCAAATTCTGGTATTGGCAGTAACTTCAGTGATGAGGGATGGGAAAAAAAAGAAATTCTACAGAGAGATGATTCTGACAGGATTAAAACTCAGTAGTGATGGTGCAACGTGTCAGACCTGCCCCAAAAAAATCCATTTAGGGAGAATACAAAAGACTCAGCAATATTATTGAATATATTACTCCATTTCCTCCTAGATAAAGTGCATTTACCCAGCCTGAGAGTAGGTACCACATGGAGAAAGGGACACTAAAGCACTTCCCCAAGAGAGAGCAGAGAAAAGTCCGAGTTATCCTGAATCCTACCCCCAGTTTGGCTCCGGGATTCTTGAGGGCACTTTGGGAAAGCCCCTCTGGCTGCTCCATGTAGGTAGATGGATACAGTGTGTTGTGGTGAGCAAAGCCTCTCCTGTGCTATCTGAAAACCCCCACATTGATGGAAAGAGCCACTTCTGGTTTCCGGGGCTTTGTGGGCAGCTTCTCCTCCAGGAAAAAGGGCTCCTGGACACTCCTGGCTTGGCGACTGTGGGAATAAAACAGGAGGGTGATTAATATTAGTCTTGAGCTTTAGTACCCACAGCAGACGAGTCTGGACTGATCCCCAGGTTCCAGTGAGTTGTAAGAATGAACCACGAGCTCAGCCCAACCAGCTGTGCAAAGCCAACCAGTCAGGAATTTCCTTTTCCTCATCCCCACAGTGTCACAACAGAAAAAACTGAGGCTCCCTGTAGGAACTTAGAGCCAGGAGCTGGAATTATCCAGGTGCTTCCTGCAGGACCACTGGAATTGTGTGCTCTGAGAGCACCCAGCTACCACTGGTCCAAAAAACCATCCAGGTATCAAATTAATTCATAGAATCCCAGACTAGCTGGGGTGGGAAGGGACCTGAAAGCCCATCCAGTCCAACTCCCTGCCATGGGCAGGGACACCTTCCACCAGCCCAGGTTGCTCCAAGCCCTGTCCAACCTGGCCTTGGACACTTCCAGGAGTGGGGCAGCCACAGCTGCTCTGAAAAGCAGCAAAGAACAGTTTTTCTAATGAAAAATAAATGCCAATACTCAGTACCTTTTCTTTTTTTCCAGGGCCAGCTGCCTTTGCTTCTCTTTCCCAATGTCATCTCTCACGGTGCTGAAGTCCTTGGTGTCATCAAGGAGAAGGTTCTGTTGTGGAAAAGGATTTGATCCGTGGAAGTCAGAAGCTCAAACTATTTCCCACCTGTTGCTCAGTTGACACAATTCATTTCTGAGAGCATTTCTGCTGACTGCTTTTACAGCAATTAACTTCAAGTGAAGTACAATCCCAGAAGGGTTTGGGTTGGAAGGAACCTTAAAAGCTCATCCAGTCCCACCCCCTGCAATGGGCAGGGACACCTTCCACTAGACCAGGTTGCTCCAAGCCCCATCCAACCTTTTACACTTCCAGGGATGGATTTCTTCCACTAGTCTAAGGCAGTAGGATGGGACATCAGATTTTTCTCCTACTGCTTTATAACCCAGCCAGTATATTCTTTCCTTCTCCTAAACAAGCCTGATTGCTAATTCAGAGCTCAATACACTGCTGGGCAAGTCTTTTTTTACATCATTAAGTAGATCTATCCATTTTTTGGAATATGTAATGGGTTTATATCCATAATGGGATTTTTAAAGGGCACTGTCCTTGGATTTTACTCAGAATTAGAAAAAAAAGCAAACAACCAAACAGTCAATTAAATGAGGGCAAAAAAAAAAAAGAACCAGGAGAAAAAGGAGCAGCAGCAACACATCTCCCATCCACATGTCCAAACCCACATCCCAGTACTTCCAGAGATGCTGCAGGAAAACCAGGAAGATTAAACCCCAGGTGATTTACCTTCACCCCAATGATGTCTCCATCCCTCAGGTGATAAGGTGCTGACTGCAAACTCTCCTGCTTTTTCCTCCTTTTCCTCTTGGAAATTTGCTGTGTCTGAATAAAAAAAAAAAATAAAATCAAAGCACAAAATTTTTTGAATTCTCCTGAAATACAATTACAAAGGAACTGCAGCACAAACCAACACATTCCTCTCCAACAGCTGCTGGATTGTGTCATTCCAGCTCTTACCCAGCTGGATATTGGCAGCCACTCGAATCTCTCCGGGAAGTATTTGGCTATTTCGATTTTCTCCACAGGGAGACAGTAGTGAGAGGCCACTCTCTGCCTCAGTGCCCAGGTGGTGCATTCCTTGGAGATGTCCCACACCAAATCCCTGCAGTCAGAGTAGTCCCTTTCTCCTGGAATTCCCATCTGGACTCGCAGCAGCAGCTCATGGGGGCTGGCAGCAGGAGGAGAGAACAGACATTCTTGTGAGTCATGCCTTCAGAATTCCCAGTTTTCACTCCCTCCTGCCTTCCCTCGCAAAAAACAAGCTCTAAGTCTTCCTGAATCCCCCTATTTCTAATCCTGCCAGCACTGGAGTTAAAAGCTACTCAGTAAAGGCTCCTCTCAAATGCAGAACTGAAAGAAATAAAGTGTCTTGAGCTCTTACCCCAAATTCTCCTCTTTTTGCAGAGGTTCTATGCAGATTCCCACACTGGCACCCAACTTGTAGTCACTGCAAACAAAAGAGAGATCCTCTGGAGCCAGGCTGGGAGAGCTGGGGCTGGAGAAGGGAAGGCTCCAGGGAGACCTGAGAGCCCCTTCCAGGGCCTAAAGGGGCTCCAAGAGCTGGAGGGGGACTGGGGACAAGGGATGGAGGGACAGGACAAGGGGGAATGGCTTCCCACTGCCACAGGGCAGGGATAGATGGGATACTGGGAAGGAATTCTCCCCTGGGAGGGTGGGGAGGGGCTGGGGTGGAATTCCCAGAAAAGCTGTGGCTGCCCCATCCCTAGAAGTGTCCAAGGCCAGGTTGTACAGGGCTTGGAGCAACCTGGGCTAGTGGAAGGTGTCCCTGCCCATGGCAGGGGGTGGGATGGGATGAGCTTTAAGGTCCCTCCCAACCCAAACCACTCTGGGATTCTCTCATTCCTGTAATCTCTTATTTATAAATGACTCTTTTAATGGATCTGTGCTCACCTGGAACAACACAGCAAGAGGCTACTGGAACACAAATGAAAAAGGCAGAAAAGGACAAAAAATACCTAAATTAAAGTACCTAAATTGAAGCTCAGCAGAATCCCAGAATGGTTTGGGCTGGGAGGAACCTCAGAGACCATCTCCTTCCAACCTTCTGCCACTGGAATAACCGTGGTAGTTATCCCAGTTTATCCCAATTTAAAAAGATGCTCAGCAAAACCGAAACAATCAGAAATGGGCTTTCTGCTGACAGGCACCTGGTTTATTTCCCCACCAATCCCTCCGACAGTTGCAAAGCCAGTTGCACATTCCCCAAAAAACCTACTTGAGTCTCTGCTTGTTGTTCCTCAGGAGCTTTCCAGGGCGTTTGCTGTCCACTGTCCATGCCCTGAGGAACGAGGGCAGGGGCACAACCTGCTCCTGGCAGCATGGCAAGGTCAGGGCCTTAGAGAAAGGAACATCTTGTCAGTAATTTTAGCAGCCATTCTCCTTGGAAAAAGAGAAAACCACCGGATTAACTCCCAAGGCAACACTCAAAACTGCATTTATTGCACACCAGCTGTTGCTTGTGGTTACGATCAAAATATTCCCTTTTCCAAGGGAGTTGGGCTTCACTCCCTCCCAACATTTCTCAACTCAACTTACATTCCAAAAGTACCAAATTTCTTTTTTTAAGCAAAATTTGAACATCAGGGAGGGAATGAGGCTGTTGGAATCGTTTCCCAGTCTCTACGAGCTCCTCTACGCCCTCACCAAGGACTCCCCCCTTCCCATGCTCAGACAATTCTGTTCCCAAGCTGCAAACAGGCAGTTTTCCATAGCAGGAGCTTGGCAGAGGCCTGAAACCAAAGGCATTCCCAAAAAATAAATGTTGGGATGGACCAGAATCTAATGAGATATCCTTCCCCATGCAGTTCAGGACAACAAAGGTAGGACTAGCTCATGTATTTTTGTGGTGGTTTTTTGGTTGGGCTTTGGGTTTTCTTTTCCTTTTGGGGTGTTTTGTTTGGTTTTTGGGTTTTGGTGTGTTAACATCTTATGTTTCTGGTTAAAAACAAAACAAAGGCACCTTAGTTTCTGGCCAAAGAAACTAAGCCAGACCTTCCTGAATGACAAACGTGACCTTCTGTGCACCCAGAGCAATTCTTTATCCACCAGCTTCAACACCAAAAAAATCAAAAGAAGAAGTAGAAAACTAATAGAGGAACAAGGTGGGAATGGAAAATGGCTTTTTTAGGAAGTGCCTGGATGTGTGTGCTTCTCATGGAGAAACTGGACCCAGTGATGCAAAGCCAAAGGCTGCAAAGCCAGAGTTCCAGGTGAAGTGCAACGAGGCTTCCCCAGGCCAGGAATCACGAGGGGGAGGAGGAGAACTGCAGGGACACTCAGGAACTGTCTGAGCCACATTGCTCCAACTGCCCCTTGGTACTCAGCCCTGAGCATGGCACAGAAGAAATGCCCCAACACACTGGAGAGCGGGGAAAAGGCAGTGCACAGGAGGTGTTACCAGGGCTCGAGTCCCCCCAGGGAGAACATCTCACCTGCAGCTTCAGCTCCTCCAGAGAAGCTTCTCCTGCTATTTCTATCCTGCCAGCATAACAAAGCTCCATGGTTGGGTGGGTGGCTTCTGGGGAAGCTTTGGGAAGGGGGGAGAAAGAAACAAACAGAGGAGTCATCATGATTTTGTTCATAATCCTGAGAGATCGCAGTCCCCTCACGGGGAGATTCCACTTCCAGACGGGACCTGCCCTCCCATCGTTCTGTAGAGTCACAGAATTCCAGAATGGTTTGGCTTGGAAGAGATCTTAAACATCCAACTCCCTGCCACTCCCTTCCACTAGAATAAGCACAGCAGGATCTACTTATACACAGTAGATAAAAACCATTCCAACAGTTTCCAAATAAGGAGGGTTCCAACAGATCCTAGAATGCCAATTTCTAAAATAGGAGCAGTTATTCCCATTGATAAATAGGATTAATTGTGGGTTATGACTCTGAAATGTAAATCCTATGGCAAGCAAAGGTAAATCTGCCCTCAGCTGATGAAATCATCAGGGGAGAAAGTAAAACCCAGAAAAGGTTTGAGAGGAGAGAAAAACGCAAAGAAACCTCCGAGGAGAGGGTCTTGCCCTCCAAAACAACTCAGCAGCAAAGAAATATTCTTTTCCTGTAGAAAGGAAAATCTGTTTGTTTCCCATTTTCCAGTTTAGTGATTCCCACTTCATTTCCCTCTCCCTTCTCCACCCTCCCTTGGTTTTCCTACCCCAGCTGGTTTTTGATGTGACCTTTAAAAGAACACACACACTTAAAATCCTGCATGTGAGGTCCTTTATACCATGGGAGCTTTACTCATCACTCCTTTTCCAGCTTCCCAAAAAGCCAAACAGCCTGAAGGGAATTAAATGTGCTATTGGGAGTCTGGCATTTGAAGCCAAATCACCTCTGTGCTTTAAAATGCTGCCATTGCCTTCAGGGACAGAATAAAGAGCCCTTGCTTCAAAACATATTGAGATCTTGAGAAAATCCACCTGAGGAACATCACAACAGGATTATCCAGCATTTATGGATTTGTCACAAACCCCCTTTGTCTCCTTTCACCACAGACTTGCTGCAACTTGTACAGTGCCTCGTGGATTGCAGGAGGATTTAAGGCTTTGCGTTAAAGTTTTGGGGTTGACTCCAAGCCCTCAGAGCAACCCCAGGTGATTCCTTCCCAAGCTTGGCCAAGCTCACCTGTCCCAGCAGACACCTGCAAAGCTTCCATCTGGCAGGTTAGCCCATTCACTTGGTCCTGAGCATTCTCTCCATGTTTCTTATGGCTTGAAGGCCTGAGCCACCAGATGGGAATTTTCAGGAAACCCTGGAAAGTGAACAGAAAGCACCGGGAAGTTTGTTTCAGTGCAAAGGAAAAAAAAATCCCCTTTGTCTCAGGAAGGAGGAAAAGACTCCTTCAAATGGGAGTTCTGAAACAGGGAGTGTTGGAGACACCACCCCTGGAAGTGTTCAAAAGCATGGATGTGGCACTTGGGGACACAGTTTAGTGGTGAATATGATGGTACTGGTTAAAGGTTGAACTTGATGACCTTAAAGGTCTTTTCCAGCCCTAATGATGCTACATTTTTGCAAGGGACACCTTCCACTAGTCCGGGTTGCTCCAACCTGGCCTTGCACACTTCCAGGGATGGGGCAGCCACAGCTTCCCTGGGCAACCTGGGCCAGGGCCTCCCCACCCTCACAGGGAGGAATTTCTTCCCAACATCTAATCCAGGGATTCATCAAAGCTCATCCACTGCAACACTGCTCAGCCTCTTCAGAAACTCCTGGTTTTCCTGATAGGTTTTCCCACCTGCTCTGCATGGCCAGGAAGGGACACAGAGTTGATCCTTGTCTCCTTTCCTGAGCAGGAGAGCTTCCTTGCTTCCAGGTGCTGCTCTCAACACCCACAGCACTGTGGCAATAACCTCTTATCCTACATTTTTTTCCCCAAGAACAAATGTATTACAAACCTCTGGTTTTCCCTGAGGAAGCTTTACTTGCTAAGAGCCCCGTTCTCTGCCCACTTGTCTGCTACCCTGCAATTTCCAGCTTCCCAACACTTCATGGGATACAGCTGGGGCAGAGATCCATGGTTTTCCATGCCTCTTGGATCACCAGTTGTGTTTATTACACTCCTTTCCTTCCACAGTCCAAGGAACAGGTGCCAGGTGTGCAACAGTCACTTGGATGAGATTTGTCTATGAAGGGCAAAACCCTGAGCTTTCTGTAATCCAGGGGGTGAAGAGCAGGCTGAGGGTGGGACACTGGAGCGGGTTCTCCAGAGAAGCTGTGGCTGCCCCATCCCTGGAAGTGTCCAAGGCCAGGTTGGATGGGGTTTGGAGCACCCTGGGCTAGAGGAAGGTGTCCCTGCCCATGGCAGGGGGTGGGATGGAATGAGCTTTAAGGTCCCTTCCAGCACGAACCACGCTGGGATTCCATGATTCCACTTAGTTGTTGAATTCTGCCCCAAATACCAGAGGGCAGGGTTAGATGGGATCTTGGGAAGGAATTGTTCCCCTGTGAGGGTGGGGAGGCCCTGGCACAGGTTGCCCAGAGAAGCTGTGGCTGCCCCTGGATCCCTAGAAGTGTCCAAGGCCAGGTTGGATGGGGCTTGGAGCAACCTGGGCTAGTGGAAGGTGTTCCTGCCCATGGCAGGGGGTGGAATGAGAAGATCTTTAAGGTCTCCTCCAACCCAAACCACTCTGGGATTCTGGGATTCCAAGTCTCTGTCCACTGACTAAAAACACAATCCCTCTTGTTTTACCTTTTCTGGAAGTTTTCCTTCCGTTATGACCAAAGTGTCTCCTCTGCACACATTGAGTTCCTTCAGGGTGGCATTCTGTGGGAAGAGAAAAGCCAGGCTATTTGTGAATCCCCAAGTTGTTCAATGCAGCTCTGCCCAGGAAAAGTCTCTACAGAACAGGGAGGAAAGAAACTCAAGGCAAAAAGAGGATCCTCTTACTTCCTGACTTAGTGCTTCCCCTGCTTCATAGCACCAGTCAAGCCTTCTCAAATGCCAGTTATCACCTACCAAAAACCAAAAAATACACATGCAAAACTAATTAGCCAATGATGCTGGTTTGGGAAAACATTACACAACTTAATAAGCACAAAAGGTTCTTTTTTCTTGGGTTTTCTGTTTGGTTTTTAAACACAACTCTGACTAAATCAAGTATCGCCTTCATGCCCTTCCCCAGACCCAAGAAACACTTTGCATAAATGTCTCTTCCTCACCCACCTAATTCTCCCTGGTTTAAGAGGAAAGGGAAGGAATTCCAATGTCAATTTACCATTTGAATCTATGACAAGCTCTTTAAAATAAAAATTACACTATAAAGACAGCAAGTTTAGAATTCTTTCCTCTCCTCACAGATGATTGCAACAAATAGACAAGGTTTAGGGTGGCAAGAGCTGTCTAAGAAATATGAAAAATTCCTTTTAAAAGTAAATAACAACACAACAAACCTGATAATCCACATTTCTGCAGCATTAAATTGAGACACTGAAAAAAGAAACACAAGGTGAGATTTGTCTCAATGCCCAGGTTGAGAAATAAAAGTTTTCAGCACACTTTCTAACAAAGACTGACTGATTCCTGGGCATTTCTTTTAATAATACAATTAGATAGACAAGATATATTTTTTTCTTGAGTTGTATATTAAACCCTCCAGGGAGATGAGATGGTTTTCAGGGAAGAAATTCCCCTCAGCTCAGTCAGCTTTTCCCAACTGTTAAAAAAATAAACCTTTGCTGTCAGTTTGTTCCTTTTTTGAATAAATTTTGAAGAAATCCTTATTTGAATAAATTCTGTCCCCGAGTTTGCAGAGGAACTTTTTAAATATCTAAACCTGCAAACTCAACCCTTTCCAGCCACTGTTTGCCATCACTGGAAGCACCGAGAGTTTCCTCTTCCCAACTCCTCTCCCTCCGATTCCGTGTGAGGCAAAGGGTGTAGGGAATGTTTTGCAGGAGCAGCAGAGCCAGGAATTCCCAAAGCTGCCTTACCTCTCTGACAGAGGCAGTCTCCTCCACAACTATCTCCATCTCGGGGCTCGAGTTTGGGTCGCTCCCAACCATAAAGTACAGGAAGAGCTAAAAATGGGATCAGAATAAATATGGGAATAGTGAGAAATAACCACTCCCTGCTGCAGGAATGGCATCAAACTGCACTGAAACACCTCTGGGCTAAAGCAACCGAGCCAAGCAGCACAGACAGAGCAGTAAAGATATTAGAGTTATTCATTAACTCCACAACTCCTCCTCTTGGACAGGGCTTGGAGCAACCTGGGCTAGTAGAAGGTGTCCCAGCCCACGGCAGGGGGTGGAATGGGATGAGCTTTAAGGTCCCTTCCAACCCAAACCATTCTGGGATTCCATGAGGTTTACAACTTGCAGATTCCAAGAGCAATAGCCCCCTTGGCATCCTTTGTGCCCTTTACAGAGGAGATGCATGAGACACTTTCCCTCACAGCTCTACCTGAGTGGAAGTTGGAGCTTTCCCATGGCACAACCCAAGCAAGCTTCCCATCTTCAGTTCTGCTTCCTTGACAGTGTAATCCTCAGGCACTTCAGGGAGGATAAAAACATGGAGAACATCATCAGCTGCTGCTTCCTGGAAACATCAATTCTATCCAGCTGCTCTTTAGAGCAAGATAAAACCATTCCATGAGCTTTGGAGAACTTCACTTCCCCAGCTCTGCCCGCACATCTCCAAGTCTCCTACAATGAGAGCAAAGAGATGGAGATCTCCCAGGGCTCCCTGTCTATCGTTGGGACCACTCCCACCGTGAATCCCTTTTTTCCCCACCACCAGCCCAGCTGGAATTTCCCCTCACTGAAACTGCCTCTGATCCTTTCCATGTGCTCCTCCAGGAAGAATCTGCCTCTGCCTTCTCTAAAGATTCCACGTTAAGGAGTTAAAGATGGCAATCAAGACTCCTCCCCATCTTCAGGAAGCTGGAAGAGCCCAGCTTCCCTCCTTTGCCATCCATCCCAGCTCCCAGACCCTCTGGGTGCTGTGCACCGGACAGGTTTTAGTTTGCAAGGGCTCCTTTCTCCTGCTGAGCCCCCAGAACAGGAACAACATTCCAGGTTTTGTCTGACAAGCACTGAATGGAAGGCAATTAATCTCTCCTTGGATTTTATTAATGCAGTGTATGAATAAAATAGCAAGGACATGGAAAATGTTTCCCAGGAAGCTTCTCTCCACTGCTCCAACACCACCCAAACCAAAGCTGGGGGTCCCTTTGTGCCCAACTCTGCCCCACAGGAGCACAGCTAAACACTGACAGCTGGAATTAGGGATGGCAATAACCAAATAAGTTTGACCTCTACCTTTGTGTGGCTGCTGCTAATGAACCTAAAAGCTGGGGGGAAAAAACCCCACCCAACTGCTTCAGTTAAGTCTGGAAATCAGGGAAGTTCTTCTCCCAGGGAAGGACAAAGGGGAGCTTCAAATCTCCTCAGTGATTCCTTACAGAACAAGGATGGAATACATCAATTTACCTGGAGACAAAAGTTTCCCATTCCCACTAACAGGTCTAAGACAGCTCTCATTTGCTGTAAGAAAAAGGGAAGGAAAGAGAGATGTATTAGATAATTCAAGTAAGAAATTTGGCTCAGAATTAAGATTAATTACCATTAGATTAATTACAACAGGTGTCCCCACCTATGACATCAAAAGCCCAACTGGAGAAATTCCCAGAAAGTCCCTGAATAGTCTTTTATTCTTTTGCTGAAGGATCACTTTTCTCTTTTAAAGTACAATCAGCAAAATTTTACAAAACTGGCCAAGTGCTTCCAAAGGGAAAGACAACAAAAACTTGAAAGAAAACTGGAGACTCTTCCAGAAAGGAATAAAGTTAAAAAAAAAACTTCTTCAATAGTGAGTACAATACTTTAGTAACACAACACAAAGATTCCTAAAGTAAAATAAGAGCCTCATGAAATGCATTTTAATCAAGACTTATACTGATTTATTTTCTTAAAGCTTGGAAAACTAATAATTCAATTTAAAATTAAAAGAGTTTTAGCTCCTTTGCAGCCTCTTTCTTTCCAAAAAACACCAGGCAAAACCAAACCACCAGGCAAAACCAAACCACCAGGCAAAACCAAACCACCAGGCAAAACCAAACCACCAGGCAAAACCAAACCACCAGGCAAAACCAAACCACCAGGCAAAACCAAACCACCAGGCAAAACCAAACCACCAGGCAAAACCAAACCACCAGGCAAAACCAAACCACCAGGCAAAACCAAACCACCAGGCAAAACCAAACCACCAGGCAAAACCAAACCACCAGGCAAAACCAAACCAAAAAACAAACAAAAACCAGACAAAACACCAAGCAAAAAAACACCAAACAAAAAACCAAACCAAACCAAACAAAAAAAACCAAACAAAAAACCTCCTAACAGCAATGGATTTGCTGTTTTGAATAGACTGATGGAAAAACCAGGAAAATCCTGGTAAATTCAGTAAATTGAGTATTATCAGACAAAGGTGAAGCAGGTGAACACTCACCAAGTTCCTCCTCCAGGTGAAGCTCCCTTATTGCTTTCATTTTGATATCTGACATCACCTAAAAGAAAGGAATTTTAACACTTCCAGCAGGGAATGCCAGGAACACCCCTGCCTGGATAAATGCCACTCCACAAAGAGCAACAAATAATCCCTCCCTCCTCTTTCAGCTTTGGTTTCCTGCTATCACCTCAAACACACAGGATGGGCCAGAAATCAAAATTGCTTCACACTAGAACACTGCCCTGGTTTAATCTACCTGCCAAATACCCCAATAATGGCACCTTCTGAGCTCCAGAGTATCTTCAGCAGATAAAAACTTCATCCCTGAGGCTAAACCTGATTAATTGGGCAAAGGGCAGTGGGCAAGCCTGAGGAAAAGAGCCCTGGCCAAGCAGAGTCCTTACTGTTTCAATAGTGGCAGTAATTTTAACTTGGTTCTCTTCATCTTCTGCCCCACAGAAGTTCTTCACTTGGAGCCAGCTGATGTCACAGGTAAAGGCTGTCAGATTGCCACTGGAAATGTTCACAAAGCTGTGAAAATCAACAGTGCAGAGACAGTCAGAGACAGGAAAGCTGCCCGTTGTCAGAGTAGGTCACTCCCCAGCAAAGCTCCCAAACAAACTGATGATTCTGAGGTCATTAACAGTGATGGAACATCACAGGGTGAGGGTCAGGCAGCACAGAAGTGTAAGGAGAGCAGAAATTTGAATCTGACAACTTCAGATTCAACTGGGAGATTCCCCTTAAAGGATAAAACCTTATGGTGGCTTTACCCTGGCACAGCTTGGGCTGATTGTCTTCTGAAATTGCTCTGCCCTCTCATCCCCCCAAGTCCCTCAGACTCAACCCTCACAAATTCAGGTTATGCCCAATATTTGCCAGCACACTGAGCACGTCTTGTTGCCACCAGGTTCTTTCCCCCTTTCCAAGTGGAAGTCAAAGGGATGTGTGCCTGCACTTGGAGAGCAAAGAACGTCTAACAGCTGACAAGTGTCTGTTCTCCAGAACCTAAGACTGACCTTTTAAACACAAAGCAAGGTAAAGTGATAATTAGTTACAAGAACGTATCGTTTGTGTTTAATCATGCTCCTAATCAAAGTGGTCACCTCTGGTCGTGGCTGTCCAAGATGAGCACTGAGCACCCGTCCCTCAGACCAACGCTTCGGATCGTTTCCTCCATGTCTTCCTCGCGGAAAACCTCCCAGTTCTTGGCTTCTTTCTCTTCTTCAGAGCTGTTCCTGAGGACGATTCCCCCCGAGGGAGCCAGGGCTCTGTGCAGGTCCCCCAGGCTGGTGCTGCAGGAGAAGGTGTGCTGGGCCTCGGTGAAGTGCTGGCCCTTGCCTCCCTCGTTGTGCCCGGCCAGGCGCAGCACGTTCAGCACCACGGGCTCGTGCTCGGCGCCCGCCAGCACCCTGGTGCCTCCCACCTGAGGGCAGCAATTCCACAGTCAGGGATTACAGGGCAGACTGGGCAGCAAGGAAATCATCCAGGCAGAAAGGTGGACGCTCCCCTCCTCATTAGATACAAAGCAGCTCCCTGCTGAACGACCAGAGTGACTCAAAGGGGTTGGGAGGAGAAAGGACAACCCCCAGGGGCTGTTATCCAGAGAAGCCCCGTCCCTGGAAGTGTTCAAGGCCAGGTTGGAGCAACCTGGGATAGTGGAAGGTGCCCCTGCCCATGAGATGAGCTTTAAGGTCCTTCTAAGCCAAATTATTCCATGGTAACAGTAGCTGGGAAACCAGGGGACACCTGTCTCCATCAGAGTAAGAATAAAGGAATTTTGTCTCTCAGGATATTAAAGAACTACCCAAAAGTGACTGAGGCAGATCAAAGGAGTTAGATTTTAAAACCTGATGTTGAACCTAAGCAATAAATACAGTTCCTTGCTGGAGAAAACTGAATCACACAGAAAGCTGAAGTAAAAACTACCCCAAAAACTACCCTAAAAGCACAGCCAAGAGAAAAGCAATTCTGGTTCTGGACGTTTGGGGTTTTAGGTTTGGTTTGGGGTTTTTCTTTGATAAACCTGGAAGGAAACAAATACTTTTACAATAGATGTCTTTTAAAAATAACTCTTTAATCTGCTACCCGGACAGAATAAAATGCTGTGTTTCATGAGCAAGTCAAAGTTAAGCAGAAGCCTTAATATTCTATTAAAGGGAAGATGCGAGACTGGAAAATTTCAGGGAGAGCATCCACAGTCTTATCCCTTCAGAACTGACAAGGCAGGAGGGTATTTGGTCCTTTTACCTCTTTCCCATTCCACACAAAGATGTCTGTTCCATCAGCCACCCCAACGCCGTCCAGGCTCAGCTCATCTCCTAAAAAACAAGCAAATCGTGAGCTTCTTGCGCCCCCAAAACACACAAGCAGGGTCAGCAAGTCAGCCCCAGGGGCTTGTTGAAGTCCTTGACACTTGAAGAACTGTGGGAGGAATATTTAGAGCACTAGGAGTGTCTCTCTATTTTATATCAACGTCCTAGAGTCGGGTTATGTGCTGGTAAAACACTGATTTTCTCTCAAATTTAAAAGGGGCTGAAAAAGCTTTTCAAGACTAACACTTAGAATTGCCTAGCAAGGAGACAAAAAGGATGATTTTAAAAACTAGTGCTCTTAAGAAATTAATGTACTCTTTATGTAAGTATTCCCCGTTACAAAATTCCTACTTCAGCTTAAGTTTAGCTTATGTTTTCCTACATTTCCCCACATTTTCTCCTTCACTTCCATCCTCTCCTCCACCTAGCAAGAAAATCCTATGAGAGCAAACATCCAAAAGCAAATCAAGGGCAAAATAAACACTGACATATTTTTATCAGCAAATATGTTTAACTTGTTTAAGACCTGAAGTCTCACTGCACTTCACAGCAAAGATTACCCAGAAAAGTCCCAAAATCATTCATTTCACTAATAAGAGTGAAATAAATAACTGAAATAATGGAATAGGAAGTTTGAGTTGGAAGAGTGTTCAGTGATACACATCTCCAAGACGGTTTATATGTGAAATCTTTGATGTCTGCAGTAAATTAAATATATCAAGAACATGGAAGCTTTGATTGTAGTGGCCTTACCATCAAGCATCTGGTAGAGGTGTAATCCTGCTGGTAAAGGCTTGGCCAGACTCAGAACCATGTCTCCTTCCCAGGAGTCCAACATCTCATTGGGAAAAATCACCAGAAGAATTCCATAAATATTATATAAATTTAGATAGCGTTATTAAAATGTCATGTTTATATGCTAGTATATAAAACATAATAAACGTTATAGAAATATTATAGAAGTTCTAAAATAAATATTGTATTTGCATAGTTTGTATTATATAAAATTATCTGATATAAATTATTTACATTTATATAACATTATAAATACTAGATGTTATATATTATATGTTATGTAAACTTATATAATATTATATAAAATAACAGCAGGCAGTAAATCACATTCCAAGCTGCTGGAAGCTGTTACAGGCCTGGCTCCCAAGCTCACCTCTGGACACCTTGAATAGATAAAGACAAATCTGTCCCAACATGAAATTTTAAGTGTCAATCCATAATAAATAATTATCTTATGAGAGCTTTAAAGTCTTGAAGCTCTTTAGCTCTTGAAGCCATGAAACTGCTGAAAACTTAATGAGTTTTTAGTTAAATTTAGTTAAATTTTCAGCAGTTTCATGGCTTCAAGAACAGACCCCAAACCACTATTCCTTTATTTCTAAACCCACGTGAGTTTTTAGCCTCACTTTTACAGTTGAAAACTCCTCATTTAAATAAAAACTGCAGCATAAGTACGTTTGCAAATGTCGTTGTGGCTCAGGTGAAGATGAAGTTTGAGTTCACTGAAGGGAGCAAATACCTGGAAAACTGCCTGGCGAAGGTCTCCCAGGGTTTTCCTCCTGTCAATAGTCAAATCCACCACGCTCTCTTTCCAGGAGAGGGAGGGATGCAAAGCCCCGTTGTGGAATTTGTAGCAGGAGCTCAGATGGAGATGTAAATCAATGCCATTGTTGGCTGAGTCACATTCAGCTCTTGGGGAAGAGGAACAACAACAAAAGGGTGACTTGAACACCCACAAAGAGATGCAGCTGGAAGTGATCCCTCCATGGCTAAATTCCCTGTCCCATCAAGGCTATGGGAACCCCTCCATGGCTAAATTCCCTGCCCCATCAAGGCTATGGGAAGAGATGTTTCCAAGGTGACAGGTTTGGGTTGCAGGGGACCTTCAAGCTCATCCCTGGTGTCCCTCAAGGGCAGGGACACCTTCCACTAGATCAGGTTGCTCCAACTTGGCCTTGACCACTTCCAGGGGTGGGGCAGCCACAGCCTTGTGTGAAAATCCCATAAAATCTCTCACTCTTGTGCCTCTGTTTTGATAATTCAGCTGTGATTCAGGTGTATCCTCACTCACCCACAAGGAAAAGTTCCAAGCAACCTGAACACCACTAGTTCTTCCCTTGTTTCTGGAAAAGAATACCAGTGTAGCTGTTCTTTCACAGCAACACAAGTCATTCCCCCTTCTCTCACAGGAGAACTCCCTCTCTAAACCCAGGTAGGATGATGCATTCCATTCTCCTTCCAAAAGTGCACCAATTTGCACCGAAAAATGGGGCAATTTTGAACTGTAAGCACTGAAATTCCATCAGATGCCTATTTATGCCCCTAAAAGGGAGGCAGGGAACCACCAGAAGGCAGAATCTGGGTATACAAATGGCATTCTTCAATTAAACTCCATGACACTGAATCATTTCAACAGCTGGCTCTACTCAGGGGTTTCTTCCCTTTAAATCCCTCTGGAGACCTGCAGGGAAGAGCTGGTTGAGCCTGGGACAGTGCCATCAATATACCTCTTTTTTTGCAGCTCAGTGTTAGCAGCATTCATTTCATCCAGGAGGTGCTCAGGAATTTGGTACCTCGGATTTCCTCGTGCTGCCACAAAGAATAAAAGGCTGGTTTGGCTTCAAATGTGGCTTGGCAAACAAGAAAATCAAGATGAAACATTACATTGAAAAAGCAACTATGTTCAGAATAGAGAAAATTCAACTGCAAGACGATACAAAGAACAAAAAAATAATTTAATTCTCCCAATCAATCCTGAAGGGAAATTAATATAAATGCCATGAGGGACAACTTGCATTTGTTTTGGATGTTCTGCTATTATTTGTGAAGCATACTTAAAAACCAATTAGTATCAGCTATAGCCAATTAACTGGCCACTAATTTCATTTAACCCTTTTTTTCCAAGGGATCACTGCAAGGAAAACTGGATCTCCAGTTCTTGGAAAAGGACAGAAAAGCCCAACAGCCTGAAAAACTGGCACAGCAGGAAGCCCCCAGGACATCAAGATGAGCTTTGTGTACCTTCAGGAGGTCTTTTCAACTGGGATTTTCGGTAAAACAGCATGTAGGCACTCTCTTTACCCTGGAATTGTTTCTCAATATCCTTCTCCTTGATGGGCTGGACTTTGGAATCGTTGAGATCAAACCAGTGGCCACCAGCAGAGGTGGCCCTCGGCCTCGGGGGGTTCTTCTCTGAGTTCCAGGGGACACCATTGCTCTGAGGAGGGCTCTGCAGAGCTTGGCCTGGAGAATCCAGCTCCACCAGGAGCTCGTGGGCTTCCTTCAGGCCAACCTTGTTGGCATCAGGGCTCAGCTGGAACACCTGGGGGTGATGCTGCAAATACTGAGAGGAAACAAGGGCAGGATGAAGACAATGAGTTTGAAATGCAGCAGCTGCTCCCCCCGAGCCATCCTCGAGCTGAGCCACAAACCCCCACAAACCCCATCCCTTCCACCTCCATTCCATGGGCCTTCCTCAGCCATTTCCTCAGTGGAGACAAGAAAACATGTGATTTTCTTACCACCCGACCTTTTCTGTCACACCAAGCACCCTCAAACCCCTCCACAAATCTACAAAACCAAATACAGAAATTAAACAACCCCCAACTAAACCTGAATCTCAGTTTCAATCAAAGATTCATTTGCTATTTCCAAAAGCTTAAAACAATTTCCAGTTATTTCAAGCATACTGATCAAGGTGCTCTGGGAGAGACCCAGCACTTGTCTTTGGCAATATTTTCGAGAGCACATCAAGTTGGGAATGTTTATTTAACACTGGGTTGCTCACAAATTGTTTCTATCCCTCTGCAAAAGGCTCGTATCCAGATTTCACACCCACATTTCCATAGTTACTGTGAAATTAGAGCAGGTAGCTCCATTCAAAAAAACCATGGAATTCCTACATAGCTACAACATAAATGCTGAAGTATTTTCCTTAAAGCTTTATAAAACACAGCAACCAACAGGAAAACAAGATTTTCCTGGAGTATTCATTTCATGGACATGCTGGAACCAACCAAAATTCCCCTTACAAACTTCTCCTTGCTAAGTCCAAGGCTCCATATTTTCAATCATCATCCAACTGACTCTTCAACAGGAATATAAATTATTACTATAAAGTTATCTCAACAGTAAAACCCAAACTACCACCCCTGTGAATACCTTTCTTAACGCTCCATATTGTTTCCTGTATTTCTTATTCCAGGACACCCCTTTTTTCTCCAATAATTTCTGCCCCAATTGATCCACGGGAATTTGCTTCGAGTCTTCCTGGAGAGAGACAAAAAACTGGGATAACAAAGGCTCCAAAAGTCAAGGGATCAGCACAAAGAAGCCAGTTTGGAAGTGCTCCCATCATTCCTGGTTTCTAATAAGCCAATTGAACATCACCTTTTACAACAGGTGTAGGGGGCAGCTTAAGAAATATTCAAAAAGGACCTTTTTCTATATGAAGAGAAACTATTACTGTCAAATTTCCTTTCCAGCCTCAATTCTTTTTTTTCAAGCCTCAATTTTTTTTTCCAAGCCTCAATTTCTTTCCAAGCCTCAATTTTTTTTTTTCCAGCCTCACATTTTTAAGTTTCAGTTGCTTCCCAGGGAGTTCAGAGGAGCTCTGGACACTCAAACCTGCCCACTCTTACACACACAAACCCCTTCCAGGCTCAAAAATCCAAGCAATAAGCCCCTTACATACCATACCTCTGCTAAAATCCCTTTTAAGACTGTCAGTGGATTCTCAGTCTCTTTGGAATTTTCAGCATCTCTTCCAGCCTTATCCTCAATCAGCTTTTCCTCTTCTTCCTGTGCAACAAAGAGAAGAGACTCACAGATGCTGTTGTACCACACACAACTGGGTTTGATTATTCTGTAGTAAAATTAGGAGGAAATTCTGATTAATTATCCTTCTTAAGGACATGAGACACTCTGAGCCTCATAACATATTAATTAGTTTGGCTGCTCATTCACACTTTTCCTGGAAAATAAGGCCTATAAAGCAAGGAAGGGAAAAAAAAAAACACCTTTAGGACTTACCTGTAGTTGCCAGTTTCCTAATTCATCCACATCTCTGATATAAACATGATAGTGTCCTCCATAGCAGCCACCTTTGTGTATAATAACAGAGAAGAGCTCATACATGTACTCTGAATCATCCATTTCAGGCTTTAAAAAGAGAAATAATAACAGTCACAAGGACACACATCAGTAAGTCTTGCACCCAAGGACAGTTTCACACCAGCACAGATTTCTCAGGGCCTGTTTTTTGCAGCTTGAAATGTGGTTTTTTTGGTGCTGGCAACACAGGGGAGGGTTGATATAAACCATGGAGCATAAATTCATGGAATGGGTTGGGTTGGGAGGGATTTGAAAGCCCTTCCACTAGCCCAGCTTGCTCCAAGCCCTGTCCAACCTGGCCTTGGACACTTCCAGGGATGGGGAGGCCACAACTTCTCTGTGTCACTAAGCAACCTTTTCACCAGGATTCTGACCAAAAGTGGGAATTCCAAATGGAAAATAACCAAATATTGATGCAAATAGAGCAGCTCAACCTGTTTGTGAACAGCCAGGCTTATTTTTAAGACAAGACAAAAAACAAGCTCCACTTAAAAACACTAAAATTGCCAAAAAAAACCCAAACAAACAAAACCTTCCTCAAATGCAACCACTGAGAAATCTCCAAGCTTGCATTGCAATAGTTCAATAAGGACAATGTGTGTTTCATCATTGTATATTATTTATTTGTTATTATTTAATATTATTTATTTAGTATTCTTTATTTAAATTTTTATTTCTCGCTATTCATTTACTATTGTTTATTTATTATATTTATTATTTAAAAATTTTGATTAGTATTATTTATTTACTTATTATTTTATTATTCTTATTATTAATTATTTATTTAAGTAGGGTCTTTAAGGATCCAAAATTGTCAGGAATTATTTATTTGTTATTATTTAATATAATTTATTTAGTATTCTTTATTTAAATTTTTATTTCTCGCTATTCATTTACTATTGTTTATTTATTATATTTATTATTTAAAAATTTTGATTAGTATTATTTATTTACTTATTATTTTATTATTCTTATTATTATTTATTTATGTAAGTAGGCTCTTTAAGGATCCAAAATTGTCAGGAATTATTTATTTGTTATTATTTAATATTATTTATTTAGTATTCTTTATTGAAATTTTTATTTATCGCTATTCATCTACTATTATTTATTATATTTATGATTTTAAAATTTTTTATAGTATTATTTAAAAATTTTTATTAGTATTTTTTTATTATTAGTAGTAGTAGTATTTATTTATGTAAGTGGGCCCTTTAAGGATCCAAAATTGTCAGGAAGTGATGGTATAACTCAATTTTAAATCAAAATCATATCTATGAATTCCAACACAGCTTCCTGAGAAAAATGGAATAACTGGGGGCACATAAAACATATACAGCTCAATTTATATCCATATGGTCAGACAATGACAATATAAAAACGAATTTCCATTTCCAGCTGATAAGTCTGGGAGTTTTCAAGGAAAGGGCAGATTGAGTTTTGCATAATTATTACACCCTTGGAGAGCTACAAACCATTCCCCCCCTCAGTTAGAAAGTGGTTTTTTGGACAAACCCTCGGAATCAGGGCCAGAAGAACCCCCCGAGCTTTCTCCACGCCCCACATGTGAGGTGTGGGTGCTCTGCTGAGGCTGCAGGGTTTGGAGAGCTGGCCCAGCACAAACCTGCTCACAGAAAGGCCTCAGGTCGATGTGCAGGGGGAAGGTGTAGCAGCTCGTCTCCTTGTACCTCTCGCACTTCTCAAAGTCGAAGTTGAACCTCAGCAGGGACACGGTGAGGAACGGCGGCAGCTTCCGCAGCTTGGCAGACTGGGAGGGAGCCAAGAGACAACTGTCAGCTCACAGGGAGAGCACAGCAGTGTTTCTACCCTCTGCACAACTCCTTTTCCAACTAAAGACACGGCCAGGGTGTTACAATTTAAAGTGCCTTCCCTAATCCTCAATTTCCCTACGTTCTGAAAGGAAGCCAGAGCCTTCCCCCCTGTTAAGCCCCATATCCTCCTGGACTGGTGATCTTGGTCCTGCTACAGAAAACAAAGGACATGGGGGAAATTCCGGTCAGTAATTCCATTTGCACAGCCACAGAACACTGGAAGTCTCCCTGATTTACACAGGAAAGCACCTTCCAGGCAGGAAAGCCAAGAGAATCCATTTTCATGAGGGGGAACATAAATCAAGACTGAACAACTTGGTGTGGGACACATCAAGAACCCTTGGGAGAAGCAAAACCAACCACCTCTGCATGCAAGTGTGCATTCAATGGCCACGTTCCTGAGCCTTTCCAATGTCTCCATCCAACTCTCATTTCCAGGAGAACCTCCCAGGAACACACACATGGCTCAACAAACCCCCTGAATTAGGTATTCTTGTTTTATCCATTGTCAAGACTATGTGGCAAAGCTTAGTGGAACAGGGATTCCAAAATCCCATGTTCTGCCAAGCTCGGTGTGAAATCAGATGGTGCCATTAAATTTTGGTCAAGTCCTGCAACAGGAAACAAAAAAGGAGGGAGAGCCACATCCAGAGAGCCCCAGAGTACAAAGGGATGTGCTGCTCCAACATCCCTCCTCCACGCTGCAGCCTTCCAGCACAGCCTGACATCCCCAGCTATGGGATTTCCTACCAAAATCCAGCGTTCCAACTCTCCTCCTGCAGGGATGAGCACCTTTGAGAGGCACACAACTGTTCCCCTGCACTCCCTTGAACCCAGCAAAGTTTAATCCAACCAGCATGTGAGGCATGGCCAAGTGTTCCCGAGCTCCCCAGGCACTGATTAACTTGGCCTGCCCTCAGCTTCCCTTTGGAATGCTCCCTCCCACATCCAGCTGTAGGGTTTCGATTGCACAAGGAGCTTTGCTGTTGGCAAGAGGGCAGAATGCACCAACAAAAACACAAAACATTTCCTTCACAAAACACAGAGCAACAGTTCCCACTTCCCTGTGCAGAGCAACTTCTGCTCATTGGTTTTCTCTCCCATTCGGGTTCTTCGGGAGAGAATTTCCACGGTTTTCCTCATTACATGGATCTGTGTTTTCTCTTTATGCTTCTTGACACAGTTGCTCAGGTTTCATAGAATCATGGAATGGTTTGGGTTGGGAGAGACCTTACAGCTCATCTCATTCCACTCCCTGCCATGGGCAGGGACACCTTCCACTAGCCCAGGGTACTCCAACCTGGCCTTGGACACTTCCAGAGATCCAGGGGCAGCCACAGCTTCTCTGGGCAACCTGTGCCAGGGCCTCCCCACCCTCCCAGGGAAGAATTCCTTCCCAATATCCCATCTAACCCTGCCCTGTGGCAGTGGGAAGCCATTCCCCCTTGTCCTGGCACTCCAGTCTCTCTCCATCTTTCTTGTGGGCTCCCTTCAGGCACTGGAAGGCCCCAGTCAGGTCACCCCAAAGCTTCTTTTCTCCCAGCTGGACAATCCCAGCTCTCCCAGAACTTCCTCAGAGGAGAGCTGCCCCATCCCTCTGACCATCCTGGTGCCTCCTCTGGACTTGCTCCAGCACGTCCATGTCCTTCCATTACTGGAGACCCCAGAGCTGGAGTCTCCATCCAAGCAAACTGAGCTCTGAGAGTCCCCAGTCCTTCAAAGTTACCTTTGAAGCTTCAACAAGTTTATCACAGGCTCCACACCGATACAAGTTGTCATTTTCAAAGTATTCTTCTTCCACATACATGTTCCACAGGGCCTCCTCCAAGCCAGCAACACCTTTGACTGCCACCGTGAGGTCTAAGAAATCTTCCTATGCAGAAAGGACAACAAAAAAGGAGCTATTGAAGTGGTGTAAGTCCATGGGACAGTAGAAGGATCCTCATTCCCATCACCACAGCAGATGGAAATGTTCGCTGCTGACGGGGAAAGACCATCAGAGAAGAGAAATTAATTTTTACACCCCAATTTTTTTGGAGCATCAAAGACTGTAAATATACATTTTGCTGTTGTTAGAGAGCTGAGCAGTGAGGTAACTGCATCTCCCAAAGGCTCAGAGGAGACAGGAACATTTGGGTTTTTTCCCCTCTGAGGGAGGTGGTTTGGAAAACACAGCCAAGACTTCAAGTCTCGATTCAACAAGGACACAAGAAAATATGAGATTTCTTTTCTTTTGGACTTAAAAAAAAATAATAATATTGGAAGTACCTTCATCACACTGTGGTGGAAAATGCCCCTGCTTTACCTGTCTCTCACTGACATTCTTGCACTCCTTGCACACAATGTGGTTGACAACAATCCCGTGGTACAGTCGGTTGATGAGGTCATGGCCTGATGTCCCCACCAGGGAGGTCTCCAGAGCACTGAACAGGATCCTGTTCAACTCCTGCACATCGTGTTGCCTCATCTCCTGCCCCAGGAAACAGGGAGAAATCAAACAGCGCTCTTTGCTCTGCTAATTCCTTAAAAACAGCATTTATCAAGTGTCACAGAGCTGCCTCTGACTCCTCACAGGTTACCCCCTGAGGAGTAAAATACCACATTTATTACTGTTCTTGAGAGGGTTACGCTGAGTAGCTCCAAGTACATCACCTACAACCCACATACGACACTCCCACTTGGGAAGAACCCCGGAATGGTTGTGGTTGGGAGGGATTTTAAAGCTCATCCCATTCCATCCCCTGCCATGGGCAGGGACACCTTCCATTAGCCCAGGGTGCTCCAATCTAGCCTTGGACACTTCCAGGGATGGGGCAGCCACAGCTTCTCTGGGAATTCCATCCTACCCCCTCTCCACCCTCCCAGGGAAGAATTCCTTCCCAATATCCCACCTAACCCTGCCCTGTGGCAGTTTGAAGCCATTCCCCCTTGTCCTGGCACTAAACTCTAGGACAAGTGACACACTTCCACTTGGGTAAGAATCTGAGTATTTGAGGACACTGCCAGAAAACATTCCTGTAAAAACCAAGGAAAAGCTCCTGGAGTTGTATCAAAGAGAACAACCATCTTCTGCAGCTTCCTGTGAACTGGCATGGAGTTTGTGTGGAGAGCCAACAACAGCTGACCCAGTCCAAGGTCATCTACACAGCCTGAAGGATTTTAAGATGTGTCTTAAAGGTCAAACTCCAAGAAAAAAACCAAACAAACTCTCCATTGAGGAAAACAAGTTTCCAAGGGCTGGAGATTTGCACCTCATGGCTGTTCCAGCCAAAGCTCTCGGTGAGGTCTGTGGTGGATGCAGCCTGTTGGTCCAAGAGCAGGAGCTGAGCAAACAACCTCTGGAGCTGCAATGGAATTATTCGAACCTGGGAACAAAACCCACAAAACACACCCAAAACAGGTCAGAAAGGGTCATTAAGATCATTTAAATCACAGTAATTTAGCACAAAATTTGTAACAAACTATCGCTGTCTGTGGCTTTCATAACAGAGGTGACCTGATTCACACCAGAACAGCAGTGACACTTTGTTCCCAAAAATCTACAGTCCAATCAAATCATGGAATGGCTTGGGTTGGAAGGGATCTTAAAGAACAGCTCATTCCATGGGCAGGGACACCTTCCGCTAGCCCAGGTTGCTCCAACCTGGCCTTGGACACTTCCAGGGATGGGGCAGCCACAGCTTCTCTGGGAATTCCATCCCAGCCCCTCACCACCCTCACAGCCAACAATTCCTTCCCAATATCCCATCTAACCCTGCCCTGTGGCAGTGGGAAGCCATTCCCCCTTGTCCTGTCCCTCCATCCCTTGTCCCCAGTCCCTCTCCAGCTCTCCTGGAGCCCCTTTAGGCCCTGGAAGGAGCTCTCAGCTCTCCCTGGAGCCTTCTCTTCTCCAGGGGAACCCCCCCAGCTCTCCCAGCCTGGCTCCAGAGCAGAGGGGCTCCAGCCCTGGGAGCATCTCTGTGGCCTCCTCTGGACTCATTCCAAGATATTTCCTGTGTTGGGTCACACCAACAGAGCCATGGAACACACCTTTAGTGATAACCAAAACTCTCCCATCACCACAGTAAAAAAAGAACAACTTTTCCTGATATTATTCCTGACACTAATCCCTAAAAACTCAGCTCCAACACACCCTGATCCACCGATTTCCACGTGATGTGGAGGAACAAGATGGGAAGGAGAACGTTTCAGCAGAGATGGATTCAATATCTGATCCCTGAAGGAAAACCTTCTGGCACTGGACACTTGGAACTGTGTGAAAAATCCAGCATCACCCAACCCAAACTGCTTTTTGGGGTTAAATCTGGGCCTTCCCTCCTCCTCACAACAAAGGGCACGGGAATTGAAACAAAATTCCTCCAACTCAACCCTGAGAGGTGACTAAAAAATTCCCAATACCTTTGCATCTGGTTTCCTGTTGTCATCCAGAGTGCCGAGTTCCTCAGGTCCCAGAGAAAACAAGGCCTCTGGAATGGGAAAGAAAAACATCTCTTTAAAAAACACAACATCTGGGGAAAAGGGGACAAGGGGGGAAAAGGGACAAGGGAGAGAAAGGCAGGAGAGAAGGACTGGCAAATATCTTTTTCAGGAATTGTAGTGATGGGATTAATAAAATTACCAACTCCAGACAGCAATAACCTCATTTATTTACACAAGTTGCAACTTGTAAGAAAACTCAATGTTTCTAATACTTAAATTTTGTGCCAAACTCGTTTTACAGCCCAACATCCTGGAATAATTTACTGGAAGTGAACTGTTCCTGAAAACCATCTTGAGTTCCCTGTGTTTCATAAATATCCAGCCATGAAAGTCTCCCTAAAATATCGCCCCAAATATGATTTTAAAGGTGGTTTTGAAGCCTTTACCTCTAAATTCTGGTGTGAAAAGCAGAGTCTGCAGCAGGGAATTGAGGTAGCAGGTCCCACCCTGGTTTTTGATCCCGCTGAGGTTGGTGAAATCCCTGGGAGCTGGAGGTTCACACTCTCTGGGCTTTGATGTCTTCCCTTTTCCCCAGTGATTGTTGGAAATGAAGGAAAAATCCTCGTCAAATAAGTCCCCAAACATTGTGAAGGCAAAAGAGGCCTTGGAAAAAAAAAATTGCAACAGGAGTTATTTGTTATTAAAAGGGCAATTGAACCCATTCAAATCCTAAAAAATAAACCTATGTTTGTATCTGTTTTCCATTTTATTCTAAAAATCCACGTCAGATCCATGCAAAAAAATGTAAATTAGTGTAACAAAAAAGGGGGAATTAAAAGCATTTCTGTTCCCACGGGTCTGAACAGAACCAAACACATCCCAATTCAGTTTGGCCCCAGCAAAAAGCACAAGTATAGCAAAATAAATAAGCCCTTTTAAACATCCAGGATTAAGGAGTGCTCAAGTTTCCTGCAAGGAAAAACATGGAAGGCCTCTCCAGCTCCTCCAAATCCCTCAGAAATCCACATGCACCTGTAGCCTGCCTCTGGAATTGGCCAGTTCACATGGGGAGAGTGGAACAAACAGTCAAAAATCCAGTGATGCTGTAAGGAAATTATATATTTGCTTCCAGCTGTTTGAGTCAGAAACTCATTGGTGACTAATTTTTCTTATGGGATTCTTTTTGGAAGCATCTCAGCTTCCAAAACTTGCTCCTTTTGTTCTGGATTTGTCAGCCCACAATTCTCTTTGGTGTGTGAAGCACCAGCAGTGAGTAATCCCTGAGTTATTCTGGAGCAGGGAATAACCATTCCCTAATTTACCTTCAGCCCACGTGAAGTTTGACACACCTTGACCATATTCCACCTCTTCCAAAAGGTTCCAGAGAGCTGGATTTAACCTACAACTGGACTTGTCTCCTACCTTAATAATTAATCTTTAATTTAATCCACCTCCTCCTCACCCTTTAAACTTCTCCTTTACCTCGTTGAGAGCATAAAGACTTCAAAGGCCAGGCTGGAGCAACCTGGGCTAGTGAAAGGTGTGATGATCTTTAAGGTCCCTTCCCACCCAAACCATTCCATGCTCCAGCCCATTTCAGCCCTTCCCACAGAAGTGTTTAGGGAAAAGCTCTGCTGGGAACAGCTCTGCTCATTCTGGAATGTTCTTTCAGCTCTTCATCCAAGAGAAATCCCCCTACAAACCCTCACAGAATAAAACAATGTGGCTGGAGACACTTTCTGATGAAAACAGAGAGGGAACAAATCCCTTCCAGAGCTTTGCATCGGCTCTTATCCCAGGACTGCCTTAAAACCTCTGGAAAGGCCCTGCCTCCTGAGCTTCCAGAGGCAGTTCCTAGGTTTGGAACTCCTTCCAAAGTGTCCCACAGCCCTCATTCCTTTTTCCAGTCGGGCGTGTTGCACTTCAGCCCCTGTTCTCCTGATCTGAATCTCCAGCAGCTCATTCCCAAGAGGAATGTTCAACCAATCAGGCACAACTCCAGGAGACACCCCCACCCACCACTCCAGGGAAGCACTTCAGTGCCAAATCCTCCCTCGCTCCTTATTTCTGGAGCCTCCAAGCACTGCTGCTGGCAGCCTCCTTCCTTGGATCCACACAGGAATATGGATTAGAAGGAATTCTGGAGGAGGTCTCTGGTCCAAAGCAGGGCCAGCTTAGAGCACACCGTGTGCCACTGCCAAGGCTGGAATAAATCCATGGCAGGAGATCCCAAACCCATGAAAGGGATCCCCAAAGCTCTCCAATAAATCCAGGAAGGAGATCCCATACCCTTCTAATAAGTCCATGACCAGAGAACCTAAAAATCCCTCTGGTAAATCCATAAAAAGAAATCCCCAAACCTCTCTGAGAAATCCATGACAGGAGATCCCAAAATCCCTCCAACAAACCCAGGACAGAAGATCCCAAAATCCCTCCAATAAACCCACGACAGGAGATCCCAAACCCATGGCAGGAGGTGACAAAACCCATGAAAACCATCCCAAACCCCTCTAATAAATCCCTAACAGGAGATCCAAAACCGTCTGATAAACCCATGACAGGAGATCCCAAACACATGAAAGGGATACTCAAACCCCTCGAGTAAATCCATGGCAGGAGATCCCAAATCCATGACAGGAGATCCCAAACTCCTCTGAGAAATGGGATCCTCAATTCCCTCTAATAAACCCATGACAGGAGATCCCCAAACACACGACAGGAGGTCTCAAAACCCATGAAAGGGATCCCCTAACCCCTCTAATAAACCCATGCCAGGAGACATCAACCCCCCCAATAACCCCACGACAGGAGATCCCCCAAACCCCTCAATAACCCCATTCCAGGAGATCCCAACCCCCTGCAACAACCCCAAACCAGAAGATGCCAGAGCCCTGTACCAAGGCTGTGCCAGGAGATCCTAAAGCCCCGCACTAATGCCGCGATAACCCCCAAAAGGCGGCCCTGCCCCGTCACTGACCGTGCCCAGCGCGGCCCTACAGCCCCGGCCCCGCGGCCGCCGCCATCTTTATGGGGGGGCGCCGCGCGGGGCACGCCGGGAAACGGCGGCCGCAAGGGCCTGCTGGGAGTTGTAGTTCTGGGATGGCCGCGGGGCGCGCATGGGAGTTGTAGTTTGGTGGCGAGAGCGGGACACCGTGTCCAGGGAATCTGGGGATACCCCGTCCCTGGAAGTGTTCAATGACAGGATGGGGCTTGGAGCAACCTGGGAGACTGAGAGGTGCATGGCGGGGCTTGGAAACTCCTGCCATGGGTTTTTTAGAGGGGTTTGGGATTTCCTGTCATGGATTTATCAGAGGGGTTTGGGATTTCCTGTCATGGATTTATCAGAGGGGTTTTGGAGTCTCCTGCCATGGATTTATCAGAGGGGTTTGGGATCCCCTGTCCTGGATTTATTCCACCTTGGCAGCTGTGTTGTGCCTGCCCCAGTAATGCCCTCCCGAGCTCACAAGGACCCAGACTGATCCCACCAGAATCCCAGAACCATCAGGGTGGGAAGAGACCTCCAAGATCATTCAGTGCCACCATCCCCCCACCCCTGAACCTTGTCCCCAGGGGCCACTGCCAGGAGCCTCCTGAACACTTCCAGAGATGGCAACTCCACCCTCTCTCTGGGCAACTCCTGTGAAAAAAGCAGCTCACAGTGAAAAAGCAATGTCTGGTATCCAACCTGACCCTCCCCTGGCACAATTCAAGGACATTTCCTCTCGTCCTGTCACTTGGGATGTGCTGGAAGAGCCCAATCCCCCCCAGCTCCCCCCTCCTGTCAGGGGGTTGCAGAGCCAGAAGGTCCCCCCTGAGCCTCCTTTTCTCCAGGCTGAGCCCTCCCAGCTCCCTCAGCTGCTCCTGCTGCTCCAGCCCCTTCCCAGCTCCATTCCCTTCCTTGGACATGCTCCAGCCCCTCAATGTCCTTTTTGCCCTCCCAGCACAGCCCTTCTCCCTTGGGATTGTCAATTCATCCCCTGAGGTCCACGACTTCTTACCCAAATCTCACGTTCCCACTGTCCCCTCGCTCACATGTGAGCAGCGAGCGACCCTTATCTCGCCCTGCCTTGAACCCAGTGAGGTTTAACTCATCCATAAAACCTTGTTGGGACAACCAATCCAAGGGAGGGAGTCTCTGGAAAGCTCCCAATGCCACCAAGGTACTGATTAACTTCTCCCAGCCCGGCCTTGCCTTTGCACCCACCCCTCACCTTAAGGGAGCCACGAGGTTGGCTTGGAAAATTCATCCCACAGCAGAAAGGAGGGAAGGGCAGGACATTCCCTCTTCAGCAAAGAAGCGCATTCCCTCTTTACAAAATATATAAATTAGCTCTTTTTGTGAGAAAATGCTGTTTCTTAAACTGGTCATCTTCCCAATGACCACAAAATTCAAGTATTTTCTGTTCTGACAAAAACCTGCTGTCTGCCACTTTTCCACTAGTTTCTCCCCACAGAGAAATAATTCCAGGCACTGGTAAAATGGGGGGGGGAAATAAGGAAAGGATGAGGAAAACAATATGCAATATATAATTATATCTTAGTGTATTGAATGAGGGAAGAGAAGTTGTGTGCCTGAGGGACAGCTGTGGCTCTAAAAATCTCAGGTTGTGTTCTTTTCCCATGTTATTTAGTCATTAGTTTGGCCATCAGTGACATCAAAAGCAATGGGGTGAGGCTGAAAAATCGTGTTTGTGCTGAAGCTGCTGGGTAACTAAGCCAGGCCTGACCCCTGGGCTCACTCCTGGGTCGCTGGTGGTTGTTAAAACACCATCAGAGTGTGTTCTAGGCCTGGTAGGGAGAAGTTTTCAACCAGCTGTGAAACGACTGTGTAAAGCAAGAACTTGGGCTTCACCTTCACAGATCTGTCCCTCAGCTGCCACCTCCGCCCCTCGCCCCCTGGGGAGATTCCCGCCTGCTCGGGAAAGTTGGTTCATCCTCCTTTTCCCCTTCTCCTGAGGGTCTCCCGCTGTGTCCTCAGAGGAATGATCTGAACATCCACCAATCCACCCACAAGGAGGCTCTTTGCCTTTGCTGCTGTGCTGGTGGAGTTGTGTACACTGGGATCTCCTGCCTTCGTGGAATTTGCCTTCCTGAGAGACAAGTCCTGAGAGATCTGACAGCACCTTGAGGAGCTAATTCCCCATTAACACCAAGGAACTGACTCAGCACACAAAAGGGTTACAATTTGACTTCCAAGAGAAAACATGAAAAAATAAACCACTCACAATCCAAAGCAGTGAATTATTAACTACGGGATTATCTCAAAGTACAGGGCAACACCCATCATTTTCCTTCAAAAGCATCTTCCAGCCACAGCCTGCAGGAGAAGCCTCTCCCACGGCCACGGGAACATGGCTCGGAGGCTCTGCTGTGCCTGGATTTTCCTCCTCCTCCTCCTCCTGCCCGGCCCCGCAGCCGGAGGGAAGCTGCTGGTGGTGCCCATGGTGGGGAGCCACTGGCTGAGCATGCAGGAGGTGGTGGAGAAGCTCAGCCAGCGGGGCCATGAGGTGGTGGTGCTGATGCCAGAGGTGAGCTGGCACATGAAGGCCTCGCAGGCCTATGAGGTGCTCACGTACCCGGTGACACAGACCCTGGAGGAGCTGGACGGCTCCTTCAACGACTTCGTGGCCGTTCACCTGAAGGGCCTCCCCTTCCCCCTGAATGTCCTGGACATCTACAAGAGCTACGTGCATGTCTTCAACACCTTCTTTGGCCAGTGCAAGGACCTGTTCCGCAACCAGGAGACCCTGAAGGCGCTGAACCAGAGCGGGTTCGACGCCATCCTGACAGACCCCTTCTTCATGTGTGGGCCGACACTCGCCCACTACCTCTCGCTCCCCTTCGTGTTCTTCATGAGAGGCTTCGGCTGCAACCTCCACTTTGAAGCCCCACAGGCCCCAAGCCCCCTGTCCTACATCCCGAGGCTGTTCACCTTCAACTCGGACCGCATGACTTTCTTCCAGAGGGTGGAAAACGCCCTGATGTCCCTCCTGGAGCTCAAGTATTGTGATGGTTACTACAACGAAGCACTGAAGTTGTCCTCAGAAGTCCTGCAGAGGGACGTGTCCCTCACAGACCTGGTGCACTCTGCTTCCATCTGGCTGATGAGGTTTGACTTCGTGTTCGAGTATGTCAGGCCTGTGATGCCCAACATGGTCTTCATCGGAGGAATAAACTGTGCTAAGGAGAAACCACTGCCTAAGGTAATGTTCCTTTTCCTTCCTCCTTTCCTTCCTTTTCCACATTTTCCAGTGAAAATTCTTTACTTTGTTTCGGGAAGTTTATCGCTATTGATTATTTTTATTTCTGGGAATGATTTAAAACAACCAGCTTTTGGCAGCTGTTTTCCACAGGCTGAAATCAAATCACCTGGAGAGAGACTTCCTTGAATTAATGAGGATTTTCTCACAAAACCAGGGATTTCATCTGCCAGCTACAAATTACTGCCCTCAGTGAATGTGTATTATTTGCCAAGCAGATCCAGTTTGGATTTCATTTTAATGGAATCTGACATATAGTTCTGTAATCTGACCAAAAACCCGAAGGCCACGCTCTGGGAGTCATATTTGGGTTTTAACTCCAGGCTCTGCAACATCAGTTAATTTGCTTTGGTTGCACTTTCATACTATTTAGTTCCCAAATTGCCTGTCTGTGTTAAGTTATTCCTGTTTGGCGTCGTAGAACATACAAGTCATGTTGAAATGGGAAGAAATAACCCACAATAGTGTATTTGGGGAATGCAAAACTGAGCTTTTCACAGCTATTTCTTGAGATTTGCTTTCACCGGAATTGTTCTGCAGGGTTTTCAAAGCCGAGCTAGAAATTTAAAGCTATTTTTGATAGTTACGATGTAGTCTCTGAAATAAGAACATTATTTTTCTCCAGGACACAAATCTCTTCCCTAGGAAATTACTCCTTCCCTTCTGAATTGTGGTCACACAACATCCCTGCACAGTCTTTGAGCTGAAGGGGTGGTTTTTTGCTTTCTTCTTCCCGATTTCTTTCATGCTCTTTGACAGGCTTATGCAGAGCCCACTAAACCTGATAAATAAGAATAAACTTGACAAATAAGAAGAACATTATAAACTAGAATATTAGAATAATACTGTAGCTAAGGCATTCTTTCACTTAAGACTCAAAGAGGAGCACTAGTTTGAGATTTAAGAGGCAAATTCTTGCTGTTTGCATGACATTTACTTTATGTGTTGAGGATCTTAGAGCTGCAAAGACTTTGTACGTTTGCTACAGGGGCAGAGCCATCCTGCCCTCATTTTCTACAGAATGCCACCTTCTGTCTTCACACACTCAGCAGGTGAAAATCACATGTTCCAGACCTGGCAAAACCTTGTGTATTCCTCCTCTCTGCCTTTGTTAGCCCTCTTTTGTGCAGACAGCAGAGGAATTGCTCCTATTTCACTTGGAATAGGGCTCAGCAAGGAGGCAGAAATGCAGCAGAGAGTAAACAAGTGTGAAGTGAATCAGAGGGGAGGGGGAAAAAAATCTACCTGTTCACACACACTGGTAAGCCCTGGGTTGGTCACTATTGTTCAGAAACACAATAATATTATTCATTCATTCATGGCTGGGCTTCGCGAACGAAGATTTAGGAAGGCTCTATCCACATTTGTTACAGGCACGCTGGTGGCTTATGAGGCCAATACGGGATAGAGATATCTGATTGCAAAAGGCACAGCAGAAAGACTCCTTAGGTGGTAAATTCTGCAAGACACGATTCTTTCTGCGTTGTCTTTTCTCCTCAAGAGGGATCCTGCTGCGTTCTCAAAGGAAACAGCAGCGTTATAGATGGTGTGTCTCCAGGCCTCCCGATTGGAGGCCAGAGCAGACCAGTTATGATGATCAATATGGCCAAAGGCTGAGATGTTGTTTCAGGCAGTCCTTGTATCTTCTCTTTGGGGCTCCTCTCTTGTGGCAGCCAGTGGCAAGTTCACCATAGGGAGGTGGTGGTTGGTCCTTCATCCTTGAGATGTGCCCTGCCCAGCACAGCTGTGTTCTCAGCAACATGGCCTCAATGCTTGTGACTGCTGCTTGCTCTAGAACAGATGTATTGGTCACAAAATCTGACCACTGGATGTTTAGGATTGTTCGGAGGCATCATTGATGGAAGCGTTCTAGGAGTCGCAGGTGGTGGCGGTAGATGACCCATGATTCAGATCCATATAAGAGAGTAGACAGCACTATGGCTCTGTAAACACTGATCTTGGTGCTTTTCTTCAGGTGTTTATTACACCATACTCTTTTGTGGAGTTTTCCAAAAGCACTATATGCCTTTGCTAACCTGTTGTCCATCTCCCCGTCAATCTCACCATCCGAGGAGATGAGGCTGCCTAGGTAATTAAACTGCTGGACTGATTTGAGCTCTGATTGGCCAATGGTGATGTGGGGATGATGGGGGACTTCCTGAGGTGCAGGTTGATGGAGAACTTCTGTCTTCTTTAAGCTGACTTCCAGCCCAAAGAGCTCAGCAGCGTCTGCAAAGCAGGATGTTAAACGCTGCAGAGCTGCTTCTGTGTGGGCAACAAGGGCGGCGTCATCAGCATAAAGCAGCTCCCGGACAAGATGGTTTAAGGTCTTGGTGTGGGCCTTCAGTCGCCTTAGATTGAATAGGCTTCCATCAGTACAGTATCGAATGTAGATACCGTCCTGATCATCGAGGTCTGCCGTGGCCCTTTGGAGCATCAAGCTAAAAAAGACTGGAATAGCTATTATCATGGGAGTAATACACAAACAATAATGCCAGGGTTGTGGGGTCAGTCCCTGGATTCAGTCTGGCACTGCTTTGACTTCCATAAACCCCAGAATATTCCTCCAGCAAAGCCCTGAGGGCCTCAGTTCACTGCAGGGAATTTCACGGAATGGCAGCAAATAAGGGGTCACACCATCCTGGTCAGGCTTTCTTTGGAGACTCAAGCTGGGGGATCACCACCTACTTTTATTTATAACAACTCAGCAATCCGTTCTTCCCTCAGGAAACTTGAATTTTAGGGACTGCTTGTGCCTCTCTGGGAGTGGATTCAAAGCCATACATCCAACTGCCAAATTCCTGGCTCATTTAACCAAGAGAGAATGGCTCTTCTCATCAAAGCTGGGCTGCTGCTCAGGAGGGAACATGGGAGAGGGAAGGTGGAGCTCAGGGCTGAAGAGTCCAGGAGACACCCGGATGTGGTTGCTGATGTGTCTGTGAAAGGAGGAGAGCTCAGAGGTCTGGTTTAGTTGTTGGGGTTTTCCATGTGCGTGTGCTCTCGGTGGGATTAGCGAAAGCTATCACACCTCGTCCGAAATTTTGCTTTCTTCCCAATACATAAAAATGGTTTTCAAGGCCATGGCTCCTTCTTTGTGTCCCAAAAGGCCTGTTCCACCCTCTTTTCACTCTGTTTGCCCTCAGCCCATCATTCAGTTCCTTTTTTTTGGCCGACTACCAGGAAGGAAAAAAGCCAAACGGGATTGTTGTCCTCCTCCTCAGATCTGGGATTGCCTGATACATCCTGGTGGTTGTGATCTCTTTGGAAGAGATGCAGGTTTGACTGCGTCCAGAGGGTGGGAATTTAACATCAGCCTGGTGTTCTCAGCTGGGTTAGTCCATGAAGGAGATGCTGCTGCAGTTCCAATCCCTTCTGCCCGGTGTATTTTAAGGGCTGTCCTTTGAAAGCAAAACAGGCTTGTTTTCTTAGTAGGTGTTTCCCAAGACAGTGGTATTATCCACAATTATTACTCAAGATGCCAGCCCTGCTCTTAGTTTCATGGAAGAAGGACGGTGCTGACAGAATTCCAAGCTTAAACATTAATAGAAAGTCCAAATGTTTTTCCGAGGACACGGCGCTTCCCTTCCATTACGTTGACACGTGCCATATTGCAGGCTAATCCCAACAGGGCTGGGAAGTTAAATATTTGTTTCGGTGGTCAATAAGTTCCCTGGTTAGTTTGCATGGAGCTGCATACAAAGGACTGTGTGGGAGCCCCGCGGAGCAGGAGCCTCTGGTTCCCTTCCAGCGGCATGGCTCTTCCCTCCCGGGGCTTTTGTGGCTGGACCAGCCTCCTTCTTCCGCTGACATCGTCCTTCATCCCTGCTGAAGGTGGGAAGATCCTGGTGATCCCTCAGGATGGAAGCCACTGGCTCAGCATGCGCCCAGTGGTGAAGCAGCTCCAGCAGAAGGGCCATGAGGTGGTGGTGGTGGTGCCATCCATGAGCCTGGGACAAGAGAACTCCACCAGGGATGTAGAGCTCTGAATGCCCTGCAGAAGGGAAATCCATCCAAAGGCACCTGCCCTGCCACCTAATTATGAACTTATAAAATTTAATGAGAGGTTATCACCAACGTTAAAAGCCCCAGCAATTCATAATCAGGAAGGACCTGGACTCACAGGATTGGGGTCATGAACTGCCCCGACATTGGCCGTGAACGACTCATGACTTGGTGAAACGGGAGCGTGTTGGTGGTTTGTGTTATCGGAGGTACAACGGTGAACTGCTGTTTTGCAACCTCATTTTAGAGCTGACAAGATAAGGGGTTAGGTGAAAGTTGTGTGGAGAGGTGAAGGAAGACTTCCTGTTGGCTGCTTCTCTCAGAAAAAAGGGATGTTTGCATTAATGAAAAGAAATTGGATTTTTCTCAGTGGTGCCCAATGGTTTGGGTTATAGAAAACAAAACAAAACCCAAAACCCAGATACTTCAACTCTGATATCTCATATTTATCTCCAAGTTATGTTTCACTGTGCAACTTGCCTTGGTCAGTAAATGTCAGGTGGCTGAGGGCAAGAAGAAGAGTCTGAGGCATTGAGGTGTCTCAGCTCGGGCGAGTGAGGTGCCTGAAGGTGACACACCATCAGTGTGTGTTCTAGGCCTGGTGGGGAGGAGTTTTCAACCAGCTGTGAAACAACTGTGTAAAGCAAGAACTTGGGCTTCACCTTCATAGATCTGTCCCTCAGCTGCCACCTCCACCCCTCGCCCCCTGGGGAGATTCCTGCCTGCTCAGAAGATTTGGTTCATGCTCCTTTTCCTCTTCTCCTGAGGGTCTCCCGCTGTGTCCTCAGAGGAATGATCTGACCATCCACCAATTCACCCACAAGGAGGCTCTTTGCCTTTGCTGCTGTGCTGGTGGAGTTGTACACTGGGATCTCCTGCCTTCGTGGAATTTGCCTTCCTGAGAGGCAAGTCCTGAGAGATCTGACAGCACCCTGAGGAGGTGTTAATTCCCTATTAACACCAAGAAACTGACTCAGCACACTAAAGGGTCACGGTTTGACTTCCAAGAGAAAAGAAAAATAAACCGCCTACAATCCAAAGCGGTGAATTATTAACTACGGGATTAACTCAAAGTACAGGGCAACACCCATCATTTTCCTTCAAAAGCATCTTCCAGCCACAGCCTGCAGGAGAAGCCTCTCCCACGGCCACGGGAACATGGCTCGGAGGCTCTGCTGTGCCTGGATTTTCCTCCTCCTCCTCCTCCTGCCCGGCCCCGCAGCCGGAGGGAAGCTGCTGGTGGTGCCCATGGTGGGGAGCCACTGGCTGAGCATGCAGGAGGTGGTGGAGAAGCTCAGCCAGCGGGGCCACGAGGTGGTGGTGCTGATGCCGGAGGTGAGCTGGCAGATGGAGACCTCGCAGGCCTACGAGGTGCTCACGTACCCGGTGACGCAGACCCTGGAGGAGCTGGATGGTGCCTTCAATGACTCCATGGCCGCTCACCTGAGGGGCCTGCCCTTCCCCCTGAATGTCCTGGACATGTACAAGAAAACGGTGCACGTCTTCAACACCTTCTTTGGCCAGTGCAAGGACCTGTTCCGCAGCCAGGAGACCCTGAAGGCGCTGAACCAGAGCGGGTTCGACGCCATCCTGACAGACCCCGCCTTTATGTGTGGGGCCACGCTCGCCCACTACCTCTCGCTCCCGTTCGTGTTCTTCATGAGGGGTTTCCCCTGCGACCTCCACTTTGAAGCCCCACAGGCCCCAAGCCCCCTGTCCTACGTCCCGAGGCTGTTCACCTTCAACTCGGACCGCATGACTTTCTTCCAGAGGGTGGAAAACGCCCTGATGTCCCTCCTGGAGCTTAAGTATTGTGATGGTCTCTACAGCGAAGCACTGAAGTTGTCCTCAGAAGTCCTGCAGAGGGACGTGTCCCTCATAGACCTGGTGCACTCTGCTTCCATCTGGCTGATGAGGTTCGACTTTGTGTTTGAGTACGTCAGGCCCGTGATGCCCAACATGGTCTTCGTTGGAGGAATAAACTGTGCTAAGAAGAAACCACTGCCTCAGGTAATGTTCCTTTTCCACATTTTCCAGTGAGAAATTCATTACATTGTTTTGGGAAATTTATCATTGTGTAGTGGTTTAACTATTTTTATTTCTGGGAACGATTTAAAACAACCAGCTTTGGGCAGCTGTTTTCCACAGGCTGAAATCAAATCATCATGAGAGAGACTTCCTTGAATTAATGAGGATTTTCTCACAAAACCAGGGATTTCATCTGCCAGCTACAAATTACTGCCCTCAGTGAATGTGTATTATTTGCCAAGCAGACCTAGTTTGGATTTCATTTTAATGGAATCTGACATATATGTCTGTAATCTGACCAAAAACCCGAAGGCCACGCTCTGGGAGTCATATTTGGGTTTTAACTCCAGGCTCTGCAACGTCAGTTAATTTGCTTTGGTTGCACTTTCATACTATTTAGTTCACAAATTGCCTGTCTGTGTTAAGTTATTCCTGTTTGGCGTCGTAGAACATACAAGTCACGTTGAAATGGGAAGAAATAACCCACAATAGTGTATTTGGGGAATGCAAAACTGAGCTTTTCACAGCTATTTCTTGACATTTGCTTTCACTGGAATTGTTCTGCAGGGTTTTCAAAGCCGAGCTAGAAATTTAAAGCTATTTTTGATAGTTACGATGTAGTCTCTGAAATAAGAACATTATTTTTCTCCAGGACACAAATCTCTTCCCTAGGAAATTACTCCTTCCCTTCTGAATTGTGGTCACACAACATCCCTGCACAGTCTTTGAGCTGAAGGGGTGGTTTTTTGCTTTCTTCTTCCCGATTTCTTTCATGCTCTTTGACAGGCTTATGCAGAGCCCACTAAACCTGATAAATAAGAATAAACTTGACAAATAAGAAGAACATTATAAACTAGAATATTAGAATAATACTGTAGCTAAGGCATTCTTTCATTTAAGACTCAAAGACGGGCACTAGTTTGAGATTTAAGAGGCAAATTCTTGCTGTTTGCATGACATTTACTTTATGTGTTGAGGATCTTAGAGCTGCAAAGAGATTGTACGTTTGCTACAGGGGCAGAGCCATCCTGCCCTCATTTTCTACAGAATGATATATCACCGAATATTTTATCACTCTATCTGCCACCTCCTGTCTTCACACGCTCAGCAGGTGAAAATCACATGTTCCAGACCTGGCAAAACCTTGTGTATTCCTCCTCTCTGCCTTTTTTAGCCCCCTTTTCTGCAGACAGCAGAGGAATTGCTCCTATTTCAATTGGAATAGGGCTCAGCAAGGAGGCAGAAATGCAGCAGAGAGTAAACAAGTGTGAAGTGAATCAGAGGGGAGGGGGAAAAAAATCTACCTGTTCACACACACTGGTAAGCCCTGGGTTGGTCACTATTGTTCAGAAACACAATAATATTATTCATTCATTCATGGCTGGGCTTCGCGAACGAAGATTTAGGAAGGCTCTATCCACATTTGTTACAGGCACGCTGGTGGCTTATGAGGCCAATACGGGATAGAGATATCTGATTGCAAAAGGCACAGCAGAAAGACTCCTTAGGTGGTAAATTCTGCAAGACACGATTCTTTCTGCATTGTCTTTTCTCCTCAAGAGGGATCCTGCTGCGTTCTCAAAGGAAACAGCAGCGTTATAGATGGTGTGTCTCCAGGCCTCCCGATTGGAGGCCAGAGCAGACCAGTTATGATGATCAATATGGCCAAAGGCTGAGATGTTGTTTCAGGCAGTCCTTGTATCTTCTCTTTGAGGCTCCTCTCTTGTGGCAGCTGGTGGCAAGTTCACCATAGAGCAAGATCTTAGAGAGGTGGTGGTTGGTCCTTCATCCTGGAGACGTGCCCTGCCCAGCACAGCTGTGTTCTCAGCAACGTGGCCTCAATGCTTGTGACTGCTGCTTGTTCTAGAACAGATGTATTGGTCACAAAATCTGACGACTGGATGTTTAGGATTGTTCGGAGGCATCGTTGATGGAAGTGTTCCAGGAGTCGCAGGTGGTGGCGGTAGATGACCCATGATTCAGATCCATATAAGAGAGTAGACAGCACTATGGCTCTGTAAACACTGATCTTGGTGCTTTTCTTCAGGTGTTTATTACGCCATACTCTTTTGTGGAGTTTTCCAAAAGCACTATATGCCTTTGCTAACCTGTTGTCCATCTCCCCGTCAATCTTACCATCCGAGGAGATGAGGCTGCCTGGGTAATTAAACTGCTGGACTGATTTGAGCTCTGATTGGCCAATGGTGATGTGGGGATGATGGGGGACTTCCTGAGGTGCAGGTTGATGGAGAACTTCTGTCTTCTTTAAGCTGACTTCCAGCCCAAAGAGCTCAGCAGCATCTGCAAAGCAGGATGTTAAACGCTGCAGAGCTGCTTCTGTGTGAGTGACAAGGGCGGCGTCATCAGCATAAAGCAGCTCCCGGACAAGATGGTTTAAGGTCTTGGTGTGGGCCTTCAGTCGCCTTAGATTGAATAGGCTTCCATCAGTACGATATCGAATGTAGATACCGTCCTGATCATCGAGGTCTGCTGTGGCCCTTTGGAGCATCAAGCTAAAAAAGACTGGAATAACTATTATCATGGGAGTAATACACAAACAATAATGCCAGGGTTGTGGGGTCAGTCCCTGGATTCAGTCTGGCACTGCTTTGACTTCCATAAACCCCAGAACATTCCTGCAGCAAAGCCCTGAGGGCCTCAGTTCACTGCAGGGAATTTCAGGGAATGGCAGCAAACAAGGGGTCACACCATCCTGGTCAGGCTTTCTTTGGAGACTCAAGCTGGGGGATCACCACCTAGTTTTATTTATAACAACTCAGCAATCCGTTCTTCCCTCAGGAAACTTGAATTTTAGGCACTGCTTGTGCCTCTCTGGGAGTGGATTCAAAGCCATACATCCAACTGCCAAATTCCTGGCTCATTTAACCAAGAGAGAATGGCTCTTCTCATCAAAGCTGGGCTGCTGCTCAGGAGGGAATATGGGAGAGGGAAGGTGGAGCTCAGGGCTGAAGAGTCCAGGAGACACCCGGATGTGGTTGCTGATGTGTCTGTGAAAGGAGGAGAGCTCAGAGGTCTGGTTTAGTTGTTGGGGTTTTCCATGTGCGTGTGCTCTCAGTGGGATTAGGGAAAGCTATCACACCTCCTCCGAAATTTTGCTTTCTTCCCAATACATAAAAATGGTTTTCAAGGCCATGGCTCCTTCTTTGTGTCCCAAAAGGCCTGTTCCACCCTCCTTTCCCTCTGTTTGCCCTCAGCCCATCATTCAGTTCCTTTTTTTCGGCCTACTACCGTGAAGGAAAAAAGCCAAACAAGATTGTTCTCCTCCTCCTCCTCAGATCTGGGATTGCCTGATACATCCTGGTGGTTGTGATCTCTTTGGAAGAGATGCAGGTTTGACTGCGTCCAGAGGGTGGGAATTTAACATCAGCCTGGTGTTCTCAGCTGGGTTAGTCCATGAAGGAGATGCTGCTGCAGTTCCAATCCCTTCTGCCCGGTGTATTTTAAGGGCTGTACTTTGAAAGCAAAACAGGCTTGTTTTCTTAGTAGGTGTTTCCCAAGACAGTGGTATTATCCACAATTATTACTCAAGATGCCAGCCCTGCTCTTAGTTTCATGGAAGAAGGACGGTGCTGACAGAATTCCAAGCTTAAACATTAATAGAAAGTCCAAATGTTTTTCCGAGGACACGGCGCTTCCCTTCCATTCCGTTGACACGTGCCATATTGCAGGCTAATCCCAACAGGGCTGGGAAGTTAAATATTTGTTTCGGTGGTCAATAAGTTCCCTGGTTAGTTTGCATGGAGCTGCATATAAAGGACTGTGTGGGAGCCCCGCGGAGCAGGAGCCTCTGGTTCCCTTCCAGCGGCATGGCTCTTCCCTCCCGGGGCTTTTGTGGCTGGACCAGCCTCCTTCTTCTGCTGACATCGTCCTTCATCCCTGCTGAAGGTGGGAAGATCCTGGTGATCCCTCAGGATGGAAGCCACTGGCTCAGCATGCGCCCAGTGGTGGAGAAGCTCCAGCAGAAGGGCCATGACGTGGTGGTGGTGGTGCCATTCATGAGCCTGGGACAAGAGAACTCCACCAGGGATGTAGAGCCCTGAATGCCCTGCAGAAGGGAAATCCATCCAAAGGCACCTGCCCTGCCACCTAATTATGAACTTATAAACTTTAATGAGAGGTTATCACCAACTTTTAAAGCCCCAGCAATTCATAACCAGGAAGGACCTGGACTTACAGGATTGGGGTCATGAACTGCCTCGACATTGGCCGTGAACGACCCATGACTTGGTGAATCGGGAGAGTGTTGGTGGTTTGTGTTATCGGAGGTACAACGGTGAACTGCTGTTTTGCAACCTCATTTTAGAGCTGACAAGATAAGGGGTTAGGTGAAAGTTGTGTGGAGAGGTGAGAGAAGACTTCCTGTTGGCTGCTTCTCTCAGAAAAAAGGGAAGTTTGCATTAATGAAAAGAAATTGGATTTTTCTCAGTGGTGCCCAATGGTTTGGGTTATGGAAAACAAAACAAAACCCAAAACCCAGATACTTCAACTCTGATATCTCATATTTATCTCCAAGTTCTATTTCACTGTGCAACTTGCCTTGGTCAGTAAATGTCAGGTGGCTGAGGGCAAGAAGAGGAGTCTGAGGCATTGAGGTGTCTCAGCTCGGGCGAGTGAGGTGCCTGAAGGTGACACACCATCAGTGTGTGTTCTAGGCCCAGTGGGGAGGAGTTTTCAACCGGCTGTGAAACAACTATGTAAAGCAAGAATTTGGGCTTCACCTTCATAGATCTGTCCCTCAGCTGCCACCTCCGCCCCTCGCCCCCTGGGGAGATTCCCGCCTGCTCAGAAGATTTGGTTCATCCTCCTTTTCCCCTTCTCCTGAGGGTCTCCCGCTGTGTCCTCAGAGGAATGATCTGAACATCCACCAATTCACCCACAAGGAGGCTCTTTGCCTTTGCTGCTGTGCTGGTGGAGTTGTTCACACTGGGATCTCCTGCCTTCCTGGAATTTGCCTTCCTGAGAGACAAGTCCTGAGAGATCTGACAGCACCTTGAGGAGCTATTACCCCATTAACACCAAGGAAATGACTCAGCACACAAAAGGGTTACAGTTTGACTTCCAAGAGAAAAGAAAAAGAAAAAAAACCACCCACAATCCAAAGCGGTGAATTATTAACTACGGGATTATCTCAAAGTACAGGGCAACACCCATCATTTTCCTTCAAAAGCATCTTCCAACCAGAGCCTGCAGGAGAAGCCTCTCCCACGGCCACGGGAACATGGCTCGGAGGCTCTGCTGTGCCTGGATTTTCCTCCTCCTCCTCCTCCTGCCCGGCCCCGCAGCCGGAGGGAAGCTGCTGGTGGTGCCCATGGTGGGGAGCCACTGGCTGAGCATGCAGGAGGTGGTGGAGAAGCTCAGCCAGCGGGGCCATGAGGTGGTGGTGCTGATGCCAGAGGTGAGCTGGCACATGAAGACCTCGCAGGCCTACGAGGTGCTCACGTACCCGGTGACACAGACCCTGGAGGAGCTGGACGGCGCCTTCAGCGACTACGTGGCCACTTTCCTGAGGGGCCTGCCCTTCCCCCTGAATGTCCTGGACATGTACAAGAAATCGGTGCACGTCTTCAACACCTTCTTTGGCCAGTGCAAGGACCTGTTCCACAACCAGGAGACCCTGAAGGCGCTGAACCAGAGCGGGTTCGACGCCATCCTGACGGACCCCATCTTCATGTGTGGGCCGACGCTTGCCCACTACCTCTCGCTCCCCTTCGTGTTCTTCATGAGGGGCTTCGGCTGCAACCTCCACTTTGAAGCCCCACAGTGCCCAAGCCCCCTGTCCTACGTCCCGAGGCTGTTCACCTTCAACTCAGACCGCATGACTTTCTTCCAGAGGGTGGAAAATGCCCTGGTCTCCCTCCTGGAGCTCAAGTATTGTGATGGTTTCTACAGCGAAGCACTGAAGTTGTCCTCAGAAGTCCTGCAGAGGGACGTGTCCCTCATGGACCTGGTGCACTCTGCTTCCATCTGGCTGCTGAGGTTTGACTTTGTGTTCGAGTATGTCAGGCCTGTGATGCCCAACATGGTCTTCATTGGAGGAATAAACTGTGCTAAGAAGAAACCATTGGCTAAGGTAATGTTCCTTTTCCTTCCTCCTTTCCTTCCTTTTCCACATTTTCCAGTGAAAATTCTTTACTTTGTTTCGGGAAGTTTATCGCTATTGATTATTTTTATTTCTGGGAATGATTTAAAACAACCAGCTTTGGGCAGCTGTTTTCCACAGGCTGAAATGAAATCACCTGGAGAGAGACTTCCTTGAATTAATGAGGATTTTCTCACAAAACCAGGGATTTCATCTGCCAGCTACAAATTACTGCCCTCAGTGAATGTGAATTATTCGCCAAGCAGATCCAGTTTGGATTTCATTTTAATGGAATCTGACATATATTTCTGTAATCTGACCAAAAACCCGAAGGCCACGCTCTGGGAGTCATATTTGGGTTTTAACTCCAGGCTCTGCAACGTCAGTTAATTTGCTTTGGTTGTACTTTCATACTATTTAGTTCCCAAATTGTCTGTTAAGTTATTCCTGTTTGGCGTCGTAGAACATACAAGTCACGTTGAAATGGGAAGAAATAACCCACAATAGTCTATTTGGTGAATGCAAAACTGAGGTTTTCACAGCTATTTCTTGATACCCAGCTTTTGGGTATAAACCTTCTGGTTTTCCTTCAACAGCTTGTCAGGGGTTCTGAGCAACTGGTGTGTTTTCCATGCATCTCCTTCCTCTGAGCTGTTTGAAAATTCCCATTGAGTCAATCCATGTTGTGAACTACCAATGTGGAGATAGTGTGGGTGTTAGAGCTGCTCCTTTTGGAGGACAGGTTCCTGGGAAGGGCAGAAAGCTGGGACAAGAGAGGTCCACCAGGGATGTAGAGCCCTGAATGCCCTGCAGAAGGGAAATCCATCCAAAGGCACCTGCCCTGCCACCTAATTATGAACTTATAAACTTTAATGAGAGGTTATCACCAACTTTTAAAGCCCCAGCAATTCATAACCAGGAAGGACCTGAACTCGCAGGATTGGGGTCATGAACTGCCCCGACACTGGCCGTGAACGACCCATGACTTGGTGAATCGGGAGAGTGTTGGTGGTTTGTGTTATCGGAGGTACAACGGTGAACTGCTGTTTTGCAACCTCATTTTAGAGCTGATAAGATAAGGGGTTAAGTGAAAGTTGTGTGGAGAGGTGAGGGAAGACTTCCTGTTGGCTGCTTCTCTCAGAAAAAAGGGAAGTTTGCATTAATGAAAAGAAATTGGATTGTTCTCAGTGGTGCCCAATGGTTTGGGTTATGGAAAACAAAACAAAACCCAAACCCCAGATACTTCCACACTGATTTCTCATATTTCTCTCCAAGTTATATTTCACTGTGCAACTTGCCTTGGTCAGTAAATGTCAGGTGGCTGAGGGCAAGAAGAGGAATCTGAGGCATTGAGGTGTCTCAGCTCGGGCGAGTGAGGTGCCTGAAGGTGACACACCTTCCTGGGCTCACGCAAAGCCGCCTTGGAAGCACAACCCTGACCTTTCCCTTTTATGATGATGAATCGTCTGCCGTGGCTCCGTTGTGTGCGAACCTGTGAACGCCTGGAATGGGAGTCAAGTCCAAGGGCAGGAGATCAATGGAAGTTCTGCCCAGTGGGGTGTTTGCTTGGGTGGAGCACAGCTACAAAAGCCTGAGAGCCAGCCTTGGCCTCTCAGTGTGTGGGCTCCTCTCTGGGCAGCTCCAACATGCTGAGGGCACTGCTGCTCCTCTTCCTGTGCTTCCTGAGTCCTGCCAGTGCTGGGAAGCTGCTGGTGATCCCCATGGAGGGCAGCCACTGGCTCAGCATGAAGGAAGTGCTGGCAGAGCTAAGCAAGAGAGGGCACGAAATTGTGGTTCTGGCACCGGACAACAAGGTGTACATCGGCTCCTCAGATGTCTATGACTTGAAAACCTACCCTGTCCCTATCAAGAAGGAAGAGATGGAAGCACAGATACGCTCATTGGGTCTGATGTGCTTTAGTGAAGAGCCTTTCCTGGTCAGATTTTGGAATGCTCTGAAAGATTTACAGAAGACCGCTGCCCTGTTTGAAGCCACCTACAGATCCTTGCTGTACAACAAAGAGATGATGAAATACATCCAAGACAGCAAATTTGACGCCGTCTTCACGGATCCCTTCAGTCCCTGTGGGCCGATCGTTGCTGTTCAGTTCTCCGTCCCCAGTGTGTTCTTCATGAGGGATGTTCCATGTAACACGGACAAACAGGCTGCTCAGGGCCCGGACCCGCCGTCCTACGTCCCACGGATATTCTGGCACAGACAGACCACATGACGTTCTCCCAGAGAGTGAAGAACTTCCTGCTCTTCCTTTCCGAGTCCTTCAGCTGCAGCATTGCCTTGTCCCCCTTTGAAGAGCTTACCTACTTGGGTAAAAATCTGAGTATTTGAGGACAGTGCCAGAAAACATTCCTGTAAAAACCAAGGAAAAGCTACTGGAGTTGTATCAAAGAGAACAACTATATAAATCCATAAAAGGAAATCCCTCTGATAAATCCATCACAGGAGATCCCAAAATCCCTCCAATAAACCCATGACAGGAGATCCCAAACCCATGGCAGGAGGTGACAAAACCCATGAAAACCATCCCAAATCCCTCTAATAAATCCCTAACAGGAGATCCAAAACCCTCTGATAAAACCATGACAGGAGATCCCAAACACATGAAAGGGATACCCAAACCCCTGGAGTAAATCCATGGCAGGAGATCCCAAATCCATGACAGAAGATCCCAAACTCCTCTGATAAATGGGATCCTCAATTCCCTCTAAAAAACCCATGACAGGAGATCCCCAAACACACAACAGGAGGTCCCAAAACCCATGAAAGGGATCCCCTAACCCCTCTAATAAACCCATGGCAGGAGATCCCAAAACAAATGAAACGGATCCCCAAATCCCTCTAATAAACCCATGGCAGGAGACATCAACCCCCCCAATAACCCCACGACAGGAGATCCCCCAAACCCCTCAATAACCCCATTCCAGGAGATCCCAACCCCCCGCAACAACCCCAAACCAGAAGATGCCAGAGCCCTGCACCAAGCCCGTGCCAGGACATCCTAAAGCCCCGCACTAACGCCGCGATAACCCCCAAAAGGCGGCCCTGCCCCGTCACTGACCGTGCCCAGCGCGGCCCGACAACCCCGGCCCCGCGGCCGCCGCCATCTTTATGGGGGGGCGCCGCGCGGGGCACGCCGGGAAACGGCGGCCGCAAGGGCCTGCTGGGAGTTGTAGTTCTGGGATGGCCGCGGGGCGCGCATGGGAGTTGTAGTTTGGTGGCGGGAGCGGGACACCGTGTCCAGGGAATCTGGGGATACCCCGTCCCTGGAAGTGTTCAATGACAGGATGGGGCTTGGAGCAACCTGGGAGACTGCGAGGTGCATAGCGGGCTTGGAAAGTCCTGCCATGGGTTTTTTAGAGGGGTTTGGGATCCCCTGTCATGGATTTATCAGAGGGGTTTTGGAGTCTCCTGCCATGGATTTATCAGAGGGGTTTGGGATCCCCTGTCCTGGATTTATTCCACCTTGGCAGCTGTGTTGTGCCTGCCCCAGTAGTGCCCTCCCGAGCTCACAATGACCCAGACTGATCCCACCAGAATCCCAGAACCATCAGGGTGGGAAGAGACCTCCAAGATCATTCAGTGCCACCATCCCCCCACTCCTAAACTGTGTCCCCAGGGGCCACTGCCAGGAGCCTCCTGAACACTTCCAGAGATGGCAACTCCACCCTCTCTCTGAGCAACTTCTGTGAAAAAAGCAGCTCACAGTGAAAAAGCAATGTCTGGTATCCAACCTGACCCTCCCCTGGCACAATTCAAGGACATTTCCTCTCTTCTTGTCACTTGGGATGAGCTGGAAAAGCCCAATCCCCCCCCAGCTCCCCCCCCCTGTCAGGGGGTTGCAGAGCCAGAAGGTCCCCCCTGAGCCTCCTTTTCTCCAGGCTGAGCCCCCCCAGCTCCCTCAGCTGCTCCTGCTGCTCCAGTCCCTTCCCCAGCTCCGTTCCCTTCCCTGGTCACGCTCCAGCCCCTCAATGGCCTTTTTGCCCTCCCAGCACAGCCCTTCTCCCTTGGGATTGTCAATTCATCCCCTGAGGACCACGACTTCTTACCCAAATCTCACGTTCCCACTGTCCCCTCGCTCACATGTGAGCAGCGAGCGACCCTTATCTCGCCCTGCCTTGAACCCAGTGAGGTTTAACTCATCCATAAAACCTTGTTGGGACAACCAATCCAAGGGAGGGAGTCTCTGGAAAGCTCCCAATGCCACCAAGGTACTGATTAACTTCTCCCAGCCCGGCCTTGCCTTTGCACCCACCCCTCACCTTAAGGGAGCCACGAGGTTGGCTTGGAAAATTCATCCCACAGCAGAAAGGAGGGAAGGGCAGGACATTCCCTCTTCAGCAAAAAAGCAAATTCCCTCTTTACAAAATATATAAATTAGCTCTTTTTGTGAGAAAATGCTGTTTCTTAAACTGGTCATCTTCCCAATGACCACAAAATTCAAGTATTTCCTGTTCTGACAAAAACCTGCTGTCTGCCACTTTTCCACTAGTTTCTCCCCACAAAGAAATAATTCCAGGCACTGGTAAAATGGGGGGGGAAATAAGGAAAGGATGAGGAAAACAATATACAATATATAATTAAATCTTAGTGTGTTGAATGAGGGAAGAGAAGTTGTGTGCCTGAGGGACAGCTGTGGCTCTAAAAATCTCAGGTTGTGTTCTTTTCCCATGTTATTTAGTCATTAGCTGGACATCAAAAGCAAGGGGGTGAGGCTGAAAAATCGTGTTTGTGCTGAAGCTGCTGGGTAACTAAGCCAGGCCTGACCCCTGGGCTCACTCCTGGGTCGCTGGTGGTTGTTAAAACACCATCAGAGTGTGTTCTAGGCCTGGTAGGGAGAAGTTTTCAACCAGCTGTGAAACGACTGTGTAAAGCAAGAACTTCAGCTTCACCTTCATAGATCTGTCCCTCAGCTGCCACCTCCGCCCCTCGCCCCCTGGGGAGATTCCCGCCTGCTCAGGAGAGTTGGTTCATCCTCCTTTTCCCCTTCTCCTGAGGGCCTCCTGCTGTGTCCTCAGAGGAATGATCTGAACATCCACCAATCCACCCACAAGGAGGCTCTTTGCCTTTGCTGCTGTGCTGGTGGAGTTGTTCACACTGGGATCTCCTGCCTTCCTGGAATTTGCCTTCCTGAGAGGCAAGTCCTGAGAGATCTGACAGCACCTTGAGGAGCGAATTCCCCATTAACAACAAGGAAATGACTCAGCACACAAAAGGGTTACAGTTTGACTTCCAAGAGAAAACAAAAAGAAAAAAAAAACCACAATCCAAAGCGGTGAATTATTAACTACGGGATTATCTCAAAGTACAGGGCAACACCCATCATTTTCCTTCAAAAGCATCTTCCAACCAGAGCCTGCAGGAGAAGCCTCTCCCACGGCCACGGGAACATGGCTCGGAGGCTCTGCTGTGCCTGGATTTTCCTCCTCCTCCTCCTCCTGCCCGGCCCCGCAGCCGGAGGGAAGCTGCTGGTGGTGCCCATGGTGGGGAGCCACTGGCTGAGCATGCAGGAGGTGGTGGAGAAGCTCAGCCAGCGGGGCCATGAGGTGGTGGTGCTGATGCCAGAGGTGAGCTGGCACATGAAGGCCTCGCAGGCCTACGAGGTGCTCACGTACCCGGTGACACAGACCCTGGAGGAGCTGGACGGTGCCTTCAGTGACTACGTGGCCACTCACCTGAAGGGCCTCCCCTTCCCCCTGAATGTCCTGGACATGTACAAGAAATCGGTGCACGTCTTCAACACCTTCTTTGGCCAGTGCAAGGACCTGTTCCGCAGCCAGGAGACCCTGAAGGCGCTGAACCAGAGCGGGTTCGACGCCATTCTGACGGACCCCATCTTCATGTGTGGGCCGACGCTCGCCCACTACCTCTCACTCCCCTTCGTGTTCTTCATGAGGGGCTTCGGCTGCAACCTCCACTTTGAAGCCCCACAGTGCCCAAGCCCCCTCTCCTACGTCCCGAGGCTGTTCACCTTCAACTCGGACCGCATGACTTTCTTCCAGAGGGTGGAAAACGCCCTGGTCTCCCTCCTGGAGCTCAAGTATTGTGATGGTTTCTACAGCGAAGCACTGAAGTTGTCCTCAGAAGTCCTGCAGAGGGACGTGTCCCTCATGGACCTGGTGCACTCTGCTTCCATCTGGCTGCTGAGGTTTGACTTTGTGTTTGACTATGTCAGGCCTGTGATGCCCAACATGGTCTTCATTGGAGGAATAAACTGTGCTAAGAAGAAACCACTGCCTAAGGTAATGTTCCTTTTCCTTCCTCCTTTCCTTCCTTTTCCACATTTTCCAGTGAAAATTCTTTACATTGTTTCGGGAAATTTATCGCTATTGATTATTTTTATTTCTGGGAATGATTTAAAACAACCAGCTTTGGGCAGCTGTTTTCCACAGGCTGAAATGAAATCACCTGGAGAGAGACTTCCTTGATTTAATGAGGATTTTCTCACAAAACCAGGGATTTCATCTGCCAGCTACAAATTACTGCCCTCAGTGAATGTGAATTATTCGCCAAGCAGATCCAGTTTGGATTTCATTTTAATGGAATCTGACATATATTTCTGTAATCTGACCAAAAACCCGAAGGCCACGCTCTGGGAGTCATATTTGGGTTTTAACTCCAGGCTCTGCAACGTCAGTTAATTTGCTTTGGTTGTACTTTCATCCTATTTAGTTCACAAATTGCCTGTCTGTGTTAAGTTATTCCTGTTTGGCGTCGTAGAACGTACAAGTCACATTGAAATGGGAAGAAATAACCCACAATAGTGTATTTGGGGAATGCAAAACTAAGCTTTTCACAGCTATTTCTTGACATTTGCTTTCACCGGAATTGTTCTGCAGAGTTTTCAAAGCCGAGCTAGAAATTTAAAGCTATTTTTGATAGTTACGATGTAGTCTCTGAAATAAGAACATTATTTTTCTCCAGGACACAAATCTCTTCCCTAGGAAATTACTCCTTCTTTTCTGAATTGTGGTCACACAACATCCCTGCACAGTCTTTGAGCTGAAGGGGTGGTTTTTTGCTTTCTTCTTTCCGATTTCTTTCATGCTCCTTGACAGGCTTATACAGAGCCCACTAAACCTGATAAATAAGAATAAACTTGACAAATAAGAAGAACATTATAAACTAGAATATTAGAATAATACTGTAGCTAAGGCATTCTTTCACTTAAAGACGGGCACTAGTTTGAGATTGTCCTTTGAAAGCAAAACAGGCTTGTTTTCTTAGTAGGTGTTTCCCAAGGCAGTGGTATTATCCACAATTATTACTCAAGATGCCAGCCCTGCTCTTAGTTTCATGGAGGAAGGATGGTGCTGACAGAATTCCAAGCTTAAACATTAATAGAAAGTCCAAATGTTTTTCCGAGGACACGGCGCTTCCCTTCCATTACGTTGACACGTGCCATATTGCAGGCTAATCCCAACAGGGCTGGGAAGTTAAATATTTGTTTCGGTGGTCAATAAGTTCCCTGCTTATTTGCATGGAGCTGCATATAAAGGACTGTGCGGGAGCCCCGCGGAGCAGGAGCCTCTGGTTCCCTTCCAGCGGCATGGCTCTTCCCTCCTGGGGCTTCTGTGGCTGGACCAGCCTCCTTCTTTTGCTGACATCGTCCTTCATCCCTGCTGAAGGTGGGAAGATCCTGGTGATCCCTCAGGATGGAAGCCACTGGCTCAGCATGCGCCCAGTGGTGGAGAAGCTCCAGCAGAAGGGCCATGAGGTGGTGGTGGTGGTGCCATCCACGAGCCTGTACATGACCTCAAAGGAGCCGCAGAACTACACCGTGAGGGTGTACCCTGCCCCGTACCCGGACAGGTACCTGGATGCCACCCTCAAGGCCTTTGTTGATGCTCATTTTACTGAAGGATCTGTTTTGAATTTTATTATTGCCTCGTACCAAAGCACAGTAGAGATATCCAGGGTCTTCTTCATGAACTGCCAGAGCCTCCTGCAGGACCAAGACCTGCTGCGGTTCCTGAGGGAGAGCAAGTTCGACGTGGTGTTCACGGATCCCATCCTGATGTGTGGACCCGTGGTGGCCGAGTACCTTTCAGTCCCTTCCATCTACTTCCTGCGGGGCTTTCCCTGTGGGATGGATTTCGACGCTACCCAGTGTCCAAACCCTCCTTCCTACATCCCCAGGCTCTTCCTGTATTACTCAGACACCATGACCTTTGCTCAACGTGTGAAGAACATGCTGGTGAATCTCCTGGAGCTCTTCTACTGTAAGCCAATATATGCTGAAGTGGAAGAACTTGCATCTGAGGTTTTGAAGAAGAAGGTGACAGCCACAGAGCTTCTGAGCCGTGGATCATTTTGGTTAATGAGATACGATTTTGTGTTTGAGTTCCCAAGACCAGTGATGCCCAACATGGCTTTTATTGGAGGGATAAACTGTCAGCAGAAGAAAAAACTCTCTCAGGTATAATGTTTTATTTTGGGGTTTTTTTGCTGTTTGTTTTTTTTTTTTTCAGGTGAAAAGGCAAAAATAGAAATAGGAAAATAGAATTGTAGCATCACAGAATGGTTTGGGTTGGAAGGGACCTGAAAGATCATCTCGCTTGGCAGGGATGCCACTCCCATCCTTACATCAAATCCTACCTGAAAACATCTTGATGTTTAAAGATAAAAAGCTAATGACAAATCCTGCATGAGGCAAAAATAGGATTTCCTAATATCCAGCCTTCGGGTTATATCATATCCTGGCAAAGCTAAAGCCACATCAGGCATAATTATGAGGATTTACGTGACATATAATTGTTATGCAAATGTTAAGCTCTTGTTGAACTGAAGCTCATCCCAGCTTTGGTGTCATCCCTTCCCACTGGGAACTGTCTGTCTACACTTCCATATATCCCTTCTCCTTTCATCCACCTTGAAGGTTACAGGGCTTAAATTTTACCCATTCACCATCTTTTTTTCTGTCACAGCCAGACTGATTCCTTTCCATGCTGTTGTGTCAAGGTGTCACTATCTAACCCCCAAAAGAAATGCTCCCCTTCTTTTTTATCCTCCCCTTCTTTCAAAGGTTATTGAGTTAGCTTTGAAGCTTTTTTGGGTGTTTTCTGTAAATTCCAATTTGGGCTTTTGGGTGTCAACCTTCTGGTGTTCCTTCATCGGCTTGTCAGGGGTTATGAGCAACTGGTGTGTTTTCCATGCATCTCCTTCCTCTGAGCTGTTTGAAAATTCCCATTGAGTCAATCCATGTTGTGAACTACCAATATCGAGACAGTGTGGGTGATGGAATTTGCCTTCCTGGACGTTGCCTTCCTGAGAGACAAGTCCTGAGAGATCTGACAGCACCTTGAGGAGCTGATTCCCCATTAACAACAAGGAAATGACTCAGCACACAAAAGGGTTACAGTTTGACTTCCAAGAGAAAACAAAAAGAAAAATAAACCGCCCACAATCCAAAGCGGTGAATTATTAACTACGGGATTATCTCAAAGTACAGGGCAACACCCACTATTTTCCTTCAAAAACATCTTCCAGCCACAGCCTGCAGGAGAAGCCTCTCCCACGGCCACGGGAACATGGCTCGGAGGCTCTGCTGTGCCTGGATTTTCCTCCTCCTCCTCCTCCTGCCCGGCCCCGCAGCCGGAGGGAAGCTGCTGGTGGTGCCCATGGTGGGGAGCCACTGGCTGAGCATGCAGGAGGCGGTGGAGAAGCTCAGCCAGCGGGGCCATGAGGTGGTGGTGCTGATGCCAGAGGTGAGCTGGCACATGAAGACCTCGCAGGCCTACGAGGTGCTCACGTACCCGGTGACACAGACCCTGGAGGAGCTGGATGGCGCTTTCAATGACTTCGTGGCCGCTCACCTGAGGGGCCTGCCCTTCCCCCTGAATATCCTGGACATCTACAAGAGCTACGTGCACCTCTTCGACACCTTCTTTGGCCAGTGCAAGGACCTGTTCCGCAGCCAGGAGACCCTGAAGGCGCTGAACCAGAGCGGGTTCGACGCCATCCTGACGGATCCCTTCTTCATGTGCGGGGCCACGCTCGCCAACTACCTCTCACTCCCCTTCGTGTTCTTCATGAGAGGCTTCGGCTGTGACCTCCACTTCAAAGCCCCACAGTGCCCAAGCCCCCCGTCCTACGTCCCGAGGGTGTTCACCTTCAACTCGGACCACATGACTTTCTTCCAGAGGGTGAAAAATGCCCTGGTCTCCCTCCTGGAGCACAAATATTGTGATGGTTTCTACAGCGAAGCACTGAAGTTGTCCTCAGAAGTCCTGCAGAGGGACATGTCCTTCACAGACCTGGTGCACTCTGCTTCCATCTGGCTGATGAGGTTTGACTTTGTGTTCGAGTATGTCAGGCCTGTGATGCCCAACATGGTCTTCATCGGAGGAATAAACTGTGCTAAGAAGAAACCACTGCCTAAGGTAATGTTCCTTTTCCTTCCTCCTTTCCTTCCTTTTCCACATTTTCCAGTGAAAATTCTTTACATTGTTTCAGGAAATTTATCACTGTTGATTATTTTTATTTCTGGGAATGATTTAAAACAACCAGCTTTGGGCAGCTGTTTTCCACAGGCTGAAATCAAATCATCATGAGAGAGACTTCCTTGAATTAATGAGGATTTTCTCACAAAACCAGGGATTTCATCTGCCAGCTACAAATTACTGCCCTCAGTGAATGTGAATTATTCACCAAGTAGATCAAGTTTGGATTTCATTTTAATGGAATCTGACATATAGTTCTGTAATCTGACCAAAAACCCGAAGGCCACGCTCTGGGAGTCATATTTGGGTTTTAACTCCAGGCTCTGCAACGTCAGTTAATTTGCTTTGGTTGCACTTTCATACTATTTAGTTCACAAATTGCCTGTCTAAGTTATTCCTGTTTGGCGTCGTAGAACATACAAGTCACGTTGAAATGGGAAGAAATAACCCACAACAGTCTATTTGGGGAATGCAAAACTGAGCTTTTCACAGCTATTTCTTGACATTTGCTTTCACTGGAATTGTTCTGCAGAGTTTTCAAAGCTGAGCTAGAAATTTAAAGCTATTTTTGATAGTTACGATGTAGTCTCTGAAATAAGAACATTATTTTTCTCCAGGACACAAATCTCTTCCCTAGGAAATTACTCCTTCTGAATTGTGGTCACACAACATCCCTGCACAGTCTTTGAGCTGAAGGGGTGGTTTTTTGCTTTCTTCTTTCCGATTTCTTTCATGCTCTTTGACAGGCTTATGCAGAGCCCACTAAACCTGATAAATAAGAATAAACTTGACAAATAAGAAGAACATTATAAACTAGAATATTAGAATAATACTGTAGCTAAGGCATTCTTTCACTTAAGACTCAAAGATGGGCACTAGTTTGAGATTTAAGAGGCAAATTCTTGCTGTTTGCATGACATTTATATGTTGAGGATCTTAGAGCTGCAAAGAGATTGTACGTTTGCTACAGGGGCAGAGCCATCCTGCCCTCATTATCTACAGAATGATATATCACCGAATATTTTATCTCTCTACCTGCCACCTTCTGTCTTCACACGCTCAGCAGGTGAAAATCACATGTTCCAGACCTGGAAAAACCTTGTGTATTCCTCCTCTCTGTAGCCCCGTTTTCTACAGACAGCAGAGGAATTGCTCCTATTTCACTTGGAATAGGGCCCAGCAAGGAGGCAGAAATGCAGCAGAGAGTAAACAAGTGTGAAGTGACTCAGAGAGGAGGGGAAAAAAATCTATCTGTTCACACACACTGGTAAGCCCTGGGTTGGTCATTATTGTTCAGAAACACAATAATATTGTAGGGCAAGAATAAATATTATCATGGGAGTAATAAACAAATAATAATGCCAGGGTTGTGGGGTCAGTCCCTGGATTCAGTCACTGAAGATTCAGCCCTGAAGGGCTTGTGGGTCCCTTCCAACTCAGGTTATTCTGTGACTCTGCCAGACCTCAAGGTCTGTAAGAATCATCTCAGAGGGGGTGGGAGAATATGAGGCCACAGGCCTGGGTCTCAAGGAAGACAAACTGCACTTCAAGTGACTCAGACTGGCTGCTTCAGGCTGCATTTCTCTTGCCCTGCACCTTTTGTGGCTCTCAGTAGCAATTCCATACCCACTGACAGCCAGAAATCCAGTTGCCAAGTAAACTCAGACCCTGAGCCCCGGCCCCTTCGGTTTGCTCCTCCCCACATCCCTTTATCTCCCATGGTTTGTAGAGGAGAGAGTGAAGGAAGCTGTAAAACACAGGTCCCTCCACAAAAATCCCCTCCTGCCTCAGGTTCCCTTTCCATGGGAACTTTGTCTTCTGGTTAAACTAAAATTTAAAAAGAAATTAAATTAAAACTACTTCTCTAACGTGAGTCTAAAGGTACTTTGATAGAGATCTGTGGACAAAAATCTACGAAGGGTTTAGGAGTAATATATTTATTTAGAAATATCAAATACACTGATATTTTCTCTACAAAAGCTAGTTCCAATTAGTTACCTGGACAGCCTTAAATGTCACCTTTCTGTTAGGATAGTCATTAATTTCAGGATAATATACTATCATTTTCATACCATTTTTGGTTGCAGCTTAGGAAAGAGCTGCAGCTTAGGGAATGTGTTGTGTGATCTCCTTTCCTGCAGCTTCTTGCCCTCACAAAGATTTCAATTACTTTCCAACTCACAGAATTGCTTTTGTGGGTTGTCTTTCCTCTGAAGTCCTGCTGGCCAAACTAAATCCTCTCTTATCCTGGGCAGGCAAAATGCCAGGGCAGGAAAAACCTGAGGGGGGAATTGGGCAGGTTCACAGCAGCAACCACCAAGCTGCACTTGCCAGACCCTGCTTAGCATCAAAAAAATAAGGGCTGGCTTCAATTGCACAAGGATTCCTGCAGGGATAAGCCTGATCCATCATCCAGAGACCTGGGAAATCCAATTACACTGAATCCCAGGATGGTTTGGGTTGGGAGGGACCTTAAAGCTCATCCAGTCCCACGGGCAGGGACACCTCCCACTAGCCCAGGGTGTTCCAAGCCCTGCCCAGCCTGGCCTCAGACACTTCCAGGGATCCACAACTCTTGCATTTGAGCAACCTCTTCCTGCTTGCAGGGCCCAGAGCATCAATCTCATTCCACAGGAGGAAAACAAATCCTGGTTTTTGTGGAACCAACCCTTCCAGGCTGCCTCAACAAACATTTGTGTTTAGCTCTCGTTTTAGTGCTGCTGAGATATCCATTTTCCGCCCTTCTTCCTTCTCCCAGTGTTTGCTGCTCAGAAATCCACACATCCCAGCCAGTCCAACTCAGGGATGAGCAGCTGGGGAGAGTTTTAGGACAGTCCCAACTCCCCAAAGCCATCTCAGAGACATCCTGGAATAACCCCCACAAGCTTTGTCACAGCTGAGAGGAGAACAAACCTGCAGCCTTGTGTCACCCCAGCCTGGTCTAACACAAACTTGATGTCCCTTAGTCCCCACTGGGGAAGGTTTTCCTCCAAGCAGGCCCACAGCTCTCACTCTTGGAGCCCTCAGCTCCTCAGATCCCTGTTTGCATGTGAATCAGGAGCAACACACCCTCGGGAGCTGAAAGGGCTGCAGATGCCCTTTGCTCCTCCTAATGAAAAACAAACACAGAGAAACTTATCATGGTAGTTTGAAATATTGAGCCAGGCTGGTAATTTTCTCAATAATGATTACCCACCTTTGTTCTGACCTGTGCTAACCTAGGAACTTCAGCCTTTCTTTATCTGTTTGGCTGTTCTCCTTTTACCTCTAATTTGATTTTTTTTTTTCTTTAATTCTGCCCTTCCTGTTGCCGCCTCGCCTTTACCACAGTTTTTGCTCTGATGGTCTGGTACAAAAAGTCTGTGGAGTCAATAAGAAAGTGTAGCAATACTATCAGATTTCTTCTCTTACAGTCAAGGCAAGATGAACTTTGGTTGGCTGTTTTCAACCACCTGATCATGCTGAAAATCTTCATGTCCAGAGTAAAAAACACACCAAGTAGCAAGTTCCAAATGAATTTGGTCAGTTCTTGTCACAGCAGTTGCAACAAACCCTTTTGTCTCCGAATTTCCAGCATTTCATGAGAATCAATCATAAATGTGGTCAGTCCTTCCACACCTTCAGTGTGAGCTGTCTCCCAAACATCTCTTAAATATTGGCCCTCATATTTTTGGGCCTGTGTAAAAATTGCGTTTTCCACGTCTAAAGGTGGTTCCTCCTTGGCAATGTGAGAACGGAGCTTCTCAGCACTCTTTGGGTGTCTACTGAGACAAAGACCATTCTCCAAGGCTGTCAGGGTTTGTTTCTCCATCCTGAAGGTGTTGGGAATCCCACCACCACTGAGAGAAAAAACAGGAAAACCTTTGTGCTGGTGATGGTTTTGCATCAGCTCTTTTCTTCTCCAGGACCTCTTTCTTCCTTAGCACCACCCAAAAAGACTTCCACACTCATCAAAAGTCTTTGGTCTGGCACTGCTTTGACTTGCATAAACCCCAGGACATTCCTCCAGCAAAGCCCTGAGGGCCTCAGTTCACTGCAGGGAATTTCGGGGAATGGCAGCAAACAAGGGGTCACACCATCCTGGTCAGGCTTTCTTTGGAGACCCAAGCTGGGGTATCACCACCTACTTTTATTTCTAACAGCTCAGCAATCCGTTCTTCCCTCAGGAGACTTGAATTTTAGGCACTGCTTGTGTCTCTCTGGGAGTGGATTCAAAGCCACACATCCAGCTGCCAAATTCTGAAGAGTCCAGGAGACACCTGGATGTGGTTGCTGATGTGTCTGTGAAAGGAGGAGAGCTCAGAGGTCTGGTTTAGTTGTTGGGGTTTTCCATGTGCGTGTGCTCTCGGCGGGATTAGGGAAAGGTATCACACCTCGTCCGAAATTCTGCTTTCTTCCCAAAACATAAAAAGGGTTTTCGAGGCCGTGGCTCCTTCTTTGTGTCCCAAAAGGCCTGTTCCACCCTCCTTTCCCTCTGTTTGCCCTCAGCCCATCATTCAGTTCCTTTTTTTGGTCTAGGACTGTGAAGGAAAAAAGCCAAATGGGACTGTTGTCCTCCTCCTCAGATCTGGGATTGCCTGATACATCCTGGTGGTTGTGATCTCTTCAGAAGAGATGCAGGTTTGACTGCTTCCAGAGGGTGGGAATTTAACATCAGCCTAACTACCAATGTGGAGATAGTGTGGGTGATGGAGCTGCTCCTTTTGGAGGGCAGGTCCCCGGGAAGGGCAGAAAGCTGGGACAAGAGAACTCCACCAGGGATGTAGAGCTCTGAATGCCCTGCAGAAGGGAAATCCATCCAAAGGCGCCTGCCCTGCCACCTAATTATGAACTTATAAACTTTAATGAGAGGTTATCACCAACGTTAAAAGCCCCAGCAATTCATAATCAGGAAGGACCTGGACTCACAGGATTGGGGTCATGAACTGCCTCGACATTGGCCATGAATGACTCATGACTTGGTGAAACGGGAGCGTGTTGGTGGTTTGTGTTATCGGAGGTACAACGGTGAACTGCTGTTTTGCAACCTCATTTTAGAGCTGACAAGATAAGGGGTTAGGTGAAAGTTGTGTGGAGATGTGAAGGAAGACTTCCTGTTGGCTGCTTCTCTCAGAAAAAAAGGGAAGTTTGCATTAATGAAAAGAAATGGAATTTTTCTCAGTGGTGCCCAATGGTTTGGGTTATGGAAAACAAAATAAACCCAAAACCCAGATACTTCAACACTGATTTCTTATATTTATCTCCAAGTTATATTTCACTGTGCAACTTGCCTTGGTCAGTAAATGCCAGGTGGCTGAGAGCAAGAAGAGGAGTCGGAGGCATTGAGGTGTCTCAGCTCGGGTGAGTGAGGTGCCTGAAGGTGACACACCTTCCTGGGCTCACGCAAAGCCGCCTTGGAAGCACAACCCTGACCTTTCCCTTTTATGATGATGAATCGCCTGCTGTGGCTCCATTGCGTGCAAACCTGTGAACGCCTGGAATGGGAGTCAAGTCCAAGGGCAGGAGATCAGTGGAAGTTCTGCCCAGTGGGGTGTTTGCTTGGGCGGAGCACAGCTACAAAAGCCTGAGAGCCAACCTTGGCCTCTCAGTGTGTGGGCTCCTCTCTGGGCAGCTCCAAGATGCTGAGGGCACTGCTGCTCCCCTTCCTGTGCCTCCTGAGTCCTGTCAGCGCTGGAAAGCTGCTGGTGATCCCCATGGAGGGCAGCCACTGGCTCAGCATGAAGGAAGTGCTGGCAGAGCTGAGTAAGAGAGGGCACGAAATTGTGGTTCTGGCACCGGACAACAAGGTGTACATCGGCTCCTCAGATGTCTATGACTTGAAAACCTACCCTGTCCCTATCAAGAAGGAAGAGATGGAAGCACAGATACGCTCATTTGGTAAGAGCCGCTTTAGTGAAGAGCCTTTCCTGGTCAGATTTTGGAATACCCTGAAACATTTACAGAAGAGCGGTGCCCTGTTTGAAGCCGCCTGCAGATCCTTGCTGTACAACAAGGAGATGATGAAATACATCCAAGACAGCAAATTTGACGCCGTCTTCACGGATCCCTTCAATCCCTGTGGGCAGATCATTGCTGTTCAGTTCTCCATCCCCAGTGTGTACTTCATGAGAGGTGTTCCGTGTAACATCGACATTCAGGCTGCTCAGGCCCCGGACCCGCCGTCCTACGTCCCACGGATGTTCTCCCTCCAGACAGACCACATGACATTCTCCCAGAGAGTGAAGAACTTCCTCCTCTTCCTTACCGAGTCCTTCAGCTGCAACATCGCCTTCTCCCCCTTTGAAGAGCTGGCCTCGGAGTTCCTGCAGAGGCCGATGACGATGGCGCAGCTTTTAAGTCACGGGTCCGTGTGGCTGAAGAGAACCGACTTTGCCTTTGACTATCCCATGCCCGTAATGCCCAATATGGTTTTCATTGGAGGAATCAACTGTGGACACAAGAAAGCGTTGTCTGAGGTCAGTGATGGGCTGGGAGAGGGGGAACAAGGGAAGAGTTCCGGCAGTCACACACCTGTGTGATCCCAGAGTGTTTGACAGGGATCTTACCTCTCTCTCTCAGAGGACTTACAAGGGCCTGGAGTGACAGGACTAGGAGGAATGGCTTCCCACTGCCATAGGGCAGAGTTAGGTGAGATACTGGGAAGGAATTCTTCGCTGGGAGGGTGGGGAGGCCCTGGCATAGGTCACCCAGAGAAGCTGTGGCTGCCCCTGGATCCCTGGAAGTGTCCAAGGCCAGGTTGGATGGGGCTTGGAGCAACCTGGGCTAGTGGAAGGTGTCCCTGCCCATGGCAGGGGGTGCGACTGGATGAGCTTTAAGGTCCCTTCTGCACTGCCCTCTAAGCTCCCAGATCCAACCTGTCCATGCCCTGAGGCAGGGCTGGGACACTGGGAGTGCTGCTTAGGGTGGATGGTGTGTCCTGCAGGAACCTGCCTCATTCTCCCATCTTTTCAGTCTTCTCAGCCTAGAGAGTGATTCCAAGAGCTGTTCCACAGCCTGGGGTTCTGGGCCTCCCAGAGCTGAGTTTCCTGGGGTAGAGGCAGCGGGCCTTGCCTGGGAGAAGCCTGTGCAAGGCTGTGGTGCTGTGCAGGTGACCCATCTCCTGCAGGGGCAGAAGGCCCCTCCAGAGGGAAGGCATCAGGAGTGCAGTCCCAGCCAGAGCTGCCCCGGCCTTCAAGGACACTCTTTATGGTTCCTCTGATAGAGAAAAGTGGATGTGATCTGGTGATTCAGCAACACAGCACCAGCCTGTGAACTTGGCTGACTTCCCTGCTGGTTCTGCAGCCTTTTATCACCTGGGTGATTACACATTCACCACCCAGCAAATAAAACAGGGATCAGCAGTGGGGCTGAGGCACAGATTGCTCGGGAGCAGGGAGCGGGTGCCAGTGCTGCCGCTGGTTCCTTCCTTGGAGGCACTTCCCTGGTTTGTGCAGGAATGGCCCTGGGCCTCAGTGCTCCCCCAGCAGTCACAGCCAGGCTGGTGGTGCTGCTGTCCCTGCTGGGTTTGGCTGTGGGTGGGAAGCTCCTGGCGGTGCCGGTGGACGGGAGCCACTGGCTCAGCATGAGGCAGGTGCTGGACAGTCTGCGGCAGAGGGGACACGACGTGGTCGTGGTCGCCCCTGAAGTGAGTTTGGACATCAAGCCATCCAAGAACTTTGTGATGAAAATGTACCCAGTGCCTTTCACACAGGAAGGGATGGAGAAAGATTTCCAGGCATTTTTGCAGATTTCCTTTGAGGAAGGATCTTTTCTGACAAGATTTCTTAAAACATATGAAGGGATGAAAATACTCGGTGAATTGTCAGTTCTCAGCTGTGAAGAGCTCCTGAAAAACCAGGAGCTCCTCAGGTATCTTCAGGAGAGCCAGTTCGATGCCCTCCTCACAGACCCTGTAGTACCTTGTGGGTTGATCCTGGCAGAGCATCTTTCCCTTCCCTCCGTGTATTTCCTCCGAGGAGTCCCCTGTGGTTTGGATTTTGATTGATGGTTTGTGTTATCAGAGGTACAACGGTGAACTGCTGTTTTGCAACCTCATTTTAGAGCTGACAAGATAAGGGGTTAGGTGAAAGTTGTGTGGAGAGGTGAGGGAAGACTTTCTGTTGGCTGCTTCTCTCAGAAAAAAAGGGAAGTTTGCATTAATGAAAAGAAATTGGATTGTTCTCAGTGGTGCCCAATGGTTTGGGTTATGGAAAACAAAACAAAACCCCAAACCCAGATACTTCAACACTGATTTCTCATATTTATCTCCAAGTTATATTTCACTGTGCAACTTGCCTTGGTCAGTAAATGTCAGGTGGCTGAGGGCAAGAAGAGGAGTCGGAGGCATTGAGGTGTCTCAGCTCGGGTGAGTGAGGTGCCTGAAGGTGACACACCTTCCTGGGCTCACGCAAAGCCGCCTTGGAAGCACAACCCTGACCTTTCCCTTTTATGATGATGAATCACGTGCTGCGGCTCCGCTACATGCGAACCTGTGAACACATGGAATGAGAGTGAAGTCCAAGGGGAGGAGATCAGTGGAATTGCTGCCAAGTGGGCGTTTGCTTGGGCAGGGCACAGCTACAAAAGCCTGAGAGCCAGCCTTGGCCTCTCAGTGTGTGGGCTCCTCTCTGGGCAGCTCCAAGATGCTGAGGGCACTGCTGCTCCCCTTCCTGTGCCTCCTGAGTCCTGCCAGTGCTGGGAAGCTGCTGGTGATCCCCATGGAGGGCAGCCACTGGCTCAGCATGAAGGAAGTGGTGGCAGAGCTAAGCAAGAGAGGGCACGAAATTGTGGTTCTGGTACCGGACAACAAGGTGTACATCGGCTCCTCAGATGTCTATGACTTGAAAACCTACCCTGTCCCTATCAAGAAGGAAGAGATGGAAGCACAGATACGCTCATTGGGTCTGATGTGCTTTAGTGAAGAGCCTTTCCTGGTCAGATTTTGGAATACTCTGAAACATTTCCAGAAGACCGCTGCCCTGTTTGAAGCCGCCTGCAGATCCTTGCTGTACAACAAGGAGATGATGAAATACATCCAAGACAGCAAATTTGATGCCGTCTTCACGGATCCCTTCAATCCCTGTGGGCAGATCATTGCTGTTCAGTTCTCCATCCCCAGTGTGTTCTTCCTCAGGGGTGTTCCGTGTAACATTGACAAACAGGCTGCTCAGAGCCCGGACCCGCCGTCCTACGTCCCACGGATATTCTCCCTCCAGACAGACCACATGACGTTCTCCCAGAGAGTGAAGAACTTCCTCCTCTTCCTTTCCGAGTCCTTCAGCTGCAACATCGCCTTCTCCCCCTTTGAAGAGCTGGCCTCGGAGTTCCTGCAGAGGCCGATGACGATGGCGCAGCTTTTAAGTCACGGGTCCGTGTGGCTGAAGAGAACCGACTTTGCCTTTGACTATCCCATGCCCGTAATGCCCAATATGGTTTTCATTGGAGGAATCAACTGTGGACACAAGAAAGCGTTGTCTGAGGTCAGTGACGGGCTGGGAGAGGGGGAACAAGGGAAGAGTTCCGGCAGTCACACACCTGTGTGATCCCAGAGTGTTTGACAGGGATCTTACCTCTCTCTCTCAGAGGACTTACAAGGGCCTGGAGTGACAGGACTAGGGGGAATGGCTTCCCACTGCCATAGGGCAGAGTTAGGTGAGATACTGGGAAGGAATTCTTCCGTGGGAGGGTGGCGAGGCCCTGGCACAGGTTGCCCAGAGAAGCTGTGGCTGCCCCTGGATGCCTGGAAGTGTCCAAGGCCAGGTTGGATGGGGCTTGGAGCAACCTGGGCTAGTGGAAGGTGTCCCTGCCCATGGCAGGTGGTGGCACTGGATGAGCTTTAAGGTCCCTTCCAACCCAAACCTGGGAATCCTGGGATTCTTTGATTCTACCTAAAGGTATAATTCAGATTAAGGCTTCCTGTATCCACCTAAAAAACAGGCACAAGATGTGATCCCACCTCCTTTCTTCTGGTCTGCCCAACACAGGGCTTTTGTTTGGTGAGGGGATTGGGTGCCATGTTGTGTTTAATTCCAGCTGAAGTCAGGTACACAAGCACCATCTCAGGCAGGAATTGCTGCCAAGAGGGCTGCTGGATTCTAACAGCCCTTCCAACAATTCTTTGCCTTGTAAGAGGCAGGAGAATATTTCTTCAAGACCATTAGCTGCTTATCTAGTGAGAAAAATAACTCGTGCAAGAGCATCACATGCTCTTTTTTGTACCAGCAGCCTTGTGTTTGAGTCCAAGCTAATATTTTGTGGTGAAGATTTTTGTGTGACAACATCTTCCATCACAAACACGAGGCAGCTGAATTTTCAGACTTGGATCGGGAAATGTGGGTGGGTGGTTGCCTGGGAAGCTGTGGTCCATAATGTCCTGGATTAGCTTGTTGGAGCTGGTGATGTGTGTTAGCTCCTTGCTGCATGTGATCTATATCCTTGCTTGCTTGTGCTGTAGGTAGAACAATCTCATGTAAAGCCAGAGATTAAGTGGAAAAGGAGATATAGGAGCAGGCAGGTGCTGAATCTGAGTGTCACCCAGGTGTCTCAGCAATAAATCCCTCTGTTTCCTAGAAAGGAGAATGTTTTATCTTTGTGAACATGACTCCAAAATAAACAGACTCTCCTCTCTTCTTCCCTTGAACTTCTTTCACTTGCCGCCCTTCCCGGATCCTTAGGGAATGGATTCCTCCTGCCTCTGACCACTCTTCCCTCAGATTCTCAGGCCTTTTTGAACGTGAATCTTCTTTTACAAGGAAAGAGATTTGCATTTCAGAAGCCGGGCTTGTAAAATCCTCTCCAGAGCCGCCCTTCCCCGCCCTCAGGCGTTACTTCACTCCTCCCACTGATCTGCTTTTCCACAGAAGTCCCTTTCAAATTGTCACTTTTGTCAGGGCAGTGCTTTTTCCTATCTGTTCTCTCCATCAGAGCTGCTTAACTGGCTCCTGGGGACAAACCCGGGCAGATCCTCTGGGAATGCATCCCACAGGCAAGAGCATGGAGCGACTCCAGCTTAAAATCAGGCTCTGCCCGGGATACAAGGCTCACTGTCGTCTTTTCCAGGGGCTAAAGATCATGGTCCGGCAGCAATAGTTATTGCAGGAATGTTGATTCTTCACTCCTGTTCCTCCTGGAAGAAGAAAATGATGGAGAGATTTAGGTCAGGATGAGAAAGAGTTTGTGGTGCCTGACACCATCGATTCGAGGGTTTTCCTTCACTGATCCAACCTTCTGCTGCACTGGATTAAGTTGGTACCTGGTGGTGTTCCCAGCTCCAGTGCTGAGCTGGATGTGAATCCCAGAGCTGGATGTAAAAACTGGGCAAAAAACTGGGTTGGTTTTAGTTCTGTGTCACTCCTGCAGGTAACTTTCTATAGAGTTATCAGGATCTGAGCATTTTTGCTCTCACAATTGGTTTTTGCAGGTTAGGTGGGAGTAGTTCATCACTGCAGTAAAGAGGCAAGACCCAGCAGTGAGGGTGATCCCTCTCTTACCAGGTGTTTAAAGATAAGTGTTATTAACTCAAACTATTTGTTTTCCTGTCACAATCGACTTTTAAAACAACGAATCTTTTTGGTTGATGGAACCACCCTTAAATAATTTAGAAATGAAGCATCATAACTCATCAGTTGGTAGGTAATGTTCTGGTCTCTGTATCTGCATCTGCTGCCTTCCCAAAAGCTTCCCTACAAAGGGAGCTGCAGTAGTTTGAGAAAAGTCCTTAAAAATACTCATTAACCTCCATAGTAAATTATCCTATTGTCAAAACTTGTTCTGTGCCGTAATTTTCCTAATTAGGGCTTGTCTGCAGATCCTGCCTGTGCATTTATGTGGTTTGCTTTCATGGCCCTGGGGCAAACTCTTCCCAGACTGATCTAAAATTGTTAATTCAGTTTTAACTGTAGCTGGCAAAAGCCATCCCCGTGTCCTTCCTCCTCCCAGCCCCTACTTCATCCTTCCAACAAGAGGCTTTTCAGGGTAATGAACTGTGAGGGCCAACTTTCCATTTTCCTTGCAGTGTCACGATATAAAACTGCTGAAAAAACCAGCCTGTTTCACATGTGAAGCTTAAATATTTTTCTAATCTTTTTACAAATAGAAACGGTATGGGCTGGCAGGAGGGGGAGGAATTTCCTTAGACTGAAAACTGTGGTTTGGAAAATTGATGTTGTGTTTTGAGCAGATTTGTTGAAGGATCCCTCATTTCCTTAAATCACAGAATAGCTCCTAGGAGGGTCTGTTCTGTGATCTTCCTCCTTTCTATCCTTTTTAAAGACAGGTGCAGTGTTTCCCTTTTCCCAGTCACTTGGGACTTCACCATGACTTTCCCAATATCCTGCAGAGTGGCTCAGCAATTCCCTCAGGACTCTGGGAATATGGGGTCCCATATGTTTGGAGGATGACCCAAGTGCATGTTTGGGTTCCTCAGGTGGTCATGAACCTGAGCTTCTCTTACAGAAGATGGGATTTTGCTCCCCCAGCCCCATCTTGGTGTCCATCTGTTGCTGAAATTAATGTTCATTGGCTATAAATTACACAATTCCCTTCATTATTTAGTATTCTATCTTCTATTTGTTACTGATTTCTCGCTTCTCATCCTAATTAGCCCACATTTTTCAGTCTTTTCATTATCTTTTTCCTAGATAGGGAGGGGTTCAGTACAAATGCTGAATTGTCTTGGTTAGTTTCTTCTTTATCTCGTGGTTCTGCAACCTTGTGGTCCATAAATTCTGCATTTCTCGTGTCCAGTCTGAGCAATCTCTCTCTCCCAGGCTTTGTTAACCTCCCTCTAGGTCTGAGATCGTTTCCAAGCATATCCGGTTGCTTTAGCAAAAGGTAAATCCAGTAATTTTCCCAAACTGTGTTCCCACAAGAGCAGCTTGTGGCAAACCTTTTTAAATGCTGGCTACAGTGGCACGTGACAGAGTGGGAAATGACATTTCTTGTGATGGATTAAACCAATTAATTAGAAAATTATTAGGAAAGTTATATCTGTTCCAATACAGACATGAGGGCAGTGAGGTTGCCAGTGAAGACTGAAGCAAAAAGAGTCCCACAGGCTTCTCCTTGTCCATCATCTCCAGTTTCCCAGTCTGGCTTGGGGGGGATACACTTCCTCTGACCTTCTTTTCCTGGCAATGGACCCGTAGAAGCCCTCCTTGTTTGCATCCCGTGCCAAGTTCAGCTCCAGCTGCACCTTGGACTCGCTGCCCCCCTCCCTCCCCAACTGGAGGGCATTCCTGCAAACCCAGGGCTCCTCCAATGCACAGAGGGGGGTGTTTTCCAGGGGAGCTGCTGTTCTGATCTGTACCTGCCAGACTGGCTGAACTTTAACACCCTTATTCCATCTTTGCCACATCCGTGATTACACATTGACCGAACAGCAAATAAGTCTAAAGATCACCCGGACAAAGCGCGGCCCAGATGGCTTCAAAACACCCAGCTGGGGAGGTTCTTCCTCGGAGGCTCTCCCTGATTTTTGCAGGAATGGCCCCAGGCCTCAGTGCTCCCCCAGCAGTCACAGCCAGGCTGGTGGTGCTGCTGTCCCTGCTGGGTTTGGCTGTGGGTGGGAAGCTCCTGGTGGTGCCAGTGGACGGGAGCCACTGGCTCAGCATGAGGCAGGTGCTGGACAGTCTGCGGCAGAGGGGACACGAAATAGTTGTTGTTGCACCTGAAGTGAGTCTGTACATCAAGCCATCTGAGAGTTTTGTGATGAAACCCTTTGCAGCACCGCTCACACTGGAAGAGGTGAAGAAAGAATTTCAGGCATTTTTGCAGATTTCCTTTGAGGAAGGATCTTTTCTGACAAGACTTCTTAAAGCATATGAAGGGATGAAAATACTCGGTGAATTGTCAGTTCTCAGCTGTGAATGGCTCCTGAAAAACCAAGAGCTCCTCAGGTATCTTCAGGAGAGCCAGTTTGATGCCCTCCTCACAGACCCTGTAGTTCCCTGTGGGTTGATCCTTGCAGAGCATCTTTCCCTTCCCTCCGTGTACTTCCTCCGAGCAGTCCCCTGTGGTTTGGATTTTGAAGCCACCCAGTGCCCCAAACCCCTTTCCTACATCCCCAGGGAATTTTCACAGCTCACAGACCACATGACCTTCTTCCAGAGGGTGGGGAATCTACTCTATGAGATCCCAAACTTTTTCATCTGTGATTTTGCCTTTCAACCCTTTGCCAAAATGGCTTCGGAGTTCCTGCATCGGGATGTGACTGTGCTGGATCTCCTGCGCCAGGGCTCCGTCTGGCTCCTGAGGGTAGAATTTGTGTTAGACTATCCCAGGCCTTTGATGCCCAACATCATTCCCATTGGAGGAGTACACTGTGCTCACAAGAAGCTGACTCAGGTGGGTCTGGCTTTGATTTGTGCTGTGGTTGATTTATGTGTCCTGAGGGTGAAGTTTTGTGTTACAGAGAGGAATTGAGTTCCCTTTTTGGGTGCCAGTCCCCTCACAGAGTGTTTTAAATCTCTGCTCTGCCCTCTGAGCTCCCAGATCCAACCTGTCCATGCCCTGAGGCAGGGCTGGGACACTAGGAGTGCTGCTTAGGGTGGATGGTGTGTCCTGCAGGAACCTGCCTCATCCTCCCATCTTTTCAGTCTTCTCAGCCTAGAGAGTGATTCCAAGAGCTGTTCCACAGCCTGGGGTTCTGGGCCTCCCAGAGCTGAGTTTCCTGTGGTAGAGGCAGCAGGCCTTGCCTGGGAGAAGCCTGTGCAGGGCTGTGGTGCTGTGCAGGTGACCCATCTCCTGCAGGGGCGGAAGGCCCCTCCAGAGGGAAGGTATCAGGAGTGCAGTCCCAGCCAGAGCTGCCCTGGCCTCCAAGGACACTCTTTATTGTTCCTCTGATAGAGAGAAGTGGATGTGATCTGGTGATTCAGCCACACAGCACCAGCCTGTGAACTTGGCTGACTTCCCTACTGGTTCTGCAGCCTTTTATCACCTGGGTGATTACACATTCACCACCCAGCAAATAAAACAGGGATCAGCAGTGGGGCTGAGGCACAGATTGCTCGGGAGCAGGGAGCGGGTGCCAGTGCTGCCGCTGGTTCCTTCCTTGGAGGCACTTCCCTGGTTTGTGCAGGAATGGCCCCGGGGCTCAGTGCTCCCCCAGCAGTCACAGCCAGGCTGGTGGTGCTGCTGTCCCTGCTGGGTCTGGCTGTGGGTGGGAAGCTCCTGGTGGTGCCAGTGGACGGGAGCCACTGGCTCAGCATGAGGCAGGTGCTGGACAGTCTGCGGCAGAGGGGACACGACGTGGTCGTGGTTGCCCCTGAAGTGAGTTTGCACATAAAGCCATCCAAGAACTTTGTGATGAAAATGTACCCAGTGCCTTTCACACAGGAAGAGATGGAGAAAGAATTCCAGGCATTTTTTCATCTTTCATTTGAAGAAGGATCTTTTCTGTCTCGATTTCTTAAAGTGTATGAAGGGTCGAAAAGAATCAGTGCCTTTGGGATCTCTAGCTGCAAAGGGCTCCTGCAAAACCAAGAGCTCATCAAGTACCTTGAGGAGAGCCAGTTTGATGCCCTCCTCACAGACCCTGTCCTACCCTGTGGGTCGATCCTGGCAGAGCATCTTTCCCTTCCCTCCGTGTATTTCCTCCGAGGAGTCCCCTGTGGTTTGGATTTTGAAGCCACCCAGTGCCCCAGTCCCCCTTCCTACGTTCCCAGGATATTTACAGACCACACAGACCACATGACCTTCTTCCAGAGGGTGAGGAATTTGCTCTACGACTTCCCAAACTTTTTCCTCTGTGATTTTGCCTTTCAACCCTTTGCCAAAATGGCCTCGGAGTTCCTGCATCGGGATGTGACTGTGCTGGATCTCCTGCGCCAGAGCTCCGTTTGGCTCCTGAGGGTAGAATTTGTGTTAGACTATCCCAGGCCTTTGATGCCCAACATCATTCCCATTGGAGGAGTACACTGTACTCACAAGAAGCTGACTCAGGTGGGTCTGGTTTTGATTTGTGCTGTGGTTGATTTATGTGTCCTGAGGGTGAAGTTTTGTGTTGCAGACAGGAATTGAGTTCCCTTTTTGGGTGCCAGTCCCCTCACAGAGTGTTTTAAATCTCTGCTCTGCCCTCTGAGCTCCCAGATCCAACCTGTCCATGCCCTGAGGCAGGGCTGGGACACTAGGAGTGCTGCTTAGGGTGGATGGTGTGTCCTGCAGGAACCTGCCTCATCCTCCCATCTTTTCAGTCTTCTCAGCCTAGAGAGCGATTCCAAGAGCTGTTCCACAGCCTGGGGTTCTGGGCCTCCCAGAGCTGAGTTTCCTGTGGTAGAGGCAGCGGGCCTTGCCTGGGAGAAGTCTGTGCAGGGCTGTGGTGCTGTGCAGGTGACCCATCTCCTGCAGGGGCGGAAGGCCCCTCCAGAGGGAAGGTATCAGGAGTGCAGTCCCAGCCAGAGCTGCCCCGGCCTCCAAGGACACTCTTTATTGTTCCTCTGATAGAGAGAAGTGGATGTGATCTGGTGATTCAGCCACACAGCACCAGCCTGTGAACTTGGCTGACTTCCCTGCTGGTTCTGCAGCCTTTTATCACCTGGGTGATTACACATTCACCACCCAGCAAATAAAACAGGGATCAGCAGTGGGGCTGAGGCACAGATTGCTCGGGAGCAGGGAGCGGGTGCCAGTGCTGCCGCTGGTTCCTTCCTTGGAGGCACTTCCCTGGTTTGTGCAGGAATGGCCCCGGGGCTCAGTGCTCCCCCAGCAGTCACAGCCAGGCTGGTGGTGCTGCTGTCCCTGCTGGGTCTGGCTGTGGGTGGGAAGCTCCTGGTGGTGCCGGTGGACGGGAGCCACTGGCTCAGCATGAGGCAGGTGCTGGACATTCTGCGGCAGAAGGGACACGACGTGGTCGCAGTTGCTCCTGAAGTGAGTTTGCACATCAAGCCATCCAAGAACTTTGTGATGAAAATGTACCCAGTGCCTTTCACACAGGAAGGGATGGAGAAAGATTTCCAGGCATTTTTGCAGATTTCCTTTGAGGAAGGATCTTTTCTGACAAGATTTCTTAAAACATATGAAGCGATGAAAAGACTCGGTGAACTGTCAGCTCTCAGCTGTGAATGGCTCCTGAAAAACCAAGAGCTCATCAAGTACCTTGAGGAGAGCCAGTTTGATGCCATCCTCACAGACCCTGTAGTACCTTGTGGGTTGATCCTGGCAGAGCATCTTTCCCTTCCCTCCGTGTATTTCCTCCGAGGAGTCCCCTGTGGTTTGGATTTTGAAGCCACCCAGTGCCCCAGTCCCCCTTCCTACGTTCCCAGGGGGTTTACACAGCTCACAGACCGCATGACCTTCTTCCAGAGGGTGGGGAATCTGCTTTTTGACCTCCCAAACTTTTTCCTCTGTGATTTTGCCTTTCAACCCTTTGCCAAACTGGCCTCAGAGTTCCTGCATCGGGATGTGACTGTGCTGGATCTCCTGCGCCGGGGCTCCGTTTGGCTCCTGAGGGTAGAATTTGTGTTAGACTATCCCAGGCCTTTGATGCCCAACATCATTCCCATTGGAGGAGTACACTGTGCTCACAAGAAGCTGACTCAGGTGGGTCAGGTTTTGATTTGTGCTGTTATTGATTTATGTGTCCTGAGGGTGAAGTTTTGTGTTGCAGACAGGAATTGAGTTCGTATTTAGGGTGAGTTTGGTGAATACTTATGAAAGAAATTTCTCTCCCACTTTCTCCCTCATTTTCCACTTGTAGGCCTCTGTACCTTCTCACTTACAAACACGCTGAGACAATGCCTTTTTTTCTATGCATATTCAAAGTTAATTTGTGGAACATCCTGTAGTTTTTTTCTCCCTTAGTGAGGGACGAACCAGCCAGAGGCAAATCCATGGGGCTGTGAAAGCCTTGCAGTCAGGTGTAATCCCTACAGCTCAGCAAATGTTTGTAAAAGGGCCTCGTGTTTACTGACAAATGCACATCAACCGTCTGTCCTTGTGGCCTCACCATGTCTTTCTTTGTCAGTGAGTTTGCTTCTTTCTTTGTCAGTGAATTTGCTCCTTCGCAGGGGTATTCCCAGAGCTGGAATCTCGAGGAATGTGGCAGATTGTGGGCTCTCAGGTTAAGCAGCACCGTCTCTGTTTGCAGGGCAGGTCTCCCAGGGGTTTGACTTGATCATGGCAGTGTGAGCTCTGAGAACAAATTCAGTGAGCCTCGTGGAGCTGTGTTTGCTTGGCAGGTCCTGCTCAAAGGTGACAAAGCTTTTACTACGGAAACACAAGAGGCTTATCTGGAGCACCCACCTCATTTATCAGGTTGCTGAGCTCTGCTGCTGGTTCTGCAGCCTTTTATCACCAGTGATTACAGATTTACCACACGGCAAACAGCTGAGGGGTCAAAAGTCGGGCTGAGGCACGGATTGCTCGGGAGTGCAGAGCGGGCACATGTGCTGCCACTGGTTCCTTCCTTGGAGGCTCTCGCCAGGTTTGTGCAGGAATGGCCCCGGGGCTCAGTGCTCCCCTTCACTTCCCAGTGACACTGATGGTGCTGCTGTCCCTGCTGGGTTTGGCTGTGGGTGGGAAGCTCCTGGTGGTGCCCGTGGATGGGAGCCACTGGCTCAGCATGAAGGAGGTGCTGGACAGTCTGCAGCAGAAGGGACATGACGTGGTCGTGGTCGCCCCTGAAGTGAGTCTGCACATCAAGCCATCCAAGAACTTTGTGATGAAAATGTACCCGGTGCCTTTCACACAGAAAGAGATGGATGAAGATTTCCAAGGATTTACAAAGGACTTGTTTGAAGGGGGATCTTTTCTGGCGAGAGTCATTCGGCTTTATCAGCGGTCAAAGAAAACCTCTGCTCTGTTCCTGGCCACCTGCACACACCTGCTCCACAACAGGGAGCTCATCAATTACCTTGAGGACAGCAAGTTTGATGCCATCCTTACAGACCCCATTCTCCCCTGTGGGCAGATCCTGGCAGAGCATCTCTCAGTCCCCTCCGTGTATTTCTTGCAGCAAATCCCCTGTGCTCTGGAATATCAAGCCACCCAGTGCCCCAAACCCCCTTCCTACGTCCCAAGGGACTTTACAGGCCACACAGACCACATGACCTTCCTCCAGCGGGTCATGAATGTGCTCTATGACATCCCCAATTTTTTTCTCTGCGACGCTGTCTTCCAACCGTACGCCAGACTGGCCTCGGAATTCCTGCATCGGGACGTGACTGTTCCGGATCTCCTCCGCCAGGCTTCCATCTGGCTCATGAAGATAGACTTTGTCTTGCACTACCCAAAGCCCTTGATGCCCAACATGATTTTGGTTAGTGGAGTAAACTGTGCTTCCAAGCAGCTCAGCCAGGTGGGTCACGCTCTGGTTTTCCCTGCGGGGTTGGAGTGGCTCCGAGGAGCTGCAGCGCAGGGTGTGTCCGAGTCCTCGGGCTGTGGGCGGGGGCAGGAGGATTTCAGACTGCTTTTGTTCTGCACTGCTGGCAGTGAAGGCATCGAAGGCAGAGGTGGAGGGAGTGCTGTACATGGAATTAGCTCTGGGAAGTGCTGTGCCTCTGCTCCAAGCCACCTCTGGCACTGGAGGGGTGTCCCAGCACCTCTTCCCTCAGGGCTGTTTGGTCTGAGACCTTCACTCATCCTCTGATCCGACTTGACTGATTTCCTCTACATTCCTGTATTTGTTCTTTAAGGGTGGATTCTCTGTGCTTTGAATTGTCAGAGACTCATGAAAAAAAACTTCCTCTGCTTTGGAACATCATTTGAGGCCTCTCAGGGAACCTCCTGAGCGTGTCCAGTTAGGTCAGGCTGGTCCTTCCTGTGCCTTGCTGAGTTTTGAGTGTCTCCTACGTCCCTTATACCAAACACACTTCATCATATTAATTAATTCTGTATCCAGTTCAGATTTTCCATGTTGCAGCTTTGCCACTGTCAATCTCACATTCAACTTTTTATTATTTTTTATTTTATTATCCCAAGCCAGCAGCAGAACTTTGTTTTTCCCTTTGCTGGCTTTCCTGATGCTGCTATTGCCTCATTTTCCCAACTTGTGGCATTCTTTTTCCATATCCCAGGGCCAGTGGCGCTCCTTATTTAAAGTATCAACTGGCATAATTAAAATGAAGTATAAGTTGGCGATTTTATTCTTCTAGAATGATTCTTGGATTTATTTCAGCCTTTTTTTTTAATGTGTTTTCAAATCTACTTTGTGGTTTGCGGAGTAACTTCTATTTTTAGTAATAACTCTTCCTGCTGAGTTTTTCAGATATTGGCTTTGCCAAGTGGGTGAGATAAGGCTGATTTTTCGGGAAAAGCTGAATCTCACACAGTAAAAATGAAACAGTTTTAAAGAGGATTCAAACTTGGCTCTCAAGTCTAGAAAAGATGGAGATGGAATAAAGTGTCCTGCTAAACCTTGTATAAAATCTGGAAAAGCTAAGGGTGGAAAGGGGACTGACAGGCAGTTTCTCCCAATATTTGACCTGTGACTAACACTGAAATGCAAACAAAAAGGAGAATTTTTCCACACCATGCAGTATAAAAACCCCAAGTCAGCCCCTCAAAAGCAGCAGATTATCTATTTTTTGTAGACAAAACCTATGAATTTAAAAAGGATTTGGGTGGTTATAAGAGGTGCAGGCTGACTGCCAGGATTTATAGGCTTACAAGAGGGATAATCATGGATTCCCCTCTCTGGGATATTTGTTGGACCATTCCCAGCTCACAGCCTTGGCACTCAACCCTGCACTTTGGCTTTACTTTCCCCTCTATCTCCTTCCACCCTTGCTTTTGGAACAGGCAGGACTTGTGGACTTCAGACTCATAAACACGCGAAAGGCTGTTCCTGTGTTGCTCAAACTCCAGTGTCACAACTTCCATGAACTCTTTTTGAACTTTTATGAACTTTCCTAAAACTTTTATGACCTTTTTTTTTGAAACTGTTATGAGCCTCGAGGGTTTGGGTTGGGTTTTGTTACCTCTTCAGTGGTGTTTTATAGCGTTCTGTTTTAGTGTCTCACAGATGATCCATGTTTGGCTGAACAACTGTGTGTCAAATATGAGATGTGAGGGGCCTGTCTGTGGGGTAAGAGTATGTCTGCAACTCTGAGTTTACTACATGAGTAAGTACTGCCATCTTAAGGTGTATTTAATGCTTTGCCTTGTTAGGTGAGATCCTTTTCCCACAGAAATGTGGGAATGGACTCACAGGAACTGGAGCTTCAGTTTTTGGCCTTTTAATGTCATCTCACTTCCAGCTAGAGCCAAAGTTCGGCTTAAACAGGGTGGGACTGTATGGAATCATGGAATTGCTGAGGTTGGAAAAGACCTCCGAGATCATCCAACCATCAGCCCAACACTGCCAAGCCCACCACTGATCCATGTCCCCAGGTGCCACATACATGCATTTTTGGAACACTTTCAGGGATGGTGACTCCACCATTTCCCTGGCTAGCCTGTTCCAATGCTTGGTAACCCTTTCCATTGAGAAATTTTTCCCAATATCCAGTGTGAACCTCCCTATTGATGTCTGAAACTCCCTCGTCTTTAATGCAGTTTCTTTGGATGTTACAGTCCTTCCTCCTGGCTTATGAGAATCCCTTTTTTTAACAAGCCACGTGGAGAACCTCCTCTCTAATTAAGCATTTTAGGACACTCTTAGTATTAGGCTTAATATTAGCCTCTGAATGTACTTCCCACACTCAGGTGCCTTTGGCAAAGGCAGCCAATTCATGAAGCAAAATTCCTACAATTCCTACCTGCTCCAAGACAGCCCTTCCAGGCATGAAGAAACTGTTCAGAGCTCTCTCTGTTTGGGTGTGCTTGGTTAGGGGAGTCTAAAACCATTTGTCTTCTCCATCCAGCTCTTGTTCAGTTGCCATTCCTGCATTTTATTTGGCTTTTGTGACCTTGCTAGCTTTTGGCATCCAGCTTTTCCCTATCCATGAAATATGCCTTAGTGGCAGGTGAGATCTGCTTGGCCAGGCCCTCCTTTCCAGCACAAACTGCTTTTTTTAGGTTTATCTGGAAAGTTTTCCAGTGCCTTTGCCTGTCCCTCCCCCCTAAAGCATTGCTTTGTTACAGGGAACTGTTTCATTCCCCCAGGTACACGTTGGGTTTCCATTGCATCACTTGCTGCAGCTTCAACTCAGGTTCTCAGCAATAATTAGGCACTTAAATGCCAATCAAATCAACCAGATTTGGGTATCTAAAGAAGTCCTGGGAGTGGGACTTCCCTCCACAGCAGGGCAGCTGTGTTGTTAGACAGGCAAACCTTCAAAAACCTCCAGGGTAAAAAAAGCTTCTACCAAATTTTCAGTCCAAATCCCTCAAACTGTTTGTGACTGATTTTTTTTTTTACTGTTACCCAGAAGAGTTTGACTCAGTCATCAGGAAGAATTCAGGAGGAATTTCTTCCTGGAAAGGGTGGTCAGGCCTTGGCAGGGGCTGCCCAGGGAGGTTTGGAGTCCTCATCCCTGGAGGTGTCCAAGGAAGGACTGGCCATGGCACTCAGTGCTCTGGGCTGGGGGACAAGGGGGGGATCAGACAAAACTTGAACTTGATGACCTTGGAGGGCTTTTCCAACCTCAGTGACTCTGAGATCACTGTTCCTCCCCATCAAGTAGCCTGTGATCAAGATCAGGACTCCTAATGTGGGTTTGGGGGTTTTCTGCCTTAAAAGTCGTACCCTAAGAAATGCAGAGGCATCTCAAACTGTTCTCCCCTTCTTCTGGTGAGCACAGGAGACAAGTGTGGACTTCCCTTGGCTCCTACCACAGCCAGGCCTTGATAACTTCTTGGAAAAGTACCTATTATTGTGAACTTTCAAACACATTTGTCCCTCGTAGCCTCTCACCTGTGAACTCTTACAGCCCCTCTTGAGCAAGAACATCATGTTCTGCTGCATCTTTGTTTTCAAAGAGATGTTTGGCCCCAGGCCACTCATCTGTGAACTCTGGTGGCCCCTCTTGAGCAGGAGCTGCACGTTGTGCTGTGTCACTGTTTCGATAAAAAGGTATTTGGTTAATAAGTCACCCAAACTCTGGTGACTCCGCTGCTTGGCGTGCCAGCTCCTGCAAACCACGGAGGGCATCCTGCGTGAACTCCAGGCACCTTTCCAAGCAAAGGTCGGAGGTTTAGGTCTTCCTTGTCAGTAGTTCACCACAGTTTTTGTAGCACAAGCTCTCCGGAGAAGCTCAGTGGCCATAAAATTGACTCCTGCCTTGAATCTGGCCCAGCCACATGCACAGTGACTCACTTGAGACATCCCTGACCCAGCAAAACCACAAGCAACTGCTGCCTCTGCTAATCAAGGGCCCTGCTAATTGTTCTCAATCACCTGAGATAACTTAAATGCATGGAACAGCTTCTTCAGGTGCCTTGATAGCACTTTAATCCATGCTTTTATCAGTGTTCAAACCCTGATCTTGGAACTCCAGTAACCTGCCTCAGCAAACATTTTGTAGGGGTAAACATTAAAGTCCACCGCGATATAAACGAGGTACAACTATTTTCTGCCTTCATATTCTGCTGAAAGGAGTAAGAAGGAGCAGCTGATCTCCTTTCCTGCCCCACGGCAGGGATGTGGAGGCACCAGGTAACCGCTGGGCTGGTTCTTTTCCTTGCTTTCTGGAGCGTGGCAGGAGGTGGGAAGCTCTTGGTGGTGCCTCAGGATGGGAGTCACTGGCTGAGCATGCGCATGGTGCTGGAGAAACTCTGGGAGAAGGGGCACGAAATCGTGGCCGTGGTTCCTGACGCCGCTTTGCTCCTGAAGAGCCCTCAGTCCTTCACCATCAAAACATACTCCGTGCCCTACACACAGGAGTTTGTGGACAAGTACTACCAGGAGATGGGGGAGAAGAGCTTTGAGTTGACACTCACAGCTCTGCTCAGCAACGTCTCCCAGCTGACCAGCCTGTTCTCCTCTGCCTGTCGGCACCTCTTGTACGACCAAGAGCTGATGAGGTACCTCCAGGACAGCAAGTTCGATGCCATCATGATGGACCCTGTGCTGCCCTGTGGCCCCATCCTTGCTGAGTATCTCTCCCTCCCCACAGTCTACTTCATGCGTGGCCTCCCGTGCACCTTAGACTACAAAGTTGCCCAGTGTCCCAGTCCTGTGTCCTACGTGCCCAGGACTTTCTCCTCCACTTCGGATCACATGACATTCCCAGAGCGTGTGAAGAACCTCCTGATTGGGCTCTCAGAGCCTGTGCTTTGCTACCTGTTCTATACAGAGTACAGGAACTTGGCTTCTGAGTTTCTGCAGAGAGATGTAACGATGCAGGAGCTCTTCAGCAAAGCCTCGGTGATGCTGATGAGATACGACTTTGTTTTTGAGTACCCGCGCCCCATAATGCCCAACATGGTCTATGTTGGAGGCATCAACTGTGTGCAGAAGAAGCCATTGTCAGAGGTTGGTCGTTGCTTACCCCGAGAGTGTCATGGCATTTATTGGTGATTATTTAAGATGTGCTGGTTTAAGTGCTCTCTTGGTGTGTTCAGCTGGAGAAGAGGAGGCTGAAAGGAGACCTCATTGCAGTCACATCTTCCTCAAGGGGCAGAGGAGGGGCAGGCCCTGAGCTCTGCTCTGGGGGGACCAGGGACAGGAACCCGGGAATGGCTGGAACTGTGTTAGGGCAGGGTCAGGTTGGATCTCAGCGAAAGGTTCTTCCCCCAGAGGGTGGTTGGCATTGACCATGCTCCCCAGGGCAGTGGGCACAGCCCCAAGGCTGCCAGAGCTCCAGGAGGGTTTGGATGATCCTCTGGGGCACAGGGGGATGGGCCTGTGCAGGGCTGACGGTTGGGCTGGATGATTCTTGTGGGTCCCTTCCAGCTCAGCATATCCTGTGACTCTGTTCTGTAATACTTGTCTTGATCTGGTATGTGATCAAATCCTGGGATGGCCTGGGAGTGGGATTTCAGGCTTTGATAGATGATCACAAGGCTTGCTCTTCAAACACCTAAAGGGTTTCTCTCCAGGAGAGCTTAGGTCAAGTTGCCTGAACTGTGTTGCTGCCTGTAGGTGTAGCTTAGCTTGTTGTAAGCACACCATCATCATATTGGACACTCAGGGCATGTTCTGTGTCAGAGAAATGACAAAATAATTCAGAGTCATGTGATTTAATATTCCTGACAGTTGTGGAATTAATCACAGGAGATGATTGTACAAAAAAAATGGAAATCTGTGGATATACCCAGGCACTTCTCAGTGCCAGAGCATGGAGCTGTGTCAGGGGGGGTTAGGCTGGATCTCAGGTTCTTCCCCCAGAGGGTGGTGGGCACTGAACAGGCTCCCCAGGGTTTGGTCACAGTCCCAAAGCTGCCAGAGCTCCAGGAGTGTTTGGACAACACCCTCAAGGACAGGGTGGGATTGTTGGGGTGTCCTGGGCAGGGCCAGGAGTTGGACTGGTGATCCTTGTGGGTCCTTCCAAATGAGGATATTCTGGGATTCCATGTGTACGAATACCCCAAAACCAGGGGTGTGCAGGGACACAAGGGGAGCTCTGTTACCTCTGGATTTGTGTAAGGTAGCAAATAAGAGGCTGATTGGGAAAAGAAGCCTTCAGGACTGTAACCATCTCCCCTCCCTTGTCTAAATCTCCCTCGTGCTGTGCAGGCAGGGAGATGTCAGTGGTTTCTCCTTTCAGACCGGGAGTTATTGCTCGGCTTGCGACACCTTTACTACTGTAAACCCAGGACTTTCCCTGTGATAATTGCTGTGATAGAGCACCAAATCTGCAGATAAACCTTTACAACCCACTGTATATCAAATCTCTGTCAATCTTTGCTTCTTGGTTACACTCCAAGGGCACAAAGCAATCCAAAGGTCAGGCTTGTTCCTAGTTCTGTGTCGTCACTGGAGTGGACCCAAGGCAGGGAGTTGATCATTACCTGGATGTTAGTGATTGCTGGGTGAGTCCCATTCATGACTCTTGCTCAGCCTTTCAGCCCAAGATGCTGTTGGTCCCTCCTCCCTTGGTCACTCCTCCCTTTGTCATTCCTCCCTGGAGTGTTTGAATCCTCTGCTGTTGATCCGAACATGCAACTTCATCTTGCGGTGCCTGGTTGCTTAGAGCCTTCACCATGCACGGGAGATAAACCCAATATTTACCCACAGTTAAAAATTACCCCAATTTCTCTCTGTTAAAAGTTAAACCCCACCTCAGTTAAAACTCAAGTGCAAAGTACCCCCGTGGTTCATTCCTCCTCCTGCAGCCATTTAAAACTCTGTTGGCCGCACGAGGGAAATGGCTCCTTCCAAGCCAGGATTTCATTCTTCTGCCTCCTGGGCTGTGTTTTGCCTGCTCCTGTGGACCTTTGGTGAAGGTGGGAAGCTTTTGGTGGTGCCCATTGACGGCAGCCACTGGCTGAGCATGCGCCCCGTTGTGGAGCGGCTCCGGCAGCGGGGACACGACCTCGTGGTGGTGGCACCGCAGACGAACCTCCGGATCCGCCCGTCGGGGCTTTACACCCTGAAAACATACTCTGTGTCTTACACCAGGGAGTATGTGGAGGCAGAATTCCGACAGATGGGCCACAGGAGCTTCGCACCCCAGCCCTTCTTGGAAAAACTCGCGAAAATAGCCAATTTTACCACCATGTTCTTGGATTCCTGCAAACGTCTCCTGGCTGACAGAGAGCTGATCCAGTACCTCGAGGAGAGCAGATTCGATGCTGTTTTCATGGATCCTTTCTTTCCCTGTGGGCAGATAGTGGCTGAGCACCTCTCCCTGCCTTCTGTGTACTTCGTCCGGGGGCTGCCCTGCGGCCTCGACTCCCAGGCCACCCTCTGTCCCAGCCCTCCTTCCTACATTCCCAGGTTTTCCACCCGCCTCACGGACCGCATGAGCTTCCTCCAGCGCCTGGGCAACCTCGTGGCCAGCCTGAGCAGTTCCCTGGCTTGCTCTTTCCTTTATTCTCCCTACGATCCTTTGATCAGGGAGTTCCTGCGGCGGGAGGCGACGGTGCCGGAGCTGTTGGGCCGCGCGGCCCTTTGGCTCCTGAAATACGACTTCGTGTTTGAGTTCCCCCGGCCCCTCATGCCCAACATGGTCCTGGTCGGGGGCACCGGCTGCACTCGGGAGAACAAGTTATCCCGGGTTAGTTCCCTCCTTTCCCTGCTGCCTGCACTGAGAGTTCTGTCCAGGAGATGGAGCTCCCAGGCAGGAATAAGCGATGCCAGGCGGGAGTGGCTGGGCAAGCACTTGGCACCTCGGCGTCCAGCCCTGGAGAGATGAGGAGTTACTTTGTAGGACACCTCTGGATTCCCAGGCAAAGCTGCACCAAAGAAACTGGCTTTTCCTTTTCCCATTTTCCCTATTTCCATTCCCTTTTCCATCTTCTTGTCTGCGGCTCCTTCACGAGGGGCAGTGGAGGGGCAGCAGCGACCTCTGCTCTCTGTGGGCAGTGACAGGACCCGAGGGAACGGCTGGAGCTGTCAGGGAGGTTTAGGCTGGGTGTTAGGAGACGGTTCTGGAAGGCACTGCAACAGGCTCCCCAGGGCACTGGAAGGCATGGGAACAGGCTCCAAGGCTGCCAGAGCTCCAGGAGCGTTTGGACAACACCCTCAGGGACAGGGTGGGATTGTTGGGGTGTCCTGGGCAGGGCCGGGAGTTGGATTGGATGGTCCTTGTGGGTCCCTTCCATCTCAGGATATTGCATGAACTTCAGGATGAAACCCACCCCACCAGTGAAGCAGCCCTTCTGCCACTTTTGTGTGAAATACTCTGGACTGTAAATGTATTTTGTTTTAACTGTGCCAAACTTCCTCAATATGGGATAACTCCTGCTTTGCATTAAGAAATCTTCCTCATTCTCTTATTTTCCAGTGAGCGTCCACTGCAGGTATGTCATAAAGGTGGTGAGTAGCACTCACTGAGATGAGCAGATACTCATTAAAAACACTGCTAAAATAACCTGAATGTTCCCAAAGCAGGGCTGGAAAAAGTTTCCTAAGAGTAATGGCACTTCCGAGCAGATTGTTGGACCTTGGAATGCAAAAACATTTAGAAAACAAAATAAAACTGATGTGACTGATCCCACAGGAAATAAATTGGGTCAAATATACCTCTAGACAGCCCCAAAACTGTGCTAAAGAGCAGAACTAAGAGAGTCAGTCTTGGTTGTCTCTCCCCATGGCAGAGGGTTAGAATGAGATGATCTTTGAAGTCCCTTCCAACCCAAATCGTTCCATGGTTATCCCATCAGATCCTGGAGATAAGATTTCACTTGCCAGACTTACACGAACTTTTAGTTCGTTTTATTCCACTTCTTTCACTCTGATTCCTGCAACAGTTTCCCTTTGTCTCTCCTTCCCTGGCTTGACCAAATATTTTTCTATGGCAAAGAATTTTTGCTCCAGCCTTCGGCTGTTTTTGTGCTTCATTGGAATCCCTTTGTTCTTGGATTCCAGTGCTGGATCTCCTGGTCCTTCTGTTATTGAAATCAATCAAACCAAATAGATACAAACCCCTGGCAGGACTTCAATATTATCCTACTCAAAGCAAAGACAATAAATCCAGATATGAGGAGTTCAAGCTGTCAGAACACTTGTCCAAAATTTTAATTCCCTCTTGCAACTCTGGGGTCTGAAAAGAAGAACATCAGCTCTAAATCCAGACTTGCAATAAATGTGGAAATGAGCCACCCGGGGAATGGCTGCCAGGAGAAATATGATGGTGGTCTATCCAAGGCCAGGTTGGACGGGGCTTGGAGCAACCTGGTTGAGTGGAAGGTGTCCTTGCCATGGCAGGGGGTGGAATGAGATGGGCTTTGAGGTCCCTTCCCACCCAAACCATTCTGGGATTCTATGAATTGATCTCCTTAATTGGTCCAGCATCATTTTTGTGGCACAGACCATGTCTTTGAGCAGACAGGCTTTGCTACACAATTGTTTTCAAGCCAGTTTTTCCTCAGGTGCATCGTGAATCTGAGTTCCGGCACCTCCCTGACTTTGTTCACCCACCTGCGGCCATTTCTTTTTCCCCAGGACTCATTTTCCTGCCCATAGCTGACTTTCCTGATCATAATTTTGTGGTGTTGTGTCACATTTTTGGTTTGTTGTGTCGACTGCTTATTTTATTGCCTTTCCAGGGAGTTTTGTGGGAACGCCACAGCAATTCCAGCATCTGACCTGGAAAGGACCTTGACCAAGGGTGTGCTTCCTTTTGGCAGGAATTTGAAGCCATTGTGAATGCCTCTGGAGAACACGGCATCGTTGTCTTCTCGCTGGGCTCCATGGTCTCCGAGATCCCCATGAAGAAAGCCATGGAAATCGCGGATGCCTTGGGAACAGTCCCTCAGACGGTACCACTTCCCTCTTCCCCTTCCGGCAGGGCTGTTTCCAGGCCCTCCCATCCCTCTCCTGCTGAGAGCTGACGTGCTGTTGGCTCCTCCTGGCAGGTCTTGTGGCGATACACGGGCCCGACGCCCCCCAACCTGCCCCAGAATGTGAAGCTCGTCAAGTGGCTGCCACAGAACGATCTCCTGGGTAGGTCTGAGGAGCCTCAAGAGGCACCAGGGGGTTTCTTTTACTCTTTTACTCTTCCACTCTTCTACTGTTGTAAAACCCCATGAGCATCATCTGTGGGTCACAGGCCTTGCTGGGGGTCACCACCAGCTGACCCTGTCCCTGTGGGTCACAGACCATCCTTGCAGCCTTTGCTGCTGGAGCCAGAGCTTGTCTTTGAGAAAGTGCATCTTCAGAACTGCTGAATTATGGAACAGCTCTGATGGAAAGAGTTCCCAAAACTCCCAGTCCAAAACAGGAGTCTTTATCTCTCACTAACCAGTCTCGACACCCAGCTGTGTTTTTGTCATGCCTGCTGGGCTGAAAAGCAAATTTAGGGTCCCCAAGTGTGCATTTCCAGACAGGTCTTTGGGCTTTGCAAAGTGGTGAAGTTGTATGTGATGTTGCCAGGAGAGCATCTGTTGGTGAGACAACAGGCTCAGCTGTGGGAGATCCTTGCAACCAGCAAATCAGAGAATCACAGAATATGCTGAGATCCCATCAGGATCATCCAGTCCAGCTCCTGGCCCTGCACAGGACACCCCAACAATCCCTCCATGTGCCCAAGAGTGTTGTCCAGACTCAGACAGGCTTGTTGCCATAACCATTCCCTGGGGAGCCTGGTCAGTGCCTGATCACCCTCTGGGGAAAGAACCTTTTCCTGAGATCCAACCTTACCCTGGTAAAAAAGTAGTTCAATGGCAACATCCACTTTAACCCCTCCTGGCTCTGATTTAATCCTAAAGTCCTTGGAGGATTTTCCAGTGATTACCCCAACCAAGACAGAGCTCTCCAACTCCGAGTTCCTTCAATCCCCTGTTCTCTCCCCTCAGTCCATAAGGAATGGACAGCTCAAAGCTCTTGATTTATACCCCCAACAGCCCAAAGGTCTTGATTTGCAGCAACCAGGGCTGTCTTTTGGGCAGGTTTTGTGTAACCCCCAGCCTGTGTTTGCCTCCACAGCCCACCCCAAGACTCGAGCCTTCATCACCCACGGGGGCTCCCACGGGATCTATGAGGGCATTTGCAACGCGGTGCCCATGGTGCTGATGCCCCTGTTTGGAGACCAGATGGACAATGCCAAGAGAGTGGAGTCCAGGGGAGCAGGACTGACCCTGAACATCCTGGAAATGACCTCCCAGGACATCTCCACCGCCCTGAGAGCCGTCATTAATGACAAAACGTGAGTGACAGGAGTGCGGCCTTCCTGCCTGCGTGGCTGTGTGGCACTGCCAGGGACTGCCAGGATGCAGGGATGGGAGGATGCAGCTTTAGAGGATGCAGGAACTGGAGGATGCAGATTTGGAGGATGCAGGGATGGGATGATGCAGGTTTGGAGGATGCAGGGATGGGAGGATGCAGGGATGAGAGGATGCAGGGATGAGAGGATGCAAGGATTGGAGGATGCAGGTTTGGAGGATGCAGGGATGGGAGGACGCAGGGATAGGAGGATGCAGGGATAGGAGGATGCAGGGATTTGAGGATGCAGGGATGGGAGGATGCAGGGATGGGAGGATGCAGGGATGGGAGGATGCAGATTTGGAGGATGCAGGGATGGGATGATGCAGGTTTAGAGGATGCCAGGATTGGAGGATGCAGGTTTGGAGGATGCAGGGATGGGAGGACGCAGGGATGGGAGGATGTAGGTTTAGAGGATGCAGGGATAGGAGGATGCAGGGATTTGAGGATGCAGGGATGGGAGGATGCAGGGATGGGAGGATGCAGGGATGGGAGGATGCAGAGATTGGAGGATGCAGGGATTGGAGGATTCAGGTTTGGAGGATGCAGAGATTGGAGGATGCAGGGATTGGAGGATTCAGGTTTAGAGGATGAAGGTTTGGAGAATGCAGGGATGAGAGGATGCAGGGATGGGAGGATGCAGAGATTGGAGGATGCAGGTTTGGAGGATGCAGAGATTGGAGGATGCAGGGATTGGAGGATTCAGGTTTAGAGGATGAAGGTTTGGAGAATGCAGGGATGAGAGGATGCAGGGATTGGAGGATTCAGGTTTAGAGGATGAAGGTTTGGAGGATGCAGGAATTGCAGGATGCAGTAGTGGGAGGATGCAGGTTCAGAGGATTCAGGGATCAGAGGATGCAGAGCTTGGAGGATGCAGGGATCAGAGGATGAAGGGAGCAGAGAAGATGTGGTATAAATGCAATGGAATAAGTCAACTTGACCAAAATGTCACCTCCTTAAATCCAAATTTCCCAGGCAAAGGGGGCTTGGACACAGAGTAGCAGGAAAGGCAATGGGTGAAGAGAGAGGTGGCAAACAGGTTTTATTCCCCAACCCAGTGGTGACACGAATCAGGGGAGAGCCTGGAAAGGTGGAATGGTTGATTTTCTTTGCATGAGGCTTGCCCAGAGGTGCTGGAAGCAAGTGGTGGTGCCCTGGAGTATTCCAGAGGCTGTATTCCTTTAGGAACTCTGCTTTCCAGTTGGCAGGGTTCACCAGACAGAGCTGTTACCACTCATTTATTTTACAGTTTTCTCACTCCTTTTTTTCCTTCCTGGAGTTCCTCAGGAGCTGTGTGAGCACAGAGAGCTGCAGGGTGGGCAATTCCAGCACAGAGCAGGAGGAACATGCAGAGATGCACTGAGGAAGGACAGGGAAGATCCCAGGATTGCAGTCAGCATGGCCAGGGAGTTTTAAGGCATCACAGAGGAAAGGAGCTCGAAGACATAAGAGCTCTTCCCTCCTCCCATTCCCAGTTTCTTAGTCCTTGGTATCCTCTCCTCCATCGTGTTGCTGAGAAATAGCACCTTACTGACAGTGCTTCCTAACCACTGTTCTGACAGCAATAATAATGATAATATAATGATAATGATAATATAATAATAATAATAATATAATGGTAATAACAATAATGATGATGATGCAGCAGCTTGATCTCGAAAAGCTGGACAGCTTTTCTGCCTCAGTCTGCCATTTCAGCCAGAGACCTTCACCCCAGAGATTTTGCTGAGAGTTCAAACTAAGCTTTTCCTTATTTTCTGATACCTTTCCCTCTTTTTTTTAGCATTGAAAACAGCACTGTCTGGGCCTGTAACTTTGCCATCCTCCTCTTCAAGGGGTGGGAGTGTGAGGGGGGAAACACCACCAGAGGAGCCCCCAGGGGCCACCAGACAACTGAATCTGCATGCCCTCATTTCAGGGGGCTCAGTCTCAGAAGCACAAGTCCAGTGGAGTCCAGAGAAGCTGTGGCTTCTCCATCCCTGGAAGTGTCCAAGGCCAGCTTGGACGGGGCTTGGAGCAACCTGGGCTAGTGGGAGGTGTCCCTGTCCATGGCAGGGGGTGGGATGGGATGAGCTTTGTGGTCCTTTCCAACCCAACCCATTCCGTGACTGAAAACTTCCCCTGGCAGGTACAAGGAGAACATCCAGCGCCTCTCAGACCTTCACCTGGACAGGCCCATCCACCCCCTGGACCTGGCTGTGCACTGGGTGGAGTTTGTGATGAGGCACAAAGGGGCCCCACACCTCAGGCCCGCCGCCCACGACCTCAACTGGGTGCAGTACCACTCCCTGGACGTCCTGGCCTTCCTCCTGTTCGTGCTGCTCCTCTCCCTCTTCATCTCCTTCAAGTGCTGCCTGTGCTGCTGCCGCAGGTTCTGTGGCAAGAAGGGAAGGACGAAGAAAGCAGCCAAATCCAAGACCCACTAGCAGGTGACTCCAAGTCCCACCAGCAGGTGACACCCGTGGTGGGAGATAAATCCTCTGCTCTGGGCCTCAAGGATCAGAGAACAGCCCAGATTTCACTGCAATAAACACTGATTTTCAGTCCAGCAATAATAGGGATCCTTTAAAATAGCACCACGAGAGGGGTTGTTGCACTGAGATAATTTTTTGCCTTTAATTAAGAATCTGTTGTTTCAAAATACCTTGTGGGGAAATTGCTTTTCATGCTCAGACACTTCAGGGCCGAGTGGGAAGTCCAAGGCTCTTGGTTTCCACCTCTTGGTGTACAGAGGCCTCAGAGGGACTTTTTGTTTTCACCTCTCCATGCAACAGGGATATACAGGGATTTTTGAAGTCTTCCAGGGTTTTAGGAGAACCCTCTAGTGTCAGATTTTCAAACACTCTGAGATCTTTTGTGTAGTTGCTGTTGTAGAAGAGGCAAATGTTATGCACTGACAATGCATGTCATGGAAACTAAGCTTCCAACGGGGTTGGGGGGAGTGTTTACAATATCCTGAACAAAACCAAGGGTTTTGGCAGGGAAGCTGCTGGAAAACCACTGTGTTTCCCCCCAACTTCCTCCTGCTCAGTGCTGTGGCTGGAGCTCACCTGTTATAAACCCCAACTGATTGATTCTTTGCCTGATGCTCAGGCAAAAACCCAAACCCCAGCCCTTTAAATAAACCCCAAATACTAAAAATAATGGCTCTGGTGTTTTCTGCCTTGAGAGAGAGGGGGGTGGACACTTTGATCATGGAGAAAGAGCTGGAGAAGGGAAAGACTGAAGCCACTTGGATCCACAACCTCCCCTTGTCAGCATTCCCGTGTCACTGGTCCTTGCTGAGAGGTGACATCCCAAGGCTGCCACCATTCCCAGGTTCATATCCAGGGCTCCAAACTGGGCTATCCCAGTCCAGGTGTCCTGGTGCTGCTGTTTGAAAAAGCAGGAACTTGGAGGAAGCTGTGAAGTTCAAGCTTCCTCAGCCTGTCCCCCTAATCTCAGGGACACCCACGGCACCCCCAGCCTGTCCAGGGCTTTGCCCTGCCCTCCTTCTTCCTGCAGCAATGAGAGAGCCACTGTCACCCAGCTCTGCTCTGACAGGGCCCTGCAAGTGCTCCTGGTAGCAATTCCCTCCCTATTAAAGGAAGGTTAAAGGTTCCATTGGATCTGATTCCTTAGGATGATAAAAGCAAATCATCAACCAAATCCCAGATACCCCCAGCCAGGTCTTGGTGCTCCAAAAGCAGCCTGAACAAAGGGAGCAGATTGTTTTCCCTGGGAATGCTCCCAGTCTGGATTATCTCGGGGAGGGGGCACATGGTCCCTGCTTTGCTGGGGCAGATCCAAGCAAGCTGTGACTGTTCCCAAACATGCCTTTCCCTGCCCTCCTCCTTCCTGCAGCAAAAAGAAGGAAACCCTTTTTTGGGCCGTGAGGGCTGAGCTGCTTTTCAAGTGCAGCTCCTGCAGCTCCACACGTTGCTCAAGTGCCAGCTCCGGGTGTCCCCTGTCCTGGCTGGAGCCCAGGGGGCAGCAGTGCCTCTGGAAAGGAGACCTTCTGGAGCCGGCACAGCCCCACCCGTGGTGGGTTCAGTCCCCTCTGAGCTTCCAGCAGCTGTTGGGATGCAGAACAAAACCACTTTGGGACGTCCTTGAGGAGAAGTTCTGAGTTCCCTCGGGAGCAATCCAGTGACCTTCTCTGCAGGGACAAGGGGAAACCCTTTGATGTCAGGTCAGATGACCAGAACTCAGAGAAAAAAAAACCCACAAAAATATCCCAATTGCAGCTCAAAACCTCTCACTGAGGGGAAGAAGAGCTGTGAGTAAAAAAGAATCAAAATGCCCATCCCCTGATTTCTTTGATTTTGGGAAGATCTTTTAAAAAAAAAAGATATAAGGCTTTTTGCCAAAGTGAAACTGCTGCAGAAAGTGGATATCCTCCTCCTCTTCCTCTCCTTTTTGCCCTTCACTCTCCTTAGCCTCGACTACTTTGTCCTCCTGCTCTTTATCTTCCCTTGGAGAAAGGATATGCAGGGCCAGGACTGGAGTGTCCAGCAGAGGCCACTCTGGGATCACCGAGAGAAATCCAGGAAAAGGCCCCCCCTTCCTACCAAACCAGCCCGGGTGGGTGGGACAGCGACTTGTTTATCCACCTGTGCTTCAGGAATACGGAGCCTGCAGCAAGGAGATGATTTTCAGAGGGAATTAGGAGCCAAAGCTCTTTGGAGCAACGGCTTTGGTGCAGAGGAAAGAGCTGGAGGGGCTGCAGCATCGCCACTGGTTCTCCCAAACTTTCCCAAGGGAAGGGTCAATCAGGGACAACGTCCCCTCTCACTGCCCCTTAACTGGATCCTTGACCAGGGCAGAGCCTCCAGCCCAGCTCCCCTTCCCAGGAGATGGAGAACTCCACATCCCAGCCCGTTTGGAAGGCTCAGAGCTGGGGCTGGGGCACCTCTCGGGAGGGGAAACTGAGGCAGGGCCAACCCTCACTCCCCTCCCCGAGTTCCCCAGAGCCCCAGGCTGAACTTTTCCAGCAAACCCTTCAAATATTTGGGAAAAGAAGCATCCAAAATCCCTTGGGGGGTACAAACATCTCCCACTCAGCATCACTGAGCACCCACACAACCCTCTCCAGAGCTGGTGCTTTCTGCTCCCACCCGGGGACAGTTTTTTAGTGTTGATTTTATTTTTCCCTGGATTTTAACATCCAGTAAGACTGGGGGGGAAAAAGCAGTGAAGATAGTGCTGCTCCCAGCTTTTCTAGTGTCCCTCAGCCCCACCCCAGCTGCACAACACGGCCAAGAGGCTCTTTGGTTTGGGGTGTCCTGGGGGACACAGCGGCCCTGGCTCCCGGGGCAGGATGCACTTGGCACCTTTCCCTGCTTCCCACCAGCCAGACCACGGGAAATGACAGAAATTGCTGACATTTTTCTGCAGCCACAGGGTTTCTGCAGCCTCACCCCTCAAGGGCAACAGGGAGGCTTTTCCATTGACGTGGGAGCTCTGAGCAGCTCTGAGGCTCCTCCACCTCCCCAGTGTGGGGGTCCACGGAGACCCCTGGCCCACAGGGACACCCCAGGGTGCTCCAAGCCCCGTCCAACCTGGCCTTGGACACTTCCAGGGATGGAGCAGCCACAGCTTCTCCGGGCAACCTGTGCCAGGGCCTCCCCACCCTCCCAGGGAAGGATTCTTTCCCAATATCCATCTAAACCTACTCTCTGGCAGCTTAAAGCCATTCTCCCTTATGTTCTTCAGAACTGCACTTAATTAATTCATTAATTAAATTTATCACCTCTCTTTTGGGTGGCTTTCTATAAAGTAAATCCTTCCTGCTGCTGGTACCAGTGACACCAGTCTGGGGGGAGGGGGGTTCGTGGGAGCTCCCAAACTCCCTTTCAGCCTCATTCCCCACTGTGGGAAAGCACTGGGAGCACGAGATGAGCAGCTGTGGTTGTGCATCCCACTTCCCAGAGGAGTGTGGATGAGGGGAAGCCTCATTCAATGAAAACCACTGAAAGCCACCCCAAAGCCACCTGACTCCACACAGAAGAAGTTGCTTTGGGATTACAGAGCCTTGTTCTCCTGGAGAGCCTGGGGAGCTGTTCAGGGGGAATTCTGGGGGGCTACACCACAGTGGACTCCAGTCCAAGCTCTGGAGTTATCCCTGCAGCATCCCAGGGAGTGAGCCTGGCACTGGAGATGTCCCATCCCATGGCAGCACTGCCTGAGGGTGACAGGGAGCTGGCACCAGCAAAGCCAGGCCCTTTCAGCTGGAGCAGGAACACAGCTCTCCAACTGTGCCCTGCGGGGTGGTTTGAGGAGGTACTTACAGGTGAGTGTGATGAATCCAGGGCAGAAGGGATTGCCAGAAGGAATCAGGGACAAAATACGGGGCAGTCTCCCCCTCCATGGCAGGAATGTGCTCAGCTGAGCCTGGAGAGGAGCAAAGAGCTCCAGCTTTAGCCTTTAAAGCCCAGCGAAACCTATGGAACTGTTAAGGTTGGAAAAGCTCTCAAAGATCGACCATTAACCCCCCCCACCGTGTTCAGCATTAAACCATGTCCCCAGTGCCACTTCCAGGGATGCAACTCCACCTCCAGCCTGGGCAGCCCCTTCCAGTGCCTGACCACCCTTCCAGTGAGGAAATTTTCCCCGATATCCAACCTGGACCTTCCCTGGTGCAACTCGAGGCCGTTTCCTCTCATCCTGTCCCTTGTTCCCTTGGGGCAGAGCCCGACCCCCCCCAGCTCTCCCCTCCTGTCAGGGAGAAGGTCCCACCTCCCTCTAAAGGCCACTGTCACCCAGCTCTGCTACGACAGGGCCCTGCAAGTGCTCCTGGCAGCAATTCCCTCCCTATTAAGGGGAAGGTTAAAGGTTCCATTGGATCTGATTCCTTAGGATGATAAAAGCAAATCATCGAGCAGATCCCAGATCCCCCCAGCTCTGCTTTTGGAGCACAGGTTAAAACAGCCTGAATAAAGGGAGCAGATTGTTTTCCCTGGGAATGCTCCCAGCCTGGATTACTTCAGGGAGGGGGGGACATGGTCCCTGCTTTGCTGGGGCAGATCCAAGCAAGCTGTGACTGTTCCCAAACATCCCTCTCCAGCTCCTTGTCCCAGTGAGGGACCAAACTGCATCCCAGTTTGTCCCTTTGTGCCAGCTGAGGCCACACAGCTGGAAGCTTTAATTACTGCTCCGTGGGGGGTAATCAGAGCAGGGCAGGATTATTCCCAACTCCTTGGTGGGGTGGGGAGATGATTTCAGCAAGGCAGGAGGGGGATGGGATGATTCAGGGATGGGCAGTGGAAGGAAGGGGAAACCACAATCAGCGTCACTCCCAGCATGGAGTGAGGCTGTTACTTCCCTGTTATTCTTTGGGATGCTGTAGGGCTCCTGCCTCCTGTGGGGTCAGGAATCCATCGACCATCACTTCCTCACCTTTGGCAAGCTGAAGCCACAGCCAGAGTGCCACATATTTCACTTCCATGGCTTGGGATCTGACTTCCATTGGAAGCAGGAGCACCACAGCTGCCTTGGCCAGACACAGGGATGTTCTCTCCAATCAAGAAAACATCTCTGTGCCAAAACAATCAGGAATTTTCTTACCCAGAGCTTGACCAAAAGCAGCAGCCTGGGAGGTGAGATGGGTTCCAGCAACTTTCCCCTGGAGAGGGTGGGAAGGAGAAGGGATTGAGTGGAAAACCCACCAAATGACTCCCAGGTATCCAGGCTGCTTTGGGATGAAGAGACACCAGCAGATGACATCTAACTGGGAGCACTGGAATAGTAACAGCTTTAATTGGAATATTCTTTTTCCAAAAGTCTTTTTTTCTTTAAAAAAAAGGAAAAAAAAACCAAAAAGGAACATTAAACAACAAGAACAAAAAGCAGGCACTGCACAAGGGGGGTGGGGGTGGGGGGGATGCAAAGCCCAAAGAGATCATTTGGAGAAGGGCCTGAAGGAAAAGGCATCCTAAGGACATATTCCCAGTCCCAGCAGGTGAGGAAGGATTGGATTTCAGGCCGAGGACAGGGAGAAATTAATGGAGTTGTCACCCCACAGGTCCCAAAACATGCTGGCTGTGATGCCATGGGACTGGGGAGGGCACGGGGTGTGGATGAGCTGAGCACAAAGTGGTTTAGGCAGCTGCTGAAATGTTCAGGTGGGAATTTGCAGAACCTGAGGTAGAGAGAAAAAACAAGGAGGGAGGGAAAATGAACTGCTGGAATTATCCAGGGACATCCCTGAATCCCAGGAGGCCCAAACTCCCGCCCTCCCCTGCTGCTGACACCCTTCCCATCACAGGGCCTGCCCAGGAGAAGGGGAAAGCTGAGACTGGGGGAATCTCCCAGGAGAAAGGCATCCAACCCTCTGCCTGCACAGGGAGGTGCTCCTCACTCCAACAGGGATTTCTGCTCCTGCAGGGGAGAAAATGTGCTCTTGGGGTGTCTCAGGGAGAGAGAAAGGGGTCTGGCTGCTCAAATCCCATTGAGTGGCACAGGAAACTCCTCCAAGAGTTTCTCCACAAACCCTGGGAGAAACTTCAGGTGCTATTTCACTTGTGGGGTCCACGGAGTGATCATGGATGTGATCCTGGGAAGAGGAAAGGAGACCATTCCCTTTGCCAGCACCATCCCATTCCTTCTCTCTTTTCTAATTAACCTTCCTGTTGTAGCAGCTTTTCCCTAAAAGAAGAGACTTTGCCCTTAAAATAAGCTTTCTGTGCCAAAATGTTTCCCTACCACGTGAAATATCTGAAAGCTGGGAGCAGGAGGAGGAGGGAAGGTCATTCCAAAAGCTTGGATATAAAAGGAACAGGGAGAAAAATCCGAGCACTCAGTGCCACAAATCCTGAGCTCGTTGGCACCAGGTTCAGAGCAAAGATTATTTCCAAGTTAAACTGGACTCAAGGAGCCTTGAAGCCCTCTGGAATAATGGTAAGGAGTGTTAAATCCCTGGAACATCTCCAGTGAGGTTGGATTTCAAATTAGGAGAACAATTATCTCTTTTCCTTTTTTTTTTTTTTTTTTTTCGGATGGCAGCAATTCCCTCCCCTTTGCCGGCCTCTTTCCCCCACTTTGGTGCCAGGGGAGGGTGATCCCCTCTCAGCATCCTCCTGGTCCATCTCCCAAGGAGGTCTCTGGCAAATCCCAAACCTCCAGCTTCTTCCAGAGGTGTCCTGCAGCACCTGGGTGGGATGAAGTTGGAAGGGGCAGCATCTCCCTGTCCACAGAGGAGCAAACACCCAGTCTGCAGACACATGAAAACAACCCAAAAATCAGCCAAAGGGCTCACAGGGCCTGGCAATAAAACTAAAAAAAAGGTCTTTTTTTGGTGCAAGGTGCTTGGTGGGTTGAGGACATCCCAGATTTGAGGATATTCCAAGTTCATTCAGTGCTTTAGTCACATCTGGTACCTGCCAAAGCCTGACCATGGTGAGGAAGGGCACTTACTGTGCTTCTCCTTAAAATACATATTTACAGGACTCATCCCAAAAAACAGTTTAAAAGTGGATTCTCCAACCTAAAAAACAGCCACAGCTTCCCCAACCCCCCCAAAGTGGTTCCAACTTTTACTGCTCATTACAAAAATTAGACTTTTATTTGGAAATGCCTAAAAAACCCCATCTCTGTTGTGCTCCCTCCCCACCCTGTCACCCCCCCACAGGTTTCTTTTAGTAAGACATCATTTCAGTGATGACAAGCCATCCCCTGCCAGATGAATTCCCACCAAGGAGGGATGTCTCTCCTGCTGATTTCCAGTCCTGGTAGAGAACTTGCAAACTTTGGCCTCTTAAAACCCAGGCAGAGCAACCTCCACTTCTTCTTTTGCTTAAAAAAAAAGAGGGGAAAAAAATCCTAGGGAAGGAGATGTGGAGAACCAGGGGCTAAATGGCAAAATCCTCGTGGTCCTGGGGGCTGAAGGCGGCTGCCCTCAGCATGTCCAAGGAGTTGACGAGGATCAGGGTGCCCGTGAGATGCTTCCAACGCTTGGTGATGGGGTTCTTCATCTTGTCCAGCCCCGTGTGCAGCTCCTGGATGACATCTCTGTAGCTGTCCCCCATCTGGCTGCTCCAGGTGAGCAGGAAGTCGTAGGCTGGCTTCCACATGGCCTGGAGGGATGGGGAAGCAGAGCAGGGTGGGTGGTCAGCAAGCAAAGCCACCCCTCATCACGCCCCACCATCCCAGGACAAGCACATCCCTGGAAAAACACCCCCCAGCACACCCAAATCCCTTGGATCCCCCAAAGGTGCTCTGGAGGTATCTCCAGAGAAACACGGAATTGTCTGCGCTGGAAAAGACCTTTAAGATCAGCGAGTCCAACGGGGCACTGTGGTCTCATTCCAGAAAAAAGGTCCTTTCTGCTGTATCTGACGTGGTCCTGTGGAGGATCTGCCCTAGAGCTGGAGGCACCAGGGTGCTGAGGAGCTCGTGCTTGTGCAGAACTGGGCCTAAAAGTGTCTTGTGCAGCTGGGAATTAAACCTGAGATTAGCTCAATGCCAAGGTTGTGGGGTCAATCCCTGGATGGGGCCCTTCAAAGAAGAGCTGGACTTGAAGCTCCTTGTGGGTCCCTTCCAACTGGGAGTATGAACCTGGTGGACTCGGAAGTGGTGGGTCAGAAATTGGAGCTGATGATCTTAAAGACCTTCTCCAGCTGACACGATTCTCAGATCTGCCACCCAAGGGGACCCCTGCAGACTCGGACCCACCTCGGTGTCCACGGTGCCCGTCCTGTCCCGGTGCGGGGCCTCGTAGGCGTCCAGCTGCTGCCTGGAGACCTTGGCCAGCTTCTCGGCCAGCTCCCGCCAGCGCTGGGCCACCTCCACCGCCGTGGTCAGCAGCACAAAGTCCTGGATGAGCCTCACCACCAGCCCCTGGCAGTCCATCTTCAGCAGGGCCTGCGGGGGAACCGCAAGAGGGTCAAGGCCGGGGACTGTGCAGGGAAGTCCCTCCAAACCCATCCCAAAAATCCTCCCACCCCCCTTCCAGCGACAGCTGGTGCAATTAGGCCACCGGGCTGGGCAGCAGAGTAATCCCATTAAGTGGACAAAGCACCCAACCCCTCTTTGACAACATCCCCAGCCTCGTTTTCCAGGCAACACCCCTCCCCCCCCGAGGTGTTCAGGCACCACCATAAGAAGTTTAAAGCATCCCAGGAGCTGAGGAGAACAGATGCTTTTAATCAAGATAATTAATCCAGCAGGGATTAATCTGGCTCCATCCTTCAGACCAGTGGGTAAGGGGCAACCAGAACATTTTGGGATGGGAAATGGACATCAGCCTTGTGGGGTGAGACCCAGGTGAAGACCCAGACACTGCGGGACCATCGCTCAGCTTGGGATGTTCTTCCTCTTCTCCGCTTCTTCCTCCTCCTCCTGCAAATGGTTTTGAAGTGGGGAAGAGGAACTGCAGCAGTCCTGGCTTTCCAGGTAGGAATAACTTAGCCAGGAAAAGAAAAGGATGGAGTAGGGTCAGCTCCTGTCTTAAGGCATCAAATCATATTAAAATCCACTCAGAGTGGGATGAAGGGCAGTAGAGGAAAGCCACAGTGTAGCCCTGGAAAGGAAGGGTTTAATGGCAACTAGCAGTGCCAGAGGATGTGATCTGACCGCCAGGATCATCATCCCACTCCCCAGGGCTCCCTCAGCCTCTGCCACAGCCCCTGGACCAACACAGCCCCAGTGGCAACCCCAGACCTTGGGCAAATCCCACCTTGAACCTCAAGTGACTCCTACAGGAAGCCATGTCTATGTCTATTTTATATTATAAAACCATGGGAATCAAGCAAACAGACCCCAGACTATCCCTGGGGGGACAGTTTGCTGGGTACCCTCATCCATACATCCAGATCCAGAGCTGTGGCACCACTGGACTCAGGCTGGTGGCTCCAGGATGGGGGAATGCCAAGAGGTCCCTCACTCCAGTAAAGGCAAAGCACCAGCTGAGGGATGCAGGGAACAGCCCCCCAAGGGATGCTGAGCACCCAAGGAATCCAGGAACAGCACTGGGAACATCACCCACATCTTCCCAGCAGCACAGGGACGGCTATTCCAGAAACCATGGATGTGGGGGTTCGCCACAGGGCCAGAATCCACCTGCCTTCCACTACAGCGGGTCTTGACATCCTCTCCCAACAAGGGGGTCTGGCAAACCCCACCTGGTTGGGCTCTGGGGCAAGGAAGGGTTAAATCCTCCCCCAGGCAGTTTCACAGGGTCAGCTGGGGGAAGATGGGAACATCTGGAACCACTCCAGCAATTTGCAAAGCAAATGCACCCTTGATTTTCCCCTTCTCTGTCCCCAGCTCAAAGCTGAGCTGGATTCTCAGCACAGCTGCTCCTCCAAAGTGCTGACATTGGTTTCCTGCAGGAGCAAGGGAAGCAATAAACCCCCTGGTTAAACAAGCCAGGAAAATCCTTTGAAAAGAACATTCATTTTGCTTTTCAAAAGACATTAAGAAGCATTTAGATCCCACACCTGTGCCATAGCCCAGCTCCTCTCCTACCTTACCACACCGCCCACGGATCCACCAGGGGCAGGATCCCGATGGTCCCAAGGAAGGGGCAGGTTTAGCATCCTCAAGCCTGCCTTTGGAGGTGGCTTGATGCCATGCCAACTCCAGCAGCAGCTGGTATTTCGGGAAGCAGGTTCAATGAGCTGCTCTCAGGTCTTGCCCAAGGCCAAGCAGGTCAGAGGCAGCAGGAGAGGCCGCCTGGAGCGGGTTAAGAAGGATATAGCTGGAGGAAATGGATTCTCCTGCTCCTTCTGCTGCTCCAGAAACAAAACCAACAAAAACATGGGCAGGGACACCTTCCACCAGCCCAGGTTCCTCCAAGCCCTGTCCAACCTGGCCTTGGACACTTCCAGGGATGGGGCAGCCACAGCTTCTCTGGGCAACCTGTGCCAGGGCCTCCCCACCCTCCCAGGGAGAAATTCCTTCCCAGTATCTAAAGCCAAAAGAGCTGCCTGTGGTTGCACTGATGGGACCTTCTCCAAGCAAACAAAACAGCAACAAGGACAGCACCTAATCAAGAACTGTGATTAATTTCTCAAAGGAACAACTTCGGAAGAGATGGATCATGACTCTGAAACCTCCCGATGGCCAAAGCCCCACCCCCTTCCCGAGCTTTGTCCTGGCAGCTCAACACCCAGATTCCATGGGATGGGGATACCACAAAAGCCAGGTGGGAATGGGTGCAAGGAGGACACCAAGGTCGGAGCCAGAGGGGGAATATTAGTGGGAACAGCAGCACACTGGGATGAGCTCAACAGACTTAATCCTTCAGCAGGCACTTTTGGGATTACACTGCAAGTTTTTCCATCTTCCTTTTGAGATTACACTGCAGTCTTTTCCATCCTCCTCCCTTACCCTGGACAAACCTCCAGGGGTAGCTGGGCCCATCCACCCCATGCTCAGGTGTGACCTGGGCCGTGCCTTGCCAGAGCCTTCCCAAATATTTATTCCCCTTGGAGGATCTGGCTCCACCAGCCTGGCAGCAAAGAGGGTGTTTGATATTCCAACGCCAGTTCAAAGCAGGAGCACCTCAACTTCAAAGGCATCCAGGGGAGGCTGAATTCACAGCCCAGCTTTGAAATGCACAATCCCATTTCCTAACGAAGGAAAGCAGCAGCTGCAGGAAAACAGCTCCCACCTGGGACCTCCACAAACGCAGGGAAAGGCCCCGTGTCCCCAGGAGCTCCTGAGAGCCGGGGTGAGAGGACGCTCCTGTCTCCATTGTCTGCTCCAGGATACAGGGGAGGTTTTGACCCAAACAAGTCGGCTCTGCTCCCCAAAATAACCCTTGTTCAGGGATTAAACACCTCTTTTGCTCCTATTTTTGGCTGTCAGCACCTCCAAAATCACGTCACACACTTAAAATACCTCACTACACACTCTCAGTCTTAAATACTCATTTTTTTTACCTAATGCAGTCATGCACTGGCTCCATGGGGCAATTCCCTTGGATGTGATGCCCAGCTGGGTCTCAGTGTGCTGAAGGCATCCCTTCTGACATGACACCAAGTGCCATCAGCCACATTCCCAAGTGGCTTGGAGAAGGTCCCATCAGTGCAACCACGGGCGGCTTTTCTGGGTTTAAATATTGTGGGAAGGAATTGTTCCCTGGGAGGGTGGGGAGGCCCTGGCACAGGTTGCCCACAGAAGCTGCCCCACCCCTGGAAGTGTCCAAGGCCAGGTTGGAGCAACCTGGGCTAGTGGCAGGTGTTCCAGCCATGGCAGGGGGTGGCACCGGATGAGCTTTAAGATCCCTCCCAACCCAACCCATTCTGGGATTCCACGATTGCTTCAGGATGGAGGAGCAGGAGGGACCCAACACCAGCCACCCTGGGTGTGGCAGCACAAGGTCCAAGGCCCGAACACCCTGATCTACAGGACTTTAGGGATTTGTGGAGCCCCCCAGCAGCTCTTTGAGATCTGCACACACCAGGGACTTCTGGCAGAAGAAAGGCAGCACGAGACACCTGCAGTCAGAGCAAACAAAACCAGAGGAGGGAGAAGAATCCCAACCTCTTCTCCTGCACAACCTGCACAAGCAGCCTGGAGAAGAACAAGCTCACAGTTTCCACAGCTCTGTGCTGACGTGCCTGGGTGCATTCCCAGAAGACCTGTGTTTTTCCCAACAGCCCGTTGGGAAGGATGATAACTGAGAGTCTCCATAGAAACCCTGTACTGAAAAGCTGGAGAGGGGAACTCCTGTGTCCCAGGACAGGTCTAACCCCACCGTAGCCATGGCCAGGTACCAGTGGCAACAAAATCTTCCTGAATCCGTGCCCAGGTGCTGGTTTTTAGCCAAACCATCCGTGCTCTTCCTGCAGGGAGGAGGGAGGGTGAGGTTTCCCTTTCTGCTGTGGTGATTCCCATCTGAGCAACGTTGCCCCAAGTTACCTTCACACTCTGCTGCTACTGCTCCATTAGAAAAACAGTCATTAAAGACAGATTACTTATTAACTAGTCATCCTGACCAGGCTTTTCCATGCTTGGCTGCTGGTGCAGTAGCTCTGCCACTGGAGTTTTGTGTCCTGAACTCAGAAAAACCTGCCTGGGACTTCTCCTCTCAGTCCTTTTGAGGGGAGACAACCAACTTGAAGATGACATGGCCAGTTTGGAGCTTAATGCAACCAGTTCTTGCCAGAGCAAGAGTCCATTTGTTGCAGATAAAATCAGATTTAAACACAATAAAATACATTACTGCTCCATTGTCAGCCCCCGAAACGTCATTATTTGCTTCTTCCAACAGGCTCAATCTAATTTCTCCCTAAGCCAAGGAGGATTTGAAGGCAGCAAAGGGTTTGGAAGCAGCATCATGTTCTATGAAGAAGGGAGCTCATCCTTTATTGACAGGCTCAGCCTCCCAGAGAACAGGATTAGCCTCAAACAAGGGGAATAAAACCTGCCCTGGGACTCTGCACTCCAGGCATCCCTATGGGAGCAGGATGTTTTCCTCCCCCTGAGTCAGCAGCTCCCTGAGTATGCAAAGAGCCTTATCTTGCCCCTTGTCTCCCCACCAAGGTCTGGCATGGATTCTCCAGGACCTACACATTGTCTGGGATCCCTGAAAACAATGGGAGGAGATAAAAGAAACACCTCTGGGTTTGCAATGGGGTAAAGCAAACTGCACAAAGCTCTTGGAAGCATCCAGCAAGAGCAGCCCAGATTCCATCCCATCATTCCCCGAGGTTAAGGATTAAAGGAGCAAACCCTTCCTTGGAGGGACCAGGGACACCAAGGCTCCCATGGTGGGAGTTTTCCAATCCTGGATGGTCCCAGAAAGAGATATAACCATGTGATGGCCAGAACAACCCTGCAACAGAAGCAGAGTTGGTGGCATGTCCTGAAAGCTGGAGGTCAAAGATCAGAGATGCCCCCACAGGGCCACAGAGCGCAGGGAGCTCTCCCCATGGTACTTCCGTAAGTAACGACGGGTTAACACCTTATCCCTCCTACTCAATCCTCAAATATGCCCCTTCTTACTAAAGGGAGTTTGGGAAGTGGACTCCTTCATTCAGCTCCTGTCCCACTCATCATTTCATTTTGCCAGGCAACTGTTCCTTAATCCACGTGACATTTTAAAGCCTGTGGTTCTCCATAACTCCGTTATCCTGTTTCCATGGGAGAGCCTGGAAGAGCTGCAAATCTCCACCGGACATTTCTCCCTCTGTTTTCTTTGGCTCACTTCCCATGAAATGCTAGAGACAATCCCGAAGATGACATTTCCTAAGAGGGTCCCTAATGGCATCCTGGAAATACTTGCAGGCAGCACTTTCCCAAATTCCTTTCAGGGCAAGAAGCAAGTCGTGCATTTCCAACTGCAAACGCCATCCACAGCTGGATATAAAACATTCTGGCTCAGAGGTGCCCTTGGCTAAGCTGCCACTTGGCAGGGCTTGGAGCAACCTGGGATAGTGGAAGGTGTCCCTGCCCATGGCAGGGGGTGGCACTGGATGAGCTTTAAGGTCCCTCCTGACTCAAACCACTCTATGACAACCAGGGTGAGATGGGGGGCCCTAAAGGTGCAGACTGTGGGGACAGTGAGCAGAGCATCCTTGGAGACACCTCTCCCAAAAAACCAGCGTGATTTGGGGGTTCCCAAAAGGCACAGGCTGTGGGGATGGTGAGTGAGGCATCCTCCAACCCTGACACCTCTCCCATGAAAACCCTCATCCCTGGAAGTGTTCAAGGCCAGGCTGGACAGGGCTTGGAGCAACCTGGTCTAGTGGGAGGTCTCCCTGCCCACGGCAGGGGGTGGGACTGGATGAGCTTTAAGGTCCCTTTCAACCCCAGCCACTCTGGGATTCTGGAATTCCAAGTACTGACGGTATTTCACTCAGCATGTCCCTCATTATTTCCGTGATCCCCCCAAGGCAAGAGCCCACCAATGGGCTGAACTTCCACCCAGCTGTGCCAAGCAGTCTGCAGAAGACCTTAGGGCCTGGTCTTCAAGGTCCCTTCAAGAGATTGGTCTCTATCTTAATTCAGTCTGAATCAAGACTCTTGCCCCTCCCGCTCACCCGAATCCCCCTGCACAGCAGGGAATGAACACCCCTCACCACGCCTTGGACTCACCGTCATCAGCTCCTTCTGGAAAGATTTCCTCTCCTTGTTCTCCGTGCTGTTGCAGTCTTCCTTCAGCTTCTCCAGGACGGAGGCCACCCTCTCGGGCTCACTGTCCAACTCAGCCCGGCAGAAGAACGTGAGTGGCAAGTTGGAATAGCCCAGAGCGTCGGCGAAGGACCTCCAGCTGCTGAGGTTCTCCATCAGCAGAGTCCTCACCGAGGCGTAGATGTAGGTCAGGAACTTGCAGGGCCTCAGGATCTGCTCCAGCAACAGGCTGGTGGTGAGATCTGGCCCAGAGAAGTAGCTGGGCTTGACTTTTCCAACCACCAGCACGTTTTTGGTGTGCACGAGGCCAATTTTGCCCTGGTAGTAGCCAATGTACCACTCCTTGGTCCACAGCTGGCCTTTCAACCTGATCTTCTCCTCACTGAGGAGGGCTATGACATCTCCTTTCTTGTACTCCAGCAAATAGTGGTTCTTGCTCTGCCTCACCACCGTCTTTAGCAGCTTGCCGTACTTGAGGCTCAGCACCGGCCGGTCCTGAAAAACCGGATACTTGGCGGTGGCAGCCAGCGGTGACAGGATGATCTTCCCAACCTCATTCTTCTTGAGGAACCGCCTCTGCCCCGTCGGCTTGATGGCACTTTTCGGAGGCGGCTGTGGCGTCTGGACGCAGAATTGGGTCAAAATGGCATCCTGGTCATCCTTGACCTGTATCCTCAGCGTGAAGTCCGAGAGCTCGTTGGGGTCGTGAGACGCGATGGGGAAGATGAGGCGGCTCACCTTGCCCAGCTTCATCTGGAAGCCCCGGACGACCTTGGCTTGTTCGCTGGCCTTCACCTCGTAGTTGGTCATGTTGGAGAACATGCAGAGCTTGAGGTCCTGAGGCCGGGACAGGGCAAACTGGTGCTTCCCCCAGAGCTGGAGGGCGACGGGGGCCGGGCTGTGGGATTGCCTGGTGACCTCGTTCACCAGGAGGGTCTTGGGGGCACACTCGTGCCCAAACATGGCCACCACGGTTTTGAAGGAAGGGTGGATGTGTTTGGGGCCATAGACGCCCACCGTGATCTTCTTGCTGATGTAATCCCAGACGGTGGAAGGGTACAGGATGTTCTGCCCTTGGGCCACGGCTGCGATGTACATGCAAGGCTCCAGGTTCTCCAGCTGCACCTGGATCGTGTCCCCATAGGAATAGCTCAGCTGCATGGGTGTGTACGGCCCCTCCTTCATGTCGCTCCGCAGGCACTGCAGTCCCACCAAACTCTTGCTCGTGATGTCGTTCTTGACCTCTGCCGACACCTTCATCTCCAGGATGATGAAGGTTTTCACCTCCATGTTGCTGAGTTTGATCTGCAGGACGGGGCTGATGGTGCTGCACTTGTCGCTGTTGAGCTCCAGCGGCGGATCCAGCATGGCCTTCATGGAGATCTGCTGCGTCTCCCCGGGGCACACGTGGCCCTCGGGCACGTGGATGCTGATGTTGGTGTCTGGCAGCTGAACGGCCCCACCAGAGCTGTCCAGCTTGCACACGATGTTGGTCTCCACCGGCTGCGTCTGACCCCAGCCAGGATTCTGACCGAGCAAATCCAAGTCGTGGCAAGACCGAGCCAGCTTCCTGTGGTTCAGCCACGCTGTCCTAAAGTCCTCCCGGCTCTGGAACTGCTCAGGGGTGGGAGACTTCAAACCACTAAAGAAACCCGACGATGCCGGAGCGTCTGACTTGGCCTGGAGAACAGACAGTTCAGACAAGCTGTAGGAGCGTTTACTTCTGAAGAAGGGGTTGTCTCTTCTCACAGGCTGGTCCAGATCCAGCCTGTTTGTGGATGGAAACTCATCAAAAATGTTCCCCAGGCTGCTGTTGGCAGCAGAACTGGAGACAGTGGATGCAGGAGCCCCCGTGTCGAAGAGCAGCAAGTCAACGGTGACGCTGGAGTCGGACTCTCTGTCTGAGCCGGGCACCGCGTGCACATTCCCGTTCAGGAACGGGTTTGTCTGGACTCCGTTCAGGAAGGGGTTGTTATTGTGGATTTTCACAGAGTTTCTCTTCGCATCAGTCCACTCCCCAAGCAGGTCCAACTCCTTGGCCCCCTCGTCAGGGCTCTCCAGCAGGTTGTCGATCATGCCGCTGTCCGTCAGGGAGGAGTGGCGGTAGTTCACGGGCTGCACGTAGGAGGAGGGGATGTAGCCCATCTCCGTGGTGTTGTGGGCGTACCACCACTCACCCCCCGACGTGTCCAGGACATAAAGGTGGTCCCCCTTGGAGAACTTCAACGTGGTGAAATTGGTCGGACAGTAATCCTTGATTGCTACGACTTCCTTCGCGTTCCCAAAGGACGTGGGATTGTCAACCAGCAAGGCACTGGGAGAAGGCACTGCCAAGGCAAGGAGAGAACAGCACTGTGAGGAATGCACAGGGGAGTCACCGCTGACTTGCTACCATTTCTCTCAGGTCACCACCTTTAAGTGGTTACGGTGGTTTTAGGATCACAGAATCACTAAGGCTGGAAAAGCTTCAAGACTGAGTCCAACTCTGAACCCAGCACTGCCCGTTCCACCACTAAACTATGTGCCCAAGTGCCATATCTGTGTGGGTTTTGAACACTTCCAGCTCCACTAATTCCCTGGGCAATCTCCCAAGCCTGAAAGTGTTTTTTCCGTGTAAAATTTTTCCAGAAAACTCTGCTATTTCCGGTACATTCACATCTCCCTTCCCAAAGGGTTCATGTAAACCCAAGAGAACTTTCAGGACAGCCTAAAAGCCCTCTTGCTTTGCTGTAACCCCTCTCCTGGCACATGTGAAACATGTTTCAGTGTAAAAACCAACTAAGGGCACATCATATTCCTAGTTTTTCATGTCACACCAGCCAAAAAACCCATCATCTCACTTCTTTTGAACAGCAGCTGTATTTCAAAGCTCCTCAACAAAAATCAACTCCATTGGTAGCTTTAGATTAGGTATCAGGAATTCTTCACCACAAGGGTGGGGAGGGGCTGGGATGGAATTCCCGGAGAAGCTGTGGCTGCCCCTGGATCCCTGGAAGTGTCCAAGGCCAGGTTGGACGGGGCTTGGAGCAACCTGGGCTAGAGGAAGGTGTCCCTGCCCATGGCAGGGGGTGGGATGGGATGAGCTGTAAGGTCCCTTCCAACACAAACCATTCCATGATTCTAAAGAAGGTCCCACAGTTTGAACCCTCCCACAGTGCTGTTGTGGTCCTGGCAGCATCTCCAGCATCCCAGCAGGAAGCTGTTTTCCCAGGAGATCCCAATTCCATCCAGGCTGGGGCAAGCCTACAGTGTCACCCTATTTCTTGGCTTTGTTCTCACTTTTAGGACCCGTTTCTGTACAAAACACTCAAACAAGTTGCAGATGGTGTTACAACAGTGGTTAAATGTGTGTTAGACAGAAAATAAGGAGAGCTGGATTTTCCCCAACACAGAGCTGCAAGAGAACTGGGACAGCACCTTCAACACCTTGAGAGCTCTCTGGAGGGAAAAGGGGATTTAAAAAGCACAGAAAGTCCCTAAAATCCTGGAGATGAAGGAATGGGAGCTCAGACTGCACTTCCTTGCATCCTGCCCCTGGTTGGCAGCACTTCTGGGACATGGAGGTAACAAGGCAATGGAAGATACAGCTGAGCAAAGAAAAGTCTTCAAATACAGGCTAGAGGTGAAAAATTAAGAGGAGCAGAGCATGGACACATCCTGACCAACTCCTCAGTACCTCCACCAGCAGGCAGGCAAAGTCATGAGGGCATTTATCCAGTGTAACACTAGATATAAAGTCTATATTGGAATTATTTTGCCAGCCTGGTAGGTTGGAAGCCACTGTTAACTCAGTCACCTGCAGGACAAGGCATTTTTGGTGTCCCCATTCCTTTGGATCAGCCACGTGGCTGTGTTCCCACGTCCTTGCAGCTGGGGGGTTAACAGGGATGTGCTGAAAGCAGCAAAGCCCTCGGAGAACATGAGTAATTCCTATTTTTGATCTAAAAACAATCCAATTTGCAGCTGAGCGTTTGATGTTCGGCCCCTCCACGTGCGTGTTTATTTTTAAAGGCCCTCAGTGTGCGAGAACTCCCACCTGGAGTTATTCCTTGGGCTGGGCTCGTGCCAGGGGAACAGCAATTCCCCCCTCGCCACCTTTTATGCTGGGTAAGGCAAATACAGCAGGGGAAAAAGCAGTCAAAGAGGGGAAAACATGGAGTATTCAAGCAACCAGCTCTGGGGAAGGGGAACAACAAGGGCCGTAACCGCCGTGGTGGTGTCACCAACCCCCCTGAGCTCCGGGGAAAGGGAACACCGAGGCCTTGCTGGTGTCACCAACCCCTCCTGGACACCGGGGTGAGGGGGAACGAGGAGGGGGCCCCTCCCCACCCACCTTTGACGTCGCCCAGGCTGGTTTCAGTGAAGGCCTCGCCGAGGTCGATGAGGGTCCCCTCGGACTTGCACCGCGGGAGACCCCCCGAGTTGGCCGCCCGGATCCTCTGCGCCGCCATCTCCGGCCCCACCAGGCTCTAGGTGGCCATGGCCTCTCCAGGGACCCCCCTGTCACCTCAGGGAACCAGCCTGGGGGAGAGAGACAAACCCCAGCATGTTAGAAAGGCTCCGGGTGCCATCGCAGCGACAACGACCCAGGGACACACCCAGGAACACATCCCCGTGTTCTCCTTAAAACATCACAGAACATAACCTGGATGCTCCACAGCACTGTCTAAAAACCACCAAGGGCTTTGTGTAGCAAGGACAGCCTGGTCTTGCAGGATGCTGCTGCTGGAAACAACCCCATAGGAAGAGCTTTTTAGGGATATGTCGCTTCCAGGATCATAAATTGGTCCTTCTCCCTGTTTCCCAAGACCTTCCAGGGCACTTGCACATTGCTGTAATACATAATTATAAAGCCACCAGGCACTGGGTGCTGTGGGAACCCAGAGCAGTGGAGGACCCACAGGACTGGGATTTTTGCCTGTTTAAATGGGTCGCCACTCTCTCCCACTGCAGCACTGGGATTTCCTGGGATGGGGATTGGCTCTTCCCGCTTGCTCCCTGCATCCCTCCCTCCCCAGCCAGGGACCAGGCAGAGAAACACCCCTTCTTGCACTAACCGCCCCGCTTCACTTGAGGAAAAATAAAAACACAGAGTTTTTTCCTCCTTTTTCCCTTGCAAAACCACTTCCAGAATCCCTGCGGAAGAGCAGAGAGGAAAATTCCCCCATTTCCCACAGGACACGCCGACATTCCGACCACCAACGTTGTGGCTGATGCAAGCGCGGGTAAGACCTTCCCTGACATCATCCCTGTCCTCTGGAACTTGGAGAGGGGCCAGGTGGATCAGGACAATCAGGGAATGCTGGAGCCTCTCTGCCAGCTGAAGGCAAGGCTGGAGCACAGCCTGAGCTGTGTGTTGCTACTCCAGGGATCCGGCATCATCCTGGTAATTCTGGCACCCAACATCCCTCCATCCCGCTCCCTCAAACTCCAGCCTGATTGCAAAGCACCAACAGCTCTTAAAAACAGAGTTAGAACTAAAGTTATATCCAAATCCCTGCTTTATGAGGGGATTTTCACCCTCTCCTAACACTATTTTTCCTTTCTCCCCTTCCCATGCAATTTTTGCCTTTCCTCCCTTGAAAATTAGACCAAGCAGAAAACAACCCCCAACCCCAAATTCTTTAGGTGGGAATAGGGAGCCCCCCGAAGGATTCAGTGCCCTTTTCTGGAATGCAGCAAGAGGAAATCTGCAGGGGAGAGCCTGAGCAGGAGATACTTTCTGGTTTGAAATGCTTCCCAAGCCATCCCCAGGGCTGGTATGCCGGGAATGTGGGAGCTGGAAGGGATGCACCAGGCTCCAGCCAGAAAAGGGAAGGGAGAACTGGTGTGCAAACGTTTGCCCTTTGAGGAGAGCCTTGTTTGGGGGCCTGCTGGGAGCAAGGCAAGGGGAGAGGGTTTGGCAGGCAATAAATCCAGAGAAACCAGGCTTTGAGTCAAGACTGAGCTTAGCAGAGCTAGGCCAGGTAAGACAAAGGAATAACCAGTGGGAAGCAAGGAAGGGAGGAAGGATGTTCTCCTTGGCTGGCACAGTTCACCATCCACCCAGGATATGTTTCTGTGCTGTCCAGCAGAATTAATGTTATATTGATTATTTTCTATTAATTTTATATTTACATTAATTTTTATTTATATTATACAATGAATAAATTTTTATATTGAATTTTATATTAATTATTGCAGCTACAGTACTGACAACTCTCACCATCATATCCCCAAGTCTGGCATTTTCAGGGATGTTCCCTCTCTCCTCTCTATTTATATAACTTCATGCTGAAGATCTCTGACAGATGTGGAGAAACAGCTGGAAAACCCCCCTCTACAGCCAATCCTGAAGCCTCAAAAGGCAACAGGAATCTACATAAAAATGAGGGATGATGAAAAGGCATTTCCTCTCCCAAGAGCAGCATCCTGGATGTGTCTGTTTGTCCTGGATGAAGTGATGCTCACACACATAAAGGGATGAGGATGCCTAAAGGGATGGGGCCCCCCATCGCTAGACTTGGGATGGGAGCCCTGTTCTGGAGCTGGGGATGGCCCCAAAATGCTTCTGAATGCAGAGGTAGGACAGAAATCCAGGAGACTTTCAAATCCAGAGAATTAAAGGGGATAGTGGGGAGCAGGGTGAGGGGAAACAAGGCTGGAGGAGGCAAGATTTGTTTAGAAATCACTGAGACAATGGGCTGCAAACTCCCCTGAAAGCACTTTAAATTTAGCCTGGGATTAAATATAGCCTAGGAAAAACCCAGCCCCACGTGTTTACCCAAAGCCATAAACAGCATCCGAAGGGAACGGCGGCGGGAAGGAAATCAGGGAGCGATCAGAGCAAGGACAGCGGCAGCATCTCCTCAGGCAGCACCAAAAACCTGCTTCTTACACCACTTTTCCCTCCCACAGGGGGAGAGGGAATGCTCCAGGGTAAAATTCAAGCCTTCCAGCCAGGAGGGCCTGCTGTGTGCTCCCCACATCCCAACAAACCCAGCAGGCAGCAGCTGCCAGGAGCAGGCTCCACCGTGGGGACATGACTCTGTCCAACATCCTAACCAGGCTTTGCTGAGGCTTGGGGAAAGTTTAGGGAAGCCCTGAGGGGCACATTCCCATGGGGGCTGGCTGGCACCCCAGGAATCCTCACCAGTTTCCTGGGATGGATGGTGCTGCTTTGGGGTTTAACTGTAAGTGAGGTTTCTGGGATGAGACAGATCCGGCTGTGCTTCTCTGGGAAAGGCTTCATCCAGTCCAGCTCCTGACCCTGTACAGGACCATCCTCAACAATCCCACCCTGTCCCTGAGGGTGTTGTCCAAACATTCCTGGAGCTCTGGCAGCCTTGGGGCCGTGACCAAACCCTGGGGAGCCTGGTCAGTGCCCAACTACCCTCTGGGGGAAGAACCTTTCCCTGAGATCAAACCTGACCCTGCCCTGGCACAGCTCCAGCCATTCCCTGTGATTCCACCAGGCACGGAGCACCAGCAGGTTTGGGCAGGTGTGGGGCTGGTGATGGTGAAGCATCTATTAAAAGAAAATTCACTAAAGCCTCTTAAATAATGAATCCAAAAGGTGTTTTTTCTGCAGCACTTGAACACATGGAGTTCAGCTTCCCAGCAGCAGCATTTCCCGGTGTGAACTGGCATGGAAAAGGTTAAAAAGAACTTCTGCAAACTGTCTAGTATGACTTATCCCACAAAAACAACCACAGGCTTTCCCTTCCTGGCCCCACAGACCTCAGGGAGACCCCCTGGCACAGGGAGAGAGCCCCGGGAACATTCCCTGCTCCATCCGTCACACCGAGCTGGTCCTGATGGGATTATGGCACAGACCCACCTCTCCCTGGACAAGGGGTTATAAATCAAGGACATAACATGGCCATGCTGAGCAGGGCTGGCAGGGAAAAGCAATCCCGGGAAAAATACCCTTAATGGAAGCATTAAAACTCCACGTCCTCGAGCAAAGAAATGTCATAAAACAACGGGAACACCCAAAAGTGCAAACCCCGGTTCTGCTGCTGGTCAAGGGAAGGTCCTCTCCAAGAAGCACTGACCAAAGGTTGGAGAGGATCCCTCTGGAAGCCTCAGTGATGGAAAACTCCTGAGTGCCAAGAATTTGGGCTGATAAGGCCGGGGAGGGCTGACAGGGCTGGGTGGTACCAAGCACGGGCAGGGCTGCAGATGGAGCCAGGCCAGGGCAGCACAGGGACCTGCCACCAGCAAAGCATTGATGCACATCCCTGCCCATCCCACACTTCCCAGCTCTCCCTGGAGCTGCGGGGTGCATCCCACCATGGCACACACGAATCCACGGGAAGCACCAGGAACAGGAGCCACCACAACACAGGACTGGTGAGCTCTGCCATGACCACTGTCCTGCACCCCTGTTCTCCCTGGGAAATGCATCCAAAAGCCCCTCAAGCCCGAAGCCTGCGGGACCAGCTCAGGAGAAATGTCCTACTCCACCCTTGGCCACAAACTGAAAGGTGGGAAGCGAAGAAAGAGCTCCCAATCAATCACTCCTTATCCTCTTCCCACTCCAGGGCCAAGATCAACTCCAGTCACTTGTTGCTCATGGCTTTTAAATTTGCTTTTTCTTTCTCCAAAGACAAGTTCCTGTGGCTCTCCCACAAACACAGAAGTGTTTTTGGAGGTTTCTTTTCAAAACAGGCCGTTTCTCTTGGATATGAGCAAATTTAAATTCTTGGGAGCTAAAAACCCATCTGATGGAGTCACAGCATGACCCACACGGAGCACGTTCATCCCACACAAGGAATTCACTGAACTCATTGCTTTTATCTCTCACAAAACCCCCAGTAACTCAAGCATCATGGAAACAGATGCAGAAAAGACTCCTCCAAGCCCAGGGGACACCCCAGCCCTGAAGGAGCTGCTCAGGGAGTTGTGCCTGGGAGCACCAACACACTGCAACGTGCAAAGGCCTTCAAGAGAACCTCAGAAAAAAGGGCCAAAAGGGGCCAAAATTTCTGCATTTTAGCAACCAGTATAATTCAGGAAGTTGGGTTTGCTCTGCAGATTCTTCACCCTCGAGAGCTCCCTCCTGACCGTGACCCAGCCCAGCCCTGGCCGTGGGGCTGGCATTGCTCAACGCGCAGGAAATGATCCCACCAGCTCGGGTCTGCCTCCTTTCCCCACACTGACAACAACAGATCTTCCAGCACACGTGACAAACACAACACCCTCCGAACTGGGAACGCCCCCAGGGACCCGGCCAGGTCCTCTGCAGCCTCCTACAAGACTGGGATGGCTTCTGAAGCTGCTGGTGGCCTCGTGCCACCTGTGGTGGCCAGGAACACACCAGGACCTTGCAGCTCATCTCCTTGTGATCCTGGCTCTGCTCCAGAAGCTTTGTTGCCAGAGATGGGTGGAGATGTTGCTCTTGGTTTTTTCCCCCTAGAAGCCTGTCCCAAGCCTTCTGCCAGCAATGCCTCACATCCCAGTGATTCCCGACCTCGTCGCCTTTCCCTTATCTCCTCCTCCTGCTCCAGGGCTTGTGTTTGCAAAGCCAACGCTTTCATCTTCGAAAGAAAAACCCACCCAAGCCATGTGAAGATAAACCACCCCTTAAGACAACACCGAACATGAGCTCTTTGTACCAGAGGGAACACAGCGGTGTGAACTCACGCACGTCCCGGCACACGCCTCTTTAGTCCCTTTTCCAGCAAACAAGAAGGGATTTGTGGGAACACCAGGACCTCCCAGCCCTCCTGCAGCGCTCTCAGGGCTTTGCTTTGGACCCCATTCCCACCACTGGACCTCATTCCCACTGTCCCTGCTCAGGCATCACAGCGGAGCCTGGCCCATTCCAGGCTGTCCCCTCCACTCCTGGCCAAGCCCTAGGAAAAATCCTGCCCTCCAGCTTAAACTTGGCTCAGCTCCTGAGCCTGGCTCCTGCTGCCAGGCGACTTCAAGCCATGCATGGCAGGTTTGATGGAGGAGAGGGAGAAGGGAGGGGAAAAAATGTCATTATGGCCCTGGTGTCCATCACGGCCTTCCTGGTGGGAATGTCACCCCTGTGAGCAGAGCAGGAAGGACGGGAAAGTTTCCTTTTATAGCAAGGACTTTGGAGCACGAGTCCTGCTGGACATCCATCACCAGGGAGACTCAAATATAGGCCAGCCTTAGGGGTGGGAGGGGAAGAGAGGGCTTTCCCTGCAGGATCTCCAAGCACCCCCTGGATTTGGTCACCCGTGTCCCAGACAGTCAGCCCCAAGAAACCACCACGGAGGACAGCAGGACTGGGGCAAGAGGGAGCTCAGGTATTCCACCAAGACTTATCTACCTCCAACTATCCTCAGTCAGGAGGACCATTTTAGGGAAAAAACAAGGAGTTTTGTTCCCAACTTGTTGCCTGAGCAAGTCCATGGACATGGAGCAGCTAGCACAGATTCCACTGCTAAGGAATGAAACCTCTCTGGATTATCCAAGCTCACTCGAGAGATGAGCTGGTGCAAAAGCTGAGCCTGGGTTTAATGTTCTTACACACCTTCCTGATCAGTCCAGCACTGATCTGCTGCCGCATTACATGACACCAACAATGCTGAGAGGAGCCAAAACCCACCCCAAGCCTAAATGAGGCAAAAACCAATCCAATCAGCACATTGCAATGAATTTCCTCAGCACAGCAGAGGTTTTAAGCTCCTTCTTGGTAAACATTTCCAAACCAGATGCCCCCCAGACACCTGGATTTAAGCAGCTTAACCCTTTGCTGGAGTTGATGGTGTGACAGGAAAACAAGATGGGGGGTTAAACTGGACTGGGGGGTGGTCGCCCTACGGGATGCTCCAGGTTGGACACAATCCCCGGTCCACAAACCATGCTGGAAAGAGGGAGCAGATACCTGGAGAGCAAAGCAATGCCAGGTGATGATGCCATTTGGGATGCGTGCAGCAAGAAGGGGTTGTGAGGGCAGATCACAGAATCATGGAATGGTTTGGGTTGGAAGGGACCTCCAAGCTCATCCAGTCCATCCATAGGCAGGGACACCTTCCACTAGCCCAGGTTGCTCCAAGCCCCGTCCAACCTGGCCTTGGACACTTCCAGGGATGGGGCAGCCACAGCTTCTCTGGGCAACCTGTGCCAGGGCCTCCCCACCCTCCTAGGAAGGATTTCTTCTTCACAGCTAATCTAAACCAACTCAAACAGGCATCTGGTCCGGTCCAGAGGCTGGATTGGGACCTGCTGTCTTTGGACTTGATCTCACCTGTAAATCCAGCCAGTTGCAGACCCATCCCAGAAAGTGTTCCTGCTTCAAGTCACAGCATGCTTTGAACATCAGACTCACACTGACACAAAAAGACCACGTGGTTCATTTCAGGTGGTTTTGGCAGCACAAGTCCTCACCTTAATTTAGATTAGAGCTTTTCCACAGGTGGGAATGAGCTTTCCAGGTGCAGAGACCTACCTCTGCCAGCCAGGAGGGTGTCTGAGAGAACCCAAAACAGGCCCCTGTTTAGACAACACAAGAGCAAACGCCACGCCTGTTTGGTTAATTAATTACCCCTGAAATTAAAGCCCATCAAACTGCACGGAGAATTCATGCAACCTGCAAATTAACTCCAGGGGAACCCAACCCGGGGCTGAGGGAGGCCAGGGAGCATCCAAGCAGTGGCTCCAAGCATTTTCCACAGCATCAACAAGGCCGCGAAGGGCAAGAACCCAAAACACCACCCCCACCCCCCCTCCCGTCTGCCGGCACTTCAGGGTTGTTGTTTCAGGTTGTTGTTTCGGCACCTCAGGGGTCTGTCGTTTTGGTCTGGCCAGGTTAAAACCTGCTCCATCCCATCACAGGCTCAGGTGGCTGATAAGAAACCAATTTCATCATTTTAAGCCCCAGATGTTTATTGAAAGGGTTTATCTGCAAACAAAGCCACGCACTTTGAACTGTAGCTTTACGCCAGCTTAAAAACACAGCGAGGGCCAGGTCTGGATTAACGTGGTGTGAAAGGAGAGTCTGAGCCTTCCCCTGCAGCCTCCACACAGGCCATGGCAAAGACAAGCTGCTTCTCGGGGCCAGGACATAACCCTTAGCAAAAAGCTCAGCATTTTGGGGGGAGAAAAAGCCCCTTTTTTAGCAAGATGCTTGGGCATAGAAATAGTAATTCATGTAAATCTGGCAGAATCTCAGCTTTGCTGTAAATTGCTCTCGTTGCTGGATGAAGTGGGGTTGAACCTCAGAAACATTTTTTGCAGCCTTAGTCACCAGGGAAAATTAAAACAAGACCTGAAAGTCATCTTAAAGTCATGGCAGGTTGTTTCCCTGCTTAAGGCAGAGCTTTACAGGTTGAGGGGAGTCATTTCTAGACCTTTCTGCATTTTAAGCACAAAAATGCCCTTCCACGTGTGCACAAGAGCACCCCCTAAAAACCAGGCAGCCACAGGACACCACAGAGGGAATATTTCCAAAGGGCAAGTTCTTCCCTCTCTGCTGTCCCCAAAAAGTCAGGCAAGGCTGGAAGGAGACAGACCTGCTCTGGCTTCTCCTGCCCAAGACACAACAAGCAGAGGAACCTGAGAGCCTCCTGAGAGCCACATGCTCCAGTCATTCCTGCTGGGATTTCATGGAATCACAGAATGGCCTGGGTTGGAAGGGACCTTAAAGCCCATCTCATTCCAACCCCCTTCCACGGGCAGGGACACCTTCCATGGGACCAGGTCGCTCGATACCCAAAACATGGACCTACCAGCAGCAGGCTCTTGGCCAGAGGAGACAATTCCAGGTCCAACCAACATTCCAGGGCACCATCCATGGCACCTTCACCCACCTGCCTAGACAACACCTCCTTTTCTCAGCATCTTTAATGGCAACATCAACATCCCAGGTTTTTTCCCCTGTAGGATCAAGCTCTTCCAGATCTCCGTGCCGGTCACATCCAGAAGTGCAGCAGATGTTGGTGCCAGTGATGGGACAGCTCTGCAAGGAGAAGCAGCTGGAGGAAGATCTGGATCTCCAGGGAATGGGAGACGTTTTACAAGGGCATGGAGTGGTGGGACAAGGGGGAATGGCTTCCCAGTGCCAGAGGGCAGGGTTAGATGGGGTATTGGGAAGGAATTCTTAGCTGGGAGGGTGGGGAGGCCCTGGAATGGAACTCCCAGAGAAGCTGTGGCTGCCCCACCCCTGGAAGTGTCCAAGGCCAGGTTGGACAGGGCTTGGAGCAACCTGGGCTGGTGGAAGGTGTCCCTGCCATGGCACAGGGTGGAATGAGATGGAGTTTAGGGCCCTTTTCAACCCAAAGCATTCCATGATTCTAAGCAGGAGGCAGGAAGAGCTTTGCAGGAGCTGAGGGATGCTCTCCAGCACAACCAGCTGATTCCCACATGAAGCCTGCAGGACTTTGCAGGGTCAGGCTGGAATTAGACACGCTCTTGATGAGGAAAGAAACCCTAAATATCAAACCAATGCAGATGGACCTTTCTTCTTTTTTTTTTTTAATTAAAACTTGCTTGAAGTGCCACATAAAAGCAGTGAAGTCCCAGGCACAGCTGACGCACTAGGACGGGTTTATATTTAGGAGAACAACTTAATTACTCCATCAGTAGGAAAGAAATGGCAACTTTTTTTGGCAGAGCCCAGAAGGAGAAAAGAAACCTAAAAGAGGGACAGCCACCACCCCCCGTTATTCCTAAGGGCAACATCCACTGGAATTTGAGCCTCCAAACAATCCACTTTTACAGAGAATTCAGCTTTTTTTTTTCCATGCCTGGTCCCAGGAAACAACATTAAAGTCTCTCAGCCAAAACACATGATGTGCATCACAAGACAGCTGGCATCATTATTATTTTTAAATACCACCAGCTTCGTTTTTAACAGGACAACTGGAAATGTGTCATTGCTGAGGCGTAAAACAAATAGAGGGAGGTGATAAAAAAGCCATTCCCAAGTTTTGCAGGCTGGAGATTTAAAGAGAGATAAAGCAGAGCTCCCCCCAGAAAATACAGTCCCTTAAAATCTGCTGTTTCTCCTGCCACATTATTCACTTGGGAGCTTTTAGTTCCGAAGTCGGAGCGGTGCTCAGCCGGATTTCCGATGGCTTGCTGGGCCTCATCCCAAATTTCTCTGGCATTACTCACGTTTTTTTGTGCAGGAAGAGGGATGAGGATTTTCCAGTGAAAGGCAAAAGGGAGGCAGAAGTGTTTGCAGCATATGGAATGTGTCATTTCTCACAGACAGGCTCAGACCGCTGCATCCCAAGGATTCCCACATATCCCATCCACTGAAGGAGAAGGAAATCAGGATAATGCTTGGAATTCTGCACTGCTTGGGACCTGAGGATGAGCTGAGACCTCCCTGGCAGGATTGCCCTGGCAATGGATGCTCAGCCCAAAGGAAGTGCCCAGCATCACCTTCCCTGCCAGCCTTCCCACAGGGAATTACTCTCCACCCCCTTCCACAAGCTCAATTGCCTTAAAGCAGCCTGAAACCAGGAACTAATTTTTAAAGGACTAAAAGGACCTGCCCTTTCCTAAGGGAAAAACACCTCCCTTTCCCCCTCCCAGCCAGGGAACCGTTGGATGCAGCACCAGCATCACTGCTCTCCGGTCACATCCCTTAAAGAGGCTAAAGAGCCAAGATTCCCATTCCACTTGTCCTGCCTGACTGCAGGGTGATCTGGACACAGGGATTTATTTTCCCACCACCACAAAAGCATTTTTGAAGTGGTTTTAAAGCCTATTTTTGAAGACATGAGCACCACAACTGCAGAGACCACGATTCAAGCCTCCGATGGAGCAACACAGATGCTCCAGGCCCCAGTTTCCCAAACCCTCCAGGGCATGGATCCCTCCCCATTACCTAAAGGATGCATCTCCACCTGGGGATTCCCATCACAGCCAGGCAGCAGGAAAACCAGCTTCCCTCGGGATGTCTGCAAGGCCAGGGTTTAAAAGAGGTCGACACACGGAGATCAAGCCAGGATGGAACGGTCCCCAACGCAGAGAGAGGGTTAAACACTCACCCTTCCCAAATCCCTGCTCCAGGGCCCTGCATTCCTCTGCTCAAACTGACTGCAGGGCTTTTTTTTTGCTCACTCTTTCCATGCCTGGTCATGTCCTGCATCCTGGATTTGGGGGATGTTTTACAGCTCCTGTGAATAGGCAGAGCAGGAGCTGGAGAGGCACCAGCTGCTCTGGCACTTCAGGGATGTCCCATGGCGGGGCAAGGGGCACAATCATGGAATGGTTTGGAAGGACCTTAAAGACCTAAAGAGCTCTTTCCACCCCCTGCCATGGGCAGGACATCTTCCACTAGCCCAGGCTGCTCCAAGCCCCATCCAACCTGGCCTTGGACACTTCCAGGGATGGGGCAGCCACAGCTTCTCTGGGCAACCTGTGCCAGGGCCTCCCCACCCTCCCAGGGAAGGATTTCTCCCCAGTATCCAGCCTAACCCTTCCGTCTGCCAGTGGGAATTCATTCCCCCTTGTCCTACCACTCCATGCCCTTGTAAAACACCTCCCTTTGCAGGTCCAAGAGCAGGGATACTCTGGAGGCCAGACCATCCCCTGGGGCCTGGGCTGAGTGATGTGTCCTGCCCAGCCCTGGTCCCTGGGGCGGAGCTGCGACCTTGTTCCACGGCTCCCGTCAGGCGCTGCCAGACCCAGATGGGCCGTCTGGCTAATTGAGTTAATTAAAGCATTTTTCAGCAGTGATTAACTTTCAGGAGCGCTGCTCCAGCTCTCTCCGGGGAGCAGGGGCCACAGAGCAGTAGGAGAGCCGGGAAAAATGACTTGGAAGCACTTCCCAATTTCTCAGCAGCGTTTGCTGACTCAGAGCAAGTCGCAATCAAAAAATCCCCAAGCCCCAGAACTTCGTCTGTTTTACAGGACCGAATGTGTGTGGAGAAGACCCAGGCAGTGGATGGATGCGTGGGAGGAGACCGACCAGGCTGATGGCCCAATCCCAGAGCATCCTTCCCAGGCAGAAGTGATGAGCTCCGAAGTCCGGCGGCGCTGCCCGGCACCCTTGGGATGATAAGCTGGTCAAGGCCAGTGCTGGCTCTGTTCTGCTGACGAGGTAATTGCCCTCTCCCAGGGACAGTAAACACTTTGTGTCCAGAGATAACTATGGAAAACACTTCCAAAGACCCAGAAAAAGGCTTGTTTTGTGGCCCCGCTCCCCAGCAAAGACGCTGGCTGTTGGAAAGGAGATGCATCCCAGGAAGCTGGTATCAAAGAAAAAGGAACAAACCACCCCAAAAATAACCCACCCTGTCACCGGAGACTCTGTCTTCTTCCCCTTTGCAAAAAAAAAACCCTACTTGTCCTTCTCTGCCCAGTCAAACACGGGATGAATCCCCACAGAGGTTCCACTCGTGGGGAGGCTGCTCCAATAAAGCTGCAGCCAGCAGTATCCATAGGTATGGAGCAGCCAAGAAAAACTTTGGGATGCACCCCCATCTCCTCCTCCTTTTCTGGGATGCACCCCCCATCTCCTCCTCCTTTTTGATGGGATGTACTCACACATTTCCTCCTTTTGAGGGATGCACCCATCCATCCCATCATCCTTTTTTTTGCTGCATGCACTCGTGCACCTCCTCTTTTTTCTGGGATGCACCCCCCCAACTCCTCCTCCTTTTTGCAGGATGCACTCCCTATGTCTTTCTTTTTCTGGGATGCACTCTCATCTCCTCCTCCTTTTTTCGCAGGATACACTCAGGCATCTCCTCCTTTTGTGGGATGAACCCACAAATGTCCTCCTCCTTTTCCAAGATGCACTCACACATCTCCTCGTTTTTTTCCCTACCTCCAAAAACCTTATCCATTGCAAGGACCAGTTGCTCCCAGGCCACGTGCACTGGGAATTATTCCTTAGGGCCTCCAACAGCTCAGTCTGCCTCGAAGGCTCAGCCACACACCCCAAAAGCCCCACTAATGCTGTTTTTTTCTGAGCAAGGGGGGATTTAAGCGCGGAGGGACTTGGGAGAGAGCAAGGAGCAAGCAATTCCCAAGGCTGGCTTTCCAGGCAGGCTGCCGGCTGGGAAACGCTTCCCAGAGCAACCCCACCCCGGGAGAGCTAATCTGATGGCAGGTTTTCAATGCAGCAGCCAGGATGCAGGAGGGGCTGGAGCGGGAGGGAGGCTGCAGAGGGGGGAAAGAAAGCAAGGAAATGCCACAGAGGTGAGGAGGCTTTTTCTGGCCGGGCCATGGCTTGTTTTGTTTCCCTGCCTCCAGCTCGCTGCCATTTTCCAGGAAGCTGGAGCAGCTACAAAAAACTGAGGAGTTTGTTTAATTATAGCTGTGGTGGCGTTTGTGCCGAGGGACCCGGCGCCGCTCTGGGAACGGATGGGAGCGAAACCCACGGCGCAGCAGCAGGAATAACGCAAGAATTCCAGACTTTACAGCTCCCACAGCGACGCAACCCGAGCTCAAACGTTGGTTTTACTCCCAAAGGCTTGGGAGACTTTAGTCTGAACTCCCTGTGTGACCAAATTCCTGCTCCTTTTGCTCCCTTCCTCCTCCTGGTGGAGGTGTCTCCTGGATGGACAACGCGAGCACCTCCCACCGCGCCCAGTGAACTGACGGATGCTCCAGCCAAGAACCCACCCATGGACTCATTCCAAATTCACAGGATAATTTAGGCTGGAAAAGCCCTTTAAGATCACTGATTCCAGCAGCAGTGACCATCAAACGCCTCCTGCCTTGCTCTCCTCCACTGACCCAGCCGGTGACGCCCCATTGTCCAGCTCCAAAGAGCCTTTTCTCCCTGTTCCTAAGGAAACAGGCAGCGTTGTTCAAACAAGGCCACACACCAGGCAAACCCCTCCCCCTAAATACAACCTAAAGCACTTTATACAGATGACCTAAAGCACTTCATCCAGGCACAACAGGAGAAGGCAGCTGCTGAATTTACCCCCGGAGAGAGGGAAGCAACAGCTCTGCCGGGAGCTCCTTTGGAGCACGAGATGAGCAACCCACCCCCACGACTCCACACTACAGCCACGATGCTCTGCTGGGTCAAAGGTTTCTGGAGTCAGCTAGAAAACATCTGGGTTTGCTTCGTGGCACTGATTTCCCTCTTGAAAATGATGGGATGGTCCCCAGGGCAACCCTCCCGTGGGGCAGGAGAGGGGGCAGAGGGAGCAACTTCAGAGAACACAGAGCACTGGGAAAAGGAAAGGCTTTCACATTATTATTACTGTTATTATTGTTATTATTATGTACAGCTTTCCCCATCATTTACCAGGGCTGCAAACCAGATGTGCATCAGCATCCCTTCAATTTACATCAAAGCACCCAGATGAGGAAGAATCAGAGAATCCCAGACTGGTTTGGGTTGGAAGGACCTTAAAGCCTATCCCATCCCACCCCCTGCCACGGGCAGGGCCACCTTCCACTAGCCCAGGTTGCTCCATCCTGGCCTTGGACACTTCCAGGGATGGGGCAGCCACAGCTTCTCTGGGCAACCTGTGCCAGGGCCTCCTCAGCCTTCCCAGGGGAGGCCCTGGCACAGGTTTTCCAGAGAAGCTGTAGCTGCCCCATCCCTGGAAGTATCCAAGACCAGGTTGGATGGGGCTTGGAGCAGCCTGGGATAGTGGAAGGTGGCCCTGCCCGTGGCAGGGGGTGGGATGGGATGGGCTTTAAGGTCCTTCCAATCCAAACCAGTCTGGGATTCTCTGATGATCTTGTCAAGAGGATATGGGATGTACCACCTTCTCACTGCTGAATCTGGAGCAACCTCTCTCCTGGCAGAGCGGGAACATCCACTCCCATAGGAACAGCCAGCAATATTTAGCCCCAGGACTTGCAATTGGTTTTGCTCCCTGGGTAGTGAGAGCTGCTCCCAGCAGTTGATATGCCAGCTTGGAATGACGGCCTCCCAGCACAAAAATAAACCCTGGGACAAACCCACATGGAATCACCGGGTCAAAAACAGAAATATCTCCTGGGCTGGGGGTGAACTGGTCAAGGGGTTCCTAACAGAGGAGCAGCAGGTTGGCCACAAAAAAACTGGGATTAAAGACAGTACCTAGTGTTTGTGGGACGAGTGATTCCTTCCAAAAACACACAACCCACCCAAAATGCCAACTTTGTCAGCATAGGAAAAATAAAGTTAATCCAAGGACAGGATGAAAGAGTCAAAAGTTTTCTGGTCAGCTCTTTGATCCATGAAAAACTGACTTTACCCTGGGAACACCTGGACCTGCAGCCCCCCCCAGGCAGCAATGGGATTTCACATGCTGCTTCATTTCCATGTTGCTGTGAGACATCCACACACATCCCTTTGCATCCTCCCACGCTTTCCTTTACGAGCCCACGGGAACAGAAATCCACAGAAATCACTACAGAAATCCACAGAAATCACTACAGAAATCCACAGAAATCACTCCAACCCCAAGGAGCACAGGAGAAATTAAGGACCCCAGGCTGCAAGGAGGACCACGGCAGGGGGTTGATGCCACAGGTATCCTCAAAAATGCTCCTTCAGCGTGGATAGCTGTGGTGTTAATGGAACTGGGACATCACTCGAGCACTAAAAACCAGCTCTGAGCTGTTAGGAGCGAGTCTCTCCACTTTGTTGGGGAAGCCAAGGAAAGGGACTTGTCAGGACATGCATGTGCCCACTGCAGGACCTGCTCCCATCAGCAGGTCCTGCAAGTGCTTTATGCTTTTTCCTTCCTAAAAAACAAACGTTATTTATGGCCACAAAAGGAGTTCAGTCTGCGGGTCGCAGTTTGGAGTCTAACAAACCTGCAGCCCCACAATGAAGCAGCAAAGCTGTCCTGGGTGTCTCCAAACCACCCTGCAGCTCCTTTAGGGAGAGGAATTAATCCCATCACCTCCCCCAGGAGCAACCTCCCCCGCTGCTCCTCATGGTTCTTCCTGCCCCTCCAGCCTTCGCTTCCAAGTCACGTCCGCGGCGGGCGGCGGGTTTTCCCCGTGCCAGCGCTGAGGGATCCACGTGCTCCTTGCCCCAGCCAAGGCTGGCACGGTGCTTCCAACGTCCCCAAACAATGCCAGCCCTGTGCCCAGACACTGGCAGGGTTAATGCGGGGATTGTTTGCGAGAAGGGAGCAAAAGCAGAGCATCCTCCGCTCGCTCCGACAGCACCGCTCAGGCCCCGCCGGGAACCATGGGGGACACGTTTTGTGCTTTTTAACCTGAAATCTCACCCTGCAAATTTTAGGGAGCAGATTGGATGGGTCCTCAGCTGGGGCTGACAGTGGAGACGCCTCCTGTATCCCTGTGGGATATCCTGTTGTCCAGAGGGAAGGGCTCTCAATAAACATTGCTCTCAGTAAACAGATTGCTCTCAATAAACACCTTGTTGCAGCCATCGGAGATGGGCTGGAAGGTATCTTAAAGCTCATCTCATTCCACCCCCTGCCACAGGTAGGGACACCTTCCACTAGCCCAGGTTGCTCCAAGCCCCGTCCAACCTGGCCTTGGACACTTCCAGGGATGGGGCAGCCACAGCTTCTCTGGGCAACCTGTGCCAGGGCCTCACCACCCTCACAGTCAACAACTCCTTCCCATCTAACCCTGCCCTCGGGCACTGGGAAGCCATTCCCCATTGTCCTGTCCCTCCAGGCCCTTGTCCAAAGTCCCTCTCCAGCTCTCCTGGAGCCCCTTTAGGCCCTGGAAGGGGCTCTCAGGTCTCCCTGGAGCCTTCTCTTCTCCAGCTGAACACCCCCAGCTCTCCCAGCCTGGCTCCAGAGCAGAGGGGCTCCTATTAATATATCCCAGTGAAAAAGCATAAATACATTTTCCAGTGGGTTGATCCCCCTCTTTCAAACCTGACTCGTCACTGGTCACTCAGGGAACTCAACATTTGGTTACAAAACTTTCCTGGGAGCTGCCATCCCCAGCAAAGGGGCAGCTCCGATCTCTGCTCTGTGTGAGCAGGGACAGGACCCAGGGAATGGCTGGAGCTGTGGCAGGGGAGGGTCAGGTTGGATCTCAGGGAAAGGTTCTTCCCCCAGAGGGTGGTTGGGCACTGATCAGGCTCCCCAGGGCAGCGGTGCCAGAGCTAAAGGAGTGTTTGGACAACACCCTCAGGGACAGAGTGGGATTGTTGGGGTGTCCTGGGCAGGGCCGGGAGTTGGACTCGATGGTCCTGGTGGGGCCCTGCCAACTCAAGGAGATCTGTGACTCTATGGAAACCCATCCCATGTCCTTACCACGTCCTGGGGAGCCTCCTGGGCAGCCTGCAAAGCTCAGGTGTTTTCCGGATGAATTTTGGGAAGGAGACAAAAGTCAGGTGCCAAACCTAAGGCTGAGGGACTCCCAGTTGATTTGCATTCATCCCATTCCAGCTGCCATCAGAAATCCACCCACCGAGCCAGGAGGCGACACGACCTTCAGACCACTTGAAAACAAGAAGACTGAGGAGGATGCAAATTTCCCTCCACGTCCTGACCTCTCCTCCAGCTGCCACCTCCCTTCCCAGCCCAGGCAACGAAAAGCTCCTTGCTGGATTTAAATGTTTTTCCCATTAAAAAAAACCCAACAAAACAACAAACCCACACACGGTGCCTAAACCACCTCCTTAACATCCACACAGGCTCTTCTGAACAGCCCCACCAGGCTAAAATAAATATTTTAGCTTCTCAAAGAGTTTTCCTCTCATTAAAATGAAAACATAATTAGGATGTCAAGCAGCGGCTGCAATCACTCGGCGCTGCTCCGGCTTCGCTTGATTAAGAGCAACGAAGCTGCTATTTTTGAAAAGGACACTCCCTTCCACGGCCTGACCGGGGTTATTTTGGAAAGATATATATATATATATATATATATGGGAAGCTGGAATCTTTGCTGGCAAAAAAATCCCCACCCTGGAGGGGACACGGAGAGGCTGCGGGATCAAGAAGCACAGTGGGAATCCTCTTGGGAGCGCCCAAGGGGGGAAGAGCACGGAGACCCTGGAAAGGGTGAGGGAATCACAGAACCATGGATGGTTTGGGATGGAAAGGACCTTAAAGCTCGTCTCATGCCATAGGCAGGGACACCTCCCACTAGCCCAGCTTGGACACTTCCAGGGATGGGGCAGCCACAGCTTCTCTGGGCAACCTGCTCCAGAGAAAAGGAGAAAAGAGGGAAAAAGCAGAAAAGGAGAGAAAAGCTGCTCCCAGAGACACTGCATGAGGGCACCTATGCGGGGTCTGGCACCGACACTGCTGCACAGGAGCAAGAGCCAGGAGGAGATGCAAACATTCCCAGGATCCCAGAGTTCTTTAGGTTGGAAGAGCCCTCTAAGGTCATCAAGTCCAAGCATTAACCCAACTGCCAAGCCCAACACTAAGCCCTGTCAGAGCTACAAGCCATCCCAGGAAGATGCTATTCTCAAGGATTTTTTTTAAGGACATGTAAGCATCCCATTGCTGCAGTTATGCCTAAAGAAATCAAGGATAAATCCTTATTCCAGACATTTCAGCATCTAGACACAGGTGTCAACACCACACCCCCCCTCAAATCCAACTCCCGCCCAAGCTGCTGCTCTGCTCAGCATAACTTCATTATTAAGTTGTATTTTATATATATTAATTAACAGCCACAACTTAATTAATGCAAATCTCAGGGAGTGTTAGCCAGGAAGGACAGGCTGGGGGGGGGAGCAGTGGTGGGCATTCCCAACGCTTCCTCAGCACTTCCCTGCCAGAGCACAGGAATTTCCATGCACCTGATCCCACATCCCGTGAATCCTCTGGATTTGGGGCTTCGAGGCCACGTGGTTTAACGAGGGTAGAGGCACAAAACCACGCCCTGGTCACCACCGTCCCCTCTGTACCGAAGTCACTCCGAGCCTGAGCTATTCCTTAACAGCCAGGGATCCCAAAACACCCAAATGGGTATCCCAGCACCTGAGCCCGAGGCTGCAGCACATTCCTGCCTCCCTATAACACACTTGCACGACTCCACCTCTCCCACTGACCACCACCCCAAGCCAAACCCTGCGCAGCATCCTTTGCTCCCAAAACGTCCCCCCTGGCAGCAGCAAGGAGCAAAGAGGTCGGTGACCTGTGACATCAGTGAGCCCCAGCTGGGAAAATCCTCCTGGAAAATAAATGCTGGGCACAGCCAGTGGAATGCTGTTCAAAACAACCCTAAACTGCCCAGGAACATCCCACCGTGGCCGACAGGAAGCACCGGGAGGCGCGGCGGAGTTGTCCTGGGAGCGCTCCCAGTCACACCAGCTGGCCGGGGCTCCTCACGGGGTGCCGGGGTGACAACCTGGTCTCCATTGTCCCCATCCCCTCCTGGCAGTGCCAGCAGTCCCTGGAGGACAACAGGGAGGCACTACTGGTGTGCACGTGGGGGTAGCAACACCTGCCTGGGGGTGGTGACACTCAGGAGGCATCACAGCCACAGTTTGCTAACACGTGGAGTTGCGCACACGCGTGGAGTTGCACACACTTGAGGGCACTGCACACACACAGCAGATTCTCACACGTGTCACACTTGCACAGGTCACCCACTCCCTCCATGGCACCGCCCAGGGCACGGGCACACACACAGGACACAGTCACACTTACACACCCACCACATCACACACACAGAACACTCACACACTCACCACATCACACACACACACAGAGAACACTCAGTCATGTACCAGGTACACTGAGGACACACAACAAACACACAACGCAGTCACACACACAGAGGACACACTACATGCACCGTCACACACGACACACAGACAGTCACACTCACAGACTTACACATACAGTCACACTCGTACACAGAGAACACATGGCATAGTCAGTCAGACAAACAGCCACACACACACAGTCACAGGGCGCATAAACACCCAGAGACACACAGGGCACTGACACACACAACTATAGACACAGTCACACACACACACACACTTACAGCCAGAGTCACATGCACCGGTCACTCACACACACACAAACACACAGGGCACTTACACACACACACACATACAGCCACACATACACTCTTAAACATACAGTCACACACACACAGAGCACACACACACAGTCATACATGCACAGAGAGACACACAAACACAGACACACACACTTGCAGTCACACACAGACATACACACACACAGAGACACACACACACACTTAGAGACACACACACACGCAGCCACACAGCCACAGTCATGCACACGTTTAGAGACACACACGGCCATCAGACACACGCTTGCAGACACACGGACACACGCACCCCTGGCTGACACACGGACACTCTCGCAGACCCCCGCTCCGTCCCGCGCCGCCTCCCCGCTCTGTCCCCGCCGCGGGCTGAGCTCGGACCCGGCACCGCCCGCCCGGCGCCGCCGACACAAACTTTTCCCCGGCGGCAGCGGGAGCCCCCGGGAGCCGCTCCCGCCCCCGTGCCCGCGGTGCCCCCGGCGCCGGCCGGCCCCGGCTCTCACCTGCGCCCGCTGCAGCACCGGGACGGGGCTGTGGATCGGGACGGGGCTGTGGATCGGGACGGGGCTCTGGATCAGGACGGGGCTCGGCACCAGCCCCACCGCGCTCCCGCCGGGCACGCGCCGCGCGCGCCCGCCCGCCTGACGTCACGGGGCGGGGCCGGGGCGGGGCCGCGGGCACAGGGGCGGGAACAATGAAGGGGAATTGGGAGGGGAAGGGGGAATAACACGGGTGTGAGGGGTGTTTGTGTGTAAAACACGGGTGTGAGGGGACTGTGTGTAACACACGGGTGTGAGGGGTGTTTGTGTGTAAAACACGGGTGTGAGGGGACTGTGTGTAACACACGGGTGTGAGGGGTGTTTGTGTGTAACACACGGGTGTGAGGGGTGTTTGTGTGTAACACACGGGTGTGAGGGGTGTTTGTGCGTAACACGCGTGTGAGGGATGTGTGTAACACACGGGTGTTGGGGGGGTGTAACACACGGGCGTGAGGGGTGTGTGTGTAACGCGGGTGTGATGGGTGTGTGTGTAACACACGGGTGTGAGGGGTCTGTGTGTAACACACGGGTGTGAGGGGTCTGTGTGTAACACACGGGTGGGAGGGGTCTGTGTGTAACACGGGTGTGAGGGCAGGGGTGTTGCGGGTGTGAGGGGTGTGTGTAACACGGGTGTGAGGGGGGTGTGTGTAACACACGGGTGTGAGGAGTGTGTGTGGAACGCGAGTGTGAAGGGGAGGTGTGTAACACGGGTGTGAGGGGGTGTGTGTGTGTAACACGGGTGTGAGGGTGTGTGTGTGTAACACGGGTGTGAGGGGGGTGTGTGTAACACACGGGTGTGAGGAGTGTGTGTGTAACGCGAGAGTGAAGGGGAGGTGTGTAACACGGGTGTGAGGGGGGTGTGTGTGTGTAACACGGGTGTGAGGGGGGGTGTGTAACACACGGGTGTGAGGGGGGTGTGTGTAACACACGGGTGTGAGGGGTCTGTGTGTAACACATGGGTGTGAGGAGTGTGTGTGTAACACGGGTGTGAGGGGGTGTGTGTGTGTAACACGGGTGTGAGGAGTGTGTGTGTAACACACGGGTGTGAGGGGTCTGTGTGTAACACACGGGTGTGAGGGGTCTGTGTGTAACACATGGGTGTGAGGAGTGTGTGTGTAACACGGGTGTGAGGGGTCTGTGTGTAACACGGGTGTGAGGGCAGGGGTGTTGCGGGTGTGAGGGGGGTTTGTGTGTAACACGGGGGGGGGGGGTGTGTAACACACGGGCGTGAGGGGGGAGGGTGTAAGACACATTTTAAGGGAGCTCGTGTGTGTAAAGCACAGGAATTCCTGCAAGTGGGAAGAAACGAGGAGGAAAACCCCCCTCAATTCTTATGTTAACCACGGTTTGGGAGCAACTTCAAAGCTTCCCGCGGCACCCAAGGCCAACAAAAGGCTTTGTGCTCCTTCAAACCCCGTGGATTAAGGGAGCATCCCACCCCGCAGCCGGCTGGGATGCGAGGTTAGGAACTGGGATACCAGGAACATCAGCTGGGGCAGGGGTGGATGTGACCTGCAGGCAGAGCTGGTGACCGCCGACGCCACCACGGTGCCAATTCCTGAGGAAGCACCCCTTGGAAAAGCAGCTGAGCGAGAAATATCGGAGCAGAAGGGTCCAGGCTCCACGAGCCGCTGCTCTTTCCCACCCTCTCTTTGTTTTTTCCTGGGTTTAATCGGGAGCTGATGATTATATTTCCTCTTCCCGGTGTTGGCTCCTCCTGTGCCCAGCGTGGCACAAGGAGTCAGGGTTTTGGCCGGCGTGTGACAAAAGCGGGGTGGCCACGGGGTGGCTGCGAGTCCTTGCATGGCCAAACCCCATCCCGGGGGCGCTTCCTGGCCTCATCCAACCCTTTTCCCGGCTTCCCAGACAAAACGAGCCACACAGAAGCACCTCAAAGCGCCCTTGGGAGCTCTTTTCCGTGGTGTTATTTTGGGACCTTTGGGGTTTGTCAAAGGTGAGCTCCCTGCAGCCGGGCAACCCAATTCTCTGATTGAAATGGCGCTTTTTCATCCTGTTTTGCCGATGGAAAACACTGGGATGGCACCCAGGATGCAGCTGGGCTGGGTGCTGCTCCCATCCTGGGGCATCCAAGGTGCTCCTGTCCCTCTGATTCTGCAGGTGTTGTGCAAAAGTCTGATTAAAATCATTATTTGAGCTGCTGGTTTATTTCTCTCTTCCATCCCTAATGTGATTATTTCCCATCTTTTGGATGCTGTGAATCCAACATGACTTATACCTCGTGCTGGATCATCCCAGGAGGAGGTGTCCATGCATTTGGAGGTCCAGCTCGGCCGCCTTGGGGGTAAAAACACGTCTCCAAGTGGGAAAACTGAACTGGAACTCCCTTAAAAAGCAGCAATTGGTGCATGATGGCCACTGCCCATCCTGGGAGCAGCTTTCCCAGCACTGCTGCTGAGCCTTCGATGGAGGGATAAGCATTCCATCCACATCCATCCCCCTCTCTCTTTTACAGGTATTTTGAAATGCCCAGGGGCAGCTCAGAGCAGGAAGGGGGGATTTGGTTGCAGCTGTTTGTATGTGACACAAAATCCATGGCATGGACCAAAGTCCATGGCACAGACCAAAATCCATGGCTGTGGAAGAGGGTGCTCCCACAGCATCCTTCCAGTGGGTGTTGGAGTGGGGTAACCCTGGACTCCTGCTTCCCTGCCCTGCTCCCGCCTCCAGCTGCCTCCTGCTGCCACATTCCCTCTGCTCCTGCTGCGACAGAGCCGGGCAAAGCCATCCATCCCACCTCTGGATGGGTGCCACTCCTGCTTCCCGTGCCAGGAAGTGATACTGGCGAGCAGTTAAATCCGGACAGAATTCCCTAACGTGCTCAGGCTTTTGTACCATTCTGGGAATTCATCTGGCAGGAATTCCATGGTAAAGTTCATTTCTCCGTCCGTTCCCCTGTAGTGTTTCTCAAGCACAAAACTGGGTGGAAATTGTCTCTCTTTGCCTAAATTGTGCTTAGGAAAAGGACTGCTCTGGGATGACATTCCTGTGGCTCAGGTACATGAATGTAGCTGGCTTTTTGGGGGAAGAGAAAAGCTCCTTTTTGCCTCTGAAATTCCAGACAGGAGCTGGAAATCTGCTCTGAGGGGTCCGATGAGCCCAAACCCAGGGACACCGAAGCTCTCGCCAGGGCTGAAGCTCAGGGATCATGGAATCCCAGGCTGGTTTGGCTTGGATCTTAAACACCATCTTGTTCCAACCCTGTGCCAGGGGCAGGGATGCTCCTGTAGGTGCTGCCGTGGCTCAACCACTAGCGCTGAGCTAGTTTGAAACCTTCCAGATGGAAATGTTCCCAAACCTAAGCCTAAAAAAACCTACTTCCACATGGAATATAAGAAAACCCTGGCCCTCCCTGGTGGGAGTTTGTTGGGTTTGTTGCAGCCTGTTGCTACGCGCTGGAGGGAGCGCTTTTTCCGTGATCCTCCACTTTTGGTGGGAATCCAGCAAATCCCTTTGCCTGTATCATGCTATAGATTGTTTTCCAGAGCTCGGGAAGCTGCCAAGGTACGTTTAATAAAGCTTCATTACTGCACTGATCCCAGCAAACTCCCTGGGGCGAGCTCTTCCCAGGCCAATCCTCCTCTCGCTGTGAATTAATTACAGCAGTGGCGGTTAATGACCATGGATAGGGATAACTGGCAGGTTTTGATATCCCTCTTCTCCTATGGAAGCGGGTGGCTGAGTTATTCCTGGGAAGCAGTGCATTAATCACCTCCCTTGGCAGGGATCGAGGCTCCGGAGCATCGCTGGCACGGGCAGCACTTCCAGGTGTTCGAGCTCAGGGCACTCCGGGTTTAGGAGTGGGATGGAGCCAGTAAATTCCGACAGGATTTATTTTGTAGGTATAACTTTCTCATTTCAAAACCAATTACCCACGGAAGTGTCTCAAAAATGAGGCTTGGAGCGTTTGGAACTGGCAAACAAAGCACCGTCTTCCTTCTGCCAGGCCCCCCAACTGGATTGTTCCTGCTTCCTTTTGGGAATTATATTATGCTGGGCTGGGAGGGAAGCAGGGCAGATTTACTCCTCCAACACCCATCTCCACACAGATCTCCCATTTCTTTTTCTAGTGGGAGTCTGGAGGAGTTTTTCCCATTCCTTGGCCACAAGGTCTCCATCCATTGCCATGGCTGAAGGCAGCAATTCCCTATGTTATATTTGCAAGCCTGGCCTCTGCTTTTGCTTTTCCTCAGACTCCAGCACAGCATCCCCCCAGCCACACCCACCTGGAGCAGGTGAGTATCCCCAGGATAGGTGAGACCCTCCTGCAGAGCTGCCTCCAGCCCTGGGGAACAGCACGAGAAGGACATGGAGCTGCTGGAGCCAGTCCAGAGGAGGCACCAAGATGGTCAGAGGGATGGAGCAGCTCTGCTGGGAGGAAAGGCTGGGAGAGTTGGGATTGTTCAGTTGGGAGAAAAGAAGCTTTGGGGTGACCTGACTGGGGCCTTCCAGTGCCTGAAGGGAGCCCACAAGAAAGATGGAGAGAGACTGGAGTGCCAGGACAAGGGGGAATGGCTTCCCACTGCCACAGGGCAGGGTTAGATGGGATATTGGGAAGGAATTCTTCCCTGGGAGGGTGGGGAGGGGCTGGGGTGGAATTCCCAGAGAAGTTGTGGCTGCCCCTTCCCTGGAAGTGTCCAAGGCCAGGTTGGATCAACCTGACCTAGTGGAAGTTGTCCCTGCCCGTGGCAGGGGATGGGATGAGCTTTCAGGTCCCTTCCAACCCAAACCATTCCGTGACTCATAAATCTGGGCCATCTTGGTGCCAAAGGGAAGGACAGTTGTTGGAAGTGGGGCTGGAATCGCCTGTGAGGGCTGTGCCACAAACCCTCCTGTGAGGTGCCGGTGACCCCCTGGCCAGGTAACAATCATTCCCATTAATAACAGGGATTAGTTTTTTAAGCCGGATGAGGAAGTGCACAAAGCAAATGACAAAGCTTCCGGAGAGGCTTTTAATATCTTTGGCTGCCTGACGTCCACGGAGGGAATGAACAAAGGACAGGGGAGAGGCGGAGGGGAGAGATGGGAGAGGAACAGGGACAGGTCTTCAGGGAAAACCTCCAACCCTCTTCCACCCCGGCACCCTCACCCTCAGCTTTGCAGCAGCCGTGCTCCCAATGTCCTGTGGGAAGGGATGGATTTTGGGGAGCTTCACACCAGCCTCCCCCCTCCTGGAAGTCTACTCCATATGGCAAAATCCTTTATTGTAACCAAAATCAGGGAATCACAGAATAGCTGGGATGGAAGGAACATTAAAGCTCATCTCGTTCCACCCCCTGCCACGGGCAGGGACACATCCCACTAGCCCAGGTTACTCCAAGCCCCATCCAACCTGCCCTTGGACACTTCCAGGGATTCAGAGGCAGCCACAGATTCTCTGGGCAACCTGTGCCAGGGGCTCCCCACCCTCCCAGCCAAGAATTCCTTCCCAAAATCCCACCTAACCCTGCCCTTTGGCAGTGGGAAGCCATTGCCCCTTGTCCTGTCACTCCATCTCTTGTCCCAAGTCCCTCTTCAGCTCTTCTGGAGTCCCTTTAGGCACATTTTTGTAACGAAAATCCTTTATTTTAAGCCACCATTGCCAGTAAATAACCCAGTTCATTTTCCCTGTCACCCTTTAGAAGCCAAGCAATCCCTGTCCGCAATTCCCACCTTTCCTGGCTGATCATCAGCTTTTGTTCCCGATGGAGACTCTCCTGGCAACAGAATGACAGAAGCTGCAAAAAAGTCCTGTGGCTCGATGGCAGCTCTATCTCCAACTCCCCACCTGGATGAGACTGTTTTATCATCCTTAGGGGAGAAAGCACAGGGCTGAGGGGAAGAGGGAATTCATTCCTGTTTATAATGGCTTCCCAGATGGATAAATATCCCTGCCTGGCAGAGGGGGGATGCAAAGGGACATGACTGAACCTTGAAATGAGGCTGAGATGGCTCCAACCTACCCCTTCCACACACCCACAAATCCAGCTGGATTACAGCATTTCTGCAGTCAGAGAAGAGGCTCCAGTGGATTTCTGTGGCTCTGGATCAGGCCCAGGGCTTCCAAGAGGGAGTTAGATGTGTAGAAAGTCCTGGTTTTCAGCCAAGAATACTTTTGTCTTTAGCTAAACATCCTTCTAAGCTGCTTTTCTGTGTCCCTCAGAGGTTCAGAGCAGCCCTTTCTCCACCACTTTTGAGCTGCTGACTCCCAGATTTCCCCCTACACCTTCTCTGGGGCAAAGACATGGGGAGCAAGAACCATTAGTGGTGCTACCAAGTGATGCATCTTTTTCTTTTTCTTTTTCTTTTTCTTTTTCTTTTTCTTTTTCTTTTTCTTTTTCTTTTTCTTTTTCTTTTTCTTTTTCTTTTTCTTTTTCTTTTTCTTTTTCTCTTCTCTTCTCTTCTCTTCTCTTCTCTTCTCTTCTCTTCTCTTCTCTTCTCTTCTCTTCTCTTCTCTTCTCTTCTCTTCTCTTCTCTTCTCTTCTCTTCTCTTCTCTTCTCTTCTCTTCTCTTCTCTTCTCTTCTCTTCTCTTTCCCTTCTCTTTCCCTTCTCTTTCCCTTCTCTTTCCCTTCTCTTTCCCTTCTCTTTCCCTTCTCTTTCCCTTCTCTTTCCCTTCTCTTTCCCTTCTCTTTCCCTTCTCTTTCCCTTCTCTTTCCCTTCTCTTTCCCTTCTCTTTCCCTTCTCTTTCCCTTCTCTTTCCCTTCTCTTTCCCTTCTCTTTCCCTTCTCTTTCCCTTCTCTTTCCCTTCTCCTTCCCTTCTCCTTCCCTTCTCCTTCCCTTCTCCTTCCCTTCTCCTTCCCTTCTCCTTCCCTTCTCCTTCCCTTCTCCTTCCCTTCCCTTCCCTTCCCTTCCCTTCCCTTCCCTTCCCTTCCCTTCCCTTCCCTTCCCTTCCCTTCCCTTCCCTTCCCTTCCCTTCCCTTCCCTTCCCTTCCCTTCTTTTCTTTTCGTTTAAAGGTCCCTTCCAACCCAAATCCTCCAGGGATTTTATGATTCCATGATCATCCTCATTTTGCCCATTTAGCACAGCAGGGGCACAGTGCATGTCCCTAACTCAGGGTGTTTTCAGGGATTTCTCGCCCAGCTTGAGATGCTGAAACATCTGTCAAGCCAACTACCCCAAAACTGCCCCAAGACAAAACCAGGGACATTTATTGCCAGGATAAGGGGGAAAAACAGTGATTCCGATGTCCATGGGCCAGCTGAGGGCCGTCCCTGCCCATCCCTGGCAGGGATTTAAATCCACAACCACACTCAAACCGTCCCCTGCTTGCTCAAGGCATCCCCTTCCCCTTCCTGGGAGCAGCTCCCAAGGACAGCGAAGTGGGAGCTGGATTGCCCCTGCTCCCAGCACATGGATTCCTGTCCTGGGGGTTGTAACACCCTGACAAGGGCAAAGGGCATCAGTTATATCTTAATAAAATGATGTTAAATGCCAGCTGAGCCCCACGACGCCAGGTACAACCCCGCAGAGCCCTCCTCCCCTCTGGGGCTCTCCCAACAAAGCCAGGCTTTGTACAAAGCTCTGCCTGGCTGAGATTTAAGCCCTCAGAGATAAAACCACTTGGCTGCTTCTTCCTTGGCCCTCAATGCCTGCCCTGCCTGGTGGAACACACTTCCTTTCTGTGCCGCCGGATTTGCTTCTCAATGCTTCATTATGTCTCAAGGTCGAGCCGTTTGCTCGGCTGCCCTGCAAAGAAATCAAGTCACAAGGATATTTTTCCTTTTTCATTTCGTAAATGAAAAAAAGCCAAGCCTGAATTGCTTTCTTATAAGCACGGAAAGGAGAACAGTGAGCACTCAGCTCTGTGAGGCTTTTTTGGTGCTCCCACTCCTTTTCTATGAAATGCCCAGTTCTCTTCTTTTCCATCTCACCACTGCCATGGGATTATAATTATTATTATTATTATTATTATTATTATTATTATTATTATTCATGATTATTATTTTTAAGAAACCCTCCCTGCAATAACAGTGATGATCAACCCAAAAGCTGAGCTTCCCCCTTAGAGGAATTGCCACCAATGTGAACAGCTGATTCCCGTTTAAAAAGTGGGAAAATTGGGGCTGGAAGTTGTTGAAACAGAAAGAGGTAACATTGCCTGGGCTGGTTATGACGAGGTGGGTATTCTATGGAAAGGATTTGGGGCTTATATGGTCCATTCACACCATGGGATGGCCTTGCAGGGGATCAGCAGATGGAGCAGCAGGGCTTTGGGGTGAAATTCTGGTTCCTTTGAAGTCACCAGTGAGATTCTCACTGGCTTTGACCACAGCCATGGCACGCTGAGGCCTTTGCAGACCTGCTGCTGGTCAGACCCGGAGCTGGAGCCTGTCTGGTGGCTTTCCCTGTGCCTGCTGCTTTGTAATATTAATTATGGCCATGAATCTGCCGGGCTTTCAAGCTCTGTGGCTCCAGTTTGCCGTGTGGGAAGGAGCAGGGATGCAAAGTGGTTCCCCTGTGTGACGCTTCCAAACAGCTCCCGAGTTATTCGTGGCTCTGGCAACGCTCAGACTCATCCTGGGTGATGCTGGGGCTCACACAAAGCACCATCAGGGCAGATTTCTGTGGGGGACAGTGTTTCCCAGGGTGCAGAAACCTTCCCCCTGGACATGCCATTCCTGTCGAGGCTCCAGCTGCAGAGCAAAACAGCCGGGATAACCGGTTTTCCACCAGCACATTTTTGGCAGATCTCCTGACACGAAGGCAAGGGCGAGCAGTTCTTGGGCTCTGGCATCTCTCAGGGACTGCATCCCCCAAATATCCCTGGAAACCTGTTTGAAATCTTCACTCTGAAGTGAGGTTCATGCACTTCCTTCTCCTTTACAAATCTCATTTCTCTGTCTACTCCGAGCTTTCAGCACTTCTCTGATTCTTGCAGGTGACGTGCAAGCCACCATTCTCCCTGAGGCCTCTCAAAGGTTACACTTGGAGGGCTTGTCTGACCTTAATGATTCTGTGATTCTAATTGAAATTAAATCTGACACAAGGCGAAATATGCCCTGGCAAAATTTTATGTCCTGTAACACCCGCGTTGAGAAGACGCAAATGTCTCAGCGAGGAAAAAAATTACATGAGGTGCTCACACCTTATTAAAACTCCAGAAAAAACACATTGAGAGAGATGTAAAAAGGTATAAACATGCCAAACCCATTGCTGGGTGAGTTTTTAGAGACTTTGAGGAATGGAAGGAGCAAGTAAACAAGTCAGGATTTTCCCCTGTGCATGTGGGAATGTCTCCAACGCAGCGGAAAGCAAGATCAATAATTGAGTGAGAAGACAAGCTGCTTGCAGCTTTCACAAAGCACATCCAATATTTATTTTCAAGCCTTAAATAATGCATTTGAAAATGCTTCTAACTGGATATTTGAAGGCAAACAAATTTATGTCATGAAAAGTTAATCGGCCAGAGCATCTCCAAAGGAAAATCGGTAGGAACCACAAAAAACACCCCTCGGCTCCTCATCGTGTTGGGCCTCCTAAATTAGGGGGCAATTCTATAAATTCTAATTAAGGAATCATTTGCTATCAATTAGCCCATGTAAGTAGATTTCACTCATTCCCTGAGCTAAATCACTTAAGCCCTTGCATTTCCTCCTCCATCGCCGCTGCAGTGCCGGAGCGGGGATGGGAATCGAGGCACTGGGAGGCCGGTCCTGGTTCTGACACTGATTTCCCAGGGGAGCTTGGTGGAATGGGTCCATCCCCACAGGTTCATTCACTCAGCAGACGCGTGGCAGCTGCTGTAGGCAAATAGGAAACAAATCCCCCTGTGTCCAGAGAGGTGGAGTGGGTTGATGATCTTGGTGGTTCCCTTCCGACTGGGAATATTCTGTGGTTGGAGGTGGTGGGGGTTGCACGGCATGGGGGTGAACCGTGTGCCCAGAATGATGGTCACAGGTGGCTCTCAGAGAGGTTCTGGGGCTTGGGTGAGTGGAGGTTAAGGACAAGAGCAGGAGGTGAAGGGAACGGAGCTGCTCCACCACCGGCTCCCCACACGCTGCCTCCCAAACCAGTGTCAGAATGGATATATGGACAAGAGGTCTGGAGGAACGACCTTGGCCAGGGCTGCCACATTCCCACAGGTGTTTGCTTGCACGTTGGCAGCAGTGAAGTGTTTGCTGTTAAATCCACCGTGGCTTTAAGATCACATATTCCCTCCCCTCCTTGTCTTTCAACCCCCTCCTCTCCACCAGTAAACACATTCCCCTGCCAGCAGGGGAAACAAGGACCATGTCTTCCGGTTTTCCTGGAAGAGATGTGTCCTGCAGAAGGGCTGCCCTGTTCCACAGACTTGGGGGGCAGAGCTGGCTGTCTCCCTGCAGCATTCCCAGCCACCTCCTGGCACTCCAGGGCCAGGCTGCTCCCACGTCAGGCTTCTCGTTATGAAACCCAGAGAGATAAGATAAGAAAGGTTCGTAACCTCTATCACAGGACAAGATTTCTCATCTCCAACCAGGCTCTTCTGCTCTGATGTTGATTGGCTGTTGTATCCAGCAGCCAGCAGGAGATGAATTGCCTCCGCTGGGATTTCAGCTTGCTCTCATCAGAGGAAATTGCTTTTGACAGCTTTGTGATAGGAACACCCTGGGCCAAACTCACCCCTGGGCTCCCCAGGGCTAGCTTGGCCCTGGCTGGCTGCGAAAATAAAAACCAGTCGTGAGAAGCCTGGAAACTGAGTAACCTGCATCCAAAAAGCATCAGTCCAGGTGGCAAGGGAGGCTTTAGCCCACAACACCCTCGGGAGCTTAGAGAGCAATGGGAGGAGAGCCAGGAGGAGGGAGAGGCTGCTGTACCTGCACGGGGCTCTGGGATGCTGGTGTTGCCTCCTCCAGGGCTTCAGCTGGCACAAACACAGCCCTAAAAATCCTAAACTAATCCCAAACCGAGCTGGACCTGACAAAACCAGCACTACCACTTTTCTAGGAGTTATTTCTTCCTGGGCTTTAGGAAGAACCAAGGTTATGCTGCCACAGCTCTGAACATCCGAGTGTTTCTCCTGACTCCCCTGGCACAGGTTGCCCAGAGAAACTGTGGCTGCCCCATCCCTGGGAGTGTCCAAGGCCAGGTTGGACGGGGCTTGGAGCAACCTGGGCTAGTGGTAGGTGTCCCTGCCCATGGCAGGGGGGTGGAATGAGATGATCTTTAAGATCCCTTCCACCCCAACTCGTTCTATGGTTCTGTGACTCCTTTCTCATGGCAAAGCTTTTGGATCGAAGGAGGTCCCACCCTGAGGGATTTGCAGGAGGTGGGAGGGCTGGGGAAGCACAAATGTGCTTTTCATGCCAGGCTGCCTTCAGTTCAAAAGGCTTTCACCTCCCCAGGAGCACGTTCACCACTCCTATCTAGTCCAAGCAGCACTTGTACTTGTCAGGAGCTGGGACAAACAGGAAAGCATGGAATTACTTTGATCCCAGCCCTTCATACCACAAGGCCTTATCCTGCTCTTGGATGGTGGGAGCTGGATGTGTCAGCCCAAGCTCAGGGATCTCCCCTTGGAGTCACAGCCTGGTAGAGATATCAGGCCCATTGGGATCCAACTCCACCAACCCTTTTGATTTGGATCCAAACCCCTTTTCCAGGGGCAGGGAACGGGTGACAGACAAACATTTATATGACAAACTTTTACTTGATGGCTTCAGGTAGGACCACCCCAGTGATATGAAATGCCTGTATCCCTGTATCCCATCCCAGATGGATAACTCAGTATTGTGGTAGAGGGTGTTGGAGCAGCTGGAATGAAACAGTGTTGTCACAGCCAGTTTTACAACGCCAACTAAATTGGGGATGAAAACACCATTTGAAAAATTTATCGGGAATTATGTCAGAGCATCGTAAAACTTGAGATAAGAATAAATCTGGTAAGGATTTATAGGTTATAAAAATAATCTTACTCTCTTTTTTCATCCCAGTTTTTGTGTCCATAATTCTGACTTTGTTAAAGATTCCAGGAAATCATTTGCAGGGTCGGAATCTTGCCTGGAGCTTAATGGCATGTTCCACTTCACTCTTGTTTGCTTTATTTCCTTCACACTGCATGAAAATAGTCAAGTCTGACTTAATATCAGGAGGAGGAGCATGGATAATGGGAAAGGGACCTTTAGCCCTGGCCTGTTCTGTAATTAGTACAGTGAGAGCTTATGGGCTTTTAGGATATGCTTATTAAAATATACAGAAACTGTCATTTTATATATATATATGTGTGTGTGTGTATATATATATAAAATAATATATATTTATTATATATAATATATATATATTATGCCCAGAGAAGCTGTGGCTGCCCCATCCCTAGAAGTTTTCAAGGCCAGGTTGGACGGGGCTTGGAGCAACCCAGGCTAGTGGAAAGTGTCCCTGCCCATGGCAGGGGGTGGGACTGGATGAGATTTGGAATCCCTTCCAACCCAAACAATTCTGGGATTCTATCATTATATGCACCCTTACTTCAAGGCACATTAAACCCTCCCTCTGCCCCACCAAACCCAACAACAGAGAACAGGAATTTTTGGGATCACTGGTCACTCTCCAGATCTCAGCCACTGAGTCCAACACATCTGGGACAGGCTGGAGCACCAGTTCAACACATCCATGTCTCCTGGTAGATTTTCCCAGCCCCACAAAGGAGCTGTGACTCTCTCCTGGGCAGGTGAGAGTGAGGTGTCCCTTTCGGACCTGGCAAAAAGTCTGATGGGCTTTCATGTGCCCCCATCAGCTGTGGACCCCTCCCTTTCAGACTCTTCACCTTCTCTCGGACCCAGAACAGCAATTCCGCTCCCTGTTTCACATCCCTGCCCGCCGTGTTTGGCTCCACTGGCACTTCCATTAGTCTCAGGCCTTTGTGAAACAGTCCCAAGAGAACCATCAGAGCAGTCCAACCCTTAGCAATGCTCAGCCTCCCTCCCTCTGCAGGCTCTGCTGCACCGGCGCTGGCTGAGCAGCAGATTCGGGTGATTCAGGGGCACTCAGCCTTCAAACCATGGCTGTGATCACCTGTCCCCATCAGTGTCCTGCTCCACTGGGCTCTCTCACTGACTGACCATTAACATTCACGTCACTCCCCAGGAAACTGCTGGTAAATCATTGACTCAGTGCAGAAAACTCTGTGGGTTTTTACCCCGTTTTCTGGCAGTGGGAGGAGGGCTCGCCGTGTGCAGGGAATCTCCCGTAGCAGATCCCACTACCCTGGGATGGAGGAAGGGCTCACACGCTGGGCAGGCTCTTCCAAAGCTGCTCTAATCTTTGGAAGGAACGAACCCAACCCACAGCCTCTTTCTCCAGTGAATGGGATTAACTTGGACCATGTGGCTGCTCATTCCTGTCCCAGAATAAGTCCCACTCCTCCCAGGCTCATCATCCCCAAGCTGCAGCTGCCTTGAAGCATTTGAGCCACGCTATGCCCCTTCTCCTGCCCCTGGACGGAAGGGTGAGCCATCTGAGGAAGAAGACAAGGCCTCCAGGGTCATCAAGTCCAACCTATGACCCATTCCCACCTTGTCACCCAGCCCAGAGCACTGAGTGCCACGTCCAGTCAGTCCTTAAACACCTCCAGGGATGGGGATTCCACCACCTCCCTGGGCAGCCCCTCCCAATGTTCAATCACCTCTCAACAAGTTGCTTTCACAGTCTTATTTTTAAAGCCTGGCCGTGTGTCTGTTGAAACACAACCCCTGTGTGCCTCTTTACAGTTGAAGTTCCCTATGCTCCTGAGTTACCAGTAAGTGTAAAACCCAACCTGACAGCTTTTTATGCAATTTATTCAACGCTTAAAAACCCTTCTTCCACTGGCAGATGCTTGGAGAAGGATGGAGCTGCTCCATCCCTGCCCCCATTCCAGTAGCTCCTTATCCACAGATAAGGGCTGCCAGGCTTCCATTTTTGCTCCAGCAGTGCCTTTCCAATGGCCCAAAGATCAATTTTCAGTTTACAAACATCCACTGACCTGATGGTCCCTGACATGGGGCACAGTCATTGTTCAACACGTGTGGGTGGCAAGAGGAATGCAAAAGAAATTGCAGTGTGGACCTAGGGGGATGAAAACTCATTAATTCTTGGCTGCTTTACAACTGCACAATCTGGGTGCCTTTTGGGTCAGTTTAATCTAATCTGGATTGGAAGTGCTGCCCCCGAGGAGGGGGAGATCAGAAACTGTTCTTCCAGCTCCGTTTTGGTTGGGATGTGGTTTCCCAGAGCAGCGAGGGGAGGGACAAGGAGTGTTTTCCAAAGTGCTAATTAAAAATGCTCAAGGGCATGAATTTGTGCTCTGGTGACACTGCTCTAATGACAGTGAAGCTCCTTTTCCCAGAAGGGGCAGGTACTGATGCTGCTTGACAAGCAGTAAGTTTTACTACTTGCTGTAAAAGGATGCACAGAGAGGGTTTTTTCCCAAAAAAACACCCTATCCAGTTGTCACGGTCCAAACTTTCTACAGGGGGAAATATTCCCCTGGGTTCCATCCACATTTGTGCCTTAAAAATACCTGTATTTTTAAAATCTATATCTTGTGGTCTAGATTCCCCATCGTCCCCTGGGTGCCCTGGACATGATCACAGACTCATTAGTTTAAAATTCCTCATGTGAACCAGAGCCAGCAGAGACACAAAGACCCGTTTGGGATCCCTTTGTCACAGCGGGAAAGGAAAGAAAGCATCAATCTGTTGTTTTGTCCTTGCCAGGAGACCCTTTCCTGCAGGCTCCAGGTTGCACTCTGCCTGCAGAGATTTTGGATGGGGAATGGGATGTTATCCCGCCCTCTGTCCTCCTTAGCTGGTTTTGGGGTGCTTTGGATGTGAAAAGTGTGGAGGAATCAAAGGATCCTTAGACTACGCTAACTGAAAAGGGACAGGGCAAACCAAGACCCTGGAGAGGGTGAACTGAGCCAACAACAGCCTATCTGAGCTACTTTTTCCCAGCGACTCCCTTTCTAATGTTAATATCCTGCGGAGGATTCCTGCCAAGGAATTGCTCACATTCCTCCCTGCAACAACAAACCCCCCAGAGCCAAACCCCGGCCCCCCACATTCATCCTGAGCCTGGAAAGGCTCTGGTCCTGCTGGCCATGTTCCCTTTCTCTTCCAAAGTCACAGCCCCAGCCCAGCTCCACTCCTGCTGCAGTTTCTCCATGGAATTCCATGCCAGACATCTGCTGGGTGCCCATCCATCCGCCCTTCCCACCACACATCCCGGCTCCCCCCCAGGCCTCTCTTCCCCTCCAAGTCACTTGGAAAGCCTCAAAGCTGATGTTGGTCTGAAATCCTCAAAGGGGAAAAGGATCTGAGGGAATTTCTGAGGTGTCGGAAGCAGCAGGAGGTCCGTGCCCTCCATTCCCAGTGAGGGCAGCACTCAAAGACACTGGCTTTGAGTGTCTTGGATTTAGGAGTGGGGTGATGGCAGGAGTTGGGCTATCCCTGCTCTCCACAGCTGCCCAGCCCTGGCTCTTGGTCCTCTCCCTCTGGAAATGCCCAAGAAAGCCAGATCAGTGCAGGGTTTGATTCATAGAATCACAGCTGACAGGGATCACCAAGGATCATCCAGTCTGTGTCCTGGCCCTGCCCAGGACACCCCAAAAATCCTACCCTGTCCCTGAAGGCATTGTCCAAGTGCTCCTGGAGCTCTGGCAGCCCTGGGGATGTGCCCACTTGGATGCAGCCCAGATGCCAGAGGAGGAATGTGAGGGGGCAGCCCTTCCCTGCCTCCTGCCAAGCATCCCCCTTCCAGGGAGTGATGCCCCGGGGGCTCCTCCTGCAGCTATCACTGCTTCCCACTGTCACTAGGAAGGCTGAAGTTCTTCCTGGTGAGCAATTAGCTGTAATTAACACACAGTGAGAGGGCTTCTATTCCATTATAGCCAAGCAGTGGGATTGGAGCCACTAATCACAGCAAACCCCAGAAGGTCACAACCCTGGGGTGAAACTCTTTCGAGAGTCCTGCCAACTTCCTGCTCCCAATCCACAATTCCCTCCTCTAATTAGGATCCAGACACCCAAAGGGACTGAACATCCAGTGGCTACAGTGAAAGCTCCCTTTAAACATCTGAGGGGAGCCATTCCTTGGCGGGCTGGAGCTTTCCCTGGATTCAGATGAGCGAATTCCCAGCGGAGGGACAACGCCAAGCCCACCCCGTGAGGACAATGCCGTGGGTTGTGAGTGAGACACTCTGCACGTGGGCTGCCACCGGAGCCTGATGGAAAAGCAGGAACAAAACCTGAGTCCCACTGAGTTCATGTTCCTGTACAACTCTGAAAATAATTGTTCAGGAGGCAGATGAGAACATAAAGCAGAATGAAAATGCTTTTATGTTGTTCAGGCACTCAATTCCAAGGAAGACATCCATTGACAGAGCATGGCAGGGTGCACAGTGTTTATCAGCCCCTCAATTTTCTTTGGCATTGGGGCCATAAACAAGAACAGAGCAGTCCAGAGTCTCTGAAGTCCAGAAGAAGTCTCTTGGCTTTGGAAGAACTCTGTAAATATTAGGACAAATACTATCTTAAAAGGCTCAATGCCTTTGATTGTGTTCCCGTGTCCAGTTTCCTCCATTTATTTTTGTCTCATCATCTCTAATGTTGAACTCTGTTGCCTGTAGAGAAGGTTGTGAACTGGAACACCACCACGAGTTTCTTCTGATGGAGCCTGAGCTCCAGCAGAGAAATTGGCAGTTCAATTGGGAGTGGTATTTCCAGCCACAGGCTCAAAAGATAATTTTTCCAAATGGCAGAGCTGTTGTGGCTGGGATAGTCCAAGGTCATGGGTAAGGGAAGGTCTGTGAGCAGACCCCATATCTTTTTTAATCCAGCAAACCCCGAAGCCCCCCAAAAAACAAGTAAAAAGCTTAGACATGCTGGGCTTTCAGAGATTGGTCTCCCCATGAGGAGTTAAAGCGCTCCCAATGTGTGACAGCAATTTCCCCAAAAGACTTTCAGGCTTTAAAAAATGAGAGTGGAGATTGTTTCCCACTCACATGAGTCCAGACTCTGAGACTCTCAGTAAACTCGAGGTAAAATTAGGCACAGAGCAAAGCCATGTGGGGCGACAACACCCGGGTGACTCTAATGGTGGGCGTGGGGCTTGGGGGGGGATGGAGAAGGACGTGTAGGTTGGGATGGTGTGGGACCTGTGGGTGGGATGGGGAAGGACACCTAAGTTGGGAAGGTAAGACCTGTGGGTTGGGTGGTGTAGGTTTGGTGGAGAAGAACCTGCAGGCTGGGACAACCTTGTTGCTGCAGCTCTGGCTCTGCCCAGCTCATTAACGCTGGTTTTGGAGCTCCTGTGCTTTGCTGTGACCTCCACGTGCCAGGAACTGGCTCTGGTGCCACAGGCCACCAAACAGAGGCTGGGTTTGTCCATGTGTTCCCAAGAGGAAATGGGTCCCCTACCCCAGTAGGGCTGTTCTAGGGCCCTGCTGGTCTGATCACGTTCTCCTCCAGACCATGGCAGAGTTCCCACAGACTTCAATGAGAACAGGGATCATTGTCCAACACCTTTGATATTCTCTGTGACTGAAAGGAGCTATTTTTGTGCAAGGAAGGTCAAAGTTAGAGCAGACACATGGGAAAAGGGTGGACAATTTCAAAGCTCAGCTCTGAAGTCTCTGTGGGCAGGAGCCCATGTGGAGACATCCAAAAGCAACCTCACTTTGAAGGAGGATCCTGAATGCTGCTTTTATGGTGGAAAGATCCTTCCAGAAGGTTTCATAACCCCCCCAGAGGGTTTCAGCCACTTGGCTTGTTCCTTCTCCACAGCAAATTCAACCCCACCTCCTCACTCCAGGTGGCTGAGTTGGGATTCAGTGTTACCTGGATGGTCTGGGAGCTAAAAATCCCATCGTAGCAAGTATTTGCATTTTACAGTTCCCTGAGCTCTGGGCATGAGGTGTGTGTGAAGCTTTACTGATGGCCATCCATCCCCTGGTGGCTGAGTGTGATCCCCTGGCTGCTCTGAGGATATTTGGGATATCAAAGCCGTTGAACCCTCTCCCAAACGCAGTCCCAGCCCATCCTACCTGTGGGATCTCCACGTAACAACTTTATTAACATTTGCCATCCCCCACCCACTTGATATTTGAGCAGAGGGAGGAAAACCTTCCTCCCAGGCATCAACCCTGAGGTTTGGAATATCTGCTTGGCTGAGCCTTCTTTACTCTGTCCAAGGAAGGATTATTAGGAACATAAATTTGACTGGAACACCAAAAGTAATCCCTTCCTCTGCTTGCTGTTGGCACCTTGTCTGAGTCACAGTGGCAATGGGAGATTTCCAGAGGAGCCAGCAAGAGAGATGTGAAAGAAAAGGAATTTTCCTGTGGAATGTCTGTCAACTGGGAATTGTTGATGTTTGGGGCGGATGTGTGGGACCTGCTGACAAACTAGGGCTGAGATTTAAGGGATAGTCTTGGTGAAAATGGAAAGAAAACAGGGAAGGGGGTTGTTTCTGGGTGACAGGACTTCAGGTTGGACATCAGGGAAAGGTTGGATATTAGGAAGAGGTTCTTCCCCCAGAGGGTGGTTGGGCACTGCAACAGCTCCCAGGGAAGAGGACACAGCACCAAGGCTGCCAGAGCTCAAGAAGCATCTGGACAATGCTCTCAGATTTTAGGTAGTCCTGCAAGGAGCAGGAGCTGGACTCAATGATCCTGATGGCTCCCTTCCAACTTGAGATGCTCTATCACAGCATGGCACCTTGGACACTTCCAGGGATGGGGCAGCCACAGCTTCTCCATGAAACCTGTGCCAGGGCCTCACCACCCTCACAGGGAAGAATTTCTTCCCACAATCCCATCTAACCCTGCCCTCTGGCAGTGGGAAGCCATTTCCTTGTGCTGTCACTCCAGGCCCTTGTCCAAAGTCCCCCTCCAGCTCTCTTGGAGCCCCTTTAGACACTTATCTCAGCATTCGGCTGGGCGGGACTGTCTCTCCTCACACCCATAAATCCTGTGAGCTCAGGTTCTTCCCTGGTTATCTGAAGGCAAGACCCTCTTCCAAAAACTCTCTGAGATGCCTGGTGCCAGCTGCCCTGGGCAGGAGGATGGGAAAGGGGATGGTCTCTCCAGCTTCAGTGAGAGCAGGGCTGAGCCGGGGCTGGTTTTGACCTCCCACCCTCCTGTTGCTCGAGGATTTTTGCCTTGGCATTAACACAGACAGGAAGCCTTTCCTGAAAAACCTCTCCTGGGAGGTGTAAATGGGGACATGGTTAGTGCTGGACTTGGCAGTGCTGGGTTAACAGTCGGACTTGATGATCCTTTTCCAGCTTATATGATTCCGTGATTCTCCGAACAGCGGAGGTGCAGCGTGGCTGCACCTCCAGGGAGAAATTCGCCCTTCCTGGCTTTGAAGAAAAAAGATTAAGAGCTTTTGGGCTGAAAAAAACCACCCAAAAAACCTCCACCAACAACTTTTGATAGGCACAAGGTTTTTTAGAAGACATGGAAAATGAACTCGGCACAAGAGTGGTGCAGTGGGGTTCCCCACCCCATATCTCAGCAGGCTTCCTGAGTGCTCTTTAATCCCACAGGACAACTCACATTCCTCACTGATTTGCTGAGCTGTGGCATGTATTAGTTTCCTGAGGGATTCACATGCTTGGCGAGGGAGGTTTAGAAGCAATTTCTTCTTTTATTGCATTTTTTCTCTTATTGTTCTTTGCCAATCAATAAGGGCATTCCAGAGGTTTGACATCACGATAGGGAGAAAGAATGAAGGTAGGAAATGAAAACACAAAGGGAAGCAGAGCCACAGACAGAGGCTTTGCTGCTCGGCTTATTTCTTGGCCAATTTTCCAAATTCCAGGCTCTTTCAGGATTATCTGGATCATAATTCAAAGCAAACATTCTTTCCATTGTGTAGGTCTCAAGCAGGTGAAATATCTCCTACCCCCGAGGTCATTTAGTAATAAAGAATGGAAATTCTTAGGAAGTGCTGGTGCTTGGAGCAACCTGGGCTAGTGGAAGGTGTCCCTGCCCATGGCAGGGGCTGGAACGAGATAGGCTTGAAGATCCCTCTCAACCCAAACCAGCCTGGGATTCTCTGATTCTACTCCTGTCTTTGTGGAGAAGGAATGGAGAGCTGGGATCAGCTCTTGGTTCCAGCATCTCTGATGTGCAAACCTGGCTTTGGTGTGTCCCAAGAAAAGGGGAAACTTCTAGAAATCAAGGCTGCTTTGAAATCTTAGCAGGCTGCAGAATCAGGGCAGGTGGAGTTGAACTTCAGAGTCATTCTACTGCTTTTGTCCATGGAAAAGTCAACTTGGTGAGAAGGGAGCCACCACCTTACTAGAGGTTGCAAGATTAAGCTCTAAAGGAGTTTCGAAACCAAGGTAAACTCCCTTCCTTCAGGGCATGAACTAGTAAAGAAACCTCAGCACAGTCATTCTGCGCCTGCTTCCAAGATTTTTATCCCTTTTTTGGAGCCGTGGCACTGGGCTGATGATGCCAGCAGGCTCCAGGGAATGAAGAGATGTTAAACTATGGATTGTTGCTTGTCTTTTGCTAAAGATTCCTAGGAAAGGCTCATGGAGAACCACATCTAACTCATGTTTTTGTCTGCTGCTCTTCTCATCTGTCAGATAACGAGCTGCCCCAGACCCAAACCAGGATCAGGCAGTGCTTTATTTCTGTTAAATGGAACGGGAGAGCAGCATTTTTGTTCCTCCACCTCCAAACCAACAGCAAGGTATTGATTCCTGAAGGAAATTAATTGAGTTTGGACCCTGAATTGACAGCACAGAGCTCCATTTAAGCCTTTAACAGCAATTCCTAAACTGAAAAAGAGGTGAAGGCTTAATTCCATGGCTGAATCAAGGGCTCCCAGCGTGGAGAACTCGAATGTTAAATGTCAGCATGGAGGCAGATTCCTAGGGCTGGTTACAAATCACTGGGATTTATTATCACTTTATATCCTAGGAACGCTGACAGCTTTAAATATAGCACCACAGCTGTGATGAATTGTTGGCATTTTTTTCTTGTTAGCCTTTTGTAACTAAATTTAAGGTATCCATTGCAGCCTGATCCAATTATGGAAGAGCAATTGCAATGGCTCCCCATGCAAGAGGCTGCATCTATTTTTGTCCGTGGAGCTTAAAGTCTGCATTTCTGAGCTCATGATTTATGGCAGGCTTTAAATTAATAATAAGGCCTCTCTGCACAGGCAAATATTTGTGTTTCAAGAGCCATTCAGCACGGACTGAGCCAAGGATCAGTTACAGTGACCACACAGATCCTATTTCAAACATCACCTGCCCTCGCACAATTATCATCAACTCCTCGCTAACGAGAGTCTTAAATTAATAGCCTCAACTATTGAACCCCAAAAGGTTCATTCTTGAGACAAAAAAAGCCATTTTTCAGCTGCATTTCTGCACCCTCGCCTCTGTGGCTGACTGGCAAGAGTCCATCAGTATTCCAGGGACAGCAGGCAGGTGTCCTGGAGCGGCAGGATCACGCAGGGAGCTGGGCACGCACAGATGTGACCGCACATACAGACCCCGGGGGTTGCACAGCTGAAAGGGAGAGAGTTAAACCCTCCCCACGCTGGTACTTAGCAAAGACACGACTCTGGGGACATCGTGGACTTTTAGAGCTGTCACTTCTCCTGCATTAATCGGTGGAAAATACACTGATTTCCTCTGGGAAGTGCTTGGAGACCTGCTGATGGGAAAAGCGAAGAGCCAAACGCTGTCAAAGCTGAAGAAACCTTCTGCAATTAGCCTTGTCTAGAGCAAGACAAGGATTTCTTTATTTTCAAGTATTTGGGGCTGTTGCAGCTTCAGGTTGCCTGTGGAAATGGACGTTCAGTTTTCTTTGGAATGGTTCGGGTTGGAAGGGACCTTTAAAGGTCATTTAGTCCGACCCCCCCACCCTGCAAGGAGCAGAAATGCTTCCAAACAAGCAGAACCACTGAAAAATACCCAAATCACTGAGGTTGGAAGGGACCTTTAAAGGTCATTTAGTCCAACCCCCCCACCCTGCAAGGAGCAGAAATGCTTCCAAACAAGCAGAACCACTGAAAAATACCCAAATCATTGAGGGTGGAAAAGACCTCTAAGATCATGGAAATAAAACCAGGGGATTCCCACCTTATTCTGGCAGCAAAACTGGGCATTAGGTGACAAACACCGCAGGGTGAACCACTTGAGCACTGGGTTGTTTAGGGAAATCAGGATTGGTGGATGTAGACAGAGGAGGGAGCTTTGGAGGGACACGGGTCGTCACCTTCCACTGCTCCAGAACAGATGGCAAAGCTGCTCAAGGCAGGGCAGAGATCAGGAGATTAAAAGGCACCACTTTCACTGAATGCCAGGCGTGACCTGGCAGGTTCAGTGAGCCCCACACAAGCCAAGCAACCCCTCCTTCCTCTTCCCATTGCCCTGGAGTTGCATTTCCACCCGTGGTACTCAGCATTGGCCTGAGGTGGAGAGCAGAAAGGAGCTCTGACAACCTACAAGTGTGTTTGCAGCTTGCGGTGGTGCTCATTAGGATCTGGAAAGTGGGATACAGCAATGCCTGGGTACAAACCTGACAGAAAACAGGATGGAAAGGGGTGCTCCCAGCTGGAGCAGTTGGAAGATGCCAGGAGGAGTCATGTCAGTGTCCATGGGTAACATTCCCTAGCTGGCTTTGTGGTAGAGGGTTGTTTCACCTATTTGGTGATTGGATATTAGGAAAAAATTCTTCATGGAAGGGGTTGTCCAGTGCTGGCACAGCTACCCAGGGCAGGAGTGGAGTCCCCATCCCTGGAGGGATTGAAAAGCTGTGTGGATGTGGCACCTGGGGACAGGGGTCAGCAGTGGCCTTGGCAGGGCTGGGGGATGGTTGGACTCGATGATCTTAGAGGGTTTTCCAGCCTAAATGATTCAGTGATTAAAGGTTCCTGCTGTGCTCTGAGCTCACGACCCTCAGCACCCCCAGGGTGAGCAAACAGGAGTTTGGAACCGCCCAGCTGGGTTAGGAGCTCCAGGAGGACGGAATTCCCAGCAGTGCCACCAGTGGCTGTGCCCATCCTCTGTGAGGGAGCACATGCTTGAGGCATCCACCAGCCAGGAAGCACAGGAATCCCAGGCAGCCAGGAATGCCCTCCCACTCTCAGCTCCTCAGACATGTGAAGCATCACTCAGAGCCTGCTCTGAGCTGTCCTGTGCCAGGGAAAACTCCTGTTCCCAGAGATCCTGGGGCCAGCCCCTCCGGAGGCCGCTATATTCTCTCTCCACTGTGTTCTACATGGGGCAGGTTAACAACCAGTTTATCCAGAGTCTGGGAAAGAGTTCCCTGATCCCTGGTGGTGGGAAAGGACTCATTTCCCCAGAACTCAACTTAAAACTGCAAAGCAGGGGCAACCTGGGGTGTCCCCAGCTGACCCTGACCACTTCCATAAATTCACCCATCACTCCTCAGTGCTAATTAACATCATTAATGCAGCAGGGCCAGCGAGTCTCGAGACATCACTCCCCCCCTCCCTCCATCTGCTCACGGTTTTCTCCCTGTTTTTCGCACTCCTCTGTTCCCACTGGGATGTTCTTCCCTCACCTCGCTCCTCACCCTGTCTGGTGACAAACCAAAGCCCCAGCTGCTTCCTATCAAGGTCAAAGCTGGCTGACAGACTTGAAAAGCTGGGTGAGCTTTTGCTACAAGACAGCCTGGCCCTGGGAGGGGGGGGGGGGGGGGACACAGATGACAGCAGCAATTTGTTTTTTCCCCCACAAAAATCTGAGATCTAAGGATTTTTCCCGAGTTATTCCTAATTCGGGGCAATGCTGGGGATGTTCTCCCTCCCCAGCTTGTTTGAGGGTTTAGCAGGAATAACCAAAAGCTAATTTGGTGGCATTACCTTGATTTCTAATGGACTCAGCCTTAGTAAAAAGTCATGTTAAACAGCAAAGTGTGATGCTTTCCCCTCCCTTAAGGGCTTCTCACCTCAGCCCAGACTCCAAACTCAGTGACACTGCAAGAATGTGCCTGGAAAAGCTGCAAACTTTGCAAGGCTGACATTAAAAAGCAAAACCCAAAGACACCTGAAGGCAGGAGAGAGCCCACAGCTCCCTGACCCCAGGATATGGGCAGCAGTTGGAGCTGCAGTGCTGAGCCCTGCTGTGATTTTCAAATAGCTCATTTATTCTGTCCTCACCGACTGCAATTATTTGTCCTTGGCTGTCCCAGCTCAGGACATGCAGCTTTTGCTTTCCTCTCTCACAAATCTTGCTGTGCAAGGAGCAAAATGAGCCCTGGCAGCAGGGACAGTTGTAAGAAATCCAAGGCTTCAGGGGGGCATTTACAAAGCTCTGCTTGCTTTTTAAGTGGTCTTTTTCCTGACCCTTTGTAGCTCCTGGTTGGTCAACCCACCCCATAAAACTCAGGCACCGGTCCAAGATGGTCTGATGCACAGAACCAGACTGGGCTTAATTTTTAGCTTGCAAAGCAGGGAAGGAGGAAAAAAAAAATCACTGGAGCCTTTCCTTTGGGTAGAGATTTCCCACAGACACAGCCCAGGCTCTTGTTACTGCTGACTTACCAAGTCAAACCCTGCTAAAAGCGTGACAGGACACCTGCAAGGCCCAGGGAAGAGCAGGAGCCATGAATCTGGAGTCTTCCCAGCTCCGGGATGCAAACCCTGCCCCACTGCACACTCAGAGTGCTCAGTGTGGCCTCGGGAGCATTTATCAGCCAGCCCCGGGGCTGATGATGAGATGATGGATGAATGGTGATAACCCAGGCCAGTTCCATGGGAATGGGGCCAGAGGAGCCCTTCCAGGGGCTGCAGGAGAAGCCTGACCTTGAAGCTGGGCTGAAACGATGCCAAGAGAGCTCACGCTGCCCTCCCCTAATGATAAAAACCCCTCTTCCCGAGAAACAGAACCTTCAAGGAAGAATAAAAACACAGGGAATAATTTCTCTCCCAAGATTCCCCGTTGCTCAGTAATTTCAGCATTAAGAAAGATTCGGGTGACATCTCGTTTTGGAACAACATCTGCCCCTGGTGACCAGACCCTTTCAAACTACTACAGCAACTGCAGTGCTCCAGCAAATCTAACCTCAATAAACTCTCAGCTTCCCTGGCATCTGGACAGTCAGGGGAAAAAAAATAGCAAATGCAGAAAGCAAGCAATCAAGTCAGAGTTTATTTTAATAACTTCAATAATCTCAGCTCTGATTAGCACTGGAGATTAAAAAATGTAAATATTTACCAGAACATCTTCAATATCCTCCTAGAGTCAAAAGGGCAGTTTCTCTGTGTCAGAGCTACGTGCTCTGGCAAACTCTCCCAGACAACTGTGGAATTATGCAAAGAGCTTCACTATAATTAATTATGTTCATTACAAAGCCAAAATATCGGAGTTTTATTTGCTTTCAGTTCCTGCTGTGAGTTTTCTGTGCTTTCTGCCTCCTGTGTGAGACTTGGGCAGCTCCTTCAACAAAAGTTGGGATTCCCACTTGGCTCCAGGAGCTGGGTTTAATGAAAACTAACAGGTAGTGTGATGCCTGCAGGAAATCAGGGCTGGGAGTCCTCCTCGAAGCCTCACATGGAGTTTAAGGAGGGCTGTCTTTGCTCCTCCTCCACTTCAGCAGCTCTTCAGCCCAGCCCAGCACGTCTGAGCACAAACCTGCCTGTCACCTGCCTTTCTTCTGCAGGAGATCACCGAGGGGATCAGAGGGGCGGGGCAGCTCTGCTGGGAGGAAAGGCTGGGAAAACTGGGATTGTTCAGACTGCAAAAGGGAAGGCTTTGGGGTGACCTAATTGTGGCCTTCCAGGACCCAAAGGAGACAACAAGAAAGATGGAGAGAGACTGTTTACAAGGACCTGGAGGGACAGGACAAGGGGGAATGGCTTCAAACTGCCACAGGGCAGGGTTAGATGGGATATTGGGAAGGAATTCTTCCCTAGGAGGGTGGGGAGGCCCTGGCACAGGTTGCCCAGAGAAGCTGGGGCTGCCCCATCCCTGGAAGTGTCCAAGGCCAGGTTGGACAGGGTTTAGAGCAGCTCCCAACCCAAATCATTCTATGATTCCATGATTTTCCAAGCCTTATCCACCCAGCACGCAGTGGATCTGCCCTGGGTTGCTGGTGACACTGGTTCCCAGTAGGCTCTGGATCAGTCCCACTGAAAGGAAACCAGGCCTGGCTCCATGCCCAGATTACCAGGCACCGTGTTTGAAGAGGCTTAAAGCTGGTCTTGATCACCAGAGGTGCCAGGAGTGGGTTGGATCCTGTCCTGCCCTCGGCAATAGGATTGCAGCTCAATTCCTCCCCACGGGCACAGAGCCTGTGGTGTTCAGCTGCGCTGGGGGACACTGGGAATCTGAGGGGAAGCAAAAGGAGCAGCCTATCCCGCCTTTCTGCTGTGATCCCACCTTTCCGCTGTGACCCCACCTGCCTTTCAATGCACAATTCCCAGTTCCTGTACTGAGCAAGTAGGTCAAGATGCCCCAGATGCCACCTGCCTTTTGGTCCAGGTCTCCAAACCCACCTTCCAGGGCCAGTTTCCCCCAGGGCTTTGAGCTTCAGGGGTTGGTTTACTCTGGATCCTGGATCCAGCCTGGGCACATGGAGATAATGGAGAGAAAAGCATCACCACTTTGTCCTTGAACCCCAGTCTTCTCTTCCTTGCCCACCTTATGTCCACAAGCCTCAGTCCCCCAGTGCCAAGTTTAACATCTCCATGGACTTGTGTCTGTCACTGATAGAGAAACCTGGGGGTCTCATGTAGATGTGTCACTTGGGGACATGGTTTAGTGGTGGACTTGGATGATCTCAGAGGGCTTTTGCAACCTAAATAATTCTGTGATTCTGCTTAGCAGCCCCACTGCTGGCCTGAGGAGGCACGAAAGCTGAGTGACACTGAGTAACACAGCCACGCTCGAGGAGCAAAGGGCCAGTTAATTGCTTCCAAAAGCCTGGCAGATGCCATGGCCCGGGTGAGGGGAAGGAGGGAGGTTTCCCTCCCTTCCAAATGGTGAGAAATTCCAGTAAGGACCTTTCCTGGAAGCAGGGTCAAACCAACCCGACCGTGTGAGCCCTTGTAATTGTGGTTGTTAAATCATGGAGTGAACAAAGATGTGGTGGTTGGGTTGGGCAGGAGATGCCTCTTTGCTTCAGGAGGGGAAACTCTTGTTTTTGGGGCATGGGGCAGGTGCAGGGGGGGCTCACAAAGATGCAGATCCCACAGAAAGGTGGGATCTCACAAGATCTTAGAGACTGGGAATAAAAATCAAGTCAGACAGGTGGGATGCAATTCTTAATAAGCCTGTAAAAGCTTTTAAGGGTCTTAAACCAGAATCTGAAACCAGGGTTTAAGAGGCAGAAACTACAGCTGAGAGGCAGCACTCACAGTAAACAAGTCTTCCTCGTGAAGATCCCACCAATTCTTTGAGCACCACCTGCAGAGACCAGGGCTGGCAGAGTTTAAAAGAAAGGGGAGGAATCAAAACCTCTTAATGCATCAAAAAAGCTCCTTGGAAATCTGGTTTGGTTTTTTTTAGTGAATACAAAATCTGGTTTGAGTTGAGATTAACCCAACGCAAGCAGAGCACGGAGGGCTCACAGGTCACCCAGTCACTGCTCAAAGGGGTGGGTTTGCTGCCAGAAATCTTAAAGCCAAGCGGGACTTTTGACCTGCTCTGCTGCTGGATCCCTTCCCATTTCGAACCTTAGGCCGAGTTTCACAGCAAGCCAAGCATTTGATTTGGCAGACCGTGTTCCAGACCTGCCTTTTAAGTAGTGCTGAGCCATTAAAAAGAAAATACACAGCTCCACAATACAACAAACCCAGCTGTTCCTGAACGGCAGTCAAGAGGGACAATAAGTTTTCTCATGTTGGGAAGAATTACCAAGCCTTTCCTTCCCTCTCAGCCAAACTAAGGAAGGGAAAGGCTCAGCAAAGGGCTGAGCAGAGCTCAGAGTAAACAGAGGTGAGCTGCAAAGTTGTCTCCAGGCTGAGCCCTCAAACAGTGGGGCCCAAAGGGAAATGGAAAAGCAAATATTAATGTCTTGCCGTTCACATGGCCTTGGAGAAAAGAGAACAATGCCTTCAGCTGGACACCACCTTGAGGTCTTCCTCCTCCTCCCCTCGTGCTCTGAAACGTCATCTTAGGAGCTGGGATTTCTTTGGATGGAGCAGGAGAGTGTTGAGGGCTGCCTGCTTTTCCAGTGCCAGAGGGAAGGATGACTTAATTCCAAAAGTGCCCCCCACCCAAAGTCGGGCTCCTCCTCAGGAAGGAAAAATCAGAAGCACACGAGGACCCCTCTGAGCTGGAGGCTGCCCCATCCCTGGAAGGATCCAGGGCCAGGTTGGAGCAACCTGGGCTAGTGGAAGGTGTCTCTGCCCATGGCAGGGGGTGGAACAAAACGGGCTTTAAGGTCCTTTCCAACCCATAGAATCCCATTCCATGATTCTATGGGAATAGTGCCTCTCCTGGCTGCACCAGCAGCCCCTGGAAGGTTCTGTCCTGCAGGCAGGAGATCAGCAATGGCAAGGGGAATAAAGAGGAGGCTGCTTGGCCCCTCATGGCTCAGGGAGGGGGAGGAGGCATCCCAGGTCCTTCTGTGCCTGCTCAGAGCTGTGCAGGCCACGCTGAAACACAGCTGGGCTCTTATCCAGGCCTGATTGTTCCAGAGGCAAAGGAGACCAGGAGGAAGAGGAGAGAGCCCTTGTGCTGGGCCATTGGATATGGGAGGTTGTCATGGAAACTGCTGCAGAATGAAAGGCTCCCTCTCTGTCCTCATGTGCTCTGGTTGAGGGGGTCCTTGCTGTGGTTCCAAAGCGAGGGCTCCCCTCGGGATGAGGCTGTTCCAGCAGCGAGACCCCACCTTGGGAGAGATGTGCCGCTGTGGGGTGTTCATTGTGCTCAAACAGGGCGGTTTGTTGGGCCTGAGCAGCAGCCAGGGCTGTGCTGCCCTCTCCTTTGGTCCATCTCCTCTGGAGCAGGGCAGGGATAACAGCCTGTGGCCTCCCAGGGATGCGGCGCCACGGAATCATGGAATTTCTGAGCTTAGAAAAGACCTCCAAGGTCACCAAGTCCAACATTTGACCAAACAGCACCTTGTCAACTAAACCACATGGCCACATCCAGGCATTTTTGAACCCCTCCAGGGATGGGGACTCCCCCACCTCCCTGGGCAGCCTTTTCCAACGCCTGACCGCTCTTCCAGAGGAGAAGTTTTTCCTAATGTCCAACCTGAACCTGCCCTGGCACAACTTGAGGCAATTCCCCCTTGTTGCTTGGGAGAGGAGGCCGACCCCGACAGCAAGGACAGTTGGGGTCCGTCTCTGGCAGAGAAGCTGGAAAACCAGGGGCAGGCTTTGCCCTTCTGCTCCAGCTGGAAGGTCCACAAGCCACCTTCCCACCTGGTTTCCCTGCTTTTGCTGCCTGACCTGGGATGTCCCGGTGCACAGCGTGGGTCTGGCAGGGCCACCCGTCAGAGGGGGCATGAGTTAATCACCTGTGCTGGCTCGGAAATAGGCAAGGATGGGAAAGGCTTAGCTCTCAAAACTGGGCTTCATAAAGTCGTGAAGAGACCTGCAAATCATCAGGGCCACCAGGTGAAGAGGGCTGAGATGGACAGTCGTGCACAGGTATCTCACGACACGCTGTGCTTGAGCCCTTCTGTCTGACACAGGAGGAAACCTCTTAAAAAGGAATGGTTTTATCCTTCCTTTTCCCAGACAGAGCCAAAACCTCAGGTTTTTGTTGGGAGTTTTAATAAACCTCCTAGTGGGGGATGAACTGCTGTTTTATCGTTCCATCTCTCACATTCTTTCCCCAAATGGCCTAAGATAAGTTGTAACTTATTAAAAATCAGAGGAACAGACTGAAAAGCCTCAATAGCAGTGGTTTGGGTTTTTTTTTCTGCAGAGCAGCCAGTAAATTATGCTGTGCTGTAACAGAGCAGGTTCATTAAACTGGACCACTTTGATGTTATCTCTGCTGAGCTGCAGGAAAGGCTGGGAAAACACGTGATACTTGGAGGGGAAAACACTTGTTTTGTTCATTAGTATGCATTAAAGCCTGGCTGCCTGGGAGCCAGGCATCACAGAGTCAACAAAGCAGCTCTGATTTCAGGTGAAAAGCAATATCCACCCTAACAAGTTCGCTCTAAGCCACCCTGAAGCTCAGGTTTTTCGCAGAGACCTCCAGCAATAACCCTCATGTCTGAGTTCTGCAGCCCAGGGGCAAAGAGAGCTCCTGCCAGAGCTCTGTGAGACACAAAGAGCTGCAGGTTCCTCTCAGAGAAGCCCCAGAGGAAGGAAGTAAAGTGGTGGGACACCAAGGGTGAGGGGCTGAGGACCTCCAGGCAGGAGGTGAAGTGTCAGGGCAAGGCTGAATTGAGACATGATGTCATGGATATGAAGATTTCAGAGGAAAACTCTGCAAACAAAGACACACTCCTTCCACTGAGGAGAACCCCAACGCTGATTTGGGCCATGGACAGATCTCTTGCTCCTCTTGGGCGGGCAGGCAGTGAGGGATCCTGAATCCATAGGGATGGGGCAGAATGTTTAAAAAAAAAGTCAAAATCCCACCGATACTCCTTGCAGTGAAGAAGCCTGGTCTCGTCTTGAAATAATTAAACTTGTCTCTTGATTGCTCAATTCCAGAGCAGGGTGGGGAGAAAAGCTGGAGTTATCTCTGTGATGAGCAGCTCCAGTGTTCCCTGCTCCTGCCTGAAGCCATTAAGGCACGGTCAAAACCAACTGAGGGCTGTTTTTTAATTACATAGTGCACGTAAACAAGATAATTTAGCTCAAATACCATCACAGGATCTCCTGAGCTGGAAGGGACCCACAAGGATCATCCAAGTCCAACTCCTGGCTCTGCCCAGGACACCCCAACAATCCCACCCTGTACTTGAGAACGTTTCCAAGTGTTCCTGGAGCTCTGGCAGCCTTGGGGCCGTGCCCACTGCCCTGGGGAGCCTGGTCAGTGCCAACCACCCTCTGGGAAGGTAGTGAGGATCAGCAGCTGGGATGAAGTTCTGCCATGGAGAAGGTGAGGAGAAAGGGCTCAGCTTGGAGAGGGCTCCTGAGAGAGACCCCAAGGAGACACGGACATCCCAGCTGGAGGGAGAGGTGAGTTAGGAATGATGGCCCACCTCCAGGGTGCAGGGGGAGGATGTAAAGATGCTAGTGAGCTGAGGCAGGTCCCAGCTGATATTTCCCCCCAAAATACCCTGCTCAGCTCTACTGCATCTCTCGTGCTCCCAGCAAATGCTGAGCACCACTGGGATGTGCTTGTTCCCTGATGGATATCTTTCGTCCCTGCAAAACACTGCAGACTGTTTCAGTAATAAACATGAAAAAAAGGCAGCTCAATTACTGTTCCCCCCCTCTTTATGTAACAATTTATTTTACAGCCTGATTGCTGGCACCAGATGTGGGTTTACCAGCAGCTTTAAAGAGTCTCACTCCTGGAGAAAACGAAAAAACCAATAGCAAAAAGGACATTTTGGGGCGGCACAGTCAAGTGTTCATATATTAAATTGTGCTGAGACAGATCTTGCCTCCAAGAGCCTAATCATGGGAGCCTGAAGTGGCTGCTCAGCACTTCCCAGCAGCAGAGATGGGGCTCAGCACTCCCAGCACACCCATCCCTTCCCAAAAGGGCTTTGCCCTTGCCCTGCCCACCTCCTGGTTTTTGCAGGACCCTGGAGGTCGCTGAACCTTTTCCTTGCACCTTCCCACATCCCATGATAACGGGGAAAGAACGTGTATCTGGAGCTGGAAAACAGCTTAGGCTTGGAAGATTTTAAATGAACGTGGAGAAGCAGCAAAAGGAGATGATGTGTCTCATCCTCCTGGGAGGCTGTAAATGGGCTGCACTTGCCTCTCAGGGAAAAGCTGGGATACAGGCAGAGTTTCTCTGTCTCTCCAGGTGTGGTACCCAAAAGGAATGCAGCTCATTTAATCAGCTTTTCCTTTGCAAAGCCTCCCAAGGCTGCTCTGTGGGGGTGTTGCTGGAAGTCTGTCCCAGGGCAGCTCCTCCCAGCCCACAGCTTCCCAAACCTCTGGCAGACCCAGCTCTCCATGGGTGAAAATCAAGGGACCTGAGAGCCCCTTCCAGGGCCTAGAGGGGCTCCAGGAGAGCTGGAGAGGAGACAAGGCATGGAGGGACAAGACAAGTGGGAATGGCTTCCCAATGCCACAGGGCAGGGTTAGATGGGATATTGAGAAGGAATTCTTCCCTAGGAGAGTGGTGAGGGGCTGGGATGGAATTCCCAGAGAAGCTGTGGCTGCCCCATCCCTGGAAGTGTCCAAGGGCGGGTTGGACGGGGCTTGGAGCAACCTGGGCTAGGGGAAGGTGTCCCTGCTCACGGAACAAGATGGTCTTTAAGGTCCCTTCAACCCAAGCCCTTCTGGGATTCTGTGAGTGTATTCCAGTGCAAAGACACGAGAGAAACGAGCTTTTGGAACCTTCTGCAGCTTCCTGAATCCCAGCCAGGACAGATGACAAGGTAATATTTTTTTAATGCTTTGGAAAGGAGGGAATGCAGCCCGGGACTTGTCCAGGGACAGTCCCTGGAGCTGGCGAGGAGGTGGCAGTAAAAGTGTTTTTAAAGAGAAATCCGACTCTTTGGGTATTTCCCCGCGGGTGTTCCTGCCATTCCCTGTTATTTCCTGATTGCAGCAGCTGAGTCACCAGTGAGAGAGTTCAGGAGGAAAATTAACAGGTCCTGGTGTCCCTGGCGACCTCTCCAGAAAACCAGAGCTGGGAGTTTTGCACGTGGGATGAGCAGAGGGAATTTGTGAAAGGCCTGAAAGTTGGGCCAAGACTGACAGGAATTAGCAATGAAGATGCTCAGAGTGGGATGGGAAGCGAAAGGGGAGCAGGGAAACAGCGGGAAGTTTCCCTCTTGTTTAAAAAGGTGTAAAAAATGAGGATTTTTGTGTTTTGCACAGAAACTTGAAGTGCCTGTCCTTAATTTTGTCCAGTTTTTGAACATAATTGGTGGGTGACATTTGGGGAGAAAAAGATTGATATTTTCCTTGAAGATCCAGGCCCTAGAGCCCAACCCTCACAAACTGTGAAGATTCTCAGGCTGACAAGCTTTGAGGTTAAAAAGCAGTGACAGACCCTGTCACCTGAACAGAAGCAACTGGCAAATTCAAAAAACCAGATTTTTAAACTCAACAATCCCCCAAATCGTGATTTTCCAAACACTGGCCCAGTGCTGGGTGGCGGGATATGGGGTGGTGGAAGAGGTGAGGCTGATGGGGCATCTTAGGAAGAGGGAGCTGCCCCAAATCCTGGGCTGGGTGAGGCTGCTCCAGCTCCAGACCCAGACAACCCTTTCCCATGTTATCCCATAACTCCTGTGCAATCCCAATCTGCCCTTCCCCTGCACCCCATAATCGACCCCTACCCCAGGCAGAGAGTCCCTAAGGTCCTGGATGTCACATCCCACAGCTCTGGGAGTGTCCCAGGCAGGGCTTTTCTCCCCCGGGCTGAGGCAGAGCCGTGTGTCCTTCAGAGGGAAGGCAGGAAGGCAGCAGGGAGTGCAGGGGACGTCTCCATATTATTTTTCTTCCCAGACTGGGCTCAGTGCCAACAGTGCTGCTGGTATAAATAATGGAGTGTGATGACAGGGACATTTTTAAAGGAGAACAAATCACCAGACTACTTTTTTTTTGGGCTTCGTTCCTCTGGTCTAAAGTGATGCTAATGAGGGAGGTCAAGCCGCTTCCATCTCTCCCTGCTACACAGTCTGGGACATTTATCTCTTTTGACACAAAGAAACCCCTCCCACCTCCTAAAGCAGACTTTCATCTTTCAGTTTGCATGGCTGGGGTGTCCCTTTCCAGGAGTAAAACTCCTGCAGAAGCTGTGATGGGCTGAGGCACCAGCACTTTCCCCACCGGCCTCGCTGCCCAAAGCACTCAGCTGGAACAGCCCTGCTGGTGGATCCCGCATCCAGGATGCTTCAAGGACACCTCGGGATGTGCTGGGAACATCCTGGGTTGGAGCAGCGCTGGGGACAGAGCCAGCTGCCCCCAGGGAGGGCTTGGAGCACAGCAGGACTCCCAGGGAATGTTATCCCAGGGATAACATCTTGGCAAGCAGCGTGTAAGGGAGTGTCAAGCAGCACTTGGAGTGACATCATCTTTCCAGACCTGATCTCATAGCCCAAACATCCCATATTCCAGTGATCCACGTGGGAAGCTCTCCCATTTCCAGAACAGCAGATGCCAGACCACACACATGTTGGTTATTTGAGTAAAACTCCATGTATATTCCCCTGTGCATTCAAATCCCTGAAGTTTGGGAGACAGCTCCCAGGGAGCCAGCTTTTCTGGGAGAGTGTCGCCTTTCCTTCCTGTTGTGGCAGCTGGAAGTGGCTCAGGAGCTCCCATCCTCACAGTAGCAAACCTGGGCTCCCAGCTCCTCCTCTAGGGGCAATTGAGATGTGTCTTGTTGAAGGGCTGGGATCTGGGGTCTGTTTCCCAAGGGGAAGATGCTGCCTCCTCCAGACAGGCTGGATGTTCTCAGGGAGGATTCCAGGGAAGCTGGCAGAGCTCAGACAAGAGGAGTTGACTCCTCCAGGGTGCAACTCCTCATGGAAGGAAGGTGGTGGATGTTGAAATGTCCCCTGGGTGCTGGGGCACCTGAAAATCATTGGAGGAACAAGAATTCTTGGGAGATCATGGAGTCACAATTTGGGTTGGAAGGGATCTTAAAGACCATCTTGTTCCGTGGGCAGGGACACCTTCCACCAGCCCAGGTTGCTCCAAACCCTGTCCAACCCGCCCTTGGACACTTCCAGGGATGGGGCAGTGTCGTGACAGCTTCTCTGGGCAACCTGTGCCAGGGTCTCCCCACCCTCCCAGGAAAGAGTTTATTCCTACACCAGATGTCCCCAGGTAGGTGTTTACAGAGGAGAGACTAAAAATGCTGTGGCCCGTGGCAGCACAGTTGGGAAAACACATCCAGAATAATTTCTGGGAGAGATAAACTGGGGTCATGGCCATATCCTGGCTCTGGGAGCACTTGTGGTGCCCAAACAGGCAGGGATTTCTCTCACTGCCAGGTGGAACGTGCAGGGCAGGTGGAAAACAGCTCTTGTTACCCACGGAAAGCTTTGTTAGGAAAGGGAAGTCACTTCCAATTATCTGTGCTGAGCCCTGGTATATTTGTCAGGTGAGGTGAGAGCCTGGAAAATGAGGATTGGCTCCTGTTGGGCACTGGAGCATTGCTCCAGGCCACCAAACCTTGCCCTTCAGGGCACCAACACCTTCCCTCCAGGACACCCAAGCCTTTCCTCCATGATTCATAAACCTCTCGCTGGTGGGAATGGCTCTGGGTGAGCTCATGGAATCACAGAACAGGTTGGGTTGGAAAGGACCTTTGCCATAAGCAGGGACAGCTTCCACTGGCCCAGGTTGCTCCTGAGGTCCAGACCTGGCTCCCAGCCCCATATCTTGTTGCACTCCTGATTCCCGCTGGGATTTTGGCCTTATTTAACAGGAGAATGGTGATTTTGCTCCGGTCTAAGGAAAAAATTCCCCATGGCCTCATTTATGTTCACCTTTAATGCAAATTCCTGGCCAAACCATCCTGAAAATGCTACTGGACACCCTCCTGCAGGGCCAGCAACACTGGCAACCCCAAACCCCCCAAGACCCTGGCTCAGTTCCTTAAAAATCAGAAGTTTATTCACATTCATGGTCCTTTCTTTTCCGTTCTGCAACCAGCTCAACAATCATAAGATTAAGAAAAATACTTTTTTTTTAATAAGGAAAGCAAAAATTATTAATTAATAGCCTTTCTTTCAACAGAAGAATATAAAATACCCTAAGAAATACAGTAAGAAATAGTGGTGATCCTGCCTGTGTTTCAGAAAAGCTGTTTTCTTGCTTTATTCTCCCAGATTACTGGGTGACAACAAACCTCTAAGAAATATTCATCTTTGAAAAGAGAGAAAGAAATGAAAAAGCCCGAGACAAGTCTCAGTTCCCTGGAGCATTCCCATTTGGTGAACGGGCTGTGTGTGCCTGACACTAATTAATTAATTTCCTCAATTTAAATTGCTCCTTCTGCATCCCCAATCCACAGGAAAACTGAAAACCAGACCTGAATACATAAGAGGGGAAGCAGAGTTTATTTAAGGTATAGTTTAACAGCAGATTGGATTTTTTTTGTTGTTGTTTGTTTGTTTTTTTTCTGTTCTGTCTCCCAGACTGAGTTTGGTGTCCAGGGATGCAGCAGACTCCCGCTGAGCTATTTTTGACCCATTTGGGGTCAGGGATGTGTGCTGGGAATGGTTTTAAAGCTGTAGGAAGAGCAGCAGGGACACAGGCTGGGAGACGTGGGGGCTGTTCCCTCTGCCGAACCACGCGGGAATCACCCAATTCCAGGCTGGCTGAGGTGGGAAGGGACATCTAGTCCACCCCCCTGCCATGGGCAGGGACCTAGCCCAGGTTGCTCCAAGCCCCGTCCAGCCTGGCCTTGGACACTTCCAGGGATGGGGCAGCCGATAATTTACCTGTCCCGTCACCCAGATAATGTATAAAGTATTGAACGTGATCGAATTCCTAAGATGAGCCAGGAAAGCGCGTGGCAGCCGGGACCTCTGGAGCTGGACGTGCCCCGCGCGGAGGGGGAACCGGGGGATGCCACCACCCGGCTGGGGACAGAGGGGACAGCGCCAGCTCCGCTCCATCCAGCAGTGCAACGCTTCCCTCTAGCGACACAGGAGCCAAAGAACAACGCTCCCACCGCGCTGGAATTCCAGCAGTCGCAGGGAATTCTGTGGTTGCACGTGGCATGGGCTTGGCGTGGGGATTTTTTTTGCCCTCATCCTTTAAAACTCAGGCTCTGTACATTGGAAACGCCCCTTTTGCCACCCAGCTCCGGGACACTCTGAGGGCCGGGGGGGCTTCCCTGCTCCTCTTCCGAGGAGGATGATTTGGGTGCTTCACCCCCTCGCCTTCTCCAAAGCCTGTCGGGGGTTATCTCTGCTCCCAGAGGACAGTCAGCCCCAGTGACAGTGTCCTGTGTCCTGCAGGGACGGGCACACAGACCCCACGTGCTGGGCTGGTGGAGCGGGTCAGCACTGCTCCCACACTGCCGGGACCTCCTTGGGTCCAGAGGGCTCAGCCCCTCCCTCCCCTTGGCAGCAAAAACGTGCAAAAGCCACAGCCTGGATTGGGCTCAAAACCAGGTCGCCCAGAGAAGCTGTGGCTGCCCCTGGATCCCTGGAAGTGTCCAAGGCCAGGCTGGATGGGGCTTGGAGCAACCTGGGATAGCGGAAGGTGTCCTGCCCATGGCAGGAGGTGACACTGGAAGAGCTTTAAGGTCCCTTCCCACCCAAACCACTCTGTGATTCTGTTAAATCCTTCTTGATTTCCACCCTGGTTGTGGCTATCAGGGAGGCCCCCTGGCAAATCAGGGTGAGAAAACTGCTGCCTTCCTCAGCAGCCAAAAAACCCCACCCTGGCTCAACTCATATCAATCTTATTCTGCTTTTATTCTGCTTTTTGTTTTTGCAGCCTGAAAATACGACTAAAGACATCCAAAACGTAAACTGTGCCTTAAATGGGGAGAACATGGAGACACAGCCTGTCCCAGGCAATTATGTAAATCTGCATTAGGCTCCAACTGTGATGGGAAGGGAAGGAGTGGGAGGGGGCAGTGCTTTCCCTCAGAGCTGCCGGGTGTGAGGGGCTCCTTTGTGTCCCCAAAACCCAAGGCTTGTCTCTGGGCCATCACCAGGTGGCCCCAGAAAACAGCTTTTGCCTGTCTTGCTGACCCTCCTGCGGCTGATGGTCCACACAAAGCCGTGGATTTTTAGATAGGCTGGGAAAGGGACAAGCAGGGACAAATGCCACGTGCTGGTTTGGCAGCCAGGCTGTGCCCTGCCCCTGGCACAGCCCAGGGCAGGATGGGTTGGTGATGGAGGTGGCCTGGATTAATCCCTGCCACAAAGACCCCTTGTGTGAGCCCTCCTGTGTCCACAGGGTCCATCTGTGAAGCTCAAGCAGGGGAAGATGCTTCTTTGCTCCCCTGACAGCAGGTCCTGTGCCTGTCCTTTGCCTGTCACCCAGGGCGATGAAGTGCTGGATATCCAGTAGGAAATTCCTGCCCCAGCTCTCCATCCACTCCTCTAGCCAGCTCGAGGAACTCAGTAAAAATATAAAAGGCCGAAAGAGGGCAGGTTTTAGCTCAGATTCCTTCCCCTGCCCAGCAAACACAGGTACTGGCTGGAGCAGGAATGTGCTCCGGGAGCAGGACACCCACAGGGCACCCCCAGCCTCTGGCTACTGAATCTCACAATGGACACGCCAAGGTTTGACCACAAAGCCCCAGATCTCCTTTCCAGGTGATGTCCCCCTGAGGTGACCTTCCCAAGGCTGATCTGTTCCTCGTGTTCATGTCCCCCCTCTCCTGCCTTCCTGCCCTGGGATGAGCATGATAAACCTGGCTTGGGCTGTAATCCCAGCCCGGTGATGTGAGCACACAGCTCCAGCCCTATTTCCACACTTAATTACATGACCTGGACCCCACTTGATTGAGTTACAGCTTTGCTGCAGCTGCCTCTTGGATTGGCAGGCAGGGAATGTTCAGCACCGAGTGGAATCACATCGATGGGCTATCAGTGTCCTCACACTGGCTGCCTGGATGATGCCAAGCAAAGGGGGAATTCCCTAGATCCCAGAGGCTTAGGAGCATCTTCATGGAATAACAGAATCCCAGAATGTTTTAGGTTGGGAAGGACCTTAAAGCTCATCCTGTTCCACCCCCTGCCAAGGGCAGGGACACCTTCCACTAGCCCAGGTTGCTCCAAGCCCTGTCCAACCTGGCCTTGGACACTTCCAGGGATGGGGCAGCCACAGCTTCTCTGGGCAGCCTGTGCCAGGGCCTCCCCACCCTCCCAGGGAAGAATTCCTTCCCAATATCCCATCTATCCCTGCCCTCTGGCACTGGGAAGCCATTCCCCCTTGTCCTGTCCCTCCATCTCTTGTCCCCAGTCCCTTTCCAGCTCTCCTGGAGCCCCTTTAGGCCCTGGAAGGGGCTCTCAGGTCTCCCTGGAGGCTTCTCCTCTCCAGGTGAACCCCCCCAGCTCTCCCAGGCTGTCCCCAGAGCAGAGGGGCTCCAGCCCTGTCCCCATCCAGCCTCATCCTTCCAGCCCTGCGGCTTTGGTTTATTTAAGCTGCTGCTACAGAAGGAATTTGAGGCTGCCTTGAGGGGTCCATTAGTCAGGTGTGGATTAACAGCTGAGATCTGACCTCCCACATTATCCTGGTGCATTCTTTTTTTCCCTAAATCAGGCTCCAGCTGAGCAAAGGAGCTGTAAAAAAAACTCTGCTAAACAGTGCAGAGCTGGATTTTCCCCCTCTGGCCATGGAGTGGCTCCTTTCACGGAGGGAAAAAAAACCCGGAAAACAAAAACCAACCAAGAAATCAAAAAGAACAGGCAGCAAATGCTCTGACATTTTGGGGGGCTAAGCAGAAATTTGTGGTGCAAATCACCTGAGGAGGCAATTTGAGGTGCTGTCTTGCTGCTGGAGAGCCCTGGGTGATTCATGAGCCCTAAATCTCCAGCAGCCTGTGCTTTCACTCTCCTTGCCTTGCTTGCTGCTCGGAAGGCTCCAAGATTTACTGCCCTGGGAATGGGTGCTGGGAAATGGAGGGATTTTCTGAGCCTCCTGCTTATCACTGGCAGCAAGGCTAATCCATTTTTCCTTCCTTTTTTTTTTTTTTTTCCCTTTTTTATTTTTACCGTGGGGCAGAGTGACACAAAAAAGTTAGAGAGGGAAATCTGCATCCCTGACTCCTTCCCCAAGAAAAACTGCCCCGGGGCAGGAATTTTGGGTAGGAAGGGGCTGAGATCATACATCATCCAGGATGGGAATGAGGGCTGGGTGGGGCTTGGAGCAACCTGGTCTAGGGGAAGGTGAGGGGGTGGAATGAGATGGTCTTCAGTCAGGTGTATGTCCGTCCCCCCTCAGCCCAATTTTCCCTAGAAGAGCTGTGCTTTGTATCCATACTCAATGCAATGTCCTGGGGGAATGAAACCACCAGGGTTTCAGTGCCTTCTCCTCGAGTCCCAGGATAATTGGGAGCAACAACAGCAGCTCTTCCGAGCAGTTATTTACCCAGCTGGAAACCAGGGAGGGACAAGGGGTTATTTCCCTCCAGACAAAGGGTGTTGGATGTCTGGGATGCAGCTCATCCCGGTGAGAGGAAAGGGTTGCTCCTCCCTTGCCCTCGGGGAGGGTCTCAGCCACACCTAAATGCGTCTTCAGGGAAGCAGAGACAGGGGATGGAGTATCTCTTCCCAAATCCCAGAATGGTCTGGGTTGGGAGGGAACTTAAAGTTCATCTCATTCCACCCCCTGCCATGGGCAGGGACACCTTCCACCAGCCCAGGCTGCTCCAAACCCTGTGTTTGGACACTTCCAGGGATGGGGCAGCCACAGCTCCTCTGGGCAACCTGTTGTGGTTGAACTCGATGACCTTACAGGTCTTTTCAAAATTAGTGATTCTGTGATTCTGTGGCACCTTCGGAGGGCAGCAGCAATCTGGGCACATGGAGTCCCAGATGCAGCACAGAAACCCCAAAAGCTGCTGAAACCTCAAGCCCTAAAATGATCAAAGGAGGAGATCCTGCTTTCCTCACTCTGCACACGTAGGATTTTATTCCAGGCATCCAAGCAGTCAGTTAGGACGCCAAACCTGAGCGTGGATGTTAAGGGAGGAGTGTAGACGCTGTTTGGCTGGATCTGGAATGCGAGGCAGCCCCGTGTCCCCTCCCGATGGGAGGCAGCACTCGGGGCCGGGCCAAAATGACGTCTGGCATCTCAGCAAATCCCGGGAACAAAGGCGAGGAGTTTGCTGCTTTTGTCCCTGCCTGCTCCAGTCAGGTTTGTTCCTCCTGTCGAATTTCGCGGCTTGGCAGGGAAAAAGGGACGGGCAGAGTTAGGCCTGCAGTGCAAGCATAGCACTAAAAGAGTGATTTTTGGTAAAAATCCCAGCCTAACCCACCAGAAACCCTTTGTGCTCGCCTTGCTTTAACCTGCAAGGCTGTCCTTGGTCCGTGGGAGTTTGCAGAGGACATTTCCAGGCAGTTTCACTCCGAGGAGATTCCTCTTTATCCAGCAAAAATGGGTAAGCTGTGGCGTTCTGTCCCAGGATGCTGAGAAGGAGAAAAGCCTGTAAAGCTTCCTTGTAGGTTTGCATGAATTCATGGAGGGGAAAAAAAAAAAAAACCTCGCCAAAAATTCTAATTCACACCTGCCCTGGCCCCGTGCTCCTCCAGCTGTTTCCACTCCTGGCTGCTGGGCCACATGGATTTTGGGCTGCCTTGGAAAGGCTGTTTCCAGACTTTTGGAGGAAGTTTGTTTTTCCTCTGTGGCTGTTTCAGTGTTTCCTGGGGATGAGGCTGTAAAGTCGGCTTTAAGCTGGTCCTTGGAGGACTTTGCTTGGCCTGAGGAGGCATCTGAGGTCATGATATGGAGCTGAGCTGCTGTGCTGCAGATGAACGGATTATTTCTCACCCCTGCATTAGGAGCTCTGTGGATTTAGTCATTTCTCCACTATATTGTTGCTTTTATCCACCCCTCCATCCCTTTCTCCAGCCTCCCCTCCACACACCCCTCCATCCCTCCCTCTGCACATCCCTCTGTCCTCCATCCACCCAGGAGCTCTTGGAGACACCTCTGAGGCTCCAGACCTTGGTGCTTGTTCCAGGAGCCTGCGTGCTCCGGGAAGGAGCGGGCAGGGATGGAGGAACCTGCTCCAAGGGACGCGGGGTTGGACGCTGGCTGGTGAGACAAAGCACAGGAAAACACCCAAGTGAGGCTTTTCTCCAGAATCCACTGGAGAAACTGCTGGCAGGAGTGTGAATTGAGCACTTACAGGGGTAATCTTGTGTGAAATGTTCAGTAACGGTCTGTCCGCCCCTCTTCATTCCCCTGTGCCCCTCTGCTCTCCCCCATTAACCCTTTCCAGGGCTGTCACCCTCCTGCAGCCCCGGCTTTCCCGGGAGGAACGAGTCCCATTAAATCCGCGATGCTGTTTTCCCTCAGAGTTGACATCCAAAAGGCTCCCCTGTGACTCACAGGCTATTCAGCCCTTAACGATCCTGCAGTGCCTGGCCTCGTTATCCGGTGAGTGGGATGCAAAGTCTTCGGAAGGGAGAAGAGCAGATGAAGGGGGGAAGGAGAGGGGCACAAGGATGCTGACCACGACAAGGTGCACTGACCCCCAAAGCCTCCGCCAAGGGCTCCACAAACCGGGATGAGACTTTCCTACACCGCCAGTGCTGCCTCTCCGAGGAACTCATCCATGAAACCCCCCGAGCCAGTTGGAGACACCAGTCCCGTGCCTTGTCCCACCAGTGGCTATTCCAGAAGCGGCTGCCGCAGTTCTGGCGCTCAGCGCAGCCTTCGGGCTGTTCCCGCATCCCAGAGGAAATGCCATTGATTATCCCAGGGATCCCCAAGAACGGGGGCAGCCCTAATTACAGCCCCGGCCTGTTCACTTCGCTTGGGTTGGTGTTTCTGCTCGTAACGCAGAAACAAAAGGCAGCGGACTAAGGCAAGTGACGCCGCTATGAAGGAACGAGCAGGGGAGGGAGACAGGATCTCGAATGCTCCAGGAGTTGGGATGGTCTCTGCAAACCGATTTTCCCCCTCTCGAGGTCATCAGATTCGGCAAAAACCTCTGGCACAAGCTGCTGCTCCAGGGTTTCGCTTTGCCTGGGTGAGGAAGGGCTAATTGGAGGCAGATTAAAAGTCACTCTTCGGGATGATCCGTGAGCGGCCGTGGAAGCGCGGGAAGGATCGCTCCGTTGGCTCTGGATGTGTGAGGACTCCGGGGCTCTTTGTGTTCCGGAAAAAAAAAAAAAAAAGAATTAAAAAAGATGTTTTGAAGCGCAAGATGAGCTGGGGGAAGGGAGATGGGATGGGGGAGAACTGGGAAGAAATAATTGCCATGTCTGAAAACAGTTACTATGGCAGCAACAGTCTTCGCGCTGCCGGAGCGAAATGTTGGGGAGCAGCGAGCGGTCCCTTTGTCACATCCTCAGACACACATTTAGATGCTAATGCTGGCTTTAACCTTGGCTGCTTAACCTTGATAGGCTGGGGAGGGGGGGAGGTAGGGGAGAAAAAGCAAGGAAGGGGGGAGAGTATGGAAAAGATGGGTTTCCTCTCCCTAAATTTGCCACCGAATGGACTTGGCAGACTCCTCTCAGCTGCCATTAACACTGTTATTTCTACACTTAATATTCCGCGGAGGTCTTAACAGCTTATTTATGGGTAGCTGGCATTAGCTGCAGCATAATTCACCGCTGAGACGCTCCTGTTTATCTCCATCCCCTTGGGATTGTCTCATATAAGGCCGCTTTTGAGCACATCCGCAGGTTTGATCGGCCTGACTATCTAATCTCGCCTTTTTTATAACCGGAGGGGTGCAAAGGAGGGAAGTCTCCCCTTTGGACTTTTGGGGGGAGGAAGGGGAAGAAATTTTGGTGGCCTGTTTCTCTTTTCTCGAGGCTCAAAGCTGTCTCCAGCAGCAGGGATGAAGGAGGAGGGAGAGGGGGAATTCCCTGGGTTGTGCTACCTGACACAACACCGAGGGCTGAAACAGCAACTCCTGCACTCCTGGACCCGAGCGCGGGCTCGCAGCCCGAAGGTAAATTCCTAAACCGCAGCCCGACTGCACACAGATTAGCCACGAATTCTGGGAGCAGCCCGGGATGCCCTCGCCTTGGGATTATCCTCACAGCAGCCTTTAAGAAAGCTTTTGCTGGAGGCATTCGGGCAGGAGAGATGAGAGTGGTGCCAGTGCCGTGTCTGCTGCTGGCAGGGCTCACAGATATGACACTATTCTTCTATTTCTGACATTTTTTTTCCTCTTTAATGCTCCAGCTCCTGGAGTCGGGTGATCACTCGCGGCTTCCTCCACTTGCTCTCGGAACCTTGTTGCTTTGGTGTGGGGGCGAAGTAAGACCTGAGCTCACACCGGCTCAAAGATCAGTCGGCCAAGGACAACCCCGCTGCACAAAATATTTTCATTTTCCAGCCCATCCAGCACCTGTGTCTTGATTTTGGGATGGTGGTGCTGCTCACACGTGCCAAGGAGCATTTCTCCCACCTGCACATTGCTGGGGATGGAGCTCCTTGCACTTTTCCCGCTGTCACCACATGGTGATTTCCACCAAAACTGTGCCCAGTGTCACCTCCAGAGACTGTCACAGGAGCTGCCTGTATTTTTAATGATGGCATGTGTAGCCTTATCTCCATGCAAGGCCACAACACACATTCTTGGGATGAAATATGGATAAGAGAAATGATCCCACTCCAGCCCGACAAATCCTCACCACATGCTGTAGGGGGGGAAAGCACCTTAAATTAAAAAAAGCAGTATCTGTCTTCTGCAGTGCACTTCTTTCTCTGAGGCTTTCTGGTTAAGCTCTCAGATACAGTTGATATTTATTTTACAAATGCTGGGGAAGAGGGGATGAGTAACGTTGTAGGAACCACCCAAAAGCTGCTGCTTTTTGGCTCAGGAGCAAGGTCAGAAATAAATGCAGCAGCACTGGCACAGAGAAGCTCTGGCTGCCCCATCCCTGGAAGTGTTCCAGGCCAGGTTGGATGGGGTTTGGAGCAGCCTGGTCTAGTGGAAGGTGTCTGTGCCCAGGGCAGGGCGTGGGACTGGAAGTAGGTCTTTAAGGTCCCTTCTATGAGTAGCTGGGACAGCAACTGCATGGCACAGTGTGGTGGGCCCTGTGGGGCTGCCCAAGCATGGAGAGCTCAGGGGCTTTAAGGTGTGTTGAGGGCATTCACAACACTTACAAAATATGAGACACAAAATCCATTAACAGCAGTGATGGATTAACACCAGCCCTGCCCTGGATCCAGCACAGGGGAGCTTTTCCCCCCGTGGCATCTCCGTGCTCTGGGAGTCTGTCACAGCTGTGGGGGACGTGGGTGCTGCATTTCCCAGCACTGCACTTCCCAGGAAGAGAACATCCATCGCTCTCCTGCATCCCGCTCAAATCCCCGCTGGTGCCAGCGCTCCCTGCAGAGCTGTGCCTGAACAGCCTCTCAATCCCCCCCACTTCCCTCAGCCTGGTGCAGCAGAAGGTCCCTCCTCGCGTCTCACATGCAATGAATATCCTAGAATCCCAGAATCCCACACTGGTTTGGGTTGGAAGGATCCTTAAAGCTCATTTTGTTCCACCCCCTGCCATGGGCAGGGACACCTTCCACTAGCCCAGGTCGCTCCAAGCCCCGTCCAGCCTGGCCTTGGACACTTCCAGGGGTGGGGCAGCCACCCCCTGAATAACACCGTGGCTTGGCTACTGTTTTTAGGGTTTTTCACCGCTTTCTGTGGCCGGTGATGATGCCAGGCATAAGGATAACCAAGCGCTCGGCACAGGGGGATCTCGCTGCCAGGGGCCCCCGAGGAGCAGTGCAGGCAGGAGGAGCAGTGCAGGTGAAGTGCAGGCAGGGGCGGTGCAGGCAGGAGCGATACGGGCAGGACGGGAGGCGGAGCGGGAGGAAGGCGGCGGCGCAGGCCCTCCTCCTCCTCCTCCTCCTCCTCTTTCTCCTCCTCCTCTTTCTCCTCCTTTTTCTCCTCCTCCTCCTCCTGCTCCTCCTGCCGGGCGGGGCGGGGGTCTCCAGTGCCCGCGCTGTGCTGCCGCGTGGAGCCGAGCTGCGTGTTCCCCGATCCCCATCCCCGCTCCCTGATCCCGATCCCCGTGCCTGAGCCGTGCCCCCGCCGCGGGCCGGCGGCGCGGGGATGGGCGCGGGACTGTGAGCGGGGCGTGAGCCGTGGCCATGGGGAACATCTCGTCCAACATCTCCGCCTTCCAGTCCCTGCACATCGTCATGCTGGGCCTGGACTCGGCGGGGAAGACCACGGTGCTCTACCGGCTGAAGTTCAACGAGTTCGTCAACACCGTGCCCACCATCGGCTTCAACACCGAGAAGATCCGGCTGAGCAACGGGACGGCCAAGGGCATCAGCTGCCACTTCTGGGACGTGGGCGGGCAGGAGAAGCTGCGCCCGCTCTGGAAGTCCTACAGCCGCTGCACCGATGGCATCATCTACGTGGTGGACTCGGTGGACGTGGACCGGTTGGAGGAAGCCAAAACGGAGCTGCACAAGGTGACCAAGTTCGCGGAGAACCAGGGCACCCCGCTGCTCGTCATCGCCAACAAGCAGGACCTGCCCAAGTCGCTGCCGGTGGCCGAGATCGAGAAGCAGCTCGCCCTCCACGAGCTGACCCCTTCCACCACGTACCACATCCAGCCCGCCTGCGCCATCATCGGCGAGGGGCTCACGGAGGGCATGGACAAGCTCTACGAGATGATCCTCAAGCGCAGGAAGTCCCTCAAGCAGAAGAAGAAGCGGTAGAAGCCCCGCCGAGGCGGGGAGGGATGGAGGAGCAGACAAAGGAACCGAGGGGGAGACAGAACCAAAGCGATTCTTCTGGGTTTAATTGTTATTTCCCCCCCCCCTTTATTTTTTTTCCTCCTTCCCCACCGAACAGACAATAGTGGTGGTAACAAAGCGGCTCCCTCCAGCCGAGCCCAGATCCCGGAGCTCCGCTCTCCCACCCGCTCCTGAGGGTCTGATCCGGACTCCTTTGGGCTGGAAACATGCAAAAACGGGGTGATTCCCCCCGCTCCACCCTCCAGGACCACCGAGCCTTTGTGTGCCGGGGGGGCCAACAGGGCAGGACCCTGTTGAAGCGCGTTCGAGAGGAGCCCAGTGCGCTTTTGGTCTCCAATGTGTGCATTTTGGGGCGGGGGGTATCGATGCCAGCCCCCCACATGCATTTCGGGGGCAAGGGATGCTTTGGGGAGGGGGTATGGGTGCACTCTGGCTCGGCAAGGTCAGCGGGGAGGGGTCTCGCAGCTGCGCCCCGATGCCCGCCCGTATCCCTGCATCCTCGTATCCCTGCATCCCCGCATCCCTCCCCCGCGGTCGGCGGTGGGAAGGGGTGTTGGAAACTTGAGGGGGGGTTGGACCAGCAGAAAATGTCGGGGGAAGAGGGGGTGACGGGTAAGAGGACACCCACCCGCCCTGGCTGGTGTTCTAGGGTGCAGAGCAAGGACAGGCAGCCTTTGGGGTGGGGGGAGGAAGGATGCGGCGCGGGGGGGGCTGAGCAGCTGCTGAGTGGTGCTGAGCTTTAAGCTCTTCGTTTATAAAAGGGGGGGGGAAGCCAAAAAAAAAAGCACCGAGTTTTTTTTTTTTTTTGAAGGCTGCTGGAAGCGCTGGGAGGGTTGTCCTGGACCACTCCCCTCAAAGGTTGGGTTGTGTCACCTTCTGCAGCAAAGCCCCCGGCCCGGCTGTGTGCTGTCCCCAGGCAGAGGGTGCTCCCGGGTGCAGGGTTGGAGGTGATCCAAGCCAGGCGTTGGTTACTGAATCTACAAAAAAAAAAAAAAAAAAAAAAAAAAAAAGAAAAAAGCTGAGTTTGTGGTTCTGGTCACTGTGCTGCTCTGCAGTGGGGGCAGGAGGCCAAGTCAGGTTTTAAGGAGGGGGTCATGGCAGGGCAGAATGGACGGACAGAGGTGGCCAGAGCTTGTAAAAGTCTCTGCTGGAAAGGGAGAATGACAGGGCGTGAGGAGATACGGGGGGAGGGGTGCAGCTTTGGGGGGGGTAGGTTTTTAACAAAGATTTAAATCCGGTTAAAAGCCCCTCGTTGCCCACGGTAGCCATATGGGCAAGCTCTGCCTGCAGAGCCACCCGGGCAGCGTCAGGCCTTGCCACCTCCTTCTGCAGGTGAACATTTTGGCACCCGGATGGGACTGGGGACCAAAATCCACTTGCTGTCTGTGTTTTAGCTCTCCGCAGGAGAAAACCAGGGTCCTGGCTTCCCACAGAGCAGAAGCAGGCAGCCCTCAGGGGCCAAATACTCTGAATTTTGAGCCAGGCAGGATTTTCTGGTGATTTTACACCAGCCTTCCCTGAGCACCGAGGGGAAACCACCGAGCAGACAAAAGAAAAATGCCCTCCGGCTTTCGGGGAGTTGATTCTCCCCTTGCAGGACGAGCTCAGCACCTTCCAAATAGCTCTTTTTGTTTGTTTGGTTTTGGTTTTGTGAGGAAACAAGTGTTGCAGCCGAGTTGTGTTTCTTCTCTCGTTGCGGGGTTTTGAGTTCCCGACGCGAGTCCCGACTTGTGCACCGAGCGAGTGGGCTGGTCCCATCACTGCAGGTGGCTCTGTTCCCACTTCCTTGGCTTCCCCTGCTTTGTCTTCACCTCCAACACTTTGGTACTTGCCGTCGAGAGAGAGAGAGAGAAAAAAAGGAATTATTTATTTTTGATGCCACAGAAGCCACGTGTATTACCCCTTTTTTTGGAGAGTGACCCATTTTAGAGGTGAAATGGAAAGCTGTGTTGACACCCCCCCCCCCGCCCTGCTCCAGAGGGAGCAGGTTTTAGGAATGACACGTTGTGGGTTTTCCCTCCTCGCTGTTTGGTTTAGCAAACACTGGCATGGAAAGCCTGGTGGTATTTACAGAGCTCCCATATCCTGGGAGTTTGTTCTACCCAGCTGAGCATCCCCTTGGAGAAATGGCAGAGCACTGGGAGGTGCAGGTGGGACGCTGTGCTGGTGCTGTTCCCACCAACTCTGCTTTCTGCAATAATTAAAGAGACTTTTCCAATGAGTAGCTCATGGCTTCCGTGGTATTTCTGTCCCGTTCCACAACCATACACTGATTTTTCCCCGTGTGAAGACGTCACCTACAGTGGGCTACAAGAAGAGGTTCCTCAGCAGGACATCTGAGGGAAACTGTCTGAGGTCTTTGTTAGGTTGTGTGTCTTCTCAAAATATGTTTCCATGACCTGGAATTTTTTTAGCAGGTCTCATTTCCCCAGGTCCCTCTGGCGTGTTCCCATCCCTGTTGGATATCCCGCTGCCCATTGTCCATCAGTCTCTGTTCCTCCTGTCTTTTCTTTTTCTTTTTTTTTTTTTTTTTAAAGAGGCAGACATAATGCTGTGAACTGAAATAAATTATTTATACAATGAAAGGGCCTGATAAAAAAAAAACAAAAAACATCTCAAAGTGTTCTGCTCATTTCTCAATCTCAGGGCTGCGTTTTGCAGTCGGTTCTTGTCGCGTGGTATGAAGGAGGTTCCTCCCGCTCCCCCAGCGAGAGGAGATGTGGGATGGAGGATCCAGTGGCACGGATCTGTTGCCTGGCAGCCCTCTGGGACATGGGGGACATCCATAATTTGGTGGTTAATGAAATCTGAGCTCTTCTGCAGGTCACTTAATATCTCTGCTGCTGTCTGTGAAAGAGGAAAATGCAGTTTGGTTGGGGGGAGTTTCTTCCATCAGCTCGTGTGATTTTAAATCCATGTGAAGGAGGAGATCAGGGAGTGACACAGTTTGGATTTTTGCTCGGTTGTGGCTTTTTTTAAACACGTGGCCTCAGGCGAGCGGTGTCAGTGGCAGAGGGCCAGGTCTGCAGGGGTTAAAACACCAGTTGAGAGCAGGATGCTGCAGACAGAGCTGGAGGCTCCCTCTGCTTCTGGGTGGCTGCTGACACAGGAAACCCAGGGTGACATTTCGGAGAGGAGAGACAGAGCTGGCTGGTAAAGGACTTTTTCTTCCCTTTTTTAAAGATGATGACACGGCAGCCAGAGGGAAGTGCCAAGGCCAGTTTGTGAAAGCGTGGTGAGCCCTCAGCCTGCTGGGGCCTGAGGGGAGGACATCCTGGCTGCTCCGCAGGGTCGGGATGGGGGGTCTGAAGGGTGACAGGACCTCAAAATGAATGGCTGGAGCTGTGTCAGGGGAGGGTTAGGATGGATCTCAGGAAAAGGTTCTTCCCCAGAGGGTGGTCAGGCACTGACCAGGTCACGGCCCCAAGGCTGCCAGAGCAGGAGCGTTTGGACAATGCCCTCAGAGGCAGGGTGGGATTGTTGGGGTGTCCTGGGCAGGGCCAGGAGCTGGACTTGATCCTTATGGATCCCTCCCAACTCAGGAGCTTTTGTGATTCCATGAACCCAAAGGCTTATCCAGCACTGCAGCTGCTGAGCTCCTGCCAAGGCTCACCCAGAAGCTCACTTGGAGCTGAGCTAGACCGTGACCTGTGGCGTCCAAGGATGGAGCTGTGGAGTGCTCAGCTGCCCCCTGACCCTGCAGAGCCTCTGGAAGGTGCAGTTCCCCACGGGCTCCTCACACAGAGCATCAGCAGCAGTCTCCTGTCCCTCTGCCACACAGTCCTGTGCTCCTGGAGATGCTCCTGACCATCACTTCCCTTCACGCCTCTGGCCCCATTTTCCAGGCAGCAGGCAGGATGTTTCTCCTGGTTTCATGGATCTGAAAGCCCAGGAGTGGGTGCTGCAGTGCCTGCACCTTCCTTAGCATGCCAGGACTCGTTCTCACCCATCCCACCTGCTGGGAGCTGATTTAGGAGGATTTTCCTGCTGGCATGGAGGTGTGGACACTTGTTTTGTGTCCCTATATGGGCTTAATGGGGGAACCATCCCTTTTCCTGAGATGAAGGAAGAGCAACAGCCCTCAGGGTCTGGGCAGTAGCTTTGAGAGGCTGTGACTGTGTGTGTGTGACTGTGCAACTGGATCTACCCCCTCCCATGGACCGGAGAGGGGCTGGGATTTCTCCAGAGCCACTGGCTTGCGGGAAGGGGTGGGAGGGCTTGTGTCTTGTCAAAAGGGAAGCTCCTTGTGCTTCCAGCTGCAAGGGCAGACATCCTCCTTCGAGCAGCCTCTCCCCCTGGCCAGAGAGTGCTTTTGTCAGCAGGGGGCTTGGTGTGTTTGGGCCAGTTGTCATGAAAACATTGCACAAGGAGCTCAGTGACCTTGTGGTGCCCCGAGGCTGCTCGCTGGCCCTGGTTTATGGGTCTGCACCACCTCCCCGAGCAGCCAAACAGCGAGTGATGCTGGAACCCTGGTCCCCAGCATGATGTCTGGGGGCCCTGGGGCACGTGGAGCCCCAGGCCAGGGGGGCAGTGCCCCAGAATGTGCCCCTGGCAGTGCCCCAGGATGTGCCCCTGCGTGGGACCGGCTGGGACGGAAGAGTAGTGAGGAAGCAGCTGGGCTGTGGCTGCATCAGCTGAGAGAGACCTGGCACTTTCTGAATGGCAGAAGAGCCAAGAAGAGGATGGACCAGGGCTGGGGTGCAGCTGGGAGTGGCAGGGGATGGAGTGAGGACAGGAATAAGCAGAGATGAGCTCCCAGCCTGTCCCCTGACAGACCCCCCCCTCTCTGAAGGCCACCAAGGGAGGGTTGCTGAACCATCTCCAAGCGCTCCCAAGGACAAGGGAGCCTCAGCCACCCCTCTGACAGCCTGTGTGTCCCACTTTTCCACACACACAGCTTCCCTACATCTCCTTCATGCCCAGAGCCCCTCTCTCCCAGGTTCTGCTTGGCCTCGTGGGCTCTCAGTTCCACAGGTCCTTCTGCCTTTGCTTCCCCGCTTTGCCTCGTTAAGCTAAATCCTTCTGCTTTATTTCAAATGGGATTTCCTTCCCAAGCAAGGATCTTTAAAGGGATCATCTCGGCTAATGCGATCCGTAGGGCGCTGGATCCTTGGAATGTGGTGTCATGCAACCACAGCTATTGCATTGCACAGCACAAGGCCCTTCTGGTCAAATTTTGGGTGGGGTGAGGATGACCATCCCTTTAAAACAGACTAGAAATGATTATCAGGAGAAGAAAAAAAAAAAACCCCACAGTGATTCAAACCTGGTTTCCATTCAGTCAGCTCCATCCCAGAGTTTTTTCAATGGGAATTGCCCCGAATCATGTGTGGTTTTTGTGTGATCCCTTTTGTGAGTCAGGCCTGTAGGACCTTGAACACTTTGCACACGTATCACGCAAAAAAAAAAAAAAAAAGGTGGTGCTGGGCTAGTAGGACAAAATTGAGCCATTTTAGCACAAGCAAATTCTTCCTGAGGAAGGTTGAGAGGGAATATGGAGAGCTCAGCCTGGGAATATTTGCTCTAATAAACCATTCTGCTTGTTTCAGCTTAGCTTGTGTTTGCTTCCCTCGAATATTTGAGGGAGATTCAAGGGAGGAAAGCTACGAAAACCCAGCATCTCTCCAGCAACTACATTAAAATACTGCTGGAAGGGGAGTTATGAGGCCTGGAAACCCCCCCAGATGTTGGTGTTGGTGCAGCCCAGGTGACCAGAAACAGTCCCACGTGCCAAATGACCCCCTCACCCTCCCTCCCTGACAGCCCTGACTAGGGACATTTACTGCTTCCAGCAATGCTGCAGTGGGATGGGAATTTGTGGGAAATGCTGCTGAACTCACAGCCAAGGGAGAAAGGGAGGCAGAGAGCATCTCACCCAGCTCCTCATCAACCCCCTGCTTAAATTAGTCCTATGTATTATTATTATTAATTCTTTTTTATTGTTATAAATAATAAACAGTCATTCTATTTAGGATTAATATTAACCATATATTTATTGATTGTAATACACAAGATTATAATACATATACTTATTAATAAATAACAATAATTATAATAAATAAATAATATAAATAATAAAAGGGTGGGGAGGCCCTGGCACAGGTTGCCCAGGGAAGCTGTGGCTGCCCCATCCCTGGGAGTATCCAAGGCCAGGTTGGACAGGGCTTGGAGCAGCCAGGGCTAGTGGAAGGTGTCCCTGCCCATGGCAGGGGGTGGGACTGGATGAGCTTTAAGGTCCTTCCCAACCCAAACCAGTCTGAGATTCTATGACTATTTTTGTTACTTAGGGCCAACGGTACCCAAATTTTGCAGCTGGAGTTGGCTACTGCCAGCTGACAACGTTTTTTGTGGTCCCTTGGTGCTGGGGCTGGAGCATTCCCAAAAAATGGTGACCAAGGTGTCAGGTGCACCCAGAGCTCCTGATCCCACCTGTTAAATCTGGATTTTGCTGCTGGAAAGAGAGGAGAACACAAAGCTGGGTCTAAACACAGGTTTTTTTAGTCTCTCCCACTGACTCCTGCCTAGCTTTGATCACATCACTTGACTTGCCCCAGACTCCTTTTCCACAGGGGTAAAAGAAAATTGCCAGCATTTTTCTTACTCCCAAGGCTTAAAGACGAAATTGGGGTGGTGTGATCCCCGTGATCACCATGTGATTCTCACATCCCCAAGGGAAAGATGCTAAACCTGCAGGATTGTCCCTCACCTGGCTGGGGAAGCAGTTGAAGGTTGAGTGTGGAGGGAGACTGCTCCAGATCCAGGTCCTCCTGCTCGTGCTGTGGGCAGAGGAGCTGCACCAGGGCCGAGCTCCTCCGTTCAGCTCCAGCAGCTCCACACCAGGCTGACTTCATTTTATGAGCTCTCCAAAGCCCTCCAGCCATGTCCTCCAAGTTCTGGCTGCAAGAGGGAAGTTAACAGCCCATTGTAACCCCCTGACCCCACACCTGAGGGCTCCCCTGCGGGCACAGGGATGGCGTGCAAGCCCTGCAGGCAGAGGCGATGGCCCGGAGGCTCCCGTCACCACCACCGTGCCAGGCCACGGCTCCAGGGCTGGGAGCAGCTCAGGACCCTGCAGATCCACCCACATAGAGGTGAAGGACCAGGGATCAGGGAACACAGGGCAATTGTTGTGCTGGTTAATGTTTAAATAGCCCCTGGAAAGCTCCTCCTCTGCTGCTTGCACTCTCGAACAAGGGGCCCCTTTCGCCTCTTAGGCAACTTCCCCGTCCTCTGGCTTTTGCTGCCTGTTGGAAATGTCAGGAGGCTGGAGGGGAAATGGCAAAGCTGCAGCTTTTTATCCTCCCAGGATGGACCATGCTCTTCCCAACCACCCTTGGGAAACACCTGACTGCTTGGAAGGAGGGATCTGTTAGAGCTGGTTGATGCCAAGATGATGGTGGGTGATGGGGAGAAACAAACACCCCAAAAAAACAACCTACCACCCACACACCATTCTTCCTAGAATCCCAGAATGCTTTGGAAGGGACCTCAAAACACATCTCATTCCACAGGGACACCTTCCACTAGCCCAGGTTGCTCCATCCAACCTGGCCTTGGACACTTCCAGGGATGGGGCAGCCACAGCTTCTCTGGGCAACCTGTGCCAGGGCCTCAGCACCTCACAGGGAAGGATTCCTCCCAAAATTTTTTCTTGGAGCATGTGCTTGGTTGTTCCCCTTCCAACCGAGTGAGAGAGAGCCACATCTCCAGAACAAATGGCCTTTGGCTTTCCCTGGCCCTCTGTCTCCCAGGAATGGCCAAGGGTGGTCCCAGAGAGGCGGGCAGACCCTGCTGTAGTCCCAACCCAGCCCTGGGGCCTGCTGCATTTCTTCTGGGATTTCCAGACAAGAAATGAGGAGGAGAGGATGGTTTAAAATCATCCCCCGCCAGTTTTCCCTGCAGATTCTGGCCCCAGAGTGTCTTCCCACCGAGCCCAGCCTCTCTGGAAGTGCTGCCCATCTTTTCATCACAGGGGCGTGATGCAAATAGTCCAAAGAGCTGATAATTTGTCCCTCATCAGCTGCAGAACCTCATGCAGGACAAATAACCCACCTCCTCCTTCCCCTGTGAAACTCAGGGAGAGCAAAGCATCAGCGTTTCTTTCTGTGTCCCTGGAACCCCTGCTGGGGGTTAGTGAGGGAAATCCAAAGCTTTCTGGGGAAGTGCTGGTGTGACAATGCCTTTGGAGAGAGCAGTGGAGCGTGAGCAGGGTCATAAACCCATCAGGAGGTCACTGAGGGGGCTGGTTTGGGGAAAAAAATGAGTCCTGCTGGAGTTTTATCCCTGTGGCCTGAGGGTTTATAACCACTGAAGGCTGGCTTGGCTTGGGATGAGGGAAAGCCTCAGAGGAGAGGATTTAATGTCTGTGAGCAACATCCTCATCCCCACAGCAGCCTTTGGATGCAGACAGACACAGGCTGATGTTCCTACCCCTGGTGATGGGCTGTTAACTCCAAGGTTTGATGTTTATCGTGTGGTTGCCCCTGGGAGACTTGGGTGCCCAACGCTCCTTTATTTTTAGCTGGATAATGGGAAGAGTGACGCAGAAGGATGGGAGGGAGAAGGGGGGGTTGTGTCTGCTGAGACCACGGCAGTGTTCAAGTTCTTATCAGTAATTAATTGCAAACAAGTTCTGGATATGTGGGGGGGTTTATATATGTGTAAATATGTATATATCAAATATATGTACATATATGTCTGTTTATATCCAGCCCATGTTCGAGTTTATATATATATACATTTTTAAATATATAATTGCACAAATACTGCAAATATTTCATCAGCTATCTCTGCCCCCCCTTGAAGAGGATATTTAACATGTGGATGTGGCACTCGGGGACATGGGTTAGTGGTGGCCTTGGCAGTGCTGGGGGAACAATTGGACTTGATGATCTTAGAGGGCTTTCCCAATTCTAGGACTTCTTCTGGTGATTTGAATTTCCAGCCTACAACTCCATCTCCTGTGCTGGGTTATCCCTCAGCTCCTGCAGCTTTCCACCCCATGGAAGTGTTTATGGAGGCAATCAGAGATCTCAGCCGCCATCCTGTGACTTATCCACATTCCCACTAAATTGGGTTGGGAGAAGAAACTCAGGGCACGCTCCGGACTCTCTATCTGAAGAGTGGCAGGGATGCTTTTTCGGGGCAGGGTGAGGTGTCTTTTGGGGGGTGTTTGCCTGGGCAGAAAGGGAGAGATCCAGATTTCCAGCAAGCCCTGACCTGGGAATGCTGCAGTGGAGCTGCCCACGGAGGGCAGGCTCAGCCTTGCAAGGTCACGCTGGGAGAGGCCCCTGTGCCAAACCTTGGCATCTGTGATGGAGCTGCTTGGAAACCCTCCAGAGCTGCTCTTCCCTTGCCATCCAAAAAGACTGAGAATTCATCAAAACTGAGCCATTTCATGGAAATGCTGATGGCAAAGTGCCACTGTGGGGGTGAAACAGAAATGAGCCGTGGTGACCTTGAGCGCTTGGATAAGGCTGAGACAACATTCCCGGAGTGGATCATGTTTGCTGTGAGGTGGAAGGGTTTTAAGGAATGTTGTGTTGTTAAATGTGCATAATGAAATCTACCTTGAACTGTGAGCAGGGCACAGGGGGTCTACTCCACGCTGGGGCTGTTTCCTCACTGGGTATCCAGGAGTTTTTGGTACTGGATTTCCCAGAAATCCCAGGAAACTCTCAGAAATGGCAGGGGGAGAAATCCTATCCCTTTTTCCCCCCGCTCCCACCCTCCTGCCCCACTGGAGCCTCTTTTGTCAGCAAATATGCAGAAAACTGTTGCGTTTCTAGTGATCTGAACTCCCTCAGTCAAGGCAAGACTCGGCTTGCAAAGAATGTGGATAACCTCTGTGGAGATAATAAGGAGAGGGAGAGCAGGAGGAAAAAAGAGTTTGTCTTTCATTCCCCTCAGTGCTGCTCCTGAGGCTTTGCCCTACCCAGAAGAGTTATTTCTGATTATCCCAAGTGGGTTAATTTACATGGGGACCTTCCCCTGTCTCCACAAGCTGAGCCCTCCTTTAATCAATCCACTGTGGAAAAAAATTGCTAAAAAGCATGGAAAAAAATCCCAACCAAACCCTACATTTCTCCCTGAATTCACCCTAAACCTGAATTCTTTTGCATCCTTGCAGATCCTGGACTAGCTTTTATCCCCAGGCTGGTCCTTGGGAACACAGCAGAAATCCAGCTTCCAGCTCCAGCCTTGCAAATGCAGTGAGTCACTCTCCAGAACCCTCCTTGTGCTGGCACAAACCAGAAGCCCTGACACATTTATTTTACTTCTTTTTTTAATAGAAAAGCCCTAGCAAGGGCAAATATATAACTTGTGAAATGGTATCATGGCAGGAGAACAGCTTCAATAGACAGATTTACCGTCTGGAACGTCAGGAGGTTTTTTTAGACTGCAGGAAAATGCCTGGGAGCTTTGCTCTGTGTGGCAAAGAGAGGCAGATTCAGTTCTCCATAATGTCCTGCAATGCTTAAATGGGCAAAGGCATGAAAATAATTGAAGATCTCCAGCTCAGCTCCTCTTTGCAGCAGGGGATGGTGTTGAAAAGGAAGTGGGGGAAGGTGTCTGGAAGTGGGAAACAGAGACTCCAGTGCCTCTCAGCTCTTGATATGAGCTCCCAGGACATGGCTGAGGGCAGCCAGTCCTGCTGGCAAGACACAGCGGAAGGCAAGAGGGACCAGCAGTGGTTAGAGCTGAAAAGGAAAATCCTCTTGAAAAGGTGCCCTTTTGGGTGAGAGGAGGATTGGCAGCTCCAGGTTTGACCTGGAAAATAATGCAGGGAAATTTCTACAAAGCTCAGCCACTTTCCCCCCTCTCTCCATCTCAAAGGGGACTGATCTGTGTCTTTTCAAAGCAGGAGAGGTTAATCCTACCCCTGAATTCCTCACTCCATCCCCAGCTGCTTTTTTCTTTGATGGGGTCACCCAGAAAGACAAACTCTCCCACAGGGAGATTCTTCTCTCCTCCTCATCCTCAACACCTGCCCTTAGCAGAGGTGGGAATAGGATGGGATAGGATGGGATGGGATAGGATAGGAGATGGGATGGGATGGCATAGGATGGGATAGGATAGGAGACGGGATGGGATGGAGGTGGGTTTAACCCTCCCCTTAGATTCCACATTAAGGACAAAAAGGTCTAAGGGTTATGTCTTAAAGTTAGGCCTAAAATCTGAGGGAAATAGGACAGAGGTACCTCTGCAAAGCTGGCACTAGGTTTAGCTCACAGTTATGAGCTAAAATCCCATCCCTGGAAGTGTCCAAGACCAGGTTGGATGGGGCTGGGAGCACCCTGGGCTAGTGGAAGGTGTCCCTGCCTATGGTAGGGGGTAGGATGGGATAAGCTTTGAGGTCCCTTCCAACCCACCATTCTGTGATTCTGTGAAAATTCCTGGCCAGTCTCATTCTGATTAAAAAAGACCCTAATTCATCAAAACAGGGCCAGCCTTGCACATCCACAGCCACTTCCCTCCTTCCCTGGACACTGCTGGGAGCAGAATCCTGTGGGGACTCACCCGATCTGGGTGACTGAGGACAGTGGGGACACTACCCTTGTTTGGGCAAGCTGGTGGAGGGCAGCTGACAGCACAGGGCAGGATGGGCATGGACAACACATCTGTGGATAACGTGCCTTTAATTCCTATTAATTCCCATTGATCACTTAATCGTGCTCTCCACAGCTCTGCTCGGGACAGCCACCTTCATTGCTCACAAACAAGCTCTGGACATGTCCAAGCTGTAACAGAGACACAAAGTCATTTAAATCCCATCCCCTGCAGGTTTGGCCCCTCCTCATCCTACTTTCCACTTGCCACAGAAGACAAAATTCCTGGGGGTTTGCTCCAGGCTTGGCGTGGTAGTTTTCCAGATGATTTCCAGGTTGACTTGATGACACACAGGGTCTTGCTTCAGGATGCTCTCACTTCCTTGGGGATTATCAAGGCATGAAAGACCATTTCCAGCAGCTCCATGGGGGCATCTCAAACAGGAGGGATGGGGGGCTCCCTTCCCTTCACTGGGAGAAATGGGAAGCAAGAAGAGGGAATGAAACCTTGGGAACCCTGCAGAGCCCTGATCAGGCTGAAGCAGAATCCCTGAGCCAGGGTGGATGCAGCGAGTTCTGTTAGAGAAAAACAAGTGAAAAATTCAGTTTTAATCCCAGGCTTAGGTTAGGCCTAAAGTCTTTGAGGGAAAGCAGCAGGTCCCCACCATGGAAGAATTACAAAGAACTCGACTTCTAAAACAAAACACCAGCAGAATCTCAAATCCACGTGGGCTCCAGGCAACAAAATCCATCAAAATCTCATTTTCCCAGCCTTGCTGGTCATCAGACACGATCTTAGCTCAGGCTGGAAGGAGGAGGAAAAAACACAGCCTTGAATTCCTATGGATGAAACTGAGCAAATCCATGGATACAACATCAAGCACCTCATCAGCCAAAACACAGGGAAGCCCCGTGGCCACAGTCCCCAGGATGACAATGAAGAGAATGTTGTGGAATCCCAGAATGGTTTGGGTTGGGAAGGACCTTAAAGCTCATCCAGTCCCACCCTTGCCATGGGCAGGGACACCTTCCACCAGCCCAGGTTGCTCCAAGCCCTGTCCAACCTGGCCTTGGACACTTCCAGGGATGGGGCAGCCACAGCTCCTCTGGGCAACCTGGGCCAGGGCCTCCCCACCCTCCCAGGGAAGAATTCCTTCTCAATATCCCATCTAACCCTGCCCTCTGGCACTGGGAAGCCATCCCCCTTGTGCTGTCACTCCATCCCTTGTCCCCAGTCCCTTTCCAGCTCTCCTGGAACCACTTTAGGTCCTGGAAGGGGCTCTCAGGTCTCCCTGGAGGCTTCTCCTCTCCAGGTGAATCCCCCCAGCTCTCCCAGCCTGGATCCAGAGCCAAGGGGCTCCAGCCCTGGGAGCATTATTTGCCAAAACGCCATTGCCACCCCACTGTAGGTGTGTTTACACCTCTGCTCTCCCTGCTGTGCCAGGGGACTGGAAAAACCATCACTTCCCATCACTGAGAAGCTTTTAACCTTTCCATGATCCCCCATGGCTCCCATTCCCACCTCCCTGCCCCCCAGCAGGGCAGCCAGCAGAAGCTGGGAGGTGTTTCATCCCCATCAGCACCTGGAATAGCAGCACGCTGAAATCAGGCTGAGGATCCTCAGATCTCCCCCCCTCCAAAATGTCTTTATTCAAAGGCAGCAAAGGCAGAAGTGTCTCAGAGCTTCCAGGGTCAGCCCTTCCCTGGAGCTCCTCTCTGGTGGCACCAGCTCGGGCCCAGGGCAGGGTGCAGACAGGGGTGGATCTGGCAGGGGTGTGCAGGGTGTGATTGCACTTCTCTGGGTGTCATCACACCTGTTTCCCAATCATTTGCTGGTGTTCTCAAAACATCGATTCAGTTGTCGTCCGTGCCCCCCCCCCAGTTCTAAACAAAACCAGCAAAAGGCTCTTCTCAGGGAAGAAAAATGGTTGGAGGAAGGGTTTCCCTGAGCCCACACGGGCTCCAAAAGTGTGTCAGGCAGTAATTAATCACTTCAGGGTATTTACTGGTGAAAGGTCTGGGAGTGCAGTTTGCTATCAGTCATCCCCACGGATCAGCCCCAGAGGCTGGGTCACCTCCTAACCTGGCTGCCAGGGATTTCAAATGTTAGTGTTACGGGTAAAATCCAAAGCCTCCCAGTGAAATTCCAGCATTCCAAGTGTTTCATGTTGCATTCCTGTCCCAAACACCTCCAGCAAGATCCTCTCCTGCCCAGCTGCCCAGGGGGTGGATGCACAGGGTGAGGATTTCCCAAATCAAGCAGAACTCTGCCTCTCGCCTTCCCACTCCTGGGATAAAAACCTATGCCAGCTCATCCACGGGATGCCCACTCCTGGGAATTTTATCCCAGGAGTGGTGTTTAGAGGTTTAGCAGAAATTCCATGTGCTGGGGGTAGCTTTTCACCCTGAGGAGCCCCACTTCCCCTGTCAGATGTCAGAAGGGGAACTTGCAGCCTCCTGGGCAATGTGGCACACGGCTTTAAAAAAATAAAAACAACCTAAAAATTAACTCATGAGTTTTATGCCCATTCCAGGATTTTCCAACAGCCTACTGGAAGGGGTTTTGTCCTTTTGAACAGTCATCTCTGCAGAAGTTGCACCAAAAGTTGTCCCAAAAAGTGGGGAGGGAAGTGAGTTGGAGGACACAGCATGACTGCAGTGCCCAAGCCCTGGTGGGCTGAGGTTTTCCACCCACGAGTCCCAGAGCAAGCCACCAGTAGAGCTGGAGGTAAAACCCTGTTCTCCTAGAGATTTCAGCTTGTCCCATATCCTGAAGCTCCCTACTGTGACAGCTGCACCTCAAGGCTGTGTCTGGAATAAGGAACTCTAATCACTGCCCTGAGGATGGGACGGAGAGCCATGGAAGTCCAAGAGTGCCAGTACTGCAGAGTCAAACATCACAGCACGTGTTCTCCGAGGTTTTTTAAAGGAAAAACAAGGAGTTCAAGCCCTTAAAGTGAGGGAGGCTGTTTCAGTAGAGGGACTGGTGAGACCCATTCCAGCCTTAACATGGATGGCTTGTTCTTGGCACCAGAGGAACTGGTTTGACCCTGCAAAAGTGTGCAGTGACAAAGCCAAGGCGCATTTCCAAGATGTGGTCCTTTTTCTCTCCCTGGATGCAGTGGGGTCCTGGGGAGAGGTGGGTGCTCTGCCCCTGCCTGCAAGTGCAGTTTAATTAAAATCCAGTGCCCATTTCACTCCCATCTGGGAGATTTAACTCCTAGCGAGGTGCAATTCCCACGGAGCACAAGGAGAGCAGCTTCCCCACGTGCTCTCCCTTGGCCCATCAGGCACTGTCTGTGGCCTCCACACTGGGATGGTTGGAGGGAAGGGGAGCAGGGTGAGAGCATGATTAATCTCTGTCCCAGTCTCAGCCTGAGCCCCTGCTGATCCTGATCCATCCCCATCTCAGCTCCTGGAGCTGGACAGCGAGATGCCGGGAAGGGACAATCCCCGCTCCTACATGGGATGTAGGAGTCGGCACAGGGGCATCCCCAGGGGGCACGAGGAGCAAATCCCAAGGGAGCTGGCTCTGCTCCACCTCCAAAGTGTCCTTTTTGTAACATGGAGGGTGAGCTGTGGCTGAAGGGAGCGTGGCAGAGTGTGGCTTCTTCATCCTGACCTCCTGAGGAGGGTGGGAGATGGATTCTGCCCAGGTGAGAGCTGCCAACACGTGCTGCCAAACAAGGAGCACTCTCAGGAATTTGGGATATTCTCCAGCCCCTCATTGTCTGAGTAGCCCTGGCTCTGCCAGGTGTAACACTTGACATGCTGTGATCCCTGTGTACCTCCTTAGATCCTGCACAGGGAAGGGAAAGGGAAGAACTGATGAGACCAATTAAACTGATGTTAGTGTCCCAGTGTCAGGGATTGTCCTCTCCCTGACCCCGTCCCGCATGGCAGGGGAGATCCTGCACATCTTTCCAGCTTCCAGGAAGGGCACAGATGAGGTTTGGAGGTGGGCTGGGGGGAGTAGAATGTCTCCAGGGCAGGGACAGACCCCGTTGTTGCTTCCTCTACCACCAGGTCAAAGATGGAGCATCCTCCCTGGAGACCTGGGCGAGCTCCCAGGGCGAGCTCTCGGGGCAGAGGAAACACAGAGCTGGATGCCAGTGTGGATGGATATGGCTGAGAGACCCCTTGGTGTCATCTGGAGTGGCCCAGGGAAGGAGAAAGCCTTTCCTGGTGGCCCAGAGCCCCCCCTGAGGAATTCAAGCTATGCAGAGAGCAGAGGTCACCACAATCAGGGCGGTTGGAAAAGGGAAAGATAAACCCAATAAATCAGGCTGTGGGAAGAGGAGAAGGGCACAAGTGCACAGAGATGCAGGAGGATGGTACAAGGAACACCCCCCCGGGCAGAGGGAGGGGGGATGTGAGGGCTAAACTGGGCTACAGATCAGCCTGGAGACGGGGGACCACCAGGGCAAGGGGAGTTAAAGCATCCATGGTGGGGAAGTCACCTGTTTGCCCTCTGTCAGTTTTTAAAAAAGCAACAGAACAATAGCAAAAAAAAAAAAAAAAGAAAATGGGGGGGGGGAAGCAGAAGCACCAAATTAGGTACAGAAAAAAACCCACAACCTCAAAATACCATTTTGCTTTGGTTTTATTCTATTTTTTGTATAGTATTCCCACCATGGAAGATGGCAGTCTCCGTTCAGGGCTGAAGAAGACAAAAACTCTCCTTAAAGAACATTACAAATGGCTATGAAGTATTTTAAAAGGTGTAATTCTTTTTTCCTGCTTGGACGGGAGACCCCCCCCCTCCCCCCCCCCCAAGGCTGGAACATCAATTGTGCAACTGTTCATCCCCCTCATGGCTTAGGGGAGAAGCATGGATGGATGCATGGATGGATGGATGGATGGATGGATGGACATCTTGAGGACCTGCATTCCTTTCTTGAGCCCTCCAGGTGAAAATAAGTACCCAGACACATGTTTTTGGGACACAGAAGCAGCTCTGCTTGCTTACCCAGTGTGTGGAATAAGCTCCCAGTGAAAATCTGTGCTGATCCATGTCGTGTGTCACCAGGAGAACGGGAGCAAACCCACACCAGGTGCTCTGGATCTCATCCCACCTGGTCTGGTCAGAGCTGCTGCACCCTGGGAGAGTTGCTACTGATCTAATCACAGCTTCCACAACAAAACACTGAGAACCCAGCAAGCTGAGAGGGAAAATGGGAGCCCGTGGAGAAGCAGATGGGAAACGTGACCTCGGAGCCTCCAAAAATAAAGAGGAAACTGTGTAGTCTCGTGGCTTTAAGCTTGATTTCACGCACAAGGCTGGTGCGGGGGGGGGGAGGGTGTGTGTCTTAAAAACCACCATCCCAGCCCTGAGAAACTTTGGAATGCTTTGTCCAGTCTCCCCCAGCCCTGGGAGAGGAGTTGGAGTGTTGCTGGCATGGGGCGCCCACGAGCCTCGTGAAAATAGGTGACTCGCTGGGGAAGAAAGAGAAAAAAGCTCTAAAAAGCTATAAATACCCTGAGTGAGGGAAGGATTCATCACTCACTCAGCTCTCATTATACACGAGACAGAGCTGTTACACAAACCCCTGCCACAAAGGAAGGCCCAGGCATGATTCACTCCTGTGAGATATCCAAGAATCCAGCCACAAGTGGCAAAATCCAAATGGAGCCAGACACCCTCGGAGCCACTGCTCCCACCACGGGTTCCTGATCGTATTCCTGGGAAAGATCTCTTTGGGAAAGATCTCTGGGGGCCAGAGGGTCATCTGTTAGGAAGGAGATAACACCTCCCTTGGAAGGGGCTGCCTACAAAGGGCTTCTATCTCTAAAAGACTGAAGGGGAACCCGTCTGCCACCACAGCCTTCAATGTGCTCCCTGGAAGATCAGGGGAAATGTTTTTTTTAGGATGTATAAAATAGGGGAGAGGGGAATCAGCATCACAAGCCCATCTCCCTTCCTCCCTTGGGCTCCCACTGTGTCTCATCTGATTTTTCCAGTCCCAGCTGGGCTGCAAGGATAACTGCAACTCCCTGCTCAGAGCGCATTTCATAGGATCAGGGAATGGTTTAGGTTGAGAGGGACCTTAAAAATCATCCACTTCCAACCCCCTGCCATGGGCAGGGACATCTTCCTTCCTTCCCTTACTTCCTTGATGAAGAGGAGAAAAGGAGCAGCTAAAAAAGCCTGAAGGCTTGGGGATGAAACCTGTTCCCTGCTCAGCAGGATCATGGAGAGGGCTGGATACTGAATACTGAGATAAGGGAGATGCCTGGAATAACCCAAATAGCCCAGATAACCCCTGCTCTGGGGTCTGGCACATCAATCCATCACCACCCTGGAGCCACAGGGCTGCTCTGACCTCACCCAGGTCTCCACATCCTCGTCCCAGAGTTGCCCAACGCAGGGCCAAGGCTTTGACTCTCCCGTCAGGGAACGGGATGGGGGTTGGGGCTGCTCCCCCTGGGCTGTGCTGGAGGGCTCTGCTGGAGCAGCCCAGCCTGCCCTGAAGGCACCTGGCTGGGGTTGAGGTGGGCTCTGAGCAGCCTTGCAGGCAGGGGTGCCGAGGGCAGGTTGGCAGCGGCTGGGGGGGGGTCACAGAGCACGGGGAAGTGTCTGCAGCAACAGTGTCTCTGCTCGTGGGACACCCCTGGGCCTGGGGGGTGCCCCTCTCCCAAAAGTATGAGGGCAGGAATGGGCTCTTGGTGAATTCATTGCGCCTGATGAGCTCATGTCTGGGCAGGACAAAGCTGCAGAGGACAGGAAGCTCAGTGGCTTGTTTTCCAATCTCTTCCCATCCCTGCCTCAAGGAATGCTGCCGGGTCCTTTGCTCCAGGTAGAAGAGATAGTGAGGGTTTCTCCAAGTCTCCCATTTTCCAGCTCCTCCTCATTTTCTTATCTCTTCTCTCACTTCCCCAAAGCCTGTGAGTGCTGTAGCCAAGTCACCTCTAAAGTATGAGCCCTCGTTCACCTGCAGGTTAAACTGTTTCCCAGAATAACCTTCGTTAAAGCCAAAGCTGAAGCTCCACATCTCCCCTCCTCTGGAATTCCAAGGGTGGAGAGCCCTGGGAAAGGAAGGCAGCTCTGCTAACACGACAGGAGGAGTGGCTGGGAAGGGAAAGATGGATCAGAAGGTTTATTTGCTTATTGTGGGCTCTTTGTTGGCTCCTGCAACAGGAGCATCAGCTCACATGTGAGGCTGCAGGAGCCAGCAAGTTCTGTTTCTGTCATCACTCCTCCCAGGAACAACAGATTCCAGCACTGGAAGCTCAAACTGGGCTTCCCTCATCAATCACCTGGATGCCATTCAGGAGCAGGCAGTTCCCATGCTGGCATTTGAAGGCATTCTCCGTTTTCATCCCGCTCCATTCTTCAGCTGCAGCACCTGAGCCCTCAGAGAACCCCCTGGGAGATGCCAGGTGCCCTGTTCCATCAGGAATGTCAGCTATACTGGGATGGTGTGTCCTGCTCAGCTTACACACTGATGCTTTGGGGGACCCTTGCCTTGCTAACAGCCAGCCCCAGCACCTAGTTTCCTCTCCCAGATTAGTCACTCTTCCCAAATTTCCTTCTTTTGTATAGGAATTCCCTGTGTTTCCTGCTACAGGCTTCATTTTCCCTGCACTAGAAGCACTTGGAAGTATTTGTGCTGCCAGAGAGACCGGCTCATCTGTTGGGCTATTTTTATTCCTCCTGCTATAGCATCTTCAGAATTGTTTTTCCAGAATAATCTCTGGAGGTCAGGAAGGGAAAGAAATCCTCTCAGACACAGTTGAATGGATTGAAGGCAGTTTCCTACACAACAGGACCCCATCACCCTGAAGTCTGTAATATTGATACTTCGTGACTCAGTGATCCTTGTGGGTCCCTTCCAAGGCAGGATAGTCCATGATTCAATTAGGAGGAAATTCAAAACAGAGGCATCTTCTTTAAGCAGAACCTTCAGCATCACATGGGATGTTCACATCAGGTCCAGGTGCTGAAGGTGCCAATCTGTGGGGACAATTGTGGAGGATCTAAGTCCATTGCACTTCTGAGGACTAAAAGGGTTTAATTTCTTTCCAGAACTACTAAAGCCTCCACTGAGCACCCCCCCCCAAAAAAAAAAACCCCAAACTGCTCTTGTCTCAAACTCTCTTGCTCTCTTGCCCGAGAAACAAGCCCTGCCCATGGCAGGGGGTGGAATGAGATGGTCTTCAAGGTCCCTCCCAACCCAAACCATTCTGGGATTCTGTGATCAAGCCTCTGCAAACGTGGATTCGTTCAGAAAAGTGTAATCAAAATATTCCTGGGCTGAGCTTGTTCCTCATGGCTGCCTCAGCATCTGGGGAGTCAGGTTCCCTCTGGCTGCTCCCTACAATCCACATGGATCAGCTGCACCTGGTGGGTAATTCCACAGGGGACAAGTCTAAACTGGAGCATCCTTCTGAATTGCCTCTGCGGATACCTGTAGTGCCAAGCTGTGCTGAGCCAAAATGCCAAAAACACACTCCCTTCATTGCATTAAACCAAAAAATCCCCGTGTTTATTCCTGGGGGAGAAAATTCCCTTTAGTCTCAAATCGCACACCTGGACCAGCCACTCTGCAGACCAGACAGAGGAGAAGCAGAAAACAGGTGGAGTTTCTTTGGACCAGAACAGCCTTTTCTGGGTATCATTGGTGCTATTTATCATTTGCAGATCACTTGGGGGGACATGTCTGAAAGTCTGGATGTGTCTTAAACCCTCCAAGCTTTCAAAACCCTGTATTTTTCCTCATGGTTGTGGTTCTGGGGTGTTCGGAAAATGGCATATCCCAAAGCTTCTTTAAAACCCATGAGGTTTAAAACTGAGTCTTTTGCCCCCAGGTGTGTGAACACCCCGAGGCCGTTGGTTCAGAGGAATCCCTCCAGCTTCACTGGGCAGCCACTCTTGGCCTATTCCCCTCAGTTTGTCAGTGCTGATGCTGCCAGGGATGGAGATGTGCTGTGTTTCAGCTGCAGCTCCTTCTAGGATCACATCCTCACTTCCCAACTGCTCCCTTGCCAATGGTCTTGTCACCTTTGAGGGCACTGATGCCTCCTCTGACTCTGCCTGCTCACACAAGTCCCATCACAGTCAGGTCTGAGCTTGGACCAGCCTCAGTTTTGCTCTTTCCCTCATGTTTTCACCCTGAGGGCCTCACCATGAGTATCCTCCTGCCATCAGGTCCATCCCCTCCCTCTGGGCTCATCCCAAACCCTGTGGGGCCTCAGCCCAGTCCAGCTCTGGGCTCTCACACTGAGTCTCTCACTGGCAAACCCAAAGGGGCCACCTAGAATCCTCCCCTGGCTCTTCCCTGCCCAGGCATCACCTCAACCCTGACACAGTCCTACTGGTGACTTCACCAGCCTTGATCATTTATTCCCAGGCTGGACAGATTCTCTCCAGTGCTCTAATTGGATTGAGAGCCAAGCCTGCACCTTCCCCTGTAATTTAGCTTTAATTAATGCCCATTTATTATTAACTGTTATCAGCTGGACTTAGGCTTAATATCAGCTGGTTATTATCCTTGTTTTCACCTCCTTCCTTACCCATTCCATTTGTCCTGCCCTCCCCTGATGACAGAAGGTGCACATCAGCATAAAGGATTGCTGTGAAGGAACAGTGGGGCTCTCAAAGCCACCAAAGCCCCAGGATAGTCCCCCCATGTCCCCAAGTCAGTGCCCAAGACACGTGGACAGAGGAAAATACTCCTGTGTTCTACAGGAGACAGGCAGTTCACCTTTGTGTTTTTACTGAGGCACAAAAAGCTGTACTTGAGGGTGGAAATTGTCCAGGAGCTATTTTGAAAGAATTGGGGCATTTTTATGTTCTTTTATATTTTCCATTTTCTCATTTCTGGCTTTAAGGAAAAAAAAATAAATTAGAAGAAGAAACAGAAAAAGAAACATTTCCTTCCTCTTCCCTTTTATGACATTTCCCTCCCCCCACCAAAAATATCAGCAGTGAAAGTACAGCACCACAAATCCAAGAAAACAGCAATATTTGGGAGAGTATGGTTAAAAACATGGAGAGCTGAAGGAGGAGAAGGATGAACCACAGAATCCTCTCAGCTGGAAAACAAGCAACAAGGAAATGTCTCTGCTACATATGGTGACAGTGACAATTTGTGAGGGAAAGTAATAGTGAAAGATGAGGAATGGAAAGCCCCTTTCTCTCCAGCCTGGGGTTGAAACCCACTTTGAGAGAAGTCAGGGGCTGGTTAGAGGAACAGAAACATCCCCAAGGAGAGATGCAGTGTCTGACTTCCAGGTTAAAAACCAGTGACTGCTGCTTGGGTTTGCTGTTTCCCCCATCCTTAGGGAATATTTCAGTTCGCTGTTTATTGACAACTGTTGTGAAGTTGGGAGCTCTTGGCCCATTTAGGACTTTCTTCTCCTTGTTTTGCACTGTCCTGTGTGAAGTTTTGAGGTTGCAAGGTTGGCCTCTGGTTTTGGAGAGTAGAGAAATTGACCCTTCAGAGTTTCCAGGACTCCAAATCCCAATTTCCTCCCAACCCTTTGCCTCAGGAGTGTGGGGAACACTAAATATCCCTAAAAACTTGGATCAAACTGGGACCAAACTGAGTGAGACCAGGTGCCAGGAGACATCTCAGGCACATGCTGCTGCCTTGTGGCAAATGGGAAGGAGGGAGAAGTTTGTGGGGTGTTAAATCCTCTCTTCCCCAGCACAGCGTGAGAGCTGCCCTGGGACAATTCCCCTGAGCCCAGTTATCATCCATCCAGGAGCTCTTCCCTGCAAAGACTTCATTGGCTTTAATGACTCTAATTTGGAAGTCAATTCAGACTGGCTTTCCTGAAGATGCCTGCCTGGAGCAGCCCTCGAGGAACTTAAAAACAACCGCAACTGGTTGCAGCTGCACATCAACTCCCTCAGGCTTGACAAAAACAGGGGAAATGCAGCAATAAAAAACACTTGAAAAGATGCTTCCCTGAACTTGCTCATACCCAGGCTCTTGGCACAGTCAACTTCCAAGCCCTCAAGGCTGGAAAAATACAGAGAACCATCATTGTTACAGAATGGTTTGGGTTGGAAGGGACCTTAAAATCATCTCATCCCACCCCCTGACATGGGCAGAGACACCTTCCACTAGCCCAGGTTGCTCCAAGCTGGCCTTGGACACTTCCAGGGATGGAGCAGCCACAGCTTCTCTGGGCGACCTGGGCCAGGGCCTCCCCACCCTCCCAGGGAAGAATTCCTTCCCAATATCCCATCTAACCCTGCCCCCTGGCAGTGGGAAGCCATTCCCTGTGTCCTGTCCCTCCATCCCTTGTCCCCAGTCCCTCTCCAGCTCTCCTGGAGCCCCTTTAGGCCCTGGAAAGGGCTCTAAGTTCTCCCTGGAGGCTTCTCCTCTCCAGGTGAACCCCCCCAGCTCTCCCAGCCTGGCTCCAGAGGAGAGGGGATCCAGCCCTTGGAGCATCTTGGTGGTCTCCTCTGGACTCTCTCCAAGATCTCCATGTCCTTCCTGTGCTGGAGGCAGCTCTGCAGGTGGGATCTCACCAGCAGTTTATTTTCGGAGATCTGGAAGGCACAAGGTTTGGAAAGAAACAGCACACTGGCAAGGAAGGGTTTCTGAACTGTTTTCTAGCAGTCACTACTTAAAAAAAGGCTGATGTTTCAGTGAAATGTCACTACAACTGGAAAGAAAAATCAAGAGCAAAACAGCCTGTCTCCTCTCTGCTGCCCACCCCCCAAATTCCCTCAGAGCTGGAGCAGTGACTGCTGTGATCTGACTCTCCCAGGTATAAATTCCTCAGGCTTCAGCCACTTCTAAGCCAGCCCCTGAAAATGAGCCCTGTGTGGCCCTGTAGGTGACCCAGAACAAACAGCAGAGCAGGGTTTGGATCACGGCTTTGAAATGCTGGCACTCCTCCTGCCACCAGCCCTTGTCACCAGCTGATAACCAGAACCAAAGGGCTCGATACAGCACTGCTTTCCAGCGCCCTGGAATGATCCCTGTCCCGCAGGAAACAGATGGGCAGCACGAACCTGGGCATCCCCTTGCTTTGTTCAAAGCACTCCTGGCTGCCGTGGCCAAGCCCTCTCCTGGCATGAATGGACGTGTCCTTACAGTTCTGCAGCGCAGCAGGAGCTTTGCAGCAGCTTTCCATGGCCCCTCTTTCCCGTTTAGGAGAGGGGAGAGGAGGGATGGAGTTGTGGACTGCAATTCCTGGCCCGTGGTGCCACACGTGGGGCTGCTGGTGCAACGGCAGGGACCAAGCCTGGAGATCAGGCAGGAACGAAGCCTGAGGATCAGCATCCCCGGGAAGCAGATTGTGAGGAGCTGGAAACGTGCCCCAGGGCACAGCCTTGCTGTCTAAAAGCCTTCTCCCACGCTCCTCGGGGAATCAGCATTCCCGAGGCGGGATTTCTCGCCTTGCCAGCCTGAGCCCGGGGAGAGAAAACGGGAGGAAAGGGCAGCTCTGACGGCTGGGGAGGGGTGTTTGGAGGCTGCCACGGTGCCTTCCCGGGGAGATGCTCCGTGCTGGGCCAGCAGCACCGTCCCTGCCCCTGCCAGGACCTGCTGCTCCTGGCACAGCCGGCTCGGCACGTGGCACGGTGCCCGTCCGGCGCAGCTCCTTCAGGCAAATCCCTGCCAGGACTAACAAGGAAGGCTGCAGCCGGCTGGCAGACAGGGCTCTGGCAAACCAGGGCGTGCTGGTGCTGCTGCTGCCTGCCAGGGTGTGTTTGGGTGCTGGCAGAGCACCGTGGCACCTCATGTCCCTGCAGGGCATGGCAGGCACCCGGGAAACCCAGTGCCAAGTCCCCCAGTAGAAGGGAAGTGCTGGGAGCAGCCTCCTGTGAGGCTGGAATTCCTGCTGGCCTGTTGTCCTTGCTCCATTTGCCATTAATTGCTCCTGGTGACCACAGAATCACAGGATATGCCAAGTTGGAAGGGCCCCACTAGGACCATCCAGTCCAACTCCCGGCCCTGCCCAGACACCCCAACATTCCCACCCTGTCCCTGAGGGTGTTGTCCAAAAGCTCCTTGAGCTCTGGCACCACTGCCCTGGGGAGCCTGGTCAGTGCCAACCACTCTCTGGGAGAAGACCCCTTTCCTGATATCCAGCCTAGCCTTCCCCTGACACAACTTCAGGTCATTCCCTTGGGTCCCGTCACCAGCAGGAAGATTTCAAAGCATCAGCCCATGGAGTGTGGCTGGGACAGCCCACCATGGGCACAGACAGCTTGAAACCCAGCATCCCTTTACAAACAGAGGGGTTGCTCTTTCTTGTCACCCCCAACCCTTCCAGAGCCTTCCTCGTTGCATTTTCCAGGGTCACAATGGCTGGGTTTGGGATATGGGGACATCAGTCTGTCCCTGTATCAGAGACAGGGCAGAAAAAGCAAGAAAAGCAGCAAATGGAAAGGATGGGGAGGCTCTGGCACAGAGCAGCTGTGGCTGCCCCATCCCTGGAAGTGTCCAAGGCCAGGCTGGACGGGGCTTGGAGCACCCTGGGCTAGAGGAAGGTGTCCCTGCCCACGGCAGGGGGTGGGACTGGATGAGCTTTAAGGTCACTTCCAATCCAAACCACTCTGGGATTCTACCAAAACCAAATCCTGGCTATTCTGACGCAGAGCTGAGCAGGCATGAAAGTCTGCCCTCCAACCTTTCTGATCTCTCCTTTTCTCCAAGGCAGGTGCTGTTTTGTATTCCCTCCCCCTCCCCGCTCCTGCCCCAGCACAGGCAGAGCTCCTGAAATAGCTGCTTCTAAGCCACTTTATTTTGGATGCAAATCATTGGTATTCTGCAAGAAGAGCTCTCACTTGGAGAGCTATCCTGCCAGACCTGTTCCAGCTGATTTCCTCATGGAGCTGAAGCCCTTCCTATAAAACCCTTTGGCTGCAAACCGAGTGCTCAGCCAGGGTTCGCCTCCTTTCTTCTTTATCATTCCAAACCCATCCTCTCCTCATTTGTTTCCTTTTATTTCCCTTCCTTCACATCTGCAGAGTGCTGTTAATAAGATTTATGGCTAAATATTTTCTGGCATTCAGGTAATTCCACGTGCACTTACTGGTCCGGTTTGCAAAGCAAACAGCTCCTCTCCCCATTCTGCTTTCGGCTCTGCTTCCTTAATCCCCTGGGACAGACCAGGGGCAGGGTAAATATCTGGTCCTGCCTCCAAAGCTTGAATTCTCCCCTCTCTGCACAGGAATTGAGATCTCAGCAGTGTTGGGAGATGCCCTTTCCCATGCTCTCTTTGGAGGGGTGGGATTATGCATCCCTGCCCTTACTGGATAGTCCCTCATTCCCAGCTCCTTCTGCTCCATCACAGCATGATTTGGGTTCACTGGATCATTGCTGAGGACCAACAGAGCAGGGAAGAGGGGAGAAAGGGGAGCAACGTGGCTCTGCAGGAGACAGGAATCACCAAACAGGAGGAATTTGTTTGAAAAGGTCTCTGGAGGCCACTGGTCCAACCCTGGTCCAAAGGTGGGTCCTGCCAGATCCAGTTGCTCGTGGCTGTGTCCAGCTGCATTTTCACCATCTCCAGGGATAAACCTGATTTGTAGGAAGATGCAGCTTTTCAGGGAGGATTTTCTTGGGTTTTATTTAAAAGCAGGAGAGATTGAGAGCTTGTCCAGGAGACAAGGCACTATATTAAACCCAAGACATGCTATGCCTCCAGCCAAGAAGGGAAAAGACAGGGAAAAAAATTACTCTTCTCCAAGAGTAATTATGCAGCAAAGTGACTGAATGGGGGAGATAGCTGAGGTTCAATCCATGCCATGGGCCCTGTGGCTGCAGCACTACCAAGAAAACCTTCATGGGCTTTCATGCTGAACGACAAGTAAGGGAAACCTGAGTTTCATCAGCTCCAGGGATCCAGGCAAAATGGCCATTCCAGTCAGGAGAGGGGGAAACGCAGTGTCACAAAGGGCACAGAAATCTGGCACAAAGAAAGAGCCAGTGGCTCACACCCGAGATGCCTGAGGTCCTTTCTCCAGCTGAGGGGCAGCAACAACGGGACTTCCCACTGCAGCCAGCAGGAAGCAGCCTACTGGGAAGTGGGACTTTGCAGGAATGTTTCAAAAAGCTTTGTTCATAGAATCCCAGAATGGTTTGGGTTGAAGGGACCTCAAAGCTTATCCCGTTCCTCCCCCTGCCATGAGGGCCTTTGCTGCCTGTTGGAAATGTCCAGAGGCTGGAGGGGAAATGGCAAAGCTGCAGCTTTTCATCCTCCCAGGATGGACCATGCTCTTCCCAACCATCCTTGGGAAACACCTGACTGCTTGGGAGGAGGGATCTGTTAGAGCTGGTTGATGCCAAGATGATGGTGGGTGATGGGGAGAAACAAACACCCAAAAATAACAACCCACCACCCACACACCATTCTTCCTAGAATCCCAGAATTCCAGAATGTTTGGGGTTGGAAGGGACCTTAAAACACATCTCATTCCACAGGGACACCTTCCACTAGCCCAGGTTGCTCCATCCAACCTGGTCTTGGACACTTCCAGGGATGGGGCAGCCACAGCTTCTCTGGGCAACCTGGGCCAGGGCCTCCCCACCCTCCCAGGGAAGGATTTCTTCCCAGTATCCCATCTAACTCTGCCCTCTGGCAGTGGGAAGCCATTCCCTCTTGTCCAGGCCCTCATCCACAGTCCCTCTCCAGCTCTCTTGTTCTTTTCTGCACATGGGCCATGTCAAAGGAACCTTCCTTCACCAAGCTGCAGGTTACCCAGCTCCCCAAAGCATGGGGATAACTCACAGGAGGGTGGTGGAAAGAGAGGAGCCTTTCCCTCAGCTCCTGGTCTCCCTGGAAACTTGTCTGTGAAGCAACAGAAGAAAATCCAGTGCCAAAATGTGAGTTAAGGAACTGCCCAAATCTCCAGTCAGAGGGCACTGCCCAGGTCTGCCCTGGGATGGGAAATTTATATCATCTGTCCACAAGAACTTCAAGCAACAAAAGCAGATCGAAGGGAACCCCATTGTGCATCTTTCAGCTTCCTCTCCACTGGCTGCAGGGATAGATTTTTGGTTTAAGGTTGGTTGTGCTTCCTAAAGTCTTGTTCCCTGCTCCCCTGCCCAGTCACATCCCTGGGCACTGTCTCCTCCCTTTCCAGTGGTTGCAGACCCCTTGATATTTATAGAGCATGGTGGGGGCGTGCTTTAGGTGCTGGATTTAGGTTGGACTCAACGAGCTTAGAGGGCTTTTGCAACCCTAACGATTCTGTGATCTTGGTCCTCTTTGGTCCTTGGGACGAGAACAACCTGTGAGTTTTCTGCCCTGCACCCACTGCCCCCCTGCACGACCTGCCCAGAGCTCCAAGCAGCAAGCAGGGGCTAATCCATCCCCAAATGTCCGAGCTGAGGATCAGAGGCACACACAGGAGGCCAGGCAGGGATGACACGCTCCAGACAGCCCATCTGCAATGCAGAGCAATCAAGGAGCGACTCCCTTGACGAGCCGGAGCCGAGCGCTGCGCGGGCAGTTTTCCCTCTAATGGAGGGCACTCCCTTGGAACAAGCACTTGGCACCAGATGAGTGAGGAATGAGATGGCTCTAATCCTGTAATTTAATTAGAGCTGTGGAGAACTGCCTAACGAAAAGGCCATTTCCTGAGCAGGCTGCAGGGTCTGGCTGCTCTCTCCGGGCTGGCAGCCGGGACCCTCCTGCTCTGCTCTTCCACAGAAAGGCAGTGAAGGGCTTTCCCACTCCTTCCCTGTCTTGCTTTTCCCTTCTCATGGGTTTCAGCGAAAGCAGCACGGGTGGGAATCCCCCCAGTTGTACATATTTGTGAACTAAGGACTAACTGGAGTGGTCTGGCGGGGAGGGGAAGGGCAGGAACTCTGATTTTATCCCACAGAGGCAGGAGATGGCAGTGGAAACTTAAGCTCCAGCTGTCCTTCCATGTGGGAGAAGTTCCAGGTCTCCTTTTATTTTGCAACCAAGCAAAACTGTTGGCCAAGAGAAGACAAGGATCTGCTGAAGGAGTGCGCTGGGGGGGTCAGGTCCCATCCTGCCCTGACCGAGGGGGCCTGGCACTCCGCTCTCACACCATCCCATGAGCAGGAATCTTCTTTGGGATCTCCCTGAACAGCACCCCTCGACTATGAACTGGTGTAGCCCCCGTACATTGCAGGACAAGCTGGGCTGGCGTGGGCTGGGCATCCCTTTGGAGCACAGTCAGACCTTCTCCCAGCTGGCCTCAGTGCTCAGCTTCACCTCTGTGGCCTGTGCATGTCCACGAGGGTGGGGAGGCCCTGGCACAGGTTGCCCAGAGAAGCTGTGGCTGCCCCATCCCTGGAAGTGTCCAAGGCCAGGTTGGATGGGATTTGGAGCAACCTGGGCTAGTGGAAGGTGTGGCAGGGGGCATGGAATGACACGATCTTTAATGTCCCTTCCAACCCAAACCATGCTATGGTGGAGAAAAAGGAGCTGGGAATGAGGGACCAGAAATCTGAGGGACCCTCCAGTAAGGACAGGGATGCATAATCCCATCCCTCCAAAGAGGAGAGCAGCCTGTGCTGATGCTTCCTCACCTCTGTTTTGGGGAAAGTGTGCAGGCTCAGCCTGACCTAAAATCTGTGTGGGATCAGCTCAGCATGAGGTTTGGGGCCAATTCTGGCTTGACCCTGAGCCACACATGCCTGGGCTGTGGCTCCCTCAGCCTCCCAAGGCTCAGCCAGACACAAAGCCCCCCTGGAGCAAATGGATTCCTGTACAGCAGCAAATCCCAGGCTGGCCAAGAGCAACATGCCTAATTAACTATAACTGGCTCCTTGCCACCCATCTCCCAGGCCCCAGCTTGCACCAGTAATTGCTGCCCCATTATGTTTTCCGGATGCTCCAAGGTGAAAGGGAGCTTTGTGCAGGAGCCCTGGGATGCAGCAAGCTGGCAAGCAGCTCCTCCTGCACAAAGTCCTGATGTTGGGAGAAAGGCAGGGCTGGGGCATCCCATTCTGCTCCTCAAAGCCTTGGCAAGAACTCCAGGCTCCAAGGGGGAAGGGTGATAAAGCAGTTTTGGTGTGTCACTAAGTGTCCTGGCCAGTGTCCCTGGAATGCACTGCTGGGTGCTTATATAGGAGACACCCTATGGAAATGCCTCGAGGGGATGGCACCATCCCAGTCCCACAGAAGTGCTCCCAGGAGCTGCCACTAGTTCAGTCCCATGGAAATGTCCCCAGGAGATGTCACCGTTCTAGTCCCACAGAAATGTCTTCAGGAAATGTCACCATTCCAGTGTCACAGAAACACCCCCAGTGACACCATCCCAGTCCCACAGAAATGCCCCCTGGAAATGTCACCATCCTTTATGAGATGTCACTATGACAGTCCCTCTGGAGTGTCCCCAAGAGATGTCACCCTCCCAGTGCCACAGAAATGCCTCCAGGAAATGTCACTGTTCCAGCGCCAACAAATTGCCCTTAGGAGATCCCTATCCCAGTGCCACAGAAATGCCTCCAGAAGATGCCACTATCCCAGTCCCACAGAAATACCCCCAGATGTCACCATCTCAATCCCACAGAAATGCTCCCAGGAGCTGCCACTAGTCTAGTCCCATGGGAATGCCCCCAGAAGATGTCACCATCCCAGTGTCACAGAAGTGTCCCCAGGAGATGTCACCATCCCAGACCCACAGAAATGCCTCCAGAGGTCACTATCCCAATAGTGCCAGAGAAATTCCCCCAGATGTCACTATCCCAGTGCCACAGAAATGCCCTCAGGAGATGCCTCTGTCCCAGTGACACCAAACTGGGAGAAGGGACCTCTGGCAATTCCAGCAGCTGCAATCCCACTACCCTGGCAAGGGAAGAGCCCCCAGAACACCAGTGGTACCCCCTGCCCACTGCAGCTGGAAGTGCCCTGTGTGCCCCAGCTGGCTGTCACCAAGCTCTGAGGAAGGTCCTCTGCAGGCAGCTTCCTCCAGCAGTGGGAAGGAAATCCCCAGCATGGGAATTTCCCACCTCTTCTCATAAACTGGAGGCTGCTGGAAGGCTGCACTGAGACCAAAGACCCCCAGTCTTTTCCTGAGCCTGTTCCACTGGGAGAGCAGCCCAAAGGGAGCATTTCTTTGGCTTCTTGAGGAATCCCACACGCAGCAGTGCCTGGATGTGGTTAAACAGGGATTTCCTGTCTCTGTGCTACAGAGCCTCACCTGCAGCTGCAGGAGGGATCGGAGCCACTCCAGCATTTCACATCTTCAGAGGAAACAAACAGGCAGGAAAAGAAGCTGGAGGCCAAAGGGAGTTAGGAAAACTCGGCTGTAAGAACTGGTCCCGGTTTGCAAACAGACACAGGAATAAAGGTCCCTAAATCTGGGGCCAGCACCGCTCTCCTGCTGCAGGGCACCCTCGGCTCTGGCGTGGGGATGCTCTTTGACTCTGCATGAGCCATCCTGTCTCCCACAGCCCAGCCCTGCCCCAGCCCGCCCCCACCACTCCAGGCAGGGCAAAATCAGCACCAGGCACAGCCAGGCTCTGCTATTCCAAGGCAAAGCCTGGAAAAGAGTTGCTGTTGTGCCATGTCCCTAAATTGCTGGATCCTCTTGTGGGCCCACTATTGTTTAGAATGCACTTGCTACTGCCTTCCCAAAGGATTGCCCTTGTCCCCTTTAAACTGTGTAGGCAAAGAGTAGGACATGGACTTTCATAACCCTGGGAGGAGGAAATTGCTCTTATTTAGCTGAGGCTCTGACCCATGATGAGAATTCGGTGTCCTGATGTCGGCAGCAAAGCAAGCCCGGCCAGTTCAGCTGCAGGAAACCACCTCAGTATGTCTGTGCTCCCACCCCAGGTTCCCAAGGGACTCCTGGGCAAGGAGGGACTCTACTGATGGGCTGCTGCTGAGCCAAACCCAGAGCTCACCCCACTGCTCTGCACAGCACCAGAGAAGGCTCTTTCCATTCCCAGCTTCCTCTTTTATGGAGAACTTGCATGTGCAGTTGCACCCGACAGGCGCAGATCAGCAAAAGTTCCCTGTTCCAAAATCCCCCCATTTGCCCCTGAAAGCAAGTTTTGTTCTCGCAGAATCCCAGAATGGTTTGAGTTGGGAGGGACTTTAAAGTCCATCCCATTCCACCCCCTGCCATGGGTAAGGACACCTTCCACTAGCCCAGGTTGCTCCAAGCCCCATCCAAGCTGGCCTTGGACACTTCCAGGGATTGGGCAGCCACAGCTTCGCTGGGCAACCTGGGCCAGGGCCTCCCCACCCTCTCAGGGAAGAATTCCTTCCCAATATCCCATCTGGCACTGGGAAGCCATTCCCCCTTGTCCTGTCCCTCCATCCCTTGTCCCCAGTCCCTCTCCAGCTCTCCTGGAGCCCCTTTAGGCCCTGCAAGGGGCTCTCAGCTCTCCCTGGAGGCTTCTCCTCTCCAGGTGAACCCCCCCAGCTCTCCCAGCCTGGCTCCATGGCAGAGGGGCTCCAGCCCTGGGAGCATCTTGGTGCCTCTTCTGGACTCTCTCCATGGAGCAGCAGCTCCACGTCCCTGTGCTGTTGTTCCCCAGGGCTGAAGGCAGCTCTGCAGGGGGGGTCTCACCTGAGGGGCAGAGGGGCAGGATCCCCCCTGCCCTGCTGCCCACGCTGGGGGATCAGCCCAGGGCACGAGGGGTTTCTGGGATGCAAATGCACATGTCCAGGTCATGTTGAGTTTCTCATTCACCAGCACCCCGAGGTCCTTCTTGGGGCTGCTCCCAACCCTCCCTCCACCCAGCCTGGATTCCTGCTTCTCACTGGGCCACGCAGCTCTTGGCTGTAATTACCTTCCACATCCTTCTTCTTGCCGTGAAACAGCACCAGGACTGAAGGGCACAGGACTCCCAGCCACTCCCTGTCCAAATGCACTGGACTGAGTCTCTTCTTAAAAGGCAGAGGATCACTGGGCTACCAGTCTGATGGTGCTGGGCTTGGCCCTTTCCTGGGGACATCTTGACCTGGCATGTTCTTCCAGCTCTCCAGAGACTGGGAGGTGAGCAGGGAGTTCAGAAGAGGTTACAGCACCAGCTGGGGACATGAGAAAGATATTTATTACCCTGCTCTGCTTCAGGCTTTGCATGAATCACAAGTGACTCAGCTGCCTTGAAACCCAGGGGACTCGGGTCTCTGAACAGCATCAAAGGTGACACTGGCACTTGGTGGCCCTGGATGTTCACTCGTGAGTGTTGTCCCCTGATGGTGACAGGGATGTGGCAGTGCTGGGGTGGACACTGAGGTTCACTTCCCAAGTGACCTGAGCTCACAATCATTCCAGCATCTGTGCTTGGGGAAGGCAATCCCAAGAGCAAGCAGTGCCTTTGGAGCCTGCAGCACCTAATTATAAGGAGAGCTGAGGAGAAAGAGGGGAAAAAAAACCCCTCACCAGTAAAACAAAAGACATTTCTGAGCGATGATTGGTTTACCACAACTGCATTTCCATCCAGCCTCCAAAAATTCTGGAACAATCCCACTCCTGTGTCATCTTATATCATTTCTGGAGGTAAACAACTGCTTTTGGGAGGGACACAGCACCATCGTGCTCCAGCAGGAAACCAAACCACTGGATTTATTCTGTCCTTTCCAGCAGGAGGGACAGTCCAGTGGTTTCTGGCAGCAAGGAGGAGGTGTTTACACATCTGCAAAGCCCTGCCAGCCCAAGGGAGCAGCCAAAGCTGCGGGCTGGCAGGGATCCCTGCCAGCAAGGGAGCTCACAATCCTGTGGGATGAAGCAGGGGAATGGAAAAGGTAAAATGGGAGATCAAGGGAGGGCAACGAGGGAGAGGGGAAGAGGTGCAGCTATGGATGGACTAGCAAAACAAGGGGGAAAAAGAGAAGGGAGGGTGTCAGAAGCAATTAAATCAGGCAGCAACATGGTAAATTAACTGTCTTTTCCCAGTGGAAAGCTGATTACAACCAGGAAAATTTTCTTCTGACACAAATCAGGGACAGGACAAAACATTCATCCAGGTCCAGTGTTCCTAACCAGTGCTCCCAGCATGTGTGGAGAAGGTGGGCCACTGAGGAGGGTGCTTGGGCAACTGGGGTGCAGCTCTCCCACCAGCTGCCCCTTTCCTGCAGGGAGCTGGAAAAAGGGAGGGGACAAGGGCAGCCCAGCCCAGCTCATCAGGTGCCAGGCAGAAGAACAACAGTCCTGTCTTAACAAGAAACATCCACAGGTTTCCAAGCCTGCCTGAGAGATTTTGGTGGAGGGTGTGTGGGGATATGATGACATTCCTGACTTCAGCAGCCTGGCCAGGCTGATATCCATCTTCCTCCTCCCTGTCTGACCTCAGGACACGCCACGGCTGTGCCTGCTCCCTCAGGATGACTAAAGCAAGGTTTGATCCAGCATTTCCCAGCCCGGGATTGCACCCACACCACACTCCTTCTCCATGGAAAGGGCCAGGGAATGACAGTCTTGAGTGAATCAATTTAAGTTAGAAATAAACAAGCTTTGGCATAAAGAGATAAAGAAAGAAAACCATTTTTATCCATTGACAAAGAAAACCTCTACAAAAGCTTAGAGTGATGATGGAGCCACTGACCATCAGCAGGAAACATTAAGGAAAACAGCTCCCAGTACGCCCCCAGTTTGAATACCAGTTTGGTCTGGTGGGTCCATCACAGACCCCAACCTGTCTGGCTGTGGGACAAATCCTCAAAGCCTGGTGATGGCGACTGCATCTCACACTGTGCATAAACAGGGAGGTTGGGAAGGGAATTGTAAGAGATTGGGCTTTGTGGGGATCAGGTGAGCTGCTCCTTTTATGGTACAACACCAGAGAGTCACTTCCTGCAGGCTCCAGGATGGTCACAAGATGGGAAAGGCTTTGGAGCTCCGGGTTTTCTCAGCTCCCACCTCCACGAGTCACATCTTGTATACAAGAGTGGGAAGTGCTGGGCTGTTGAGTAACCTCCATCGGGACTGGGCTGGACTGGGGAACTCATGGAGAGGACAACACTGCATTAAGGGAGCAAAAGTGTGGACCTGTCTGGTCTGGGCAGGGTGCAGGTCAGGGAGCCTGCTTGGAAAAAGGAACTCAGGAGGAGCTTACGTCAGGCTGGGCTAGAGGTGCCTCCAGGCATGACTGAAGGAAGAGGCTCCTGGCTTGTGACAGGAGGCCAAGTGACTCAGTTGTGGTGGGTGGGGGGCAAGAGAAAGAAGGGGATGTGGTTGGGGAACGTGAGTCACTAAGGAAGTGCATCTGTTGATAACAGCTGGATAAACTCGGAGCAGAGACATAAGGTCTGCTCAGGAGAAAATCCGAGCTGGAAGCCAAAACCTGGAGACCGAAATCCTGAAAGGTAGAGCTGTAAGTGCCTGGCACAGGCTTTTCCTGCCTGGCAGCTCAGCAGGGATGTAGGATGAACATCTTCCAACAGGCAAGGCGTGACCATGGTGTTGGCTGTGTTCTTGTGTCTCAGGTTCTGTGACTTCAGCAATCATCTGAGCCTGGAGCAACCTTGTTCCCTTGTTCCCCACGAAGGACAGACACTTCCCTCCCATTCCACAAGGCACCTGCATTGTGGGTGCAGTTTCCAACAGGAATGCTCATGGGCGAGGGGCAGAGCACGGCTGAGACATGAGACAGCACAAGTCAACTGGTAATCTCCTGCTGCCTCCTCTCCTCCATCACCCTCACAATCTCAGCTAAGGTGGCTTTGAGCATCCTGAGATGCCACTGAGATCCCACAGAGACACGGGACTGCACAAATCAACTTGTAATCTCCTACGGCCTCCTCTCCTCCATCACCCTCACAGTCTCAGCTAAGGTGGCTTTGAGCTGTCTGAGATCCCACTGAGGGAAAGGATGATGAGGGAAGATTCATTACTTCATTGGTTGGTGCTGAAAGCCCCAGGGGAGAAGTGGCCTGGAGAGCAGAGTGCACACACAGATGATTCACCCCCCACTCACCTGCTCTAAGTTCACCAAATATTCCCCCCCCCTGCAGCTCAGCACGGATCTGTTTTCCTTTCCTGAAAGCCACAAAGGAACCACCTTCACCTGGTGTGAATGACACATAGGGTGCAGCCTATAGGTCTCAAAAATGCCCATGGCATCCATCCTGCAGCTGCTGAGGAACCTCAGGCAGGGATATGGGTCCAGTGTGTCCACCCAGGAGATCGAGACACCAAGGCTGCGAATGTCATGACCAAGTCCCTGAGATGCCGAGAGCATTGCTTCCCTCTGGGTATTTTGTGGTGCCCACAAGCCTGGGAGGCCACAGAGAAGGACACACTGAGGGCAGGACTCCTGCTGGATGGACTTTGCCATGGATTAGTCACCACGGTGGAGAGCAGCCAGAGTGGGATCATGCCTTCCTCTCCTAATCCCTGCTCTCCCTATGGCTGAAAATCCATTCTCCCCTCCCTGAGAGCACTTCATCCTACCACTTCAGTTGGATCTGCCTTTCCTGCCTGCCTTCCCAGCAAATATTTAGAGGTCTTGGCCAGTCTGAAACCCGAGAGGATGAGCTGCTGACTCACAGGAGCTGTGTCACGGTCACAAGGCTGCTTCTCTGCATCCATCACTGCTGTGGCACTTCCCCTTCAGCCAGGAATTTGGAGAAGCAGTGCCCACGTGGCACAGGACAAGGGCAGAGCCAGGCTGAGTTATGGTGGGGGAAGAGATGCCTGCCTGCAAACTGCAGCTCCAGCCCTCTGTGCCCTTGTGGACTCATCCAGACCCCAGTGCTGCCCCTGGCTCTGCCACGTGCTGCACCCACGGGTGCCTTGCCGAGAGGGCAGCAGCTTCTCCTGCTCTCTGTTGCTCACAGTGCCAGGGAGAGGAATCCTCATGTGGAAGGATGAGGCAAGCAGTGGGCAGGAAGGCAGATGGAGACCATCTCTGGCACAGAAATTGGGGGAGACCAAAATTCCCGAGCGCAGGGAAGCCACAAAATGCCTGGCTCAGCCAGGGATGCACTGGGGTGCTGCTCAGCTTCTCTGCAGGGGAATGGCACTGCAGGGAAATGGTATCTCCCCACAGTGTCAGGGAGAGAGATACCCATAGCCAGGAGATGGGCTTGAAAGTAAGCACAGTCTAGGAAGACCTCAGGAAACTCAGCTTTCCCCCAGTTCCCGTGCCTTGGGATGCAGTCTGACCACATCTGCACAGCTGTGCCATCCCAAGCACAGAACCCAGACACTGCAGCTGCTCTCTGCTGGTACAGACTGTTTGAAATCATGGAATCCCAGAATGGTTTGGGTTGGAAGGGACCTTACAGCCCCTTCCACCCCCTGCCATGGGCAGGGACACCTTCCACTAGCCCAGGTTACTCCAAGCCCCATCCAACATGGCCTTGGACACTCCCAGGGATGGGGCAGCTACCACAGTTTAGGAAAAGGAGGCTCAATTACTCTGAAGAATAATTGCATTAAACACTAAAACCCAAGGGTGAATTATTTTATGTCAAGCCTGTATTTGCCTACATGTGCTGTAAATGAGTATTTGATTATATTAATACTCAAAGAAGAGAATTACATTACCACCTTTGAACTGAACACAATATCTGGTGCCTGCATGGTGCAGAAATTACATCCTCCCTCCAACTATTTGGAAGCAACAGGAACCACAATCCCACTGTGTGGGCCCTCAGCAAAGGCTGATTTAGTTTTACTGAGAAAATCTGTCTTCACCAGTTAGTGCCACATAAGGGTTTCACAATCACATCAATGATGTGTTTCCTTGCCCAAATTAACCTTGCTTGCTGCAGGTGAGGTACAGGAGCTAAACACAAGGAGCTCTGAAGATGAGCCAAAGAGTAAGTGCTGGTTTGGATTTCTTGTTCCGGGGCAGAGCCTCCCTGGAAAGCCAGGATGTGTGTTTAGGTCCAAGGAGTTAGTGCTTTGCTCAGGAAAGTCATCTGCCCTCGGAGCTTGGCATCAAGGGTGAGCCCTGTGCCAGAGCATGTCCTGGGCTGGGTTCAGGAAAGCCCACAGGGCAGAGGGATTTGCCAAGCAGTTACACCATTCCCAGCCTGCTGAGAGTGTACTTCTCACCCTGCTCCCTCCCAAAGGCAAAGGGTAGTGCTGAGCAGCCCCAGTCCTAGAGCTCCTGCAGAGAGGAATCCCAGGGGCAGTGACAGTCCAGCATTTCTGCAGGCACTGGGAGCACTCACGCTAAGAGTCACCTGAGTTAATTACTCCAGGGTTGCACTAACTCCACAAAAACATGTAGGGTCGTTTCCTTGCCTAGACATTACTGCTGCTGCTGTGTGGCAAGCTGGGAAGGGAGCTAACCAGGAGATTACAGGTTTGGAGAGGCTGGAAACGAAGCCAGCTGAGATGGCTGGAGGATGAGTGCACACGCCCAGGCATGGACGTCAGGCTGGGAAAGCGAAACCATCAGGAGGCAATCACCTCCTCCTTGCCAGTTTTCAGCCTGCCCTAGGCATGCCTTTACACTAAGGCAGGAGTTTTCCTGGGTGGGAATAGCAGTGCTTTCGTGGCATCACTAGGAGAATGGGAAAGGCTGCTGAATTCCCAGCCTGCCTCACACCCAACCCATGTTCCCCCACCCCGTGGCACGGTGTCCTGATGTCCTGACTTTTGCAAGGGGGGAACAGCTGTACTCACAGCCTGTTTTTCTAATTCCAGAAGCCACTGTTTAGCATCCCCTTGTAGGACAGGGTGTCCCTTGCCTGCTCTTCCACTGGCAGCTTGCTCTTCCTAAGCTATTTGCTGGACAAGGTCTAATCAAAGATTAGGGAGGCAGCAATGCTTCTCTCTCTGCTAAATCCATCTCCTAGGACTGCAGCATCCTCCTGTGCCTACAGTCATCCTGCAATTAGTTTCTAACCCACTTCCTCTTCCTGTGGCAATTCACGTGGATGAGAGTCCAGCCAATGGGAGAAGGTTTATTAATAGATATTAAATAGATTTTATTAATAGATAAAAGATTCAAACACGCTACCTGCATTACAATGGCTCGCACTGCTGCTTCTCAATCCATCCTTCCTGTGGGACATTCAGGCCCTCTTCCATGTTGGCAATGCTCTCCACTGTCTCATCTGCAGAAGTGATCCATAGGCTCCTTCCAACTGTGCCCAGCTGATTAAGGAAGACATTACTGAAGTCAGTTCCAAACTGAATCCCTGTTCACTTCCAAGCACATCCTGTTGACTCTCATTCATCCTGTTTCCCATCCACCTGACGTTTCCGTAGCGATGCTCAGGCTTGCTCATCTCATTGGAAAGAAAAAAAATCCCTTATCAATAAAAAGTGATAAGTTATTTTGACTCCATCTCTTCAAGCTTGTGATATCAATTAAGTGTTTAGTTGCACTTTTCACATGCTCAAAACATTATCATAGGTTACCTTGACTAAAATCAGTCCTTCCATCCAAGGAGTCCTGCCAGGAGGTCAGAGGAGCTAAATCCAAGGGTGAGAGTCTTGGATGGGCCATCCCTCCGTGGCTTAGGCTGTGGAGGTGGGTGGAGTCACCTCTGTGGCCATGGATGTGCAGGAGTCAGCAATGCTGCTGCAGCTGGGGAAGAAAATTCTCCATTAATGAGCACTTGGCTTTCACAAACTGAGCATACAGCTGGGTTTGTACATGGAAAGGAAATTAATGTGCCCCATTCCTTTGGCACAAATGCCTGAAGATGCATTCTTGTGGGAAGAGCTCCTCTGGCACAGCCAATGTCACCTAGTCCAGATTAGAACAGGCCCAAAACTCAGCTAAAAGCCAAATCTGCCTCAGTACAGTGATACCAGTGATGAGCAAGAGCATGGATTATTGTTCCCAAGAGGAAACTCCCCCTGTTCTTGCAAGGAAAGGAGAGTCATGTGTTTCAGAGGGCAAAAACCTGCCTGGAAGTCAACAGCTCCACTGATTTGTGTTGAAAAAACATGGATGTGGCACCTGGGGACGTGGTTTGTGCTGGGCTTGGCAGTGCTGGGTCAAGGGTTGGGCTTGGTGATCTTAGAGGGCTTTTCCAGCCTTAATGATTCTGTGATTCCCACAGAACAAGAATTCCTCACCCCAAACCCTCCAAGACTAAACTGGTGTATTTATCCCCAGGTCCACTGAGTAAAGCCCACGGGCACCATCCAGAACATGGCTAAGGGAGCTGTCAGGGACAAGTCCTTCCTCCCACCCACGTGAGCCCGTGGAGCCGCTGCAGACATCCCTTGGGAAGGGGGGAGGGATAGAAGCATGGCTGGGCATTGCAGGACTGGAGGTTTCACACATTTGCAAGCAAAAACAAGGCGTTCTGCATTCTTGCTAAGAGATAATTTCCCAGGAATGCATCCAGGGAAGTGGATGCTCTCACACCACTGTCATCCCAACAGCGTCCTACAGGGGTCACAGCTGGGTCCTTCCTCAGGCATCACTCACTGCTCTTCACCGATCACTCCCAGCTCTCTGCAGGAATTCCTGCTGAATGGAGAAATGCTAACTCAGCATATTGGAGGCGAAAGAGAGCTGATGACCCTTTGAAAAATGCAGGCAGCACTCTGCTTTCCAGGATGGATATGACTGACTCCTGTGATCCCTGGGAGGCGACACAGATGAAGGACCAGGAGCACTTTTAACCTCACCCATCCCATGGACTCATATCCCATGCACATCCTACTGCTGTGATTCACTGACACTCCATAACCTGGGAAGGTGCAATTACTTGGTTGGCTTCCAAGCTCTGCCTATCTGTGCCTTGGTATCAGACAAGGCTGGAAGTAATGTCTGGAGACAGAGTTGGCCCAGGCAAATTTTGGTGCATTAAATGTCTGGTGAAGCCACAGGAGAGGCAGAAGCCAAATCAATTAGAAGCTGAGGGTTGATGTCCTTCTTGGGTTTATGGGAATTTCCAGCCATCTGTACTAGGAAAAGACCATGTCTTGTTAGGGAGTGACACAAGAGTCAGGATGGGGGACAGAACCCCCAAAGTCAGTGTTTGAGATGCCTCAGAGAGAAAGCAACTTGCCCTGCTTTGTATGAGGGTTTTGAACATGAATAAAGACCCCTCAAACACCAAAGCCACTTCCCAGCCCAGGAGGTACCATTCCATACAGTAAGATTCAGGAGGGCAATTTCAGCACTGCCTCATCAGCCTTGGCAGGTTTTCCCTGAGTTTTGATCCAAAGAGGCCATCTGAGTTGAGGACACAGAGGCTGCAGAGGTGATGTATCACAAAGCACCCGTCTCTTATGGCGTGGACTTCTAAGGGTGTTGAAACTCCCTCCCCAATCCCTCCTAACTCCAGCATGGAAAGAAATCTTCAGGCTTGGCTTCTTCGTCTGCCAAAGGCTTGGCCCCATTCAGGGAAGACACAGCAGCAAGTCTGACAGCCCCAAATTGTGCCTGCCGGGGAGCACAGGGAGTGGCCATGCTCTGGAAGCACCCTCTTCCATTGCAGTGCCAGCATCCTAAAAGAATAACCCAACTGTCTCTACACATTTGCATGAAACTACCCACCAACTGCTTGGGATTAATCTGGCAGATCTCTGCCATCCATGGGTTTGGAAGCAGCTGAGGGTTGCAGTGGGTTTGCTGCCAGAACTTTGCAGTGTTCCCACTTGACTCTGCAGCTTTAGGAGGCTGGACAGGTTTTCCTGCGAGGTGGGAATGCTGATCAAGAGAGCTGCCATGTCTCATCCCAAGCACAGCATGGGGAGCACTGGGTGAGCCCCCTGTGGAGAGCTGGGGACGATGGGACCCTATGGCAAAGGGACAGGTGACAGAGTGGAGGATGCAGCCCCCACGCTCCGTGTTTTCACATGGCAGCCACGGGAAACTCCAAAGTCTTGGCTGCTCATCTGGAGAGCCCCTTTGGCTGCAGATTGGACTTATATGAAACCCTTGGTCAGGACTGCACATCACAGAATCCCAGAATGGTTTGGGTTGGAAGGGACCTTAAAGTCCACCTTGTTGCACTCCCTGTCGTGGGCAGGCACACCCTCCACTAGCCCAGGTTGTTCAGAGTCAAAGGTGGTGGATCCCAGAACTATCTGCAAGTTCAGCCCAAGCTGTTCCCCTCAGGAATCACTGAGACCTGGCAGTGGGACTCCAGCAGGGAGGAACCTGGGACAGGTGGGTGAACCTGTGCTCCTGCTACAACACCCACCACAACCCCACAGCATCTCCAAAAGTGTCTCTGACCTCCCGGGAAGCCACGTTTTATCTGCATTTCCACAAGAGTGGTTGCTACGGCAACAAAAATGGTTTGCATTTTGAAACGCTTCCTCAAGGACATCCATTAAAGAGGCTGATGATCAGGAGAGCAGAGGGACACCACTCAGCACAGTGGCCCCAGCGTGGGGTGAGCAGGTTTGGAGCAAGCCCAGGTGTCCATCCATTTAATGCGTGGATATGTTGGAGTACAAGTGCCTCCTCTTCACACTCCTCCTGCAGAGACAGCTGCTTGCACGTGCATCATGGCAGGGAAGACGCAGAGAGGAAAGCTCTGGCAGCTTGTCACAGACGGGAAAAAAACACCACAGTCACAAAAAAAAAAAAAAAAGTTTTTTCTCCAGAAGGTACTAAAATTGAACCCACTGTTCTCATGTAAATGGACAAGGACATGCAGGCAGCATTTGCCAAGTTTCCTTCCCAAAAAAGACTTACAGAGAAAGTCCTCTGAGGGATAATTAACTGGCTGACAGACAGGAAACGAGGATAAAAATAAGTGGAATATTTCCGCCGTGGAAGAAGATTATCTGCGAGATCTGTTCTCATGGTTGCACAGCTACTCACACATGACACAGCTACTCACAGGGAGCCTCTGGAGCATGTGTTTGGATGCCCAGCCATCATTAGAGATGGGACAGCTCCTAAGTTTGGAGCCAAGGGCAGGTTGGACAGGGCTTGGAGCAACCTGGTCTAGTGGAAGGTGTCCCTTCCCAGCAAGATGATCTTTAAAATCCCTTCCAACTCAAATCATTCTGGGATTCTGTGATTTCAAACAGCCCATACTAGCAAAGACCAGCTGGAGCAGCGATCTTCTGGATTTGGGGAGTATTAACAACATGCCAGCAGAGCACCTTATTACCCTTATTACAACACCGAGTGACTTTGCCTGCCCAGCCTTAGGCTTGGCATCCTCTGTTCCCATCCAGGGATACTCACAGGTATCTTCCATCATCTGCTCTTTCTTCCACCATATCCCAGCAGACAGAAAATTTACCAAGGGAGACATTTAGGCTCCCTGTGGTCTGCCAAAGTCCTACAAGAGGTAGTCAGTCTGTCACAGAGAAGGACAAACACACAGACCCCATGATATCTTCTCCTCCAGCAAACCATTCCCTACAGATCTCCCACTGCCTTAACCAACACCGTCAGTGACAGTTTAAGAGGAAGAACCTGCCCAGTGCTACAAATATACAGTCAGAGAATCTCAGAATGGTTTGGGATGGACCTTAAAGTTCACCTCATTCCACCCCCCTGCCATGGACAGGTGTTGGAGACCAAACAGGTGTTCAGGCTGGAGAGCCAGAGGCAGCTCCCCAGCAAGAAGCCTCAGAGATAGTGATGGAGGCAGGGACACCTTCCACTAGCCCAGGTTGCTTCAAGCCCCGTCCAACCTGGCCTTGGACACTTCCAGGGATGAGGAAACCCCTCTGTAAACCTGTGACAGGGCCTCACCACTCTCACAGGGAAGAACTTTTTCCTAATATCTAACCTAAATCTACCCTCTTACAGCTTAAATTTAGAGCAGGTTGGGGCTCCCCCGCAGTTCAGGTGCTGCCCTGTAATCACTGTAGTGACGAATGGCTCGGTTGGAGGCACAGAGAGCCACCCAGCCCTTGGCAGGACCACGTGGGCCACGTGTAAAGGGCATGGTTTCACAGAGCCTCTCTGCACCAGCTCAGCCTGGTTTGAGAGCCAGGACAAGATTCTAAAGAAAACCCTGGCCATGATGTTCCCGGGGCTGCTGAGGGTAAGGAGAAATCGGTTCCCGAGGCACTCCCAAACTGCAGGAGCAGCTGCAGAGGCTGGCACTGGGTCAAAGACACCAGTATGTATTTCCAGTGGAAATATATATTCCAATGAAGGCACATCCAGGCAGGGCTGAGCGATGCCCTGTCTGCAGCAGGAGCCCCGAGGCAGAAGGGAAAGCATTCCCTGGCATGGGATAAGCGTGTCAACAGACAATGGAAGAGCTGCCAGGATTGGGAGCATCTGTGAGCATTGGGGAGAGTAATGGGATGCAGGTCATGCCCAGCAGCCTCAGGGAGCTGGAGTTTGCAGGGATGGGCACATGGACAAGCTGCACTGTTTGTGTTCATCCCGTGTGTGTGTGTGTTCAAGTGACTCTCAGCTGAGCAAAACACACACGTTCATTACACTGGGGGAATTCAAAACCAATTAGCAGAAGAAATACTGGGTTTAAACCTGTTCTTTGCTGTTTTTTTCTCCTCTCCCCCCCCATTACAGTGTCCAGTAAGTAATTTTTTTGAAAGTCTTTCTGTCCTGAAGCTGGAATCTCCCAGAGCCTTTGCCCACACATTAATCATCCTTCTCCCTCCCAGCCTGGCCCCTGTTGTCTGCCTGGCTGCTGTCCCTGCCTCTCTGCTGGCAGCACTCAGAGGCTGTGCCTCCCCTCATACCATCCCACAGTGCCCTTCTGCTCCAGGAGGGGTGCTCCTCTTTGGCAGTGGTTGTATCAGAGGCAAAGGGCAGATTCGGTGGCAGAGGAGCTGCAGGCTTTGGAAACCATCAGTGCTGCGGGAGAGCTCCACCTGGAGATGGTGTGTGGGAAAACCTGCACAGGTGCCAATGAACCTGGCAGTGCCAATGAACCTGGCAGGGGACAGTGCCAAGAGAGGAGATGCTGGGAGGGGACACCATGGCCAGGCTGGGAAAAGTGAACACCCAGCAGGGAAAGCAGAACCCGAGCACTGTGACCTGCTTGAAGGGAGTATGAGCAGCAACATCAGGGTGCAAGACAGGAAGGACGTGGAGCTGCTGAAGAGTCCAGAGGAGGCCACCGAGATGCTCCCAGGGCTGGAGCCCCTCTGCTCTGGAGCCAGGCTGGGAGAGCTGGGGGGGTTCCCCTGGAGAAGAGAAGGCTCCAGGGAGACCTGAGAGCCCCTTGCAGGGCCTAAAGGGGCTCCAGGAGAGCTGGAGAGGGACTGGGGACAAGGGATGGAGGGACAGGGAATGGTTTCCCAGTGCCAGAGGGCAGGGTTAGATGGGCTATTGGGAAGGAATTGTTGGCTATGAGGGTGGGGAGGCCCTGGCACAGGTTGCCCAGAGAAGCTGTGGCTGCTCCATCCCCGAAAGTGTCCAAGGCCAGGCTGGAGGAGGCTTGGAGCAACCTGAGCTAGTGGAAGGTGTCCCTACCCATGGCAGGGGGTGAGATGGGATGAGCTTTAAGGTCCCTTCCAACCTGTTTATATGACTCCATGATCCCCAATCCCAGCTGTGGAAGAGGCTGTGATGGGAGCTGTGGTGTGGTTCAGAGTTGTATCCTGCCAGCCATGTGCATTCAAGCCCTGGGAACTTCCCCCAAAAAATGGCTTGTTGGGGTGGACTTTTTAACTGTTCACAGTTATTTCCTTCTGTTTTATGGGCTTTCATGTTTTGAAAACTTCCTTCTTGACCAGTAGCATTGGTCACAAACCTTTTGGGAAAAGACCCAAAAGCTAAAGCAGATATTCTCTGCAGTTCTGGGATTTCAGAGCTGAGATTTAAAAACCAGCCAAGCAGACAGTGAGCCATTGCTGTGGACTGGGAGCAGTGCTGGGTTTGGTTCTGGAAGGGGCCTGGTGTGGGGGGGAAGAATTCTTCCTCTACCAGTGAAACCTCCGTTGCTACAAGGAAGTAAATTCCATCCTCCAGCCCCCAAAGATTCCCAGCCTGCAAACACACGTGTTATTTGCTGCCCTGCTCTGAAGCTCCTCATCTTCCCTCCTCCCACCTGCCTGCTGTCTCTCTGCTCCATCTCCCATCCCTCCCTCTGAGCCTGCTTCAGGATGCTCTTCCCCAAAAGAGCTTCCCACCAACACTCTGCTAAGGATTGCTCTCTGATATGAAAGCTGCTGTTTTCCCAACCTCTTAGAATCACCAAGGTTGGAAAACCCCGAGTCCAACCATTGACCCAACACTGCCAAACCCCCCAGTTGCCATCCAGGCTCTGATTTTCACCCAAGGGCTGCCTTTCATTCTCCACCTGCAGAGCGAGAGGCACTCAAGCAAAAATGTTGCCAGCAGGTCAGTTTTGTGCCTGTGTTGGTAACCCCATGCCAGAGACTTTAGTGAAGCTGAAAGGGTTAAGACAGACTGTGGACAAAAGCAATGGATTTACTAAATGAAGCAGAAAATCCTGCTGTTTTCTTTCCTGCCCTTGCTGGAAAATATTTGCCTAGTCACCTCCCCACTTGCATCAAAAAACCCTACAGGAAATCGAACCGGTCAAATCTGGTTTTCTGGTTACAATGGTTTCTAACAGGTCAAAACACTTTTTGGTCAGCAGCAGCCACTCCTCCTCCCTCCTTCCACACCTGGCATGGCAGGGGTTTACCACCCATCCTTCATCAAGCTTTTTTTTCCTCCCCCTTCTCTGATCCGCCTCACCCTCAGAAATGCCCTCTTGCCACTAGATGTAGTGGAGGCAGAGCAGATGACCAGAGAATATCTGTGAGGAATTCCTGCATTCCCTGCGGCTCATTTCTCTGAAACTGCCAACTCCTGTGACCCCCCACAGGCCACCAAGTTTTCCCAGCACTTGCAGAAGAAGTGGAAAGTTCATTTTAAAGGAAAAGCAGTGGGATGGCTCACTCTCTGTGTGCTTCTCCCTCTGCAAAAGGAGCCATATGGCAGCACTTCACTGCACTTACTGTGCTGGAATTACTTGGCCTTCTGGTTTTCTTCTCCAAGATTGCCCAACTGTGCCCAAGAAGTGCCACCTGCCTGCCTGGCACACGCTGTCCCACTCCCTGGGCTCCCAACTTCTGCAGGCAGCTTTGCAGGGTTGCAGCTCCTTTCCAAGCTACTGCACCTCCGGTTTAGGGTGGTCTGGCTTTTTGTGACCACCCAAAGGACCATCAGGTTGCTGCTGGTACCTCCAGCCTCCCCCACAAGCTGCTCTGTAAAGCAGCATTTTGGTCCAGCTGCTTTTCCTCGTTCTCAGACCCCATCATGCCAATACTCTTATTTTGTTCCATTTGGGACAGGAGGCTTGGGAATGATTTTTCCCCTCTATCTGTCTGGCATTTACCCTCTCTAAACTGAAGTCAAAGGCAGAAGAAGCCCAAGGAAAAAGCCAGCAAACCTGGTAATGAGTTTAGAGGGACAGCCACGTCTGTCGGTTCCGTGTCACGTTGTGTCACCTCTGCTCCCACATCCCAACTCAAACCACGGGCTGCACACCATGATCTCCTCTGCATCAGGAGCACATCAAAGTGGCCCCAGGGTTCCTGGCAGCCCTGCTTAGCAGCTGCTCAGCCAGAAGCTGCTCTTCTCCTTTAGGTCACCTCTTGAAGGAGTGGAGCAACATTTGGCATCCGTGCTCTAGCGTGTGGTGGGATTGTTGCGGTGTCTTGTGCAGGGCCAGGAGCTGGACTGGATGATCCTTGTGGGCCCCTTCTAGCTCAGGACATTCTGTGAGTCCCTGACTTGAACCCCATCCTGTCCCTCCAGCAGAGCTGTGTGTGGAGCAGGTAGGTCCAGCAGGGTGATGTTCGTAGACCTCAGTAGCTGGAAACAGCAGGAAAGGGGAGCCTGAAATGCTCTGAAAATAAATACAAAGCCAGAAAACATTGTAAGAGAAGACAGGCAGGTGTTAAATCACAGTACCAGGTATTTGCCTTAAGATCTTGTCCACAACAGTGTTAAGGATAAAATCCAGGTTTTTGATTTCCTATCAGAGAGAATAAAGATTGGAGGCTACTCACCACTACAACCCAAGCAGGGGGCAGGGTCTGGGACCCTTCTGCTAAGACAGATTTTACATGGGTGAGTTAAACAGTAATGAGATTTCATATTAAAAAAATCATTTTGGTGATTAAATTCGATATAGTTGGAAGGTGAGGCTCACTTCACTCCTGGGGAAGAAGATCCATGGTGGGTTTATCTGCAGCTTAAATAGATCAATTTACAAGTTAATCCAGGTCCAGTGTCCTGGGATTACTACGTGGTGGACTGTGCCAGCACAATAGAACTGGGGCTGTTTGTGCTGCTGTGTCAGTCCAGGCTCTGCCCTGGGGTCTGGCACATCTTCTCCACTTCGGAGGGTCCAAGCTTGGATTGACCAGCTCCACATAGAAACACGTGCTAGGAAGTTCCAGCACAACAAACTCCCTTTTCCCTGGGCTCTGCATGCACAGCTGGACCGTGAGGGCTCGTCATTCCTGTCCCAGGTCTGCAGAGGGGTCACAAGCGGGCACAGGGTCGGACCACCCAGAGGGAAAGGAGGAACCGCTACCATGGGGTTACTGATGCTCAGCCCTCCAAAGAGGTGCTGGTTCAGCAATGCTGGGCAGGATTTCTGCCAAACACTGGCAGCAGGATCAGGGACTGGTTCACAGACAATGCAAGGAGAGCACCCATTAATTCGCTTTGCTTCGCACAGTTTTATTTTTAGTGCTTGTGAGCGGTGCCAGATTGGCAGCATTATAAATAGAAGACTTCTATTTATCCTCCAGTCTAGGTACTGCCGTGCTAAGTCAGTCTTACGACCTCAATAAATCCAGATTAGGTGCTCTCAAGGCTGTGTCACCACAGAAATAACATTTCCTCTTTGCATTCCGGGGGGTGGATTATGCTGGGGGGGGGGTTCTGCCCCCCTAAGCCAGACTGATGCTTTCTGATCTGTCCTGATGCGACACGGGCTGACATCCAAACAAGATGACATCCAAACAGGAGAGCCCAGCTCCAGATCTCCCTGTCCTGTCTGAAAGGTGATTACACACCTGGCATTCAGGGGATCTGAGGTCTGTTGCCTCAACACCAAGGTCAGGGAACATCACACTCTGTCCCTGAATGATGGTCAGATGCTGCTCTGTGCAGGGTTCAGTCAGCTGAGGAAACTGGGGTGTCCTTGACCACACCACCCACACCCATGATGATGAAACACCAGGGCTTGGAGTGAGAACAGCCTGCTGCTCTGGGAAGGTGGAAAAAAAAGGGATAGAGCAGGAAAAACAGTTCAGTTTGATTGAATAACTTATAGCTAATAGTAAGATGTTGCTTTCCTACCAAGCTGTCAAAAACTATTAAAACATCGAATTAGAATCATACAATCCTGGAATGGTTTGGTTAGAAGGGACCTTAAAGCTCATCCAGTCCCACCCCCTGCCATGGGCAGGGACACCTTCCACTAGCCCAGATTGCTCCAAGCCCTGTCCAACCTGGTCTTAGACACTTCCAGGGATGGGGCAGCCACAGCTTCTCTGGGCAACCTGTGCCAGGGCCTCACAGGGAGGAATTCCTTCCCTATATCCCATCTAACTCTGCCCGCTGGCACTGGGAAGCCATTCCCCCTTGTCTGTCACTCCATAGCCTTGTCCCCAGTCCCTCTCCAGCTCTCTTGTAGCCCCTTTAGGCCCTGGAAAGGGCTTTAAGATCTCCCTGGAGAGCTTCTAATAGTTCTTCCTCTCTTGAAAAAACCCCAAACCAAAACAAACAGAGAGAAAGTAGCACCCCCTCCAATTTCCAGTTTCCTTCCACTTGTTTTTTCCTTCCAGTGACTGATGCTGCTTCATTAAACCTGTGGCATTATGACAACTCCCAACACAACAAGCATTTCCTAGTGGTCACACACCTCCCTGTGAACCAGCCGTGCCATTCCCAGGGACGGGGGATGCTCCTCCTGCCAAGACCAGCATTTCGGGCAACTGGGAGCATTTCAGCTCCCAAAAGTGCCACCTCATTCCTTATGCATCCATTTGAGCCCATGCCCTCCTCCAAACCCCACGCCTGGTACACACCTGGAGACTGACTGGTTTTCCTTCAGGATCTCAGCCAAGAAAGGACAAGGGGAAAAGGATTGGGAGCCTCCAGTTACCCTGAAGTTACCTATGTGGGAACCAGCCTGTCCGGCTGCTCTGGTGTCTGCATCCTCTGCTGGGAGCTCGGGGAGGAAATCCACTGAGAAGCAGAGCATCTCAAAGAGCTAATGAATTACAGCAGCTGTAGGTTTCTGATCCTTTCATCCTCTGGGAGATTTTTATAGTTTCCAAAGCTGGAAGCCTGCATGGGGACAATCTGCTTGGCTCAGACACAGCCCTGTGCCTGGTCAGCTGCTTGGCAGGAGGAGGAAGGGGCTGGTTTGGGGGTGAGCATCCTGCCTGGCCCAGCTGTCCAGGAGAGCTAGATTCTCCTCCTCATTTGACCCAGAAGGGGGTCTGGAGGGCAGCAAGGGGAAAGGGGGTGTTTCCAGCTTACAAAAGCCCACCAAAAGATGATTGTGGAGAGGAACAATCTTCACAGAATCATTGAATGGTTTGGATTGGAAGGGACCTCAAAGACCATCCAGTCCCACCCTCTGCAATGGGCAGGGACACCTCCCACTAGACCAGGTTGCTCCAACCTGGCCTTGGACACTTCCAGGGATGGGGCAGCCACAGCTTGTCTGGGCAACCTGGGCCTGGGCCTCACCACCCTCACAGGGAACAATTCCTTCCAATATCCCACCTTACCCTATTCTCTGGCAGTGGGAAGCCATTGCCCCTTTGGAGCCTTAATGCCTGGGCCTAGAATGGCTTCTGGAGTCTGGAGGTTTGTGCTGGTCTTTGTGCAGGAGGATGGAAGCAAACCACAAAGTGAGACAGGGTGTGAGAAGAAGGAAATTTAAATAAATAACTAAACAAACAGTACTCACGAACAGCAAGAGGAGACAAAAAAACCAGGCCTTGGTGGGAGTGTGTGTTACTGGCCAGGCATTGCTGTCAGGGTTTGGAGTCACGAGCCTGAGCACTGAAACCACCACGGAATCATCACAGAGCTGCAAACCCAGCCTTGTGCTGCTGCACGAGGATTTCAGCCGACTTCCCGACATTCCGGAGTGGTGCTGCATCCCTCACGTGCCAGGCTGGGATGGGGAGCCCTCACGTGGGCTCTGGAGCTCCCCGGCAGGCGATGATCCCATTTCACGGCAGCTCCAGTGGTTTCCCAATGAGCTCCCTCTGCCTGGAATGAAAGCGGCATCTTTCAGATGCTTTCAAAAAAAAAAAGAGTTTTGTTGAAATATCTATTTTGGGATTAAAATCTTCAGCCTTTTCAGGACAGAGAGGATATTGTACTGCAGAAGGCAGTGGGCTGGGAGGATGAGGCTCCCATCCAGCCCACCCTGGCTCCCATCTCCCGTTCCTGAGGGCATGGATGTGGTTTGGTACCCCAGGAAGTATGGACACCAAGCTGAGTGGATACAGTGCCACCGAGCCAGGGGGACAGCACAGGCTTGGACATGGAGCCCCTCCATTGGAAAGGGAAGTGGAAGAAAGAGTTGAACCCTCCCAAACAAAGTTATTAAGGATTTGGCAGGAGGGTGGGATGTCCTGTGGCTCGTTAGCATCCCCACCTGGTGTGTCAGCACTGGTTCCCCTTCCAGCACAAATCCAGCTCCCACGGACACCCTGGATGGAGGTCTGGAGCATCTTGTGCCCATCCACAGACAAGCAGGGCCTGTGCTGTGACAGGAATTTCAGAAATGCCTCAATGGCAATCCCAGGACTGTCCTCCCCGGTGCCAAGGCAAACCCTGCAAGCCACGAGAGGCACATGACTGTTGAGTTTAGTCCAAGGGGACCATGGGATCCATCATTCATTTCAAATCCTTGACAACTGGCTCCAGTCATCCCTCAAGCTGACCACAGGTTATTTTCTTCTGTGGAAGCAAAGTGCCCAACAGCCTCTTGCCTCAGTTTCCTGCCACCAATATGGGAAGAAACTCTTCCTTGTGAGGAAGGTGAGGCCCTGGCACAGGTTGCCCAGAGAAGCTGTGGCTGCCCCATCTCTGGAAGTGTCCAAGGCCAGATTGGACGGGGCTTGGAGCAACCTGGGCTAGTGGGAGGTGTCCCTGCCCATGGCAGGGGGTGGAAGGGGATGAGCTTTGAGGCCCAACCCAAGCCATTCCAGGATTCTATATGGACTAGGCCCAGAGGAAAGGGCTGGCTTTGGCCCCCCAGCTCCATCCTTGTCTCAGTCAGGAGCAGCAGCTTAGTGTAACTGAACCAAAGCCGTGCTGCAAACATGTATTTCTAGATCATTAAGCCCTCTCTTAGCGACAGCGTTTGAAAGCCGCGATGACGTTTCATTCCTCCCCCTCCTTCTCTGTTTGGCTCTTGAAAATTAAAAGATAAGCTTTGTGAATCTCACTGAGAAGGGGGAACTGTCACTTCAGCTTTAGAAGAAAAGCCAGCAAAGAAACAAAATTCTTCTTTTGGCAGAGGAGAAAAAAAATCCATTACTAAAGGCTTAGAGACAAAGGCTCTCGACACAATTAAAGGCAAACCTAAGCTTTTGAAAGCAGAGGGCATGACACTGGAATACACACAAGAGGTAGAGATGAAAGACTCCATTGTGGTGCTGCTGAAAAAGTTAGAAAAAAGAAAAGGAGAGTTTCAATGGATGCATTTGCCTAAACCAAACTGGATGAGAAGCTTTCTAGAGGAGGGCTGGATTCTTCCCATGTGTTTGCACAATGCCAAGAGCCACTGGGCTCAGTCTTAATTAGGATCCTGGGCATTACTAGAATAACTTAGGGAGAGGGGGTCACAACATTTGTAAGTTGGAAAGAAAACAGGGCTCTGATATTTTCTGTGGGAAATTTTCCACCTGGGAAACCTAATCTTTCTTTCCAGCCTGTTAAGCTGAAGGAGAAAATGTTTTGGTTTGGTGTTGTCAAGGTGTTTGTTTTGCAGGAGAGCCTGGTGTGGACACAGTGCTGCACTCCAGGGCACACAGGTGGCCTGTGGCCCAGCTGTGGCCACCTCCAGAAAGCACTGAGCTTCCCTGGCTCTTGCAGCCTCTAAAAGAGCACTAGATCCAAAGAGAACCCATGTCCAGGATGTCACAGACATGCTGAAGCGCTTTACACCTGGCAGGTGGTAAAACCTGCCCCTTGCTCTCAAGCCCTCTGTGTCCAACCAGCAGCACCCCGAGCCAAACCCTCGCAGTCAGGTGCTCCCAACCGCAATGCAAATGTCCAAGACCCCTCTCTGACATTTGGGAAAGTCTGTGCTGGGAAAGGACCACCACCATTCCATAAAATCATGGGTTTGCCATCCACCCTCTGCTGCAACTGCCCAAAGCCAGGCATGGCTTGACCCTACATTGCTGCACCATGCTGGAGAGGTGGTGTCTTCCTCTGTCTGAAGATCTGACTCTTTCCTGAGAAGCTCAAGATGTCTTTAAAGGAGAGCAGGTCCCTCTTTTCTGTGGGTCACATGGGCTGTAACAGCTCACATGTGTCTGGAAGGGGTTGCTCCTACATCCAGTGGTGGCCATTTTCTGATGCCATGACCAGCCTACATTTTTATTAATGCTGGGTTTAATCCAGGGCTCTGCAGGAAGGGCAAAAGTTACTTTATACCCAAACCCAGCACTGTTATTGGGATGGGTGGGGGGGAGACGGCATGGGAAGGACAGTGCCCAAAGTCACAGGGGCTGTGCTGGCATCTTTTCTCCTCATGGGAAGGAAGGTCTATCATTACACATGCCTGGCTCTTTAATCCTGTTTTGATTCTCAACTCCAGGGATGCTCCTGGGATAGCTGATCCTGTTTTGGGATGACTCAGATGAAGGTGAGAACCATGCCAGGCACGCATCCTGTCCTTGTGATGGTGGGCAGACCTCAGGGAGCTACAAGGAGCTGCTCCAGAGGACGCCACCTTTCCAAGCCCCAGCTGGGGGTTGGTTCTTGCACCCAGCCTGGCATCCACTCTGGAATTCCCCAAGGGTTTACCCAGGAATGTCAACTCACAGTGCAATCTCCGGTGAAACCAGTTAACTTTGCAAGGAACTGGTCCCTCTGAGGGCATTGAGTGCTTCCCTCCAACACTGGCTGCATTTGTCAGACAAAATCAGATGACTAAGAGCTGGATTATCTTGATTTCTAGATCCTCTTTGTCTATGGCAAACTGGAGTCCTCTTTTTTAGGGATATTTGTCCATCACGAACAACGGAACAATTAAGCCATCCTCTGCTATCCAGCCACAGATACAAAAGCAGATAAAAGACAGACTAATTCACTCTGAAATATCCTCCACTCTGAAAATAAAAGCAAGGTCTATGGATGGTTTTAGTTTCTCTCTTTTTCTGTGTTTTCCATTGGTTGGTTTCATCACCAAGGAGACCAAATTCCCACACTCGCTGTTTTAGACATTCGCCAGAACATAAATCCAGGCTTCTGTGCCAGTGGCCAGCGCAGCACAATTACATAAGGAACGTGTTGTGTGGTGAGTTAGAGCTCTGCTCACCCTATGTGTGATCTGTTATGGTCACCCAAAGGGGAAAACCATGTCCTCCAGGTCTGCTCTAAGCCCAAGTCCCTCCTGGCATTGTGGCTTGGGGGTCGCCTTGAATCTGAAGTTTCTCCCCTCGTGTTCCTCATTTCCATGCAGAAAATCCTGCATAAAACACAACAGGGCATTAGAGAAAGGAAAATGATTTCTAGTGTGCTCCTGCAACAGCAGCTGAGGCACTAATCCAAAATATAGTGGTATAACCAGGCCACCGGGCTTCCTGTCCTCAGTGAGCTGCGATGCCCCTTTGCACACTCTAATGCTGCTCTCTCTGATTTTTAACCTCCCCCCTCTCAAAGCCACTCCTAAGTGTGAGACCTAAGTGTGAGATCAGTTTCCAAGGCACTAAACAGCAGCACCACTCGATGGTGTTAATGGGAATTCTGTGCCCGGGATGCCTTTCAGAGCGCCAGCTGGACGAGCTTAGACCGAGTCCCCCAGGACACAGACTGTCTCATGTTGTTTGCCTGATGCCTGTCACACTGGCCTCCATCTCCACAGCAATCCACAGAGTCCTGACTGGAAAATGTGAGGCAGAGTTCCTGCTCGTCCCAGTGGGACAAGGATATGGACTGGGCAAGGCAACGTCCCCGTTGGCTGTTCGACCAGGATGGGAGTGGGTCGATGGCCATGGGTCAAAGATGCCATCAGGGCTTTCAGGGCTGTGAAGCCCCAACACCGCACAAACATCAGACTGCTTATATAAATGGTTACCTAATGATGTGTCTTCCCCTATCTGCATCACAGGGAACTGATAGGAAGGAGAGTCGGCTCCGGGAACATGTTGGAAGATGTGTCGGGAGGAATTTGTGATCCTGAGTGCTGAAGGTTTCAGATGTGAAGGTGCTGCCTCTCTGAGCCCCCCAAAACCAGCCCGAAGGACCACCTGTGAGAAAGCCAGTGAGTTGTACTGTCCAGCACAGACCCTCTCCATACAGTCCTCCGTATCTGCATTTGACCTGCTGACCCTCCAAAATACAGCCTAAACACATCTGGTCTTCAGGGCTGATTTTTCACATCAGCCCCTGTTCTGTCTGTTTCTAGAATCAGCAACAAAACCCTTTCTTGAAGCAACAGCTGCTTTCCATGATCCTATTTTCAAGCCAGCTCCTTAACAGATACTCCCCTTCCCCCTTCCCTCCCCCTCCAATTTTAGCTGTGTTACTGCTCCATCTGGTCCCCCTGTGCTTGGAGGAATGCCAGCACCTCCTAGGGAAAAGGAAAAAAGCTCTCTTCAGTTTGGGATTGTTGGGAAAACGTGAGCAGGCACTGGCAGCCTCTGTATCCATTTCCAGTTCTGATGCCGGACCATCCCAGGAGGCTTCCAGCAGCATTTTCTGGTCTCCATGGCAGTGCAGTGTGGATGAGACTCCTGAATGTTGCACCTGGGCATCTCTCTGTAATCTCTTGGACCACTCTGAGCTCTGGAGGGATCGGTATCTACTGCAGAGGTAGAGTTGGGATCGGTGACACTGCATGGAAAACCCTTCTGCTGGGCCTTTAGCCTGTTTGCTGACTTCAGGCATTCCTTCCCTTCTGCCCTTCTCCCCCAGAATGAAATACAGCAACTTCTAAAGATGCTGGTGAAGTTAGGGGGGAAGTCCTGCAAGATTTCTCCATAACCCATCTGGGTGTTTCTGCTCCTAAATTGTGCAGTCTGTGAGCAGAGATCTCCCTCCACCCCATTCACACATCACTCTGTGCTCCAGCTGGGATCAGTTCTCACCTGTTGAGCAGAAACCTGCTGCTCCAGCCCTGCTTTCCTGCTCCATCCTGCTCCTGAGCCCCAAGACCTGCAGCAGCCCAGCTTTTTTTTTGAGGATTGGTGAGAGGGAATATGTAGCTTGTCATTTGTGGCTAAACCAGACCAGACAAGCATCCTGGAAAACATCAGGAAGCCTGGTCCAGGATGAAGCAAAGGCTCTGGGGCACTTCACATTGTTGCTGGTACGTGTGAGGAAAAGTTGCTTTGTTTTTAGGACAATAGCTTGCCTGCCTCCAGGGATCCCAGCGTGAGCTCCTTTCTTGCCTGCATTACAGCTCAGGAACGAAAAACAAAGAAGGAACTGAGGAAAGCAACTCCAAGCAATCCCAGGAAAGGGTGGATTTGTGCTCCCCTGAGCACTGGCTTTGTTAGGGCAACCAGGGAGGTGTGAGATTATGGCAAAGGGGCTTTTCCCTGTTGGTATCAGCCACCTCTTCCCCTGCCAGGCAGACACAGCCCCTGTGGTGGGCATGGGTGGGCTCGTCACAGGCTGTAGGCAGATGAGACCAATATGGGACAGGGATGTAACATATACAGGGCTCAGGTCCATCCCGGGAAGCTTCAGCCCCAAAAGCAGGTGTGAAAAAGCTCAGCTTTCCTCTCTGCTCTACTTCCTCAGCTCCTGATCCGAGGAGACAGCAGAGACACTCACACTGCCAGGCCTCCTCCTGAGAGCAGGGCTGTGCCTGCCAGGGAAGTGTCTCCACACAGACTGAGCACTTCCGAGCTCCGGGAAGGCAGGTGATGCCCAGGTAGGTGAGGAGGCAGCTGGTTTATGCCTGAGCCACGTTATCTTCCCAGGACAGCGAGTTCTCCCTGGAGATTAGCTCAGCCCAGAGAGGTTTCAAGTTTAAAAGGGAGCATCGGTGCTTCCTAGGACCAGCGGGGCTGGAAAAGGATTATCCTGTGCTTAGGGACACATTGTGACTCGGTCTACACTTTTCTTTTGAACCAATACAGAATCAGAACTGTTAAGGTTGGAAATGGCCACCGAGGCTCTCGAGTCCAACCACTGACCCAGCACCACCTTCCCACTAACCCACGTCCCCAGGTGCCACATCCACGCATTTTTGGAACACCTCCAGGATGGGGACTCCACCACTGCCTCCTTGTCAGCCCCTTCCAGTCCCTGACCACCCTTTCAGTGAAGAAATTCTTCCTGATATCCAATCTAAACCTGCCCTGGCACAGCTTGAGGCCATTTCCTCTCATCCTGTCCCTTTTTCCCTGGGAACAGAGCCCGACCCCCTTGGTCCCACTCTCCTGTCAGACATTTGGAGAGAGCAACCAGGTCCCCCCGAGCCTCCTTTTCTCCAGGGTGAGCCCCCCCAGACACTCCTCAACCTTCCAGCCCTGCCCCACTATGCACACACAGGTTTTTAGAACCAATTTTAAGGGATTCTGGATGAATCATGGTCATGAGCAGGGCCCCAGATCCTCTCTGCCTTCCCAGCAGTGAGGCTCAGTTCAGGAATTCCCAGAACTCCAGGTCTGGCTTTGCTCTTCCAGGCTCTGGACAGGCACTGAGCCAAGGCTGCAAAAGGCAGTTCAAAACCTTTCACCTGTTAGGAAAGATTAATAGCCCAGGAAAAGCCTTTCTGGGGGGATATCCAGTTCAGTTTGGTAGAGTGAGGGTGACAAATCCTTACACAGGGTCAACAGTGACATTTATCTATAATTTTCAGGATACTCTGTAACTCTAGTACAACCTTCCTGAAATGTTGATGCTGAACCATTAAAAAATGAAAACTTGGGAAGGAACTAGGAGAGTCCTTGGATCAGCTCTGCACTGCAAACTGCCCTTATATTCCCACCTTTTGCTCACCTCCAGTGTGTCCACACAAACAGAAGAGTGCAAGATGCCTCTCTGCTGCCCTTTGCAAGCCCAGCATCCTCAGGAACAGGATGTACTTGAATTTCCAGGAGTTGGACAACGAAACTGAACTTTTTTTCTGAAAAAAATAAACAATCAATTGACTTTTTTGGCTCACTGTCTGAAGATGGGCTTCAGGGAAGGTTTTAGTGCAGGGAGGGATTTCAGCCCTGCAGTGAGTTTGTTACAAGAGGCAGATGAAAGCAAACTCACTAGTCAGAGGAATAAAACTCCTGATGCAACAAAACAGTGCAGGAATAATCTATCCCTTTTTGAAGTACCTCAGAAAACAGGGATGAGGGACCTTACACAGCTGGACTACAAACAGCAGAGTGAACCATAGAGAGAGAGAGGAATAGCTGTACTAACAAAATCCAGTTGTGTGGGGAGAAGATCCATGGGTCCAGATGCTAAATCCATGCTCTGATCCTGATGGCTTGACCCCAACTCACTGAAGGGAGTGTGAGGCTCCTCCTCACTTCCATTAGCCTTGGATCAGGGAATGAGTGAACAGCCCTTTGCACCTCTGCTAATTATTTGTGGGGAATCAATGACCATGCATTAGAGGTTGGGAAGCTTTAGTTACGCTGCCTTTCTCCGAGTGAGAGGAAAAGTTTGGGACTCTCACATCCTTCAGTGCCACAAGCCCAGCTTAGCTGAGCTCAAGGCACAAGTAAGGCCTGGTGAACCATGACACTAGAACCTGGAGCTCCCTCTCTCCCAGCACAGACAGTAAATCCATCAGGACAGAGCCCCTGGTTCATGTGCTCAAGTCACATTTCACCTCCTTTCCCCAAAACCACTCCAAACAGCCATTTCAGAGGATTTTGGACTTGGACTATTGTATTTCTTCAATAGCATAGAATCACAGAATATCCTGAGCTGATGATCCACAAGGACCATCCAGTCCAGCTCCTGGCCCTGCCCAGGACACCCCAGCAATCCCACCATGTCCCCAGGGCATCGTCCAATCACTCCTCAAGCTCTGGCAGCCTTGGGGTCAGACCTGTCCAAAAAGTATCTCTAAAATGGCAAAAACTAAAAGAAAAAAAATCTAGATAATCCATGTCTTTGTACTGCTTTGCATCCAGCCAGAACAGTCATGCTTAAAATACAATACAGACGTATAATAACCACAAAAACACCAGTGAATATTATATGCAAGTATTGGTGTCTTTAATATTTTTGTGTATTTTTTATGTGTTTGTTGACTTGAGCTGTAAGAAAACAAGATGTTTTGACATGTTCCCTGATATTTTTTCAGATGCTGATTTGGTGTCAGTAGGAGACCAGACTGAGGCAAACTTTCTGCCAGACACTGTTGAGATATACCATGGAAAATCACCGAATTTTTGGACAGGACAGGGATGGCCCTCCTGGCTGCCAGGGCACTGCTGGCTCAGGGCCACTTTCCAGCATCACATTCCCAGTCTGTCGGTCCATCCACAGTTGCCCCATCCCGGGGGCAGGATCCAGGATCCGGCACTTCCCTTGTTGAACTTCCCCGGTTGGTGATTCCCGGCCCTCCCTCGGATCTGTCAGGTCTCTCTGCAGGGCCTCCCTGCCCTCCAGGGAGTCAGTGAGGCTTGGGAGAGCCCACGAGCTGCACATTCAATTTGCAGAGTGATTCAGCAGGGTATTGATTTAACTCTCTGCAGACAAACGACCTCTCTCTGGCCGTGCCTTTTAGGGGAGGGCTTCAGACTTCTGCATTAATATTTTAGTAGATTTACGGTGCAGTTGCTTCACCTCAGCACAGGGAGGGAGGGAAGTGAGGGCAGGGATGGGGACAGGCAGGAAGGGGGGGCTTGGAGTGAAGCATAGGCTGAGAGGTTTGGGTTTTCTGCAGGCAGGCCATGAAATGAAGGTTTTTCCGTATAAACAGGCCATGAAACGAAGGGTTTTCGATAGAAAGAGGCACTGCTTACTTCTGCTCTTCACTTCACATTAGTGCTGCATCAAGGACAACCCACTTGGCTCCAGTTCTCCAGTCTGCAGCAGGATGAGGGATCAATCATAGGATCATTTAGGTTGGAAAAGCCCTGTACGGTCACTGAGTCCAACCATTCCCCCAGCACTGCCAAGCCCAGCACTGACCCACGTCCCCAAGTGCCACATCCACACAGTTTTAACTCCCCCCAGGGATGGGGCTCCACCACTGCCCTGGGCAGCCTGCTCCAATGCCTGACCTTCCTAACTTTCCCTAAAATCCAATCTAAACCTAAACCAAGATGCACTGGTAGCAGACATCTGGCTGGACTGTGTGAGGGGCACAGCCACCAGCATCCCAAGGGTTGGGTGAGGAGCACACCTCACCCAGACAGCTCCTCTGCTCTTGCTCATCAGAGGGGTTTCTCCACGGCTACAGAGCACACTTCCAAAGAAAAATAAAAATATTGCCCATTCTTTCCTGTACAAAGCAAGGAGCACACAAACCATAAGGCAGGACTAGACTGTTCTCAGTCATCACAGCCTTGGAGGAATCCAGGCTGATTTACCCCAGCAGGCATCTCCCAACTGGAGATATTTCATCAGCACACGGCTACTGTGACAGCTCCAAATGCAACCCTGCACCACAAGGGAGCATCTGCATCCCAGACCCAAACATCCTGTATTATTCCCTGCATCACAAACCAACTGCTTTTGGCTGTGAGCTTTGAGACCCTGGGATACAGCTCTCTCTTGGATAGCACACAGAAATATGTCAGCCCAAACTGCCAGGTCTGCCTCTGTTTCCCTCTGTAATCCCACCATAACACAGAATTTCAAGGACTCAATTTTTAACATAAAAAAGAAAGTTTGATTTTTCCGGCGTGTTCTTGAGCAGCCTTCATCTCCTCTGCACGATGGAAGGAAACCCAAGCTGCTCTTCTTTTCCCACCAAATTTAGATGCAGCAGAGACCTTGCTTAATTTTTCAGCACATTTATGGGGACCAGCTGCTGCCACATCCCTGCAGGCCTGGGCATCAGGCATATGAGTTTCAGTGGAAAAATGAGGCAGGAACTCCATGGCTCCAGAGGCTCCAGTCACCTTTAAAGGAGGAGCTTGTCCCAACCCTTTCCTTACACTGAACTAAAAGTTATTCCTTGCATCCAGGACAAAACTCGAGCGTCCCACCTCCATCCCACTCTGCTAGACAAGCCTCAAAGTTCATAGGAGAGCTTTAATAACAAATAAAACCCAAATGATCCCAAAACACAAAACAAGAACCACAAACAACACCTATTCCTCCTTGCAGAGACACAGGTTTGAGCATCAGCATTTTCAGCCCTTATTTCATCCTCTTCCAAGGCTGGTGATGAAAAACCTCTCCCACCCCACCAAGTGCAGGTAAAAACCACTCCACCACACAATTGTCCTGGATACACAACATCAGGAAGGCTGAATTTGCTCCCAGACTTCCAGGAAATGAGTCAATCAGCATAGGAGAAACACTGCATTGAAAAAGGGAATGGGAATTTAAGGGGATTCTTTTCAAGTCAACCAACAGAGCCGATGCAGAAGCCACTGAATTTGCCCTCGGGCTGCAGTGAATGAGTCATTTTCTTTTATCTCCTAGTATAAATGTCATTCTTTAGTGACTTTGCCTTTTCTCTGCAGGGCTGGGAGGTGAAGTGGCAGGCACTGCTCACAGACAGGTTTTTGGTACAGGGAGGGGGCTGTTGGTTGCCCAGCTAGGTGTTTATTACTGGATTTTTCTCCTGTGCCTGGCAGCAGAGGGGCACTGGGGGGGGCTTCTCTGCTGCTGTGTCTGGCTCAGCCAAGGATGGCAGGAATGTGGGGGGACCCTTTGGATGTGGTCTGCAGAGCAGATGGCTCCAGCTCTCCATGAAAGTGCTGCCTGTACATAAGCACAGCTTAATCCCTGCCCATGGCTTCATGTTTTCAAGAAACAAGTAACAGCAGGATGGTTTTTGTACCCAAGGATCTCAAAAGGAGTCAAACCCCTACAAAATAAACCAGCCAAACTGTGCTGAGCCACAGCAGCAACACGAGAACAAAGTTAGGAGCCCCATGACACATCCAGGTCCCAGGTCTTACACAAGGACTCAACAACCTCTACTCTGCTGCCACGAGACCCCACCTGCAGTGCTGCCTCCAGCTCACGAGGATGTGGAGCTGCTGCAGTGAGTCCAGAGGAGGCCTCAGAGATTCTCCAAGGGCTGAAGCCCCTCTGCTCTAGAGGCAGGCTGGGAGAGCTGGGAATGTTCACCTGGAGCTGAACTTCACCTGAAGGCTCCAGGGAGACCTTAGAGCCCCTTCCAGGGCAGACAAACAACTCCAAGAGAGATGGAGAGCCTTCGGACAAGGGCCTGGAGTGACAGGATGAGGGAGAATGGCTTCACACTGATGGAGGGCAGGGTTAGATGGGCTTTTGGGAAGCAATTATTCCCTGTGAGGGTGCTGAGGCTGGTCCAAGAGATTTCCTGCCAGCCAGTGTCACCAGAGGGCTTTCCCACATTGCTGTATTCCTACATCCCAGCGGGAAAGTGAAATAACACCGTCCTGATTTGATCTCCACGTGGGGCATTCATTTAAGAGGTGGACTCGATGATCCTGGTGGGTCCCTTCCAGCTCAGAATACCTGAATAAAACAGTAGCTCTGAGGAGTTACCAGAGGTGCAGACCCCGGCTCTGGGTGCTTTACAGCAACATCCCTCCCCTCCGTGGCCAACAGATCTTTCCCTGAGCTTTGATTTCAACCAGGCTCAGCAACACAAGCAGCTGAGCTGCAAAATACGTGTCTAATCCTGGACAAGTTGTTTCCCAGCTGACTTTTCAGGAGATGTGGTCTCTCTCCCTTAACAAGCTCCCCTTCAGGTTAACTCTGCTCCTCGCCTGATGGATTGAATCCCCCCCACAAAACACATCTCAGAAGCTGCAAAGGCATCAAAAAAAAAAAAATCCAAACCCCAAACCCAACCCAACCAACAAAAAAACCCCAAAATCCCAACCAAGCAAAAAAAAAAAACCAAACTAAAAACCCAAACAAACAAAAAAACCCCAAACCCCAAACAAACTAAAACCAAACCGAAACAGCAAAACACACAAAACCCAAACAAAACCCAACCAAACAAAAAACCTGCAAAAACCCCAAAAACAAACCACAAAAAAACCAAACAAACAAAAACAAAAAAAAAAAAATAAAAAATAAAATAAAATAATAATAATAAAAAAAACAACAACAAAAAACCCCACACCAAACAACAAAACAACAAGAACAACAACAAAAAAAAAAGCAAACCAACCAACCAACCAACCAAAAAACCCCACCTTTTCCCCCTCCACATCCAGAGCAGCTCCACAGCAGGGAGGCAGCTGAAGCCTTGGCTGCAGGGACGGGCTGGGCACTCAAGTGCAACCACACACTCCCCTCTAATTCATCCCACGTGCTCCAAGTGCGGAGCCAGCTTTGATGCTCCCGCCCCAGGAAGCCGAGCAGATGTGCCCCGGCATCGGGAATTTATCAGCACCGTGAGGCCCACGGGCAGGGAAGCCTTTGGCTGGGGATGAAGGCACCTTTCTGCCTGGGATAAGGACAGCTGGGCCCAGCTCGTGCTCCCTGCAGCCACCCTGGGCTGTCTGTCCTCTGCTCCCTGTGCACAGCAGGGCCTGCCACCCTGCTATTTCAGGGTAAATTAACCTACATGACTGCCACTCTTTTTGTAAAGACTCCTTAATAAAAGGTAACTTCCACATTTACAGGAGAATGTTTTCTAATATTTTATAAAGACAAATATTTTAGCGAAGTCAATTAAAAACTGATGCCCTATTAAAATGATAAGAGAGATGCTAAACAAGATTTTAACAGGCGAATTTACATTGAATTCAAAACGACTGAAAAGGATATTAGAGATTATTTAGGTATTAAGGAAGCTTTTTATGGAGGAAAAGTTTGCTAAGGCAAACTCTGCTCCTCCCCATCAGCTTTAGGAGGAGAGAAAGATATATTAAATTTTGAAAGAAGAGCTCTTTCCCCACTATTAATACACCATTTCAGTACTGGGGGAACACCAACAGAAATCAATGAAAATTAATTTCCCGAACTTTCTGTTTTGCTACAAAAGGCATTTTCCACAGGGAGAAGGTTCTGATGAATCCAGCACAAGGTCTCCAGTGCACAGGATGCCCCTGGAGATGTTACCCTTCCTTGGTGTCACACCCACAGGGTGGCAGATATGGATAAACAGGAGTGGACACACTCAGCTGCCCTTCACACATAAACATGGGGGACACCTCTAAAAGCACTGCTTGGCCTGGCTCTTGCAAGAGAAGCTTTAGTTACAGCACAAACTTGTTGAGAGTTTTCAGTGGGGTGGAGAAAGTGCCTTGGTAACCTTCAGAGTAATTACAGTGTTCTCTTTACCCTGTATTTCCTGAAGGCCAAGGAAATTGCTGTTGGCAATAAATAGAAAAGGGTGGTCTGGCAGTCTGGTCCCCAGCACAAAATCCATAATTTCGAACTGGCAACGAGATGTCAATCTGCCTTTCCTTTTATTTTAGCACCCTTTGAAGTGGTTTTACTTAAGAAAACCCACACCAAACATAAGCCACTCTTTTCTCCAATACAAGATTTTTTGTCTCGATGTGTCCCCTGAGCTGCTGTTCCAGCCTGTGACAACAGTGGCTCACTTGCTGCCTCAAAAAGAAACAGAAGGGTCTAAGTCTGAGCTCTCTTTGGACCACGGAAAATTCCCACTGCAAAATAATTTCATTAAATTCACACCACCATAATATTACCATAAAATTCCCTCTAGCCATCCATGTGCAGGAGCTTCCATGACACACCTGTACATGCCTTAGCACCAGAGGGCTGCCCAGAAGACTTTCCAGCTCCACAGCCCAGTTTCCTGTAGCACCCCAGATGCTGCTGAACATGAACCACCTTAACACAGAGGTGGATCCCAGGGCATCCCTATTTTCCAGGTGATAGGAAGGGCTAAGTGGAGTTTCTCCAGCTTTGTCCCACTCTCCCAGTCTTCAGCAGCACACACAATCCATAACATGAGACTAGCTCCTCAGGGAGAACGAGGAAGCATCAGAGCAGGGATTTCTCCAGCCACAAAATGCTCTTTTTCCCTCCCCTATGGTGTTTCCAAGCAGGAAAACGTGGAAGCTGAGAAGCCCACGTGGGGTTTCTCAGAACAACCCTGAACTTCAGACAAGACACAAATCTGCAGCAGGTCAGAGAGCCGTGCCAGCCCTCCAGGCAGCCCTTCCAGCTTCCAGCTGCAGGGTGCAAATGCCTCTTCTGCTTCTGTCAAGCAGGAGCCACGTGTCTCCTCTTCACACAGCAACTCCCTTGTGCCGATGGGGATGGCCTGGGACAACATTCTTGGAGCTGGGAAGGATTATACATCCATCCATCTGAAGGAAGCAGAGCAGCTCCACGACTACTGAGCAGGCTGTGTTGGAGAAATAAAAGGGATTAATTAAGGCGTTGGAAGCACAAAGAAAGCACTGAGGGATGCCAGGCCAAAATACAGGATCACAAGGATTTAACTGTCTTTCTAAAGCATCTCTCACCTTTCTGAAGGGTGCTCTGCTAGCTTGTCGTTTCTCCTGCTTGAAGATGTGGTGGCCCCTCAGGTTGCTCACGCCTCCAGCCACAAAGTGTTTCACCTGCAGAACTTCATCCCTCATTACTTGCCCATTCCTGATCCCACTGAAGTCCACAGGTATCTTCCTCTCTTTCTGTTAGATCAAGCTGACAACCTCTTTCTTACTTTACTCAGAGTGCATTCCCCCCTCCTCTGTTCCTGACTTTTACCCCTCTATTGTCCCAGTTCCATCATCCCTCATTCATGCTGGAGCTCACAACTATGGGATGTAACAATGAGCAGCACTTCAGGGCTCAATACTTGATGCAAAAATTTAAGTGACCTGCTGTAACATCAGACCTTCCTTGAGACATTTACCCCAATAAACACCCTGTAGTAAACTACCTAATCCTCCTGAAGCACTGAAAAGAGATCAAAACCCACCAGAAAAAGCCTAAAACATGCTCTGGGCCAGGCTGGTTTCAGGTGTTTTGAAAGAAGGCCCCTGCAGAAGTCCTGGTTCCTGTGTCTGGGGACATGGGTTAGTGGGGGGCTTGGCAATGCTGGTTGGACTTGATGATCTTCGAGGTCTTTTCTATGCTAAATGCTTCCACCTTAAAGCCTGCACTGTGACTCTGCCTGGCTTTAAAAAGCAGCTTGGCTGAACTGCTTTTAAGCCAGACAGAAAGTCTCACATAAACACATATTTCAGTGCAAAATATGACCCCGCTACTCTTCCTCTGAGTCTCAGTGCTCCTCAAAGTCATCAAACGTCAAAGTCCGTTCAGGTTTTGCTCCAAATTCCTAGAAACACTTGCTAGTGCTCAGACAGGATTTGGCTTACCAGGGTCAGTCTTAATAAGAACAGGCTTGATTAGAGCAGTGAGGACAGGATTCCCCCCCTCAGCCCCTGTCACTGGTCTCTGTAGCATCATGGATGTGTGACATGGAGAAGATGCCCTGGCTGGGGGAAGCATAGCTGCATCTCACCAGCAAGAGCTGCACTGAAGCCCAGCAGCGACACTGCTTTTAGCATTTAAGGCTTGTGAGCACGGCTGGGAATGTTTCCTGTCCCCTCAGCCGACTCCAGGGACCTGCAGGAGGGCAGGCCTCCTCCAGAGCCCAGCCGGGGAGATGCTCTCCAGCGCGTAAAGCACTTAACAGTCTCTGTTTATTTATTGCACTTCAACGCGAGGCGGGAGGGAGGACCTGGCCCGTTTGCTCCTATTGTGCTCGCTCTTCCCTTGTCTCCTGACTGCAGCACGGGCAAAACCAGGCCTTCATTAAAATCAAGACACGAGACACAAAGACAAAGCCCTTTTTGTTTGAAGCTGCCGGAGCAGAAAGGCCGTGGGGACCCCCTCGGTGCTTCCCGTGGGCAGCAGCGCTGGGGCAGCAGCACAGAGGGCCCTGCTGTTGATGCCTGCTGTCACAGCAGGAAGGAAGAGGGATTTGTGCTTGGAAAAGGGATACCCAGAAGGGAGAGGCAGCCTGGTTTAGTCCCCCAGGGAGCCAGTGAGCAGAGGGGGATGAGTCCTTGGCAGCAAGGGAGAAGAGGAGATGCTATAGAGGTATCTCAGGGACCTCACACTGGAGGAATGTGCTCTAGATTTGGGTCCAGCAGCACCAAAGCTGGTACAAACTGATACTGGGGGCATGCACAGAGCAGGAACCCCTCCCAGCACCTGTGTGATGAGCTGAGGTGTAGGACACAAGACCAGCAGACAACTGCTGTCCCAGCTCCTCTAGGACAGATGTTCAATTGAGATGTGACATCTTTCTCTACCTTCAAATAGAGTATTTTAGAGATTGCTGCTAAACAGGTGTAGCCTGCAGTGTTTGTGCTAAAACACACAGGAAAACCACGCAAGAAGGTGCAACATTCACTAGAACTGTACCCAAATTAACTCACTGAAGCTGCACCCCTCATGCACAGCAAGTGAACCAGGGGTGAGGTTGCCCAGGGCAACCCAAAATGTTGGCAGGAGCTGCAGCCCCTCAGCCAAGTGAGGTGGCAGTGAGGGACTCTGGTGAAGGCAGCAGCAGGATCACGAGTTGCACACACAGGTCTTCACTTCTTCCTCCCAATTCTCCATATCAGCTCCACCACCTCCATTCACCCTCCTTTCCCCTAAAGAACCCCCTGGACACACTGCCTTGTCTTCCAGGTGCCAAGAGTCAAATCTGTTCAACTCAGCTCTAGCTTGACAAATCTCCTGGGCCTCGAGGAAATATTAAAGCACACCTGGAATCTTAGTTTTCCATGAAGTTGAATGGACATCTATGTGGGCAGAAACCTGGCATAAAGACCAGCATTCCAATCAAAATTCCCCCCAAAAAATAAGATTTCTGCACTGCCAGGTTCATAGAATTCCAGAATTGTTTGGGTTGGTAGGGACATAAAAGACCATCTCATTCCACCCCCTGCCATGGGCAGCGACACCTTCCACTAGCCCAGGTTGCTCCAAGCCCTGTCCAACCTGGCCTTGGACACTTCCAGGGATGGGGCAGCCACAGCTTCTCTGGGCAGCCTGTGCAACTTGGAGCAACCTGGGCTAGTGGAAGGTGTCGCTGCCCATGGCAGGGGGTGGAACTGAATGGTCTTTAAAGTGTCTTCCAACCCAAACCAGCCTGTGATTCTGTGATAGCGAATTTACTTCTGAAGCATTCCAAGAGCTGGGAATGTCACAGCAAGAAATCAAGAAGAAAATCGTAGCAGAGTCTTGCAGGAAAATCAGAGTAACTTGCAATAAAGTCCCTGTGCACGAGGAAAGGAAGCACCAATTTTATTTGGGACAGTAGATCACTGCAATTTGTCAATATTCTTGTGTCCCTAGGCATTCTGCTCCTACACTGGGCAGTCTTAAAACCCACTGGCCTCCATAATTCCTCTTGACTTACAACACAGAAATAAAACTTCTGATACCATGAGGCTGCCCTGCCTATAGTCAAGAGCTCACATTTGCTATATCTGGCTATAAAAATGACACTTCCTTTCCACTGGAAAAAACAATTCAGCCATCAGATATGATGACCAAAGACAAGTACTATTTTTTGCACACACACAAGCTTTTAAAACCTGGCCTCAGGTTCAGACTCCTGGTGTTAACTCCAGGGACAGTAGGGGAATTGCAAACACTTTATGAACTCTGTGAACTCACATTGTACACTCCTTAACTCACTGCTGTCTACAAAGTACTGCTCAAAACTTTTGAAAGGGGAGATCTAGCACGGGCCTGCAGGGACAGGACAAGGGGGAATGGCTTCCCAGTGCCACAGGGCAGGGTTGGATGGGATGTTGGGAAGCGATTCCTCCCTGGGAGGGTGGGGAGGCCCTGGCACAGGTTGCCCAGAGAAGCTGTAGCTGCCCCTGAATCCCTGGAAGTGTCCAAGGCCAGGTTGGACAGGGCTTGGAGTAACCTGGTGTCCCTGCCCATGGCAGGCCTTTAAAAGGACCATTCCAACCCAAACCAGTCTGGGATTCTCTGCACTGAGCCCCGAGGACATGCAGAAATTCAACTCAACTGATGCTGCTCCTGCTGCTGCTGAGGCCACGTCAATTATGGGCAAATTGTCATCAATGCACTTTGAGTGCCTTTGTGTTGAGAGATGATCAATCCCTGAGGGAAACCTCTGATCCGTGTAATTAGAGGGAAGTGCCACACAGACCTGTGGCTGATGGCAAACACAGTCAGTCTCCCTCACTCCTGCAATAATCCCAGCACAGCCACCACCCTGGCACAGAATCTTAACACACAAGAGGCAACTTCCTAATGCTAATTAAATTTAGGATTAGATTTCCACACACCCCCATTTTTCCTCTCTCCACAATCTCTTGAGGCTTCAAAGGCACCTTTCACATCACACCAGGACATTTTCTCATTACAGGGAGCAAGCTTATCAAACAAGTGCTACTTAATTCCACACTTCAGCCCATCAGCAGTGACCCAGATTCCCGGTCAGGAGTTGGCCCATGAGAATTTCAGGCTGGATAACCAGACAGGGAGCCTGCCAAAACAAGGCCATGGCACAGAGGGAGGCAGAATGAGCTGAAGGAGTGCAGGAGTTTGGCCTTCCCCTTGGTCCCAGCCAGGTGAGGTGCAAAGAGACGGGCTCATTCCCACGGCACAGCTCGTGGCCCTCGGCAAAGGCACCTCCACCCCTGCCATGGAGCACCTGGGTTATCCATGAGAAAGGTGGGGACAGATCTTTTTGAGGAGGGCCTGTTGCAATGGGATAAGGGGTAATGGTTTCAAACCAGAAGGTGAACAATTTGGAGTAGATATAAGGAAGAGGTTTTTTACAGTGAGGGTGGGGAGGCCCTGGCACAGGTTGCCCAAAGAAGCTGTGGCTGCCCCTGAATCCCTGGAAGTGTCCAAGGCCAGGCTGGATGGGACTTGGGCTAGTGGAAGGTAGAGCCCCAGACACTGTGAATCCCCAGAAAGGCACAAATTTCCAACAGCTCATGGCTAATTTTATAGGAAAACTGTACTGCCCTGGGGAAGGAGCTGCACGGGATCAGCAATTGCAGGACTGGCCCCTTCATATCTGAGCCCCAGAGTATTTAATCTGCTTCTCTTATGGTTTGTCTACATTAACACTGTCTTTGAAGGCTGTTCACTGGAAGAAGCTAATTGCCTTAAAGCAGCCAGAATTATTCATTTTGAATGCTCAAACACATACGTTTTGGAAGTCAGAAAATAAACCACCATCCTACTTGTGACTGGCTCGCAGAACATGCCCAGCAGCAAGCAGCCATCCAGAGTGCTGCAATCCCTGGGGATCTAAAACATGGATATGTGGAAATCTGTCATCCCTGGGGGAACACAGAGCTGCTCCTGAGGAAGGAACTGTCTGGCTCTTGAGGACCTGGATGCAGATCCATGGATGCAAGCTCTCTGCTCCTCTCCGGGCTGCAGAGAGGGTGTTCCTCCTCCCTGCACCACCACACATTCCCAAAAAGCCCTGTAGCCAAGATTCCCTCTTGTGCCTGGAAAGAAGCCTCCATTTCCCCCCTCTCCTCACGAGGAGATGCCACTCTGCAGCCCCCCTTCCCTGAGGCCACCTGCACTCTGCTCAACAAGGCACTTGAGAAGCAGCAAATTGGACACAACTTGGAGCAGCAATAAAATTGAGCAATTCCCACGATTCCCAGTGGTAAAAGACAAGTTTCTAGAGGCATCCATAGAAATCATAACATGATTTGGATTGAAAGGACCTTAAAGCTCATCCTGTTCCACCCCCTGCCATGGGCAGGGACACCTTCCACTAGCCCAGGCTGATCCAAGCCCTGTTCAACCTGGCCTTGGACACTTCCAGGGATCCAGGGGCAGCCACAGCTTCTCTGGGAAAACTGTGCCAGGGCTTCACCATGCCTGCCAGAAACAAAACCAGCCACGCCATACCCATACTAGGATTTGTCCTTCTAGTTTGTCTGATAATTGTCCCGGAGAGCAGGGGGAAGGTTGGAGCAAGGAACACGTACCTGGTGGAAGGGGATCGGATCAAGGAACACTCAAGGAAACTAAACGTACATTTGTCCTGGGATGCACCCAGGGAGGTTGTGGAGCCAGTCTCCATCCTTGGAGACATTTCAAAGCCATCTGGGCATGGTTCTGGGCAGCTGGTTGCAGGTGACATGGCTTGAGCAGGGGGACGGGACCACACGACCTCTAGAGGCCTCTTCCAACCTCAGCATGCAATTCCCAGTGGTGTATCACTGAGACAGGAAAAATGTGAAATCAGAGCTGCCATAGCATCATTTGGGTTCATCTTAGGAAGAAAAAACGTGTCCTAACCACTCAATCTTCATGCATTCATTTGCCAGCCCACCAGCTACTGCATTTACAGTGTCCTACCAGCAATGAAAAGACAACATGTTCAAAACAGAAGTGACATTTCAGGCCTGGAGATTTAAGTCAGCCAGTACATCTGAATTCTCTTCAGCATCTGGTTTACCATGTTTTCAGTGGTTGTGCTAAATCATTAATAGAGATTAGTGCTGAATTCACCCCAGGAATGCTGAGCTGAGTTAGTGTTATTCTGCCACTTCAGTTTATCCTTCCAAATCAGCTGCAGTTGAATGGCTCCCTTATTCTGCACCCAAAAATAAAACACATGTGGAGGCTCAGTCTGGGGCTTTGTGGATCTGATTTGTGGAATCCAGTACATTCAAGATGATATGATGCGTTCAGCCCTTTGCAGGCAAAACACTCCCTGAGAACTCAAAGCTTTCCAAGCAAGAGGGAAGACTTCATACTGGGAATTAACTTCAGCCTCTGGATTTCACCTAGTGAGTCATGCAGCTCCCTCCCATCCCACTGATGCCAAGGAAGGAATAATTCCCTCTTCAAGGGGCTCTCCAGAGGGTTTGGCATTACCCATCCACACTTCGTGGCTGTTGAGGAAGGACCTTTCCGTGGCAAATCCACTGCAAAATTGGTCAAGTTAAGCATGTCTGTGGGAACAGGCAAATTGACCTGGAGAAATCAGCCATAGATAGGAGCTGAGGCATTAAACTGGCCCTGGAAAGCCAAAGATTGCTGGTGCACAGGCTCTGCCCCCACTTGCACATCTCTCCCTGCCCTACAGAGAGAACCCGACACTCCAAAGGGGGAAATTACAATAACTTCCCCCATGATGACTTTACAGGCCCTCCAAGGGCTGTGGATTGCTTTGGAAACAAATGCAACCTATTGGGTGTGCAGCTGGAAAAGTTGTCCCACCACAGACTGGTGATTGGGAAGGAATTCTTCCCTGAGAGGCTGGGGAGGCCCTGGCACAGGTTGCCCAGAGAAGCTGTGGCTGCTCCATCCCTGGGAGCGTCCAAGGCCGGGGAAGAGCAACCTGGGCTAGTGGAAGGTGTCCCTGCCTGTGGCAGGGGGTAAAACTGGGTGTCTTTGAGGTCCCTTCCAACCCAAACTGCTCTGTGCTACCATGATCTGTGCCACAAATAAACATGGTTACATGGGTCATCTCACATCAGCACCATTTTGAAACCGTGTTCAGGAGCAGCCAGAGAAGCCAGCTGTGTTCAGAGCACCTCAGCTGTGATAATCACACCTTTAAATGGCTCTTGGTGCCATTGCTCCTTGATCAGAATCCTGGCTCAGCACGGGACAATCCCCCTCCTTCAGTGGCTGTCACTCAGACATGCCACGAGCACAGAGGGGAAAAAACAAAGTCTTAACAGTCCCCACAAGAAAATGCAGAAGAGTATCTGCTGCAAAATCATTCCCTGCAAGGATGGTATCACAGAATAAGTGATCATAAGCTAAAAATTACTGTATGGAAAGTATCCATTATGGATATATCCTGACATTCTGCAGCAGTCAATGCACAGACCCGTTACACCAGAGTCTGCAGACTCCTCTCTGAAGAAAAGCTCTGTTCTTTACATGGTCCTTCATTCTCTATTACAAGTTTTGATCATTTGGGTGACTATCAGAGCAGAAGTCCAAAGATTTGACTGCCAAAGGCTTGTAGGAGTAGGAAACAACCCAGCACTAAGGCAGATTCCAGTTACTGGTAAGCAAACAATCCTCCAAACTGGGTTTTGTTTGCAGTGCCAGTCTGACTTATGCTTTGGTAAGCACAGCTTATTTTTCACTCCTCTAAAATAATCCCAAACCAAACCAAAACACAACCAAAAAAACCCAAACGAGCAACTCCAAGTGATTTTTCCACCAGGCAAAAGTTCTTGGGACACAGGAGGAATTACCAGGAGCCAGGCAGGATCATGACCATGGCTCTGCAAGAGGCTCCTGCACCTGGAAGGACACGCAAAGGATCATCCCCCAGACAGAGGGAGCTCAACTCTAGCCCTGTCCTTACACTCCAGGAGCTGCTGCAGGGACAGGACATGGGGTTTTCCTGCTTCTCCATGTCCTGATGGATGTTCAGCACCATCTGCTGGCATTCTCTCCGGGAGCCAGCTCCTCACAGCCCCGTGGCTGCTGCTTTGGCACAGGTTGCCCAGAGAAGCTGTGGCTGCCCCATCCCTGGAAGTATCCAAGGCCAGGTTGGACAGGGCTTGGAGCAACCTGGGCTAGTGGAAGGTGTCCCTGCCCATGGCAGGGGGTGGAATGAGAGGAGCTTTTAGGTCCCTCCCAACCCCAAAATATTCCACATGATGAAAAGACATACAAATGTGCTGTCAGGAACTTGGGGTCTCAGGAAGAACCAGCACAAATCCCACTCCCCGTGTTTTTTCCTGCTATTATTTTAATTCCCCAGGTATTTACTGCACATCCATGGCCAACAAGGTTTTGTATTCCAGTTTTTGTCAGCTCTCATTGAGTCGAGGCAAACCCACATGTAACCTGAAATTCACTCTTCTCTCTGGCAGCGAGATTCCTCTGAACTTCCATAAAAAGGATAAGGGAGTTTAAAATTGCAGCCATGCAACTGGAAAACACTGCTGAAGGACTGATGCATGCAACAGAATTAAAGATGGCAGAGTTACAATTGCAGAGCAGGAAAACCTGCAAAAGAAAGCAGGTTTGAAACATCAAAGTAACTCTAGAAACACAACCCACTAAACAAAATAAAAATAACACTGTGATCCAAATGGCTACACCAGTCAAATGTGAGTCACATTTACTGGGTGCTTGTCCTTCTGCTGAACCAAAGCCACGTGGGAAAATCACATTCAGCTGGCAGTGGATGATAAAGCTGGAAAGAGATCCTGTGAGAAGAAATCCCTGAATAAATAGGGGCCCTGAGCAAACAGACCCAACCTCACTTGCTCAGTGATACACCTTGGAAAGAGGACATGAGAGAAACATTGCCTCCAGCTCATTATTTCCAGGCTGTTTCAGCTGTCAAAACACTCTACAATATCCCTGTAACCTGGGAAAAGGGCTGGAGAGTTCAGTTCTGAGGGCCAGGTTCTGTAACCACACAGTGCTGGAGCCCAAGGCATCGGGGTCCCCCATCCTCTGTGCCTCCCTAGTGAGCAGGGATGTACAAACCAACACCCCCTGAAGCCCCTGGAAATGCTTCTTCTGTGGGATGCTTGATGTCCTGCCCCTGAGGTCACTCACATCTCTCAAGGTCTCAGCAGAAACAATTCTCAACAAGGAAAAAAAAAAGTGAGATAACACTCAAAAAGATGCTTCAGCAACACAAGATTTCCCACAAATCCTCCGAGCTATTTTTAGTGTCTCCTTTAAGGTGATAACACCTTAGTTTCAGGGCCCTGTGTCCTCCCCCTCTGCTGGGAACAGACCTGCAACACGGGCACGGTAAGGGCACAGAAGAGTTTTGTGAGATAAAAAATGAAATTTGGGTTCCAAGAGATGAGTTTTCATGGCTGATTCCAGCTGACAGCTCCATGGGGATGAGGTGCTTCTGGGATCTTCTCTGCATGGACTTGCAGAAAAAAATGGAGTCAGTAGGAAGGCAGGGAAGGATTTATCCAAGCATGGCCAAGACAAGCAGTTCATTTACACTCAGCTTGTTTTTTCAGACACTTTGAGCTGTGAAATGCTCTGGGACTGGTTTTAATCAGCCAGTACAGGCACAGGATGGGACCCACAGCCTTCCTAGTCCTGCAGGCACATGTTGGGATTCCTGGAGGTGTCCAGGAATTGGACTTGATGATCCTTGTGCATCCCTTCCAGCTCAGGCTATTCCATGATTTTACAGAACAGAATGACAACCATTCTCCAGGTGCTGTTCCTGGAGCAGCTCCCTGCCTTGGACAGGAGCTTCTCCATCCTCCCCCCCAGCTGAACACCAAGGTGTTCAAGATCTTCTTGGCTCAAAGGCAGAGGTTTTTCCCATCTCCCCACACTCCTGGAACAGATCTGGAGCCCCACATGGTCTGCTCTGCCTCTCCCACTCTGCCTGATGACCAGCACCCCCCACTGTGGGATCACTGCTGGGCATATCCCTTCCTGGAGCAGTGAGTGGGAATAATTTCTCCCTTATCATGGTCTGAGGGAAGTAAATGAGCCTGCCTGGAACTTATGTCCCCAGATCTCAGCACCAGAAAGGCTCTGCCTGCCAGAGCACAAGCTGGGAAAAACAGAGTTTAAAGATGCAGGAGGGGTTGTGTTAGACCAGTTGGTTCTTCTCCAAATTCACCCTTTTCAGCAAGATTTGAAGAGGATCAGGGACATCTGCAGGGAAGCAGCAATGCAGCAGGATGCTGACTCCAGCCACATGATGGACACGAGGCCACAAAAGCAGGGCTCTGGGATAGGAATTGCAGACACTGATTCTTTCCCACTGCTGAGAAGGGCAATCCAAGGTGGAGCATCTGGAAAGGGGCATCTTGAAATATTTCTATCTTGGAAGAAATCAGCTCAGGAGGTGTCTAGACTTATTCACTGGATGTGTCTGAAATTCTGCCCCAGATGTTGAGCCCCCCGGGCAGCTGCCAAGCCTTGTATTAGCTTAGGGCTAATCTGCACCATCTGTCCAAGGCTGAGAGGAAAAGAGCAACTTTTCACTCCGGGGTTGGATTATGGCACAGCTAATCTGGCTGAATGAGTTTGCAGAAGAGGAAATCACGCTTTTTATGAAGTCTTCAATCAGTAAGTGTTCCTGATCCCTACAAGAGAAGAAGCCCATCCATGCTTTGAGAGGTCTTCAAAGGCTCCCTTCTCTCACATATGGCTACTTTAATGGGAAGGAGCAGAGTAGAGATCCCTTTGAGAAGACCCCTGGGCACAGCAGCACTTGCAGATGCCCAGCCTTAAGCTCTTGAGAAGGACTGGAGCAGCTGTGCCAGGCACAGAAGGACTAGAACTCAAAACTCAAGATGCAGCTGAAGATCTTCCATCCTTAGGGATGCCTAGAAGGCTTTTTTTTTTAGGGCTGCCTGGAAGTTTCTCAGCCCACAGGACCTACATAACCATGCCCATGGCTCACCTCAGTCAGTATTCTACCGAAGATAACTGGAGCCCAGAAATCTTCCAGCACCAAGTGGTGAGGGCCCAGAGAGGAAAGCAAGCAGAAGAAAAGGTCAGGCAGCAGCAGAGATGGTCCTTCTCTCCTGACAAGCATTTCTGGCATAGGAAAACCAGCAAAACAGAGCTGTCCCATCTGGATCCTGAGATATTCTCCCCCTCCTGAGGGCTCTGGACCCAGGACACCTTTATCTGTCAGTGTTTTTCATCTCCTCCAGGCAGCACCCAGATAAATCCACACATTAAAAGCAGCTATTTTGGGCTCTTTCACCTTGGATTCACAAATGCTTCCACTGCCTTCTCTCACAAATCTGTCCTTCCCTGAACAGGAGATGCTTCAGGTTGTCATCCTGAAATGGAAGCTGCAAGACCAAGCCATCTGCATCCCCCTGCCTGTCACAGAACCGGGGAGGGGGGTCAAAAATGTCCTTCAAGCATCAGTCAGCAGGTTACTCATCCCTGCACTCAGCCCTGCCCAGCATTCAAAGCAAGGCACCCTCCACCTGGGTTCTGCATTCCCTGGCCGAAGCAAGAGCCCTCCTATTCCCATGTCTGCCCTAGTTTCCGGCCAGAAATCAGTGGTGCATTAAGATCAAGGCTGCTCTCACTACCTGTGTGCATTTAGAGAGACAGGATTTCTCCAGAGGGAGCTTTTAAAAGCTGTACTTTACTTGGGTCAGAAGCCGGCTCAGGTATTAAAACATACACATATATATATATTTATATATAAGTCTATATAATCTCCAGCAAAGTTGGAGCTTGTAAGTTACAAAGAGCAAAATAAAAACTCAGAGAAAGTTGTAAAGAGAGACAGAAACAGTTCCAGTACTGGTCAAGTGGAAGATGTCCCTGGATCTAGGGGAAGTTGTCCCATGGTCTTTAAAGTCCCTTCCATCCCAAACCATTCTGGGATTTTATGATAATCACCACGGGGTTACATCCCACATGGCACCATCCTGACAAGGGATCAGGGCAGGAGAAAACAGGAGGAATGTTCAGGTAACCTGCTGGTACCTGCACAAAGGGGCTTGGGAGCTCCCTCTGGGAGATTCAAACCACACGAGGAAGAAAGATTTTTAAGCAGGGAAAAGCAAGGAATGAAAGGAGAAAGAGGGGAGGGGAAGGCAGAGGAAGGGAAGGGACAACAAATGACTATTCATTTAGCACAAAGAAACCACGATATCAAGAACAACATTAATCAAATCACTGAGGGATGAGACAAAATTCCTTAATTGCCTCTACCCTGATGGGAGAAACCTGGGTAACAAACAAGAGAAATGGGAATTGCTCATTTACAGAGCATAAATTTGACCCAGTTGGTATCACTGAAACCTTCTGGGAGGAATTTGCATGATTGGAACATATATTAAAATAATAGTAAAAAAAAAAAAAGAGTCAGTGCTCATAACCTGTTTGGGAAGGGGAAGGGTGCTCTCCATGGCATTACCCATGGATAGAGGGACATGATCTCCAGTGTGTTCTTCTGCTCCTGAGCTGATGGGTGTCATTAGGCTCCTTCTCCACTAAACTCTTTCTGGGGGGGCAGTCAGTGATGCATCCTGACATTTCCTAAGCTTCCCCGGGACTAGAAGTCTTATCTATTTTTTTTTTCCCCCTTTTCAGAATTCCCCAGGAATGGCTCCAGAGCTGCTCCCCCCTCCCGCAGCGCGGGGCTGCCGCGGACCTTTGTGTGGGCAGGGAAATAGGGGCTGGCAGCCGAATCGGGAGGCAGCCTTTGCTTCCCTGCGAGCAATCACACTAATCTTTTAATGCACAGACAAAGCAAATGCCAAACTAATGAAATACCAGCTTATGCCTTCAAAGGGGAAAACTTCAGACCGGGCATAGCCAAGGGAACAAAGTTGTGAGGAGTTCACCAAAGTCAAAGCGAGGATGTTTTTCCTCCAAAAGAAAGAAGTGCCAGACGACCACAAATACCCTGATTTGAGGAAGACTCTTTTAAAAGGCCTGGGGATGAAAGACTAGAGTAAAGTGATGTGAGACATGTAATCTTCGTGGAGAGGAGAAGGAAAAGTAGGGAGGGATTTGATGCAAATCAGTTATTTCATTCCTAGTTTATATTCATTGGGAAGGGAGGGGGACTCAAATAATTCAACACCCAGACAACTTCACAAGAGCTTAAGGGATCTTTGCAATAGTGCTGCTATTTCTGGTATGCCAAGAGTAATCCCAAGATTAATTATTTCTTCTGAATTTAGGCAGGCACGGGCATTGCCTTCTTCCTCACCTCCTCGAGGCTGGTATTCCTGGGAATACCTTCCCTGCTCTATTTCTTTTGCACCCTCCAAAGAACAGTCATAGGTTTTCTACATATTTGGGGGCCTTTTGTTTCAACTAACACACAGGATTTTCTCAGGAATCAAACTCCATTTCAGCACCACTTGATACAACACATAAATCTTCCCACTACTTGTACCCCCAGCAGCCATTTCAGTAAAGTCCACAGAAAATCCCCCAATACTGACAGGGAAATGTCTAAAGCCTTTAGTAATCCTCTATCAAAATCCCATCTCCCAGCAGTTCCTTGCTATCTCCAAACTCCTAAAGATCTCCACCACATGGGTGTCCTTTCTGGCCACAGCAGCTCCAATTTATTTGGATTTCTTTTCCCCCATCTATTTAATGAGACAAAAAGAGCTGGTGGGTTCTCCCGACAATATCCTCTCTCAGTCTTGTTGTGGCTTAGAAATCAGCAAAAAAGCCACCTCTTCTTGGAATTATGGAATCATTTAGGTTGGAAAAGCCCTCAAAGAGCAGAGTCCAACCACTTGCCCAGCACTGCCAAGGCCACCACCAACCCACGTCCCCAAGTGCCACATCCACATGTCTCTTAAATACATTCTTCCCCTCCAGTGCCTCAGAAAGAGAGAGAATCTCTAGCTCCATGTTCCCCTAAAACTCTTGCAGCCCTTCAGTCATCTCTTATCTGCTGACAAATCTCCCACTGCTTCCTCCCTTTTCATCCATTCTTCAGTTCAATGTTTTGTAAGACTCTCAGAATCACTCCTGGGCTCAGTGCAGCAGTCGGGATTGAAACCAAATTAAGAAACATTTAAAGGATGGTATTATTTATTGCCATTAATTATGCAGGGTTGCATTAAGATAACATGATTTTCATAATTTTTGGTTTAGAAGTTGGATAAGTTGAGAGATCTCTCGTTGCTCTGAGCACCAAAGGTCTGGGAAGCAACACAGGGCCAGGTACCACCACTTCAGGTACTACTGTGTTACAATAATGTTAACACGAGCCACAGAACAAACTTAAACTGGCTAATTAGCAGGTCTCCAAGTTTAACTATCAATAGGGAATCAGCATTTGAAGGGGATATATCCAGGGAATCATAGATCCCAGACTGGTTTGGATTGGAAGGAACCTTAAACACCATCTTGTTCCACCCCTTCCACTAGCACCTTCCACTAGCCCAGGTTGCTCCAAGCCCTGTCCAACCTGGCCTTGGACACTCCTAGGCATGGGGCAGCCACAGTTTCTGTGGGCAACCTGGAGGTTATATACCCTAATTTCCTATCCCAATATTGTAGGGTTCACCTGGTTTATGATAATTGAGACTAAGCTGTGATTAAGTCTCCAGATGATGGAAACCATCGGAGAAGGTTAAATAGCAAAAACAATTTTAAGGAGATCACGTTGTGAGACAGAGGTACATTCAAATACAGGCAAACAGGTCATATCCAGGAACTAGGAATGCAGTTCATTCCCACAAAACAAGACTGTCCCAGCCAGCATAACAAACAAATAAGCAAGATAGGAATTGCCAGGTAAAACCAAAAGAATTTTCAGCCATTTCACTCGTAACCTCAGGACAATGAGGACAGCCTTTCGCTTTTAATCTTGACTCATGACTGTCCCAAGGAAGCCATGAATAGCATGAACAAGTCTATAAATTATTGGGAGACCTGGAAAACATGTTGGAGAGTTCTGATCTTAAAGGGCATCACTGATCAGAGCACACAGACACAGGAAGAGACAGAAACATCCCACAGAGGACTCTCTCAGTGCAAAGCACAAAACCCACCAGCTGGAAATTTGGTGGAGGAAAACAAGATAAGGAAAAATATGTATTGATGATGTAGAGACAAGAAAACCCTCTGCAGAGCAAGTCATGTCAAAGCTCAAAGCTGTGCTTTGTTTTCCACGGCTGGGCATCCACAACATGCTCTGGCACAACCTCAAGACTCAGGTTTGACAAAAGCCACTCAGACTGAGCTGTCCAGGTCATTTTAGAGAGGTGTCCATGCTGGAAAATAGTACTTACAGATATTCTCAGAAGGCTACAGGTTGTGAATCACAACGAGAACTTGGACATAAGCCCTGGGCTGGAATCTGCCTCGACAGCCAGTCCCCCACATGCAGATCAAAATAAGTTTAAGTTTCAGTCACTCTTTAAGGGGGGAAAAAAAATGCCAGAAAACCAAGGAAGGACTTGTACATTCATCACATAAATGTGATGCTTCCCAGGCACTTTCCCTAAATCCAGGGTGACAGATCAGGGAAACCCATCACAGTCATGGGGGTTCAGCCTTTGAGCTTGACATGTGCAACATCAATTTGTTAAACTACCAACTCCAGCGTGAAGCTCGTGCACTTCCTCTGAAGTTTAAGACCAATCCCAGCAAGATAACACTGTGCCATGCTTAATAATCCCAGGGATCAGAAATCCTTTGATGCTTATGTTTGAGTAGGAGTATTTTTAGAAAAATGCTCACTTTAGCTAAAAAAAGAGCCCACTCCACATACTATCAGTCAACTGATCACAGATCAGTCTCTAGACTTATCTCTAAATAATGCTGATCTGGAGAGAGGCTCCAGCTTGATAAAAAGGCACTTGCCAGCTGGTTTAAAGATGCAGAAGTGAACATAAGTAGCACCAGCTGCAGGAAAGATCAGCTCAAAGAATCAACATTTTAAAAAGAAAGCAAAAGCTCTGGATGGCAGAGAAAAAAATAAATTTAAAAGACATATTAAGCCTACTAAATGGACTAAGTTCATATACCACAGCAGGGAAGGTGAAGATTTTAGAGTGGTGTCTGGGTCTGGCTCTACCAAGATCCAATCCCTGTGTTACAGATGAGTTTTGAAGGCCAGGCAGCCACAGGTTCCCAAAAGAAGCCACTGTGAAAGAGGATTCCCAAGAAAACTGAGCCCAGGTGGTGGCAGCTGGGCCACGAGGGTCCCACAGCTGGAAAGGAGTAACTGAATCCCAGAATAGTTTGGGCTGGAAGAGACCTTTAAAGGTCACCTTGTCCAACACTCCTCCAATGAGCAGGGACACCAACAACAGGCTCCGGAGAAGCACCAGGAATGAAGTGTCCAACTCATAATCAGGAAAACATCCTGATTTTCACAGGTAATTTGGGTGTATCTCTGGAAGACACTAGTTTCCAGAGCTTGTCCATGTTCCTGAGAATTACACAGCAGATCCACGGAGACCATTCCTGAAAGATCTCTTTTGTTTTGGAAAAGCACAGGAATCCTGTCCAGGCATTGATTTGTAGCAAAAAAAGTGAAGTCAAAGCCTTTCTCATACGAGAAGTGACATGAAACATCATTCACCCCCAAACATCCTGTCTCCCATTAAGCACTTCCAGCAGGCATAACCATTTGTCCACAGCATCCTAGGACAGGGTTTAGCACAAGCTTAACTTATTCACCCATCTCCCAAGAGCAGCAGATGCTGGAGTCTACTGTAAGTCTCTCTCAGCCTCAAAACTCATGAACATCTCTCACTGCCATCACGTCCCAACTTTTTGGTGGTGACAGGAGCTCTGCATCTCCTCTTGTCCAGGGGATCACACTGGATAACTTCCCATCTTCAGAACTGCAACTTAAACATCCTCCTGACCTGAAAATCACTTCAGAATCAAGAAAAAGAGGGAAGACAATACAGAAAAGTCTCTTTTTTAAATTCATTTCTCCCTCGTGATTCTGTTAATGCAGCTTCATTGTTCATCTCCACAAAGTCTACCTGCTGTCTCTTCACATAAAGAGCTGGTGACAGGAGGAGCTTTATTTCTCTAATGATTTGCAGAAAAAAGTTCCTGCACATACACTTGACTTCTCAATTTGCTTTATGCAAGTTGTTCGTGAGCATGATCATTTCTTTCATCTATAAGATTGTTTAAAGAGCTCTTATCTCTTCCATTCCAATTTTTATTAAATTCTGTTTCAGTAACATTGTGAAAGAGCCCAGAGAAGCTGTGGTTGCCCCATCCCTGGAAGTGTCCAAGGCCAGGTTGGACGGGGCTTGGAGCAACCTGGGACAGTGGAAGGTGTCCCTGCCCGTGGCAGGGGGTGGCACTGGATGAGCTTTAAGATCCCTTCCAACCCAGACCCCGTTGTGATTTATGATCACCCCTAGCAAGGCTGGAGAGCAGCAAGATGATGGCATGATTTCAAGTGGAAACACAGTCACTGGGAGCTGACTTATGGCACAGAAACCCCCGAAGCTTGAGGCACTGGTGGAGTGCACAGAGCTTTTCAAGTGTGTAATAGCTCTGATTAAAGACGTCAGCACTGCCACATCAGGAGCACCGAGAGCAGGGCAGCCAAGAGACAACCATAAATATGCCCTGGGCATGATCTGTCATTCACACTGTCCACTGGCTAACAAAATGTGCAGGAAAAAAACCACAACAAAACACCCAATTAATCAAACAAAAGCAAAAAAAAGGCAGATCAGGGCAGGGAGGGGGTGAGAGGGAAGAGACAAACAAAAATACTCAAGAGGAAGGATGGCTTTCAGTGGAAGACACAGAACCATATCTGGGTGCTGCTCTGCCAGACCAGCTGTTAAAGAAAATTTTAGAGTATTTTCTCGTGCCAGTCTGCCAAAAAACAAAGTTACAGCCATGGAGCTGTATGGATGTATCCACTTGCAATCTTCCCAGGAAAGGGCCTGATCCATTCATAGTGGGTTTAAGCTGAGGGAGGGCAGATTTAAACTGGATGTTAGGGACAAATTCTTCCCCATGAGGGTGGGGAGGCCCTGGCACAGGTCACCCAGAGAAGCTGTGGCTGCCCCATCCCTGGAAGTGTCCAAGGCCAGGTTGGAGCAACCTGGGCTAGTGGAAGGTGTCCCTGCCCGTGGCAGGGGGTGGAATGAGATAGGCTTTAAGGTCCCTTCCAGCCCAAAACATTGTAGGATTCAATGATTCCCTAAAAAAATTATTTTCAATAGAGCTTTACAAAGAGAAAGGTCAAGGAAGGAGCAAGCACCTCTAGCTCTTTGCAAAGCACCATTGAAAACAATTTTTTTAGGGAATCATCAAGTCCTAGAATGGTTTGGGTTAGAAGGGACCTTAAAGCTCATCCAGTCCTACCCACCCCTCACTAACCCAGGTTGCTCCAACTCCATCCTTGGTGAGGGCAGTTCCCCCAAGACAACAAAGAGCAGCAATTCAGAGACAGCAGCAGCTCTTTGTGGAGTTCTTACTGAAAAAAACAGCAAAGAGAATGAAACCTGAATTACTGCCTATTGCTCTGATTGTCCTGGGAATACTTTACAATCCCTACAGACAGATCTGTAAGTGCTGCAGTTTCTCATCAGCATCATGGCTGGAAATGGTGTAAATACACAGTAACTTTTGCCAGAATGCAGAAAGAGCACAAGGACGAGGCAAGTTTTTGTTACAGTCAAATTCATCCGTGCCTCAGCAGATGAGGATTCTGTGCCTTTCCACCTCCCAAGACGTATATTCATGTCTCCACCAAGGCATCTTTAAACATCACTGTTCCATATTTTATGGAAGGCACGTTAAAGCTCCCCACTGAAGTTTGCTGCTCTCCATCCCCACTGTTGGGGTGGTTTATGGGGCAGCTGCTTTGAGATACAGCAGCACAGAACAACCACAATTTAGCAAGCACAGCAAGACACCAAGGTTTAGAAAGAATCAAAAAATAAAGTCTCAACAAGAAAGCTCCCTAGAGGAATGCAATTGATTTTCCAAGTCTTTCAGACCGCATATTTTAATTAATATTTATCCTACCTACTTAAATGCCATAATCTGTGCTGTGTTAAAACTGCAGTATTCAACAATTGAGGCTGTTAATTCTGCCCACCATGGCATCTCCCTGCTCCAGATGCAAAGGGAGGCACACAGCAGAGAACAGAGAGATTCTTGCAGCCTTCCACGTGTGCTGGAAAAACAACAGCTGCAATAATGTGCTCAAGGAGATAAACATTCCAACACGGGAAAGCTTCCCACGTACAGCAGTGCTTCTTAAAGCATCAATTTTGTCTTCCCTCCATTTGCAAGAAGTGCCTGTTGTCAGCTCAACTCAACAGCTATTTCAAAAGTAGCAAACAGCTAATGGGCCACTGAAAAAAAAAAGCTCTTAAATTCAGCTTGTGCTGCTCCAGAGCTGAGCTGAAGCTGCAGAAGCCCTGGAAATCAGGGCCTGGCAGGAATGGGTCACACCAGGTGTCAGAGCCACGGTGTGCTGACCACAAAAGAAGTTACATTGCCACAGGAGAAGCTTCAGTGGAGAAACAGCTCATTTGGGAGCTGTTAAGAACCAGAAAGACTGACTCTGCTTTTGAGGAGGGAGGCAGCTTTCCACAGAGACAGGCAGAGATGTGGGAGGCAGGAGAGCGTCAGCACACTTAGTGCATCCAGGGAGACCCCTGAGAGCTGACAGAAAACATCAGAACAGCCATTTGTGGCAGAAATCCTCATCCCTGGACTTAGGGCACCAGGAGTCAACTCTTTAATTGGATATGAAGCGGGAACCAGCCAGAAGTGGCCCTTTGGCTGTTTCTTTGACTTCCTTGGGGAAGGCGGGGAGAAATTCCAGAAGAGCCCTTTGGAGCAGATTCCCAGGCACAGGACCACTGCCCTGGTCCGTGAGCTCCCACCTCCTCACGTACAACAAGCTCCAAGGACACAGCTCTGGGATGCAGCACCCTGAAGGCTACTGGTTAAGGAGAGGGGTTACATCCCATGGGGGGGAAATTTGCTCCTCCACAACATTTCCATCCCAGCCAGGTCAGCAAACCAAGCAGTGCTTGATCCTCATGGCAAAGAGCAGCCTCCACCACCGGTTTCTGCCTGGCACAGACTGGAGGAGAAGGAAAGGTTAAACTCCTCCATCACTGCCTGACTTTCAGTATTGCCTCTGTTTTTACAGCAAACTCATCTTCAGGAAGGCCCAGTCTGACTCAAATTCAATTACCAAGAGGTGGTCAGCACCTGGGGGGAAGAAAAAAAATACACCCCAAACACCTTCAAGCTTCAAACTATGGAGCATTAGAAGTAGAAGATTCCTGATATGTATCTGGGGGCCCTATTAAGATCATTATTTGCTGTCAGAAAGTCTTCAGGCAGCATGCAGCCTGTTCTAAATATAGACCCATTTAAAGTTTTTCTAGGGAAAAAAAAAGGTAAAAAAAGCACCAAAGTAACTTAGAATGAAGAGTAACATGAAGACAGAGCCACAGGGGCACAGGTAACCCCAGCAAGGTGATTTTTAAAGGCAAACCTCTTCACCTGCACACACACACTCCCTGCAGAGATTCTCAGTATCTCCACTGCATCTCCAACACTTTGCTGCAACACGATCAGCAATTCCTCCTCCCTGTGCTGGGAGTTACCTGTCAAATCCCTCTCCAGGAGGGAACCTGCCAGTGTCAGGGGTTTTACAGGTTCTTACACCTTGGCCAAAGCCAGTTTTCCCTACCAAGATCTCTGCACCACAGCAGCCCGTGAGGGCTGGGTGCTTTCCTGTTGCAACTGAAGTCAGCAGGAGCATAAATCTTATGGACTGCCCTTGTAAGCAGCTAAGCAGCTGTTATGGGGAAAGGACAGCAGAATGCTGGCAGGGAAATTGGGAAAGATATCAGCAAACTGCCTGAAAGCCTTTGGCCCTGCTCTGGGGTTTTTCAGAGCATAACCAAGGGCACTGCTGCACATGCAGATGCACAACACAGAACCCTTTCCACCCACAATAAACACCTTTCAGTCCTTGAGGCAAGAGCCACAAGTTTGGTTCTCCAGGGCCTTGCCCTGTGTTTTTGGGATGGATCCAGCCTGGCCATCCAGCCTCAGAGCACCAAAATTCAGTTTGCTCACACTGCTGGAAAGCAGTCAGCTCTGACATGCTGGTGCTGCAGGACCAGTCTCACATTTCAGACACAGGGGGCAGAACACCCCATGGCTGGTGCACTGCAAATCAGAGACACCCCTGATTTCCTTCTGACCTACAGGATCCCCATCCCTTCTGGCTGGAAGTGACTGTTCAGGATGAGATCCAGCCCCTTCTGGGCTTGGGGAAGCAGCTCACGGGGTCCTCAGCCCTTCTTGTTTGAAGGGGCTGCTGCCCGTGGGTGGAGAACCCCCACAGGTCTACCTAAGCACCAGCAGTCAGAGGTGGCAGAGCCCCAGACAAGAAGGCTTAAATCCTTTTCATAACTCCATTTCACTTTTATATTCACTCCAGGGAATATTGTCATTTGTGCACATAATCCCCTTGGGAATCCTGGAGCCTTGGCTCGTCAGTAAATCCTGGGGGCTGGTTATAAAACACAGAAGTGCTTTGGATCACAGGACCAACACCAGTGTGCAGTGGTGTTTGTTCCCTCTTTGTTCTCCTGGCAGAAGGGAATACAAGCATGGAATTCTCTTTCCCTTCTCTCTGTGCCCTTGATGGTGTCATAGCCTTTTTCCTCAGTTCTTGTACCTCTGCACTAGGGTGCTGAGAACTACTGCAGTCCCAGTCCCTGCTGAGAGGAAGGTGTCACCTGCACCATTCACCTCTCGGAGCATCCCAGGTGAAAGCAAGCCTGGCAGGCATCTCTCTTTACTTACATGGAATAATATTGCAAATGTTCTGTTCCCAGGCAATCCCAAAGGACAGAGAGGAGGGTTTGCTCAGAGTACACACTCCCATAGACAGCGTGGGTATGAACATCCTTTAGAGAACCTTTGTAAGCCAATTATGCCAAATCGAACACAAAGCTCCTCTAATTCCAAAAGAGTGACTCTAATCATGTTTAGTTTCTTAAATTAATCCAGATTAATTTCTACTGCATACATAAGATACAGTATTCCTACGTCACTATATGGACCCGGCGAGTAAAAAGATCTTAATTTCCATATCATTCTTTTCCTGCATCCACATCAGAGTTTAAGCCTTTCCTGGCTCTTGGGAACTTGCAGACAGGCTGGAAGGTGACTCCAAGCCTTTCCATGCCAAACACCCACCCCATTTAGCAGGAGAGACTTGCAGCAGGATTAGTGATGCTCTGTAGGGAAGCAGGATAAAAAAAAAAAAAAATCATCTCCTGATTGTTCAGAGCGAAACAAACAACTCTAACTTGGGAGCTGCTTTTTAATACAGTTGGTTTTTTCTCCTCCTGCTTTTTAGAAGCCTGTTTGGAGCACAAATGGGAGCTTTGAAGCAGCACTGAATCTTAATCGGCCTCGCACGTGCACAGGCAGCTGTTCCCTGCCAGACTAGAGCAGCTTTGGGGAGCTGCTCAGAAACGAGCACATGCTCTTTTTTACAAAAGATAGCTGGAGCAGCCTTAAATGCCTCTCTTTTTGAACATCCCCTCCATTGCAATCAATCTCCCTAAAAGAGAATAAAGCCACTGGAAAAAAGGACAAGCACCGAGCCACTGGCAGAGAAAACCCAGGTGGATGTGGCAGAGACAAAAGCAAAGTATTACAAAAGCTCAGTCTTGTTCTCTCCCTCCAGGAGAGTCATAACCAACTGGATACCTTTACCAGGGAAGTATTTCAGACATGTCCTGTGCCCAAACCCAAGGAGCAGCATGTCCCAGGTGAGGGGCAGTGCAAAGGGAACATGTAGGTAGCAGAGCTCCTGATCTGGGTCTGCCAGCAGCAGCAGAGGAGAGATGGAGCAAAGCTCCCAGGAGAGTAATCAAAACTTCCAAGCAGATGATGAAACCTATTTCCTCTTAACAAGCTGCTGCATTGCCAGGAGCTGTCACACTTTCCCTTGCATTAGCTGCACTAACTAAAAATCAGCTCCCACAGGGCACTGAGGTCTTTCCAGAGTATAGGAAAGAGAGGAACTTGGACAGGTCACCACACCCGCAAGGATCATCCCCTCTCCATCCCTCTCTGTGCAAGCTCAGCCTTCACCCTCCTGCTGTCAGAATCCCAGAATGATTTGGGTTGGAAGGGATCTTAAAGCCCATCCAGTCCCACCCCCTGCCATGTCCAGGGACACCTCCCACTAGCCCAGGTTGCTCCAAGCCCCGTTCAACCTGGCCTTGGACACTTCCAGGGATGGGGCAGCCACAGCTTCTCTGGGCAACCTGTGCCAGGGCCTCACCACCCTCACAGGGAAGAATTTTCTCAATATCCCATCTATCCCTGCCCTCTGGCAGTGGGAAGCCATTCCCCTTGTCCAAAGTCCCTCTCCAGCTCTCTTGGAGCCCCTTAAAGGGCTCTAAGGTGTCCCTGGAGTGTTCTCTTCTCCAGGTGAAGATCCCCAGCTCTCCCAGCCTGTCCTGGAACAACAACTTGTATCTCAGCTGTGACAGCAGAAGTTCAGGGAGCAGTGACTGATTCCCAAAGGCTTTGCTCTGCTCTGTAGCTCCCTCAGGGGGTCCATCTGTCCTCAGAGTGGCTGCAGAGGCCACCAGCTGCTCAGGACATCAGCCATCTCACAGAAAGGACTTGGGGATCCCAAGTTTTTCCCAGAGGCGCTCAGTTTGCTTTCCAGAGCAGAACCAGCTCTTGAGGACACATAAAGCGGTTTAAGGGGCATCTTGGTTTCAAGCAAAACGCTCCCTAACCAGTCAGACTGAGATAAAAGATCAGGTAATCCAAGAAATCATTCCGTAAACTCTTCATGCTGAACACAAGTGTCAAAGGTTTGAGATGCTCAAGTTCAAAACCCCCTGCAAGTCATCTGTGACTGGAGTGTAAATGATACTAAGCCTGATTTCTGAGCCAAATCCCAGAGCTGGTGCTGATGACATTTCATCCATCCATAGAACCAGAGCCTAATACCACATTTTAACACTCCCTCCCAAAAACATGAGAGGAATTGAGTATTTTCTAATACTTGTACACAATAAAATTTATGAAACAGATAACAAAAGCCATCCATCTTCATTTATAAGTCATGGCTTTTGCCTTTGTTAAATTTAATTGCTTCCCCTGTGGCTTCAAATCAAGGGCAGATTCCATTAAAAGTAATTACTTTGCCGTGCAGCTGCCGTAGCAAAGTTGCTTGATAAAGGTTAATCTGCTGAGTGATGGCAGCTCCTAAATGAGGGTGATGATTTTCATTAATAACTTCACAGGGAAGATGATGCTGGAATTTACATGTGCACTGACACGATAACCACAGCGGCAGCTCCGGAGGGTTCTGTGTCCCCAGGGCGTCACCCAGGAACCAGGACACACGAGACCACGGAGTCTTGCTGCAGATGCCAAGCTGAGGACAGCATGGCCCAGGCACTGGTGGCTTGCTCCATGTGTTATCCACATGGTTTCCACTCAGGGATGTGCAGATTGCTCTATGGGCTGCTCCATCCCTGAAAGCATCCAAGGCCAGGTTGAGCAGGGCTTGGAGCAACCTGGGATAGTGGGAGGTGTCCCTGCCCGTGGCAGGGGGTGGGATGAGGGATTGGTCTTTAAGGTCCCTTCCAAGCCAAACCAGTCTGTGATTCCATGTGATTCCTGGCTTCTGGGCCAGTGTGGAAGCACCATCTCCCACATATGTTCACTTCAAGGCATTTGCTATTTCGGGTTCTTTTTTTTTTTAAAAAAAAAGGAATAAGACACATTCCAGCTGAAAGGAAAGCAGGGGCAGGAAGCTCCTAATAATCATCAGATGAAGTGGGACAAAATTCAGGAGAAAGGCTTCAAATTTCAATTTTCTTCCTTTTCTTCCTCCCACTTCATCTCTTCTCCCAGCAGAGCAGCAGCCCAGGAGCACAGCCCATCCCGATGCTGCAGCACTCTGGGCAGAAGGCCACTTGTCACACAAAGAGTGGGAAAAAGGCTAGAAGATTTAAAAAAAAAAATCCACTTTTTCCTCCCCCCTAATGCCAATTTTCAGTCCACTAGGGGTTTTTACTTCTCCTACTCACAACCCACATGTTCAGTTATGCAGCAACAGCACTGCCATTCACTCCAGCTGGACTCAAGAATCTTAGGGGGTCCTTTCCAACTCAGGATAATTCTATGATTCTATGAATTCTGTGTTTTTAGGCACCAGCATTCAATCCAGGACATGGCAGTCCAGTGCCTAACCTGGCAAATTTACAATAAATCAAATATCTTCATGGTTTTAACCATCAGAACCTGGTTTTATAAGCAAGCTGTTGACATTTCCTAGAAAGCCAGACTAGCTCTTTTCAACCACAGAGAAGTTTTACACCATAAATCACAAAAATAAGGAGTGTGAGCAAAAAAAGTTTAAGAATCAGAAGCTTAACACCAGCTATTTTTAACTTAATACTGAGAGTAACACCCTGCAAGCAACTCACACACATGCTCTATGAATAGAGTAAAAATACAGCCTTCTGCACATGCCTGCCTCGCCACGAAGGAAGCTGCCATCTGCATGTTGAAAGGATTATTTTCCACGTGGGAGGCCAGAGAAAGGGAAAAAAATAAAAAATCCCAGAAACCTGCTAGGAAATGCAGTCGAAAGGGCAGGTTATCTCCTGTTTCAGCAAGCAGAGGTGGTCCATATGGAACAGCTCTGGCAGAGGGAATTGCTGGCTTTCCAGCCTTATAGCAGTAACTGCCCTTCAGGGAATTCATTAGGGAATTAGGCACCTGCAGGGCGAGGGTTGGGGCTGCAGAGACTGAAAGTTCTGGCTGCAACCCCTTCATTCCACACCAGGGGGTGACTGCTGGACCCCAGCTGCTCCAGTATGAACACAAAACTATCTTCCTGCAAGCTGAAAACACCTTTGCACCTCTCTTTCAACCCAAAGTGCCCAGTTTTCACCCCATTAACCATAACTAGGTAAAGTTTTCCCTCCCACAATCCGGCTCAGATAGTTCCCAGATGGGACATCCAAGCTCCAGTTTCTCCCATTAAGGAATGACCACCAAGAGCACCTCAATTCCAGGCCCAGTTCCTCCAGCTTGACAAAGCTCCTCCAGAGCAGCTGCTTCCTTGCCTGCTGCTCATCCCACACCTCCATTCTCACCTTGGACTTTGTGAAGCCACTCGTGCCCATCACTGTCTCCTTCAGCCTTGGTTTCCCTGCAGAAGCAAAGCTCAGCCTCGTGTTGTGTCCGTGACAAGGGATGACCCAGGATTTGTACAAATTTGAAATTTGTTTCAATTGCCCCTCCAGAGCACTGAAAACCTCCTCTGATCAGATGCAAACAGCACCTATCTATAAATCAAATTTTACTGGAAAGCCATGGGAGGCTCAAATATTCCTGAGCCTAGAAAGAGAAAGGAGTTATTTATTCTTGCAGTTACACTGAGCGAGAGCTGAAAAGGTGTTACATTGCTGCCAGCTTAGCTACACATTCAAAAATAAATGTGTTTTCTTGGTGGTGGTGAGAGTGCAAATCTCCAGGGAAAGCAAAATCAGAATGGAAAGCTAGCAAGAGGGAAAGATATTTATTCAGACTACGGCTGTCAGAAGGGTCTGTTCTGATTAAAGGGTGTACTCTTGTCCACAGGCCACCCAGGAGAGGTGAGTAGCCTTACCTGTAATAAGCAGGAAAAGCACAGATCTCCTCACCCTGAGGAAGCCAGGCTGGGACAGAGCCCTTTTGGCACATAAGGGATGCCCAGGGAGGAGCCTCCAGCACCACTCCTGTGCCTCAGCAAGGCAGAGCAGCCAAGTGCAAGGGCTTTGTCAGGCTCCGATGAGCAGTTTGCTTGTAGTGACATGAGGGAACAAGCAGCAATTGCACCAGAGTCCTCTTGGGTTTAATCAAGCCTTCAGTAGATAAATGGAACAGTCACTACCATCCTGCCTCAGAGCCTCTGCTCCCACACTGCTGCTCCAGAGGAGATGACTGATCCCTCAGGGACACCAGGAGGATGTTGGGAGCGGGAAAGGATCAGGTCTGGTGGCACTGGTCAGCAACTGAGCAAACCCTGGTGTGGAGATCAAGGCAAATGCAAGGCAGAATAGTCAAGGTGGACTTTAGGCTGGGTCAAACTGTGATCCTTAAAAGAGCAGAGTGATATTTTAAGCCAATGTTTTAATGTGACCAGAGACCCTGGCTCTGGGGACAGGCTGGGAGAGCTGGGGGGGTTCACCTGGAGAAGAGAAGGCTCCAGAGAGAGCTGAGAGCCCCTTCCAGGGCCTAAAGGGGCTCCAGGAGAGCTGGAGAGGAACTGGGGACAAGGGATGGAGAGACAGGACAAGGGGGAATGGCTTCCCACTGCCAGAGGGCAGGGTTAGATGGGATATTGGGAAGGAATTGTTGGCTGTGAGGGTGGGGAGGCCCTGGCACAGGTTGCCCAGAGAAGCTGTGGCTGCCCCTGGATCCTTGGAAGTGTCCAAGGCCAGGCTGGGCAGGGTTTGGAGCAACCTGGGCTAGTGGAAGGTGTCCCTGCAGGGGGGTGGAACTGGATGAGCTTTAAGGTCTCTTCCATCCCAACCATTCTGTGCTTGTGTGAGCCGGAATAGCTCTGGAAATCCAATGCCTGCTCTGAGCTGGTGCCAGCTCAGCTGTACAGCTCCAAGGACGCTTCACTGCATGGGACAGAAATGTGAGATGCAGCACCAGGCTTTGTATGTGGTTCAGGAAAAAAAGCCTGCCATAACCATGCCTAGGAGAGCAATTTTGGGGTAGCAATGTGTAAATTGCAATGTAACTCACGCAGGGAGTGCTGCCAAAAACAAGGCACCCTGGTTTTCTTCTCACAGTAACAAAGGTACCAAAGAGCTGCTGTGTGTTGGCTCTTGCCCCAGTCTCAGGGTCCAGGACTTCACCCAGACACATCCCAGACACCATTCACCAGGAAGATGCCTTAAAATATTCCTGACATGCTCTGAAAATTCCAGCTCTCTTCACCTCTAGAAGTGGAAGATTTACAGGAACTATTCCTAGTGCCTCAAACTTGAGGAGATGTTACATTTTCAAAGGAATCTGACGTTAAGAGCTTTAACACAAAAGGAGAAAATAGGAGCTGAATGTTTTGATTCTTATTTTCATGGCCACTTTATCTTTAAAGCTCTTTGAAGGGCTATTAGTGAAGAGCAAAGGCAGGTACAGGAGTGGAAGAGGGTTTCTTTGCTACCATTTACTATGTAGCTCATCCCACTGTTCCTTAGAGCAGGAAGGCAGTGACCTGCTGTGCCTGCATTATAGTTGGGAATGGGAAGGCAAGGAATACCAGACACTGCCATCAATCCCCCCAAAAAATTAGAAGTCTTCCTGCACAACATTCATAGAACCACAGAATGGCTGGGGTTGGAAGGGACCTTAAAACTCATCTCATTGCACCCCCTGCCATGGGCAGGGACACCTTCCACTAGCCCAGGTTGCTCAAGGCCTTATCCAACCTGGCCTTGAGCTCATATTCCTGAAGAGGACGAGGCTGGACCTCACCAAGGATGGATCAACACAAGATGATGCTTTAGTAGTGTCCTCAAACCACAACCACACTTCAGACCTTCAGCTAAAGTGAGAATATTAGACACCACGGAGCTCCCTCTTCATCCTTCTCTGTATAAGAATAAGAGCACGTCCAACTTCACAGTCACCTGCAGAGTGGGATGCTCGTGCACAGGAAGCCAAGATTCAGAGCTAACCCAAAAGGAGAACCTCTAATTCATCACAGTTTTAATTGGTTTCAGCCCCAAAAGAAATACTTGAGTAGACATGAACTGAACCTGGCAGCCACACAGGGATGGCAAAGAGGCACACAGTGATTCTAGGGAGAGATCTTTAAACCAGCACACTAAGCCTTGGACACTGCAGAAGCAGTAATGAAATTTTATGGCTCCTTCAGAGCCACGACAGGACTGGTTGAATTTGAGCAATTTTCTGTGAAAAACATGCATAAAAAAACCTCCCCACAAAACAAAACAGAACCCCCCCTTTTTTTTTTCTTTTTTAAAAATCAAAGGGATTTTACCTCCCTTGATGCACCAGGAAGTAAAGATAATCATGTAAAAGCTGAATGAAGCAAAAGTTTTGTGGAGGTTCACATGTGGATTTGACCTAGATACAGGGAACATTCTTGTGATTAATTTGTAGGTTATAATTTTATACTACAGTGCTCCAACTCCAGCCCTAAAACAAATTGGACAGAGTGTCTTATTACTCCCTCATATCCCTTGATAGATCACTAAATATCTGCATATTTTAATTATTTGAAGCAGAGCACGAGTCATTATTTCCCCTTTGAATTCTGTTACCAAGTTGGATTTGCTTTCATGCCCTGCAAACTGCATTAGACCATAAAGGGACTGGGATACTACAGGAATATTAAACCCTTTGCCAACATCCCAAAATCTGGAGGAGGTACCAAGTGCTTATACCCACACTGCCCCCTTCACTCCACCTGCAAGATTGGTCACCCCTTCCCTGTGATACCTCAGATGCCCCCAGGACCTCCCACCCATGAGAAGGGTCCCTGTCCGGGCCTGACCCCACCTCAGCTCACTGTCAATGGAAGTTACAGCTTCTAAGTGACCACGGGTGTCTTCAGGACATCAGCTGACATTTGAACCTGCCCAGGACACGTCCCAGCCCCTGAGTTTTGTGGCAGCCAGGCAGAACTGCACAGCCAGCTTCTCTCATCCCACAGGACCCACAGCAGAGCAGACATTTGCAGGAGATACAGTGGGGAAAAAAAAGTGAAGTGGGTTTTATTAGAAAAAAATTAAGCCTCCTCAGACATATATTAATCTCCTACAAGACACAGTCTCCAAGCTCCAAGAGCAGGGAAAACACTCTGGCCTACCCAATAGGTTGATGGGTTATACATTCTCACCACACTTCAGGCAACCACCTCACTCAATTAGATGAAAAATTATAAATTACAGCATCTCTGCCAGGGCAGAGCTAATCTAAGGCTGGTTTGAAGATTAAACCCCTGCTCTGGCTTGGCAGGTGTGAGCATTTAATCACACAGCAATTCTTAACCTACTTGAGCTGGCCACTGAGGTTGCCTTCATTTTCACCAATTACACTTCCACAGATCACTTTTTCTCAGCTCTAATTGTTTCATGAATATTCTCCTGGCTACCTGAGTAGCCAGAGCTAATTTATAATGTTCTGCAGGTTTCTGCAGGCAATGAATCCGTTGATGCCAGTCTGAACAATCCCAGAATGGTTTGGGTTGGAAGGGACCTTAAAGATCACCTCATTCCACACCCCTACCATGGGTAGGGACACCTTCCACTAGACCAGCTTGCTCCATGCCCCACCAACAATGACAGAAGCATAGATCCAGAAAGGTTTGGGTTGGAAGGGACTTCAAAGATTGTCTTTTTCCAACCCTCTCTTTCCCAGCCCAGTTTTCTTATGGCCATTTGTAGGGGCACAGGAAGGTTGCTCTGAGGAGAAGGAGGCAACACAGCATCATAACAGACAAGGTCCTTCAATACCTGTGCAAATCTCTCTAAGATCTGCCAGGTGCTTTGCAGGACCTGCTGGTACTGCTTGAGGAAGCACAACCACCACATTCAGTGACTTCTTCAACTGTTGGCACTGATAAAACAAGTCAGGATTTATTGCTACCAGTTTCTGAAGCTTGTCAGTTCTGTATCGTGGCCCAGTTATTTTGTCAGCCTCAAACAGGAGAAATCCCTGAGCAAGAAGAACCACAGAAAGCCCTCGAGGCCAGGGAAGATTTTGTCCTGCAGTTCTCAGCTTCAACTACCCCTGCAAGACACAGGAGGGCTGATGTTCTCCACTGCCAACTCCAGCACAGAAAGTGCCATTTCCTACTCTTTGCTGTCCCCTGCACTGCTTGGCTTTCCCTCTTTAGCTCAAGATCCTGGTGTTTCTGTGGGTATCCCCCCCAAGGCTCTTCAAAATTACTCTCCCCCTTGAATGCTGAAGATTTTTAAAATTTCTCTGCCCCTTTCCGTGGGGAGCTCAAAAGCCTTTCTAATCCTCCAAACCCAGCACTTGCACTGTCACCTGGCCAAGGGGTGTCCCCAGACAAGCCACAGAAAAGTTCTTTTGATGTTTCCTCCGGGAGAGAGGAAAACAGTGAGATGGAGACAAGGATATCAAAAACAGCTCATAGAGGCATCTCCATCCAATTCATGCTTTCAGTATTCACCCTATACAAATCCATCCTGCCCCACAGGCAGCATTTTACATAGAATAAAGTTTTTCTTCTTGCTACTTTGTGCCCAGAAGGGCAAAATCAACGCATCCTTGCAAACAGACTGGGACAGGTACTAAACAGCTGAAGAATGTACTTTCCCCTCTAGGCTACATATATCTAAGTGACATTTGATTCCACTTAAAGGCAGATTCATTTATATTTGGAAAAGCAAGCGTGGAATGTGAGCTTATTTTGAACAGAATCAGCATCGTGGTAGCCAAAGCTCATTAATTATGAATTTTATCAACTGTTCACTGAAATTCGTTCTGCCAACACAGGGTAATTGCCTGAAAAAGCAATGCTTTCCAATGGAAAAACATCCCACTACAAAATAACCCACATCCTTCCTTTTCCAGGAGATACCCCCCATTCCAGAACAATTACAATGCCGGGAGAATATCCTTGAGGTCCTTCAAGCAACTTATCAGAGTATTCACTGCAACGAGAAGCACTGAAGGACATCATTTGGTGAAAGGTGAGTGTGGAGCACTGGAATGAGCTCTCCTGGTTGCACAGATATGCTGCTGGCACGCAACACAGCCCCACCAAGAAGTTTGTCACTGAACCTTCCCAAATTTTAAGCAGGAGGGATATCTCCTGCTGTTCAGATGGACTTTGGCACAAGGACTGTAAGCGGCACCACCCCACACCCTGGGCTACAGACAGCGAGTGAGTCCCCACTCAAAACCAGAATTCCACTCACTCCCAAGACTCCCATTACGTGCTGAACTAACTTAAAGCATCCTCTGACAGCTCTGCAGGGCACAGGCAGCATTTAACATCAGAATTATTTATAGGCACTGATTTTAATCAGCAAGCAAAACCTCTCCGCTTAATTTCCCTTTACATGCACAGCACACACCCAGACCCACCTTGGAAGAGGGAGAGCAGAGGTTTGGCAGCCAGGGAGAGGCTCATCCTCTAAGAATTAATAATAGGCTAACATTAATAGAGATGCTAGATTCATTAATCTAGTCATCAAAAATCTATACAGAAAACAAATTTCATTCAGAGCCTGATATCAAGCAGCACATTTTCAAAAACTGGAGCCCCCCCCCTGCACGGGCACACCTGCACCCTGGTATCCCTCACACAGCACCAAGGGATCAATAAATGATTTGTCTGGATTTGCTGGAGTGGTCTTCAGGGTTCCTTCCAACCCAAACCATTCTGGGATTTTGTGTTTTTATGTAGTCAAAGAGCAGTTGTTGGGCTAAATCTCACTCCTTCCCTCTCACAAGGAATAAAGGGTATTAAGTGTTATCCCATCACGTGCTAGTGAATTAAAACGAACCTGGGGAACAGAGATGTGGGAATTCTGTAGGAGTTGGCTCAGATCTTGATAGTCCACTCGGTGTGAGCAGCGGGGAAGCTCTGAGTGAAGCGAGAGCAACACCCAGAGGAGGCAACTGCAGTGCTGACCTTCACAGTCACAGTTCCCTCAGCAGAGCCACTGAAAATACACCCTGAGATTGGATTTGTCCCTTTTGTCACCCCGAGGAAGGCATTAATTCAGCTGATTATTAGAGAGGCCTCAGCCAGGTATGGTAATGACCCCGTAAAGAGCTGCTGTTAATCAGCTGTCAGGGAACAATGGGATTTCTAGGATCGTTTCCAGGTGCAAAGCTGTTGGAGGATATTCTCCTCGATGATCTGCATTACATTTCCTCCTAATCAAGTTCCCAGTGATGTTTTGATTGGGATGGAAGGAGTATTACTCTAGCTGAAAGAGGTCTCTCTCTCTTGTTAACTCCTTCAGATAAAAGCCATTTAAATGGCAGGAGATTCCAGCCACAAGCTGGGGGAAAGATTCCTGCCCTAGTATGGGGAAAAGTGCAGTGGGGAATCAAACCTCAGCAGCCAGTTGAGCGTCACTACAGAACAAAACTATGGCAGTCCTTGCCTGGTGACATCACAAGCCACAAAATGTGCTAAAATGAGATAGATTCACAAAATACCACCAAGCTCCAGCTCCTTGAAGGAAGTGACTGCAGAACGGGCAGCCATCTGTGCTTGGTCCCAACACCCAGCCTGCCAGAGACTGGGATTAACACTGTCCAGACTGATCTTCTCCTGCCTGCTGTCAGCAGCACTGTCTGCTCCAGAGCCTGCCCATGGCACTAACAGATGTCCCGAGCAGCTCAAAGCTTGTGCAGAGCTCTGAGTTTGCATTTCAATTCTTCTGGTGCAAGATCTGTCCCTGCAAGAAGTGGAAAACATGCAATTAAAAATAAAAATAGGGAAAAAATTAATAAATCCCCTTCCTAGTATTTTAGTAACTAAGCTGAAAATGCCCATTTGGCACTTTGTTGAAACCTCAGCAGAGGTACCAGGAGGTGGGAGGCAGCACAGAAACACAGGCAGGGCCAGAGCTGAGCTGTCAACTTGAAGCAAGAATCTAGTGTGTTGGACCCTCCCCCCCTGACAACTCCCAACTGCTATTTGGGAAGATTATAAAGGTTTTACCTCTTATTTTCGATCTAGGATGTCTTGCAGTTATTCTTATAAGGTGCCATACATCCCACTAGCATTGCTGTTAAAATACAAGCAAGATCCTGAAAAAGTCTCCCAGAATGTATTTTTCTAACTACAAAGCTTTCAAATAGTGCTTTTTGATTCACTGCCACAGCACTGTGTGTGTTGCCACAGCTTCAAGCCCAGCCAGGTTGGATGATTTGAGCTCAACTATCAAGCCAGAGATGGGCAGAATTAAAATTCAGCTCTGCTCTCCACTTGCACTTTCCCAGTGAGGATTTCACAACCCTCCAAATAAATAAATAACTAAAAAGGAGAACAAAGGCGGGGGGGGGAAGGGGAAATCCATCATGGAACAGATAGATGAGTAGGAAATGAATAGTCCAGAAATACAGCAACAGCTTATGCATATTTGAAATACCCAATAGCTACAGGGTGTAAACTGTGTGAAGAGGTCTGAGAAAGGCCCTCAGGGAGCAATCTCAGTTGTGGTAGCTCAGAGAAACAATCATTGAAGCAGTGTGACAACAACCCTTCCTAGGAAAAGCCTCTCCAAAGCCACTGAGAGCTGTCAGCTTTGAAAGCAAGCAGCAGGAAAGCCAGGGGCAAGTTAGAGCTCATGGAAAAGCAGAGACTTCCTGCAAGTGCTGTGTTATTAGGCAAAATAATTGTCTTACAATGCAATGGTGGTTGTTGTTGCTAATTAATAAGTAATGTACTTAATAGAAAGGTCTAATTTGAGCAGCGAGTCAGAGCATTAAACAAGGACTTGGCAAGTGGAAAAGCACCTACATGTGTTTCCAGGTACACAGGTGGGTGGTCAGATTGGTCTCATCCCAGGCAAGTCATGGAATCATATCACAGAATCGTGGGATTGGTTTGGGCTGGAAGGGACCTTAAAGCCCACCCAGTCCCCCCCCCTGCCATGGGCAGGGACACCTTCCCGTGCCCAAGGTTGCTCCAAGCCCCGTCCAGCCTGGCCTTGAGGTCCTCAGGAGACAATATCATTTTGGTGCTAAATAATTTGAAAGAACACCAAGAGTGCCAGGGATGCTGAGTTTTGCTCCTTTCTTTGTGATGTCTCTCAGAAAGCTGCCACAAACCGTGTCAAAGGTGATTTCAAGATTCCTCTCAGGCTGCTTGGCATTTGGGTCCTGCAGAACCAAGTTGCCACAATAGCTGCTGCAAAGAAAGCTTTCAAAATCCTTGTCCAAGGGCATTATATCACCTTGGCTGGGAAGTGATAGGCAGCAAAACTGACTCTGATTTTGCAACTACCAGTCAAGTTTGGGGTGTAAAACCTTAGGGTAGCTTTTTTTCCCCTTTTTTTGGTGACTTACTGGAAAACCAGCATGGGTCACATAACCCAAAATAGAGAGTTTACACATGACACAAAGTGGTTTGCTTTCAAAAAGCTGAAGAGAGATTGGGACTGGAAGTGTAACAGGATATTTGACAGTCTCTCCTCAATAGCATTCCCAGATAAGAGTAATGACAGGTACTACAGCTTATTAGAGCCTGGCTTGACTCATTCTCCAGGAATGTCAGCAAAGGATGGTACTGGCTTTGCCCATGGGAATTAACAGCAGCATTCCCTGCCCATGGCAGGGTGTTGGAATGAGATGGTCTTTAAGGTCCCTTCCAACCCAAACCAGTGTGTGATTTGATTTCTACCTCCACAACAGCACCACTACTTGCATTCAGAAGCCATAATAGGATTTCTTGGTTTATATCAAGGTTGGACTCAATGATCTTGGAGGTGTTTTCCAACCTAAATTATTCTGTTATATGCAGGGAACCACGTTTGATTTCACAGAAGTAAATTTTAACTGCTACATAACTGGGTGGTAAAAACACTTCTGGAAGCCAAGTTAATTAAAGGGTGAAATGGGAATTGCCAATGCAAGGTCATGCTCTGTGTGATCTCAACACTTCACAGGAGGACAGGGAGCCCTGGCTAGAGCTAGTTTCCACTACTTCCCATCTGGATGTATGGAGGGACTGGTAGATGTAGATGCAAGTGATGTTTTGCCCCATTCTACAGCCACTTACATTGGCCTTGTCAGGATTTGACTGAAGGCAAAGAGCAATGACTCAGATTTTGTGGCTTTGTCTACTTTTTTAAGGACACAGCTGATTCATGCTACAAGATAAAAATTAGTCTTGGGGCAAGAACAACCCTGAAGGTTGCTGAAGACAGACAACCTGACTACTTGACAGCTCTAGTGGCGTTTTTGCATAGAGCCCAACTCTGTCCCAGCTCTTTATTGAAGTCACACCATTTACGGTTGGACTAGATGAATTCAAAGGTCTTTTCCAACCTCAATGACTCCATGATTTACAGCAGCATCTACCACCCCCCCAAAAAAAAAGTTTGACATACAAGCACTACTTCAATGGCCTGGCAATCCTATGAAGAATTAACTACCACTGAAAACTTCTTGGGGCTGCAGTAGGTCAGCCCAAGACCATCCCTTGCTGCCCACATGTGGTGTGCAAAGGGATAGGAATAGGAAGAGTTGTTACTGTGTGGCTGGGGATCAGCAACTGCTGCTCACTGCCATCTGCCACTCTCCCCAAAAGATGACACTTTTCCAAACGTGGGGCTTCCAGAGCATCTCCAAAGCCACATCTCACACCCGTGTGTGGCCAAGGTCAGCTGCTCCCGCTGGAAGGGAGAGACCCCCTCCCCGGCATAGCCCAGCTCCTCCTGCAAGCACAGCAGAGCCTTTCTCATCTCATGTGTCACACAGGAACTAAATACTGGAAAATGTGGCTCCCAGCAGCCCTGGTAGAAGATGCCAACATTCACACTGTGACACTTACAGTCTGTCACTGGCGGTTACAGAGGGATGAAGGGGCAGAGAGGTTCTTTTCCTCCACTTCAGAATCAAGCAATCAACAAAATTCCTGCTTCCTCGCAGAGAATGTTCAGCTTTTCACCCTGAGTGCAGAGGCAGTTAAAACACACACTTCAGCTCGTTTACTTCTCCAGTTTCTGAGCCATGGGGTGAATTTTAGTATCATTCTCAGGGTAAGGAAACAGGAACCCTTCCTGGCTGTGCAGAAGTGCCAGCGCTGCAGCAGAGGTGATCCTGTTATGGAAGGGCAAGGGGAACAAATGGGAAAAGGCTGAGCCAAGGATGTGGACAGCCTTGGACTTCCGCTTTTCCACCCTGGCTTCGCATCAGGGTTGGGATCAAAGCTAATTTAAGCAGCCACCACCACTCCACCAGCCCTCCCTCTGCCTCTTCCATGCACAGGTCTCACTCTCTAACAGGTTTCTTGTTCAACAAGCTGCTATTCCGTTCCACCTGAATAATTTAAAATCAGGGAGCGCAAACAGCAGCAAACACTCACATGGAAGACAGGAGACACATTTCAGGCTTCTCTAAATCAGCAAAGGCTTTTGTGAGCATGCAAAAAGATTAGGGGGGGAGATGTTAATGAAACTATCACCTCACTTCAACCTCCCTCTGCTCCCTGAGCTGCTCAGGATCCGTGGCATTCTCACACACCACATTAATTCCAGCATCTCATTAGCTCACTCGTTTCCGCTTTTTAGTCGGATGCCAGCGATAGGGAATGTTCACATTTACATTTGGCATGACTAAAGGGTATGACTAAAGGGTATTCTTGGCTTGTTTTCATTCCCCACGTTCCCCCAGCTGCTGGTTTCACCTTCCCTTTTTTCGCTCTGCCCTCGCTCTCCGAACTCCAGGAGCCTCCAGGGGCACTGCCAACTCACAGCAGCTGTTACCATCCTCCTAACACATTAGCAGGGAGCATTTTCCTACAGAAATCCTAAGAAAACTCCTTCATCGCAGCTGGTGCAAAGTGGAAGCGTCAATTTTCCACATGGCAAAAAAACCTCTCTCCACTCACAGCTCTAAGGGTATCGAATCTGATGCAGGTTCACTCAGATATTTTGAGGTTAAGATTCAACTAGAGGGCCTCCAAAAATAGAAGGACCAGTTTTAAAAGAGCTCTCAGAAAGATTTTACAAAGGTGGGAAAATTGTCAGAGAGCAAGGCTGCAAATGGGCTCTGTCAATGGTGTTTTCCTGCCTGGACACCTGCTGCTTCCTAGAAATAAGCCAGGAACAAGAAGAGTTTAAGGAATCTGCCTTACAAAAGAAAAGTACCTATGTATTCACACTGAGAGATAGAGTAAAAATGTTTATTGTGGGTTTTAGAACCACCTAGATGAGGCCTGATACATCACCAGCACGGTGAGAGATAATAGGGACAAGGGGAAACACAGCTTTACACACTTGTAAAGATCATGGCCAGGTAGTCAGGGGGTTGGGGAAGAAGTTCTCCTTCAAGATTTAGAAGCTGGCTTAAAAATGCCATTCCAGAACAGTCACAGGTGAGAAAAATCTGTATAAACAGGAGCTCAACATCCATTTCACCATCTCAGAGCAGGCAGAAAGCATCTGGAGTGCCGTGAGACAGTGCCACTCCTGCATCAGCATTTGGAATTCAGGTTCTTTTGGAGCCCAGCTATGAAACCGTGGTTACTCTGCATAGTTACAAATCTCTTGGAAAAGGAACCTCAGCCAGTTCTCACTGGCATGGGCAAAAAAACTCCTTCCAAACAAAAAGCTGGGTTGACATCCAACATATTGCAGGCTGGGTTCTTAAAACACGTTCTCCTGAGAAAATGTGATGGCTCATAGAGGGAAACAAAACCAGGAGAAGGGTAGAAAGGTGCTTTACTCCAGAGATCCAGCTGAAGTACTGGCAGCTTCCAGGGATTTGGGGGTTTTGCTCAATGAGCCAGTCAGTTCAAGTTGGTATGATGTGACATGGGGGCATTTAACAGAGATGATGAATTGGGCCCAGGTTTCTCTGTTCTGGTAGATCCCAGCTGCCTGGGCTGAAGAAGCAGCTGTTGCTGCTGGAGTAGCTGCCAGAGAAGAGGAGAAGTGGGAGGACCACAGACTTCAGATACATCAGCCTGGCTCAACGAGAAGCTGCCTATTTTTACCAGAACATTCCTGCCCACCCCACAGGAAAATGAACCCGTGTGATCTACCCTCAAACCTGCTTCCTCTTGCTGGGTGAGCCAAGGAGCTCAAACTTCTGTGGTGGCTTCGTGTGAAGTGCCAAAATCCTGAATGCAGTTATGCAAATGCTGAAATAACACAAACTTGAAGTGACAAGCTATTAAGCAGCCTTTAGTTCTCAGTGTTGTAAAGGACTTATTAAACACTGCGCTGTGAGGCCAGAACAGATAGGGAAGTGGGAATTTTAAATAACTTGGCGATGTCCTTACACTCTCAAATAGGACAGTTACCAATCGAACCCCAAATATTCCACAAGAGAAGGTCGAGGTTGTTCCCTGCACTGCACTTGCAATGGAAAGCCTTAAGGATAAGTCCATTTGCCCATAGGGCAGATTTTGGATGTCTCAGCCCATGTTCTCCACTGCTGAAGCTGCTCTGTTGCCTCTGCCCAGTACTTTCCAGGGAAAAGTGGGAGGAGGAAGGAACAGTAGAGAGGAGCTGTTACAGGCTGATCACAACCATTCCCAGTCTCTCAGGGATAGAGGAGCTGGGAAGGAGTGAAGCTGGGCTTGGAAAAAGAGGGGTGGAGAGAAGATGTTGCTCTGTTTTTTGTCTCTTTCTCACTATCCAAATCTACTTTAATCAGAGAGTCACGTGGGTTGGAAGGGACTGTTACAACCCGCCCCAAAAGACAGAAGTAACTTTTGTTCTTCGCTAATAAATCCCTTGGGGTGAATCAAAGTACATCAATACTAGATGATCGATGTTTACAGATATATATATATATATGTGTGTGTGTGGTTTATTTTAGAACAATTTGGTTGCAAAGGAAAACAGGTATGTAGCTGTTTTGGTTGTTATTAGCTACAGTAAATGGCAATATAAAAGGATAAAGATGTGACCCAAAAAAAATGTGTAAGGGACCCACAAGGACCATCGAGTCCAACTCCTGGCCCTGCCCAGGACACCCCAACAACCCCACCCTGATCCTGAGGGTGTTGTCCAAATGTTCCTGGAGCTTTGGCAGCCTTGGGGCCATGCCCACTGCCCTGGGGAGCCTGGTCAGTGCCAACCACCCTCTGAGTGGAAAACCTTTCCCTGATATCCACCCTAACCCTCTCCTGACTCAGCTCCAGCCATTCCCTCAGGTCCTGCCACTGGTCACCAGAGCAGAGATCGGTGCTGCCCCTTGGGAGGAAGTTTTAGGCTTCTATGAGTTCCCCCCTCAGTCTCCTCTTCCCCAGGCTGCACAAATTTTAGCAATACATTCATTTCCTCCGAGGCAAGTCTGTTCTGCCCAGGACAGTAACTGATGAATGATCTCCCTTTCTTTATCTCCATCCAGGAGATTTTCCATCTTGTTTTCTCCCTCTGTCCTGCCAAGGAGGAGCAGTGAGAGACATCCAGGAGGGTGTCTGGCAGCTGCCCAAGGTCAACCCAGCCCCTGTGGAGAGAAAGGGACCTCTGGAACAGAAAACTGCTTTCACAGCAGACCTAATTTGGCTCAGAGTTCAGTTTTTGTCTGTTCTCTCTCTCCACACCCTTTGCATCTTATTTCATGTTAAGGTGAAAGCAATGACAGCTGAGTTTTCAAGTCTGGAGACAGAGACACTCCTCTGGCATTTGCACAGAGCCTTTTACCTGGGAGTGTGCTGGCAACAGAACTGGCTTGTTCACTGCCACGTTCAGGGGAACAGTCAGCACTGCCTTTCACTTACCCCGAGAGCAGACAAGGTGCAACCAGCTGCACTGAAGATACTTTTCACTTGGAAAAGCTTTTTCTCCTGGATAAAAAAATTATATGGTTACTGTGAGAGCAAGCAGCTGATGAAACCACCCTGTCAATCTCTTTCAGCACTCCATTTTTTTTTTCATCGTTTTCTTCTCATAACCCATCTTTTAAAAAAAATGATTTGTTTTTTTTTAGCCTTCTCTTTACTCAAAGAAACCTCAAATTGCAAGTACAGCCTGGCTTCTGAAACAGAATTCAGCAACTGTCAGGATTCCCAACACCCTGAGATGTGAATGTCACATCCAGCAGAAGGAAAGGAGGACAGGAGGGAAAAGAGCATGAGGAGGAGCTGAGTGTTACCCTCTGTATTCCCAGCATCCCAGCGGGACTGCAAGATGTGCCCTTGCAGAAGCTAGGGAATGGTTGTAGAGGAGCCTGAGAGCAAGAAATGGGGCTGGGATATTTCTCCTGAGGCTTCTCAGCCCCCAAGACCCCACAGGAAAGCAGCGAGATCCCTCCCCCCTGCAGAGCTGCCTCCACCTCTGAGGTTCCCAGCACAGGAAAGACATGGACCTGTTGGAGCGAGTCCAGAGGAGGCACCAAGTTGATCAGAGGGATGGAGCAGCTCTGCTGGGAGGAAAGGTAGGGAGAATCAGGATTGTTCAGCCTGGAAAACAGAAGCTTCAGCATGACTTAAGTGTGGCCTTCCAGGACCTGAAGGAGCCAACAAGGTAGATGGAGAGAGACTATTGACAAGGGCCTGGAGGGACAGGACAAGGGGGAATGGCTTCCCACTGACAGAGGGCAGGGTTAGATGGGATATTGGGAAGAAATTCTTCCCTATGAGGGTGGGGAGGCCCTGGAACAGGCTGCCCAGAGAAGCTGTGGTTGCCCCATCCCTGGAAGTGCCCAAGGCCAGGTTGGACGGGGCTTGGAGCAAACTGGGCTGGTGGAAGGTGTCCCTGCCCATGGCAGGGGGTGGCACTGGATGAGTTTTAAGGTCCCTTCCAATCAAATCATTCTGGGATTCTGTGATGATTCTTTAAAAACAAGAAAGATGAATTCCTTGTGTCATAAACTCTTTCCTGGTACCATCCCAGAAGAGACCGGTGCCCTTGGCTCCTCTACAGCTGTTTTTTCCTCCATCTCATGGTGATGACACATCGTAGAGATCTTTGGTCTCAAGGGCTTTCCAGCCTACTCAGCAACAATCCATTATTAAGTGGTAGGTCTTGATGACTCTTGGTAGCTTTCCATGCCCTGGAGGTTTCAGTTGAAGGCAAATACCTGGGGACACCTTTGTAACCGAGGAAAAGCAGCAAGGTCTGGTTTTCCTGAGGTCACACGTCCTCAAGGAGAGCACAGATTACATGCAGCGATCACATGGGGATCTCATTTCTGCCTCCTTGTTTTAATCCCTTCATTTTAAAAAGATTTAGATGGTGGACGTGGAAGAAACCCTTGATGTTTGGATGCCTGCCTCCTGAGGTTCAGACAAAAAGAGGCACGGCCGCAGTGCCCTGCTGGCATCTCACCAAATCAGAGCCCAAGCTCATGGCACAGCCCAGCTATTATGGGGAATGGTAAAAGTCCCAGGAGGTTGTGTGGAGGAGCCACCCAGCTGTTGTCAGCAAGAGCCAGAGAAGGGAAAGGCTCTCGTGTAACACCCCCATGGTTTCCTAAGAGTTCCTTATCTCCTGATGGCAATGCCTTGCAGAAGGTCAGCTAAATCCACCGGCTCATGACTTTGTGCTCCCCAAATTACCAAGGGCCTGAAACCCACCTCAGCATTTAAAGGGTGATGTCACCCAGCCCAAGGGTGACAGCCAAGCCATTGAACGAGCACACGCTTCCCAAAACATGGTCTTGTGAAGAATGTTGTTAAGAAGAGGAAAAGAACAAGAAAAAGACAAACACAAATACATTGGGGTTTTCCCCCCAACCTTTCTCCAAGTCATTCCAGAACTTACATCCAGCCTAGAGAGCAACCAACACAGTTATAAAAGACTGAGCAATCCTGCAGCACAGGAGTGCTTAAAAATCCAACTTTTAGTTCTCTGACAATCCATCCCATGTGAGTTTATTGTCCCTGGGGAAATAAATGACCTTCACACAGAGCTGGTTTTCCCTGTGCAGCTCTGGGAGGCTGCAAAGCCAGCTGCCTCTCTATTCAGCAGGAACAGAGCCCAGACTGGTGTTGCTTGGAATATCAGCTCAGCTTCTCCAAGCCATGTTTGAAGCAGTTGCTCATGTCAGAAAGGGGAAGGTGAAGAAATCTGCCATTTCTATCCTGGTTTCTATAAATCTGTGTCCTCCTAATCAACGGCAGCTGAAGAGCTGTGGAGCGAAGGGGGAGAAGAAAATCTACATATGAAAGACATATTTATATCTCTATATCCATTGCTACATGCACATCCATATTAGTCTCCAGCCATCCCAGCCAGCTGGCATTAAATAATCAGGAGGTGCTGCAACTTCTGGGAGAAACAGCATCTTCCTAGGGCAGCTTTTGCTGCAAGCTTCCCGTTTGATTTTGGAGGAGACGGCCACTTCTTGGGACATGCCAGCCATGGAAAGCCAGCACTTGTGTCTGCATTCTGGAAAGGAAGTCATCTGGTGGGTCCAAAGAGACTGGTTCTTCAAGCCAGCTCCTAATGAACAGGTCTGATTGGCCCTACTGTGTGCTGGAAACACTTGGATCTGAGCAACAGTGATCACACAGAATCACATAATGATGCATTTGTCTTTTAAACTGGCAAAAAAAAGAAATCCTTGAGGGCATAGTTCTGTCATTGTAAGGTCTGGATCTATTAATCTAATGGCAGATGCAACGAGTTCCCACAAGCCACTCTCCTAGTTCCAAAATCTTCCAAGAAGTTGGCGAGGGGTGTAAACACAGATCCATCTCTTATTTAGACTCCACTGACACAACCATCAGGATGACAGATTAGCTGCTATTTGAACAACTCACACCAACATCCTGCTTTCCTGAAAGAAATATCTGCCAGGAAAAAGCAGAATGAGACCTGAACACCCCCCACACCCCAAGGTTACTACCACCCCTATGCAAACAGCCCAGGAGACCCAATATTCCTGATCCACCAGAAAACCTGCTCTGCACAGTGGATGGCAGCGAAGGTAAGAGCAAACTCTGTGTGTCAAGTGCAATTCAGATGAAATTCTGTCTATTTGAGCTGCCTAAACAGAATTGTGCAGGTGGCAAATCCTGTACCAAATGATGAGTCAATCCTCCAAACAGGATCATAGCAAGGGGCATATTTTACACCCCACGGGATGCAATAAAGCCAGCATGAGGTTGACTTGAGTGATCTACTTGTCTTCTGGGAGATGCTGCCCTTGCACTTGTTGCTCTGCATCACTCACACTCACCCTTCTCCTCTCAGCTCTTGTCTTGGGGATCCAAACACAAACGCAATCCAAGGCTGATCACGCCACTTCATTAATCATTTATCTCATCAATCATTTCGAGCCATTTCCCTTGGGCCACCCAGCCTTGCCTGCAGCTGCCAAATTTCAGGCTTGTTTCATCTCTAACCTACTTTCAGAGCTGCCTTGTCTCCCTGCCTTTCATGTTCTCAGCTCGTGGTATCCTTACACATTTGAACTGCCTGTCCCTGATCCGTGAAGAGCAGGATGAGGTGGGAGAAACGAGGGGAAGACAGACTTTGTATGACTGGTTTCTTGCTAAAATCAGTGTCTTGGAACCAGATGGTGCCTGACTTGTTCAATTCTCCTCTAAAGGTGGACTCAAAAGAACAAATAACCACAAAGCGGGCAGCACTCCACACTAGCAAGTATCTACAGGTCCCTAATCATGGCAAAGCATTTGTGCTCTGTGGCTTCTTGCAGCAGCATGTCCTGTGGTTACATTAATTGGGATTTGTGCAGGGGAACCTGGCACAGGGCTCTGCCCCACGCTGGGCTCAGCCACTCAGGACATCATTTACCAGCTCTGTAACGAGCACTTGCCATATTTTTTAACACATTAGGGGCTGGGGAGGTGTGTTTGGAGGAGAGGAATCACATCATTCTCTGCACTCACAGCAGATAAGAGAGAACACACACGGAAAAGGACAAGGCAAAGTGCTCACAGGACTTTCAGCTGAGCCTTGGCTGAGCTTTGCTGTATGTCATGGGCTGCTCAAGAGCGAATTTCCCACTCTTGGCAAATCATGGGCAAAAAAAGCCAAGCTCTTCCACAGATCTCTTCTGTTTCTCCTTCTCTCTAGGAGGACAAAGGAGGCACAAGCACCAGAACCCTCCTCTTTTGCCAAATTGGCCCTTGGCTCTGTCAGTTTTGAGGTGAAACAAGCCCAGTTCCTTCCACGACTGGGACTGTGCAAAGGGTGGCAGATCTGAGAATGCTCAGGGTTGGAAGGAAAACCACTCACATCAGGTCCCAGTGATGCCTCATCCTTAAATCAACAGCCCTAGCATCAAGTAAGGAGAGAGTTTTAAGCCTCAGACTCGAACCTTGCAGCCTCTCTGGCTGCTCAGAGGAGCAGATTCCAAAGGTCACACTCAGCTCCCACAAACCAGCTCCCTGGCTTCGGGAGCCCCTGCAGGGCTATGAATACAAACCAGATGGAGTCTCCTGCACCAGCAGCATTCACATTCAAACCGTGGCAGACTCCAGCCTCCCAGCATGTCCCTGTGGAATTCCAGCCCTCTGCTCCTGCTCTTCTCCAGCAGGGCCAACACTGCAAATGTCAACTGATGACAGGCACGAGCACCACGCTGAGAATCTGTGCTCTTGTTCACAGTGGGATCAGGCAACGTGCTCAGTAAATAGTAAGTTCTCCTAAAAATAGGATTTTTTTGGGGAAACTGGTTTTTTGGCAACTTTTTGCTGAGCTATTTCAGCCAGAGAGGGATGAGAAATGCAGAAGTGTCAGAACACAGCCTGTTGCCCAACAGCAGACAGCAACTGAATAGTCATTTCATAAGGAAATAAGCAAAATGAATAGTAATTTTAAAAAAGATACAGTCATATATTCACGGCAGAAAACCAAGGCCTAACATTTCAGCTCCAAGCTTTTGTTCCACCTCTTTCAGTGAAGGAACTAAAATGTGTGATGCTCTTCGAACAGCAGCAGCAAGCCAACCATTCCCTTCTGGTCTTTCCCAGACACCCCCACTTCAGTAGGTGTATTTGCAGGCTTTGTCACGTGGGATTTTTGGACAAAAAGCTGTGTTTTGGTTCACTGAACACATTGCAGATGCACAGATCTGCTGCTCCAACCCTTTGAAAAGGGGGATCTTTCTCGATGCACAAACCTCATCTATTTGAGTCCTTTTCTCTGCTGGGAAATGTGGTGTGGGGCCTGGCCCTGAAAATTAACCAGCAAGACCAATGAATCCTTTGAAAGCTCTTAAGAGCTCAAGAAGCTAAAAAAAATACCATGGACGAGTGTTTCTTTCCGTTCTTTCCAAGTTTGCAATTAATACAACACCAGGTTTTAACCAGCTCAGAAAACCAAACAAGTCAAAGGCTCTTGCAATCAGTTCTACCATTTCTTATTGTCAGTGCTTCTTCCCCTCAAATTACCTTGCAAGACCATTCCACTAAATAGGAAAGGTCTTAAAATATTCCTTAGCAGCCCCTGCATCAGAAACTATCTCAGGGTTTTCTGTTTGTGGTGATTTTTTTTTTTGTCCTCTCTATCTACTTCCAAAATACCTGGAAAACCTGCTTAATGGAGATTCCTCACTGTTGAACAAGACTGCCTTCAGTATTCAACCACAAAAGGAAATTAAAGACCTTTAAAACATGAAAAGGTGATTGGGCTTTTGTTGCCCCATTATTAAGTTGACAGTTGGACTCAATGATTTTAAAGGTCTTTTACAACCTAAAAGCTTCAATGAGTCTATCCCAGTAACCCACAGGTGTCATTGAGGCCCCAGGTTTAAATGTTTCTGACCCTATTCTTCTGCACAGGACCTCTTCTTGATGAGATTATGGGTTTTCTTTTGCCTATTTAAATCCACAGCCCTCTCTTTGGGATGCTGATTTTCTCCTCTCCATTATTTATCCCAGATGAGGAGGCTCAGCCAACACCATCACCTTCCCACTGCTCAGAAAAAGGTTCTGCTGCCAAAAGCACATAAGATTCTTTTAAAATTCTCATTAATCATGGCCTGTAATCCCTGGGATCCTGCCAGGCTCTGTGGTTTTCCTGGTGGTCTCCTCCTTCAACTCTCACAGATAAATTATGCCCTAAGCTAGTTTGGTGCCTGGAGGCCAACACAAAATCCCAATCTCCTTCTTGGGCTGCTCCTCCCAGTTTAATCTCTCCCTGATTTAATCTCAAACAAACATCTTGATCACTTCCAGGAGCTTTACTTTCTTGGAAGACTTAAGACCCGTGTTTCAGGGCTCCCTTTCAGGGCTAACAGTGGTTTTCTAGCCCCAGACTCCCTGTTTGTCACAGAGAAAAAGCAATGCCCACGGACATGTCACGACCACCTTCTCAGAATCCTTCACCACATCATGATTGTCAAGTGCTTGTGCTCCATTTCCTACAGACAGTCCCCCCCCCATGTCATGAGACTGAGGCATAAACTTGTCCTGGGAAAAAGGAGGGGAAAAAATCAGGATTTTAAACTGCAGAAGGTCTGAAAGGAGCAAACACAGTGGCAGCTGTGAATGTCAGACAGCAGCAAATTTCTTGCTGGTTGTGGAAGCATTAATTAGCACATCTAATTATTATGAACCATTAGGATGCCCTTGCTAATGTTAACCAGCTGCAGTGAATGAGCTGAGCTCCTGAATAAGAGGAGAGATGGGAGCAGGTAGAAAACTTCAACTCTAAAATTAAACCCTCTTCACAACCAGCATTTATTTCTCTACCTTTCCTCTTACCAAAGGCACTTTACAGCCAAGGCAAAGGGTGAATGGAAAATTAGATTAAAAATTTTTCTAAAGCCATTTTATCAAAAAGGGTTTGTCATGTGGGAGAGAGAAAACTCCACTGTCCCATGGAGTAAAAAGCAAAACTGTTTTTGTGCCTGGAGCAGAATTTAAGCTCTGAGCTGCCATGGGCAAAACAAGCACTTTAACCTGGCCAGGATTTTTTGTCTCAGTCATTTCTCCTCTGCATCCCCTGCTCTCTTTACCATTTAAATACACAGATCCTCCTTGCCCAAAGGTCATTTTACCACACAGCAGGCCAGAAATCAGAAGGTAAAAAAAGAAATGGGAATAATTTGAGAGCTGAGCTCCTGCCTCCCCTTGCATTTGTTCAATTCTGACATCTAGTGGGCATCAGTGCAAAGCAGGAGCAGCGTGGCCAATCTCACCAACAGCCTGAGCACTAGCTACTGATTTATTCTGCCACAAAGGATGTTCTCCACCCTCAGCACAGCTGTGTCTCCCTAAAACCCTCCCAAGTCTCCGTGTTAAACTTGCACTTGCAGACGAACCACATGCTCAGAATGGGAAAACGCTCAGGTCCCGATCTCAACATCTCCCTGCTCTCTGAATCAGGACATGGGTTTGGCAATTAAGGCCTCTCCTTCGTTTCTGAGAGATCATCCAGGGGTCAGTCTGAATTAGCAACCTGAGGAGAGGTTGCTGACAGCAGAACATATGCCAAGAAATCTCTGCATTCCTCCAGGGTGAGCAATAACCTGCTCTCTAACACGGCTGAGGCTCCATCCAGCTCATGATCTCTGCTCTTTGACACTTTTTTAGGCCAGTTTCACACAGGACTAAACCCCCCCTTTATTGCTGGGAGTTCTACTCATTCCCAGCTAGTCCACATGAACTGAATTTGTTACAGGGCTACCAAGGCACCAGTACCAATCCTGTGGTGGCACAAACCACATCAGTGCCCAGCAATGATCATAGAATCAAACTGGTTTGGACTGGAATGGACCTTAAAGCTCATCATTTTCCACCCCTCTGCCACGGGCAGAGACACCTTCCACTAGACCAGGTTGTTCCAAGCCACGTCCAGCCTGGCCTTGGACACTTCCAGGGACAGCGTGTCCATCTGTGGTATGATGCCAAAAAGAGGGTCTGGGAAATGAGATGCCATGACACCCTGGAGCCCAAATCCCACTGTGCTTCCACAAGTCTCGGCTGAAGGGCACAAAGGGAACTGAACCTGTTTTTTCTGCAGCATCACTGGATGGTGTTGTCCTTCACCCATCCCACATCACGGGAATTCCTGCCCAGACACTGTCAGCATAAAAAGTGTTGGGGTGTACAAAAATCCCCAGAGAAAAATGCAGAAAAAGGAGTGATTCTGCCAGGTTTTACTACTTCTCACAGAGAGTAAAAAGTCAGCAGTTTCCATCCTTCCCCATGGACACACTGCAGCTCTCCAGGACACACTGGCTATGCAGGGGTTGGGAGTCCTGCCACTGCCTCTGCCCCTGCAGGCGGCTGAAACTGCTCCTGCTCATTCCCCAAATTATTACCCAAGTCCAAATCAACGTAAATCCTCCCCTTTTCTCTCACCCTACCCATTGAAGGGTGGCTATATTTCACCTTCTGGTGAGGCAACACTCAAACTGCCACAAAGACACAGCAAGGCCAGGTCTAATCCCTCATAGCTTTGCTGTCTCCCTTCAGCCATCGTTCTTTTTTTGCTGCCTCAGAGTTTCTGAGCAACCTCAAAGTCTGCAAGAGGAGATTTCTGCTCTGCACATTCCTGCCAGGGCAAGCAGCATCTCGAAGGGCGCGGGGAAAAACTCCCTCCCTGTCCCTGCTGCTGCATAAATCTCCACTCCCCGAGCAAAATCCGACAGCAAAACGCGTGATCTGCTCACGCAGACCCGAGTCTCAGCCGGGGGAGCTGGAGGGGAACATCCATAGCAACTGTCATTGGTATGCTGGAGCATCAAGTGCTTGAGTCAGCGATTTGAGACCAGGAAAACTCCACTAGTGCGGACAAAGGAAATATTACTCCCTGCTGCCAGATAAACATCTGCACAGCAGATGCCACGTCAGCTTCTAGGTGTGAAGGCATTTGCATACGTGCAGCAAGGACCAGAATTCATTTTGCTGGGGAAAAAATAAAGGGTTTTCTTTGCCTTTTTTTTTTTTTTGGTAGAGAAATGCATGTTTGATTATCATGCATCAGCAATAAATAGAATCATGGAGTATCCAGAGTTGGAAGGGACCCACAAGGGTCACTGAGTCCAACTCCTGGCCCCACATCACTGCTTTTAGGCCAAGAGAACTGTCTGTTGGGAACTGGGGAAAGCAAGAGTGAAATAGGGAGGAGCACAAACCCAGCTGAAGCTGGTTCACGTGTCAATCCACCTTATCCTTCCCAGGAGACAAAGACAGGTCTGCGGGGAACAGCCAAGGAGGTTTTTCTGCTCACTTTCCACTAGATCAGGTTGCTCCAAGCCCCATCCAAGCTGGCCTTGAAGGGCTGATTGTTCCCGGTTCTGTTGAGCCAAGCCAAGCAAAAGCACCCTGGAAAGGTAAAACATCCCTTCCTCTGTTGGACTTCTCCACCTTATCAGCACCTGTCACCTCCTTCTGCTCCCAGCTGCTGCTACAGGTGATCATCGAGGGCTCTGACTACGTATCTTTATGCTTTTGCAATAGAAATTCTGTTCTAACCTGGCCTCCTTCCAAAAGCCACTAGTACCTTGCAATCACCGTCATCAGCTCCCTCAGCTCCCCACATTAGTGGCCAAGTAGCCATTAAAGACAGATTGCTGGTGGGCTACAACTCAAGCCTTTGGTTTTGTAGCAAGAAAATGGAATTGAGTGAGTTTATTGGTTTGAATAATCAATAATTAGCTGAGGCCATTACAGAAAATTACAACCAACCAGAGAGTAAGGCAGAACAAACAGGTGGAGTAACGAGCTTTTAATAGCATCATTATGGGATGGTACAAATATCCTCCACAAGGTTTCACTCGGTGTCTGAGACTCCTCCCAGGGAGATCCCACACATCAGAAGGGGCTCTCAATGGACAAGTGTTTATTTGGCATCTCATGAGCTCATCCAATTGCCATCACAGCAGAAACTGAGTTTGGGAAAAGACTTCTTTTCATTGCAGAATAGTTTTTCATAAAAAAAAAAAAAAAAAAAAAAGGACAAAGCATCAGGTTCTGTCTTCCCATGTTGGATCTTTTAATCTTGATTCTTCGCATTCTCCAATCTAATCTGAAAAACAGTGAGAAAGGAGAAATAGCAGAGCTGAGAATGTCTCATACTTCACAGAACCAACCAAACACCCATAGCCTTGGAAAAAGGGTATCAGCTTCACCAAGTTGCTTATTAACTTGCTTAACGTCAGAGTCCCACCATGTGGAATCTGCAGAAAGAAACCTGCATATGCAAAACATATGTGCACAAATGTCATGGCAATGGCTAATTAGAGTAAAAGAAGAGAGAAAAAAAAAAGAAGCAGATTGTTAGAAAAATAAACATCAGGGAAATAAGTACACAAATCAACACATATTGTCAAGGCTCAAAAGCAGAGATGGTTGAGGCTTGGAGCTGATGTAGGGTCTGCTCTGAGATGGATCTGAATTAAAAGCTTCAATATGCAGAAGAAATTGAAGATGTGTTTTTCAGAGGGAACATGTGACTGTTTCTCCAGCATTCTGTAGCCTACACTGTGTCTTCAGCAAGTTGGTCACCATGGCAACCTGAAATTTTTCAGTAAGACAATTTTCTTGGTAAAATTTGAGGGATAGATTTGGGTCAGAAAGGAATGTCCACACATGTGGAAGTGATGAAATAGAGTGACCCTCTGAGAGCACCTGGGTCCTACCCAGCCCTGGGGAAGGGGGTGCAGGCCTAAGGACCAGGACCAGCCACTACACTCACCACTGGGGACCAAGTGACAGGAGAAGACACCAGTGGGAATATGGGAAATTCCAGCTCAGTTTAAGGAAAAAAACCTTCCCCCAAGAGTACTGCTCTCTAGAGCCCAAAGAGGATCCACATCCCAGCGTATCCAAACCTGAGCCACACAGCCTCGGGAACCTGGCCTTGCTTTGAGGGGTCCTTCCCCACCTGCCTGATCCTTTGACAAGCTCGTTTCTAGTGCTTCCAAAATCCAACCCTGAGCAGCAGTTTGAGGGCAGCCGAGAGCCCTTTCTGCTCCTCCAGTGAGGGAAGTCCCGTTGGTTTTCTCCAGGAATTTGATTAAGGGGCTTGTGAAGCCTAAGGGATCATCCAAGCTCTGCATCCTCCAGACGCAGGGACAATTTCCTCCACGCAGCTGTGGGTCTAATCCCTCAAAACAGATCAAGAAGAGGTGGACAAAGGGCAAGACAAAAATTGCTGCTGCTCAGAGTAGCAACAGGAGATTGTCACAGCAATTCCCTTCTCTGCCAGAACAGCTCTGACCTCCGCCAGGAAAGGTCCTGCCTGGCTCTGTTTCAATCCCAGTCCTTTCCCTGTGAGCAGGTGAAAGCTTGCTGTCCTCCCTGCCACAGCATATCACAGCTGCCAGGTGCCACCAAGGGCTCAGCCATCACAGACAGGCTCTGTGGCAGGAGGGATGAAACAGCAGCCTGTCATTCCCCAGGCTCTCACTCCCAAAGCTCCGACACGGAGCTCACGCGCTCTGCAACAGATCCCACTCGCCAGGGATCTTCCTTCCCTCTGGTGCTTCACTTTATTTTTTTGTTTTTCTTTCCCCAGAAAGCAATAAGCTGCTTTTTGAGAACTGTAGAAGGTGGGTGGGTGAATGAGAGAGGAAAAAAACCCAGAGACACGGGGATATGAAAGCGCAACTAAAATCAAGCCGCTCCTTAATGAGGACACTGGGGATTAATTTTCCCATGGCATTTTCCTGGGGCATTTTCCCATGCCCCAGGAGGGCTTTGCACCCTGCTCTGGTATTATATCAATAGAAGACAGATAAACAAGCATCCATTTCACTCTGAAGGTCAGATCCTGGATTTCTTGGTTTGGAAAGAGGCCCAATGCTGCCAGTTACTCTTCCATTGAAAAAAAAACCCACAACCAAACCCTAATATTCAAGGGTGCCAGTCTATTCACTTCTGCATCTGTAAGGCTGTTAATCAGCTGCTAATAACCACCATATTCCTGCCAGCAGCAAGGTGTGCCAGGTAAGAGAGAGTAATTGTAAGGAAAATACAGAAAACTCGAGGAGGAAATCACAGCCTTGATGCTGGAGGGATTTGATTTTCTGCTACAAAATGCTTTCCTTATGTGATTAGAGTAAGAGAATATCAGCATTCACCATATATGTGAATATTGCAAAGGCAACTTGCTGCTTTATTTTCCTGTTCAAGGCCATGAAGCACTGCTGGTGAGATTCCAGATAAAAGCCACAGGTCAGGCTTCCCCCTGCACAGAAAAACTTCCTTAGGCAGGTGGTTTTGGAACAGCAGAGCATTGGGACCCATTTGCTTTCTGGGCTTCGAGGTGTTTGACGAGTTTGAGCTATTTTTAGGCTCCTCTTTGCAATTCAGAGCCACAAACATCATTAAGCAGATTCCAGCTTAAGAGAACCCCAAATTCCTAGTCCTGTGCAGACTCAAAAAGCCTCTCATATTATTTGTATGCTAGACAGCATCTTTTCCAAGCACATTCCCCAGGAGTTCAGCAGCATCACTAACACGCCCTTTGGTGCTCCCACAGGCTCTGAACATCCCCAGCCAAGCTCACTGATGACCTCAACCCTTGTTGCAGGTTGTCCACAGGTGATCAGCTCTTGTATCAAGGAGCAGCTTTCCCTCCTCCTGTCGCTCCCTCACGTGCCTTTTGTTGGAAAGACTGGCCCACAGCATGCAGTGGGAATTTTAGATCTCTCCAGTTCTGGAGATACGCTAGGAAATAAATCCAGAAAATCTGATTAGGACCTGTCACTGAAATAAGCTCATTAATCATTGATGGATTTTTCATATGCAGTTTCTAACTCCTGCAAGCCCCAGCAGACCAGTGGGTCTAACAACTGCAGACTTAAAAAAGTTCTTTATGTAACAATGGCACTGATTTCAACCCCCCTTGAATATTTAGCTCACTCTAATAAACAAAAGAAGCTACAAAGCACCAGTGAGATCATTTAGCCCAGCTTCCTGCACAGAGTTCCAGGCACAGAATTCCCCTGAAATAACTCCTCTAGCCAAAAAGATGAGAAGATCTGGTTCAGAAAACCTAAAATCCAGCATGAAAAACTCTGTCAGCCACTTGCCTTAGTAATTTTTGCAGCAGCCAGTTATCCATCCTGTTGTGTAAAAAAAAGGAATCACATGTCATTTCTCACCTGAACTTGTCTAGCTTTGCCTGTCAGCACCAGGCTCTTTGAGGAAGAGATGAAAGTCTTCTATTATTAAATTGCTATTTCCCCAGCCTCCCCCAAAATATTCTCAGCTAAGCTAAGCCAGCTGAGCTGCTGCCATTTCAAAACTCTCGTTTCCCATGCCCCACCAAACACTGCCATCACAGTATGGCTTGTAATAATTCCAGCCAGGATCACACAGGTGCCAAAACCCGGGGAAAGCAGGCGGGAATAACTTTTCCTGGCCTCAAACACATGAAATCATTTGGGGCTGTGTGGCTCCAAATTAAACCCAGGGGTGAAACCCTCTCATTCTGGAAACAACTCAAACCAAGAAGACCTTTCTCCACACTTTACAGCTAAAAAGTCAAGTTGATAAAAAAAAGAGAAACAGGGAGCTTAGAGGAGTTTTGATATTCTCTCCCAATCTCATGGGGTATCCGCCTCTGAGATTCCAAAATCCAGGAGGACACTGGGATGAAACACAGCTCCACAAATGACACTTGCAACCCATCTTCAAGAGCAAGCAGAAAGTATTAAATTTCGAGCTGCTCAGGATTTCAAGAACCATACATTCCTCCCCATTTTTTTCACTTTCTCTTTCAAGAAGATTTTACAGATTGCTTTTGGCTTGGAGATTTCTTAGACATTAGATACAGGAACACAAAGCATTTGTGTTAAAGCTTAACAGGCATAGCTCTTCTTGAGAGCCAAAGGATTAAAGGTACCTGGCACTTCCCAAATGCAAAGGAAAATTAGGATTCCTATAGAAGACAGGAAGTGATTAAAACAGCCTCTTGGCTTTAGTGGCTCATCGATAAACTAAAATAGCACATGGATTTAATGAAATCATTTTTGCAAACAGAGCGGAGTGCCTGGGTTTTCCTTTCATATCTTGTTTCCAGGAGAGCAGGGGGTTTGTCTCCTTCAGCACAGGGAGGTTTACTACAGATATGCTTATGAGTAACATGTGTTAGGTTTTGGTGACTCATCGGTGTTAAATTCTGTTTAAAACTGGCTCCAGTGCAGGAGGCTTGAGCTGAGCTCAGTTCTGGCCCTCTCCAGGGACAGACACCTGCTAATGATTTGTACCCCAGCGAGTGCTTGAAGCCCTTTTAATCACAGAGACATAGCACTACCTTCCTTTCCCAACTGCTTTAAACCTCCTTAACATGCCAAAGAACGAGCTCATTCTGTGTTGCCAAAACTCTTTCAAAGCATTCCCCTTTAGATTAAATCCCTAAAATGGCAGGTAAAATAGCAGCAGCAATTAGAGTTGCTCCCACACAGAGCCTTAGAAGCAGGTCAGTAAAGGTGGATTGTGTAGGATAGGCCTTGCCAGCTCCAATAAATCATGGGTGTCTTTCATTATCATTCCCATTAATTGGGCTCCAAACATCTCCTTCACAGGTTATCTGCAACAAATGCTTTTCCTGGGCAAACAGCACTGTGGTTCTCCCAGATCCATTACACCGCAGTCAGTTTTTGTTTCATAAGCCATGTGTCAAGGTTTTTTGGGATAAGGTCCAAGGAATCCATGAAACATCAGGCAGAAACATGTGTCTGCCAATAAAGAGACACAGAATCACAGAAGAATTGCTAAGGTTGGAAAAGATCATCAAGGCCCAGCATCACCACCTTGTTCACCACTAAACCATGTCCTCAGGTGCCACATCCACAGGTTTTTTGAACCCTTCCAGGATGGCGACTGCTCCAATGCCCTGGGCAGTCTGTTCCAAAGCTTTACAACCCTTTTGGTGAATTTTATTTCCCCTAACATCCCATATAAACCTCCCCTGGCACAGCTGGAGGCTGTTCCCTCTCCTCCTGTCCCTTGTTCCCTGGGAGTAGAGCCCGACCCCCCCCGGCTCCCCCCTCCTGTCAGGGGGTTGCAGAGCCAGAAGGTCCCCCCTGAGCCTCCTTTTCTCCAGGCTGAGCCCCCCGAGCTCCCTCAGCTGCTCCTGCTGCTCCAGCCCCTTTCCCCAGCTCCGTTCCCTTCCCTGGATGTGCTCCAGCCCCTCAATGTCCTTGGAGTGAGGCAAATGAAGGCAAAAAGTCTTGAACCCTGTGTCAAACTCACACTCAGCAGATTGATTTTCTTGCACCCTGTTTGCACTACTGCACCCCAGCACACTCGTGGGAGTATGTGGGATGGCCATATACATATATGGAACTCAAAAGGGAGTGATGGCCATGAGATCTGTAGCTGGGATGTCTTCTGAGCAGTGAAGGAACAACAGCTCCTTCCTCCTGAGCAGTCACTTCCCCACACTGCCCCAAAAACTGCAGACCTAGGGTGTATAAATGCTCCACTTGGAATTGTACTCACCCAAACCAGATTATTCCATCTTGTCAGAGCTGAGTCTGTGCCAATCCCCGTGGCTGCCACCTCTTCCCCCCGAAGGCAAGGCTTCAGGAGCAAAGACATCTTCTAAAAAGGAACATGGTGAGATACATGAGCATCAGATGCTTTCAAACCTGTTCATTGTTGCCCAGAGCTGTGGCTGCCCAAGAAAGTGTCAAAGGCCAGGTTGGACAGGGCTTGGAGAAACCTGGGCTAGTGGAAGGTGTCCCTGCCCCATGGCAGAAGGTGGAATGAGATGGGCTTTAAAATCCCTTCCAACCCAAACCATTCTGGGATCCTAAAATAAATAATATTCAGCATCAGCACGACACTGGGGCACCCTCGAGGCTGCACACAAGTCCTGGTTATGAGAGCACAAATCTGGCAATCCAGACAATGTATAAACCAGCACACAAGTCCTGGTTATGAGAGCACAAATCTGGCAATCCAGACAGTGCATAAACCTCAGCGTGGCCCCGCTTGGCAGCAAAATGCCCTCCTTGTATCCTCAACAAAGGAAAAACCAGCTGCCCACGACCTAAGCAAACTGCTGATCTTCCACATTATCTTCTCCCTCAGACAAATGACCTTGAGATGCTACAAAAGGCAAACACAGGCCAAGGCAGTCCATCATGGCAGGGCTGTCTTACCTTCCCTGCGAGCGCTGCCTCCCCGGCTGGGGGTCATTTTCGGCACATACATCATCTGTAAATTAAAGACATTTCTTTGAAAAGCTCATCTGTCAACAGGTCCACCTCTCCCTTTCCTCAGGCACTGGGTGATCACTAAAGTGATTCCAAACCTCATCATTAATATTGCTGAGAACAAGTATTGCTGATAGTCCTGCGAAGTAGTGGTGTTGCTAAGGAAGTTCGTGGTTGCAGGGAGGCTCTCAGATCCAAATCCTTCGTGCCTCAAACCTTACCTCACCTCCCTGCAGTGCAGATACAGCCAGGAGAGCAGAGCCTGCAGAGCTCCTACTCTGTTGCAGCCACAGGGGGAACCCCCTGGACACATTTATCCAAAGTTGTCTTTTTAAAAGCCTTGTTTTGCTGGTCTCTAACCAAGTAAGGAGATCCCACTGGTCATGATCACTTGACTTGTTCAGCCTGGAGGAGACTGAGCTCAGCCCTCATCGAGGTCTGAGCTTCCACCAGCAGGGTAGCTCCAGTCTCTGCTCTGTGTGACCACTGACAGGACCTGAGGGAATGGCTGGAGCTGTGCCAGGAGAGATTTAGGCTGGATCTCAGGCAAAGGTTCTTCCCCCAGAGGTGGTTGGGTACTGACCAGGCTCCCCAGGGCAGTTGGCACAGCACCAAGGCTGCCAGAGCTCCAGAAATGTTTGGCCAATGCCCTCAGGGACAGGGTGGGATTGTTGGGGTGTCCCATGCAGGGCCAGGAGTGGGACTTGGTGATCTTTGTGAGTTCCCTCCATCTCAGGAGATCCTGTGATCCCAGCCTCAGTCAGTCACAATTCTTTCTCCCCAAATACCACCACAGCTGCACTGACACTATCTCAGCCAGGCTGAGGTCCCTGGAGCTGAGTTACAGCCCTCGATCAAGAGCTACAGTGCACTTGCTGCAGCCCTCTGCAGAGGGAAACACTTTCCTTTTCAAGTGCAATAATTCCCTTTGGCATTTATTCCTTATTAACATTGCAGGAAATACATTCCCCAGCAGGACTAGTGGCAGCAGCACTGAATTTTAAGTGATGGTTAAGGAAGACTTGCAGGAAGATGTCTGCTGGTAAAAACAAGTGTTTGTGCTGAGTGCCCTATTCAACAACAGTTATGTCAACCCACAGAGGACTGACTGAACATCCAATGCTGTGTTCCACATTTCAGGGTTTCACATGCAGCCTTTCTGCTCTGCAAATCAAGACTTCCTGTGGTGCACCCACTAGCTAGCTCTGAATAGAGATTTTGAGGAAAAAAAAGAATAAATGACAAGCTAATTTGGCAATTCAAGCCAAGTGAAGGTGACACAGAGTCCTATTTGTTTACAAGGCAGCTGGAGAGGGACTTTTCACAAGGGTATGTAATGTTCACAAGGGCTTGTAGTGACAAGACAAGGGAGAATGGCTTCCCACTGCCTGAGGGCAGGGTTAGATGGGATATTGGGAAGGAATTCTTTCCTGGGAGGGTGGGGAGGCCCTGGAACAGGTTGCCCAGAGAAGCTGTGGCTGCCCCATCCCTGGAAGTGACCAAAGCCAGGTTGGAGGGGCTTGGAGCAGCCTGGGCTAGTGGAAGGTGTCCGTGCCCATGGCAGGGGGTGGGACTGGATGACCTTTCAGATCCCTTCCAACCCAAACCACTCTGTGATTCTATGATTCAAATTATTAATTTAGTCCCTTACACTTTACAAAATTAAAAGCTTTCCGTGTGCTTCCTTGAGAAACTTTGTTCCCTCAAGCACAACACCCAGTGTAGAGCTGTGTTCAAAGTGCAGGCACCCAGGTTCAGGTGTCAGTTCACGGATAAAGTGGACGCTGGCATGATTTGAAAACAGCCAGCAGGAATTCCCGGGTTTGGTCAGCATTTCATCACACCCTAAAAATCAAACAAGAGCTCAAAAAGGGAACACAGAGATCTCAGCAGAGCAAACGTCCTTCAGTTGTGCTGTGATGACACGCTCAGCTGAGAGCTGGGTTTGGTGTCAGAGCCAGAGCCATCAGGATTTGTTTCTGTCCAAGACATGCTAATCACTGTTCTCCAGGCACATACTCAAGGAAGGAAGTGTTGGAGCTGGTGGGTGTGCCATGCTTCTGCAGAGATTCACACATTAGCAGGGTCAAACCCCTCAGCTGATGGAAAGGGAAGTGTAACAGGACACAGCTGGATTTCAAACCACAGTCAGTTTTCTGATCAAGACCTCCAGTTCTGGAACTGCAGTTCACACACAGACACCTGACTTCTCTTTAAAAGAGGACAAGAAGACTTTTCTCTCCCCCAGGCAGACAAAAGCAGTTTTCCCTTTCCTTACCTCCTCGCTGCTCAGCGACTCAGAGCTGAACGTGCCACGATGGCACCGCACGATGACACTGGAAATCTGCTCCCCAGAGACTTCCACAACACTCCTGCAGGAAGCAGTGGGCTGTAACAGAATGGAACAGAGCAAATCTCAGAGGGCAAACCTCCAGTACATGAGAGTTTCCTTGGGGGTGGGAACCTGTAGAAGGAGTTAGAAAACAAACTCCAAGAGAAAGAAACTCAAGCGAGATTGTACAGGACTACACAAAGGTTATTCCTCCACAACTACTTGTTGGCTGTACAAAGCCTTGAGCCTGCTCGAGGTAGGAGAAAACCTCCACATCCTTTTCACTGCCCTGGCATCACCAAGCACAACAAACAGGGGCAGTGCAGGGCTATGCCAGTGGCAGCTCCAGCTCTGAAAGTTAAATTACCTTTGTTTAAAGAAGTTGCCTCTGCAATTTGACAGAAGCTCCAGCAAAACCTGCACTCAAGTTTGGAAAACACACCCTCACACTATCTTTCACACTGTATTGCCCCAAGAGGAAAAGAGGGATGGTGTCTGTTTAGGATCCAGGGATAACACCGTAGCAGCCAACCCTTGTGTTTTTAAGGAAAACCGAGCAATAACTATCAGTTCTGTGTGGTGCCATCTACACACACACACCAGCTGCTTAGCTCACGAGTAGAGATGCTCAAAGGGACTCCTTTCCTCTCTTTATGGGGTAAACTGCCTCCCGTGGGAGTAACACTACTCATAAGCTGAGAGGAAAGCCTTTGCACCTTGCTGACCGCCTTTCCAGATCCCTGCTCTTCCCTAAAGACTGTGCCCAGGAAGGACAAGTAAGTTTGGCAGCCATTCCTAGAGGGAAAAGGGGTGAGAAGAGTTCAGCTTGGACCAGCATAAAGGCAGAGATAATCTCTGTGGAAGTCTGATGCACAGGGACTCAAGAGCTGCTCCACATGCTTTGGAAGATCTGTGCCAGCAGTTAGGATACAAGCCCTCAGAAACTCTCAATGGGAGCCGTGATTTGGCCAAAATAACTGTGCACAAAGAAGTCCAGACTCAAAGGTGACATATTTCCACCAAACCTGGTGATTTGAGAATCAAGACCAGAGCAAGAACTGCATCAAGAACCTGTTTATTTGAGGCTGAGAGTTGAAGAGCTGAAAGCCATCAGCAGAGAGAGGGAATCTGTACTGCATGGGAAGAGAAAGCTTTACCTGGTGCCCAGATGCATGATAGGCTCAAGCAGGTCAAACATCAGCTCTTCCACCATCTTATCTTAAAGAAGCCATTCCTTCTGGGATTTGGCCCCAGAACACACAGACACTTTTCCTACATTCTGCTCCAAGACACAAATCCTATTTTCAGCTCACAGCAGTCCTTGTATTCCCTGACCAGGCAAAAGACTATCCCAGCACTGACCCTTCCCACCTAACACCCACTCCATGCTGTGGGTTGTATCTGTTTAGGCTTTCAGAAAGCCAGTCATTCCTCATTTTTTCAGCACCAGTAGCATTCCCAACACACCCTGAGAGCATCCTGCAGGGAGGGGAGGGCTCCCATTCCTACCAGAGGCACTTACCACATAAGGCCCAGTTTTGAAGTCACAGGTGAAGGGATCTCTCCCTGAAGCCTTCAAGCACATGGTCTCACGGATGCTGAACTGCAGCTCTAGTCTGTAGGCATCACTGTTCCACATGTCAACCTGGTAAAAGGAAGGTCAACACAACATTTAATTAGTGCTTGTCACTCTTCTGTGCCCACTGCACGGCAACCTTGCCTTGTTTTGTCAAGCAGAAGATGACAGGAGGGCATTAGGCATCAGTGCCCAATTTAGAGCGGGTTGCTGCGTGTGAGAAAGGCTTGTTTTATTGGTAATGGCAACACAGGACAGTTTTCCATGGGCATTTCACTTGAAACACCACTCATTGGGGCTGAATCCCACTTGAATCTCACTCCACTTGAATCTTCCAGTCATTGCTGGATCCTGATACTGCTCAGAGTTGTGGGGACCTAAACTGTCAAAGGCAGATGAGCACAGCATTACCCCTGCATGTTACCCATTACCCCTGCATGTTATCCCTTCTTTTGTGAGAACCAGGGTGCCAAGAGCTCTGTTTTGGATATCCCGACTGCTGGGAGGTCTGTTGGAAACACCTGGCTTGGAAAGTAAATCCCATGAGTGCAAGCAAGTGATTTAATGGAGCTTATAGAGGCACTCCATGTCAGCTCGGGTGCTTCAAGGGGCAGCATGCACACACCACCAAAAGATTTAGAGAGCTTGACTGCTTTTTGTTATTTTTTTTTTTCTCCTTCTCACAGCCTAATCAATGTTTTAGCTCAGATGAGAGACTAAAAAAAAAGCAACCTTCCCTCCCCCAAAAAACCCCAACTAACAACAAATCAGCATTGCTTTCAAATATTTGTTTGGTTTTTCTCCAGACTATATAAATTCAGCAGTCATTTTGTCATTCATTCTCACAGAAGACTTGATACATGCCACCTACAGAAACAGTTCTGAGGGTGTTCAGGAGCATGGACATGCTAACTTTGAATTAAGAAGCTTAAACTCCTTAACTCCAGGTATCCAATACAATTCTTAGCACCACAAATTAAAACAGATAGAGGTTTCCAGCCTGCATTTAGATTGCAGCAGATTTAAACCACAATTGGTGGTTTAGACAGGTGACAAATACAGATTGGAGAAAGAATGTGTGGTGGCATTTAATCAGCTGAGACCTTGAGATGAACCAGGTTGCTTGATGCCCAAAGCAAAGGGGTTAGCTGGAGGTATTTAAAACCAGCACTTTTAAACAAAATCCTACAAGACATCCTTGAAAGGTTTCTGTTATAAGGGCAAGAAACCCGAACTCCTGAAGTATTTTTAATTACAAACTGACATACAAAGGATTTTTGTGTTCCTAAAGCCATGATTCCAGATAATGCCCCAAGCCCACCCTCTTCCAAGCAGTGAATTCCAACGAAATCTGGGTTTCCAGAGCTGAGTGGAACAGGGTTTTGCATCCCAGCAAAGCAAGTTTCAGGTAAAGGATCCCCATTGTCTGTGCACTTACTCCCGTGACGTGGCTCCTGACAACACCATACAGGTTCCTCCCCCAGGACTGGGAATTGATCCGTGCAATGGAAGCATTGAGAGCCTCTTCCACGACAGGGAGTTCATAGTCATAGGCTGGAAACCCTGAGAGGGAAGCACAGCTCCATTAGGAGTTCGTGGTGGACTTGTATTTTCTCCCCAAAACCACCTTAAGGAAGAGGACGTGGCTCCAACTTACCAGAGCATGAGAAAACGCACAGTGTGAGGAGAAAAATTAGGACCCTCATGATGTGTCTCTCAAAATTCTCCAGTCTTTTCCCTTTCTAAGCAAGGATTTCCAGTGCATATTCCTGTCTTTATATAAATGCAGCCTTGATCTCACGCCTGACCTCCCCATGCCCAAGCCCTTCTACAAACATTGCACTTTAAACAGAATTGATCCCAGGATAAATATTTGCTGTCAGCTTTTCTCCCTTTAGCAGTAGCTCCCTGATAAGGGATGGGCTGCAGTGCCTTTTTCCCAGGACTGAATTCCCAATAGGAGAATTCAGGGAGCACTGAATTCCCAATATCTCCATAGCCAAAGATAGAATATAGTTATTCTGTTCACTTTTAGCCATTATTTTTCCATGGGGTGAGACAACTCTTTCCTTAGCACTGGACCCAGCACCTTCATCAGGTTGGACATCAGGAGGAACTTCTCCATGGAAAGGGTGGTCAGGCCTTGGAAGGGGCTGCCCAGAGAGGTGGTGGAGTCTCCACCCCTGGAGGTGCCCAAGGAAGGCCTGGCCGTGGCACTCAGTGCTCTGGGCTGGGGGACAAGGTGGAGGTCAGGCACAGGGGGGACTCCATGGGCTGGGAGGGCTTTTCCAACCTCAGTGATTGTGGAATTCTAATCAGTGTCTAATCCCTTTGGCACTGCAGGTCTGATGGACACAACCTCACCCTCCACAGCTCCTACTGGTGTTGCTGGAAGTGGACTTTGAGAGTGAAGCAACAAAAAGCACAAGTTACAGCAAACAAAACCTCAGTTACACACCCCTGATGGGCATTCTGGAACACCACAGCCTGAAGCAGAACCTCAGAGGCCTCACTGTGTTACCTGGAGCCTTTGAAACTTTAAATATTTAGATTTCCTGTGCCTGCCAGGTCAGCAGGAACAGCTCTTACAGGGCCACTGGCACAACGCAGTAGCTGATGCAAGGCAAATATTACCTCCAGCCCCAAAGATTGGTACCTAAAAAGCCACAGAGCTATGTCTATTTTAAAATGTATTCATTTATTTATGTTTTGCTGACCCTACTGATCATTTTCAAGTTTTTCTCCCTATCTCTGGGGCACAGTTTCCATCTGTTCTGCTGTTACATCCTTGCATTTAGTGAACGTTACCTGCAATCACCAGTCAAACCAAGCCCTGGAAAACTTGAAATCTTGGATGAATCCAGGTAAAACATTCACCTCCTGCTTTTGAAGCCATTGGCTGTCAAGTACAGTCACTAATGTCATACCCTGTCCCCTGTGAGTTCCTTGCTGCCATTTAAAGGGGCTTGCCAATGAAAACAATGCTTTAAAATTTTTGTAATTCCCCCACAGGCATTAAGATCCTTGACCAGAAAAATCACAAGCCCAAACTTCAAGGATTCTTAAATACCAAAGCTGTTATTTTCACCTCTGGATTTCAGAGTCTCTGAGCGGTCACACAAGGTTTTAGACATTAAACAAAAAGTCACTGGTGGTGAGCTCAAGGCTTAAATCAGCATATATTTTAGATTATTACTTCAGTCATGAACAGCTAAACCAAGAAATACCCAAACAGGCTATTCAGGGCCCTGCTTTGTCTCATGTCTGGCACAACAGCAACGGGGAATTCAATGAGGGATTCAGAAGTCTCGAGGTACACATGAAACCACAAAGACTTTCAGGTGCTGCAATGGACCAACCTGGTGGCTGGTGTTGGGCTGTACAGGGCTGAGCTCAAAATATAGGATCTTACAGAGGCTGAAGGGTTATACATCCCATTGGAAGTGCCTGTTCCTAGTTCTGCGAGCCTGCAAAATTCAGCTTGAACTGATATTTTCACATTAGCTCGAAATCCATGGGGGAAAAGGTAAAGATTCTTCCAATTCTTGTGCAAGGTGTCCCTGCTCATGGCAGGGGGGTGGGAACTAGATGAATTTTAGGGTACCTTCCAAGCCAAACTGTTCTGGGATTCTATGATTCCCCAAGCTGAGAGTAAAACTACAATTTTACTCAGGTTCTCAGCTGCTGTGCAAACATTGCAGCATCAAAGGAGGTTTAAGACTCCAATTTAGCCTTATATAGACACAATACCAACTGCTAATCCCAATTTTAGCATCTTTAATGTCACTGGAGACCCTGGAATTGGTGCAAGTTCCTGATCCCGACATTAGACAGTCCAAAGGCGCTGACAGAGCCAGGGGAGCTCTCTCTTGCTGAAAAAAGCCACATATTTAAACTGAGAGAGGGTAGACTGGTTAGATATTAAGAAGGAATCCTTCCCTGGGAGGGTGGGGAGGCCCTGGCACAGGCTGCCCAGAGAAGCTGTGGCTGCCCCATCCCTGGAAGTGTCCAAGGGCAGGTTGGACGGGGTTTGGAGCAACCTGGGCTAGTGGAAGGTGTCCCTGCCCATGGCAGGGGGTGGGACGGAGATATTTTTTTAAGATTTTTTAATTTTTACATTACATTTTGTAGACCAGGAGCACCCTCAGCTCTGGGAAGTCTTGTTCATCAAGGGATTCCCTGCTGGGATTCACACACTCCAGTCCCAGCTGCCATCCCCTACCTGTGCTGTCCCCCTGCCCACACATCACATATGTACAGGGCACTCCATGATGCATCCAGACCACAGTGCTGGCCAACTGCTTCCCACATCCCCTGTCCTCCTCTTGGATAGACTCCCTGGACCACTTGGTTCCAGTGGGTGCTGGTCCTTCCTGCAACAAGGATAATGGTGGTGCTTGGTTACAGCTACAGGAGAAGCTTCAGCTGTTCCACAAGTACAGCCAAGGGGAGCAAGACAAGATATCCTGGAGTCCAAACAGCCAGCAGTGATTACTTATACCCCCACAGAAGGAAGAAATGGTACAAAGAAGATCTGTTGGACCTCTTCTGTGTCCCTCATTTTAGATTTATAGAGCAAACCAGCTCCAAGACCAGAGCAGAAAAGGCCCGAGCAGGAAAATCATGGGGGCCCTGCTGCAGCCCTCTGTGTTATCGGTCTGCCCTCATTCTGTCACCACCCAAACAAGACACAGAGACACAGCCTGATGTCCTGGGCAGAGGGCACAGGTCAGGCTCTCTCTGAGCTCAGACAGGAGGTTCACAGCATCAGGGACCACTCCTGAGAAACAGCTGCATCCCATGATCCACCTGAGGATCCAGAGTAGGTCCTGGTTGATCATGCTCAGTAGGCACCTTGCCCCATCACCTCTCTTCGGAGGCAGGGACCTTGCAGGACCATCTTAACTTCTTGTAGTTCTACTGTTTTCATCGACCCCCTTGTACATACACAAAGCTTTACCCCCCTCAGCCCCCATGGTGGCGGCAGCACAGGAGTTGAACTTTTGATCCCTGTCACCTGACGCAGCTTTAACACTTAGTCTGCCAAAGCCGATTGATCCTCTCTGGTTCACAGAGCCAGTCCAACACTTCCTCCTCCATTTATGATTGGAGGAAACCCTTGAAAAAAAATCTTTCATCAGATTTCACAATGAACTCACAAAAGTTCATCCTCAAGCATCATTTACTAGATGCTTAGACCTTGCCTCTTAGACCTGCTTACAGCTAAACCAGCCAGCCACTTCCAAGTGAACTCTCATCCCTTGCAGTGCCTTCCTGGGTATGTAATTGTTTTATCATGTTTGTTGCAGCATGCAGCTGGCTGTTCCAGCCCGTAACTTGCTGTACTGGGTTTGGGTGGGATGGAGTCAGTAACCAAGAGAATGTTGGTACCACGAGGATGTTACAGCTACTACAGCCAGGCTGGTGACGAGTAATTGCTTTTGCATCACTATTTTTCTTTTTTACTCTTCACTTGTTAAACTGTTGTTATCCCAGCCTGGAACTGCAGTTTTTTCCTTGCTTTTTCGCTTTCCCCTCTCTCTCTCATCCCAGCACGTGAGGCTTTGCTGCCACCTGGAGTCAACCTGCCGCAGCCGCGTCCGTGACAATCCATCACCCGCCAAGTGGTGCTGCCTGTTGCCAGAGTGCCTGCATTTAGCGGACAAATCTGAGTGCGGCGACCAGCTCCAAGGAAAAAACCTCAGTCACTTCTCCTGAGGATCAAAACCATCACGGACACCAGTGGCTCTTGGCATTTAAGAATTTGGGCGTCAAATCGAAAAGGCTGAAAGCCTGCAGAAAATTACAGAAGGGGTGAAGGCTGTTGTCCTTGGATTTATGGATTTTACAGTTTAAGTTTATGCCTCACTGACCGTGTTAAGGGCTTGCAGTGAGCTTTGGAGTTTGCTGGTTGGAAGTTTTTTTTGCTTTTAAGTGGAGATTCTCAAACTGCAAGAGGCAAGGCCTTAAGGGAAACCTGCTGTCGCAGGTCTTAAAGCAAAAGTTATCCAAAGCAACTAATTCCATACAAGCACAGCTCCAGCAAGGCAGGGACACCTGTGTGTTCAAGTTGGCCTGAAGACAATGTTTGTGGGATTCTGCTACCCAGTGTTTCCAATCTAAGCCCACCACGTATTTACAGAGATGAATTTTCACAGTTCCCCACCAGTGTAAGCACTAGGACCCCCAGCACGTGTACACAAGCCACGTACAAACCACTGCACAAACACCCCAAACACTTCATAGCTCCAGCTCTCCACTGACACCAGTCACAAATCAAAAAACCCCATTTCTAATATCCGAATAAATGTTGTCTATTTGCTCGCTATTTTGAGAGCAGAACAGGAAAGAAAGGTGAAGTTTGTGAATAAATTATTCATTACAAATTAGCCCTTGCTTTTGGCAACGGAGCACCTTCCAGCCCAAACAGGACATACTGTAGAAACTTGGGAACATGTCACCTTGAGCAGTTCTGCTGCAGTCAATCCAGTCATGAGGTTACAACCTCACCCTGCGTTTTCGTTCGTGCTGAAACCATCCTGAATTTACGAATCCAAGATTTCACAGAAAGCAAAAGGAAAAAATATCGCAATCAAGGGATAATTACAGCCCATGATTAATTTCTAAATTACATGAATCTCTTTTCAAAATACCTGCATACACGCCACCAGCCTAGCCAAGCAGAACACTTGCAGCCTTCCCTTACTCATATCTTCTTCTTTGAGCTGAAATTTTTAACTGTATGTGACTTTAGCATCTTCCAGACCAAACCCACACTGCAGATAAAACAAAAATGTTTTCCAGCTATTCACCACAAAAAGCAAATCTACACCTTTTAAACAAAATAAAAACCTCTTAAAAAAAAGGGGGCATTTTATATAATCTCACTGACATTCCTTGTCACAAGAAAGATTTCCCGATGGGAGAAAACTCAACATAAATTAAAAGGGAGATTATTAGATTTACGTGTTTCTTAGATGACAGCTTTACAATGTTGTTATTGGAATTACATTAGCATCCCCCACACAGAAAGAATAACAGGAATGGCATAAAGCAAGAGCTACTACCCACTTACACTGGGGAAGCCAGAAAATAACGACACCAAGTTGCCTTGAGACAGTATCATATCAGTGTCTTAAATCAAATTAATAATGGAAAAGCAAGAGACAGCCAGTGGCAAAAACATGCAAGCCACCTCCTCTGTGAGGAAATACAGACTGGCTTATTGACAAGGCCCAGGCTCTGCTTTCCTGCTGAGATTCCTTCTGCAGGCTCCGCAACACACGCATCCCTCCGGATCAAGGGTACTGCCCACTCCTCTAGGAGCCTCAGCCATCAGCAGTGGGCCACAATGCATCCTCCCTTCCCTGAGGTTCTCCATCCCATGCCAAGGAGCACTCCCCCGGGGATAGATGTAGGACATTCCACAGGAAAGCATCCTGTGCTACAAGATGAGAAAGGTATCTGTCGGGTTATGGAAGACCTGTCAGGACAGGTACATCTTAAAGTATGTCTGAAGGCAGAACCAAGTTTAAAATTGGATGCCTCAATTTCCAAGGCAGCCCAGTTTTGGCCAGCTTCCACCAAGGAGGAGACCACGACTAACTCCCCATCCATCTGCAACTATCTCCATCTGCAACTATCTCCATCTGCACAGAGGAGGCAGCACAGCCCTAGAGAGATCAGACGCTAGAAAGTGAGGACACTAAATTGATGCATCCCCAGTTTAGATTAGTGTGTAAGGGAAGGAAGAAGGATAAATCCATCACCTCCTGGGGCACAACAGCAAAAGCCAGGCAAATATATATTGACATGGATTAAAGAAGCAATGTAAAAAAACCAGTTCAAATGGGGAAAGCAAATCCACTTAGGAAACCCTGGCAAGACTGAATTACTCCTGCTCCTTGCAGAACAGGCACTCCAGTTCCAGCTCCTAGTGCTCCAAATGTGTTTCCAGGTGCAGGTTCAGACTGACAGCCCCAGGCCCTCTGCAGACACAGCCTGGCTGCTGCTGTATTCCCATCCCTGAACTCCTGCCTCCAGGCCCAGTAGCAAAACCAGACAATGGCAGAGTCAATTGCAAAAAACAAAACATAAACAGAGGACAAAAAAAAGGGCATTGTTGGGTTTACAAATGGTTTTCTATTAAGAGTTAACAATATAATAACTCTATTAAGGTATAAAAGCTGTCAGGGAATGAAAGTTCATTGGGTGTTGCAAAAGCAAGCCAAACAAATAAGGATATTACAAAAAACACTAATCGTCCCACTGGGCCAGACAGATAACTGGCCAGTGGGCAGCAAGAGCTTTCTGTGGTGGCACCTTTGGTCTGGGAGGAATCTTCATTTGTGTCAGGTTTGGGGAGTTGGGACCGGCTATTGCAGCACAGGGCTGAAATTAGGAAACAGCAGTCCTTTGCTCCAGGACAGAAAGTCTGGAACCTTCAGGTGCAGTTGGTGGCACAGCCTGGGCACTCCGTGGGCAGCCAGAGCTTTTAGTGGTGGCACCTCTTCCCTGGAAGGAATCTTCATTTGTGTCAATTTTGGGGAGGAGGGACGTGCAATTGCAGCGCAGGGCTGATCGAAGGTAACAGCAGCCCTTTTAAAATAGATATATTCCATTTAGCAACACTACTAAAACCCATTCTAGCCATCCACTGCGAGACCTGGGGTTCCTCTTCCAAACGAAGAATCAATCTGGCAACTCAGTGCTCTCTCTTCCAAGACACATTCCTTCAGAAAACTGCAGGATTAAAGCCTGTCCATCCCTTCAACACAGAGGGTGGAAGAACAAAAGATTCAGTGTTTCCATCGTTCCCACAGGTTCTGTCATGCAAGTATGACAAAATACATCTCTCATCTGCAGTTTTCTCATTTAAGATTTTGTTTGTTTAATAAATCTTTCCTTGGAGGAGCAGTCTCACATCAGCACTAGATTTAGAATACTTTAAGTGAATTTATAAACCATGTTTCAGTAGCTGCTTTTACAGCAGGGATTTCAGAGAAGACCAGAGCAGACTAAAGGCACCCAGAATGGTGTTTTGTAACTGAGGTCAGTCACTGATTCCCGTGATCCAGGGTCCCAATATCAGGCTGCACCACCCAGGGGAAACCACACAAGCCAAGATCTCTCTTAGGCTCTTTTAGTACCATTTTAATACATATTGATGTACACACACATGCAGAGGAAATAACAAGTGTGGCTGCACCAGAACCACAAAACTCACTGTTTGGAGTTTACTGCAATTTCCTCAATCTTTGACAATTAAAAAAAAAATAGGAAAACACAGTAGTAGGAGGAAAATGTGCATTTATCCTGCTCAGCATCTAAATTCATAGTGACAGCATGGACTTTGCCACTTATTCCTAATGCTAATCTATGCACATACAAGGATTTACTAGTTATATCTGCAAAACAGTTAAACAAAAGCCCACAAAATAAAACATTGCCGGTAATTTACGTGTTGATTTTCATCTCTGTTTGTGTTGTCCTCTCACAATACATAATTTCAACTGTCAAATACACCTTTTCAAATGTATTAGTGGAACATCCCTCAGTCCAGAGTCCGTGCTTACTTCTTGCTGGGAGTTACAGCTGAGTAAACAGCCAAAATTGTATCAGGTCACTTTAACCCATTTCGAGTCAATTGTGGTTGCTGTCTTTCAGTGCTGGGAAGAAAAAGCATTCGTGGCTGAGTTTCAGAATATATAAATACTTATGTCAAGCAAGGTTTTCAGCTCCAGGAGTGTGTTCATTAGGAGACAGTGAAGCATCTCCAGTAACTAAGACATGGGCTGTTCAAAATCTGAGCCATTTTAAGTTAATATTAAAAAAAAAGTAGACAGCAACATGCTATATGTCCCGGCTCTTAAGCACTGCATTGACCATAAAAACCATATTTAGCAGGAAAATTATTCTCTCTTGTGATTTGCTTGAAATTTGCTGTTTCTAGAAGTGTTCCAGCTTGTTCTCATTCACTGTAACACCCTCAGGTTGAAATGCAAGTGGGGTGTGACTCTTCCATAAGCCAGTTTATTCATACATCTGCCAAACTGACTGCAGTAATGTTGTGACTGTTCACATGCTTTACAGCCTGAACACCAAAATGCTGAATAATTAAGGAAGGCTCCAGTGAATTAAAAACATTCAGAATGATTTGTAAATACTATTTCAAAAATATATAACAAATAACTAAAATAATCAATGCAAATATTTGTTGATGCACTTAGTACCATCTTGATGCCTAAACCCCTTTGGAAAGATCAGTTTGAACTTTTTTTAGCACCTTAACCAAATGCCTTTTCCAAACACAGGAATTACTTTACCCTTTCAAGGTATGAACTCGGGTTCTGCATTTCATTGGTGCTTGGACAGACTCAAATGCACCCTCTGTCCTTACACATCAAGCAAAGCACTGCAAGTCTCTGCAAAGTTTATTTCTCCTGACTGGTTGTTGGCTCATTCCTTGCATTGTGGCAACAGGACAATGGCACAGGAACCCACAGGATACCTTTGGAGCAGCCCTCAGCCCTTGGCTACTGGCTAACCACGGGACCCTGGCAAATCTCAGCTCCAGCATTTCCTAAATACTCAGTACACTGATCTAGAGAGAATTCCCAAAACACGGGAAATTTCCTCTAACACCAGTCAGCACTCGCCAGAGTGAGCGTTCAGACAGCTATGAGCACTTAAAAAATAATCAAGGGATCGCTGAAATCAATCATTTTTACACTCTCCATCTCATCTGCTGACAAAATTATGAAAAGCAAAGCCTTTAAATTGCTGTTATGTACCAAAACCAATGAAGATGCACAAGACTCTGTATTGTGTTGCTGTAATTTCCTCCTGCAGCAAGGGGAGGACAAATTGGGAAAAGCAAACTCTTTGTCATAGCGTGGATTCATGCTCAGAGGAAAACCATTCAGGGTGAGACTGAATTACTTTCCTTTGTTCCCACAATTTGTCCCTTCCATCATCTTCTTCCTCCCTTGAAATAACAACCCTTTTGTTCAGGCAGCATTTCCACTTTCCGTATGATAAACACTTCCAAAATAACTTTGAATATCTGAGGAGTTAAAGTTGTTGAACACTGGAGCCAGGAGGAAAATAAATTAAACAAATTAGTTTAAACCCAGTGTGCTTCTGAAAATCTTTCCTTTGGCTTTCCACAGCTCCATCTGCATGATGATCTCTGTAGACTCACATACAGATTTAAACACACATACAGACTTTACACAATGTAGCCTTCCAGTATCTAAAGGGACCTAAAAGGAAGCCAGAGAGGGATTCTTCCTCAGGAACTGCAGTGACAGGACAAGAGGTTGTGGGTTCAAACTGAAGGAGGGGAAATTTAGATTAGATATATGGAAGAAATTCTTTACAGTGGGGGTGGTGAGACACTGTCACAGGCTGTCCAGAGAAGCTGTGGATGCCCCATCCCTGGCAATGCTCAAGGCCAGGTTGGATGGGGCTTTGAGCAATCTGGTCTAGTGGAAGGTGTCCCTGCCCACAGCAGGGGGTTGGAATTAGGTGATCTGAAAGGTCACTTCCAACCCAGGCCATTCTATGATTCTAATACTATGTACAGAGTATGCTACAGAGAATACTCTAGTCCAATACTCCGGGGGAGAAATACCCAAAGTATTTCATTCTAATATTTTCCATTTAGCTTGATGCCTTAAGCCCCTAATGATTTTTTATTTTTCTAATATTGGTAAGCCTTATAAGTTTTATAAGTAGATTTTAAAAGCAGCAACCCTCCCTCCTTTGTCCCTTGTCCCTTTCCCTTTCTCTGTAGCACCCTTGTTACACATTCCTTAACCCTCTTACCCCATTCTATGCTCCCTATATCACTCATACCCCTGAATATAGCAGAAATGTTTAGTCTTTTGTCAGGGTCTAAACCACAGAACACGGTCAAAAACTGGGTAACTATGTACCCTTTGTGCTCTGAGGGAGATGAAGATGGGATGAACAGGGGGTCCCGAAAGCCCCCCGACTCAATTCTCAGGGGGCGGACCCGGGGCGGACCAGAGTAAAGGCCACAGGGTGGACACATCTGGGATTGGATGGATGGTATTATGAAATGTAACATCTCAGGCACGGCCGGCGCGTCCTGTAACATCTACTGCCTTGGCAAAATGAACCGTTTCTTATCTCACCCCTAATTAACTGCTCTGGAGATTTTTTCAGCACTTAAATTCCACGGCAACAAGCTCCTTACAGTGTTTTCCCACGCCTCCCAAGAAGCAGAGGGAACAGGCAGACAGAGACAGACAGGCACTGCTGCACGGCTTGCTGACACTGAGCACGGGCATTCCGAGCTTGCAGGCTGCTTTAATTCGGACGGGACGGGGCGGTCCGGGGGGATGTCCCTGTCCGCCCGGTCCCGCCCCGGCGGGCGCGTCGGCAGCGCGGGGCGGGCGGCGCGGGGCGGGCGGCGCGGAGCGGAGCGGGCGGTCACGCCATGCACTCCCTCGCCCAGGAGATCCGCAGCTTCTCCAGGGCCAACCTGCGGAAGCAGCGCACCCGCGTCACGACGCTGACCGGCCGCAGGATCATCGAGACGTGGCGCGGCGCCTGCCTGCAGGTGGAGGAGGAGGAGGAGGGGGAGGCGGCGCCGGGCGGCGGCTTCGTGCAGGACCTGAGCGCCGACCTGCAGGTCGGGGTGGTGAAGCCCTGGCTGCTGCTGGGTGAGTGGGGCTGCGGGCCGCGGGCCCGGGGCCGCCGGCAGGGCGGGATGCCCTTCCTTCCAGCGCAGCAACCGGCGGGATGTCCTTCCTTTCTCCGCAGGGTCGCAGGATGCTGCTCACGACCTGGAGACGATGAGAAAGCACAAGGTAACTTGGCGCGGACGTGCAGACGCGCATCCCGCGCCGTGCGCGGTGGGTGTCTGTCAAGTTAAAAATTCTGAAGTATTCTCTTAGCGGCTCTGAGCAAAACTGTATTCCATTCGCATTTTCAAAAGGCTGCTCCATTTGCAGATGGATGAGTGCCTGTGAGCTTCACGGGAAGCTGAAATGCTTTCCCAGAGTCTCAGAATCTTGCAAGGGACCTCTGTAGATCATGCAGTCCAACCCCTCTGCCAAGGCAGGGACACCCAGAGCAGGTGACACAGGAACGTGTCCAGGTGGGTTTGGAATGTCTCCAGAAAGGGAGACTCCGCACCCTCCCTGGGCAGCCTGTTCTGCCACCCACAATGGAAAGAAGTCCTTCCTCATGTTGAGATGGAACTTCTTGTGATTTAGTTTATGGCCCTTGTTCCTTGTGGTGCTGGGCACCACTGAAAAGAGTCTTGCTCTGCTGCAAAAGTGATGATTGTTTAGAGCTGTTAATGGAACAGATTCCTGCATTGCTATGTGTGTTTACATTTCAGACACTAAGCAGCACCATCCCTCCTTGCCTTATGGGTACTGATGAAACTGGAAAAACAAAGCTCAAAATCTGTCCCAAACTTTGGTCTTTTTACTCTTCTCTGTTACAGTAATGGGGTGATAAGGCCTTCGGACAGTGGTGCTCCTGCAGGACAGGGAGTGCACCAGGCTGGGATCTGGTGCTATCTAAATGTCACTTCACTGTAAGTTAAAAACCCACCAAGTGGCTGTAGCCTGGACAAAGCAGAGATGGCAGGAGGCCAGAGGTGGTCTCGCCTGCCAAGGGCAGGTATGGTTTACTCTGAAATCCTTCTGCTCCAGTAAATGGTTCTAGTAACTCACCAGAAGGAACATTAAACTGATGGGTTAGGGCAGGCTTGAAATTTGGGGAATTGTTGGGTGGCCTGTGCTCTTGTTCCTATTGCTTCCTCTTTTATTTGCCATCTACGTGCTGACAACTCCCTTTTCTGTTGAAAATCCATATTTTAGTCTGTGTTTGTTTGAGCACTGATTTTTCATTTCCTGTCAGAAAAACCCTGAAATTTCTCACAGTATGTTTTAGCACACATTGAAACTTTGCTTGGAGAAAACCACACCACAGACAGCATACATATGTAAAACTGAACATTCCAGCTGTGTGAGATACAGTTTGTGTATGCCTAAAGAATAATTAACCCTTGCAACTGCTCATTTTGCTTGCTGTCTTCAGAAAATGCTTTTTTCATTTTTTTTCCTTTTTTTTTTTTTTACTTAGGTTACTCACATTCTAAATGTGGCATATGGAGTCCAAAATGCCTTCCTCGATGATTTTATATACAAGACCATTTCTATTCTGGACCTCCCAGAAACTGATATTACCTCCTACTTCCCTGAATGTTTTGAGTTTATTGAGAAAGCCAAGATCCAGGTATGGTATATCAATAATTGATGTTAGTAGTTATCCTGTTTACATTATTTATTACACTATTTTAAGAACTAAACCAGCTTCTTTTGTCAAAAGAAAATATGCTACCAAATGAATAGCTTTGCCATTGCCTTTTAGAATTTTAAATAGAGAATCCAGGCAATTTCTAAGCATTCCTAGAAACGTGACCCTGCTGTTAATCTCCATTCCCTCCAGCAATGTTTTTTTCAGAATGTCTGTCTTGAGTTTTAGAGAACTGCTTCTTTAATACAGATGGAGCAGTGGCTTACTTTAGATAAAGAAATCCCATCCTAAGTCACTACCCCTGGCAGAGGGAAAAGGAGAAAACTTACTTATCTGTCAGGGATGTTGTTTTGGATTAGAAGCAAGCCTAACGGGGCTTTTACAGATCTGTGTGGTTTGGCATCAGCTGGTCACCATCCTTGAACTTTTCATCATAGAATCATAGAATAATTTGTGGTGGAAGTGACCTTAGAGATCATGTAATTCCAACCCCCTGCTACAGGCAGTGACACCTCCCACTAGACCAGGTTCTCAAAGAAGATGCCACACGCTGAGCTATGAATCCACATATGTACCAAGGATGTCAGAGCATGTGTTAGTAGTCTTGGAGCCAACAAGTAATTTAACTGCTCCCAGAATCCTGAAAAAGATGTGACATGGGAAATGGGCTGAAGGGACTCTTTCTGGGGTTGCTTGGCAGAGCTGTCTGTAACCAGGAGCATCCCTGACTCACAGCTGTTAAATTCAGGCTTATTGTGTAATTTACAACCACCATTGCTTTGGTGGGAAAACCATGACTTGACAACCAAACCTTATTGCATGTTATTCCACCATATCTACCAAATTGATTATTCATGTAGGTTGGGATAAAAGAAGATAATCTTGCCCCAGCTTTCTTTGTGTTGCAGTGTTCTTTCCTTCTCTCATTTATCATTTACGAGCTATGTGATACACATTGTCACTTAATGACCTTTTCAAGGTATCTAGTTACGGTTTCCACTTCATTTCTAAATGAGAGTTGCCATTCATAACTGCACAGTTTTGCTTTCTGCCTCTGGTGTTTATGTCCTGGTTACTATTTTGTAAGCTAAGAAGTTTTCAGGAAAACTCTTACAGTGATATTAAGTTTTCTAATGGGAGAGGTGGGTGAAAGAGCAGGTAATTGGTGGAATAGTTGTTCTCCAGGATCAGTTGACAAAGCATGTGATAGTGGTATGCAGAGACAGATCTCTGGGTGGCTTGAATCACTTTATTTGCTTTGTCAAAATAGGGTTAAAAGGGCTTATGATAAACTGTGTTGTGAAGTGCTCTTCTGTTCAAGCAATCACAGAGATACGAGTGCTTCATCTCCTAATATGAGGGAAGGAGAGAAGTTCACTGGTGAGAGAGTGTGATATATGAGAAATTATTGTTAGAACGTGATTAACTCAATGAGAGACTATGAGAGCACTCCAGTTTGAGGATGCAAGGGAAGCCTGTGCTGTTCCTCAAGTCACTGCCAGCTGCTACTCGGAACTGGATCAACTTTTCTGAAACTCTAATGGCTCAAGTCTGTCAACACCATGGTACAAATTCTGATACCCATCAGAGCTCACCTTTTCTTCTAAGCTCCAAATTGGCAGGCAGGTTTTCCAGGACATGTTAGGTGACACATGTCAGGCCATAGTGCTACTGCTCTTTCATATTTCTGTTTAATATCGAATAATAAAACCTCTAAAATCTTTTGTTTCCAAGGAGGAAATCTCTGTTTATTCATGAACATCTCTCCTTATTGCTCCTTCTGTCTTTCCTGATGAAAAATACTTGGTTCCACTCCAAAGTAGAATGGATCCATAACTAACTACATTAGCTTAAAGCTTTATGCTTCTTTTTAATTTTTGCCCACTGTACATAACCATTGTATAATCACTTTTTCTGTCGGTGGAAGGTGATTTCGTTTCCCTTTCTATAAAAAATAAAAAAAACCCAACTTGGTCTTGAATCTTTAAAGATGTTTTGCAAGACCACAGACCATTTCTTGGTAGGCAAAGGTTACCAGAGTCAGAGCAAGGAGTTCCTGGTAAACAGAGATGAATTTCCTATCTGCAATCTGTTTCTCACTTTATTTCATATTCATAACAAATACAAAACTAGTCAAGAATGACATGTCAAATTACTCTTCATATGAATTGTAAACAACAGGGTTTAAAAAGGAGAGATAAAAGTTCTCAGTGTTAGATTTGGTTTAATGTTATTGCCCGTTTTCATTCATGTTCAGTAATTTTCAGGATCCATGGATATCACTAAATAATTTTTGACAATGTAAAACAGAACAGTTATTAAAAAAAAACAAATCAAAATTATGTGTGAAAAGAGGAAAACAAAGCATGAACTGTACGAAGGGAAAAAAAACAAAGGTCACTTCCCATGTGTATTATTTACTCAGTGCCGCTGCTAGATATTGATCTTGATTATGGTGCATTATGTCTGAAATAACTCCCATTAAAGCAGTAAAAACTGCTCCACATTTACAGTAGATAAGCTTCAGCAATTGATTCATTAGCAGTGCCATAATTTTTAATGTCATTGTTCTGGATTTACAGGTCACCACTGACACTCCCTCAGGTAGTTGAAATACATGGACAGGTCTGCTTCCCACTCTGCCATGGTCTGTGTGATGAGGAATCACGGCCCTATGACTGTGAGAAAGGGAATGAAGAGTGCAATTTGCAGCAGGCAGTGCACAGGGAATGTGATTTCCATTGCAAGAAAGGATAATATTGTGATTCATTGGGATGCAGGAGCTTAGATTCAGTGCCTAGCTCTGCCATAATCTTGTTGTGCAAGTCATTCTTCTAGTCTCAGCTTGGCATTTCTCCAACATGAATAATAATACTCAATTTCCTGCTTTGTCTTTTTACTTAAACTGGGAGATTTCTGGAGCAGGAACCATTTTCTGCTCTTGTGTGTTTATTAATAGACCAGATAATTTGCAGCTCCCAATTCTGTAACATAAACCATCGAGTTCCTGGAAAGGAACCCTGGTGCTTTTTGTCACTCACTGGTCTTTCTGTCACTGGCTAAAATGCTCCTTAAATAATTTGTGCCTGTTAAGGGCCGACAGAGCAGGCTGTTTATATCTAGAATGGATATGCTTAGTTCTAAAGTATCTGAGCAAATCATGTCGTGTTTCAGTATCTTCATTCAGAATACAGAGGTGCTGTGGGTTTGGTGGTGTGTTTTTGTGTCGCAGTGGCATCTGGCAGACAGTTTGGAGCCTCTTCCAGGGTGTAATCTGATGTACAAACATGACAGTGTTATGAAGCCTGGGCCTTGCAAACATTGCCTGAGCCACACTAGACTGTCTGGCTGTCTTTGCGTTAATTCGTGCTCGTTACTTCTTAACGAAACTTGCAGTGTCTTTTTAAAGAAGCGTGTGACTGGAACTACAAGATATTCCAAAATCTGCCTCTGTGCCCAGCTGTTTGCTGCCCTGCTATGTTTTTAACCTTTAACAAGATACTGTCAAGTTCCTTTCCATACTGCAAATAAAATCCATTTTAAAATTGGCACCCAATTAGATCGGATATCTTAGTATCCCGGGAGTCTGTGATTTGGTTTTTACATGAAGGGGCTCCTGTAAGGACTCGGGGAAAAGGACAGAGGGATATTTTTTAGTTTTAAGTGGGGAATTAAATTTGAAGTATTTGGTAATTATAAAGTGGCTTTGATTAGAAAAATACTTAATTTTGGGCTTATATATCTGTGTTTGGACTGACTTACATGTATAAATATTTGCTTTGAGCTCAGCAAGGAGCTTTCAGTAAGTCTTAATAGATTTTTATGTAAAGTTTCTACATACTTGTTTTTATGTGCCTAATATCCCACCTTATGTTTAATTTCTTTTTTGAAGGATGGCGTGGTACTGGTCCACTGCAATGCAGGAGTCTCCCGTGCAGCGGCCGTAGTCATTGGTTTTCTAATGAATTCGGAAAGACTGAGTTTTGCCAGAGCCTTTTCCTTGGTGAAAAATGCGAGGCCTGCGGCTTGTCCAAATCCTGGCTTCATGGAGCAGCTTCACAAATACCAAGAACAGATTTTAAAAGAAAATGGAAGCATAAATGATCACGACTGATCAAAAGGGAGAAGGGAAACAATCTGTTTTGACTATACAGGCACAGATGTTGGATGTCCTGTAATCTGTCATTTTGCAATCCCCTTTTCCCTTGTGCATTTTTGAGTCATTACATATTTTTTCTTATATTCCCTTGACCCTTTCTTTCAGCATGTCATCTATAGGCCAGATGATATTCCACTGACTTCAGAGAAGTTTTGCCCAAGAACCAGCTCTTCCTAGAGTGCTAATAGAAAGATAAAGTTCAGTTTTCCTTGAAACAGTAGAAAACAACAGAATGATGGTGGGGTTTTTTATGATACATCAGAAAATGCAGGCAATCGAGAAAGACAATAAAATAACTGAGATAAGTTGCCCCATTTACTTTCCAAATGTATGCATTCTATTCGGTTGTAAAATCTAGATAATAAAATGTTCATATAATGAAGTACCTTCATATTGGATTTTAAATTTATATTGCAAGTGAAGAGGATTTTATTTATTTCTGTGGGCTAGCCAACCATTAAATTTTTTTGGAAATTAAAACAGATGGTCTTTTGAGGATGCTCAAAATGTGTAGGATGCTTTCATGCTTCATGTCTTTCTACCATTTCTCATCAAGCAGGGATTTGAAGTGCACTAACATGATGTTTCCAAAGTGCTGGAACCAGCAGAGGTTTTTTTTGTAAATCATTTCGGTGGAGATATGAAAAATGTTGATAACAACCTGTCTGCTCACTGCTATTGCCTTTTCTTCACATTCAGTCCACATTTGCTGTTCCCTCACTCCATTCCACACCATATATAAAGAATGGACATCATAGGATAGGTAACTTTAGCGCTCCTGAGACATCTCAGGCGGAATTACTGTCTTAAGATGGCATGTTCAATACACACGGAAAATCTGTAAAAGATTTTAATAGTTTTTTTTGTGGCCTTCATGCCAGTTCTTAATGGTTTGTTATATTATTATGCAGTAAAATAAAAAGGACCCTGTGTTTGGATAAATTGTGTGCTGAAGTGACTTGAAAGGTTTGGTTTCAAGATTGGCGTTCTTGGTACCAACAGTCTGAACTTTTGCGTGCCACTGTGTTTGAACCACACCGTGTGTTCTCAATATTAATTGCTCATGCTCAAGACAGGGCAAGAGAGAATGGATCCAAACTGACAGACAGTTTGGATTAGATATTAGGAAAAAGTTCTTCCCCGAGGGTGGCCTTCCCTGAGGTGAGGCCCTGGCACGGGTTGCCCAGAGAAGCTGTGGCTGCTCCATCCCTGGAAGTGTCCAAGGCTGGGCTGGACGGGGCTTGGAGCAACCTGGGCCAGTGGAAGGTGTCCCTGGACACGGCAGGAGGGTGGAAGATCATCTTTACGGTCCCTTCCAACCCAAACCATCCCATGACTGCGCTGAACGCTAATGCGAGGTTTAGGCGACTCCTCTGCATCTGATCGCAGTCCCTTGGTCGCCGCCTGCGAGGGCAGCGGCCGCAGCGCTGTACCCCGGGCTCGGCGGGCTGGGGCAGCCCGGGCAGCGACCGCAGCCCTTTCCCCGGGCAGTCAAGGGGGCAGCTTTGCGTTCTCAGCCCGTGGAAACAACAACGCAGCACAAGCTCTTGTAACGGCAACTGCGGCTCTTTCAACTCTTTTTTTCACGACCTGGCCCTTCGCGGGGATGGGGGTGGGTGGGAGGGGGGCGGGTGGGTGAAGCCGTTTGCCGGGGAGCCGTGAGGGGAGAGCCCGGCCAGAGGAGGTAGCTCGGCCCGAGGAGGGAGCTCCCACCGCCCCCCTCCGCCCAAGATGTCGGGGGGCGGGTCGGAAGTGACGGAGGGAGGAAGCTCCGTCCTGTTTGAAAGCGCCCGGCGGAGCCGCCGCCGCTTCCTGCTTCCCGCCCGGGCCGCCATGGCCGCCTTCGCCATGGAGCCGCCGCCCGCAGGTGAGCCGGGCCCGCGGGCCGCCCCCGCTCTGCCGCTGTGCCGGGCGCCGCCTCACGGCGTGCTCGGCGCGTCCCCCCGCGCTCAGGTGTGCCGGTGAAGGGAGCGGGGCCGGCGCTGACCCCCTGCTCCAGGCCGGGAGGAGTCTGGATGCCGCCGGGCTGGAGTGGGCGGTGGGAGACGGCGCCAGGACGGGGAATCATAGAATCAGCTGGGTTGGAAGGGACCTTCGAGATCATCAAGTCCAACCCTGGATCCACTACCGCTGCGGTTACTAGGCCATGGCACTAAGTGCCACATCCAGTCTCTTTTTAAAAATCTCCAGGGACGGAGAATCCACCACTTCCCTGGGCAGCCCATTCCAATGTCTGACCACCCTCTCTGTAAAAAAATTCCTTCTAATATCTAACCTAAACCTCCCCTCACAACTTCAGACCACTTGATATTCCCTCTGGGGTGAAGCGGAACGGGCTTGGAGTTAAACCGAGCGGCCGCTGCTCGTAGTTGCGAAAAATGCGAGGTTGTGGTAAACTTGGCTTGCAAAACTTGCAAAGTGAATTATTATAGAACCGTCTTTGGAATCGTTAATGCATGTAAATATCTCAGGGGCAGGTGTCAGGAGGATGGTGCCGGGCTCTTTTCAGTGACATTGAGAACAGGATCAGGAGCGGTGGCCATAAACTAAAACACAAGAAGTTCCACCTCGACGTGAGGAAGAACTTCTTTCCATTGCGGGTGGGAAGACACTGGAACAGGCTGTCCGGGGAGGTCTCGGAGTCTCTGTCTCTGGAGGCATTCCAGACTCACCTGGGCATGTTCCTGTGTCACCTGCTCCAGGTGACCCTGCCCTGGATGATCTCCAGAGGCCCCTTCCAATCCTAACGATTCTGCCGTTCTGTGATCTTAATCACTTGCTCTATCTCGTGTTACATTTCTTTAACAGAAAAAAAAAAACCCGCTAGATCACTTTTCTTTTCCCTGGTTTTACGTTTTGTTTTCAGGAGCTGAGCCAATGACTCTCGGCTCCCCGACGTCTCCCAAACAAGGAGCTGGTGCTCAGTTCCTTCCCGGGTTTTTGATGGGTGACTTACCTGCACCAGTGACTCCACAGCCACGTGCTTTGTGCGGCCCTTCAGTTGGAGTGATGGAAACAAGGTCTCCGCTGCTTGCAGGTCAGGACTCTGAAAATGCTGGAAAATTGTCCTGAAAGTAGCAAATTGCTTTGTCTCGTCATTCTGCTTGACTGTTGCAGACTTGAATCCTTATAGCAAGTTTTATAACTTGCTATAAACAAATTCCACTGATTGAATAACTGGTGAACTCGAGTGTATTCAATGGAGTTTGGCTAAATTCTTCAAACTAGTCTTCAATTCAATAGCTGTTTTAAAAATGGCAGTTTTGGTACCAGGAAAAGTTTGTTTTACTGGGAAGTTAATATAAATCTCTGCTAATACAGACTCAATTTATACAGCTCTTTACAAGTCAATTGCACATACAGCCATTAGAGTTTTCTCTTTATTTAAAACAGATGTCTGCTGGCAAACTAAGTGCAGCACGTGCAAACTGCTGGTTTCTTTGCAGTGAATTCTAAAATGTCATGGATTGTCAGACTTGTAAAAACTGAGAGGAGAGAAACTAAAAAAATGCTTCTTAATTATTATCTAGTGGTTGTAGTTAGTCTTGATGTCTGCTGTCATTGAACTGAAGTAGCACTGACTCTTCCTAGCTGTAGATGCTAATTTCTTTTCAGTGACCTGATTGATTAGACTGGGAAGAGCTCTTACCCATGGTTTTAAGTTGGTATTATTGTGTCTGTGTTCTTCTCTGAGAAGTATGAGTGAGTAGTTAGCACATCATGGGTGATCTTGGCTTTTTTACTAAATCGGTTGGCATAATTTAATATCTGATGGTGTTAATAGTCATCTTGAAGGAGAAACTGAGGATTAAGGCACTGCAAGAGAATTTTAGATATTCTCTTCTTTGAATGTCAGGCAGGATTGGATTCGATGATCCTTCTGGGTCCCTTCCAACTTAAAATGTTCTGTGATTGTTGGTCTGTTGATCTCCTACTTCTTGCTGTTGTCTGCCTTTCCTGACCCCATCAAGTACAAACCTCTTAGGGAAGTATTTATGACATTGGAAGTAGTCATGGGAATTTCACCCAACTGATTTTAAAAGGCTTTATCACAGTCTCAAAGTATCAATTTTAGAAAAGGGGGACACAGTAAGGTACTAAAACAGGCTTACCAAAATGAGTGATTAAATACATCACTAAAACTGAAAACCTTGATGGGAGAGTGCTTTATATAATATACAGTTATTGCATATAACAGGAGCAGTTCTTGTATGTGTTAAACACTTCAGAGTGGAGTCTTGAAGCTCAGAATTTTAGGACTGAAAAGTACTGTGGAAAAGCTTAGTTTCTAAATGTTTTGCAAGTGAAAACTGTAAACTTTTTTTTTCTTTTCCTGAGGTAAACCCACACAAAGTGCTTAGAGATACCTCAAGTTCTCTCAGTCAGTTTAATTCTCTGTTATGCTGGGAGTCCCAAAGTTTGGGGGAGGGAAGCTGGCTTCACTTCATCCTGTCTAAAAGCAAGCTAGTCCCTGCTATCAAGAGCTTGCTTACATTTTTATTTAATGTGAAATGAGATGGGAAGCCAAGGAATTTAGGCAGTGGGAATGTAACAATCACATGGAATACATCTGTGTGCATTTTGGTATGGTTCTTTAGCATGTAGTACGTCTCAAGTCTTAAAAATCTTGCTTTTGCATCTCTACAGGCTAGTTAGTGTCTGAAATAATTAAAATACATTGCTAACCTGCCTTAAAATAGGAAGATGTAGCTATTATATGCTCATTGTAGCTAGATGTATGCTCAGAACTTCAGAAAAAGAACAAGTGCACGTTAACAGAGAGTATAAAGGGTTAATAAGAAGAGGTCTAAAATTTTTAGATGGTACTTCTGTAAGGATACAGTTTAACACGTGACACTGTGTTATGTAGACCATTCAAACCTGAACAGATGCAAATGCCCAGTGAAACAACCAACAGCTTTTTTCATGGCTGACTTTACCACTGAAGATTCAAAACCAAGCCCCAGTGGAGTACAGTGGCAGGTCTGCTCATGCTCTTCCTTCGTTCCTTTGCATTGCAGGAGGATCTCCCCCACAACCAGTGGTCCCCACACACAAAGATAAAGGCGGTGCTCCACCCGTCAGGAGCATTTATGATGAGTTGTCCAGTCCTGGGCTTGGATCAACACCTCTAACCTCAGGAAGACCAGTAAGTGTCTCTGGTACTGGCCTGTTCTTAGCAGAAGATGTGGGGCAGCTTCCTGCCTCGGCGAATTCTTCAGCCTGGGTTTGTAAACTGCTGTAGCAAACTGATGGGTGAGCCTTCTGCTCGTGCTGCTGCTCGCTCTGGGTGTTTGGTGTGCCTGCTGCTGTGCACACTAACTGAGAGCTGCTGTCATGAAGCAAACTCCTGTCATTACAGTAGAGAGTGAGAAATGCAAGTCATGCCTCAGTTGTGCTTTGTATGTACAAATGCAGACTTGTTGCAGATTTTCACCTGCTTGTAGATTTATTGAGCTGCTGATTGCCAGAAAGGCCCTTTTGCTCCCTGCAAGGAGGTTGTAGGCAGATGGGGGTTGGTCTCTTCTTCCAGGTGTAACAAATGATAGGAGAAGAGGAAATGGCCTCAAGTTGCAGCAGAAGATGTTTAGTTTGGATAGCAGGAAAAATTTCTTCACTGAGAGGGCTGTCAGGCGTTGGAAGAGGCTGCCCAGGGAAGTGTTGGAATCAGCATCCCAGGAAGTGTTTAAAAAAGATGTGGCATGTGGGGACATGGTTTAGTGGTGAAGATGGCAGTGCTGTGTTAGTGGACTCGATCTTAGAGGTCTTTTCCAACCCAGACAACTCTATGTTTCTCTGATTATCTTTTAGTGGGCAATAGGGGCACTTCCTGAAATAGAAGGAATTTTTTTCTGAGTAAAATATCTAATCAAAATTTGGGTAGGAAGGTGGGGTTAATTTTGAAAGAGGAACACTAAAATTTCTACAGGGTGATTTTTTTATAAGCTCTGCTACTTAAGTGAGTAGTCAAGCATTATTAGGTTCTTTTCTGTTGGACATGATCCTTCTGATGCAAGGAGAATGCTTTTCACTGAATGAGCAGTCTCTCTATTGAATGTTGCCTTCTGAAGAGTTTGTTCTGGAAGCTGAGGTTCCCTGTGGCAGACAGAATCCAACAGTGTCTTAAAAGACTGGAAGTTAAATTAAGAAAAAGGTATTGAGCAGGTGTCAGAACACGTGTTGCTATGTCTGCAGGCACTGCAGCTTGGTTGGGCTTGTATCTAAGAAATGCCATGATTCAGGTTAAAAATACAACTAAAATTGTTTTGGATGTTGAAATCCTGTGTTAAAAAGAAAAAAAGTACTAACAGCTAAAACTTGAAGTATACTTCCCTTCAGTGCAGTTGCACTAAGTAGTTGAGCAGGAAAGTGAGTCTAGTAGTGAGGAATACAAGTGATCCCATGATTTCTGAACCCTTTAGGAAGTGAGAATTAGATGCTGGTGCCTTAGGATGCTGACATTCTTCCCATCAGGATTCCCATCACATGGATGTGTGAATTACTGTACTGCAGCAATAAGTGAGATGACTATTTTGAAAAAGCTAAGCTGTAAGGTTTCTGAGTACTGATACTTTGCTTCACAAGTACATTTAAGTACAAATAACTTTTCATTAGTAACTCTTAATAATCTTGTATTAAATATACGTGTTCTTACTCTTAAAAACTAGGAGTAAGTTAAGGCAACAGTTAATATTCTTGCCTGATGCTTAAATCACCTGAAGATGATCTCTTTTGATCTGAGCAGTGTATACCTGTAAGAATGATTTGTTACTTTCTGTGTTTCAATGCAGGCCAACTTCTCCTTAACACAGAGCCCATCAGTTGGAATTCTGCCATCAACTCCAGGCACAGGTAGATGTCCTGTAAAAAGATATAATCTGCTTTCTTATTGCTTTCCTTAATACAGAAGAGTCATCACTGTTGAAACTACATCAATTCCTTACTAATTTGCAAAGGAACTGTGTATTTATTAGCTTTTCAGAAGGTGTATGAGTAGGAAATAATTATCCATTCTGACACTGAGTTTTTTGATCAACTTTACTTATTCCTTCTTCAAAAAGTGTTGTTGAACTGAGCACAGAGGTGGCTGTACTCTAGTGAAGCAGCTGAGATTGATGGGTTGCCTTCCATCTTCATAAGGTTTCTGATCTTGATTTAGTCGTGAGACTTAGTAGCACCCTTGTGGATATGAAGTTTGGATTGACTTACTTTTTGTCTGTGTGTGTGAGTAAATCTCCATCAGACTCCTCCATATACAAGTGAAATGCTCGATACTGAATTTATTCTTTTATTATAGACTTTTAAGCTTCTCTGTTTTGCAAAAGAAATCCGTTCAACGATGCCATTTTAATTTAACAGCTTCAAGCGTGTTCAGTCCTGCAAGTATTGGGCAGCCTAGGAAAACTACTCTGTCTCCTGCTCAGCTAGATCCTTTTTATACTCAAGGTGATTCCCTTACTTCAGAAGATCAGCTTGATGACACATGGGTAACTGTATTTGGGTAAGCTGATTTCCAGACTGTTAGAAAAACCTGGGTGAAGTCTTCGTGACATGTGAAGGGAAATACTTGGGCACTGCTGTTGTCTGGCATTCGTAGGTGTGCAGGAAATACAACTGGGGTTAAAGCAAGCAAACATAGTTTTTAGTGAGTCACCTTAACTTAAGCTAAGTGTTATTTTTTTTCAAGTTAGAAAGGCACCATTCTGCCATGGAGGTGTGTGGTGAAGTAAAAGTGCCTAGAAGATGGTATTCCTCAAGTCACTGCTTCTAAAATGTTTTCACACTACTCTCTTCTGGATTTCTATAAACCCTTCATAGGATTGTATGTTAGCACCTGAATTCTTAAACTACTAGTAATTTTTTTTTTTTTTTACATTTTTTCTGTCCTTCAGATTTCCTCAAGCATCAGCTTCCTACATTCTTCTACAGTTTGCTCAGTATGGAAACATATTAAAGCACGTGGTATGTCTTAGTTTGACACTTATTTCTGAAAACACTGGGACTCATGTATTTGAGAAGCTGCATTTCACAATTTTCACCTCATCTCCTGCAGATGTCCAACACAGGAAACTGGATGCACATCCGATATCAGTCTAAGCTTCAAGCCCGGAAAGCCTTAAGCAAAGATGGAAGAATTTTTGGTGAATCCATCATGATTGGTGTCAAGCCCTGTATAGATAAAGTAAGTTAAGAGCTGCTTTTAGTTAAATATAAGGCACTCTTCTTTTGATCTTCCTTTTTGTTTCTTCCCCTGACCTCTTTAATTTTTTTTCTTTTGGAATTGCAGAGCGTATGTAGCTGTGTAGGTATAGAATGTTACACATTACACGAGTTCTTTTCTTAAGTATTTGTCAACATTTCCTGCTCAGAAGGATCATTGTGGGCAGTCTCTGCTCCTTGGAGGTTGCAGTGCACAGAGTTATACTGCTATTGAAGGTAGTGAAATGAAACTGTAACGTGAGGCAACTGAGAGAAGTTTCCCAACTGGAATTTATGGCACTCAGAGGCTGCAATATATAGGTGAGGGCAGATTAAGACTGTTGCTGCTCCTCCTTATTGTCCTTCTCTTTTTAATGTGACTATTCATGTGTTTCTGCCTTTTGAGTTTATATTAGTACATTGAACTGAAAATTTGCCCCCCCCCAGCTAGTTGTTATTTCCCACCATGTGTCCTCTGGGTTCTTGTGGAACTCGTGGTGCCCACCAAGTCACTTGATGCCTCTTTCATTTTACATGCATTCCTTTCCAAACAAAAGCTTACAAAATGGAGCCTTCTGACTTCTTTTCTGGCATCTGCTAAAGGGAGTGAATGAAACTCTTTGGCAAGCTGAGTCTGAGCAAAAGGTGAGAGTTGCTAAAGACTTGAAGACAGTTTTGTCTGGATCAGGTCAAATATTTTAGAAGTATTTAGAAAGGGAGTGTTATGCTACTTTGTTCCACTGGGCCTGAAACAAGTTACTACTTGAAGTTTGTTGCAATTAGTACAATATATTTTCTCTACACTGTTTCAAACTTGGTTGACATTTAGTACAGACTGTGAACAGATTCCAAGCTTTCACTATGGCATAATCCAAAATATGAATGATTGCAGTGAGGAAGATGCTTGCTGGTGGTCTGTACCTGTGTGCTCTTTACTGACAGGCCACTTATCTTTGGGGTATGAATACATTTTGTCAAACAGTTTTAGATAGTAGACAATTTTAGATAAGGTTGGAATACTGCTTTTTAGCATTTGTTTACATTATATTAACCCTCTTTTTAAGAGTGTGATGGAAAACTCTGAAAGAAGCTCTACATCCTCAATGTCTTCGGTTTTCACTCCACCTACAAAATCTACTGGCACACCAATACAACTTGCAAATAATACTACAAGGATTTCTACAATGAGACCTCTTGCAACAGCATATAAAGCTTCCACTAGTGACTATCAGGTATTTTAAGGGAAAAAGAAGCCTGTGTTTTTGTGCTGTCTCCCCTTGGTTGTGTGAGGCTGTACAGACAATTAACTTCAACGTGACCTTAGCTTTTACCTTTTGCTGTCATTTCTTTAAAGATGTGCTTCAGTCTGTTCAGTCTCTAAAATAATAATAATAATAATAATAATAATAATAATAATTTAATTATTTGTCACTTTTACAGGGATTAAGGGCTTGTTTTGAAACGATTTCAAACATATTTTGTCAAAATACAGTAGTCCTTAGGAAAAGAAATAAAAATGGGTTAGTGTAAAAAGAATTAGCTGTATTGACTGACTCTTATTTTCTCTCTTCTTTTTTCTCCCTTCCCTTGTAGGTGGTTTCTGACAGACAGACTCCTAGGAAAGATGAAAGTATTGTATCCAAAGCAATGGAATATGTGTTTGGCTGGTAGTATCCCAGAGGCAGGAACACTCTCAGCTGGTCAGGGTTGGAGCTGGACCCGTGGTTAGTTGTATAACTACAGGTGGTGTTTTGTCTCCCACAGCGCCTGTTATGCCTTCAGTTCATTCAGCAGACATGTAGCTTGCACTTTAAATGATGGCAATGTACACGTGGGTTTGCAAACTGAGTTAAGTGTAAATAAAAGTGCTTTATTCCCATTTGTGCTCCAATTGCATGACTGTACAACATATGTCAGCACTGACTTCTCTATAATTACTTTCTGTGAGTTATTTCCCAGTAAGTTGGAAGTGCTTAAAATGGCAGCTACATTTACTGATGCCTTTAATTTTTTATTTTTTTCCCCTCTGGAGAGACTATGGGCTACTTGCAGGAAGAAAACTATGCACAGCTGGCTCCCAGGGACAGGGGCTGTTCTTAGTATGTGTCATTTTATTTTTTTTAAGTTCAGATTCATTGCTGTTTTATAATTATCTCTGGCATACTGTTCTAAATGTCATAGCAGCATTTGAACTCTTTTTTATTATTAATAAAGATCAAGTGAAGTTTTTTCCTTTGGTTGGTTTTTAAACAAGTATGAGTTCTGTTAGGAAAAACTGTCTGCAGTGCTCTTAACTATTAAATATGATGCTATCTAATGTTTATTGAAGTGTTATCAGCAGAGGAGGTGCTGCTGATTTTTACAAAGCAGTACAAACTGGATTTCAAACTAGCTAGTGGGTAAATGTTGTCTCTGTGGGTATTTTATAGCAGTGTGCACTTAACGGGTAACAAACTGTAGCATTCTAAACTACAAAACATTGAGTTGAAGTAGCTAAATAGGAAAATGCAATGTTTGGTGACCACAGCTGCTTTCATTTCAAGACTTTTCTAAGAAATTTTCTCTTAAGGTGTTGGTTTGGCTGAATTATTTTTACTTTTTGAATTGAACTTTCCCTCTGGAATTTTTGGAGATGAGCCTCTCAAGTAATCACGTGTGTCATTTAAGCTCATGGTCTCATTCATCTGGGAAGAGAACAATTTTTTTTCATAATACTTGGGAAACTACTATTCCTTTAATAACTTTGTGGCTGTGTTGGTGTGGTCAACATCAGCCTTTTAGTTTGGGTCAGTGGTGTGTTGGTCAGGTGAATCCAATTATACCCCTTTCCATGCTTTGCTTCACGCTGCAGTGTGGTCTCAAAGTTCTTCAGCTGCATTCCTCTGATAAAATTAGATTGCAAGACTAGTCCAGCAGCATGCCTGATGTCCCTCAGGTGCTGATGGGCATCCAGTTTACAGGATTAAGCTAGAGATGGTCCTGACTAAAATCCCCAAAGCACTTAGTGAGAAGTAAGGTTTCTGCCTCGGGGCACTTTGTTCTTCACTGAACGCTTTAGAAGGAACCTACCTGCAGGCAGATTCAGAGATTTTTGAGATGCATTTGATGGATTTGCTGGCTTATGCTTTTAGAATATTGATTGCTACTTGTCCATTTGCACTTGATCAAAGGGAACTGCTCAAACTTAACACCTGAACATGTTTTCTCAAAATACATCTGGCTTTTTTCTTGGCAAAAAATATTTGCCATGCATATGACTGGAGAAAAATAAAGGGAGTTCAGCTAAATTCTTGTTTTGCTAGTTGCTTGGCAGAATACATTTCTGGTGTGCTGGAGAGTTGTGATATGTGCTGGATTTGGTGTAGTGAAGTGATAATGTTGAACTTGGACTAAGTAAGTCTGAAGCTAAATACGTAAGGAAGGAGCTGGAGCCCAAGACAGTAGCCTGGCTGATCTGTTTTACAGATTTAAAACTGTACTGAGTTGTTTACCTTAGTTTCTTGTTTCTCCTAACTCTAGGAATGACTACAGTAATCAGTTGTTGCAGCTTCCTGTAGAGTAAAAGCACTTGGGAGTAGTGGATGTATGTAGTAAATAGGGGAAGAAGGAAGCTCAGAACATGTAAATCTGTGCACTTCTGGACAGGATCATTAAGAAATGATGTGGCTTCTGCTGGTGAAGACTGCTGGTAGGACTTAATGTGTTGTTTTAGTGTTGAGTACTAGTTAAACCCTGGTATCAATGATTTGGGCTCACTCAGTCTGAGAACATGACAGTCCCAGAGTGCACAAAGCACTGTTTGTGTTCCTGGTAACATAATTATTATGTGGGTGTCCAGGGGCCCATGTGGAAGGGCAGAGGCTGTTGAAGTACATCTGTGAAAAATCTCTGAAACACTTGCAAGAGTCTTCAAGTCTTCAACCCTTTTCCAGGCCAGCTGCTATTGTTGGGTAGCACTGCACTGGAAAATCCAGTTCTGCCCCTTTGTTATGGTGGATCTGCTGCTTTGCAATAAGGAAGAATTCTCTTCTGCTAGATGGGATTTACATTAGAGCCAAAGTTATGGACCTCAGTGATGAGAACACACTCATGAAAAGGAGTTCTGATTTTAGATGTATGGGGTTTCTTGTAAGACTGCACATGACATTTTTGTTTTTAGGATTATGGCTTTAGTTTAAAATAAAACTCGGAAATACATATTTGCTGCTGTCTGCCTGGATCACAAGCATGTTACTCAGGGATCTAATTCTCTTAGTATATAGATCTGCACAGGTTTTAAATTGTAGAAGAGTTTGTTGTATTGTTTCAATGACAATTACCCTACAATTTAAACTTATTTTTGGTGAAGACTTTTATAACTTGGAGATGGTCTTTATTTTTTTCCTTCTACCCCTCCTCAGTTTAGCTTTCTAGTAGCTTTCAAAGCAAGTAATTTGATAATTAATTTAGGTAATTATTTTGCACTAACATAAAATGAAGATACTGCATCACCTCTGCCTCTCATTTCAAGTTGTAGGCATCTGCCTCCACCGTGTGGCAGTTCTTCAGAACTGCAATGAGAGGTTTAACTGGTAGTGAATGGAATATGGGAGCTGAGTTGTACTTCAGTTAGGAAGTGTATAAACAAACAGTACTGTGAGAAAATAGTGGTGCTCAAATGTCCCTTGAAGTGTTTTTTTGTCATAAAAGAAGAAAGCACAAAGGTGAGTTTACTGAACAGCTGAATTTGTGAGTAATTCAGACTTTTAAATATTGCATCAAGGAAATAGTTCCTAAACTTCATTTAAAATCTTGCCAGTGTTCACTCATCTCCATTTTGAGATGGATTAATTCACCAAATGATATTTTAGCAGGATATGCCACAATATCCATTTCCTATGTGAACAAAATTGCCTTTTTTCTGGTAGTTTGTGTACATGTGTAAAAATACAACCCTTGCATTAGTTTCCTTTACTTTGACAGTAGGTCACTACACCACAGATGAGTCTGCAAAACTATGCTGCTTAACCATGTTTAGGAACAATAAGCTGCTCAGCTGTTGAGTGAGTGAAACCAAAATAAGCTGGCTCACAAACAACTTGGAACTGGGAGCTGGTTTACTGAATTTTGGACTGCAGGTGAGAAGGCTCTGGAATAAACGTTCTAGATCTCTAATAAAAACATCAGTCCTTGGGTTACTCCACGGTTTTGTGGTGCTGCCTTTTTGTACTGGTTTGGACAAGAGTAAAAAGTGTTCTTTTGGTGTGGTGTGTCAAAATGCAAACTGTCAAACTTCTGCTAGTGTTTATAAATAAATGTTCAGTCAGTGGAGTTACCTTTACAAATGAATACATAATTAATAACTTTGTACAAAGTGGTTTTTGCCTTTATTAAGGAATGCTGTGATGCAGGTGTGTGGTCGTGTCATGTGTATGAACTGTGCTTCTGTCAACAAAATCACATTTTCCACTTTTCTGCAAGTAGAACAGGCCTTGAAATCAGGAGAATGTCCGAGAAGCTGTAAATTGTGGTGTCCTGTGTCATCAGATGTCTTGATTCTTCAAGTTTGTCAGTTTTGTAAGTGAACTTTCAGCTTAAATAAAGAGTTTATTGCTGATGTAAGCAGATGCAGTTAAAGTGACCCCCAAAGTCTGGTCTTTGTGGATGAATTGTGGGTTTTGTTCATTACAGTCCTTTGCATGAAGTTGGAGATTCTTTTCTGGTTAGAAACATCATGTAAGTGAGGAATTGCTCTGAACTGTCACTGTTTTATTGTTCTCAGTTGTTTATTCCATCAGATTTTGGTATAGTTTACTGCAAAAATCAGAACTTATTATGAGCATATCACTCATAGGGATGAACTGATTTTCAGGATGAAAAATTGACAACTTTTCAATGATATTTTTTCCTCTCTGTTGTGTATGTCAGGCACCTAATTTTTGGGTTCTAGGATGTTAACTGGTGGTTGTTCTTTTGCCAAAACTGTTTTCTCCTGGCAACTAAATGTGTATTACGGTTATGAAGTTGTCTATAATGACAAAAAAAAGCACTGTAAAATGAATTTTTTAAGCTGTTTAGATATTTTAATATATTTATAACATACATTATAAATTCAACCAGAATCAGTTTCCAGCCTCCTGCTGAAAAATACTCATCAATCCAGACTGCAACAGAAGTCAGCCCTAAAACTGTCATTAAAAAAAGGTTTCTTTGCTGCAAAGTAACCATCTTCTTTTGCTCTACATGGTTGCTCAGCTGGTGAGTGCATTGACTTCCTGGGCTGTCTGACAGAGTATTCTTAGCTCCCCTTTTCAACTTTGCAAATGTGATTTCTTCCCTGTGTAGAATTGCACCACGGATGAGATCCTGCTGCTGACTTCAGTGTTATTCCTATGCCCTTATTTAGACTTGCCAGCTTTCCAATTTCTAGCAAATGCAGACTCTTTACACTGAGAAGTATCAAACAGCTTTCCATCCAGGTAAACAGTGGAATTGGGAGAGAATGGCTTGGAGCATCTTTCTAAAAATTCATGTTATTCGCAAAGACATGCATAATTAAGAATCAAAAATGTACTTTTAATTATGTTGTTAAGGAGACAACTAGCCTAATAGACACATAATGATTAACTGCAATAGGAGTGTTTCAGGGGAGTGGGTGGCAGTAGTGGCTGTCTCTTCACCTTTGACCATTTAGATGGTCAAATTTAGATGCTGCTGAGCATCTTAGTAGTTGAGCCTTGAAATGTTTTGGGTTTTTTTTTTTCCAAATCTAAATAAGAGTTGCCTGTGGAAAAGGTCCTGAAAGATAGTTTATGATTCATTATCTCGAGTTGGAAGGGACACATAAGGATCCTGGTACTGCAACTATGGCACTAGTACATGTTTTAACTGACTACTGCTTGCAGTACAGTGGTGGCAGCTGGTGCTCTGTGCCCCAGGAGATGAAAAAACAGTTTGCTTAGGTGAATTAAAATTGTGGTAGCTTGTCCCAGTGTGACTAGGGAGCAGCTGCCTATCTGCTTTATTTCTAGAAGGCTTTTGTGGCATCTGGCTCCAGATGGGCATACAAGGAACCTTGAGAGATGTGTGTGTATGCCAGAGAGTCAGGGTGTCACTGGTGCAATATATAATGTGACAAAGACCAGGTCAAGTATTGTTAATCAAAAATGAAGAGTGAAATTTGTCAGGCGTGAAAAATAGTTTGAAAAAGTGATTGGAAAACTTTCTACTTGAAAAATATCACCAACCTACTTGTAAAATACAACAAGTATTGGAAGCTCATGTTCTGATCTCTTCTGCCATCTCAGATGTGTTGGAAAAGTTTAAAATTCTGGCTTAAATTTAGCTTTCACGTGTAGCAATGGTGCACTTACCTATGAACCACAGAAGTTAATCAATAGGAGTAGAAAACTGTTATTCTTAAAAAAAAATGAAACAAACCCAAATCCCCAAACATTTGTTGCATATATAGACCTCAGGTTTTGGGTAGGACTGATGATTGGCCAGATCATTTGCTGTTAACTGCGTTCGAAGAGTTTATTGCAAATCTAGTTGTTCTTTTCTGAAGTCTTAAAATGTAATAGTTCCTATTCTGTGCTTTTTACCATATGAGTGTTTTCTCAAACTTCTGTCTCCTAGAGCCAGTGAGAATCTTAAAACTGAAATCTCCAGCTAGGCAATGACAGGACTAAAATAGTTGGTGAGTTTGACAGTGTGTTAAGTGATTCGTGGATATATTTAATTATTTTAATCATAACCTCATAGAAACAAATGTACTAATCACATCCAAGAAAATTCAGTAAAAATAGGGTAAACCTCACAAGCTACTGGAAAAAGGCCTCAGGTTTTCAGCACAAGTTCTTTCCTTTATTGCTGGGTCAGTGTTCAGAGATTCTCTGATCACATCTCAGGCTGACCTTGGCACAGCAGGAAAAGCCTTCTTTGATAGGAAGAGACACCAATACCTTTCAGTTCATCTGATAAACCAATGAATTCTTTTCATACATTTTAATTGCCAAGATTCTAGGCAGGGAAAAGGTCACGTGGGTCTTCGCCATGCAGGGAGAAAAAGCGTGGGAATAGTAAATCATAAAAGATGATGGCTGAGGAGCTTTAGGTTACCATTAAAATGTGTGTTTCCAGAGTTCCACTGTTGTGTGGGAAGGACCTTGCTCTTCCAGGAGAATCTCTGTCTAGAACCCAGGGATCTCCTCTCTTAATTTGCTGAAGATTGTCTTCAGAGAAGTACTCTTCTAAAAACTGCAATCTTTTAAGTTCTGTGTGGAGTTGTGAGACCTGGGACACAGAACGGTTTGTACTGGTGCCTGCGCTCTCATACTGGTCTTAGACTCTCACTCTTGTCAGAGTGCCTTTGTTAAGCACTGCAAAGACACTTTGGAAGAAGTGGGTACTGCCCTGCAGAATTTAAAACCTGGAAATGTGAAATTGGTGGCAATTGGGGTCTTTGTAGATATGGAAATTATTGAGCTTAAAGATTAAACTGCTGGTTCCAGGATTACATGGTGGATCTGGAGCAGCAGAACGCCTGTAGATCATGGCTTAGCAGTGTAATAAAGAGCATCTTAATTTTCTGCTCATGTCACTATGGAACTGGCAAATTTATTTTATTTTAAGAGGATTCAGTGTTGGGCAGCTTCTGCTAGAAAAGAGTGGTTAAGGCTGTATTAGTGCACCTTCTTTCTTGGTACGTGAACATACAGAGGTGGAAGTGCCTGCTCCCATCTTCTCCCATCTTCTCCCATCTTTCCCCCCTTTTGTGCTTGCTGTGCGTTTGCCAAGAGGAACCCAGATTTACTGAGGGGGCAGAAATAATGAGCTCCTGCTACATTTTACCTTGTCATCTCCAAATGCTGTAGCACCTCTCATCATCTAAAAGTCAAGGGCTGCAGGCAAATGTTGTCACTGCAATGCAGCCATTTTTGTGTCATAATGGCAAAGAGGAGAATAGAAATAGCAAAGAAGGGGCTGGTGTGTCATGGAGCAGTAGCAAACATTACATGCCTGAAGGTTGTCCTACTGTCGTGGAGAAACAATAGGAATCTCTCAATAAAAGAGAACAAAAGAATCTTGTGTTATGCAACAGCAAAGGGGGGAAAATGCCCCCCATAGCTGAAGTGTCAACTGCACAGTACAGCTTCTGTGAGTGAGGGGGAGAAGGCTTGTTGTATTCCCTCCTAACAGAGGGTCATGTTGGATTGAGATTTAACTGGCCCAGCTACCCTTACAAAAATGAGATCTATCCCAATATATGCATAAAGGATTTCTTAATTTTTTTTAAAGCATAAGTTTGGTAGGAACGTTTTGGTGGATTGAGATTTTGGTGACAAGTAGAAGTGATCTATCAAATTTTCCTTCCTTTCTTTTTCAAACCCTCTCAGATTTTAATAAAATGTGCGAATTACTATATGTATTTTCTTCCCAAGGACAGGGAATGTGAACTTCAAATGAGCATCTTGGCAGCAGGAGTGTAGCCTGTACAAAAGCCAAGTGTGCATGTGGACCACAGGCCTTGCAGGCCTTGGCCTCTGGAGGGGCCACGTGGCTTTGGAAGTTGGCAGAGATGATGGCAAAAAATAATGAACTCATGACCTGGCATTTTGAGGCAGAGCAAGAAACTCAGGTATTGATCAGAATATTTCCAATTGGGATCCCAGAAGTGACTGCTGCAGCTAAGATTTCACACGCTCTCTCTTACTGGCAGCCTGGATTTAGAAAAAAAGATCTCTGCAGAAGATTCCTAGGATGAGAAAGAACTTTGTGAAGTGTAAAAAGGACACCAGGCCTTGCAACACCAGTGCTGGTTGGGGTAGTCTTACCTGCTGAGTGCCTGCACTCACACATTTTTCTCCTTGACATTTTCTGGTCATACACATTAGCCTTGCTTCTCCTACTCACTAGAAATATGAGTTAGAAAATGGATGTCACTTGGTATCCAATAGTGACTTCAAAAAAGTCTAATTCAAGATTTAGGTCCTTCTAATAGTGGTGATATTAGACTTATTTTTGGACTGCAGGTCCTATGTAATTTAGAAGAGATAAAGAAACAGATCAAACTAAAACTCTCACATTGTGTTTAAAAATCAGAAATTAAAAAATATAGAAACAGATTGGCATGGGTGTGACAATATCTGTTGTTGTGTTGTAAATAACTTTATACAAAATTGAGCTAAATAACGTAAACTGTGTGTGCATCTACTCCTTTAGTCATCAGTTTAGTGATCATATTTAAGTTTATATTTTCTTTCATCAGATTTTGGTAGTGTAAGCTCTTGCTTTGCTTCTGCATCACCACGAGGGCACACAGAACCTAATTCTTCAGTGGACTGAGTCCTATCCCAGGTAAGGATGGTAGAGGAAACAAAACCAGATAAAACCCTGCAATGGTGCAAGAGTCACCATCTCATGTTGGTTTACAAACTGGATATCAAGCTGACTTAAAAGACAGGAACAGTTTGTTTTGTTGTTCTTATTTTATGATGATGGTCTAATTCTGGGTTTTATATTAGTAATATCAAGGAGACTTTCTCAGTATTGCTAGTATTTGAAAAACAAAATTTATTCTTTGTTGTTGTTTTTAAATGGGAAATCTGCTTTTGGCCCAAATCAAAAGCCAAGTATTTGATTAAATCATAATTGGCTGTAATTGCCACTCATAAATCCTTGCCTACCAGACACAGTTTTACTGGAGAAAAGTGGAATGGGCTCACCTAACGAGACTGTCAGGTACTTTTGTCATGTAATGCAGTAGAACAGCTCATTCCTCAATTGTCTGTCCTTCTAGTGCTGCAAAGAGAATCCTTCTGGTCGTGGAAATACAAGGCAAGTTTACAAAAATGTTCATTTATTAAATTCTAAAATACTTTGATGTTCAAGAGAAAACTTATAATTCAAAATGTGATTTATGTTCTGTTATCTCATGTCTGGCTGAACTGGTTTGGAAATACTGTCTGTGTTTCAACATGGAACACCCTGACAACAGCCCTGGATAATACTTTTTATTGGCAACGATCAGTTCAGGTTCATGTTGAGCCAGTCTGAGGATGAAGGTCCTAGTTCAAGGAAGGAATATGCAAGTTCTTAGGATATCTCCATTTAGAAAATTATTCAGAGATATGTTGCCTCTAAATAATGTGTTTAAATAATATGGACTTTAGTGAAGGTTTCACAGGAGGCCTTGAGATTGCTGAATAGAAAAAACCACCAGTAAACATCAGAAATATGTTAAACTGAAATACAATTTTTGGATAACAAGAAAAAATATTAATATTTTTGTCTTTTTTTCTTTTTGCATTCTAACTGTACTGGTAATACAAAACTTGCATATGCTTACATGAATTCATGTAAAACTACCTTATGTAGTTTTCAGATGCAAAACCTGGCTTGCAAAATAATGTACACAAAGCAGAGATTTGATTGCAGTCTTCAGTAAAAATTAGCAAAAAGTGGTTTATGTAAAAATTCAAATTTTTTTTTGTTTTGTTTGTTTTGTTTTGTTTTGTTTTTTGTTTGGTTTTTTGTTTGTTTTTAGGTTTTTGTTTTGTTTGTTTTGTTTTGGTTTGGTTTTTGTTTTTGTTTTTTGGTTTTTTTTGTTTTTTTTTTTCCTGTTTGCAACCTGAATGCAAGGTGACAGACTACTTAAGCAGTGTTGTTTTACCTAAAGTGTGTGGCACAGGATCTACTCTCAAGCTACTGCATTTTAAAAGCCATCCAGCAGTGGGTTAAAGTAAGCCAGGTTAGACTGGAGAAACCAACTGTGTTCTATCATTAGCCCTTGTTCATTAGTTTTAACGTTTCAAATTGGAATGCCACCTGGGTGAGACTGCATTGGATTATTTTCTGCAGTGCTGTCTGTCTTAATGTGGTGCTGACTATTATTCTTGCATCTACAGAATGCAGACTGGCACGAGTGTGAAAGGCATAATTCTCATTACATGTGCAAAGCCAGGCAGCCAGGGAAACAAGCTTGACTAAATGCTTGCATTTCAACCAGTGGTGCAGCAAACTAATGTTGGTTCTGAAAATGAAAACTGTTTCATCAGCTGAAAACACTGTGAGCTTTAAGAATCAGTGTTTATAGAAAGAAACCGAGGACAATGTTCATCAAGTTAACCCTCTTCAGTTTAAAAGCATCAGAAGGAAAATCCCTGTGCATAATGAAGGTACTTTTGACTAATAACAATTACTGATTTTATGCTGAAGGACACGTGTGGCACTTTCATTTTGACTTGATGCATTCCTTGGCAGCAGCAGCCAATAAAAATGGATAGAAATGTTCAGTACCAGTGGCTGTTTCAAGGACTCCTGTAGGTCATTTTTTCCAAATATGCTTTAAAGCTAAGTAAGTTGCATCAGCAGAGTCTCAGTTGTCCTTGAGAGCTTTAGTACCAACTTAGAGCTCCTCCCTTTCACCTCAGGATCTAATGGTCCCTCTGTATTTGTGGGCTGGCAGTACTCTTGTTTGGAGCCCTGCCCTGCTCTTGCAAACAAGCTATACCCATTTTCACTGCTCAGCTTTTATAGCTCAAAAGCATCTTCATCTATTTTTGTTTTTCTTTCCAAATGCCCACAGAGTGCATGGCTGTTTATTAGTGTGTGTGACAGCTTAAATGGCCCTTGTCAACAGTGCCCAGTTAAAGAAGTGTCAATCTTCATTTGTGACATTGAAACAAAATGATCTCGAAACAAAAGTCTCATGTATTCCTTAAAATATAAAGTTATATCTCTGGAATATATTCTGTGAGGCTGAAAACAATTCAAAGAGTAATTTGTGCTCTATAGCAGATGAATATGGAATAAAGAATGTTAAGATTTTTAGAACTTTTCTTTGGAAGACCAACTTGTGCTAACCAGCAAAGTTCTGGCCCCACTTGAATCCCAGTGGTTATAACAACACTGTTTGACAAAAGTAGTTATGACATAGAGTAAAGGGAGTAGCATTAGAAAAAGGAATATGTGTCAAATGCAAAATGAAGGGGAAGAGAAAAAAGAAGAGAAAAAAGGGGGTTAATTTCTAGCAGTTCCAGCAATATTTCTTTCCTGGAACATTGGCTTTTTTTAAATTCTTAGTGTTTTTTAAATAGAGAAAGGAACTCTGCCACCACTGAAACTAAAGGGTAAAACAAAGGGGTTAAACACTAATTCCTTGCATGATCAGGGTTTGATCCTTACAGTCCTCAAACACTGCTGACTGTGCTCTGTGGGGAAATCAGATCTGCAAACTCTAAAAATAATGATTTGCCTTTGTTTTTCCTACATAGCTTTGTGAATAACTACTGAAATCAAGGATGGATTCAAGACTACAGTGTTCAGTAAAACAGTGTGTGGGGGAAGTGGGAGCAAAGGATCTGCTTCCAGAATAGTTGATATGAAGCTTAAGTTGGGAAACATCCAGGGAAAATGTTCTGTGTGTGTGTAGGCACAAGGAGTGCAGTAGTGTTTCCCAGATGTATTTTTTTGGTAAAAGTTTAAGCATGGAAAAGGATTTCTTGAACAAACCTTTGTCCACCTATTTCAGTGTAAACCTGTTTGGTATGTGCAGGTAAAATCAGCCTCAAAGATATTCCATCTTTCTTACACTCTTACTGTTCTCTCTCTTGACAACACAACTTCAGGCTGTTTATAGATCATTCCAGAGGAGAGAAATACTTTGCTTACGTGGAGAGAGAGCATGCATACTTATTAGAGTATCAGTCTTTTTGAAGCAGATAGAGCAATTAAAATTATTTCATCATTATAATTTATGTGCATAATATGTGTATAATTTATGTGTAGACAGCAGAGGAAAAAAATCCCTTACTGGGGAAGTAGGGCTTAGAAAATTGAGAGGTGAGCTATCGGTGTGAGAGGTGACTGCAAATTTCTGTTTCATACTTTCCCTTTTCCTGTTCACTGTTGTTATTTTATGAGCCTACTTCTGTGGAAAAGTTAGTCCTAACCCAGACCTCTTTAGAGGAGAAGCCTGAGGATTAGAGTGGCAGTGCAATGACCTGTGTGGGGAAAGAATTTGAAATATCCTGCATGTACCGTGTCCTGTGGCTTCCTAGGACAAGGGGGGTTACTTGATTTTCTTTTTTTTCTGGTGTATTTTTCAGCACTCAGTGATGTCCCTTTTGATTGCTAAACAGTAGTTTAGTTTTAAGAGTTCACCAACCAAATACATAAATCCATGAGATCCAAAGATCTTGTCATGGCTCTGTTAGGGTGTCCCTGTCCTGGAGGTTTCAAGACACAGCTAGAACCACTACTGATACAAGGCTTTCATGGAAATCCATAGATTGTCCTGTAAGCCTTTATTAAACTGGAGGAAAAGGTGACCTACTTGATGAATAAAGGATGGACTGTGCTGGGCAGGCTGGAAAAGGTCAAGGAAACACTATAGCTGTTGTCTTTAAACATATTAAAATACTGCCCTTCAGCACATTTTTTATGGTGGTCTGTAGCCCAGAATTAGAGCAGTGTAAGATAACCTTTCATCCCATCCCTTGCCTTTTTTTTTTTTTTCTTTCTTAGTTTTCTTCTATTTTTCTGAAACAACTCTCCCATTTTCCAAGGTGTTTCAAAAAATGCAGAAATGTATTTTAGGTGAACTGGCATCCATACTCAATGAACAAAGTCTCTGATTTAGGAAAATATTCAAGACATGAACATCTTTCATTTACAAAATTACTTGTCTTTAGGTCAGGACTCTGGGCTATGAAAATTATGATTTATTGTGCTTCTTGGTTTTCAAGTAACTTTGTTTTAAAATAGGTAATTGTTTTTGTTGTAGTTGTTGTTTGAAGGGCACTGGGTATCTGAAGAAGCTGCCTTAGGTGTAATAAATACATGCACAGACAACCAGTGTGTGAACATATATTATCCTTTGTCTATGGGAACAGTAAACAGTGACTATGTGGTGTGTTAAGACCTAAATTAGTCTTTTGTGCCACTGGAATTTTTTACTTTAATGAAACATCAATTCACTTGGCATTTTTATGAACAGCCACTGTTTTTCTTTCTTTCTTTCTGGTGAAGCAAAAATCTTACAGGGCTGCACCTTACTACCTTTTTTACTTACTGTTTTTGGCGTGTCCTGGTGGCTTTGAAAAACCAATTTACTTCCCATTTAACTTCTCCTGCCAACTTGACTAAAAACGACGCGATTGCCTGCAAAAATAGAATAAAGGCACAGGTGAGGAGAAAATCATATTAGAGAACATGCAGGTTAGAGCAGAGAGTGACACAGCTGAGGGAGCAGGGGCTGTTGTCACAGCTATAAAAACAGCTGTATTGAGTTGCATGTAGTATAATATTACAGTATAAATATAGTATAGTCCGAAGTATAACAGGAAAGCAGAGCAGATGAAACTGGAGAATTTCAGCTGTGCCACTCAAGGCAGCTCTGTTGCACTGGGTGAAATTATGGTAACTTTTAATAAATAAGGCTTCCCTTTGAGGTACTTGCTGAAATGTGACAACCTTCTCAGCAAAGCTGTGAAAACTAGAAATATCATTAAATGTGGCTGGTTACAGCAGCTCTGCAGGGGTGCAGTGAACAAATGGATTTATTTCCAAGGGAGGGAAGGAGTCCCTTAGCTTTGCCCTAGGGCTTTGGCTTAGGATCTGATTCTGTAAAATTCAGAGTGACTTTAAAAGTGCTAATAAAACACAACTCCTCCTTTAAGTCTGTGTCTATATCACCTTTTGAGAATTTTCAGTAATGGTTTCACAGCTTTTCTTATGAATCCTAAAACAATCAGGCTCCTTCTTCCTTTTGTTTGAGAAGGATTTAAGGCTTTAGTTGGGTTCTTATGAATGTTACTGATTATTGCACTGCACTGCAATTGCTGTTTAGCTGCTGTGTTTTCCAGTGATAGGGTATTTGAACTTCAGAAATGTAGTAATAGTGACCTTCAGGATGCTTTAGGAAAGACCAAAACCTTGCAGTGATAGATGGAGGTAGCAAACAGGGAGAAATAAGCAGTCATACTGGTGTGACTATTGCTTTTAGAGCAAAATTCTCATTCTGTTGCAATATGAACCACAAAACTGAGCTGCTCAGTGAAATGGTGACATGCCTTTAGTTTTCTCTTGGGTCACTAGTAAAGAGCAGAGAATGTGGTACATGTGTATAGCCAGTTCAGTCTCTGTTATGTCAGGGAACACCACAGGTTAACAAGAAGAGCAAAGCTGTATAGATGTTTTTCACAACTGAGGGGCAACTCAGGCTGTGTAGTTTCTGTCCAGTTCATCTGGAGATTAACAAATTACAGCTGCTGCAGACTTGAAATTTATTTGCAATGGTGGTAGATGTAATTCTGTAGCCATTCTTCCCAAAGCCTAATTTCCTATTTTTTGTATGTTGAATGCAAATCCAAATGCTTGCTCTGCGGAAACATGGGTGCAGAAAACAGATTTTAGTTAAACTTCATTAAAGTTTTAAATAGATGAGTACTATAAGGCATTCTTTTTAAAGTTGGACAGCAGATGATTTCATAATTTCCTTCAGATTAGGAGTAACTAGTTTATAATAAAGCCAGGAAAAACAATCAGCTTTAAAATTGAGGTTATCTACTCCTTTATTCGCTGTACTACCTACTGTTTGATGAAGATGAATCAATTCACCCCACGTTCTGTTCTGCAAATACAGAGGCTATGAAAGCTTCTTAATCTAAGTCTGAAATACTCTTGCTGTTTCTGAAATGGGAGCTGCCACAGCTTGTCACTGAGTAGATGCACTGGGCTCATCCTTTTTCACTCTGTAAGATCTGTAGCTTTCCCCTTAGCAGAATTGGCCAAATTGTTTGCAGTGTGAATTTGCTTAGTGAGGACTCTGTGTACTGTGCCTGCATTTAGTGAACTCCTTCCACCAGTCTGGGAACTGGGAGGGTGTTGGCCATGTGGAGGGTTAGGAGGATTGATTGTGTCGGGATTGTGGTTTTTGAAGGAGATGAAGGAACTGGTGCTGAGCATCCTTCCCTCAGAGTTTTTCACTGTAATAATCCACAGCAAAACCTGGCGTTCTGATTTTAAAACTAAATATTTTAGTATAAACTCACCTTGAAGAAGGCGGAACCTTCCTCAGTTTTAAACTTCGGGTTGACAGAGTTTCTTCTTCACAGAATAATTTAGTCCCTAAGTTCTTGAGAACCGTAAAGCCCAGACCAAGCAGTGATAGCTCACTTTATTTATCGAGGCAAATTAGATAATAGGAACTTAGGTGTTGCTTTTTTTTTTTTTTTTGGCAGCTTGAAGGTCTTTCAGTCTTTTCAGTTTTTATAGATAGCTAGATCAGGGATCTATACCAGTTTAACCCAAGACAATGACTCTCCTCCACGATATGCTGTAAAGTGTTTCATACTTGCTGTCCTCTGAAAATGCTCTGCACTACTGGATCTGTAGGTTGCTGTTGAACTTTGAACTAGGAGTCAGTGGATAAAACCTCACTGCTGAGACTCTTATTTTCCAAGCAGCATTCAGAGGGAGCTGGAACTGGGCAACCAAGAGCTTATTGGAGTCCCAAAGTGAGTGGCAGTGAGTGAGCCCTCAGCCTGTAGCCACAGGCCTCTGTCAAACAGCAGAGGAGAGCCCTGAAAGCAGCACAGCAATCTGGCAAGAGGAATTTTTCTAACAGCAGGGATGGAATCTTAAAAAAAAAAAAAAAAAAAAAAAAAGGAATAAAAAAGGTTAAAAGATAACTTTTTTTTTTTTTTCCAGCTGGGTACAACTAGCACAGAAGGTCCTGGGAGGTGGGCATGGTGATGGAGGTTAAAAGGCATTTTGCTCTTTACTTTCACTGTGGTTTGAAATAGTTCTCTGTGGAGGGGGGACTTACCACCAGGATTTTGTGTTTGTCAGCTTTTTGAGGGAGAGACATGAGCTACAGAACGACCTCAGGAGAGGGCTGGTGATGGTGGAACATTATTCCCCTTTCCTTTCTGGTATTTATTGGAGGTCTCGCGTCTGTCGCTCTCCGACTCAAGAACTCACGTTTCACTCCTTCCAAAGAGACTGTAATCAGTAGTAGCCCACTGAGCTAATTGTTTGCTTGTTTCTGTGTTTTGAAACAGCAAAATGAAGAGAGAAATGGAAAGAGGCAGGCTGCCTTCTTAACAGAGTCCCAGAAATAAGTTATTTTCTGTGTGCTGAACAAGCCTGCAGCCTGAGTCTCTTTTCTCTGGAAGTGACATATTAGTCTCCAAGTTCCTTAGGAAAGAAGAAAATTACTGGCCAATGGGGCCATTTATTTTTGTTTCAGTGTGTTTAAGGAAAAAGAAACACAGTAGGTATGGTCTGGATCAAAATGAGTAGCTCACTCTAAATTCCCCCTCCCTCCCCTTCCTAATTCACAGAACGAATCCCCGTGGTGGTATTTTAAGGATGCTGCTCTAAATTTTGTTGCCCTTCCAGTTAAAATAAAATATAATTTTTTTGCAACTGTGAAGGAATTGGGTGTATAGAACTCCATGAAATAATGGATTCATAGTTGAATAGCTCTCTTAGCTATTTCTCTATTGCACCCAGGGACTCAGCTGCATATCAAAGAGCAGAAATTCATACATAGGTTATTCTTTGACCAAATTTACTCCTTTCTACAAAGAAACCTGCAAGTAAAAAAAAAGTAGATATGATTCATGTTGAGTAATAGAGCAGTGGCTAAGAAGATATTACACTCTAAATTTTTAGTAATCAAAATGCATGAGAGGAACAGAAGGGATGGGGTGGGGGGAAAGATGTGAAGAGGTGAATTAACCTGTCTCAAACAATGTAGTGGTAAAGCTGGACTATTCCTCAAGATCCAGTGTTTCTGTTGCATTTTGAGATGTATTTGTTGGGGTGACCTTGCAGAACTATTCCCCCAGGTTGGAGCTTGGGTCACTCTTTTGTATGGCAGTAGCAGTAGTAAATTGGTTATAGAGTTCCTAAGCTGCTTGCTGTTAGATGTGAAAGGAACAAACCTCTAAGTGTTGTAGGCTTGTTGTAGGCTTTCAGATTTCTTTCATTATTTCAGTGGTCTTTGCATGCCCTTGAGTGTAATTTTTTTTTCTGTGGAAGAATTCAGTTGATGAGCAGTATTTTTTTTCTGCTGCTGAGAATATATATGTTTTTAAATGCAGAACTGGTATATTTAATATATGTATCATACATACTTGTGTATATTATGTATCTATCAGAATTACAGCTAAATGCAGCCCTATCTTAAGTAGATGAAGAATGAAGTCCATATTTAAGCACCATGGGTCTCCTTTGCGTGCATTGTGACCTCTGGCTTCCCTCCAAGTCTGTGCTGATCACACTTCAAACACCTTACTGAGTGCACTGAGATTTTACATCCATGTATATAAGCATAAAAAGTCTAGATAAAGTCTGGAAATCCATGTGGAAATTGCATCTGAACTCTTGGCAAGCAGCCAGAGCAAATCTGTGAGAAAATGAATATCTTTTTTTTCCCAGGGAGCTGGGCAGTGTTTGGTATTCAGGTCTCTCCTGGGCACTTAGAGATGCACTTACATGCAGTAGAGCTTTAATTGTGTATTTCCCCATTATCCTTAGCTCTAAATTTGTCTTCCAGCAGCAGTGCTACATGCTGAGAGTCACGGGGCTTTTTACACCCATGTCCATGACAATGTCTCCTTTAATGAAATACCTTGTGTAATGAATAGTTTTGTTTTAGAGCATGATGTCAGCAGCAGGAATGGGGAGTCCAGTTCTCCAGCCTCCCAGCTGAGCACTTAATTAATAGGCCCAAACTGATGCTTTGTCAGCTCAGAGCAGCCAAAAGCACTTTGTGTTTTATTCCTTCTGGCTGTGATTTCAACCTGGATCATGTCAGTGTTCCATCTGTAGCTGTGTATTCTGATAGGCACGTAAGGGTGGCAGGATAAGAGATGTTTGGAATGATAATCACTCATATTTCTATCCAGTGTGTGTTTCCTCCAGGTCCTGCACTCGGTGACTGCTGACTCATTGCTGTACAATTTTGGTTGGATCTCTGAATCCCTTCTGAGTGCCCTCAGTCTTGTAAACCCTGGAAGCTGTTTTGTGCTTGCAGCAGCAGTAGAGTCTCTCAGCCTCTGGAGATCTCTCCCTATATGCTGCCAGTGTCAAGACTAAATTATGGACCCATACCCACCAAATTCTCCACTGAGATAAAGCAGCTGGCAGAGAGGTCTTGTTTCTGCTTACAGAGGTGTTTCTTAATAAGCTCCAGCAGATCTAGGAACAATTGGATCACTAGAGAGTTTCTCAAGGGGGCACTTGAAAGATTATGGACGCTTGAATTTTCAGGATTGATTTTCATGCCTGCAGGAGGCAGAGTGGGGTAGGATTTCAGTCTTTCCCTGGATGCTTCTTGCTTTACCTCTCTTTCTCTCCCTGTGAACTTGGTGTAACTGAAGGAGGAGGGAAGGAGAGGGCAAAGACACTCAGCAGAAATCAGTCAACTACAATAAAAACACAGAAATGTTTTAAAGCTGTCTTTACTGCTGAGACTGGAGGGAGGAAAGGATTTTGAAATTGTTAATAGGGCATCAGAGCTATTGCAGAGTCTGGTTGTCCCTGGGTTTTGAATTCCCAATCAGATTTTTGAAATAGTGTAATATTTCATGTTTGATTTCAGCCATTTTAATCTCCAACAAGGAGGAGGAATCCAGGGCAATGGTGCCAGCTGAACTGTGGATGAATGCTGGGGCTGGAGATTGTTTTCAGTGGCATTTGCTGCAATAGCCTGGGATTGCCAGGCTGGATGCTTTTCTCCCTGTTCAGAGCCCCTCTCACCAAGATCAAAGGAAATGTAGCTTTCAGGTACTGCTGTCACTGAGAAATGGTGTAAGATATTACTTAACTCTGTTCAATTGTTTATTTGGCCAGTAGTGTAAAGAGCTACTGTGGTTTTGATCCAAGAGTGACTTGCCCACAGCCTAGAAGGGGAATAATGGGGTGCATGGGCAGAACTGACTTTGAGTCCCTGACCACTGGCTTAGAGGCAAGACATACAAATGCAAGGAAGAAGGGTTGCAGGAAATTCCAGGCATGCCAACCCTTGCTGCTTTATCTGTAGCTCCAATTGCTGTGATGCCTAGGCTGTTTTACAGGGAAATTCAGTCTTTATGATGTGGTCTCCTGGGAGTTCTTAAGCAGACTTTTCTGTTCCTCATCCTCAGTAGTCGTGTAAACTCTTAATGCCTGCTTCTCAAAGGTCTAAATTTAAATGTAAAACCTGTGAATATAGTAATTACTTTCCTCATGTCTTTGCAGACTTGCTGACAAAGCATTCAGGGACAGAGAAGGCATAAAATGAACAAGCAGGTGATAGGCATGTTTTTATGGAATTCAAAGTGCAGTTGTTGCTTCTGTCAGCTGAAAAGTTGTGTCTGAAAGAAACTACTAACCGAAATGCAAGAGCTAGATAAATTTAAATGTAGAAGTATAATATTCCTCTTCCCCTTCTTCCCTTCTGTCCTTGTAAAAATAAGATGTTTGGGCATTTTGGATAGTTTGATGTCACTGTGTCAGGGCTTGGAGTTTCAAGCTGTGTATGGTTTTTGTGATTAAAACCAGCACCAAAGTATGGACTAGAAATCAGGTGAATTTTTTTTCTGGTAAACCAAGAAAAAACCCCACCTCAATGGCAGAAATTATTTTACTCCTGGAGTCAGAATGTATATCCATATGGCCCATTTAGGATTCACCCTGAGGATCCTCTGGGGATTTCAGGTTACCTGCAGGGCTTGAGGATTATGTTACTTTTTATTTTTGTCTTTTAGGACCCAGGATTTTTTGGTGACAGAATCATACTAAAAATTTATATAAATTCTCCTAAATCTGATGGTGACCTTGTAAAATTAATTCCCTAAACAGCTGGATTTGAACCATTTCAGATTTTAAAACCTATGCATTTTGACACAGTGCTTCTGCCTGAGCTTAGGGGTGGAACAAGCAGCCTGTACCTGTGGGCAGCATTGGCTTTTCCAGAACTTGCTTTATCAAGTGCCCAGAAGATGGTGCCATGGTGTTGGTTTTGACTACAGGAATGCTGAGATCTGGAGATTTCCCTTAGGTTGAAATGAAATGAAGTAATTTCATATTCTCTGATCAGAATGTAACACTTTAAAAAAAAAAAAGAATTTAAAAAATAACTGTAGAGGTAATGTGTGTTTTTGCTGCAGAAAGCAGTTGGATTTGATACACATTTCTCAAATACCTCCCCTGTCCTTATAAATGCTTCTGAAAGCCAATTTTTTAGGGAAGCCATGACTTTGCTTAATCCCTGTATGTGGAGAAGTGCAGTCATTGTCACCCATGGCTATTGCAGCTGCTGACCTGGTGGGGTTTGGCACCTTTGCCTCCTGCAAGGAACAAAAATTGCTTAATGCTGTGTCTATAGTAGGCAAATCAGTTCCTAGCAGAGTATGTCTACAGTTTAAAACCAGTTGGTAGTTTAAAACCAGCTAATTTCTACCCCAAATAGTAATTTCCTGATGTTAATACTCAGTGCCAGGCAAGGCAGCTCTGTATTTCCACTTAATGACGATTAATTACAATTCGTTAGAAGGCTGTTTTTTGCACAGATAAATAAACAGTCTGCCTGTTTGTTCTTGGTGCTGCCCTTCTCATACAAATCAAAGGGTTCATTTGGGGCTGGTAATTGCAGGACAAAATGCTGGCCAAAGCAAAGTTGAGCAACTTTGTACCCAACAGGCTGAGATACCACTTGTGTGGATGAGCACAGTTGGTTACATCCCCTTCACAACTCCTAGGCAAAAAAACCTCCAACAAACAAACAGATAACCCCCACATGTTGTGTTGGGTCACAATTAGCAGAAACCACAGTAACAAAGAGTCTTACTAGCAGAGCAGTGCAAAGATCATATAAATTAGTTTTTCTTCCCTGATTCCCTTAAGATGTGCCCACCAATTTGTCAGAGCTTCTGGGAGGCTGCAATGTTGAAAAATGCATGCTGAGAAATGGAGAGAAGTTGTACAGCTCTGCAGAGAATCCTTTGCAGCAGATGTTTGCTGCTTCTATGGTCTCTTTTACTCCATTTCTGAGTAAGTCACACAAGTTGAGCTTTGGAGCCAGAAGCGATGAGTAAGGAGAAAATCATGTTGCCTTCAGAGACAAGAGTCAAACTGCATCTAGAACAGGATGCACAAATTCCTTCCAGGGTTACACAGGCTCGCTTCAAAAATTTGTTCATGGTGTTTAAAAGAACCATTAAATTACTTGCCAACCTCCTGTTAATAATGGAAAAGTCCTCGTAGAACTTGAATACCTGAACAATGGAGATGGCCCAAAAGTGCAATAGGTTTTATTGTAATTGTGAAACCACAGTCTATAAATATTTTAAATCTCTTAAAATTGTGTTCCTAACTCTCCCTTTTGTGGGCTCCTGAATGCAGCGTTAATGTGAGAGAAATGCTTCTGGAAAACCCAGGGAAATGCAATCAAATCCAATTTAATATTGACCTACCTACAGCCTTGTGCCTGCTGCTGGGTTTTGGTGGTAAATCAGCCATGAGCCACTTAGTGTTTGTTTTAACAAATGTGAGCACTGGAATCCAAGTTCACATCCAGAGTTCAAATACTAACTTGTTGAGGCTGCTGTGGGGTGGAAGCATGGAAGAAGCAGTGAGCCTAGTTCTTGGAGGGGGAAATATAACACTTGTTGTGTTCTTATCGATATTCTTTTTAGTTTAGCAGCCACTGATGCAACTCCTCTGTTGGGTGACAAGTCACTCAGTCTGATGTGTCTTACCTGGCAAGTCTCGTTGGCACAGACCTCGTGAGGTAGCAGGGAAGAACATCTGCCACATCCTGTGGGCTGGTGCAGAGTATGTGATGCCACTGGGTTTTGAATCATTTTCCAACCTTTAATTCTGTGACTGTTTTTGACTTAGAGAGTTTCTTGCTTGCCATACGGGGGGTTAATTTACAACATAACATCAGCTGGCCTTTCACTGAGAGGCAGTGTCGGATTTGCTGACTGATGTGCTTTTTGAAAGTGCTCCCTGCTAAACTGGTCCTGATTAATAAAATATATGAAGATAAAAGAAAAATTAGTCCTCCCTAGTTCAGAGTGGGGTTTTTTTGTACTTATGACTAATTTACATGTGTAGCACCTTTAGTGCCTCTATGCTCTTTTTTTTCAGGTGATTCTGCTTGCATTTTTGGCCTTCAAACGCAGAGTTGGTCTAAACTGGAAACTCTGTAGTTGCATTAGTACAAGGCTTTTTCTAAACTAATAATCCTTGGTGAAAGGCAGTGCTACAGCAATGCAGCTGAATGACTTTTTGATTCTTACAGAATCCCAGAATATGCTGAGTTGGAAGGGACCCACAAGGATCATAAAATCCAACCCTCAGCCCTGCCCAGGACCAGCTCCAAGAGTCACACCCTGTGCCTGAGAGCGTCATCCAAATGCTTCTTGAGCTCTGTCAGCCTTGGGGCTGTGCCCACTGCCCTGGGGAGCCTGGTCAGTGCCCAACCACCCTCTGGGGGAAGCACCTCTTTCCAATATCCAACCTAAACCTCCTCTGACACAACTTCAGGCCATTCCCTCAGGTCCTGTCACTGGTCCCCCCAGAGCAGAGCTCAGTGCCTGCCCCTCCTCTTCCCCTCACGAGGAAGTTGTAACTGCAGTGAGCTCTCCCCTCAGTCTCCTCCAGCTGAACACACCAAGTGCCCTCAGCTGCTCCTCACACGGTTTCCCCTCAAGGCCCATCACCATCTTCATTGCCCTCCTTTGGATGCTCTTTCATACCCTAACATCTTATATTGCAGTGCCCAAAAGTGCCACAATATTCCAGGTGAGGCTGCCCCAGGTCAGAGCAGAGCAGGACAATCCCCTCCCTCAAGTGGCTGGCGATGCTTTGCCTGATGATTGGAGATGTTGACGTTCTGATGGATTTTCAGGATAAGCTCTTCCACAGCTGTGGCCAAGAGGCAGGAGTCCATCATGCTGGGATCCTTACAAAGCTATGAAAATACTTTAAAAACCCAACCAATGCACTTCTCAAGGTGTAATTCTTACCGAGTCAAATCCTGAAGCCTTGTCTGCATAAAGGTAAAATTAATATCTGATGCCCCTAGCAAACAAAATCTGAGAAGTCTTAAGTTAGTCCTTCTTTAATAAAAGATATGTCACCATTTTCTTTCCTTCTGTTTTGTCTCCCAGGCTGGTAGCAACACTGGAGTGTACATCAAAGGGAGTGACACGTGGCCTACCTGGGCAACCTTCATGAGCAAAGAGAAGTGCTCTCTTCCTCCAAGCACGTGGTTTCTCATTCCTTGGAAGAGCTGCAAACAGATATTCAGTACAGCAGGATCTTTAGCAGTATTTAAAGAGGTGAGCATCTTCCCCTCACCCTGCACAAGTTAACAAGGCACAATAAGGTGATGGGCACGCTTGGGTTCAGTGCACGTGAGCATAAATGGGCTGTCCGGTGTGTGAATTAGCCTGCCTTCATTCCTTGGTTGTTCCTTGAGATATGTCTTGCCATTTTGCTCCTTGGCTGGAGCCAAGTCCCCATGTTTCTCCCCTGGGCCAGCATTGTGCCTGCAGGGCTGTGAAGTGCAGCTGCTGCAGGTGGTCTGGATTTCTCTTCTGCGAATGATTATTTGAGGAATTGTTTTATTTCGTGCTCCACCTGGGAATTCGGTCCCACTGTGTTTGGGGTAGTCAGCACAGACCAATCAGTTTCCAGAGCTCTGCTTTTCGACTCCTTCAGTGTGATTGCAGCAGGTGTTCCTGCTTTTTAAGGCTGTTAAGATGTTTTATGGACTCCTCTACTGCACAGGGTCTTTTCCTCTCCCCACACTCTGCAATGAAGCAAAAGGCACTTGCTGATTATCCCACAGTGCAATTAATGGGGATCAGTGACTGCAGCAACTGATTAAAGTTAGTCAGGAAGAGTAAAACCAAGTCAGAGGCTTGCAGGGTTGTGCTACTTGTTAGGTACTCTCCTAATACTCAGAAATCAAGTCTGTTGATCTCACATATTAAAGCCTCAGGTATTACTAAATTAAACAGATTATTTACCTCTTTGGTTTTCATGTTTGGGAATAGCACAGCTGATATATCTGTTGAGAAAAGGAGAGAGAATGGTGCACAGAGCCCGCTATTTCCTGATAAAAGGTACATAGCATCTTATGTTTATAGTTATAAGCCTGTCAGTGTCACTCAAGCTCAACTTCCTAACATGCCAGTTACGGTTAGGAAAGCATATCCACTCTAAACAAGAAGTAATTTAAGAGATAATGGAGTACCAGAGTTTTAAGTATGTTTTATATCTGTAGAGCAAAGCTGGAAGCAGTGAATGAAAGCCATCACTGTGCATTATTTTTTATCTTTTTGCTTTTAATGGTATGATTTGAATTTTGAATGCTTTGGCTAAGCAGCAGTGCTGCAGGGCTAAGTAGGACCTCTCCTGACTCTTTTAGTTAAATAAATCTGAGCTAACTTTTTCAGGGGAAATAATCCAAGATTTCCCATCCTAAAACTCCAAATTTTTTTATACATCTGATTTCTTTCAGCTGAAGTACCTACTGTATTCTCAAATTCCCCCTCCCCTTTTCTTCCTTCCCAGGCAACAGGAAACTGGCATTTTGGGTCCTGGCCTTCACCACGAGTGATAATGTGGCTCCTTGACTCTGCTGGAAATGGGACAGGGATGGGATGGGCAAAGTCCTTTCACAGGCTGGGTCTTGCTTGAGACTGTCCTCTCTACATATCCTGATGCCACTGCAGAACCTGGCAGAAACAGGGCAGAAGAGATTTATGGAGGAGGCCTCTACAGTCAGGGCTACTCAGGTTATAGCAATCATCATAATGAAATTTTTATAATATGGAATACTGAGAAAAGGGCAAGTGTCTAATCAGAATAGCACTGAATCCCAAAGGAAAGATAAAATTGGTAAGACAGGAGTTGCAGCTTGATTTTTGAAGATTTATCGTCCAATTTATTCACTTTAATTCAGGCAGATTGAAGCTTAAACCCCACCTATCACTATGCAAATATCAACAGGATTAAATCATGGAATCTTTATAGACAAGTATTTAAGTTGACTGATTTAACCAATCAGTTAAACTTTTCCCCCTCAAACGTGCCTTTCACCTCCCTTACCTGCAGTGCAGATCACTTGTGTTCAGTTTGGCCTGCATGGATAATTTCCAGCAGCAGTTCAGGATGTGAAAGAAGGCAAGAATGCCTGCAGAGCTCTATAGTGGGCTGAGGGAATTGGACATCTGTACCTTGGAAAAGGGCACTTCTGTACCTTCAGTGATCCTATAAGAGTATCTATAGGTAACAATTAGCCCCCTGTGTTTGTGCCTTTTGTTCCACTGAGGTGTTGATGTCACCTGTTGCTGGTGTTTCTTGGTTTGGAGGAGGGTCAATCACTGCTTCCCACAGGCTGTTTCAGCCTGAAGAGATAACTACCACAAACATTCTGCCTGATCAGTAGCGTATTAAAATCTTTGCCAGACTCAAAAAGGAAAATGTTAATGTAGTTGCATTAGAAACCAGGGTAAGTGAAGCCTTTGTGACCATCTGCTGCATGTTCAGTCCCTTCCTTCTTGTGATTTTTGCTTAAGGGTCATAGAACATAATGATGGAATCATAGAATCAAAATAGTAGAAGAGACCTCTAAGGTCCTTGAGTCCAACTGTTAACCCAGCCCTGCCAAGGCCACCACTAAACCATGTCCCCAGGTGCCACATTCACATGTTTTTGAATACTTTCAGGGACAGCCATTCCACCACCTCCCTGGGCAGCCTGTTCCAATGCCTGACCACCTTTTCAGTGAAAAAATTCTTCCCAATATCCAATCTAAACATCCCTGGTGTAGCTTGAGACCACTTCCTCTTGTCCTATTGCTTGTTAACTGGGAAAAGAGACCAACCTCCTCCTCCCTATACCCTCCTTTCAGGCAGTTGTAAAGAATGATAAGGTCCCCCTGAGTCCCTCTTCTCCAGGATAACCACCCCCAGCTCCCTCTGCTGCTCTTCACCAGACTTGTGCTCCAGACCCTTCACCAGCTCTGTTGCCCTTCTTTGGACATGCAGGTGATCCCACTGAGTGAGCCAACTGGCCAAGCGCTTTTTTTCCTGCTGTGTTTTCCCCAGCAGGTCCCTTCAGCAAGCTCTGTGCCAGTGAGGCAGCCCCAGGGGCTGTGTGAAGGTGGTGGTCCTTTACCACGGATGGGTGATGTGATGTGTACGTGGAGCTGCAGGATTGGTACATGCCCCTATCTTGGCCTCGAATGTAAATGTGTTTTGGTGTTTGGTTTCAAACAAGTCAAACCACTTGCATCTTCTCAGCTCAAAACTGATGTGGGGAGGCAGCTCTCCTGGCCCCAGCCTTTCCACTTCCTTATCCCTCTTTTCATCCCTGATTAAGCACCTTCCACTTTTCTGAAGCAAACAGCTCCTTTGAATTGTCTACTGAGTGTTGCAGTTTTCAGTTTCCCCTTTGTTGTTATTCACGTTGCTGCTGCTTGGGTTGCTTTTGTTATTACAGCTGTTAATCTTGCATGATAAAAATGAATTGTTAATTGCTGAACGGCTGAAGAGCAGACACGGGCTGTTCACTGCCTACAGGAGATATGGGAGGCTGTCAAGGACGTCTGGGACCTGGTGTCAGATCAATCATGCACTGGAGGTTATGCCTCAGAAGGTAGTTTTCAAAGTGAGGAAGCAGATCCAGCTAAGAAGTTCCTCAGACTGATCTGTTCTCCTTGAAGTGTCAGTCCGGCTCAGCTGTACGTTACTTGCTGGATAGAAGTGGTACCAACTCGTGTTAGTGCTGCCAGGAGCTGCTACAAATCCTGTTTCTCTTGATGTATTTTTCTATCATAGGATTGTCTAAACCCGTGTCCCACACTGTGGGAGCTGTTTAGAGAGGTTTACCATGTACAAAATGAACTGTGTCAGAGCTCAAGGATGCTGATTTCAGTCTTTGCCTCTTTCCCCTCCTATTCCACCAAGGCCCAGCTGTCTCTGTGAGTACACAGTGCTGCCTGTCATTGTGTGCCTGCTGTTATTTAAGGAAAGTTGATGCAGATTGGTTGTTTTCACTTATTTTTGTGAACACTGAGGATATTTTGCCTCCTGGGCAACACACTCCTCATCCCCCCCCAGCTCATTTTTAGCTTTCCCAACAGTATTAGGGAATACTACTTAGAAGCAGAGAAGGGAAAAACTGGAGAGCAGCTTGATGGGTCCTTTCATTTGAGAGCAGACAAATGACTCCATATAAATTTGATGTGATATGACAGTGTAAAGAGCAAATGTAATTTCATGTTGCATTATTATTTATTAGATTTATAACAAAACTGCAATTACAGGGGAGCCTTGCTCGTTCAGATATGCTGAGACAGGATCAGTTTGCACACTAGTTTGACTTAATATTATTGCAGTGAAGCTGCTGCTAGCACTAAAATGCATTCATTAGAGATAGTGGTGAGGGTTTACTTAAAAACAATGAGTCTGTGACTTAAAAGCACGTGCACTGAGTTCTAAAACCCACCTGTGGTAGCAGTGGCCTCAGAACAGTGGAGGTGGCAACAGACCTTCAGCACAGTGACATTCCTTTAAATCTCTTCAAGTCACTTCTATGTCACTCCTAAGAAGGAAGCTCTATTTACAGATGGATGGCCCATCTACTGCTTCTGCTGATAAACAGAGTTGGTGAAATGTCAGACCCTCTTCTACCTCTGCCAAAAAAAACCCCCAAACCCTCTACAGTATCTATTTGCTTGTGTCACAGTTAGGGAAAAGGTGGCATAGTAGCAGACCAGTGAAAAGGTGACATGAATTAGTTTTTCTTCCCTGATTCTCTTAAAATATGTCCACCAGTTTTTCAAGAATTGAGAGATTGCAATGTTGCAAAATGCACGAGCAGCCAAAATAACTTATTTTTGGAAATACTCATGTCCACTGCCTTCCATTTTTCTCCTTGAACCTTCCATCTTAGACAATAGGTAGCAACAGAGGAGGATGGAGAAGGATCCTGGAGAAGATCAGCCTGCTAGCCTTTTAATCTGCATTGATTTTATTTCAAAGACATCTGTTTCATCTACAGAAATGAAAATTGCACTGATGAAATACAACAGTGCTATCTGACAGCTGGCTTTCAGGAAGACAGTCATTCACGTGCTCAACAGAGAAATACTTGCTAGTCCACTTACTTTACTTCAAAAGGGCTGTAAGGGGAGGTGATGATATGCTCTGGTGTTTGGTGATTTGATTTTTTTCTTCTGAGAAATTGCACCTGAAGAATATTTCACTTAGAAATCAAGAGAGCAAGAAACTAGAAGGAGCTTGCAGAAGGATAACAAAAGGCTTCCAACACTAAAGGTATCCAGATCTCCCTTTTCTCACAGCATGCAGTGTTTTTGGATAGCTAAAACAAGACAAATGCTGTGGATAGCAGATGTCTGGGCTCATTCCCTTGTTCCCCTGACAGCTCACTGCCAGAAAAGCAGTGCTCCCAGGTGGACCTTGGTGCACCACTGCAGACACTGGAGGACTGTTGGCATGTCCTGAAATCCACTTCCAGGCCAGAGTGGATTCACATCCAGACAGCCCAGAGCACGGCTTGTGCCTGCAGCCAGGCCAGATAATGCTCCCTGGCCTTTCATTCTCTGTGTTTTTTCTGTTCTTGCTAAAAAATCAGCCCAATGTGTGTATTGGAAGGGAAGAACATCAGCATGAAGGCAGAGTGAGTAGGCTGTGCTGGAACTGGTCCATACTTGTAAGTATAAGTTAATGATCAAATGCAATTGTAGTGGAACTCATTTTCTTGAGAGCACACGTTTAAAAAGAGATATTAACGCTGTGGTGTGGTAATCAGACACTGTGATATCCATGGTAAAATGCCAATGTTCCAGAGATCTGACAAATCCAGCATTTGTTATTTACCTATCCAAAATGCTTGGCTTGGAAAAAGCAGTGCTGAGTGCCAGCAGAAGGGTGTTCATTACAAATTCAGCACAACATGCAGTCAGCTTCAGCAGGGAGCTTGCTGTGGCTCCGCTTATGAGGTAGAAGGTATATTAATTGGTCCATAATTCAAGCTGAAATAAGGGAAGGAGAAAGATAAGATGAGCTGTCAAGGGACAGCTACATTCACTGGTGAATTTTGGGTAGTGAATTGAGGGAAAGGAGCACTTACCCTTGAGAACTGCACAAGATCATTTGTAAAGTCATTAGACTTATGAATTATTTTGACTGTTATTGTTATTAATTATTTGTACTGAAGTAACACTTGGAGAAAAGAGTTATGCTAAAAATCCTCCTGACTTCTGCAAAAGCACACAATAAAAAGGTAATCCTTCCCTGAAGAGCTTTCAATCTTAATGCCACTCTGTATTCACACTGTTCATCATTGCATCTGATATTTCCACCCTCTCTTTTATTCTGGTACATGGCACCTGAACCTCTTCCTCAGAGCTGTGTTGGTGTTTGGCAAATATGAAATTCATGCATCTGTACTCTCTTATGTCTGACTATTGTTTGGTTTTCCTCTCCTCAGCAGTGGTTCCTTTTCTCACAGTTAACATTCCCCTTTCTTTATTTCTCTCATTTTCTACAACTTCTTCTGTTGTCTCAGTCTCCATTTTTAAACCTTTCTCACAATTCTCTTATGTTTTCCATGGACTCTTTTTGTCTGCTATTTTCCCTCTTGGTTCTCTTTGCAGAGATCTGGGAATAAGCAACTCCTGTCTTTGTTTGTCCTATTGCACTTTTTCTGCTGAATTGTTCTACCCCTCCTCACTTTCCTTATCCAGCAAGACTCTGCCAATGAGAAAGGTCATTTGGGGAAAGCACACCTTTTAATAGAGAAGATGATTGCATTGCATTAGGAAGAGCAGGTCGAGGGAGATGATCCTGCCCATCTACTCAGCCCCAGGGAGGTGCATCTGCAGTGCTGTGTCCAATTCTGGGCTCCCCAGGACAGGAGAGACATGGGGCTCCTGGGGTGGGTCCAGTGAAGGGTTGTGGAGATGATTAAGGGACTGGAGCATCTCTTTTAGGAGGAAAATCTGAGGGAGCTGAGCCTGTTCAGCCTTGAGAAGAGAGAACTGAGAGGGAACCTCATTGATGTCTATCAGCACCTTCAGGGGGGTGTCAGGGGATGGACCAGGCTCTGCTTGGTGGTGCTGAGCAACAGCACAAGAGGTAACAGGCAGGAACTGATGCCCAGGAAGTTCCACCTGAACATGAGGAAGAGCTTCTATACTGTGAGGGTGACTGAGCACAGGATCAGGCTGCCCAGAGAGGGTGTGGAGACTCCCTCACTGGAAATACTGTGGAATCATCTGGATGCAATCCTGTGCCATGTGCTGTGGGATGACCCTGCTTGAGCAGGGAGGTTGGAGCAGATGACCCACTGTGGTCCCCTCCAACCTGACCCATTCTGTGATTCTGATGCTGCACCATCACCCAGGGCTGTGTTGGGTGCCACCAGCTGCTAGAAGGCCCAGCTAGGGGTCCTGGTTCTGGAGAGTCTTCCATACAAGACAGCTGCGCTGAATTTACTTGGGATGCAACCTGGATTTTATGGAGTTTTATCAATACTGAGTGTTGGGGGCTCCCTGACAAAGTCCCGACGTTGTCTGTTGGGTCATGGTGAAGAATCAGAAACCATGCAAAAAGGACCAAGGTAACAGTCAGCAGTTTGTCCTTCAGCTCTGCTGTTAGTTGTGGTGACTTGCCATAGTTTGTTTGCAATAATTCCAGCTGTGTTGCCAAAGTAGCCTTTAAACAGGATTGTTGTTTCTGTCAGAACTGTTATTGTTTAAGAACTGCATTTTTCAGTTAGGGGGAATACATGAGATCTATTATCTATAACAATCTCTTTTAATGATAACAACGGATATGGGAATTAGTCCAGGGTATGAAATTAAAGATATTTAAATAATTATAGTGTAATCAAGTCAAAATTACCGATGCCTTTATTTGAGGCTAGATTGTGTGGAAAACAGCACAAGAAAATAAGTGCTTTGAAATCTCAAAGGCATCAGTATTTGATAGCACATTTGCATATATTGCATGGAGTGGGTTTGGTTTATGTCTGCCAGAGATTTAAAACATAAATAACAGTCACTAGGCCGGGTTTCAGAGGCTTGGGTATGTTGACAGCAACTGTTGTGGTTCAGTTTGCTGGCATGTCTCAGCTGGTTTGGTATGGTGGATTTGCAGCATAAAGGTGAATTTAATGGTGCTCAGCAAAGGTGGCTCAGAAATGTCTGCATTCTAAATGCCTGTTTATTGGATTTTCTTGCAAAAGTTTCAACTTCTGTCACCTCCCTTCTCCCCTTTCTTATTTGATGCTACACATACTCTATAATGAAAGACAAATGAGTAAAAAGACCAAGGGAGGTCAGAGACATCAGTTCAAGGGACAAATGCTAATTTTCCTGTTGGTTCCTTTTCAGGCTTTGACAAAAACAACCTCTTGTGTAATTCTTTACCTTTAATAGCAGGTGCTGACTCACCAACCCAGAAGAAGGCATAGTGCAGAGGTCTGGAAGAACTACAGCTGGTGGGTCTCAGTCACTGCCTGTTTCAAAGGAGAACTGGAACCAGCTGTGAACTCCAGCCTGTCTATTTATGTGCAAAAAAAGATGGCAAGAAAGTATTTGTGTCATTTGACTTCATTGCAGAGGGTGACAGAGGCTATATTTACATTTTATTTTCTTGAGGGATGTAATTCCCAAAAGTAATGTGAAACATTGATGGCAAAACCTCAGTTTTGGAGCTGTGCTCTGAATTTTGGAGGGAGGCTCCTGAGAGAAGGTGCCAGAACCCTTTAGCTGGCAAGACAAGCACCCAACCCACGTTGGTGGTGCACAGATGCATTTAAAATGAAAGGCTCTTTGCAACTTGCCCATACAGACAGAAGTGAAAGACGACCCTAAAGAAGGTAACAGGCAGCTCTTGATCTACTGCAGAAGAAAGTTCATTCTTTTCCCTGACAGAATAACTTTCATAAGTGCAAAGGGACTGATTTAGGAGGGACCAACCCATTAACTGCAGTTTTTCATCCACTTTTTCACACCAGCAGCAAATTTACCTTTTCTCTGGGTTTGATGTGGAGTATTTGTAGTGTCCTGAAGGTCACAAGTGTTTTGTCCCTGCTCCCCCAGCTCCACGCTTGCAATTACCAGCAAGGAGAATAACACATGCAAGATTTTCTTTCCATGATACAGGGGACACTGGAAAAACAGCAGGCTTCTTTACTGCTGATGTGGTTATTTAATGTCCAATTTATTGTGTAGTTATTACTAAAAATAATTGCAAGGTGGAACAAGTACTAGTTTTATGGTAAAGACAGCGAAAACAAACAGGAGCATAGTTTTAGGAAATGAGATAAGGCTTTAAAGCAAGATGATTCTGTGTTTAGACAATGTAGTTTGTTTTACATGAGGATCTTCTCTCTGAGGAAGACCCCCCACCCCACCTTCAGGCTTTTGAAAGCAAGATGAATCACTAGTTTTCTCACAAACACAGTCTGCAGCTTTTGCTAGGTGCAAGTATACTTCCAGAAAGCTTTGAATTACTAAGAGATGATTTGATCAAATTCACCCTAAATGCCCCTTTCTGCAGGTTAGAAAATGGATCCCCTGGTTTTGGTGTGTCACACGGAATTGTCTGAGACCTGACCTTTTAATGAGTTTTTTCTAAGCAATTGAATAATTTTTATTCAGGATTTATTTACTTTTGCAGTGTCTCGCTTAATTTGATTTGTGAATCTTTTTTTTGCTTTAAAGTCGTGGTTTTTTAATTTCAGTTTTTTAAATGCCTCAGCAGTAACTTCTGTTATCCTTGACATTTCTGTGTCACCATAATATGAACTGCTGCAGTGGGAAACTTAATCCTCTAATCTGGCTTGCTCAGATGCATTGTTCGTATAGAGACATTTTCTAATTCTGTGTATTTATTAACAGCTCTGAACACTCTGTTCACTCTGGCAGCTGCACTGGGAGCACTTTTATTAATGGAAACTGTAGCCAAAGAGTGAGCTTGTGCCTGGGACTGATTCCACTGGCTTGAATAACAGTGCTGGCCCATATGATTGTAGGATTCAACGCTCTGCCTTTTGGTTCAAGAAGCTGTAAGATGTGTGTGTGTGTATACATATATATGTGTGTATATATATATGTGTATATGTTATATATATATATATTCAGATTATTTTTTTTTTTTGGTAAGACAGATCTGAATATTAATCCAAACTCTCCGGAGTTTTCAAGTTCAGTTTTCAAGTCCCTAAAACCTCAGCTTTAGGAAACGAGACGTTTCTGGCCACTCTTAGTATTTAATTACTTTATTTCTCATCTATTTACCCTCAAACCCGAGTTGCTGTCCCTGGGTACCCTAACTGTGAATTTGATGGACATTGGCTGTCTGGGATACACAGACTGTCACAGGATCTGGATCAGGATTTGGACACTTGGATTTGTCACAGGTTCCTGGTGGGATATGGGTTGGTTGGATACATGTTTCAACAGCATCTTCTTTCAAACATCTGAGTAATTTTGTTCTTTTTGTGTCAGTGCAGTGATGTTATATAAAGCTGTCTGCAGGAGGTGCTTTCAAGGGTGGTGCCTGAGTTATTAGTCCATTAATGAATAGTTTGCCACTGTTGGTTGTGGCCAATAGTTGGGTGCTGTTGGAGTCTGGATGCGTTTGCAGGATAACTGATCTGCCACTTGGGCTTTCATTTGAGTGCTGAAAAACACCCATAGCTGTGTGAATATATAATATATAGAAATAAACCTATTCTTAAACATTTAAATCAATTAATAATGATGATAATGATGATGATGATGATGATTATGATGATGATTATGATGATGATGATGATAATAATAATATCTGGATCTGCAGGTGCTTTTAGTAAAGTCAAACCAAATTGCTTTATTTTATGTAGAAAATCCTGGGATGGGGTGGAAGATCATTAGTGATATGATGTAATTTAGACAGTCATGCAGTTGAATTAATGGCAAATACCATCATGATGTTTAGAAAGGAGACTGAATTGTAAATATAGGAAATCAATACTGCACCTCCATGAAACTAAGATTCATCTCACTTAAGACTATTTTAAAAGTACCTTTATTTCTGTTGGAGCAAAACTTTCTTCACTCTCTCCTTCCCCTCAGAAAAGCCAAATAAAAAAAGGTTTAACACACAGTTTCCCAAAAAGAAACACAGGATGAAAATATCTCTCAAGCTGCAAAGCAGGAAGGTTCACAGTACTAATAATGTTTTCTATTACCAAATACTCTGTAATCTGAAAATTAAAAACAAGAGCAAATATTATTTTTATTTATCTATCTGTATATGCTGTATTATAAACACATGCTCAAAGGTTTAAATTATTATTTTTTTTAATAATACTTGTTAATGACTGTGATTCACTGTCAAAAAATTATAAACTGATCAGGAAAAAGATAAGTTTACAATGTGCAATTGTTTTGAACAATGGAAATTTATTTTTCTCAAAAGTTGGCACATTTATTAGGAAACCTTTTGATTTTTCTTGGAGAAATAAATCAGTGCTAGTTGATTTCATCCTTTATTGACTACAGCATTTTGGATTTGGCAGTGTCTGGAGAACTGTTTTTGGCTGAAGTTGTTGGCACAGTCACTGAATGATGCTGTTGTGGAGAGAAAATAATTTCATTGTGAGGCTACTGAGAGCTGCAGTGAAATCCCAGAAGAAATATCTGCATGCCTTGCAACATAACATGCTAAAAACCCACAAGGAAATGACTGCAAGAAGGTATATTTTTGCAATCTTGGAAATAAAGTATTTCTGTTTGAGAGTCCTCTGACACCCATAAGAACCAGAAATACGTGATTATATATCTCTACAATTTATTAATATATTTGGTGTCTTTGTACAAAATGAAAAACCACCAAAGATTCACAGTGCAAATCCATTAGCATTCAAATATTTCCTTTTGCAGCAAATTAACAGTAAATAGAGATAGGGTGTGAAATTCACTGGGCATGAGTACTCTGCACTTGTCCATTGTATTTATCATTTCTGTTCTCACTGACCCTTTCTAGGGGGTCGCTGAGCCCAGTGCAATAATTTGCTGCAAATAGTCCTTATTCAAATGAGGAATTGCTTGCAGAATAATGAATTCATATAGTGATAGCTCTCACAAGATCAGATCTAATAAAAGGTCACCTGATACAATTTCTTAAGTAAATGAGTTTTCCAGACCATTTTTCTCTTTCTAGTTGCTCTGTTACCTGTGCTGTCATCATACTTCAAAGAAATTCATTATTCTTCCAGCTCTTGACTTTAAACGAAATGTTTGCTGAACTTAATTGATGCTGCAAAATGTCTCTTTGCAGGGCAAAGAGAATTGTACAAGAGTAATTCACTGTATTGAGCTCCTCACAGCCATTGTGTTTGACTGTGCCCTACCAACATTGTATTTTTTTTTTCTGAAAAGTATTGGAAATCATTCTCACTGATGGGGAATAATGAGTCAATCACATGAAAGAGTGGATTCAGTAAGCTCGATGCAAACTACCGTAAAAAGTTTTAAAAGTGTCTTTGTCCATAAAATGTCAGTGCTTTCTTTTTTTTCTTCCCCCCCCCCCCTTCAAGGTCACTTTGAAAGCAAATATATTTGAAGGCTGCCACACACTCTTGCTTATTCTGAGAGCCAGTGAAGAAACAAAACAAAAATATGTACAGTAACAGACAAGCAAGCGATGGAAATGACTAAGAAAAGGTGAAGGGAGGTGCAGTCACTTTTGTGGATTCCAGGTAAGCTGGTGTAGGGATTTTACACTTGCTTCTGTAAAATGGGAGCTTTGTTGGTTTTAGAGACCCTGATGGGTTTTTCTGATCGAATGGGGAAACAGAAATGTTGCCAGCTTCTTGCTCTTTCACCCTGGCAATCCACAGGAGCAAATGTTTCGTGCCAGTCAGCAACAATTCCTGCAATGCAATTAAAATTCAAGTGCACGAACGAGCCCACTGGCTACTCTGACCATCCCACAGAGGATTTAATTTTGGCTGCTGCTACTGTGTGCCCTGTTAGAATTTGGTCCCATCAGTGCCATATTGATCTCTACTTGCTCCAGTGTCAGTGTCCCAAGGCCTTGTCCATCTTTCTGTCCTGAATCCCCCTCTGTATGAATGAATGCCTCTCATTTCTTTCTGAAGTTTGCCTGCGTGGTCTTGGTCCACGAGCAACTCGCTCTCCTCTGCTCTTCAGCAGTTTGGTTCATTCAGGGCATAAATCTGAGTAAATTTTAATTATTTTTTTTCTGGGATGACTATAGCATAAATTGCTTAAAAATATACTAGCTATTAATTGTGAATGTTAGTACCAACTGTACCTTGGTCTTTATAGTACTACTGATTCATAAAGCTAAAGGATTACATTCTTATCTTGGCAGCATGTAAGGACTGAGTAAGGACTCCTGAATGTAAACTACAGTCTTAGAGTGAGATTCTGTGATAACAGAACAAGTTTAATTTCGGTGAAGAGACTGTCCCTAAGGAGGTTGATTAGGGAGAAAATTGTTAGACATGAGAAAAGTACTGTGGTTCATTTATCCCCACTGTCTACTGGAGCAATCCTTGTGTTTGTGACCAGTGTAATACATTCACAAACAAGGTATTTCGTGATGTGAAATCTTTATTTTCTTCTGATTACCATTTCTCTGCTCTTTGCAGCCTTAAAAAAAGAACCCCCAAACCTCAAAACTGATGAGACTCAAACTACAAAACATGGGAAAAGCTGAAAGCACGCCGCCTTTCTACAGTTTCCTGACAAATGCCGTACTCTGCTCTTGAGCCTTGATTTTTTTCAGACAAAGGCTGTGAGAACAGCAAGTGCTGCAACATGAATCTATTCTGGTGTCAATAATTGGAGTGAAAATGGAACGTGGTGGTGCTGCAGCCCGTGAGTACCCTTGAAATGGTCAAGAGCTGCCCAGGCAGGAGATGCTGTGCTCAGCACTGCTGGCTGGAGAGCACACACCAGCTCCCAAAAACCACTCTGCTGAGCTCAGTGATTTTCTTCCCACCGTGAGGGGCTGTTAAAGAGGGTTGTTTATAATCAACTGTAATAGAATCAAGAGCCAAAGTCTATCGACACCTTGTATCACAGACGGCCTTGTGAAGGAAGTGCACGGCACTCCTTGTTCGTGGGGTATCTGAATACAGAATTCAGCATTCAGTGTAACAAGGCTGAACCACCAGAAATAACACGCTCTCCAGCCAGAAAAAAAAAATACACAAAATATATAAAAAGCAGGCAATTTAATGTGCACTTCTGACTTCAGGCCTGCTGCTGTTCCTTTACAATAGCAGGCTGCCTAAGAATACATGAGATTAACCTGCTGTTAAGCAATCTTTCACAGCTCTCTTTTCAAATTGACACTGGTATCAAGGGGCAGACATGAAGCACGGGTCCTGCTGCAAACCTGCAAGTCTGTAATCTTATGATGGTGTTGCGTGATCATGTAATTTTCTGTGCTGGAGTTCCTTAATCTTGTCCTCTCACTTAACAAAGACATAAAGCTTACGAATCTTGTAGGCAACCTTGTCTTGGTGCACGATCTGATCTTTTTCTTTGTAGTCTCTCCTTTCTGAAATTGGATATGCTGGGTATGAAACTCTTGCTGGCCTTTTAGAAGTAAACCCTGTCTCAGAGACAGAGCAATTGTGATTTTCCTGGTTAGATGCTGATATCAAGTCACCCAGTGAGCAACAGTCAGCTGAATTAACACTTGGGCTCCTGGTGCCTAAGAACTTAAAATTTTATTGAAGTAATACTTTCCTAAGGATCACTAAGAAGTAATTCTGACAATGTTTCTCATTTTATAAGATGTAGGAGGGAAGATAGGTTCTGTTATCAAAAAAGTTTCCAGCACAGATTCAGACACCACCCTGAAGTTCAAAGAAGTCCATCGGCGTCCCCCGTGTCTTAAGGTACCTAAATTCTGAAATAATAGATCCATTAAAGGCAATTTTGGAATTACCCTACTGGAACCAAAATCTTCTCATCTTTCAAAGCTCAGCCACCTTTGGCCTCAGCTTGAATCTTTTTTTTCCCCGAAGCTTTTTCCGTCTGCTGCACGAGATGAAAAGCTGTGAGAGAAAATGCATAAGGAGAGGACGACGGATAAAGCGCAGTCACGCGGCGGTTGAGTTGGAGACATGCTCTGCCTTTTAATCTGCCTGCTTTCAGAGCTGGGAAAGAATCTCCTCCACAACAATCTCTTAAGTGTTTTATCCTGACACTGAGTGTTCACTGGTACAAACAGTGCAAATATCTTGGTTAAACTGATAGTCGGCAGGTTCTGTTAAATGCGGGTCCTCTGCTGAGCACAGAACAGTGGAGGAGGGCGGTGGGTGCATGTACCAGCCTCAGGAATGCTTGTTGAATGTTGAACCAGTTCAAGAAGTTCATATTCTCAAATTAACAAAAGAATAATTTCTGAACTGCAGCAAAGCACACACAGGAGTTCTGCTGAATATACAACTCCTGCCTACACCTGTCATGTCCTGAGGCAGTACTTGAATGCAATTAGAGAATTGTATGCAGCCTTCTGGCTGTGAAGAATGGATTTTAAGCATATGATTCCTGGTCAGAAAGTTCTTATGAGGACTTCATTTATGGCAAATAGGGATTTTAGAAATGACGACCATTTTCCTCCTCTAAGAGGGCATATTTTGTTGTGCTACTTCAGCTAACTGGTGTTGTGAAAGGAACACACTTGGAGTGGTGGCAAGAAGTTAGACCCCTTTTGAAAACAAAACTATCCTGTGATTACAATATATGGGATTTGTTTATAAACTGCCAGCAGTTTTGACAGTACTGAATAGTTCATGGTGAATTCCTTTTTGTGATAACATTAGTCCAAATTCCCTGCCTGTATCAGGGACTGAAGGTTTCCTGAGAGCTTTGGGCCATCATGGATTGTGAAGAACCTTACTGAAGTATCTACATTTATATATATGCTTAAACACAGGGATTTTATTAGACCAGTATAGGCTTTGAAAATACTAAAAATAAATTATATTCCTGAGGGTCTAGCCCATTCCTCCTTCTTGAGGATATTATCTCAGTGGACCTTAGGTACTTCCATAAAAATACGGTTTTCATAGATCACCATAAATTCTATTCTGATTAGATAAATGGGGGACACCCCACTGAATAAGAATGTATGTCTTTTTGTACAGTCAGTGTTCAGTGTGGCGAGTTTCACTGCCCAATTCTGTAGCAGAGAGAAATGGAGGTAATTTAGACTTTCAGAAATTAGGTCTGGTTTCAGACATTGCACTGCTCAGCTGAACTCAGACTTGAGCTTTATACAACTGGGAATGACTTGTACTTCAGCTGAGACCTGTGCATCTTCTTGGTGAACTGGGATTTTTGCCCCATCTGCAGTTGCTTGTATCTTACAGCTGTGTGTCTTGGAAGTACATCATGGCTTTAAAATTGTCCTAACTCAGCTAACTGTGGTAATGGTGAGATGGAACTCTATGAAACAAAACAAGGAGATCAGGTAGCTCGGACAGCATGGCAGTTTTGCTGCACTTCATTCTTTTCACAGCACTGCATACTTTCCTTTCTCTCCCTTCTAGCTGACACTGGGGTGTCTGTTCTGCTTTAGTCTGTGATACATCTTCTGAGATGAGCTGTGCCAGAGAACTCATCCTGATGTAGATATTTGAGATCAAACATGTGAACAAAAACACCTCAAAACCAGCTCAGTACATAAAAGAAAATATTACTCAGCCAACAACAGCAGTTTTCACGTAGAATGCAGTGCGAGGTGGTTGATATGACTACAGCACAAATTATTGCACTTTATGAAGTGGACTGAGTTCAGGAACATAAAAAGAAATATGTTATGCTGCTGTGGTGAGTACTAAACAGCCCTTTCAGGTAGTTTGCACTTGCAATCCTCCTTAGAATATGTGATGTAGGAAATGTTCCCGTTGCTCAATTACATTTAACATGGCAAATAAGTTCAGACATTCAATTCTGAAGTTAACTTTTCACGAAGTATCAAAGTGGTGCTAGTAAGTCCAGGCTACTCAGTCTAGTGCATAAAGAAGAGCTGTAATGCTCTGAATAAATTCACTGCTCAGATGTGCACCATAGAGAAGGTATAGCTCATTAGTGTTTGCCTGAGTTTGCTGTTAATCTTAACAATATAAACAGTCTAAGCAACACTGCAAACACTACAAAATCCCAAATACTTCAGAACGAGGATTGAGAAAATATTACCTGTAAAGTACACCCTGGATAATCTGCGTGGATAAAATGTGAGCTACAAGTGTAGCTTGTAACTTCTTTCAAAATTTTTTCTTTAATTTCTTTCTTTTTATGCACAGCAGAGAAATAAGCACAGAGAAACAGAAGAATTCCTGATATCTCTTCCTGGATGATCGTATGGGACTAGCTGGAATTTAGTCCAGCAAAAGTGCTTCTCATGATGCATAAAGAAGTGTGATATCCCAACAAAACAGGAGAGAATATTATTGATCTTTGTTAAAAAAGACTAAGGAAATGGAGTATGATATCCTGCCAGCTGTGGCTTAGAATTCTCCCTTCTTTCATTTGAATTAGAAGCAGGAAAATGAAAACCCATAATCAAGAGTAGGGCCTAGAAGTGCTAGGGAAGGAAGTAATTTAGAAGTGTTTTCTTCCATTTCTCAAATCTGAAGGGCCTGAGGGATTCAACTCTTGGTTTTAACAAGAGCAGCCATCTGACATGCTGTAGCTCTTCAGAAAATAGGAGTCAAAAAAGGTTTGGGCTGTGGGAATAAAAAGCACGTGGGTTTTGTTTTTTTTTTTTTTTTCCTTTCATTTAATTTTGATATTTACCATTTAGGAATTTACTAATGCAGGGAGATTTATTCCATGCCTTGTGGTAGATGAGCTGTATGGGCACACCACAATCCTGATCCTGCATCTGTGAGTCCACTGATGCTCAGCAGGAACTGTTTCTACACCTTTTGGTCATGGCACTTCATGGTCCTTGCCTATGGCATTAAAATCACATTTAATATTTTAGTGATTCTGGACCTCAGCTGTGTGCTTTGCCATCAAATAATGGCTTTCAGAACGGCAGCCAGTACGAAATGCTGATGTAGAAATTGTTTCCTGCACAAAAAGTCATGATACCACTCCTGAGCATAGCCATGGTGTGCATTTTGAGGTGGTCTTGCAAATGTACTTAATGGTATTTGCACACATCAAATAGTTGATATTGAATATAAAAACCCCTTCATGTTCTAATATCCTTTTCCAGGTTGTCCCAGTATATGTGTATATGAAGATGTACATCTGTGGGATTTTCCAGCTCAGTTAGAAACACATTCCTATCGAGATTCCAGAACAACCACTGGTAAGGAAAGCAAAGTACCTTCCTGTGTCATGAAAAAATAAACAAATCACAGCTGAGTGTTCCCCTTTCCTGAGAAACTGAGCATCACATTAGTGCTCAAAACTATGAAAATTTATTTCACTTTATTATTGCAACAGAACACCAAATCAAGATTTAGGACAAATTCTTTATTTATGTGTAATGACAAGTAATCCATAACGTTTATTAGCGTTCAGATGACTAAAATGTATGGGAGAAGACATATATTTTATGAGCATTTAGAAAGAGAATGTGTTTCACTGAAATGTTGAAACAGTAGGAGCTGATTAGACGTGCCTGCCATGTTTTCTAGGCATGAACTTGAAGACCTCAGGGAATCTGAGGAGTTGTGGTGCTCCTGACATTATACCTGGCAATGTAGTAACTCAGAAATTAAAACTATACACACCCCTTGTTTTCAAGTTTGGTGTCTCACCCTTTATCTAGAATATAATTAGTAGAACCAACAGCAACCCTCCCTTCCAAAAAAAAAAATTAACCATGTCTACATCTATATGAACTTAAAGATGTTTATCTTGAGCAAAACCATTTGTCTTTAATTTTACTGTTTTTAATTCCACTCAAATCTGAGCTTCTGATACCAATTGTTTAGATCTAGAAGTAAACTTGTGTTTCTAATGGATTACTTGTGGAGCAGAGCAGGCTGTAAAATGAATAATGGAGGAGAATTTTTAAAAATTGCAAACTGACCTTTAAAATGTCAGAATTTGGATGTTTGCTGTAATCAACATTCTGTGATAAATGAGAGCAGCAAATGTAAAGATCCCTGGTTCCAAGTGTGTGTAATCGAAATCCAATGAGAGATCGATGGCCTTTGGGTGACCTTTCCTGAAAAGGTCAAATGACAACATTTGTGGGAAACTTTTCCTGTGCTTGGAGGATGATTATAAATGGATTTATTGCATTTCAGTGTTCTAGCTGTGGAGAAAAACTCTGCCTGTTTGTCTGAGGTCCACGTGTTTGTGTGTGGATGTGGGTCATTCTCAGTCATTCACACTGGTGAGGTCAGAGAATTTTATACATCAAAATATGTACAGACGTGCCTTGACGTAGATATTATTTGAAATTGTAAGTTAATATTGTTATTGATGTTCATAAACAACAGAAATGTTACTTCAAACATATAAAGTGTTGCCTAGTTATTTTTAAGCTCTTGGGAAGGCAACAGGAGGATCTAAGATGACTTCAGCAGAAAATTGGTTTCATTGTGCCAACAGTGGCAATGCACTGGAAATGAAATAATCCACAAAAGCTCCTATCACATCACCAGAATCCACGACACCACGGGAAGTGAGAGTCTCCCTTTCAGAGGTACCTCTTAGGAATAAATCCACCGAGGCATTTTGGGCTGAGTAACTGCTGGAGAATGTTTTTGTGCTGATCTTATGCACAAAAATGTCCAAAGTGATCCCCAGTTCAGTTAAACACAGTCATCACCAGCTTTTTGACATCTGCCCTGAAGTTTTTGTAGTTCACATGATGAAAATGTGCTATTTATTTTTCTGAATGATTGATACAATAATTTTTTTGGTGCTGAAATTATATAAATGTGTGTGTTCAGCTTTCTGTGAGGACCAGCACTACTTGAATTGTTTTTTATCTCCTTAAAAATTTATTCTTGAAGTAGACCTATTTTCCGTGTTTCTGTGGAAAAGAATTAGTTATGAGCTTTTATACTTCATTACAAAAGCTTCATATGCTTGTAGCTTAAATAGAATTGCTTTAAAAAAATCAATTATTACATCAGTCTTATCATTAATTACTGGGAAATCATGTAGATGACTTTACCTTTCACTGGCCTGTGTTTTATTGTGTGTGAAAATTAAAATCAGGTACACTATTGGCAGGAAATTAACATTTATTGAAATGTATGAAGAAATCATCAAACTAGTTAGTTGGATATTTGACTGCCCCCTGTTGTAATTTGTAATTACATGCTGCTGCACTTTTATAAGTTCAAAACTTCTCCAGATTCTCAGCTCTTCAACGCCAGAGCATCCACACAGAAATGCTCTCTTATCACTGAGGAAGCTCAAGGAGAATTTTCACTTTTGGACAACCATGGGACATAAATCCACAGGGACACACTTTTGGGAGTTTTGCTGCTCGTGGAACTGTTTGCTTCCTTGGTGGAAATTCAAATGGAGGGCAGAGAGCCCAACTCAGTTCTTCTCTCCTTTTGCATCATTCAGCATTAACGAATCCAACATGGATAATGATGTGATTACTCTGATTAATATGAACAGGTTTGGTGGCTGTGGTGACAAGTCATCTGCTCACACACTCCTTGCTCTGCTGGTTCTGTGCTTGTTCTAAGAGGAAAAATGGATGAGGAAGGGAAAAGAAAGGGATTTAATGGTGTGAAATATCAGCTGTACCTGGACATAGAAATAAATCTGTGGAAAGGTAAGCAGTTTTTACTGTGACCCCATTCAGAGCTGACCTGCAGTTTAAATTAACTGAGAAAGACTCTTTCCATATAAGAAAATAGTAATATGTGTTAAGTGACGTATTTCATTGATGTGCAAGTCTATAATGCCAAATCACAGTAATAAAATCACTCTGATCTGTCAGTGGCCTGTTCTCTTAGTATTTCTTTACAGTCTGCAGCACCAGCTATTTCTGGAACAATTCTAAACTTAAATATGCCACTTATTACTTCACATAATTATTCTACAACCCGAAGCTGGAGCTGCAAGCTGTGATGTGTTGTGTTTTTATTTGCCTTACCAGATGATTTGATATTGCAAAGGGGAGCTGGAGTCTCATTTTTCTGACATGGCTGACTGATGCATTTTCTATTAAATACAGTCAGGTGAAACAGCCCGGGAATATTCGATCTCATCATGACTAAAACTTGTGATTAAAAGATGGGTTACACTGAGACAGCTTTGTCACAATCTTCCTTTGAAAGAGAACCTAAATAGCTTTAAATTCTGGCACATCAAGCTGTTGTCTTTCAAAGCACTGGAAGGAATTGCTCCCTTTCTTAATAGTTTTGGGCTTCCTGATGAAATGAGCTTTCAATAAATGACTCCTTTAGTGATAGCATGAGTGAGGAAAATAAATTACAAGAGCAGAAGTCAGTGAATAGTTGAGAATGCAACTGTTTATTCACTTATTTTTGTAGTTTGGGTAAATTTTCAACCCTTTGTACGAAATGCCTTCATTATACTAAGGAGATTTGCATTTTAATTCACTGCACATAACAAACCTTTATAAACCTTTGTGTTTTGCCAAAAATAACAAATGTCAGAAACTTGCAAGCTCCAGTCTCTTGTTTAAACAAAAAAGGGATGAATATATTAAGACCTTAAATCTATCACAACGTTAGGTACCTTGGCTTTAACATGGGAGGTGATGTTAGCAATGATACATAAGATATGTTGTTTATGCATTTAATCCTTGGACTGACACCTCAGGTAAGGAGTAAATATTTGGAAGAAAAATTACTTTCTTCATTTGAGTGAGTGTTTTGCCCATACTTTCGTGGTTGCTTTTACAAATCTTAGTTTGTTTCTAAATATCAAAATGTGAATTGTGCACATGGCGATGCAGACTGAATTTTACCTTCACAATTCAGTTTGCAAATGTGTCTTGTGTTTGCTGATACTGAGGTCAGGTCTCGACTTAGCTTTGAAAATACCTGCCATGGTGAAGTATTTGTCCTTCCAGCAGGACAGAAATTGTTCAGCTGCCAATGGAAAAGATTAGTTCAAAGACTTTTTTTGGCTGATGAAATCAGGGTAATGTTTACCTGAGATGATGTTCCATCAGGGGTATATTTTGAAGTGAGGTGGAAACAAAGAATTCTAAAAGTACTTAAGAAGTGCTAATGCTATGAAACAGATTTGGAAGTTCTCAGGAAGTTGCCTCCATTCACACATGAGAGAACCTGATCTACTTTATCTCAGTTTTGATGTTTGTCCCTTGTTCTTTCCTATTCTCTTCAACCTCAGGGAACTCAAAGTTAAACTCCTCATGATGCCCCACATAAAAATTTGTTTGTACTAGAATAAGCACCAGCTGCTCCATCAGCTCTGGGGGACTGTCCTGTATTTGATGAACAAATCTTGGGCTATTAGATGCTGCCAAGAAAGACTGTAACAATAATATACAAATTCTTCTAAAGTTTATTTATTTTTTTCTAAAATGCCATTTTCCTGATCCAGGCTGGATCCTGGCCCTGATCCTGTCAGGACAGCACAGTCCTTGCTGCAGAAAGTGGACACATCTATGGTTATGTGGTGACTCGATGTTTGAAAGGAGATTTGGAAACGTGTTCAGGAGATGCACTGAATTCTCTCAGGACCTCTTCATAAGTTCAACCCACAGAAAAATTTCTCAAAGGAAAATAAATACTTCCTGGCTCTTTTATGCTTTTACCTCTGTGAGCACCAGACTCAGCCCAGCTTAGGTGGGAAACATCAGCCTGACGTTTATATAAATTTTCCATTAGCACAGAAAAGTTGAAGAGACCCCTGAACAACTTTTGGCAAGTGGTTTAGCACACAAAGGAGGCACAACCAACGCAAAGGGAAAATGGCCAAACACATCTATGCCACAAAAAAGCTTTTGCTGCTTCATGGCCATCTACTTTCAGCTCAATTTAGTATATACATATGTCTTTGCATGGGTTTTTTTGCATGAGTGTCAGTCCTGGAGGGTAAAAGAAGGGTTTTATTCAGGTGAAAGGCAAAAGGAAGACTGTTAACCCCACAAGGTTTGTGCTTGGCTAAGAGCAGGCAGCAAATCAACACTAGCAGAGCCAATACAAGAGAACTCACCCCTCTGTAGTCAGAATTTAGCCCAGGCAATATGCTTTGGTGTGAAAGGAACTGCAGCTGTTGTTCTACGTTTTAATCTCCATTCTTGAACTACTGGTGTCCAAAATAAAACAAAAGTGACCTTCCCTAGTTTGTGCCTCTCATTCCTGAAGGTGAAAAACGACAAAGCAAACAAAGCAAGTCAATAAAAATCATTCTGTCAGGTCTGATAGAACTATTCAATTTGACACTTTTACTGGAATCTTGATTCGGAAAATACAGCTACGGAGAACTAGGAAACACAGGCGAAGTCAGGAGACAACTTTGGAAGGAAAGTTAGGTTAGGAAGGAAAGGAAGGAAAAAGTAGGTTTCTTACAATTTTTATCTTTTCTTGGATGGGCCACAAGCAATGTTTATGTGGCCACATACTGCTGGGGTGGGGGCCAGTGCAATGTTTGTGGCCACGTATTGCTGAGGTGGCAGCTGCTGGTGGGCTGCCAGCAGGAATCCCAGGATGGATCAAGGCTTGGAGGACTGCAGAGCACTGCAGTGTCATCAGGGACTAGTGGGTGCTGATAAAATGCTGCAAATTACTGCGTGGGAGACTTATGGTGGTTTCTTTTGAGCACTCCAAGTTCAGACCTGGCAGTTGAGTGCACGAGGCAGATGTTTGACTGCTCCTGTGATCTGAGAGCAGGGTGGTGATAAACAGCCTGACATCAAACCAGCAGCACTGCATTCAAACAGGGTTCATGGCACATATGGATACAGTAGCATATTATGTGTGGAATGAGCAATTTATTGGAGATTCAGAGCTCAGAGCTCTGACACTCAGATATCAATCACATGAGATCAGTATTGAGAGTTGTTTGCTTTCTGCCTACAGATAAACATCTCCTGTGAATGACTTGAGAGATTTGCATGTAAACCTGCTCTGCAGCCTAAATGTGAGTCACAGGCTTTTCTTTTCTGCTTTGTCACGAAAAGCATATTTAAAATACACTCGTAGGTACTTTATAACAAGTATATTTGTGTATGCTTTATATATATATTTGTGTACATAAAAGCATATTTAAATCTTGGCTTGGTTACATAGGTAACTACAGTGGTCTTTGTTGTACAAAACACGAAAATTTTTTTCCTCAAGTCTGCTGTTTCTCTAAATATTGTCTCTCTAAGATATACCATTTCAAACCTCAGTTGTTATTCTGAGGCTGTGATGGAATCAGACAGTATAATGCATCAGGCTTGGTGGACTCCGAATCTGAGTATAAAGGAAAATCAGATGTTTAGTCTTTCTCTATCCATGTAAAACTGTGGCATCAAAGTGCTGAAAATTTGGTAGGATGACATTTAATTTTTCCTTTGGTTCAGGGCTATTTCTGCTTGGGACTGAGAAAGTCTTCGTGTTCCACTATTGCAGTTCTTAAATTTTCTCTTTAAATCATTGATTCTGTGTTTTATCTCTTTATTTTATATTTTGTCTGTGTACACAATAGAGTATTTGGAGCTCAAGGCATTCTCTTAATGTATTCAACTGTAGAAAACAGAAGCTATTACATTACTGGATTTGGTGTTAGGAACACTGACATCTATGTTGAAGCACAGATAATAAAAATAAGTTATTCTAAATTGTAAAAGATGTGGTAGATTTCGTTGACATAAACCCTAGAAATTGGCATTGTTATATAATGGCAATTAAAAAGCACTATAAAGAATTAGGTCTGATCCAAAGACTACCAACAAGGCTGGCTGGACAAGAAAAAACAGATGTCCTGCGAAGAAAAGGTACAACATGCATGGAAAGAAGAGAATATTTGATACACAGTCCTGGAGAACACACAGCATAAGCAGAGCTTTCTGAGAGCTACAGCAGTTTGAAACTACAGCACGGAGAAATCCAGGTGAGAAAATCTATACACAGATCTGAAATACCAGACTGAAAAGTGTATTTACCCTCAATTTTCCCATCTAGTTCAACAGGGTGGATTAGGAAAGCCAAAAGCACAGAAAACTGCCTGCCTTATTTGCTGGGAGGATTTTCTGTACCTCTTCTAGATCTTCCTCTTAGCACGTGTTTGTGTCGCTGTCCCGGTTCCCCTGCGTTCTCACACACTGAGTTACCTCACTTTGAGCTCTCCAACTTCTCTGCCACCTTCAGAGGACTTTGAACTGCCCCCTTCTAGGCCTTGCCAGAGGACTTAGGCACTCCAAAGTCCTTTTCATGGCTGTGTGTGAAGGCACTTTATCTTCCTTTTGTTGTTGTTTAATCTGCTATGTTTCTCTAATTCACACAGAACCTTTATCTGCTCTTGTGCCAAGAGGTGGTGGATGAATGCAATTTTTCTACAGCCTCCAACTCCACTCACCCTATTATCTCTTTAAGACTCTAAGGATTTTTTACTTAATTCTCTTTTCATGTCTCATGATCATTATCTTGACTTCAGGCCATTAATTACTACCATACATCTTTATTGAATGTTATCATCTGAAAGGAAATAGATAAAACCATTGTGGGCCTGCTCACAAATGTACTCAGTTAAATGTAATCTTACCATTTGATTTTCAGTGGGTTTTGGTGATCATTAGGTGATCATTTCCCTTCAAAATAACATTCCCACTAAAAAACTGTACCTAGGCTTCCTGGGAAAGTTATTATGTTATTTTCTGGATCGGTCTTGAAGTTCTTTGTTCAAGTAAATCCCTGGAGGCTGGATAACTAAAGGAGCTTTGGATTAGCTGTCTGAAACTAATGGCATTAAATCAATTGCTACAAGAATATATTTAGGTTGAGCATTAATAATATGGGAGGCTGGCTGGCATAATGATGGAGCACTGGCCTGGGATTTGGGAGATCTGGACTGCGATCTTGGCTCAGCCTGTAACTTGCTCAGTGACCTCAGGAAAGTCACTTTACTTACTTTTGCCTTATTAAAAAGTTCTCTGTGAAAGTCCTTTGAACTCTTCTGATGTCAGCTGTTGTGCCACAGCTGTATATATTGTACCCACAGAGGTGAAATCTGTTCAATGCCAAGCAGGATGGAAGTGGTGAGTGCCTGTGGTTAAAGAGCTTTCCACGGGCAGTTCTTGAGCCTCCTGCCAAATCTGTATTTCTGTAACAATCTTGTACAAGAAGTGGAAGGAATAGGAAGATGCCCAGAGATTTTTTTGTGTCTTACAAGTAGGCCTTTATACTGATAAGACTAGTTTAATAATGATGCCTTGTACAAAGTGAGATAAAAGCAGGAGGAAGTGGGATTCTACAGGAGTTATCCTGGTTATTGCAGTAGTCGGCCTTTTCATTAGGACACAAAATAAGGCACACCAGGAAGGAATAGAGAGACTGTCAATGATGATGGAGAGTGCTGGGCTACTGTTTCAGATAGCAATTTTCCTGATAGGTACCCCTGAGAAAGCTAACATACTTCATACCACTTTTTTCCCTATGGATCAGAGTTCAGTGCCCAGTAGGAAGATCAGCTGCACATTAGCAGCGGCAAAAAAACAGGATTTGGGGCTACAGCAGGAGAAGAAATCATCAGAGGGAACTAAGCAAGGTTCCACTTGTGAGACTGGGTGGACTTGGTCTCTCCCAGTGAGCTAAGAATGAGTTGAATCAAATGGAGGCATCAAGGGTTGTCTTTGAGAAAGCGTGGAGGATTTATGAAGTCCCAGACCCTGGAAAAGGGCAAATGCAGTCCTCATCTTCAAAAAGAGGGAAAAGGAGGAATTAAAGACCAGCCAGCCTTCCCAGAAAAAAAATACTGAAGAAACAATCAAATCATTTGTAAGGAGAACATGCCACACAGCACAGAACAAAATGAACCCAAAGAAGTGTGAAACAACTGCCAACAGCAAATTATCCAAGTTTTAAACCCACTTTTTTTCCTGTGAAAGGATAGAGTGGCTGTAGTAGAATTGGCCAGCGTGGGGTACCATGAGCTTTGCAAGCATAACATGGCAGCTTCCAAAGTACACTGGGAAAAGTGTGTCTGATTAAACTGCCCCAAGGCTGGTACAGGACTGTCTGGAAAGCTGCATTTACAGGGGTGTAATGGTTTAAGACTGACTCACATTAATAATGGTTTTATTAATGACTCACTGCCAAACTCCCAAGCAGGATCCTGTGTACTCTGGGTGCACCAGTAACTTTTCCATCAGTAACTGGGTTGATAAGCAGAGGTTATGTGTGCTAAATTTGCAGACAATGCCACTCTGGGCAGATTCAGGCTTGCTGCAAAAATAAGAAATTTTTTTTCCAATAGCTTTATAATTTAGAGAAATGGTCTGAAAAATAGAATGGGAGTGGTTGAGTGAAGGACAAATAGGAGGTGCTGAACTTGTACACCAGCTGTTCCACTTCAGAACAAGCTGGGTGGTGGATCTGCAAGGGAAGATCTGGGCTCTTACTGAGCATCAGTAGTGGAAAAAAACACTGTCAAGCTGTTGTGCAAAACACAAGCACGCACTGGATGCACAGGATCAGACACTGGTCTCATCTCTTGGGTGATCAGCAGCAGGACTTGATGATTTTTGTGGGTCCCTTCCAACTCAGAATATTCTGTGTGATTCTATGTCTGTGTGAAATATTCTGTGTGTGTGGCAGGAAGCTGTGTCAGGGGAGGTTTAGGTTTGATATTAGAAAAAGGTTTTTCCCCCAGAGGGTGGTCAGGCACTGGAACAGGCTCCCCAGGACAGTGGGCACACAGAGCTCAAGGAGCACTTGGATAATGCTCTCAGGCACATGGTGGGATTCTTGGGGTGTCCTGTGCAGGGCCAGGAGTTGGACTCGATGATCCTTGTGGATCTCTTCCAACTCTGGACACTCTATGGTTCTGTGAGAAGAAACATGCCCTGCAGGGCAAGTGAAGGCACCCCTGGTGAAATGTGGTGTCCATTTCCAACACTGCACTTCCAGGAGCATAACATCGGAATTGTGAGGTAATGGGAGTGACAACCTGTGAAGATTTAATGAACTGGTGTGATTTCATCTGAAGGGGAAGGCAGACACAGGGTGCTACACGATAATTGCCTTCAAACTCAGAATTCTGAGGCTGCTGGAGAGGTAGGGAACAATTTTTCTCCATGTCCAAGTGAACGGGACATGAAGTAATGAACTAAACCTGAAGCAACTGATTTAGACTGGATATTAAGAAAAGGTTTCCAGCAGCACAGGTGGTTCAGTGTGAGAACAGAGTCTGTGCTCTCCACAACCAATCTCTGTAACTGGAAGTTTTCAAGAACAGGTTAACCCAGTGTCTGAGTGTTCACTGGATGGTTGGCTCAGCCCCAAAGCAGCCACACTGTCCACACTCCTATTTCTCTTTGGGGAGGGCAGACCAGGAGGCAGAACAGCCACCTGGGATGTGGCATTTTGGGCTTTTGTTCCAGTAACTTTTATTTATATTTTTTTTTTGTCTGGTACATGTTCTGCCTTCTACTTCTCTCTCTCCCTCAGTGTAATATATATACAGTTAGCCTATGATAGTTTCATTAGAAGGGGAATGTAAATAAAATGTGCGAGAAAAATATATTAATGTTTGTAAAATACTTTATGAGCCCCAGCTGAAAGGCAGTATATAAGCACAAGCATTATTATGGGAAATCAATGAATAAAGTAATAAACCAAATTGAATAAAAAATGAAACAAAACCCAAAAAAGTGCAACACTCTGCACGTAAACTTCATAAAATATATATTAACCTTAAATAATAACAGTCCATTTTCAGGAGTTGCTGGTTTTGGTTTTTTTTTTTTTTTAATTAATTAAGTCTTTTTCATTTACCAAAGTTCAAACAATTAATCACAGGTCTATGTAATCAAAAGTAGAGTTTACTTCTTATTACCTATTCACATTGCAATCCCAGCATTTGAGATGATTACACACTATATATAAACACACCTACTATGTAATCACTTTAAGTGCTCCGAGCAGTGTATAGGTAGCTCCAAATGAACACTGCATGTGCAGCACAAAGCATTAATAGCATTCCAGGGGATGTCACATCATGAGAAACTCTAATCTGCTCCTGAAATGAATTTGACTTATTCATTAGTGAGATGAAGAAAGCTGATTACAGTGAACTATTTTCTTTTAACATCAAATAAGGGATAATCTTACCCTCAAGATTTTAAAGAAGAGGATGTTTTTAAGGCAGCTGCAACTGGTGAATCACACTTCAACCATGCAGCACTATTTTTGTTGGGTTTATTTCATCCATTCATTTTAAAATGACCTTTCCCGCTCCACAGCAAATGAACAGGGATTTCCTATTTGCACAGGGGAAGTTGTTTCTCTGGTACATGTACAGCACTCTTTGGATATTTAAAGAAGCTATAGAGATGAAGAAGAGTTTAACTGAAGAATTTTTTTAGTTGGAATATTAATGACTAGTTCAGGCAACAGGGTTTGAAGGCAAATGTAGAGGATCATAGCTTAATATGAGGAAATTCATCATAAAAAAGGCAGCCCGACAGTCAACATTTGCTTGTTCATGAATGTTTACAGGATATACAAAAATACATAATAAGGCAAATAGAAATGCTGTGAACAGCCTGTTCTTTTCCTTTCATAGCCAGGTTATTCAAATTTGCATTTTGTCTAATGCTAATCTCAGCTGTGGCTGGAAACAGCTCCAGATGCAGCAGCAACTTAAGAAGGACATCAGGAGGGGGTCATTGAGGTAGTTTATGAAATGAATTAATGAGAGTTAATAGTGTATTCCACATTTACAAGTCCTTTCATCTAAGGCTCTTGGAGTAATTAATAAGCACTGCTGCACTGCTGCAAGAGAAGAAACAGTTGCTGCCTAAAATTCTCAGGGGCGTGTGAGTCCTCCTGACTTACACACAGTGTAGTGACTCGGCATCTAACACCCAAGTCACCTTAGAAGACTTCAACACCTGAATTTTGATGGATTTGTAAGTATTTAGATGCTTTCAATGCCTCCCAGTTTTCATTATTAAAGAAGATACAGGCGCAGAGAGCTCGGTTCTGTTCTCTCACCCAGCTGGGAGCTGTTGGCACCAACAAAGCTTAAAACCATGGTGTGCTGAATGTCTTCATAAAATAATGAGTAGGAAATGGAGACACCGTGTACCTGCAGCATCTGACAGGATTTATGGGGTCAGAATTAAGCCCAGAAATAGGACATATGGGAAGTCATGTAATTGTGGCAGAGAATCAAGACTATAACCCTGCCTATGCTTTTACCACAAAACTACCTTCCTTCAATCACAGATCATTAAAGTCCAGAGCAGGGCTTGGAGAAAGAACCAAAACCAATTAGCTTTTAAGGATAGGTGAAGAAACCAAATGAAATGTTTGGGCTATCTAGGCTTTTTCATGCAGAGAAACAACATTCCTTGGAATACCTGACCATGTGAAAAGCCAAAAATATTAAAGCAAAGTAACTGGTATTCTCAAGAAATAATACTGTTTGCATCGATATTGTAAAAGGAAGTGGGAAAAGGAGAAAAAGCCAGAATTATTTCCTTTGTTTTTCTAACCTTAACTGCAAAATAAATCAACTACAAAACATCAGAGAAGTTGTGTTATTTTGGTGCAGAGAGGCTCTGACAAACTATTTTACTTTCTTTTGTTTTGTTGCTTCTCAGATACTTCCTGGAGAACTGTCAGAACTGTCACGAGGTGGTATTTTGCCCTCTGGTATGGGAAGAAACAGGTCAGTTGTATGTGTTCATCAAAGAAAGTTTAAAGATATTTTCTTTTAAATGAGAATTCATCCATAAGCCCCAGTGGCTGTGGCCTAAAACAAAGGCAGTGCCTCCAGGAGGGAGCCTGGAAAAGAAGAGAGGACTGCTGATATTTGGTGAAGGGAAAAAGAAGTGAGGCAGACATGGAGCACGGTTGTTGTACATCCGTGTGGGAGCACTGACCAAACTCAGGCTGGTTACAGAGCTGTCGAGATGAGATTCAGGAGCCATTGGCAATCCAGGAGGGGCTGGTGGAGTAAAGGGGACGAGGCAGAAGCAGCAGACACTTCACAACACAAGCTCTGCAGCCTTTATATTGTTTTACTGGTGAACTCTCCAAATTTAAGCCTGATCTCACTGACATCTGTAGCTCAGTGGTTAGGACTCCATATATGTTTTAGGACAGTAGGTAGTTGGCACATAAAACAAATGATGGGGATGTTTTGCCATCTGAGTGGTCATTTCATCACGAGTCCTAAAGCAGCAGCTGTTACAACTCTTGCTGGAGGGTGGGTTCCTTCAACAAACCTATCACTTGAGGGAAGACAAGGATTGTCTCCTGAGTGGGTCATTCAAGGGGCTGTGTCCTGAGACTGTGCAGAACTTGGTCTGGATCGCCTCTTTTTGGGTAAAATTTCTACAAGGTATCACAATCTCTCAAGGAATGCAGTGAATTGTGGGAGCACTGGTGTTTTCTCAGCTGATGGAAATAGGCAGAGGGGTCTGTGCTGTCTCTGGAAGCTTCCAAATGCCTGGGTTGCTTTAAGGGAAATATAGTAAGACATCTTGGCAGTACTTGGTGTTGGGCACTGATGCAGAGCACAACTTATCAGAACTGATGTTTTTATGGTTTCAAATAGTTCACTGGGATGCAATTTGGCTGGTTCAACAGATCCTGGCTCAGGACTTCACTGTGTTACATCATGTTTGCACCAGTTCCTACTCCTTGGCATTCAGCTGTAGTTTCTGCCCTCTATCCAGTAAAGGATAGCAGAGACTGTGCAGATTGATTGCATTTCCTACTCATTATTTTATGAATCAGCATCACTGTCTGGAAGCCTGGAAGTTGATGACCACTGCCTCAAATGGGATAGTCTCTTCGAGAGAGTGAGACTGGTTGTCAGCCATCTTCACATTTAGGTAGAAGGTCGGATCTGGACTGTCATTTGTCCTTTAGGTTAGAGCAGAGATGACCCATGCACTGCTCAAGAAGAAGTGTGGGGTGAGGGGTTTGGTACTTCAACATGTCCTGATTTGTCTGGTTGTGAGTCTGAATACCTGATTCTGCCATAGGTGTTGGTGCATTTCTATATGATCCCTTGTCATAATCTATAAATGAGCATAAAATCATCTTGATCTGTTTTAGCTGTCAAGTAAAAGAATTGGAATTAAGCGTCTTAGCTAAGACCTCTTCTGGACTTGATTTATGCAGAGAACACAACCAAAAGTGATTGAATACAATGGCATTAATTTATTCCCCCGATGTTAGAACCTAATCCAAGACCCTCAATTAACTTTCAATCAGTGTCAGTGAAAAATGAGGAAATACACTGTGATTTCTTAAACTAAGATGCTATTTGTCTGCATGCTCCTTTAGACTTGAATAATGTTAAAGCTTGAAAACCTTCCAGGAATCTGTGCTTAATATCTCTAAGTCAACTACACACTCATCCTTCTGAGGAAAGGCAGTTTTACAGGTAAAACAGAAAAGTTTTTACGAAGTATCAAGCTTCCCTTTCAATACACTCTGCCTAGTGCTTGCTTTAATTCCCAACAGAGTGTAAAAGAAGGTGTTCTTATTTGATTATATTTGGATTAGACTTTTAATGAATCATAGTACTATAGCACAGGTGGTTTTTTTTTTCTTTTATAATTCCCAGTTACTTTGTGACGTTGACACAGCTCCATCTAATCTGAATTCCTCTAAGATACACAAAGTCTTCTCTCAGGACTCTGTGTTTCCAGCACTTGCTGCTCTCCTGTGGCACCATATCCTGGTGCTGTTTTCCCAGTCGAAGTGGAGCAGAGAGCAGAACAGCCAGGCTCTCTCTTGCTGCAAGGCAGAACTGAACAGTAAAGCACCATCTGTGGGCTGCAGGGAAAGAACAGGCTTTACCTGGAAGCTCATTCTTCAGGCTCTTCCCTACCAGTACGACTGGAGAGCTGTCACTAGCTGGCACTGCCTAGTGTACATCTGAAAGGTGATCGTATACTGTACTTCTCTCTCCTTTTTTTTTCGGGTGAGATCCACTCCAAGGCAATGAACTCCCCCTGTTCTTTCACTTCTCTGCGTTTGCCAGTAGATGGTGGTAGCAGTTGCTCTATTGACGACGGTGCCATACGGTGCTGAGGTTTGAAGAAAGCAGTGTTTTGTGACAGCAGCAAGAATTACTTCTCTTTGTGAATCTATATTCTGTCAAAGAATGTCCGTTGGGCCTCGCTGAAGTGCTGTCACTGTCGTTTAAGCTGAAGGTCCTCTGCAGCAGCAGCCCCACGAAGGGGCTCTCACCTCATCAGCAGCCGTCGCACCCGAGCGCCAGATTAGCAGAGAAGCTGCTGAGACAAAAGATGCTCGGTAAACACAGCGAGGGTCAGCCACAGAAGGCTGGCGTTAGATGTTCCAGAAACAAGGCTTCAGGGCGCGGGGAAGAGGTGTAAACTCTTATGAGGAGCGACTGCTGCCCCTGCGACCCCGAGCGCTCGGCAGAGCGGAGTTGGGATGCGGGGCTCGGCGGCTCCCGCGCTGCTCTTTGGCTGTGGTGGAGCTCGGGCGAGGGGGATGCACTTCAATCAAAGCTGCAGGGCAGGAGCCTGCTGGTCGTCAAGCTGCCTGTTAATAGGTGGTATGTTTGGGAAGCCTAAAATCTCTCCCATGAATCACTAAACTCCAGACTGGCTGAGGACCGTTCCGGGATGTGCTAGGAAGGTGCTCAGCCAGGTCCTTGACAGTCAAGTCTCAGCTGTAAAGTCCTAAACCAAACAGAGGATGCAAAGGCCACAGCCACTGTGTCCCCAAAATCACAGAGCCACATGATTCCCCTGGCTGGGTGGGGAGGGATGAAGGTGGTGGGACATAGTGCCTGCCTGGGGCACCCAACAAAGGCAGGCTGCGGAGAGGGGGAGAGGGGGCTGAGGAGGTGATCAACTAAGATTGACTTTTCTTCTAATAATCAGGTCTCATTTTTAAGCAGTAGGTCTGCACTGGTGTGTGTTCCCTAGCCTGGTGTGATGTTATTCTGGTGTACACTGAAGCAGTGCACATATAAATGGAGCATATAAATGCATATGAATTTCATAAGCATACTAAAGGCACTGGGCCTTTGGAGGCCTTCTGAGCTCAGCAGAAATGGTAGGAAAAAATGTTACAGCCATTTTACAGGTGAAGTTCCAAATCTTAGACTGAGAGTTAGGTGGGAAGCAACTTTTCCTAGGCTTCAGTTTTAGCATCTAAATTTAAATTATGCATTTTCCTTTTCCTCCTGTAGGATAACCACAGCTCTAGTCTCCAACTAATCTGAGAATTTTCAGCAACTGTATCTCCATGAAAACCTGAAAATGTAGTACCTGCAGTTTGGTAGCTTGATTTTTCAGCCTGCACTGCATCCAGCAGTTCTCTGGCATTTCTGGGATTACTGGCTGCTTGGCTTTATATCAACCTTCTCATTTACATTTCTCAAGTGTGAATTTAAGGATCTGAGTTTTAGACACAAATTTCTGCTTTGAAAATTGTGGTCAGCGACTCTATAGACTTGAAAAAAATATAAAAAAATATCCTGACAAGGGATCTCTCCTCCTGTGTTTTAACCCTGGCAAGTTTTTAATTTCTCTTTCCTCCCTGCCCAAGGGACAAGATTCACCTAAGCTACAAAGCATTAGGAAACTGTCAGATCAGATGCATGATATGTATAATTAACGATGTAGAACAAAGCAATAAACCCTGCCCTGAAAAGCCTAAATCTTTTCTTTTTTGAAGTTGCCTCCTGCTTTCACCCTTCCAGTTCCCATAGGACTGTGTAATATTTAGATGAAATCAGCTACTTCAGGGCAAGAAAACAGTGCCAGTGTTTCAGTTTTCATCTGAGCGGGAACGTTTTGGAGCCTGTGGAAGAAGCCCTGCTGGTCCATGGCTCTCCTTTGGCCCTGTGATCTGACAGGTACAACAGCAAATGTGGACATTTCTGTTTTCTTCATGGATTGCTGAGAAAGCAAATTATATTTCTCATACCTACCTGAAAGCCATATCAGAACCCTTCGTGTTTAATTAGCAAGGTAATATAGAGAATCAGGATACAGACTCTGCAGAGTTGGTGATTATATGTATTTATTTTTCTTTTTATTTTTAGCAAATCTTAGTTTTTGGAAATTACTGTTCACTGAGTTGCTTTGGTAGGCAAAGGGAAGATTTTTTGATTCTTGTGGAGAGCTAGAAAAGATCCCATTTGAGGGTCAGTTGGCACATAATCAGCTTCTCCAACTGTAGGCAAAAGTACCACTGGAACTTTATTGTTTTTTGGCTTCCTGCAGTTCTTAGCAGCTTGCAATAAAATATGGTAAATAAAGGGGAAATCACACATGAAAAAAAAACCACAAAGAAACTTGAAGAATAATACCCATCAGAATAATGACTTGAAAATTGCCACTCAAGGAGTCAAGGTACCAAGCTCCATATGGGGAATCTTAAACTTGAAACGGTCTCTATGTGCCCGATAGTTTCATTCATACAACCCAGACGTGCCTGGAAGACAGCCTGGGTGCAATCATGAAGATTCAAATGGAGGAGAAAGACACAGGTTAAGGCCTGATAAAGGAAGGAACATACAATCCATGGGTTGAAATCCAGTAAAAAGTGCTTCATGGAGGCTACTAAAGCCTGTGAAGCCTTTGGTAGTTATACTGTGGGCCCTCATGGAATGGCAGAGTGCTGGAGGCTGAAGGCATCTCTGGAGGTCACCTTCTCCAACCCTCCCTCACCTCCAGGTGGCTTTGGAGTATCTCCAAGGGTGGAGACTCAACAGAGCTCCGGTGAAACTTTCTGAGCCAGGTATCAACCCTATGCTGAAGAAATCCCGGCCTTCTGCTGACATGGGAGCTGCCTTGGGAATCTGGTTAGTGATGATCGAGGGCATGGCCTGAGCACAGCTCTCTGGCACGGAAATTCAGCTGGTACTTCATCTTTATTTCACACACCAGTACAGCAGATGAGGAAAGTAATTGTAAACTCTTTTTATGCAGGGCTTGTCTTCCCTCCTTGGTGCCACCAGTTTGTATCATACAGGTTCAGTTTGAAATGACTTTTAAGATGTGCCAGGTAGGAACTGTTTAGAGGAATAAAATAAAGAAATCACAGTGATGCTCTTGATCTCCTTCAGGCAACAGAACATCTTGACTTGCGTCTCTTAGGGAGAAGTGGAAAGTTTAAGAACTAAATTTTCAAATGAATAGTTTGACTTTTACTTTTGGCTTGGATACTAATGTATGCATTACATGTATGCCAAGTGTTCTGCATGTCAAAATATCACCAGTAATCTTGGGAAAGAGGAGGCCTTTTCAGAGAAGGACTCCAGGGAGTCAGTTGTCGTTTGAAAGTTCTCTGTATTTCAGCGGTGCTGGATATAATGTGGAAGGCCAGTGATGACAGAGTGTGTCTGGACCACAGGGCTCAAACTCCTGGAAGAAGCACCACCATCCATTCTGTGATGTATGACTGGCAAAATCCCTGACCTTGCCGAAGATCTGCAGTGAGTTCTGTAAAGCAGATGCGGTTGGCATTGCTTCTGCTCTCACGTGACCTGACTGCATGGTGAAGGCTGACTTATGGTTAAGTGGAAAACAGTTGTTGAACGGCGTTTGATGTCATTCAGTATTTGCTGAATTTGCTGTTTTGTGTTTCTATTGGTTCTAGATGTACAAAGTGGGGCGTGTGAGCCAAAGGGAACATTTCCTGATGTGTTGTGAGAGGACAGTGGAGAAGTCAAGGAAAGTTCATTCTACTCTTAAAATCTCAGTTCATGCACTGTTCTTTTGAAATCCAGGCAGGTTTTGCTGACCTGCTGTGTGTAATCTCAATATCTACTCTGCCATTAAAGCACTGATTTGTTCTTTCTTCTGTACTAAAATTACACTGTTCCATGAAAACTGCCATCACTTCTGGAGAAGACTGTATCTAGTCTTCTACATCTTTATAACTGGGCATTCATGGCATAAAATGACTCCAGTGTGAGATAAACAGGAATGCTTGAAACAAACACCTGCTTTCACAGGCTGTTACTAGAGCTGGGATACCGAGAGCCTGGATTTATTGGTGTGACCCAGCAGACATTTTTCACCTGTTTTTGGAGGCAAATGTGCAATAGAGTTTTCTTTCCACCAGAATGTAGGTAATTAATTTATGGAAAGTAGAGGCAGAGTGAGGACTGGGAGAAACACTTTTTTAATGGCTATAATTCAGTCACCTAAAAATAATACTTCCAGGTTCTTTCTGTAGCCTATTGCCTGTGTGTTTTCTTTTTAGTTATTTCTTGAATGAGTTAGTAATTTTTTTCTGTGTTTGATACAGCTACATTTTCACTATAATTCTGTACATGAAAAAGTAGTTAGAAACATCTGCTCCAAGCTTATTTTTTATTTAACTAACAATTAAATTCCCTTTTTTTTTTGCAGTGCACATAGCAACTCGAGTTGACCTCATTTATCCTCTTCAAAAACGTAAGTACTTTAATTACACCACTGCCTTCCTCCTCAGATAATTTTAAAATGATGGGATTTCAATTTGTATAGTCTCTCATCATATTGTATATATTTTTAATCTGAAGTTCCATCTTATTACCATCTGTACCACTTCACAGTGCTACAGGATACTATTAGACAGCCAGGTTATGAGGACAGACCTCAGCAGACAGATTTCAATTTCCTTACCCTTAGAAACAGGGCTCCAGGTACCAGGGAGACCTATTCCTCCTCATTCCTTCAGACTTTTAAGCCTTTTATAATTGGCACTTCATCTTTATTTCACACACCAGTATAGCAGATGAGGAGAGTAATTGTAAACTCTTTCCATGCAGGGCTTGTCTTCCCTCCTTGATGTCACCAGTTTGTATCATACACCAATTTATGGTCAGAGTTGGACAATGTGCAAAACAACAGTTTTGAAATAAAATAAAATTCTTGGCTTGGTTGAGAGTGGAGCTGTAGGCACCCCTGATAAGCTGTTTAGTGCAATCTAATCTTACCCTTCAGTCTTTGAGAGCAGCCTGTTTTGTTGCAGATCAGTCAAAATATTTTGTGTGCAAGTGACCTTTTTGCTTAAACAAGGAAAAGGGATCGTATATATTTGTTTCAGACTGAACTGATTTATTTTTTGGTTCAGTTTTTGAAGGTGGTGGTATTGAGGGCAAAATATTAAGCAGTGCAGTTAAAAAAGGTTACCCTGAAGTTCCAATTCATGCCTAATAGACATGGATTGGTATCAAATCCTGACTGGACACTTTCCTAGTGACCTTCTGAGCCATTAATTCTGTGTGCTGTGGGCATATATGGGTTTCCTAATGTGTGAGGATCTGGCTTGGTATACTTGTGTATTTTTAGGTGCACAATGAAATTAGAGATCTAACAAAAGAGCAGGAGAATGTGTTTTTGAATATCAGAAAATACAGTGTCAGTAGCAAGTCCTCATGGGACTATTTATTTATGTACAGTTAAGGTCTGCAGCTTCTATCTGTTATGTGGTGATTGCCTGGAGGGAAAAAAATATGTATTTATCCATAATGAAGTAGTGCACAGTTCATACAAACAGATATGCTGGAAATTAAACCAGGAAAGGAAAGTATTTCTTTGTGCTATTCTCAGTGGTGTGCTGGGAATATATAAGGTTTCCTAAATTATAACTCTGCATCTCCAGCAGGTCCATTATTAGATGATTCATGTGAAACTTCCCTGGCTGTGCAAATACCCCGGATGTGTCATTACAAATGCGGTGTCAGTGAAATTATTTTGATAAAGCAGCACAGTTTTATGTCGTGTTACTATCAATTTATTTTCTGTATAAATAATATAGAAAGCGTTGTTTTCTTTAATATCACTTTCTCTTTTTTTGGTCAGCTTCCTCTTTCACACAAACAACCAAGCCAGTAACCAAAATAAAAAAAAAAATTCTCTTTTCTCATGAGCACTAATTAGTTACTGTACAGTACCTTCAGCAGCAGATTTTGGTAGAAGGATGATACATTTTCCTGAAGAATGTTTATTTCTCAGCCTGATTTTTTTTCATTTAAGATAAATAAGTTAAAAATGTTTAATTTCTATTCTTTTGCCCAGTATTGATTTAAGGAAAGAAAGCTTTGTGACAAAACAAATGCAAATGTCTGGGGAAAAAAGAAAGTATCATTTTAGCCAAGTGGCTAAAATGCATTATCAAGTGATAAATGCTGAGATTTTTTATCTTTCCCTCACCCCTCACTCCCCCATCACAGTTAACTACAGCAAAGGAGGTTTTGTAATGTGAACATATTCACTGACAACTGAGTGGAGGTAAACTCTTTTTTTTCCTAAACTTAATTTCTGTCCTGCTTTCTTTTTTTTCCATTTTAATATAGAATAAGAATGGGACAATCACAAAAACACCCACGACTGCCTGTAGCTCTCTAGCTCCCTCTCAGAACACCACCACAGGACATCAGAAGGACAAAGTGAAATATTTTTAGATGTGGTATTTCTGTATCCTACTAGAATATAATGAAAATACGATTTCTGATGAAGATAATGCATAGTTTATGTTTGAGCATGCTTATGTGCATATTATCTATTTCCCCAATATGGTGGAAAAAACCAGAACAATCAATTCAGTAAACTTTTTTTTTTACATAGAATCAGAGAGAGGTTTGGGTTGAAAGGGATCTTAAAGATCATCTGGTTCCAACCCCACTGCCAAGAATAGGGAAATTTCTTTATGTTAATAGTGGCAGTCAAAAATCACCCACTTAACTACAGACAGGACTAACATTAAGTAATAATAATAAGCCAAAGAATTTATCATAGATCTATAAGGAGCTACGAAAAAGCAGACACTAAACCTGGAAGTTTGAGGAAATGTTTTCTTTTACACACTTTCTTTTTCTTTTGCTACATACAATAATCCTAGCATCTTTCAATAGGCTATTCAGCTATTTCTTTTATCAGCAACAGTGCTACATTCTAATATGTTTAGAATTTTCCAAGATACCTTGCAGTTTAACATTTATAGATAGAATAAGCTGAAAGGATTCCCCCCACCCCGTCTCCCAGCACAGGATGAATAAGAAAGTAGAAAACAGGAAGAAAAAAAAATCAAATATTTAAAGTGCAGTAAGCTTTAAATCCACAGGTATACAATATCAGTCACCAGAAGCTATCAGAAGTCCTCACTTGTGTATGAAAATAAGATAAGGAATTATTCTGTTTCTCCTTTAATGTTTCAAGTTCGCAGAACTGGGAAGAGGAGTTTTTAATCCTGAAACACAAGATTTGTATCAACAATTCTGTGCAACTGTTTCCTTTCAGATTCTGGCTGCAGGAAGCTTTTGCTCTCACAAGTCTACATGAAAAACTCCAGGTAGGATAATCCAGATTTAGTGAACATCCTGCACAACTGATAGCAGTATGGATTCCATTCTTTCTCTGCAGGGCACAGTTGTGCTGTTATTTGTCACTGATGAGGTGCTTTGTTAGCACACAGAAGCTCTTACCTTGAAAACAGCCTTCTTAAACAACAGACCTTTTCTTTAGAAAATAACTGTTCCATGGATGTTTTTGCACAGCCATCACTCCTGCACTGGAGCAGATGTGGAAATGTTCATAAGCTCAGTGAAAAGCTACTTTAAAATCAGTCCTGGTTCACAGATGCTGTAAACATCTATTTTCATCAGTTAAAAAACGTGGTAGCTTTTCCTAAAGCAGTGTCTGGGATGATTTTGTTTTGATTGTTCAACACTGTTGGTGTTGAAAATAGGTGTGTCAGCATTTGAAAGATGGTCCTCAGGCACTGAGGTTTTTTTTAATAGCAAGCAAAATTCTCATTAAGGGGCAATTTTAAAAAGCAATAACATTCATTTTTTGGGCTGTTAAGCATATAGAGTGTTTATATTTCCAGCAAAGAATGAATTAATGGAAAATAAATTTCTGTCATGCACTAGTGCCACAGCATTGCAACATAATGTATGTGAGGCTGATTGCAAGTCAGCCTTTCAACAGGATTATACATGATCAAAGCTTCTGGAGTGAGAACTATGTAACTTAAACGATTGAAAACAATTTTAATGTTTGTCTTCTCTCTTTTTCTTTCAAATCAAAGCTTGTTTCTTGTTAATGGTGTGTTAAATTTAAAAAGCCACAGCTCTCAGTCTCTGTATCTCCCTAATTACAGGCAGACATGTTTGGTGTCACATCCCTTCAACACACAGACAACTCAGGTTCTTTGCCTTAGGTGCCTGTTGCTGGTAGGATTGACTGCACTGGCCTGAAAATATCTGCCTCTTCTGATGTTTGAGTTACAGGTCAGTGCCAGGTCCCAGCAAGGCAAGATGCTGTTCTTTGAAGGAAAGTCCCAGCAGATAGGACAGGACTTCCCACACCCTACAGGAGGCTGGGTGTCCACCAAGGAGGGCTGAACTCATTCACAAGGACCCGACTTTCCACGCTCACCTTCCGCAACCCCTGACTCTTCTGAGAGTGTGATAATTCACTCTGGAAGGCCTGGTGCCTGAAGTAGTTATCCATCACTATCAGCACAACTTAAACCATCAAACAACTCCCACAGGACTCTTTCAGATGTTAGTTTAGTGATTTTAAGTCACTAAGATGTCTTGTGAATTTTTAGGTCCGTTGGCACAATACCAAAGTCTGAGAAAAACCTATATTTAAAAAAAAAACCCTATTGATAATGAGATAATACTGACCCTCTTATTTATTAAATATTTATCATTATCCAGAAACGACCCATAAAATCAGGAGCAGGCTGATTTTCAAACAGAACTCATGAGAACAATCTCTCTCTTGGTAGGACTTAGTAGAACTTTGCTATCACTGTAGCAACGTTCAGGATCTAGTAACTAGGAAGGCCTGGTACACCATGGGGGTTAATGCTCTAAACAAACCCAGGGGGCTTCAGAGGGGTCAGAATATGCTCATTTCTGTGCCTACTTCCATAATCACACTGATTAATTTTTTCAACAAACTGAACTGCCTGCAAAGCAGAAATCTCCACTCTTCTGTGCAGTCCTTGTCTCAGCCTGTTCCCACAGACCCAGACGTGCAGAGGTGCTTTCAGACTGCCCAGGTGCCATGCCAAGCTCCCCCTGCCTGGCAGCCTGCCCTTCCAAGGCACCACTGGTGGGAGAAGGGCCAGTGCTCCACTCTACCCTGCCCATGGAGAACTGATCTGGTGTCAGGGCTCTGCCTTTCTTCAATGTCACCGATGTTGCACAGATGCTTTCCCGCAGTTGGCAGATGTGGCCCAGGAAAGACACGGAGTGAAACTCTGCAGGAAAGCTGCTTGCAAGTGGTATTAATAGAAAAAACACATGCAGGAGCGATTTGAGTAACTTCACTTCCTTGAGGAGGCAACAGCGAGGCCAAGAAGAAATTCAAAAGTGAAATAAATGATATTGTTAGAGATGTGAAAAAATAGCATCCCCTTCTTTCCTTTCTTCCCCCTCCTTCCTGCCTGCCCCCTCCAGTTTCATCCACTGTTTTGATGGAGTCAAATACAAAGTATTTTGTCCGGAATATCCATTAATTGATTTTTCTGCCTTTTTTTTTTTTTTTAATTTCCTCATAAGAAAATTAATTTTTGTTAGTGACCCCCAAGGCTTCCTAAAAAGAAATTTATGCTATACCCAAAATTTTAAAGAAGAAAAGGACTATTCTGTTTTAGCAGTTATCAATTATCTCAACAATCTAGCATCACCAGAATAAGGAGACAAGTTCTCCAAACTGACACTTCAAATGAGTTGGCTGATGTCGAATAACACACAATTTGCACAGCACCTAACTCATGCATTTTCCCAGCTTCTAGAGCTCTTTCCTTGGAAATCATTATGGAAAGTGTTGGAGTAGCAACTTCTGGCATTGATATGTTGCAAAATATCTCCACAGCAGATTGAAACTCTGAGAAGCTTCCGGCGTGTCAGACACAGTAGAGTTTGTCATATTCTCCTGTTTTTGCAGTGAGAATGCCCTCGAGGCAACTCACAACATCTGCTGTGAACACATGAAATCCTTCCCTTCTCTGCAGCCAGCTTGCCACTGGGTTTGATGGAGCCAAAATATCAGGCTCGTTCAGTGGAGCCAGGCACAGCTCGGACAGACAACAGTGTGAAAATCAGTGAGTCAACAAACTTTCAGTAGGAGGAAAAGGGGAGAATCAAACACAGAAATCAGTGCTGCAATTAAAAAAAAAAAAAAGCATATATTTTTTTGTTGCACTGCAGAATTTACAGCTGATCAAGCCATAACCCCCAAGCCTCTCCTTTTGATTACTTTGTTTGGATGCTCTTGTGCCACAGTGCCTTTTACCTTCCCTCTGGTCAGAGTGGCCAACAGTGTTCTTGGCCATAAAAACCAGGAGAGGGAAAATCACTTGGTGTCTTCTTAGGCATTCACTGGCAAGGAAATTGGAAGAGTCTTGAATGGCTACAGGTCTTCATGGCAAGAAAGGATGTTGCAACAGTCACGCTGCAAGCACTGTAGTGAATGGAGAAAAAAAGCAGCGCTGGAAATCTGTTCCCTTACGGATGTTCCAGCTGAGACACAGTCACAATTATTTTAGGAGGGAAAACATCATACACTAAATACATTTATTATTTGGGTCTGTTTCTGCTTTGGACAGATTGTGACAATCTTACATAAACACTCAGTATTAGGACAGTCTGATGTTTGACCCAGATCTGATTATTTTGCAGCACACACAACTGTGCTTCCAGGGGAAGATTCCCCCATGTCAAGTTTCTAAACAGGGTAAATAAAGCCATCTGTTGTGGAAGCAGGATTTTTAAATTATATGCCCTGTTAACCACTGTTTTGCACACTGAGCTATTTGTGTCTAAAGAAACAACCTTATGCCTTTCCAAAAGGAGTTCTGCTCTCCTGATTTACGCGTTTTATGGGCCAGGTATCAGATGTCTAAAATAACTTTTATTCTTCTTCCATTTACTTCTATCAGACTGATTTCAATCTTCTCCCTTTCCACTGACCCCTTGTGTTTCTTTCTGCTTCCTACTTTCTCTTGATCTGTATTACAAATATAATTGCAATCAATATTTTATGAAAAGTCTGGTCAGCGAAAGTAATATTTGAAAATATAAATATGTTATACATTTTATATCTAGTAAAGTAATTAAAATATCTCACATGAAAGAGATCTCATCAGCCTCTAGCCCAATGCAAGCCTCTTCTTCTCTGCAGGGATAAGTAAGAAGCACGTAAAGGAAGTAAGGGAAAATTTCCATGGTAGGAATGTTTTTTTCCGGACCTTTCAATAAGTGTTTAAGAGAAACATTTTTTCCCCCTGGAAAAACTGCATTTGAAGACTCCATTTGTTTATCTAAATTTTGTTGAGTCAGCAAGTGATTTAAATTGCTATTTCCAGGACTGTTTCACTCTGTGCACTCTCTTCAGTCACAAAGAGAACCAGCCCTGGCTACAAAAGAGGGGAGTGAACACAAATTTATGCCACGGAATTAGCACATGGAAGGAACACCAAGTGCTGTTTCACCAACCACTTTATCACTTTGGGGGTCCATATGGGTTTATTTAATAGGGTTTAATATTTGTCCTCTTTTTATTCTTATGGGAAGGGATACAACAGACTAGACACTGATGGCTCCTTAAGGAAATTGGGGCACCATCTGTATTCATGCCAGCTAAAATTCTGCTCAGCTGGCTCCCTTTTTACCTAAGCCTTAGAAAAGTTCAAATATATATATATATATAGTTCAGCTTTTAAATTCTCTTGCACAACTTGATATATATTTATTTATTTCTGCAATGGTGTCTTGTCCTGTTAGTCTACTGCAAGGCTTCCTGGTCCTTGGTGATTTTGGGATTATGAACTCCACCAGTAATGGGATTTGCAGACATGAGGTTAAATCTACAGAGCAGTAGTGTGGGTAACGCTCACATGCGCTAATATACATAATTAATATACATAACTAATATACATAACATGCATACAGTTCAATAATAGATGTGTTTTGCTGATGTAGAAGGCAGTACTGGATCTTGCATTGCAAACTAACTTTTAGCAGTTTCTTATGACTGAAACATTTGCTTTGATGACTTTAAAAAATCAAGTACCTGCAGAGAAGACATAGAGATCATCTTGTCTCTCTTTTAGTAAAGCACAGGATTCCATGTTCACCCTGACACCTCTGTGTTAGAAGTCTCAAACACCCTAATTGGACAGCCTAATTTATGGGGTTTTTTTAATAGTCACAATTGTCATAACACACATCTTCCAGCACTGCCTTGAAGGCAAAGATATGAATAGTTCACAGGAAACTGGAGCCTGTTTCAATGGTCCATTACCCTTATTGTTAAGAATTTGTGCTTGCTGTCTGCACTTAACTGTATTTAAATCTTCACTTTATGTTATATCTATAAATGAAAATACAATTTTATGTAGAAAATTAGAAACTGGAAAAGCTACAAGAAATAATGAAGAAATGGACTGGAAGAGACCTGAGGTGAGATTTAGATACTTCTGAATCTCGGAAATGGCAAAAAGCAAAGCAACACTTTTTGTTTGAACCGAGTAAGTTCAAACATTCCTAATTTTCTTTACCAAGTGAATTAAAAAGGCACAAATTGGTATCTTTAGAGTGGATTGTTTTTTGTTGTAGTTACCCTCACTGACTTCCATTTTAACTTGATCCATGATTTCAGGATGACATGCACATTTTTTGTTACAGTCTAAAAAATTTGTTTCAAAAATTTGTTTCAAGACAATAAATAGAACCAAAAGTCCTGATTTAATTAGCTGTAAGAAGTGGTTGAAATGCAAACAGAGAAAAATGGCTAAATTATTTGCCATCTTAATTTTTTATTCCTTCTCATATTCTTTTTCTCCGTAACTTTGCTTTCATTTTTTTGCTAAAGGCTCAATCCTGCTGCTTTTAAAATAGTAAATTACCCCTAAGATCAAATGAGATCCTGAGGGAAGTATTTAAAAAGAAGAGAAATTAGGATATTCATCCTCCTTGCCATTTGGCAACTAGCTAAAATATCTAAATTAGAAGAATATTTCCTCTCAGTTTAGCATATGACTAATAGGGAAAGGACATTGCAGTAGGCAATCACAATGTTAAACAAAGTTCTTGCTATCAAGAGTCTTTTCCTCTGGACAGCATAAATAACGTAGAGAGGGTAAGGTAAGAATTTAAATTTAGGTGGTATTAAGAACCCTGAAGACTATTGACAGGCTTCTGAGCAAATAATATCAGCTGATACCAACCAGTACAGCAATATGACATATGGACATTTAATCCAGGACTCCTAAGAATTTATTATGATGGGTCTTGAAAAAAAAAAAAAATTAGTCCTAAGTAGATATGGTTGAACCCAACCATTTTTAGGCATTTAATATTATATATAAAAAAAATTCCCCTAAAATCTAGATAGTGAACATTTGGTAGCTGATTACCATGATCTTAATTTTATCTTTTTTTTTTTTTTTACATGATTTTTATACCAGGTCTTGTTAATAAATAATTTACCATATGCATGAGGGACTGGAGGCATCTCCAAAAAATAGTCTCATTTCCATAGAGCTGAGATGCTCCTGATTTAGTTACATTTTCTGTTTTTCTTTTTTTGCCTCCTCTCTGTTTCTGGGTTTAGACTACTTCTCAGCTTTTTGCTGCAGTAAAATAGAACAGAGAGAGCAAACAATTCAGCAGCTGAATTACTGTTTCTGCTTTGTGTAGATATGTAAAAATCTTGGAAAATTTGGTGAAAGCCCCTGTCACATTAAACTTTTGACCAGACAGGGATGACTCTCATGTGCCAAGCTGCTGGACATTCACACCAGCAAAGGAATCATCCCAGGATATATTTCCTTCAGATTCGTGGAGCTGTGTGATTTTCAGTTTAACTAAGCTTTTCACTTTGGAATTTCCTACCATTTTAAAAACCACACAAGAACAAGGTCTGTCTGTCACTCCACAAGCTGTGTCAACTTACTTTAAGGCTTCTTGTCTCTCACCCTTCAGGCAAGACTTAGTTTTACATAATTCACATATTTTAACAATTCAGGAACTCTCTGGATGATGTTCTATCATGACTTCAAGCTCTTTTGTTGTAAAGCTAACTTTTTACTGTTTGACAAAAAGATCCACAAAATCCCATCACAGTGAATGGTTATCACAGACTCACTTTGGCAAATGCCTTCCAAGACACCGATCCCTGTAAAGAATAAAAAAATACTATTTAGAGTGAGATTACAGACAGGGCAAGGGTGAAGAATTAGAAATAAAATAGTTCCACTTTGCCCTATTTCTTACTAGAAATACTTCAGTTCCTGTCAGGTATATTTAAAGGACTGCAAGCTCAAACATAGAAAAATACTCAAGTTAACATTAGCTGTAAAGCTGATACAGTAGAATGTGTTGATTTAAAGAATAGCTGGTGACATAACTTCTGATGTTCCTTTATCATATCTTCATGTGATATCACTTTACACGATTTTAAATGTAATGCTTATTAAAAGTGCAAGTCTGTCATGTATGAAACATATGCATATGTTCCTGTTCCATGAGAAAATTCCAACTTTGCTTTGTGGGTACATATAATAGAGCAATATGTACATTGTTCCTGTCCTCCCACTAGATGGATCTGATCTGTTCTGTTCTTTCTCCCATATGTATTCACATCTGCCACAGTGGGAGGTAACTGGTTTAGAAATGGAGAACAGAACCTTGGACTAAATTCTGATCTCATTTACATCACTCAGTAACAGAGTTACCAGCCCTCCATGAATAAAATTCATTATTATTGCTATTTGTACCACCTCTGTCTCCCCATTAGGATTTATTTTATTTTGATGATTCACATTATAATATAGTTTCTATATATAAGTACAGGGACAGAGGGAAAATCTGTAGCATTATGAGAAACATGGAAATATTTCAAACATTTTTATTTTTAAAATATTGCCTTCTGTGTCTCCTGTTGAACGTTAACAACGCCATCTTCCAAGTTTCTTTTTAAATTATAGCCTTTTCTGCCTTAATTCCCTTTTGTCACATAGCTTTTCCTATACTGATCAATATTGAGGACAACTTTACCCCTGTACCTAAATGCATTATAAATACTATCAATGTTAGTCTCATTCCCCTTTTTTGCTTTCATTAAGCAGAGACCTTCACTGAACTATCCATGAGAACATAGTCCAATTTCAGAGCTGCTACAGTCAACTGAGAATCCTTTTAAATCTTGGGGACCCTGAAAATGGTAGGAAATTATCTATATAAGTGGACAAGTATTGACTTCTTTGGTCCCCGTTGGATAATTTTAACAGCGTGGCTCTATTTCAGCCTTAAATTGGAGAAGAGTAGTCACATAAAAGGCAAAAATAATTCACCAAAAAATATACAAAAGCATAAACAAATAATTATATTTGTAGATCGTTTATTACTAAAAAGGAGGAAAGGAACGGGCACTCAATTTTCCAGTCACCTTGTACAGAACCTGGATATTGACAGCAGCAGAATAGTGGAAGCCAGAAATAGAGAGCACACCACAAAAAGATTAATTCTCAGTGGAAAGGTGATTTTCTCCTAAGAACAACCTTTATACTTGCTGGGAAGTTAAAGAAGAGCACACAGCAGAAAAAGACACCTGACAGCAAGCACAACTGGGCTGCTCATAAAACTGCTAGCTAAGCACACACACATAAGCAGCTCAGAAATGTGCAACTCGCTGTAAAAATTTCACTCTGTGGGAAACTGTGTATTGAAATTCATAGAAATGCTTACTCACAGCAAAAACGTGCCCTGTCCAAACCAGGTGCCTTTTGTGTGGCAGTAAAATATTACAAATTCAGTATTTCTACATGCCCACTTTCAAGTGGACTTTACACTACACTTGCACCAATACCAACACTGGCAGACCTCTACCATTAAAAATAAGTAGTATGTGAATAGTGAGATCTGTTTTAAAGTGCTTGTGCTCAGTCACAACTGGTCATGGAAGGACATGTCTTTGCTGACCATTATTCCCTGGCAGGAGCTGTATCTTTAGGTGGATGTCAGGTACAGAAGCAACAGAGGAGTGTTTCCCACATCTTACACGTGGAACTGGGGAGAATTTGGGCCTGTGGTGGATCACAGAGGCTTTATAAGACTCCTGGTACGCTCAGGAAGATATAGTTTCTGGGAAGGACAAGAAAGGCACAGGGGAAGGAGTGGCTTTACTTCGTATCACACTGATCCAGAACCATTCGGAAGCCCCAACACCTGACATGCTTTCCAAGGCAGCAGGGCCCTCAGGTGAGCCCCAATTTACAGAGCCAACGCCCTGGGGACCCCCCAGCTTGATGCTGAGGCCCCCCCAGGCCCTTCTGGCCCTTCCAGAAGGTTCTCCCACCACATGCCTTGGATTGATTGCACCCAATTAACGATGCTCACGTCCAGGTGCTGCTGCAGCAGCACAGCTGGCCCCAATTAACTGTGCCCATAAAGCTGCTGCTGCAGAGGAGGGGGGGTTTGATCCTGCACACCTGGGCTGGGGGGCTGCCCTGCCCGCACCTCAGACCAGCAGGAGCAGCCCTGGGGAAGGCAGGAGCATCCAGTCCCTCCGGGAGGGAATACCAGCGGCTCAGCCTGGGAGAAGGTAAGGGCTTTGCTGTGGCTCTGAACTCGTGCCCTGTTGTTGCTGAAAATGTGGAGATAAATCAAACTCTGTAATGTGCTGTTTTTGGTGTAAGAAAGCAGGCGTTTCTTTGTTCACGGCACTGGGTGTGTGGGGGGTCGCTCCCCAAGCGTGCACACTCACTTTCAAAACTTTTTGCTATTGATGCATTTTTAGCAAAGAAATTAACGTTCGCTGGCTATAAATTACATAATTCTCTTTATCAATTAGTATTCTGGCTCCCATTGGTTATTGATTGGTTATTGGTTACTGATTTCTTGCTTCTTGTGCTTAGTCCACATTTTCAGTCTTTTTATTATCTTTTTCCCAGGTAGAAGGGGTTTCAGTACAATTGTAAAATTGTCTTGATTAGTTTGTTCTTTAGTGTATTCTCTGGTTTCTGCAAAATGTCCTTGTAGTCTATGAATTCTGTATTGCTGCTGTCCGGTTCTCAGAAATATATCTCTTTCCCCAAGGCTTTGTGCACTGAAGTACATCAAGGTGGGTTTAGCAAAACTTAAAAGCTTCAGTGATTTTTTCTTTTTTTTCCCCCTGCCCTCCCAACCAACTGTGTTTTAACAACAGCCGCTTGTGGAAAAACCTGGCAACAGTGGAAAATGATACTGCTTGTGATTAACTAAACCAATTAATTATAGAATATTAGGGAAGTTGCGTCGTATCCAGCACTGGGGCGTTGCTAATGGCGATGGGAAGGGTAAAGGGGCAGCTCTGCAGGTGTGTCTGTGCTGAGGGCGGGGGCGGCCATGGCGCTGCCTCTGCCCTTCGCGACGCTCCCGCCGCTGCCATTGGCCCGCCGCTGCGGGGGCGCCGCTGCCATTGGCCCGCCGCTGCGGGGGCGCCGCTGCCATTGGCCCGCCGCTGCGGGGGCGCCGCTGCCATTGGCCCGCCGCTGCGGGGGCGCCGCTGCCATTGGCCCGCCGCTGCCATTGGCCCGCCGCTGCCATTGGCCCGCCGCTGCCATTGGCCCGCCGCTGCCATTGGCCCGCCGCTGCCATTGGCCCGCCGCTGCCATTGGCCCGCCGCTGCCATTGGCCCGCCGCTGCCATTGGCCCGCCGCTGCCATTGGCCCGCCGCTGCGGGGGCGCCGCTGCCATTGGCCCGCCGCTGCGGCGGTGGCGGGACCTGGTTGCTGGGCAGATCGCGGTTGCCGGGCAACCGCCCGACCGGGCGCTGCGCGCGCAGCGGGGCCGGCCGGGCCGAAGGTGAAACGACAAATCAAAAAAAAACTAGGGGGGAAAAAACCAACGACAACAACAACAACAAAATCCCATAAAATAGAAAACCCCACTTGTACGTGTGCCCCGAATAGCTGGTGGGGTGCGGTATAGGGACCTGTCTTACCGCTGTTGAGTGCCCGCGGTACCCGTATGAGAAACAAAAATACAATTCTTTTTTATAGGCGTATCGCAAAGTTGTGAGATACCCAAGTTCAAAAATGCTGGACTTGAGTGTCAGGGTCTTTTTCGGCCGGATAAGGGACATGCAAGAGTTCTTAAAAATCTTTTGGGGCCGTTTTTGTGCAAAAGGGGTTCTTCTCCCTCTGTGGGCTGAGAACAAAGATGATTAATTATCCTTGACAGAGGACACCTTGCAGTCAATCAGAATAAAAGGAAAGCCCCTTTTTAGGGAAAATAAACCTTTTTAGGTAAAAATGAATATATTAAACTTATCTGAAAAAGGGTGGGATTTTGTAAAACTGTAAAATGAATGAGATGTAAAGCCAAGGGGTCTTTCTCTCTGAAAACTCAGTGGGGGAAGGACCCGGCGTGCCAAATAAATTCTTCTTTGTTCCCTGAGCTTCTGCCACCTTTCTAGAATTAAGAGGGATTTTTCCCACGCTCGTGCCTGCCCGGCTGAGGACTCAGGGTGTGCCGGGCAGTGCTGGCCTTGCAGGACACGTCTTTGAGGCAATTTCTTACTTATACTTAAAAATAGTTGGCTTTTTTTAAAATGGCGGGCTTTGGATGCTGAATAGAAAGCTTCAGGTTTGAGGTTTTGGCGGAATGATCACACAGAAAGAAATGCAGATTTAAATACACCTCACCACAGAGGAGTTGAGGAGAACACAGGGGTTGTTCACCCCCCAAAGACTCCACTCCTCTCATGAGGAGAAAGCTTTTATGATGACTTTGCTCACTGGCTGCTCCAGCTCTGGGTGCCAGAGCATTTTATTTCTCTGCCTATGACTAAGCAAAGTTAGAGCCGATACTTTCTTTTTCCCTGCACTGGACTGCAATAAAGTGACACAACTATGCTACAAAATAGTGTTACTGTGACCTTATAGTGTGAAATCACGTATAATTATCAGCGAGGGTCTCCCTGCAGTGCTTGGGTGGGTGTTCCTCAGGAGATGGGACTTGCTCTGTGCCAGTGTATTCCCAAGGGACAACACAGCACACTGGCTGGTCTGATCACCTGTGTTTCTTCTGAATCTCTCACACAAATCCTTCTGTGAGTGTCATAAGTGGAAAAATAGAAGGGAATAAAGCAAGATATTTAATGCATATAAATATGCCTTGTGTCCCCTCCCAGCACACCCTGTGGTCTGCTCACTTGTGAGGCAGAGTGACAAACAAAAGGCTTTACTGCTCAGCAAAAACTATGATGTTACTTTTTGCCAGAAGTGTTTGAGTCAAAAATCTAAACCACAGTGATGTCCGGGTTTAGAGATGTAACAAGAACTGATAGTATTTACAACCCAGAAACCAGAGATAACTGAGCCAAGTGATTTAAAGAAACAGTGAGGAGGGGAACTGAGGCAGCCAGCAAGGCAACACCCACTTACTTTTTAACCGTGTACATTGTCTCGAAGTTTACAAAGTGGTCACTTAGAACTGGGTTGGGGAGCTTCAGACAGAGAAGACTGATGAAAAGCCTTGGAGACCTTACAAGAATATGCATATATGCTAATAAGCATTGGGAAGTGTCATGAATATGTAATAGGAATGCAGGGAACAAAAAATGAATAATCATGTAATGCTGACACATGAGCTGTAGTGAAAAGGCCTTGGTGTGCACTTTGGTGAACTGATTCCCGGGGCACCCGGTGTACTGTGACCACACAGCACATCGTAATAAAGGAATGCCTGACTTCTAAAACTCGCAAATTGGGTCTTAAATATTCTTTGAAGTGCTGCTTTTAGGCAACAAAAGCACTGTATGAGCTGCTGTGAAGAAAACTAGCTCTGCCCTAGCCAGGCCCAGAGTTCTGTTTGAGTTCTGGAAATCTGCAGTGGTGGTGATTCCTCTCTGGGCAGAAGGTGCTAGGGTCTATCCCCTCCTGGTGTAAAATTCTCCAGTTTCTGTGTGCAATTGGAATGTCCTTTGCTGAAGGCAGTGTTTGTTGCTGCTTATCCTTTCACTGACTGTCTTGGGGAGGAGTAGAGTGATGTCCTTCTATAGTTGTGCTTTAGGCTGCTGAGGACAGCAGCAACACCCATCTCTTAGAAGCCTCCTGTTCTCCAGGGTGAAGAAAAACCTGTATCTTCAGTCTCTTTCTACCCTTCTTGAGCTCAAGCCTCTGCTTCATTGGGAAGTTAAAGATACACTCTGTTTTTCCCTCCACTGAGGGCCAATTATTGGCACTTTTTGTGTGTAGAAAATCAGAACTAGGCAGAGATTCCAGGTATGGCCTCACAGCTGCCAAGTAGGCAGAGTAGGTGGAGTCACTCAGCTTTGATCTTGCTGTGACCTTGCTGATCCACACAGTACAGACTCACATTAAAACCTCAGATAAGACCCCTCAATTGTGTAGCAGCTTTTCAAAAAAGCATCTATCTCCAGCCTGAGTTTCCAGGAGATATTCTGTCCACACTGCACAGCTCTGCAGTTGTCTGCTTGTTTTAAAGTAATAAAATAGAGCAGCAGTGCAGAACAAAAACCTCCAGTCTTGATATTGGGTGTTATAACTTCCTTGCTCTCTTTTAGCAGATCCATCCAGGGTATCTGAGTTACATTTAAAGTTTTGTGCCTCTTAAAAATGAGGGAGAGATGTTCCTTTCTCAAGTGTCTTTCAGATTACTTTGTAAACTGCAATAAGCTGCTATGCAAAAATCTGAACTATCTGGTTGTATCAATTTGGGATTATGTGCTGGTTGTTACCTGCCGTGGTGAATGGAATGGAAGGTACACCAGCCTGACAAGAGATAATGATTCCCTCATATCACTTTTGCTGAGGTGCTTGGACTATCCAGCCTAGTTTCAAAAGACTAAAATCTTACAGTTTGCAGGTTTGCATTCTGAATTTTTATCTATTTCCAGCGTCTGCCAGTTATATTGAAGTGATACTGCATTATGTATGGGGAAATAGAAAGCTATCATCTCAAAATAGACCATAATATTGCACCTTATTAAAAAATACAAGTGGGTTTTCTGCCAGCAACCATGACTTATGATAATGACTGTTATCAATATGCAATTACTTCTGTTACCCTGAAACATATTGGCATTCATTTATTTAAAGATAATGTAACACATTTGTATTCATTGAGGTAATCATTGGATATGATTAAATGTGAATGCCCATCTTATACAAACTGTAAAATGAAAAAAAAATTGCCATTGGACCTCTTGCACTTACTAAAAATAGGCTGTATTAAATTCTCAAAGTTACATTTGAGCTTCTTTGAAACACGGTGGCAAACAACCATAAAGAAGCAAAAGCATAACTGTGGTGATTGCTAATTCAAATGTTCATGGTTTCCAATGGTGTATGGGAAAGCTGACAATGAGGAAAAAGCCCTTGAAATAAAACTGTAGTCCCATATCTGTGGAATGGACTCCAGAGTTAGTGGTATGTGTGGAACAAAGTCCATTTAAATGGTGACTCTTAGTAGAGGCAGAAGTCTATTTATATAAGTTGTGTAGATCAGCTGTGAACATGCAGAGGTTGGATGTGGCAATAGCCAGGCATTTAAATGTGCTATTTAGGCTTTTAATCACTGTTTTATCCCACAAATGCTTCAGACTTGCAGAGAACCCAGAGTTTCCAGGCTTTTAACTAAAATGTATGTATTTATTATATAGCACATGTGTTACATAAGAGTAGTTCTCTGGTGACAGATTGAAGAACTGAATCTCAAAGTGTTTATTGTCACAACAAAGACACCAACCAAAGCAGTCTCAATATTCTGAGCTTTCAAGTACTTCCGTTGATGATATTTGAGAGAGTGAAGCTCAGCGTGTTTGGTTGTCCAGTTGTATGATGTAAAATGCTACAGACACTTCTAGAACTAACTACTTCTTTGTCTGCTGCTTGTGCAAAGTATCTGGGATTTAATGAACTTTGAAGGGGGAAAAACCCCGAAAAACGCCAGCCCAAAACTGTCTCTGGTATTGGTTTGTTGGTTGAAAATTAGAGATATACTGGTCAACTGCTGGATGGTTCATGGAACCCTAGAACGGTTTGGGTTGGTAGGGACCTTAAAAATCATCTTGTTCCAACCCCTCTGCTGTGTTCAAGGACACCTTCTACTAGGCTGCGTTGTTCAAAGCCCCATCCAGCCTGGCCTTGGACACTTCCAGGGGTGGGGCATCCACAGCTTCTCTGGGCAGCCTGTGCCAGGGCCTCACCACCCTCGTTGTGTGTGTTAACAAAAAAAAAAAAGGCTTCCTTACAGCAATCTAATTTGGATATAATCCAGTCTAAAACTATTGCCCTTTGTCTTGACACTACAGGCTTTGGGAAAATGTCCCTCTCATTTTACTTATAAGTCCCCTATTCCCTCTTATTTATTGAGAAGTTGCAGTAAGTTCTCTTCTCTGCAGTAAGGTGCCATCTCTTCTCCAGAGTGAACATCCCAAAATCTGTGTTTCCTCATAGGAGAGATGTTCCAGCCCTCCAGTAGTTTTTCTCCCTCCTCTGGAACTTCTCTCACAGGTCCTTATCTGTCTAGTATTGGGGACCCCAGAGTTGGAGGGGGTCTCATGAGAGTGGAGTAGAGCAGAACCACCTCCCCTGACCTGCTGGCCACTCTTTTTATGCAGCCCAGGATAAGATCAGCTTTTTGTGCTGCAAATGTGCGTTACTGCCCCATTTCCAAATTTTTTCTGTCCAGCAGTGTCCCTAAAGTCCTGCTCAGTAGGGCTGCTCTTGATCTGTGCATCCTGCAGTCTGTATTGATACTGGGGATGGCTCTGAGCCAAATTAGTGATAAAGTGTACTTTTCTTTACAAATAATAAAGCTGCATTTTTGTCAGGTGGTGCTAAATGTGTAGATGCACAGTTAGAATTTCTTCATTGAATGTATGTATATAATACAGGTGTGTAATTTTGAATCATGCTTTGCAGAAGGACACACTGCCTTAATAACAGTTTATAGCTCAATATGATTAAAGGAGACTGTTTTCATTCCTTGGCTAATTCTGGCAGTAGCTGCAAAACACCCAGTGATTTCAAAAGACTTTCTCCAAAATGTTACTCTCCAAAGCTAAGAAAAATTAAGTTAGGTTTCTCAGAAACACCTTTTATAACCTGAGCTTACTGGAAGGCAGCAAAGACTTCTCATGACACAATAGTTCCAAAGATTTATTAATCAAACTAAGCTTTTTTCGGTAAACTACTTGTTGCTTTGAGTAGGGCCTTGCTGCAATATTGCCAACACTGTTAGTTTTTTCTGTTCCAGATTATCTAAATATCAGTTTGCCTCCAGTCTCCTAATGCTGTTTGCCAAGTCACTGTAAATCCTCCTCAGTTAGGGGGAGCTGGTAATCAGTATATCAAGCTCAAAAGCAAGAAGTCTTCAGCGTTTGATTTGGGTCTAGTGGTTTGTTCATCTATTGCTGTAGGAACGTCTGTTCCTCTTATGAATAATTCCTTTGGAACTTGCAGAGCTTTATCTGTGCTGAGAGCTCCTGCTGGAGCTCACAAATGCTTATGAAGCTGTTTCATCCATCATATTTTTTCTGTAGTTCTGCATAAGCCAGAAGAATGTGCCTGTGACCTGACCCTAATCTCAAGTGAACTTGCTCTTTGTTGGGGAAGGCTGATGCAGAGGTTTTAGTCCTTCGTATCATCAGGCTTGGAGTACCCCACCACACCACTCCCTGTAGTTCAGCCTTTCTAATCTGCATTCCTGTGTGGTACAAAAACATGGTGTTTCCAAAGGGCAGTAGTTAGGAGTTATTGAATACTGTTGGTTTGATTCACTGCCTAGACCTTCACTTCATTAAAAAAAAAAAAATTACTTTTCTGTTACCCAAGAGAAATTTCCTGGACATGTGGATAGAGGTAGTAAATTGATAAAACTGGAGGCTGTGCCAGATAAATCTACGGAGCTTCTAATTCCCAGAATTAGAATGGGAAGATGGAATTCTACAAGATTTTCACATGGTGCTTGGCCCGCTACTGTCTCCAAGTGCCTGCTCTGGCCCTTTCAGAGATTTTTCACCGTGCAGTCACCCAGGAGGGCAGCACAGCAGTGTGGAGGCACTTCTGGGGTTTCTAGGCTGACCTTCCTCGAGCATCAAAGCCAAGTCAGCAGCTGGTCTTGAGACTAAACTACAGCTCTGAACCGACTTCTTGCTGTTTCCCCTGAACCTTGTTCATAATGGATCTTGTGTTCTCTTCTCTAGAGCCTTTTAACTCTAACCCTGGTCGAATCCTTCTGGGCACCAGGCAGTGCTGCTAAAATGGCCTAACATAAAGCTGATTAATCTCTGAGGTGGGGTGCAGCAGCAGGTGTTCTTTCCCCAGAGGAACACTCTTCCAAGGGGCAGCCTGTTCCTGGGCAATGAATACTCGCTGTAAGACAACTCAGGGAGAAAATGGTACAGCTTAAATTAATACTTGTCTTGTGTAATTTCATAATTATGTAATTAAATGTTCTTGTAGATGGTCCAAATCATACTTGGGCAGAGGGATATTAAACATTTCTTCCATATTGTAGAAATGGAGGCTTTTAAAATAAACCTGGGAACAATGTCTCCTGCCAGAAACTTCTAGAAAAGGCTCGAATACTGTAATTTATTTTAAAGTGGCCAGATCTCTACATATAATTTTTCATCAATTATTGTATGAAACATTTTGGATTTTGAAAAATTGTAGTAGGTTTGACAAGCGCTTGAGTGACATTGTGTTGATTAAATAGCATTTCCTCTGACAACCCCAATGAGACCTCCTACTCACAGTGAAGGCATGAGCTAATTGAATCCTTTTTTTCAAACTGCTTTTACATTTCAAACAATACGAGTGACACCGACCCCTTTCTCCAGCACAGCTCAAATATATGCCTTTCTGATGGCTCCTTTTGGCAGACCACTTAGGTGATATCAGCACCCTTGGTAAGAGAATCGGGATGTTTCTGCTGTGTTCTGAATCAGAAACATGCAGCTAGAAGTTTGGGGTTTTTTGGGTTTGGTTTGTTGGTTTTTTTTTTTAATAGTTTTGTGGGTGATAGAAATGAGTGATAGCTCAATTTTACAAAGATAGAATGTCACAGAATCATGGAATGGTTTGAATTGAAAGGGACCTTAAAGATCATCTCGTTCCAACCCCTCTGCCATGGACAGTGACACCTGTCACTACACCCTGTCACTCAGAACTCCATCCAGCCTGGCCTTGAACACTTCCAGGGGTGGGGCATCCACAGCTTCTCTGGGCATCCTGTGCCGGTGTGTCAACCCCCTCACCACAAACTTTGATTGATTTAACAGTCATCTTTGGTCCTAACATCAGTGAAATAAAATAAAATGGCATTGGTTACAAAGTTGCTTGAGAGGAAATAAGGCTCTACATACAATTTTAGTGACTGCATACCTCATATAAAGATGTTTCTATAGAATGGTAAAAAAAAATACATCAAAGCTTGATGGGAGTGAGTCTTTAATTCATATTAAAATAGGATAACTTTCATCCCTAAATACACTTTAGGGGAAACCATGTTAGTGATGCATCCCAAACTATTTGGCATCCTCTGGATGCTGAGGAAAGCAGGAAGGAACCTGGGTTTGAGGGAGGCCCTTTGGCCAGCAACACGTGTGCTTAATGATTTCTGCTTTGCTGTTGTGCTGGGAGCTTGTGAGAATGTACCATCCTAAGGCTTGTATAATTTGAAGGCATCTGTTTTACTCAAAAGCTCATTTGGAATCATTGCAGACTCCTTCTGGAAGTCTCTAAATATCTGATATTGGATAGTATAGCTATTTCTGGTGCTTAAATATCTTTTGCCCCATATGGATATAGCTCAAAGCTCAAGAAGAACGCAATGTTTTACCACAGGGTATATTAACGCAGTCTAGTTCCATAAATGCAGTAGCTGCTATAATTAATTATGTGTTCGTAGAATCACAGAATCAGCCAGGTTGGAAAGGACCTCTGAGATCATCAAGTTCAATATTTCATTTTTTTTTAATTTTTTTTTTTTTTTTTTAAATCCAGTCTGGGTTTTCCCCTGTTCTGTACTCCAGAAAAATCCAGTCTGGGTTTTCCCCCTATTCCGTACTCCAGAGAAATCCAGTCTGAGTTCCCCCCCCCCCATTCCATACTCCAGAAAAATCCAGTCTGGGTTTTCCCCCCATTCCGTACTCCAGAAAAATCCAGTCTGTTTTCCCCCTTTCTGTTCTCCAGCAAAACTCCAGTCCGGGTTTTCCCCCACCCCCCAAAGTGGCCCCGGGACACCCCGAGGGAGGCACCACAAGGTGTGAACCCCCCAAGGTGACACCGGAGCAGTGTTTTATTTATTGTAACAAACAGGGAGGGTCATGATACAATGAATTGCTTCCAAAAAATGAGCCATAACCCCTGTAACTGTGCAAGCACACTAGGAGTAAATGCGGTACAGCAGCTGCATCACACACTGGTGTCCATCTCAGGCTGGTGTGAAGCAGCCCCGTTACTGTCTCACTCCCAGAGTGTGATGGGGATGCAGGAACGTGTGATGGCTGTTAAGAGAGTCCTAGAGAAGCGTTCTCCAAAGGGTGGCTCAGTGAAACAGCACAGCACAGATTTATTGCTGTCATACCAGACTGCTACTCAGTCTACAGCTCAAAGATGTCGAGGCAGCTGGTTTTGTAAAGATAGTTCCACATAAGGGTTTCATTAGCAGTTCATACCTCCTCAGCACGTTGGCTAAAGGACAAATTAAACAGCAACGAGAGAGTCAAAACTGATTTGTCCTCTTAACTCAGTTAAAAACATTAAATCATTATATATCAGCCATTCCATTATTTCTTTGGCTCTCAGATCATCCCGTTCTGCTGGATTTTGGGTGCAGGTATCTGGCATGGTGGGTGTTGTTCAGCACTGCAGGTCACTTCTGGTATCTGCTCAGCTCTTGACCAAATCTCTAAAAACTGCTGAAATCATCACGTTGCTGATGTTTTGAAAGTATTCTCTGCTGAAGTGGCTTCTAAATATCTTCCAGGGTTATTCTTGGAATAAACCATTTAGTCTTGTCACATAAATGCAGCCCTCCATTTTGGAGGGAAGAGGGTGACAAAGGGTATTTCACTGTGTCTTCCTGTGCTAATATGAAGTTTGAATGTTACCATGTAATACTGACAGCATTTTGGAAATGACTATTTTTGTGGTAGAACATTCCTTTTTGTTTTCAGTTCTGCTGGTGGTACCGTTTCGAAAAATTATTTTTTTTACCCCTTCAACATTCATTATTTTGTGTAACTTGAGACTCCCAGTTCATATTTATTGCTATGATATTTTCTTTAGTTTTTTTCTCTGTACATATGGTTTCTTTTGCAAACTGAGATGAACTTCCATAATTTGCATTACCCTCTTCCCAATATGTCTGTACCCACCAGATCAGCAAAATGAAGCTTGAACATTATACTTGGGTTTTGCCTCACTGTGTGAACTCTTTCAGATTTTAAATAGTATTGTGAATAAGTTTGGTGGTTTTTTTTTTTCTGGTTAGAATGTGTTATATGATAATCTATTTCAATTTACTACTTTAAATGTTTCAATAGATGTGTTCTGTAGTTGAGATGTCATCATGTGTCTTATACCTATGATATTTAAGCTATTTATTGAAAAAAATTAAAAATAGAAGAAACTCGATAGAGTGGAGATAATGAAGGTGCATATCTTATTTTATGATAGTGACTGAGCTCTTTTACTTATTTCTTTGGAGGGAAACATTTGTAAAAATAAGATGAATTTGTCATTTGGGCACGAATAAGTTTTTAGAATAAGAAACCTAAACCTCATCGTCTTCCCTTGCTTCCTGTCTTGGGGGCTTTGGAGTAGAATATCTTTTTCAATAATGGTTTGACTTACTAGTACATGCTTTCAGAGGGATATTCTGAAAAATATCCTGAAAGTGGGCCAAAATATCAGTCAAGCACTAATAAAAAATAAACCAAATAACATTAAACTGCTTCATTCAACCAGCTGAAGTTGTCACTGTGTATTAATTACGTTTTTCTTGACATTGGACATTCTTGCAGTTAACTGTCAAGTGTCTTATCTGGTGGACAAGATGAACACTATTAACGTGGACATTTAATAGCAAGCAGTTTATATGTAGTGTTATTTTTTTGTTCCAGTAAATCAGGCTGACTTGCCTTCCCCATCCCCTTCTTTCAGGGGACATAACAACAGAATATTTTGTGTATTCTGAAGGCGAGCCCCGTTGAAATCGAATTGGAGGGTATGAAAAGTCTGGTGTTCGGTGTGGAATGTTTGCCACTCCTGGTTTTGGTAACACAGATTGTATTAATTGTTGAAACCCAAATTTTCCCCAAGTCAAGTATGTTTTGCTGGTAAAATGATGGTAGTTGCTGAGTGACCTCTCTTTGCTTGTACCTTGACCTGTGAGCCTTTAGTTCTGTTTTCTCTCCCCTGTTCTGTTAAGGAGTGCAGTGATAGAGTGGCTTTGGTGGGCACCTGCTCTCCAGCCGGGATGGGTTCACCCCTCTATCCTAGAGGTGATGATTACGAGTTAATTTTATCTCCACCTACATTCAGGAGTTTATTGCCTCAACAGTAATTGTTGGTTGTGGAATAACATTATTGGAAGAGAGCGGAGTGATTTTTTTTTTTCCTCTGTTGGCACAGGCATGGTACTGAGCTGAGATACTTTTTATATGTTCTGACATAAAACTCTTTGACAAGTGACAGTAACTTAAAAAAAAAAAATGAACTTTGAGTGTGTATCAGTTTCCTCTTCCAGGAGGATCTGGCATAAACTTCTTTACCAGCCTTCAAAGAGAAATGTAAATGCAACAGTGCCCTTCACTATTAACAAGGAAGTGAGAAGATTCACACCATTAAATATGGTGTTTAGAACCTGAAGGAGTAATTCATAATAGCAGATAATTTACAATGTGTGAGAAGTTGAGTCATTGTCATCCCTTTCTGTTCACAGGTTGTCTGTGAGCAGGGTTTTGGGAGCTTGGGGAATGATGAGTAGCTTCCAGTTCATGTTGGGGTTGCATGTGTGTGCACTGCTCTGCATAAGCTGGAACTATTCCCCAGCCTTGCTCTGTCATGTGCAGAGAAGCTGATCTTTTATAACAGACAAGAGATGACCAAGCAAACCAAATATGTGTATTGCAATCAAAATAGGCTCCACTGATACTCAATTGCTTGTGAAGATCGCTCGTGTCCTCAAGTCTGTGTCTCTTCCTTTTTTTAAAGATGAAACTCAAGAACCCTGTTCAAAAGTGTGTCAGTGCTGCACTTTATAAATTCACTGTGTAAAGCAGTTCTAACCTTGAACTAAACTTCACAAAAGGCATGGAAAAATGTTGGAGTAGCTCAGTCGTCTCTAATTAAAAACTGAAATCTTCTACTGTTAATCAATTCAGGTACTTTTCCTAAATAGTATTCACCTCTTTAATGTTCCTGATATGTCAGCATTAACCTGGTAATAATGAGAAGACATGGACACATTTTCCCATAGGATATGCTGAGCTCCACTGTTCAGTACTTTTTATAGAGAAGACTGCTTCTGCAAATACCTTTCTACCAAGAGACAATGGAGATTAAATATCTGTGGTTAGTTTTAATGTGTCAATCACTTCCTGGTTTTATTTGTGTTTTCCTAGCATTTGGCTGCAAAAGTTGTCTCACCTCTGAATTTCACTGCCCCTACTTGAAAGTGAAATTCGAGCTAATCATTAAAGAACTTAACAAAGTTGTTCCAGGCCAGTTGATGTTCCCTTCTGAAGTCTCAAAGAGATGATGGACCAACACATTTACTTCTCTGTAGACAGAGGCAGTTGCAGTGTGTGTCCAATTTTTTCCTGTTTTTTTACTCCAAGGAGTTTAAGAAATAGGTTGGTTTGGTCTTCTCTGAAAGCAACAACATAAGTTGAAAACCAAACTTAGTCTGAGCATATAAAGAATTTTTGTGTATGGTGTGATGGTTCAAGAAAACAAACAAAAACCCCTAAAAAAATGAAGACACAAAAACCAACCAAAGAAAAAAAGAGATACCTGCGCCTCTAGAAACTTTTACTAATTAAAGTGTGAGGGGGGATGTGACAGATGCAAGACCCTGGGGGCAAGCTGGCTCCAAAAGATGCAAGGCAGAGCAGATATGTGACCTTTTCATCTCTCTCTTACAATATGCTGTTCAGTGTCCTGTAGGACGTGGTAATTTGTGATGGGTGACCACTGGGTGTTTCCCACAGCTAACAAATTAGCACAAGCCTCACTACCTCAGTTTTTCAAATAAAGAAAGGCCATAAACAGCAACACTCCTTGATGCAGATTGGCATTCACAGATCTATCTCCTCACTTCCATCCCAAGCAATATCCATCTCCTAGTCATGCAAATATTTGTAGGCATGAGTAGTGAGCTATTAGAGGTACTTCTAGGGAAAAAAATCTGATTTCCTGAGAAAAAACGTTTAGACTTGAGCAACTGAACTGAAGTCATCTTTTCAATTCAAAACACAGGTGTATTTGGCTTTTAGGTAAGACTAGCACCAAGTTTTTGGCATCACTTGCTAGGAAAGTCAAATAGTTGCCTGTCAAGAAAACAGAGGGAGGGGCTTCACTGTTGCTCCCACTATGTTGCTGTGCTGAAGTGACTCAAAATGTGCTATTTCAAACCACTTGCATGAAACATAATGTCCTTTATTCCTGCACAGCTCTTTTCTCCTGTATGCAGGCACTGGAAGAACATGCCTTCCCTCACCATGTGGTGGAGTTAAATTTGCCCAAATTCTGTCTGATGATCTGTTGGTCACCTAACTGTGTACCAAGGAGTACAATTTGAGTGTCTCTAATACAGTTAGGGCAGGGTAGAGTTATCCAACCAAAAAGCTTCACTGCAGACAATGTGCTGTTTTCTGTTGACCTGACGAAAAGCTTTCTGATCACTAGGCTGAAACAAATTTCTGCGGTTTCAAGAGGTTTATTTTTGAGAGATTTTGACATTTTCAGATTGACATTTCTAATTGTACTCTGCGAGAGCTTTCTTCAGAAGGGATATGCAGTATTTCGTTTAGCATTTCTTGCAAGAGAATTTGGGGATATTTTTAGAGAAGAAAATTATCAAAGTCCTTGGAAATGTGGAACGAGGCTTAAAAAGAATACATGTAGAAGATGTAATTTTAAATAAGAAGTAGAACTGCTTCAGAATTTTTGTATCTCATTTTTATTATACACTTCGAATGGGATAATAATTATTATCTATGGATCAGGTATTTTCTGTTATATCTAGAATTTTGGATTGTACGTAGGCTTAAAAAGATATATAAAGAAGGGGTTAATATTTTAATTTGGTTGCCATGGGATTTTTGTCCCCTCATGCTTTATGTTGAAAGAAGAGACTTGTTGAGTAAACAAATTTTAATAAGACAATAAAGACTGACATAGTTTGTATAATTACTATGTATTTTTACTGTATTTGTATTGATGACAGTCAAGACTTGAAATATAACTGCAGAGGACAAGTTATCTAGAAGTTCATTATACTAGCAATAAGAATGGATAAAATCAGTGTTTTCAGTCTGTTTCAGCTTCCTTCACTCTCCAGGTCATTTTCACCTATAAATTTATTTATTCTCCCTCTCTGTCCTTTCCTCTAAACCGAAACTTCATTCAATGACTTAATTATTCAAAGGATTCCTGTTGATTTTGAACAGGTCAGAGCAGTTCTTTTGTCCTGTGCAGCTTGTCTCTGACTTGAGCATCCTTTCACCCTGGCGGACTTTTTCACATCAAATTTTTGTTGCTCCCATCACTGTCCAATAGGGTTTGGGCTTAAAAATCACTTACCTGGGAAGATGCCACGAAAGGAGAGATTCACAGAAAACGTGGAACTATTCACCTGTCTTGACTTTTTCTGTGTAGCCTCCCTCTTATGTTTTCTTTGCCTGCTGCCTCCCTTTTGTAGGAAACACCTGCTCTTTTGGGCTGCCTGCTTTCTTTGGGACCTGTTATGTCCTTGCTCCTTACAGACATATTGTTACTTCAGCACAGCCATTTGTTCCCCCTCCATCCCATCCTTTCTTTGTGTGATATGTGAACTCTGCCCACCAGTCTTAGCTTCTGCTACTTCTTCCTCTCTGAATGCAGTGACTTGTGTTATTTATTGTGTGTGTGTGATGGTGACACAGTAGTTGGCTCACAGCAGCTGTAACCAGTGAAGGTTGTCATGCCTTGACCTCAGTGTCTGTGTTTGCACCGTACACACAGGCATTGAAAAAGAGCTGCCTCTTGAGAAGAGATGATGTGTAAGATCTTGATGAATAAGGGAAAGCATGAGGAGAGCTGTCAGTGAAGTGAACCAAGGAGGTGTTTCTCTAGATCATGTTGAACCTGTTGGTTGCAGTTGTATAGATGTGCTGGGATGAAAATAGTGGCTGTAAGTCCTCGGTGCCTGGATGGACAGGAAAATTCACCCTGAAATGTAGCAAGAGCAATAACTGAGGCTTAACTGGATGCTGGATGGGAGGGAAAGAGCTGGCAGTGACAGGTGATGACTTTTAGTGACAGGGAGCAGAGTACTGCCGTGCATGACTAGGAAAAGACTTGACTTGAGTGGGAAGGTCAGGATTTCCGTTTTTGCCTTGTTGAGCTGTAGCTGAAATATCAGGAGCCATAAGGAGATACCAGAATAGAAAGCTCAGGGATGAATCATTCAGTCGGAAATGACGGTTGCGTTTGTGTTTCCAGAGCAGACCAGCCAGAGGCATGTTAGTGAAGGAGATGAGAGGTGGAAAGTCCTGTAGCATTCCTGGAATCCCAGTTTCCCCTTTGGAAGGGAAATCTGGTGGGCTGTTAGATATTGAATAGGGAGGATTAAATGCCCAAATAATTAAATTCATTATGCTAAATTATTTGATTCCTTTGTAGAGTTTGCTTCCTCAAATTGCTTCTACCTTTCTGGTTCATGCAAGTACACTCCTGTGTTGAGATCTTTTGAAGAATTATTTTAAAATGTGCCTTATCAGCATGCATCTATTTTACTTTGAAAGCCATGAGACAATTTCTGTTCCATGTATTGCCATTATCAAGAAGTCAGAGTGAATGTATTTAGGGTGGTGGAATTTTAGAGCCAATTGCTGTAATCAAGCTATCCTGTTAGTGTAGTTGTGCATTTGTTGCCTGTTTTTTCTCCTCTTCATTTGAAGACAAGGAGCCACATTTGTACTGAAAAACTTGATATTGTAAGTTGGTATCTTGACACTGATGAAATGGCAGCCGTGCAAAACAGTAGATAACATGCAGATTGATGGTTGTAAATTCATGTCTAAGCACAATGTTAAATGAGAGAAGGGAGTTTTTTATTAAATAAATGGCTGGAGGGATCTTTTTTATATTGAAATACTTGGTACCTTTGTGCTGCTTTGAAGCACTCCTTTATTAGATAAAGGGGTAAGCTTTGCACTTGTGTCTTAATTGCCCCTGATGTTCATAGCAGTGGTGTTAGCACACACCTCTGGGGTATTTGGTGAAGGAAGCTCTAATACACAATGGATCTAGGGCTATCTTACTCCTGATAGATCACTTTGGTGTTGGATGCACACACATCTTGATTTGTACTGGTTTCTTAACCAGTTCTATGCCTTGTGCCTTATGTGACAAACAAAGTCTCGAGTTTCTATAAGTTTTTTGAATAATAGTTTATTATATGGTAAAAGCAAGCAGCCAGCTGGGTGACAGAAATGGGGACCAGTTTCCCAAATCTGCACACCCCTACTACAGGGTACATTTAGTATTTATCTTAGCTACTTCATGCATGTTAATTATATCATATACATGTACATTCTACAGGTTTTTGCTATGTATTTAATATATGGGTTTTCTTACAGCTAAAGCTAAAAGGCTTATCTCTACAACCAGTCATAATTCATGCATTCTTGGATGAACAGGTGCCTAAAGATTTAAAGTTCTACCATATTTTATTCTTAGGATAGTAAGGAGGTTTTAGGCCTCTTGACCTTGTGAGGGTCTGTTTTATTTCTTTATGGGGGTTTAATTAAGTTGTACAATCCCTTTGTTTTATTTTGATGTGATCACCCAGTTGTTTCACAAATCACAATTGTTTATATATCACACTTATATCTCAGCCACTCCTGCAAAGACTGTGTTGTTTCAGGCCATGGCCTCTATTCCATTATTTGTGCAGCAGTATTTGAAACCCACAGTGACTACACAAAAGGGAAATAGTCCCTCTTCTCAAACTGGTGTGGTGATCAACTGGAGAGAAAAAGCAGTCGTGCTAGACTTTCATTCCTGTTAAACTGAGTTTAAGTTCGTGTGATTAAGTATCATTTATTGGGTCCGAGTAAAACTCAGTGTTTTCATTTATCGTCCTTTCAAGGAACAAAATAACTAATTCTGAGTCTTAAGCAGATTACCTTGCAACATTTAGAAAAAGTTTATTGTGATTAGTTTGTTCTCTTTACACTCTTGTGAAATTACTCTAAAACATCTTCAGAGACACTGATATGCTCAAAATACCTTCAGCTCTGAAGGGCAGAAGTCTCCATTTAGGCAAAATGACTAATTATTAACTGTATGTGTCTGCTTTATCTCTTCAATCCAGATATATTTGTCAGTAGTCTCTCCAATGTATAAAATATTTACGTACTGCAGAGAGCTCCAGTCAAGCTCACATGTTATCTCCAGGGAAACAATATTAAAAAAGTCTGTTATGTTAAAAGCCTTTTTGTGGTGTCTGTTGGAAATAGCTCAACTGATGACTCGTTGCCATTAGGCAATATGTCAAAATATTAGCTTAAGACTGTTTTGCTAATAGCTACCCTAAAAGTGATATTTTTTTACTGTGGAATGGATAGATCAAAGTCAAAATGAATAGATTGCGAAATATCTTATAGAAAAAATCATATATATGTCTGCCTTTTTAAATCTCTTCTAAGATAAACAGAAACAAGTCTGTAGAGCATAAGAGCAGCCACCTCATTACACCTTAAAAGGTAAATGGCACAATTCTATTTATATAATTGCTGCACAAATACAAATACAAATGTTTACCTAAGCAACTTGAGTTCAATAGACAGTGGAAGGCTGGGTGGTGCCACTATCCTTTTGATCAGTTGTGTGAGGAATTTTAAATACGAGCAAAATCTTATTTCAGAAAGTAATGTGTGTACCTTATTGCTTTAAGCAGGAAAATATATGTGCTCTTTTCATTCCTTGTCCTGTTGCATGAATATCTTCCCAGTCTTTCCTTCCCTATGTGACTTCAAAGGTAAACCATAAAAATGAGATTTTGGCAGTTCTAGCAGGAATCATTATTTAAGTCTGGCAGCTGAATGAGTGGCTCAGGTACCTGATGTCTGTCATAACAGACAAAACCAATAGCAAAGGTACAACAAAAAAAAAAAGTGTCCAATTAGCTGAAAACTCCATTTAACAAGAAATTAGATATGTGTGTAAAAAAAAAAAAAATCCTCAAAAAACCAACCAACCAGAAAAAAAACCCTACCTGCAAATGAACCTCCACCACAAGACAACCAATTTCAAAAGAAAGGAAAAATAAAGCACCAACAACCCAGGAAAATGATATTTAAGTACTATGTGTAGGTTGGAAGTGGTATGTGTTTTTACTAGGGCTTTCAACAAGGATTGGAATTGGGTAACTGTTGCCTTTGAGGAAACAGCAGCTGAGGTGTTTAAAGTGCTTAAAAATCAAATTGAGCTAAGAAAACTCTCCTGAAGGGGCTGCTGAAGGCAGGGGGACTTCAGACAGGAAAAACAAAGTAGCTAATAATTAAAGCAAAAAAGAAACACACTCCCCACCCCTCAGACAAACAAAAAAACCAACCCACCAAAACCAAATAAGCCTCCAGAAGCAAACAAAACCAAAATACTCCCAAAATCTGAAATCCAACCAAACCTGGTCCTGAGAAGCCAAGTGTGTGCATGCAGAATTCTGGGATAAAAATCAAGACACCCTTAGGAAGTACAGCACGGCTAGATCAGATACCTGTGGGAAGGAATAGTTAGAAGTTGCAGTAAAAGTTTAAGTGACAGCAAGGTATGTGCTAAATAAATGACTGTACTTGTTAGAGAGTGCTGTGCCCAGTTCATTGTTTGGTTGGTCCAACAGGTTGGATTAAGAGAAGTAAACGTGGCAGTAATTCCCTGCTTTCTCCAGGACTGTTGTGTGGAGCACTCGGTGTGCTGGAGCTTCTGTGCTTCCCTTGTGTGACAGCGAAATTCCCAGGGCTGAGCAAATTCCCAGTTAGTGCCTGACACAGGGATGTCACTGCTCAGACCTACTGCTCAGCCTTCCCATTCCTTCTGCTCCAGGTGCTCTTCTGGATCCCCGTAGAGGTGGAATGAAAAAAAAAAAGTAATGTGGCTGAAGTGTGTGAAATTCAAACAAAAGACTCCTAAAATACCCTTGTGTTTCTCCCTGAGGTCTCTGACCTACCAGACATCAAAGTTCACATGAGATTGGACTTTAATCTTGCTTTGATTTGGTGCTCTCTTTCAGAATACCCCAAACCTGTTAATGATTACCCAGTCAAAGGTGCTTCCAAAATACGTGAGAGACAGAGCAATGAAATGGTAACGAGCAGCCACAGATGTCTCTTCTTTGCAGCACTTATGGAACAGCAATTCTAGATGGAAATAGAACCTCCCAGCAACAGGGAACTTTTTCAGGGTATTTTCAGAAGTGCAGCAAGAGTGTACAAGTGAGAATACCCTCAAACAGCAATGGATGAAATGAATGTAAAGCAATTATCCACGGGAAGAGAGGGAATCCTCTGTGGAAGCCCGGCCTTGTTTCGGTGGTGGCTGGGCACTGTGTCACCAGGGGGGCTGTTCCTAAGCTGCTTTTCGGTGTAGCCTGTTAACTAGTGATGCTTGAGAGGTGAGAACTGCCAGGCAACTCTCCAGAAAATTAAAAAAAAAACCAAACAACCCAAACCAGCTTTTATACAAAACCTGGCTCTAGTATTTATGCTTCCAAAGGCAACTAATATCTATCTATATATAGACATTCTGTTTTAAACATCCTTTTTTCTCCTATTCTTCATCTGCGGGTTTTAGTCTGGTATGAAATTTAAAGTTTGTTTTCTAATTCTCTCTCAAATTTCTGAAATCCACATAACTGCAGTGTCTATTAAATTCATCCATACTCTTCTTCTACATTAAATTAATGCAAATTCCCATTAAGAAGAAGGTTACTCTAAAAAAGCACAGATCTGTAGAGATTTCCCCCCTCTCCTGTCTTTGGTCAGCTAATACTCCAGTTTACTGAATGGTTTACTGGTGCAGCAGTGCTGAGTTCAGTATCATGCAAGAGAAAAATGTGAATTTGGGGGAAATGAAATGTAAAACTAACGTAGCACATTTGAGAGACCTGAGCCAATGTTGGAGTGTTTGGTATGAAAGGTAACAGGATCTGGTGATTTAATAGGAAAGTAATGAACAGAACAGCAGATTAAAATAATGATTGGGTATTGTAATGCTACTTAAAACTTTGTCTTGAAAGGCATATAAATTATTTGATTACTTAAAATACTTAATTACAAACTAAATGTAAATGATCAAGAATCAGTGGATTTTAATGACTTCATACAAACACTACATTGCTTAAGTCTGTCCTAATCTATTTCTTAGGAATGGGAGAGATTGCACTGGAAACTCTCAATTTCCTGTTGGAATTACTGATTCCAACTGGTCCCAGAAATGCTGGCCCATTGTACCCCTGAAGTGTTTTCCATCAGGAGAACTCATGCTGCCAGTATGTGTTCATTTATTAGATGCCACAGCAGACAGGTATTCAGGTTTTCCTCCTCTTGTTCAAATCCCATAGGAATGTTTTGTCAGGGGTAAAAGGAAAAAAGGAGTTTAAACCTCTACTTCTGGAACCTGAATGCTTTGCCATTACACATGTGCAAGATGCTCAGCAGGTCGAGGGCTGTGCTTAATTCCTGTGGCAAATTACCACATAGTTTCCCAATGAGTGGGAAAATATGCATGGAGCAAACTCATTTTTTCGACTGCAGAGACAGTGGATGACACAATTACATGTGAAATGTGATCCTGACATCCTAAGTGTCACTTGCTCTCAAAAAAATAGATTTTAGTCCTGTGTATCTTGTAAGGAACATAACTAGAAAATATTTTTTTTTTTGAGCTGAAAGAGGCCTTGTGCAAGAGATTACTTTTTGCTGTATATGATTATTTTTATAAATATTCAAATGAGTAAAATGCAGAAAAATTAGGGTTTTTTCATCCTAGGAAGCAGATTGTTTAATATAGTGGCTAAGGCAATATTAATTGCAAATTTAACTGCAGTGATTTGTTAAGAATGATCAAACCTTAAGCTTAGCTTTCTCCTGTTAGGATCATAGGATGGTTTGAGTTGGAAGAGACCTTAAGGATCATCTCATTTCACCCCCTGCCATGGACAGGGACACCTTCCACTAGCCCAGGTTGCTCAGAGCTCCATCCAACCTGGCCTTGAACGCTTCCAGGGATGGAGCATCCACAATTTCTCTGGACAAACTGAGCCAGGGCCTCCCCACTCTCACCTCCCTTGTCCTGCTAAAGTATTTATCTTCTCTGGATGCTTCAGTGAACTCTTTTACTTCGACTTGCATTTCAGTTAGAACTTGTTTTTTCTTATAGCTTTTATTGGACAAATAACAAGGTCTTTTGACAGTGATTTTACTGTAGAAACATAAAGGTGATTGCAGTGCTATGATATTTTCTCAGTGTAGCTTCAATGCCCTGTCTGCCCTTATCTTGAACAGAGTATACAGGTAAAATGCTGTCAGTCCTTGAATTGAAATTGTAATGAGAAATGTTAAATTATGTTTTTCACGAAGCTCCTGTAAAAATGCTAATAGTGAATGAATTATAAGTTGGGTAATATAAAATCATACCTGGCTAGGGATTGGCACTTTTTTATCTATTTGGTTTGCATTAAGGTTGCTGATGTAAGTCATCCAAACCACCCTCCCTCCCATCACCCCAAACTCTTGTGTTGTTATTGTAAAAACTATGCTCCTTGCTGGTTTGCCAAAAAAAAATTCAGCTTTTAAACATATAATTGTGGTATCACTGTTTGGAGGCAGTGAGGCAATAAGGCAACTGACTTTTTACCAAAACAGTTCTTTGAGCTAAAGAACCAAAATTGTCAAAATGGAACTAGAGAAAGCAAAGATTAAGAGTTCAGGGATCTGGAGAAATGGTTGTATTAGTTGTTAAAACAAAAGTTGAGCAAAAATCCATGTTCAACCACATAATCATTACAAGAACATATGTCCTTTTCTGGACAACCAACTCACTGCCTTGCTCCTTGCAGTAGGTAACCCTTTCAACAGGAATAATTGAATCTTTACTTCCAGATTATCTGTTTTTCCTAAAATAATAAAAAAAAGGTGTGGTTGTTTTCCCTTAAGGTCCTATACAAATAATTTTCCCCAATGCTTATGAGTTAGGTTGTCATCTTGAAAATATTATTCAGCTTTAGGCTTCTTATGTCTTATTTGATTTTTTTGCAAAATTCAGAATGGTGTTGAGTGAAGTGACTGGACAGGCTACAAATTGCTCCTTCCCATAACATGGGACGGGTTGTTTTTCCTACAATTAGCTGTTCTGTGATGATTCACAGCAGACAATTTACTTAACACTTGGCTCTGTGCTCGTTTCTGTCAGACCTTCCTATAAGGTCATAAAAACTATGTGCTTTGGGCCATATAAGAACACCCATCTCGAGATCCTATTTGGGGTGCTGTTACCAAAACCAGAACCCCCCTCCCTTACTTAATGCTCGATAACTGGTGGGATAACACCGAGGCACCAGAAGTGCTGACCGAATTTGCCGTTCCCTCAGAGCTCTCTGGGTGCTGCTGGGCTGTGATCCCCATCCAAACGAGGTCATTTCTGGGATGAGAACTCCTTAGCTGGAGTCACAGGTAGCACTGGGTGTGCTTGTGTTGTGGGAGGCACTTCATTTACAGCTCCTGCGGCTTTTGCAGCAGAGGGATGAGGAAGTAATGACTCCCTAATGCTTTGATGACTGAGCCATCACTCGGGAGTGGTGTCTTGCATTATCTCAGCTTGCAGATTCAATACTCAGACAGGTTTTAAAAGGCTGGAAGCTGCTCTTCACAGACCACCAGAGTGGAAATTGCCACATTCCCAGTCATTACCACATAAGAGGGGTTTGATTTTTCTGACAATATCTATTCATCAAGAGCCACTTTGTAAAAAGATGTTTTGAGCCAGCCAATGGGTCAGATTCCCAGTGAAAACTAGCTCTTCCTTTTGAATATTCTGTCTTCTTTAACTTACCTAGGGGGCAAAATTTGTTCTAGTCACACAGCAAGAAAACCTGTTTGAGAACAGTGAAAAATATTATTCTTGGCAATTCAGCAGCATAGTTTGTTTTTTGTTTTTGGTTTTTTTTTTTTTTTAAGATGGGGTAAATGGTAACAGTCAATTACTGCACGTGACACTTCCAAATCTGATGTTATTCATTCCTCTTGCCCTTATTCTAGGAACTCTCTGCAGATTTTCCAGATGTGTTTAATAATGAGTGTTTTTATATTCTAGCTGATTGCTTATATAATACGTGTGTGTCTTGGGTAAGTTATAATTAGCTGTGAGGAGTTAAAGAATAGGCTGATACTTGACCCAATTTTCCTCTCTGTTTATATTTGAAGTTTAATTTTATCTGCCTTGTTTTTCACTGTTGCCAGTTTCAGTGTTAAATCTTCCAGGGGGGGATAGTAGAAGATCAATAGTGAATTTGCCTCTGTCTGGCAGCTGGAAACAGCCACGGAATCTTTTTAATATTTAGAGCTAGAGGTGATTTCATTTTGTGTAGCAGGCATAATGGAAAATTTAATCAAGTGTTGGACTTTGATGATCCCTGTGGCTTCCTTCTAACTCAGAATATTCTATTTTTTTTTTTTTTTTTGCTAAAACAGATATAAACCATGGTTGATCAGGCAGAAAGTGTGTGATGCCATGTAATGCTGTATAAATAGAAGTGGCCCTCAGCAATTAGCAAAAAGCATGTGGGGCAGCCTGGCAGTGCAATAATTACTTAAGGGTTATATGACAACGGTACTGAATGAAACACCAGAGTAATAGATACACTTAATTATTTCAAGAACCACATAGGAAAAAATCATGTGAAGCATCTCTCACTGGTAGCAGGGAAATTATTGCAAAAATAATCTCCAAGATGTCTGTCTCTATGGACAGAGAGTAGCTGAAGGATTACATGATGCTTGGGCACATACAGCATTATCTATGGGCTGGATAGGAGCCACGCTGTCATCTGGGTTGTGCTTGATCAAAATAAGTTGTCCCAGGAAGCTCTGACTCAAAGCTCAAGCAGTGAGATATAGGTCTAGAAGTGAAGGCTAATTTTTGTGCTTCCACATGGTTTAAATTGTTCTCTCGTAGTTGATGATGCATAACATGGCTTCTTAGATTATTGCTGCTCTTACCTCTTCACCTCTGATATTCAGTGACCTACTGTAAAGCTGACCCTTAGAAAAGGCAGCTGACTGACTAAAAAGGGAGGAAAAACCCCATAGAAACCCCACAGCCTTCTGTGAGGTTTTTTTGACATGAAAGATCATGAAAACTTCCATGCCAGGATATTTTCTCTTATGGGTTTTCTTGGTGGATCTGTTAAGGTAACTTTCTCAAAATTTTAATATTTGGAGTTGGAGATGTCTTTGCCACTAAATTCACTGTTAGTGAATTTAGGTCAAACTCAAACAGGAAATAAGGTTTCCAATGTAGAATTATAAATGAATGCTGGTGTCTTAAGTAGGCCAAGTCTTAAAGCAACCATCTAATATTTGAGGGTAAAATAATCAGTTCCTTGCACTGCCTTAGTACCTGCCCTTTTTATTTCTCGTGGCATCATCTTGGTGATTTATTTTTTTTCCCCCTAAGCATCTTCTATGCACAAGGTGATATGCAAAGCTTTAAAGAATGCAGTGGATGACTTTACAGAGCCTCACAAAGTCAAATGACACATCACATTTGATCTGAGCCTCAAAGAAACTGAGTGCAGTAGTCAGGCTTTCTGTGACAGATGAGATTTTGGGTGATTGCCTCTTCAGGAGACAAAGAAAAAGATGGCCATGAGACTTGTGTTCCCTGAACATATTTCAGTCAGAGCTATACCTCATACCAGGTGCCAACTTCCAGCTTACTTTATCCAAATAAGTTCTGATGTCAAGGAATATTTCTGTTGTGAAATATTTCACTACTTTCCCACATCTCAGTGATATATCAAGAGATCTGTTTTTACTGTAGGAAAGGATTGAGTAAAACTGGCTTCTTGCAACTTTCCATTGCAAACACTGCTAGAAAACTGCCATGAGAGAAAAATAACGTTTGTAAGCACAACCATTAGCAGACCTTTTCAGTTACTTCCTTCAATGTTTTGCAATACAGTATGATTTTAGTGTTTGTACCAAAACAGATGATGATACAACATAGGTGTCCCTGCCTCCTTTCCTTCCTCTGATGGGGAAGAAAGGCAAAATTATGAGTAACCTTCCTATATCAGTATAATCAGCCCTAAGGAAAATATTCAGGCATTTTCTTGAGAGCCTTGATTTACTCTATTTGCAATATTCTGCCAGATAAACAGTTATGTGGCAGTGTGTGGCCTGACATGGTCACATTTGCACATTCAGTTAAAGGGTATTTTTCTGGAAGAGAAGTGTGAAAAAGTTAGAATAAAAAGTCTGAGAACCAGCAGTTCTTTCATTTCTGCTTTTTGTATTAAAAGAATGTAGCAAATATTTCCATGTTTTGGCTTGTGTTCTTAGTTTTCTTGAAACTACTTTCTCTAGTTGTTCGTGGAAGAAAATATTTCTCCTTAAATGCATATTTTATTTTCACAGTAGCAGTAGAACAACAATTTGTTACTTAAAAATATTACTGAAAATCAGTTTGACTTTATTAAACCAGAAGTAAGTGGAAACCCCACCATTATCAGGATTTCCAGACACACAAAGTGCTGCATTTGTGACTCTGAATATGCTCATGAAAATGGAACGGTCTTTTTAAAATAAAGTATGGGTTGAAAAAGAATTGCCACAGAGTCTTTGAACTTATGGGTATTAAGACATGAATTGCATGGGTTATTTATCATTTAAGAGTGTTTTTAAGGATCTGTGTGGTTCTTGTTTGAAGCAATGCAACATCCAGCCTTGGTTGGAAGGCATTAATAAAGAGCACTGTCTCTGCTCTCTTACCAGCAGTTTAATAAAGAGAGACACAGATTAAGAGTGAGGTAGCACAGGAAATGGGCCATTAACTGCACTAAAGTGCCAGTAATGTAAGGAGACATATTAATGATGACAATGGCAATGTCATTGATGATGACAAATACAACTTCTACACTTCATACAAGTTCTTTTTTTTTCCCCCCAGAAATTGCTGTTAATTGCTCTTTCTCTGGTCTCCATTTACAGCTTTTTTTCTTCTCACTTTTTTTTTTTTCTGACTGTGTTACCTTATTGGAAGGTTTACAAAGTTAAACCTAAAATAGAATAAAAATATCAACAGCTGCAATGAGTCACCTGGTGCATACTGCAAGCATATTATCCATAAGTGTAATATTAAACCATTAATAAAAAGCTTTTCTGATGCATAAACCAGGAATGACTTACAGATATAAACCTCAAGAATTCTGTCAGTTAATGTTTAGAGGGAATATAAATCTCTGCACAGCTGGAACCTCAGAGCAGCCTGTTTTGTAGATGGACACCTGAAAAATCTATGATTATCTGTGTATAAATCTTAAACTGTGAATAAATCCACAGTTAAAGGTGAATTCTACCCACAGAAATATGTTCTCTAAGTTCACAGCTTAAGCTTTTTGCTTTAAGCGAAAGTGTCCACATATCACCTGTATAAGGCCTAAAATGCAAGGTTTAGGTGACATGTTGCCCTTCCATGAAGGGAATTGCAGTAGTAAAACACAAATTAATGGAAAAATACAATTACAGAGAATTAAATACTAAATGGCTGTTTGTGCTATTTATTACTGTGTTCATTGTTAATGTTCAACTTCCATAAATATTCAGTTATTTATATATTAGCATTTCATTAGTGAAAAATGAATAGGAAACTACTGTGAAGAATATCATGGCTGTGCTTTTGGAAATGCTTCCAGAATTGACTCTGGAGTGCCTCTTGCTGAGACCCAGGTGAGGAGGGCTGTGTGCTGTGGGGCTGATCATTGCCAGGGTCCTGGGGAGCAGTGGTTGGGAGGAAGCAGTGCCAAAGTGGGTGAGTGTCTTAAACTTGGCTGGCTAAAAATCTATAGTAAAGTGACAATAAGCTTGATCCCACTCTGGAAGATGCCAGTGTTTCCCACAGCCCATGATTTCACCATTTCTCACAACTTTCCAGCAAACCTTGAAACACAGTGAGCATTAATGCAGCTTGAGGTAATCCTGCTGTGCCTCTGTGAACAGAAATAATGATAGAAATAGCTCTTTTCCAGTTGGATTATAAGCTAAATTTCTTGAGAGCAACACAGAAGAGTGTTTTTTTCAGCTGCCACCCAGGGAGTGCTCATGTCCCTGTTGGACACCTGGAAAGATGGCAAAGCAAGCAGGTCAGTGGCAGGAACTCCTGAGCTGTCTCTGATAACACACAAGTGAACATTTCTCCTTAGCTCAGCTCTTGCCTTAGGCCTGGCCTTGCCATGGGCGTGCAAGGAGAAGTTACTGATCTCCATCTAGAGAGATCCACTGACCACCAGCCTCTGAGCTTGGTCTTCCAACCATTCAACCTCTCCATCCCTCTCAAATGTGACAGCAGAACTTGCAGAAGAGGCTCTGGTTGAAAGTAAATGCTGTCTGCTGCTCTCCCCTGCTTCATAGATCTGCTCACTTGATTATAAGAGGTGGGCAGGTTGTTCCAGCAGGGATTCTCTTTGGTAAATCCTCATTGACTTGCTTTCTGTACCTTCATATGTCCAGAAATGTGCTCCAAGAGGATTTCCTCCCTGGCTTGCTTTGATCAAGCAAAGTGTATAATTTAAAAGGGTGAGACATTTTGTGTAATGGTGGCAAATAATGCCTGCCTGGTGTTGTATTTAATGAAGAGTTCTGTAAAAATGATAAACAATCCAAGACATCTTATTTGGGATGGATTTGAATTGGGTAACTAGCAGCAGTGTACAATGGGAAAGTATATCATTTTAGTATATATCAGCAGGGGTAGTTTACATGCAGTGACTCCTTTTTTAATAAATTTCACGTTTTGACTCCTGGTGAAATGATTGTGTGTGTTAATACAGGACAGAACCAAGAGAATGAGGTTATGAGAACATCTTCATTTAATTGTTGCAGGATTCTTGAGAGGTGCTTACTTTCAGTTTTTGTAAGAATATCACTTTATGGGGAATCAATTTATATTGGGAATATTGGTAGAATGAGGCTGTTCTAATCTCTTAGAAAATAATAAAAAAACCTCCTGATATAAACTGATTTTCCAGTTTTACTTATTAAACCAGTTAATATCATGGTGTCAGATCTATATCTTCCCTGAGTGTTTTTACCTTGTTCTGTAACTGGACTTATGTTAAAGCTTGATGTGTTTTGGCTGCACTTGAGAGTGCCATAACATGCTTTTTTAACTTAAAATGTAGTTAGAGTTGTTTTTTTTTTTCATTTGTTAAATGCTTAGAGTGTACTAGGAGCTTTGTGCTAGTTAAATATGACAGATTTATGATGCCTGACTTGCAGAGCTGTCTGAAAAGGGTGGAGAAGGGCATGTGTAAGACAAACCTCATTTTTGTGTGAAATGAGAATGTAAATGAAGGAACAGCTTTGCTGGTTCACCATTTGATTGTGAGTTGAGACAATGTCTGAAGTTCCAGGACCTCCAGTGAGTGCAAAGAAAAAGGCAGTATCCAGCTGGGGTCAGTGGCAGCATCCAGACATGCTGAGTTACACTGGAATTGTGTGGAAAGGGCTGGTGATGCTCCTGTAAAGATGTTGCCTTAGAGTGTTGTGTCCTTTGTAACTGGAACTGATGGTGGAGAAAGGCTGTGTAGGAAAGGCTCCTAATCCCAAAGATAGGTAGCCAGTCAAACTTTCTGGGCCAAGGATTGTGACCACACTCGTGTTGGTTTAAAATAATGACTGACAGCAGAAAAGTGGGCATGGAGACAGTCATATGCATCCCACATGGAAATATAGGTGAGATTGTCCTGGAAGTGATAATGCAAAAAAACCCCCAAAAACCCAACCAACCAATACAAGCAAATATCTGCAGAGCTTGTAATGATTTTTTTTCTAAAGGGCAAAACTCAAGGGCATCACAAAGCTCTATCATCTCATACAGGATAAGCCCTGTGATTGTTTTGCCACTGCAGCCAGTCTGTGTATTCTTAGATTAATTTGTATTGAAAAAGGATACTTCAAGTAATTGCAATAGATTTTCACTAAAACAAATATTTGTTTGGTGAAAATCAATGCATTTTAATTTGTGTGCTACGCTGTGGTTGTGTGTCATGTACCCAGACGTGTGCTTTGGGCTGTATGGAGGAATATGAAGAAACAAAACACATTTTTTGTAGGAACATCCTTTCTGCTTCATCACTTTTTAATTCCACTACCTCAGTCGTTCCCTTTTTTTAGACCAATTACTTTTCTCTTCCTGTAGGATTTTACAAGCCCTTTTCTGAAGTTTCTTGTATCTGTTCTTATTTTGGATGTCAAATGAAATCATATCTTTGAAATATGACTGGAAGGTTTCTCATTCGTGCTTAGTGTGCCGGGATGGCAATGCTGTATCATCATGGTTCTGATGTGTAAATGGCAAACTTTGAAAATTGCATTTATATTATGATCCCTTGCTTTTAGTGTGAAAAGTACATGGCTGTTATTATAAAGGTGTATTATGGTAATACATAGTGGTAACTGAATTGATGGTATTTGTGCAGTGAGGATGCTTTCTGGGGTTTCAAGCAAGATTAAGTTGCAGATGTCTAAAACAACTAATTAAGGATAAATTACAGCATCACTTAATAATAATCTACTCTTCCCTGATAGAATAATTTCTTGTTATCTGCCTTAAACACTCGAGTCTTACAGAGAAGGCAGGTAGCAAATTTAGCCCTGAAATAGATATTCCTATTGTAAGTTCCTTTATGTTCCCAGCATTGTGCTTTGGGTAAGGAAGGAGAATGTGAGATGAGATGCATTTCCTTTGAATTCTGAGGGAACTGTCTGCCTGTGGAGGCAGGTACTTTGTTCAGGTCTGTGGGCTCAGCTGTGATGTTCATCCCAAAGGAAAGGACAGTTCAACTGTCACGCTGCTGGGGGAGTTACAGGAAAACTGTTGGGGCTCAGTAATGCAATTCCTGTTGGTCTTGGGATGCACACAGAGGGAGCTGTGTGCTGTCCTCTGCCCTAAGCTCAAGCCAGGTCTGTGTCTGCACCCTGGCACTATTAGAGAAGCTGGCAACCTGGAGGAGGAGAGAAAACCCCAGACTTCTTATCTCCATGCCTTCTGATAAGGAAAATGTGCTGATGTCTGAGTAACAGGAAATTCATCAGCGAGTATCTTGGTCTTATGAAAGTGGGAAGGTGTTTCTAGCACCAAGTGTACCAAGAGAGGGTCCCAGCCAAAGCTATTAACTAAAGATACTCAGCAAGAACAGCACGTACCTGGTACACTTCATGTTCAGTGTTAAACTTCACTGGGGTGAAGTGAAAACTTGTCCTTTGCAAGTGACTGGTTTATAAAAATACAGAGTTTAAAGTTGTTATCAGAAGTTGTTATCAGTTACTGCAAATATTTCCTGGGGATAATTTAAGGGATCTTGTCACTCTATATGTGCAGATTACTCTCTTGGTCTGTAAATTGGTGACTTTTCCTTCATAGAAAGCTCTTTAGTTCTGATTTTAAGTTCCTAATTCTGTAGTCCTGCTTCCTTCCTGTATATTGAGGAATACATTGGGTGCAGCTGCAGTGGGAGCTGCAGGTTGAGCTCTGTAGGGCAGGAGCCTGATCCTGAGGCAAGAGAACATGACCTGCTGACCCTTTGCATAACACTGGGCAGTGAGGGACACCCAGGGACAAGGCAGGAGCTGAGGGCTCAGGAGGAAGAGCAAGACCTGTGCTTGGACTGTGAGGGGACAAAACCCCAGGATTTTCTTTGTTTTGGGTCCCTTTTCAATCCTTAAAATAATTTAATATTGGTGCAATAGCCGAATAACAAAGATCTCTGAGCTAGTGCCACTGAAAAGTCTGAAACTCTGCTACGTGAACCCTGGGGCTGAGCCAGTGAGGAAACCTGGTCTGAGTGTGGGTTTGGGGGCTGTAGCTGCAAAGGGGCTTTGGTCCCAGGTCAGGTGGTGAAGGTGTGACTGCCAGAGTGGCTCCTGGATGGTGAGAGAGGGAATTTTCCGTAACACTGTAGAGCACTCTCTTCATCTTCATCCAAAAGAAAGTCTGTGGGCAGTTCTCTGTTACCTTCAGCCTCCAATGTGCCAAACCCCGTGGAAGATCACATTGGTTTACTTTTAGCTCTTACAACACTTCCTAGTACTCTGCTATGGACAGTTGGTGTGGAAGAAACAAGTTATGGAAAAATCTTGGGGTTTACATCACATACTTTACGCTTTCAGGATGCATTTGGTGTTTTGCATTAATTGGTAGAAGGAGGTGAACAAAAGTGTATAAATTCTTCCATAATCCAGGGGAATACACCTTAAATCACTTCTAGTGCTTTATAGATTAAATACAAAGGAAATGTAACCCTTATGGAAAAGGAATGGTGACCAATTTGGTTTTATTTAGTACTTCATACTAGAAAACATAAGACAACTTGCTACAATAAGTATTATGGATTACAGTCAACCCATTTAATTTCTATATGAGTCTGAGACTTCTGATGCAGATGTTTAATGAAGTGAACTGGTTCCCCACTGACTTTGCATTACCATTTTGAATAATTTTTCTAACTTGCTGTGTTCTTGTATGATCTCATTGAAATAAGAATAGCAGCTGTCTTGTCTTGAGTTTTTCCCATGTAGCATTCTGAGGAAATAATAATTTTAGTTCATACAAACAAGTTGGCGATAGTGTGGTGGGGCAGAAATCTGAAAACCAACATTGGGGCTATTTTAAGGATGTGAAAACATCCTGCTAGGAAGTTTTCAGGTACCAAACAAATATATTCTTAAATTACAGTTGAATTTTTGTGGAGTGATAATACCTTTGTTCAGAAGACTTTCATGGACTGGTTTTGCTTTGATATTGTGACTCTTAAGTTTCACGTTGAGGAGTGGAAGTAAATTTTAGAAATTTCTGATCCAAATTAAGTATTTTTGTAGTTTTTAATGTAACAATGGTTAATATTTTGCAACAGTGCTAAAAATATAAGATGTAAAGCGTTTATGAAGTCGATACTAAGAGGGGAAGATAATAATACTAATGAAAGTGGAATAAAGGAACAAAAAGACCTTCTGTAAGACCAGTTAAAGTCAGGAGTAATTATATGAGTTCTTGTGCACTCTTGGCTGGGTGGACTGTGAGCAGAATTTGTGGGATGGGACCGTGCAGGCAGTCAGAGCTCCTGTGACATGTGTGGGTGCAGGGAGGGTGGCAGGAGATGAGCTTTCCTCATGGCTGTGACCCATCAGCATCTCAAAATGCTGCCTCTGGCCTGTGGGGGTGGTCCCTGTTGCCTGGCATATGGTGAGTGGACCACCCTGAGTAAAATGATGCTCTGGTGCTGATAATTAGAAGCTTTATTGATTCCAAGGCTAAAGAGTTATGCTAAACAAAAGACATTTCTGCAGTTTGAAGCTTGAACTTAGGGCTTTCCTGCTACTTCATGTTTATAGTTATTTCCTCCAAAGCTTCTATTCTTTCTATTGCTAAAAATAGCTTTCACCATACAAATACTTTATTATTATTTTTTGCTGGTATAATGGTTTTACGTTGAGCACTTTCTGCAGTTTTCCTGTCAACCCTGTGTCATGTAAAAGTATCTTCAACAAAACAAGAGCAGCAGCCAAATGTTCACCTTTCCACTCAAGCTCACGGCCTTGCCTCTAGAAAAATGCACTTGCTGTGATGAATAAAAAACTTGCTTTAATTAAAAAATTATATAATGTGTTTCTTGCATGTTGGATGAACTTCCTGGTTTGCAGCTTCAGTGAGTGGGAGAGAGTGCAAGCAGCACTGGCCACAGTGTTAAAGATGCTTTTGGCAGATAAAAAAACTAATTCTGAGATAAAGCATGAAAGGCTGAAAATAGGAAAATAAAGGATGGGACTGAATAATATAAACTGAGAAAGCAATATATCTCAAACACATATTTGAGAAAGAGAGGTTGCTGCAATTCCCATTCTCTGGAAGAATCTCTCTGTCAAATATCTTGGTGCTTGTTCCTCCACCTCTGTGGTCTGTTTGTATTCTGTGAGGTTTTTGTGGCTGGGAGGTATTATGTACTTAGATCTTTAAAAAAAACCCAGACCCAAACTAGTGATCTGGAATATTTGTTTTTACCCAGTATTTCTGCCATTCTTTCATTCCCTGAATACCCTGGCTTGCACTTGATAAAATTGCTAAAATTTACACAGCGTGGAATTTACCTCTTGCCACTTGAACTGTTTAGGAAAACAGTATCATGATGATCTGTAATCCCTTTAGTCCCAGATCCTGATTTTTTCATTTCACCCTTATATTAAAAACCTATTGTTTCAGTCCCGTTTTATTGAAATTAAGCTGGAATATGATATTCAACCTTGTCCAAAATAAATTACTGCAGAAGAGAGTCAAACTATCCCTTCCTAAAATTGCAGAGTTAAGTTTCTCAGTTCATCTGTTCCTTTATTCTTTTGGCAAAACCCAGACCCTCCGAGGCACTCAGCACCTACTGAAGGAGCAAGAAAACACTGAGCAAACTTGCTGCCATCATAAGTGGCTCTACCAGGTGATATATTCCTACAAGGCAGAAGAACCAGGAAATTTGACTTACAAGCAGATATTGTCTGCCCTAGAAAGATACAAATCTTCTATGACTTAAAGGTATATCTTAAAGTATTTGTTTTTAGCCAGTCTTCTGGCTTGGATGTTCATTGGGTATAACCAGAGGTGTTCTTGCTGATGAGCAGCTGGACACAACCAGTATTTCTTTTTTCCCCCCTCTGACAAAGCTTTGAGGAGAATCAGAGATAACAGAGCAAAATGGACAAGTCCTGGAATGCATGTAAGGCTACAAATTACATGGAATTGGCTTTTTTAGTTGAAGTTGAATGATTTAAAAACGAGAGCACTTTCAATGGTATAAATGTCTTCTATTTGAAAAGGTTAAAGCTCATGCAACCTAATGTTTAGTCCTGTATTATTACCTGCAGGCAAAACCCCACACATTTGTCGTCCTGTGGGGAAACAAGTGTTGAAATGAGTTCAGTCAGGAGAAACCAGCAATTCTTGGCAAATATTGGGGAAAGTAACTGAACAAATTCAGAAGTCGAGGTGACAATTGTCATGTGCTGCTTCTGGCAGCAAATTGGTACTTTTCCAATTAAACTTCATGTAACTTGCTAGTTCATTAAATTGCTCAGGTCACCTCATCTTAGAATACTTGATCTCCAAAATGAAGTAACACTTCTTTTAATTTCGTTGTCACTGAGTGTGTTTGACCACAGTGCTTGAATGTGTGTTTTCAAAGCAGACATGCCTACCCTCAGTTATTGTCTATCAGAACTTTATTGTTCCATCCTATTATCAGATGAAGTTATTTTAATGTGCGTTCACTAATATTTATTTAAATGGAGCTTTGTTATACAGACCTGATTTCCAGTAGTCAGTGTCTAGGAGTCATCTTACATCAAAAATAGCTAAATATTTAACATGAGAAAAAGAGGAGAAGGGCATGAATATAAATTTCAGTGGTTTGGTTCTAATTTTGCTCAGTGAAAGCAAGTAGCCCTTTTTGAAATCAGTGGCTTTGCTGTGGTGTTGTAAACACAAAGGTATTTTCTGGCTTAACCTAATCCCCATTGGAAAATCCAGGCTCTTGAGAGACACGGGTGGGGATGAGGATCAGACCTGACAGCAGATGCTGTTGCTGTCCCCAGCCATTTTCTCCGTGGTTGTGAGGGATGTTTCTGTCCCCGAGGCAGGAATGTCTGCTCAGCTCGTGAACAAGGCCCTGAAGAGCAGCAGTTTTCAGTCTGGTGTGGTGTGGGAATGAACTTCTACTTCAGTTGGCCTTGCTACAGAGGGCTGGCTGTGTGACACGAGGTGCTGGGAGAGGGGATTGGCAGGGGGATCAGTCGGAGGGTCCCTGGCACAGCCACGGCTGGCACAGAGCTGGCTGTGGCAGGAGGTGGCTGCAATCTTGGTGGTCCAGTCTGACCTGTGGCTGCAAATTCCTCTGAGTTTATAAGTGATTGTAAAGGAACTGATGGGATTACAGTTAATTCAGAGGTAAAAACAAGTGGTGTAACTATTTCTGTGTGATTTATGGAGAAAGGAAGAACAGGACAGCCTTTGTCTAGAACAGTAATAAACTGCTTCCTTCTATTGGAAGAGAGACCAGCACCTGGAATTTGTACAGCCCACAAGATTTTCAGCTTTCTTAACAAAAATCCACAACTTTTTTAAAGCTGTAGCTGTTGATGATAAAATACATTATGATTAAATGTCTCCTTGTAATCCTACAGGTTGATGTGGTTAACTGCCTGAAGCTTCCCAAACTGACTTGAAATTGAAGAAACACTTTCTTCAATTTATATATAATTCTTCAAAGTGTGTGTATATATATATATATATATATATATATATATATATATATATATATATATATATACACTTTTAATCTTCATAGACAAAAATATATTAATGTAGTATGAGACAAGTCTACATGTGTCTGTCCAGGAGGATCAAGTGAAGCCCAAGGATACGCTTCAAATGGGACATCACCATCTGAACCTCACTGAAAAGACCCTGAACTTGCCCCAGAACCTTTCTGAATGTTTTACTCGGTGTCAGGGAGCAAACTGTAATGCAGGAGAAAAGAGGACTGGCAGCTAAGCTTTTCTACATCTTGTTTGGATGCTTTTTTTTTAACTGGGTAACATTCAAATGCTTTCCATAGGTTCTTTGGGGGTCCTAAGACTCAATGGGAAATAGTGGTCAAGATGTAAAAGCAGAGTATGAATTTATTTAGATATTTTTCTTGTCTGGGAATGACTGATTAATTAGGTGGAGATAATTTCATTTACATTTGCTGCGTTTTCTTCTTTGTCAGTAATTTTTCTCATTAGCTCTTCTCAAAAGCCTGAGTAATTGTGCAGAATACACTTGGAATACAAATCAGACCTATCAGAATAGTCTTATTCCTAATTCCTAATTGGTGAAGATGATTTAATGAATACTTAAACACTATTTTCTTGCTTTTATGTAAGCAAACCTGTATTACACTTCTAGCACTCTACGAAGTTTTAAAATTCTGAACACTTTTATTTTACTTCACACACACCCAGCACCCACCCACCCCAACTTAACATTGTTTTTACATGGAAATGAAACCTATAATTTGGTTTGAAATACCTGACACCATCCCAATGAGCTGCAGGACGGGGATTTGGTGAGCTCTGGAGGCCAGGGTGGAGACTCCAGATGTCATCCTTGGAATTCTGTGGAATTCATTTCAGCCCTCACTGCTGCTGATAACCTTTGTGTCCACCACTGAACGTAATGGTTCTGTAGGTTTTGTACAGACCAGCAGGCTCTTCTGGTGTTACAGGCCCATGTCCAGCCAGCCCCTGCTTAGGAGGAATGCTCTTTTTTGTGCCTCAGCAGCCATCTGCTATGGATGGTTCCCAGGTCCATTATATCCCAGAAGTGATGGAATGATGCTGGCACTGCTGTTCAGTGTGACATGTCTTTAGAGCTGTCCCCTGCAGGCATCTGGGATAACCAGTACTGTGGTGACTGACAACTTGTGGCTGCAGGGGCAGGAGGGGTGTCCCCACACGAAGGTCTGGAGCAGTGTGGGGGGTTTAATTCCTTCATCAGGCAAATTTGAAATGATGAGATTTAAGCACATTCCAGATATCATTAGGACACTTCAGCTCTCAGAGCCTGAAGAGAGGGGAAAGTGGAGAGCATTGTAACTGTGCATGTTTGAGGACAGAGCTGGGAGCCTTTGCTGCTTCTGCAATCTCCAACAAGTTCTGTGGCCTCTGTGTGTGAAAGGCACACAAGATAAAAATGGGGTTGAATCTGCAAGCTGGCCATCACTGATAGCTGAGTGCTGCATGAGTTCACTTTCCTGGATTAGGGGAAATTTTGGGTTACACTGGCTCAAACTTCAACTTCTCAGGCTGACCTGGAAGAGATGGGTCTCCCCAGGGGGAAAAATCCCAACAAACTGAGCAAGCCTAACATAGAGGTCTGGAGGGGCTGCAGTTCTGCAACCTGCAGCAGCCTGTGTGAAAGGTACCCCAGTGCTGTGTCCTGCTCTGTAATAAAGGGAAATAAAATGCAAAGATGACTTAAGTGAACGTTGCTGCCTTCATCTAGTGCAGAGTAGTAAATCTGAAAATTAAACAAAATTGCAATGCCATTTAGTGCCCTCAAATTCAAAAGATTCCACATCATAGGCCAGCACATTGCACTGCCCCTGAATACACACTGCATAATAGAGTAATGGGCTGTAATGTAAGGTTGTCTATAAAGATTAAATGGGCTAAAAATGGGAATATGGACAGTATTGGAGCATGTAACTTACAGGTTGGTGTGTGGCTGTGAATTAGAGATGTCTCATTAACCTTTTTGCTGTTCAAACTGTGCTGCATTATCCAACTGCACCTTAAAGGATTCAGTTGAGAAGCTAAATTATGTCAATTTAGGCTCTCACTTGGTTCTCACTGAGGCAGGTGTTGAATGGAGCATTGCAGTACTGGGGCAAATAGAATTTTACTGGCCTCTAAAATTGTTGCTGGAATCAAAAGCAGGAGAAAGACAGCAACACATAGGAAAGACTGGATAGAAATAATAAAAATACTGTCTGAAAAACCTCCACCCTTATAAAAGAGTGAGATTTACCTCTGTCTACTCATATCTCTGGATTACATTTAGCACACAGGAAAGAAATTTGTAGTGTCAACACCAGAAAATTTGGCAGATTTGTTACTACTGTCTTTTTTCCACTGGAAGGAGCTTCAGTTTTCTTAACTACACCACTAATCTTTACCAACTCTGTTTCAATTCTCTTGCAGTCACTCCTATGTCACACTGGTTCTCATGTTTCAAGGCAGAAGTTTTGCTTTTGTTACTGAAGGTTCTTTCTCACAAACTGTGAAGATGCAGAAGTTTCCTCTCTGTACTTCTTTGTCTTATTTATTTGTGGTTACCTATAGAAAGGTTCCTCACCTGAACCACATATTTTTAATCTGTACAGTACATTAGAATACAGATGGGTTACATGAAGAGTGGAGGTCTGTGTCAGTGCTGGAAACCATCTGAGCATCACTGATAAATGAGATGTTGAACAGCCTCAAGGCTTATGTGCAGTGGGGTGTGTTGCTGCTCACTCCTCTCCTTGTTCAAATACTAAAAACTCTACTAGTAAAATATGCTATACTCGTCTCACAGAATGCATAATGAGCTAATCTTTCCTTATAAAGAGCTTTTCTCACAATGGGTAGGTTTTGACTTTAGGTGCTGTTCAAACTTGCAGTGAAACAAGGGTAGTTTGCAGGTAAAACAAAGCTGAAGCACGAAGCTCGTAATTTTGGTTTGAAAGACTAAAGCAGATTTTTCTCACTTTAAGATAAAATCTTCTGCTTATTGGTTATTTTGTTGTGCACCAGGCGAGTTTGGCAATGAGATGCTGCTTTAAGTAAATGCAAGAACAAGAATTATGCTCTGTGCTGCTTGACTGCATCAGTACTGCTGGTGGTGTGGGAAGCTGGTCTGGAGTTCCATGTGCACCATGTTTATGTTACATGAAGTGACTTGGAGGCATCAGCCTTGGAAGGCTGTGCTGGGAGTTGCTTCCAGTCCTCCTTTCCTCTGTGCTTTCTCCCTCCTGGTGTAACCAGTGTCCTGCAGCTGAGAGGAGGCAGCACAAATGGTATAAACCTGGAGCCCTTCTATGGTGCCACCACAGTTTTGTGACTCACAAATGACATTCTATAGATGAATCAAGGCTTGGTGTAGCAATGGGGGTCTTGAAGAGTAGAGACACAGGAGGCACGTGGAGGTGCACAGGCACAAGGTGCCATGGGGGCTGTGAGTAGGTTGTGGTCACCTGAAGAGATGCAGCCCACCTGAGCTGGGCAAAACTGGCTTTAAGAACAAAGCAATACTGCCCAACATCCATGTGGTAAATCTGGGTGTGATGTGGAGCTGCAAACTGGGGTAGGAAGAAAAAGATACAAAAATGTTATCACATCTATCTTTAAAAAAACCCCTTCCCCGAGCTCGTCTCAGAGTGAGGAAATAAAAACCATCATCATGAATATGTTATTCCCCCCAGCAAAGGACTAGTGATGGTGGCAGCTCTTGAACCACACCAAGGCCAGAATCAAACCCCTAGCTGAAGGACTCAGAGGAGTAAGGCAAGAGTAACTCCAGAAATGCAAACATTTTTATATGCACACACATTCTCATTCTTTTTTCTGGGGTGGTTAATTCAGCTAAGACTGTTAAATATCAGCTAGACTAAGAATACATTCCTGGTTTATATGTGTTTTATATATCAATGAAGGATATGCTTTCTATTTGCCTATAAAGTAAAGTTTGAAACAGTAAGGGTTAGACCTTTCTCAGGGGATAAATTCCTCTGGATTTGAAAGCCTATTTAAATCCCTCTGCTTTCATGCTTGGAAGGGATGCCAGGATGAGATCCTCTAATTCCACCTTAAAAATCAGATGAATAAGCAATCAGCAATCATGAATATTGTGCCAAAGCTGCATATTGAGTATAAGAGTAGAGATTCATTACTCAGTGTTTTTGCGCAGAGGTATTTTGCAGGAAATCTGCATCACAATACGTGGCTTCCTATTGGATTGGATTTAATAAAACAAACCAGAGGTTCAGCATTTTTTATAGATTCCATTTTCAGTGATGGCTAGATTTATTTCTGTCTAAAAATAACGTTATTCTGCAGCTGAGGAATAGAGAACATTCTTCCAGTTACTGCAGCATCAGCAGTGCCTTGCCATCTATTTTTCTAGCATGTGTGTTGAAATGATCCCTTTTGTGAGCCTGGCAATGTGTCAGCAGCCTGGCTGAGAATAGCAGGGATGGTCATGAGCCATAAAACAAGAGTTAGACCTTCCTTGATTTAAGAACACTACTTAATTCTTGGCCAGGTCAAGATCCTGCCATCAGGTTTCTGGCTTTGAAACTTTGGCTTCATTTTGAGTAAGTGATTTCTGTTCTTATGGTGAGAGAAAAGGCATGCCAAGAGATAAGTATTGTGTCTGTCCCCTCCTCATGGACTGTGTGGACTGAGCAGACCCTGAGGGCAGGTTGCCATTTAAATTGTGGTCATCAGCTTGGTTTTGTTCAGCATGGGAATATATTTGTCAGGCAGTAATGTAATAGCTGTAGATCTGAATGATTTACTGACTGATGCCCAGGTATCAAGAAGAGCAGACAGGCACAGAGGACTGTACCTAAACTTGGGGATTGTTGAAGTGATTGCTTTATAACTGGACTCTGAATACCCAAAATCTTAAGTCTGTTTTGAATTCTGCAGCTGTAATCCAGTCCTAAGCAAAATGCTGTAGGGATGTCGATAATAAAATTTATTTGGACCTCTGCTAGCTCATAGCTCTGACATTCCATGTGGAGAGAAACATTAAAAGAATTGTAACTGTACTCTCAAATACTTGGGTTTTGCCTTATTCCTGGAGAGGGATGTCAAGTATGGCTGGGAATCAGTTGTTGAATAGGGATTCTTTAGCCAGTTTACCCAAATATGCTTGTCTGAGACCACTGTGGTCTTAGGGCTGATTGAGGAATAGGTCAAGTGTCCCTGCTGTTGGGATGGGGTCTGGGGGGGGTGAGCAGAGGGCAGGAGGTGATAACTCTCTTGCTGTGTGTGTGTCAGAGCACTGAGTCTACTGAAGGTTTGTGGCACTCTATGTGAACTGAAAAAAACTTTTATTTCTTTCACACCACAGTGAAACCACTGGTTTGACCAGAGTTGCTACTGGTTATGCCATAGCAGAACACAGCCCAGTCATTTTAGATTGGCTTTCCCCCTCCTGCACTAGCTTTATGATTATAGCTCTTAATAATTTTTCAACAACATGACAAAAAGGAACCTCCCCTTTGTAACCTGATTTGATGACCCAGCTAGTATTGGTACATAAATTTTTTTCCTGCTTGACTGCATTTGAGTGAAATCCGAAACACCGAGAAGCATTAAAATAAAAATTTTAACTGAACTTGGCAAAGGCAAACTTGAAAAGGTGTTGAGAAGATCATCTGATTTTTTGATAGCTTGAGACTTTCTTGGGTGGGAGCTTGTAGCCCATCTTGGGCGGGGAGGAGAAAAAATAAATAAGTGCCTCTATACTGTATTTTGTAACAGTTTTTAATCCTGAGAATAGATTAGCATTCTATGTCAGGGAGAATATGTTCACTATATATAGCAATATATCTCACAGCTTATTGTGTTGATGTGTGTAATGAGCTGAAGCAAAAAAGGGCATAAAAAGAAACTCTTAACATGTTAGATTTAAATCTGCTAATATTTAACGTGCACTTCATCTGACAGGTTGAAGAAAAGCCCTGGTGATATGAAGTTGTAAGAAATAAATAAGTTATTCTGGTACATGAATTCATCTTGCTTTTAATCAGAGAAACAATAACCTGGTCCACAGCTTAGCCTGTCGACAACTGGTATAATATATACTTGTGTCTGTCCCTTGTATTATCTTAAATACCAACATAAATATCCAGAATCATAGCTGCAAGTGAAAAGTCAGGCATGAAGTTACAGAATAGCTTACAGTAGTCTTTTAAATGAAAATAGCATTGCTTATGACCTGTTAAATATAACTTATTAAATGCATGAGCTATGTCTGTAGCCTGTGCAGGAAAATTGTGGTGGATTGTGTGCTGGTTGAAACATCACTTTGGATTCACAGCGAACTTCAAAAAGAGAAATAGATTGTTATCATTCAAGAAGCATATGTGCATTATATCTTTATCACAGAGCAGTCTGGATGATATTATTTCTGAGTGACACACAGCAGCAGACTCTCCTCTGCTTTTGCAGCTGCTGTATTACAGAATGAAACATGGAAAGCTTCATCATGTTTTCTGCTCCTTAGGACTCCCCTGAGGCTGCTGTGCTTGTACACCAGTGCCCTGGGTTGCTTTAGGAATCTAGATCAGGAGGAATATAACTTCCCTCAATGGAGAGTTTCTGCATAAAAGGGAATAGTTTAAGGGGAGAAACGAGTGCCTGCTAACGCTGCTTCAAGCAGAAATGTCATCAAGGTCACACCAATGGTTTTCCTGATCTTGCAGCTCCAGGCAAATGGTCATGCTCAGCTCCAGGTGAATTGCTTTGCAAGCTGTTAGAATTGACCTCAAAAAAATATGGCTTACTTAATTGCCCAGGAAAAAAAAACCAAAACAAGCACCAAACCAAAAAACCCAACAACAGCAAAAGAAAAACACAAAACAACAAAACATCCCTCCAAAAAGCCCCCCCACAAACCAACTGAACAAAAAACCCACTAAACCAAAACAAAAAAAGGAAAAATACCCAAACCAAGGCAACCTAAGAAAAACCCAGCCCCAAACACAATCAAAAAAACCACCCAAAACACCCAGAAAAACTCACCCCCAAGCCCCCCTGTTTCTGTCCAAGAAGGCTCCACTGCCCGTGGGAGTGAGACAGTAGAACCCAGCAGAGTTCTTGTCTCCTCCAGACACACCAGCTCTTTGCCAGGTGGAACTGTGAAGTCACTTGAAATTTGTGTAATGTTTTAGTAGAAATGTTTGATTGTTTCTATCCAAAATCACCCAGGGATGTAAATAACGGGTTCTGCCCCACACAGATCCTCTGTTGTCTCCAGCAAGGTGCTCCCCTCATCCTGCTGGCAGCAGTGACATGGGCTCAGCAGCGGTACCTGCTCTGGAGAGACAGCTGTGCTGCTGAATTTCTGCAGGGAGAAAGTGGATGGGAGACCTGTTAGCTGGGAAATGCCTGGTTAGGATTGAGCTGGAAGCTGTTTTTCCTGCTCTGGCAGTAGGAGAGCACAGGCATCATGGTTCAGGGCAGAGCTTTCTGTTTGAGGTGTCCTCTTGCCTTGCATGATGACCTTTCATCTCCCTGCCTGACCAGTGGCCTCTGGAGCTCAGCAAGGAACAACAGGAAACCTCAGGAACTTGCATGTCAGTCAGTGTGATCCCACTAGGAAATGAGGGGAATGTGGCGCAAAAGAGACACAAAACCATTTTTGAGTTTTCTTTTATTAGATGAACCTTCTACATTATAGAATCATAGAATTATTTAGGCTGCAAAAGACCTCTAAAATGGAGTTCCTACCATTATGCCACAACAGATTGTTAGTAGCAGAGTAGATTGTATTTATGAGCTTTGCTAGCTTCCTCCTTCTGAAGGTGAGTGTTCAACTTTGTTTTGTCACATCAGGCAATTTGCTAATTTTGGTTTGGCTTGCATTGATTTGTTAGAAACTGCTCGGCTCCTTTGCCCACAGCAAAATATAAATGAAAGCATCTACAGAAACTTCCTGTTGAGGTTTATCAGGTGTCCTTTAAGACTCTGACCTCGAGGGTACATATGACCTTTTGGTGTATCTACTTGCCTGAGAACTTAAAATAATGTAAGGTAATTTTTCCTATTGATTTTTAGAGATAATGATGAAAGATGTTTGTACCTACTGAGTTTTGAGACTGAAGTTTTAAAGCATTTGTGTTGCAAGCCTGGGATATATTAAGGAACATCTGATCAGATGTTATTCTGTTCTTTTTTTGAACTATTTACTATTGAGAAACTTGGCATATTTTTGACGCCAAGAAAATGTGGAAAAGATTTGATCCTCCAATGAAAAAATGCATGGAAATACCTGCCTTGGACCAAGCTGTGGCCTCAGTGCAGGACACTGCAGGTTCACTGCAGGGATGTGGTGGTGTTCACACTGTTGGCAGCTTGTAAAGCACAGAATTAGGGGGATATTTTAATGCTGCTTAAAATTTGCTTCATCTGATCAGTAGTTGAATTGATTTAAATGATTCATCTGGAAAAGCAACCAACAAAACAGCTGGATGAAAGAGAGAGCAAAAGTAATTAACAGTCAGTTAATTTGCCACGCATAAAAAAAATCCTTCTAGTCTGTGGTATGCCATAATATACTCAAAATATCACGAGGAAAAAGGTATGAATCCATCATGATGGCACTCAGAAAGCAGAAGCCCTATTCAAAGTGGACCACACTTCTTTTTTGGGTGAATATAATTTAACCATAGAAATGGTGAACCATCTGACTGTAAATTCCTTTGAAATAGCAGAGGCACCAGTGTTGAGATAAAAATGTGCTTTATCCAGAAAGCTGTGCTAACAAAAGCAGATGCTCAGGTATAAAATCCTGTCTTGTGGGAACTCCGTAGAAGGAATTCCTCACTCCCCTGGCTGCAGGGATCTGAGGCTGCTGTGGAGGTTCAAAGCTGGTTTTTTACAGTGGTTGTGTCTAATGACCAGTTAAAGTCAGGATATATGGAAGCAAAGTGCCATAGAAACTCGCAGTATTTTCTTGGGAGACTTATAATCTAGAGGCAAAAATAAGGATTAACAACTGGAGGGGCATGGGGGAAAAGGAGGCAGTGTGCAGAGGTACATGTCTAAATGTGCATTCTTAAACTAAATGCTTATTTTTTTTTTTTGGTACTCTAGCAGTAAGCAGTAGTGTAGACTATCTTGGGAAATACTGGCAGGAGGATTGGCCTCTGGGAGAATTTCGTGCATAGGATGCTGATGGCATTTCATGTAGGAACAGTGTAAACTGAACCTATTTTGGAAGTTCCATAGAAGATTCCTATTGGCTTTGGTACTTTTTGTGGTGTACCCAGGGACCCAGCTAATGATTCTCCTGGAGATACTAATTCATGGGTTCCCACCAGTATGAAAGAAAAAAAGAGTCTTAAGAGAAAGCTGATAGTTATCTCTGGCCAGAATTCAGGAGTGAAAACATCCTGGGATAAAAGTGAATAATTTCCTGGTAATGTGATTTTTAGGTACTTCTGATCATTACAAGGTTAGCAATTACTAGAAGATTGATTTATATATTTAAATAATTATTTCATAAACTATATAGACCAGAGACATGGTGATCAATTCTAATTATTGATAAATTACCAGAAATATGTATTTATCAAGAATTTTGAAGTAGGGGTCTAACAGAAGCATACGTAAGAACATTAATTAGATTGCTGAGTCAAGCACTAGAATCTAGGAAATTATAAAATTATGACAGCTTAAGAAATAGCATCTCTTATTTTTAATCTAAACCACTAAATGAAGTGGGAATTTTGTAGATAAAATAAATATGGTCAGGCAGTTAAGGACTGTTTTATAATACATGTTCATAGGGAAGAAGGAAAAGAATTTTATTTTTTTTTTAGAAAAAACACTTTAATGTGAGAGGAAATTCACAGCACGAAGAAAAGTTGTCCTATAGGACAACTAGATATATATGATGCAAGATAAAATATCAAAGTGCTGCTCTGAACTATAAAGATGTAAAATGGTTACTTGACAGGAGAATCTATTAAAATGGGAATTATCATCCTATAATGAAAGGCAAGTGCTGTGGTACCTGTAATTAAGGTGAAGTGCATATCTCTGCTCTGAAAAATCCTCATTTGCCCTGAAAGGACAAACTAAATTTTAATAAATAAGGCTAAAACTTTGCATGAGGTGTTATGGCAGAGTGGTAGGAGGATTCTCAGGTGATGAGAAGCTTTGCTTGGTGTTTGCCAAGGAGTTGTTAAGAAAGAAGTGACCACAGAATTAAAAACAGAGGTTTGGAGCTCTTTGGTAGCTTTAGCTTGGGACCTGCAGAGTCCTCAGGCTTCTCTCAGGATGCTTTTTGTCCTGGGGTAGAAAGGATTGGATCACAGGGGCCTAGCATGCACAAAGAAAATCTGCTGTAATCAGTCCTTTTGGGGCTCATCACTGAATGATATGGAGGCACTGAGTGCTTCCCACTGCCAGCATTAGTTTTTCCAAGAGCCTCCAAAGGAGCAAACACCCGTGTGCTCGTTTGTGTTCTCTGCCTGGTGTATGAATCTGATATTGTTCATTTGGCTCATGCTTTGTGAGCTCTGCTCACTTGTTCAGCTGTGCTCCCCCTTTGTCCCACGTTGCAGGGGAACTTATAAAGCTTTCCAGTTGAGTAATTAAGTTGGGTTTATTATCAATGCTGGAACTTTGGGACAGAACTGTTGGATTCCAAAAATCGGATATGAGAAAAAGAAAACTGCCAGGTTTAAATAAAAGCCTTGGGCTGACAGAGACTGGGAAAAAACCTCCATCTGGAGTCCAGACAAGGATCCATTGATGTCACAGGTTGGGAACGTCCTGCCCAAGCCTGGAGAAACCATGCCCTGATCTCATCAGACCTGGGCAGAAAGCATTTCGTGTTTTATCTCTCCCTTTGTGTTGCCTGCTCCCCCATGAAATCCCCCAAGATAAAGTAGGGTCTTTCTCATGAAATAATTCCTAAGACCACAAGATGTGTTAACCTGGGTTTTTCCCTTATGTCATCCTTGCGAAACCCCCCAATTTTAATAGTGTGAATATGTAAACCCCCTGTTAAATATGTAAACCCTAAACCCTTTAAATATGAACTTGTGAGTCCAATAAAGCATTCCAGTTTTCTCACCTCCTCAGGATCATCTTAGCATTATTGACCTCTGCACAAAACTAGAGTGACTTTGAAGTGCAACTTGGTTATTAAAACACACTGTTGAAGAAGAGACTGACTATTTTAAGATGTGTAGGTGAATCAAGAGACAACACCTTTCATTTCTTGTCAATTTTGAATGTCAAGATTCAGCTCCAGCAGCTTATGTTCCGTTTTAGAGAAGGAAGAGGCTTTTCCTGTGCATGTGAGCGAAGGGAATTTCAGTTCCTGGTATTTTAGAATAATTTGTGGCTGTGCTGTTCAATGCTGCACCATCTTGAAGCCAGCGCTGTGCTTGTTGACTTTCCCTTTCCAAACTGCAGGGAGTCTCTTACTTAGATATTTGCAGTCTTAGCTGTATTGTCAGATTTTTCTCTGAAATTGCTGGAGAAGTAATACTAGTTGGGAAAAGCCACAGTGTGTTTATCACAGCAATTTCATCTGGATCAAATAGTCTTGTGATCTACATTTAGCTGGGGAAAAAAAAAGAGTAGGAAACTATATAGCACTACTGAAACTTGGTGAAATGCAGTGCCCCAGATTTTAGAAATTACTTCTGGGAATAATTCCAGTTGATAATTACCATTTTAAAATGTCTTTTAAGTCACTATGCTTAATTACCCATGTAAATATGTATTAGAAGTTAAAAGTACCATAGATGCAGTAGAAATAAGATAGGGAGTGTGTTTGCTTGTAGATATAATAAAAATGATTTTGTTCTCACATGTGTACACAGTGCTAAACAAAAATGCAGATGACAGCAACAGCATCTGAATGACACTTTACAGTGTTGCTTTTGCCCTCCTGGTTCCTGCAGGTCCAGTTTCACGATCAGGATGACCTGCTGAAAAGCCTCTGCTCCCTGTTTCATGGGCATATTTGTTTTGAGGCTGCTGAAGTGGTGTTTAGCAGCATTTCACCTTCTGCTGTGAGCAGAACAGCATAGGCAGGTGCATTTAAAAAATGTGTAAGTACTGGAAACTTTTGAAACCAGCAGTGTTAGCTCAGCAATAGATTTTTTTTTTAAGTTGAATGTGTTTTTGGTTTAGTGTAGACTGGGCTCATTAACATGGGGCTGCAGCTCAGGTCGAAGCCTGCCTTGGTCAGATCTTCACTGCAGTGAAAGGCAGAGGCCACTCCTGTGGGTGTTGTAGTGTTGGGAGACAAAAATGTTAATATGGCCTGTCATCTGCTGCGACCAGGTCCCGATTGACAAGTACATCATGAATTAGCTGGGCCCCCTGACCTAACTTTGCCACATTCTCACTCGGTTCTCTGTATTGCTCTTCCTGTGTTTGCTGTGGTTTTCATTCGTACCTTCAGGGCAGTTTGTCCCATGGCTTCTGAGAACACCTCATTCGAGTTTATGCTGAGATAAAAACCATCAGTCCCAATATTCGTGGGGATCTGAAGTGGTTTACCTGGATCCTAAGGCTGCCATGTGAAAAAGTGTATTTTTTTTTTTTTCCTCGAGCAAAAGGTCAAATAATTGAAGGGAAAGGAAAGTGCTGTTGAACTTTGTGCTCTTCATTTGAGGCAAGATGCCAGGCATAACATGGAAGAGAATTGCCATGTTAAAATAATTTGCTTTGGAATAATTACAAGTTGTGTGTAAATAGGTAAAGGTTTGATTGCAACCTTGCCTTTACACCAGCATCTTTCTCTGGTCTTTGGTTTCAATAACTGGTGTCTTCAGCATTCCTCCTGCAGCTTTTATGTGTGTGGGTCATCCAGCTAAACTGGAACACTGTTGTAAGGGGGAGCAGTACCCATGTTGTACTCCATAAAGGATAAACCTCTGTGGAACAGAGTATTTGGGATATACAGGGGTCACACTGTAGTGATGCAAGTCTAAAGATTGCCCTCCAGTGCCAAGTTAAAGTTGTCCAACTTTGATAGTGTGACACCACATGTCATCACTGCCACTGTCACCTGCCCGGGGCAAGGAGGAACACTGGTCAGGTTTCCAAGAGGATTATCATCATGAGAGGGTGAACCTTAGCATCTCTCAGTTCACATTCATCACTGAAAGGTCAGAAAAACTCTTAGTTTGAAGCAATTTTTAAAGCATTTTAACAGCTCCTTTGTTACATAAACCCTCCTCAGAGAGGCTGAGCACAGGGACTCCTCTGCTTGGGAGAAGGGTGGTGGAGCTGCTCCTACAGCCTCTGTAGCCTCTTCAGCTACAGAGGGGGGGATTTTGGTTAAATTGAAACACTTGGGGTTAAGTAACACTTATTCTACTCCATACCTAATCTCTCCAGTGCCAGTTATTGTCCTTGTGGCTTTTGTCTGTAGGGCTTTTAAGAACTCGTTCTTCAGTCCACAAGAGCTCATGTCCCATGTGAACCTGTCACACCTCTCCCTTCCCTTTGAACTTAAGCTTGTTAGGCTATAAATATTCATGAAAGAAGGGTTAGGGCATAGTTGAATGTTTGTGTTTGTACTCCAATTAATGAGCAAATTCCCCTTCCCTGCGTTCTTACTATAAAAATCTGAAGATTATGAGAGTCTGTATTAATAATAAACGTGCCAAGGGAGTGTTATGGGAGCAGGTTATGACCTGGCTATAATACCTTCACAGTGTTATTACTCTCTGCTTTCCTGAAACTGAGTCTTTTAATGAAAACCTTAACGAAAATAGCTGTTTTTCCCAAGACTATTTTTAAATCCTCAGGGAGAAGGAAAAACCCCCTGCAAAGTGTTTGACTGAAACTCATAACCAGAGAGGAGAAAGAGGTGAGAGGCAGAATATGAGTAAAGTATCCAATAACCTTCCAATCCTTTTGCAAAGTGAAAAAGTAGGTAGCAATAAAGATTTCTAAGCCTGATAAAATATCTCCACAAGACCTAATTTCTTTGCAATATTGTGGTTTTACTAAATCAAGGTCAGATGAGAACTAGATTAGCTCCATGATTAATGTGTATATTGGGCCTCACACAGCAAAGTCAGCCAGCGCACTGAGGACACTTTCATTATAAAGATCGTGCAAATAATCAGTGATGTTTAACCACACAGCAGATTTGACTGAAACAATGAAGTTGCTGCTGAAAAAAGTTGTCAGTCAGTCAGTCACTCAACAGAATTTACTTCACAAGAAGCAGCAGATTGAATTAAATAGAAGGAAAAATAATCCTAATGGTGCAATGTATGGTCTAGAAACACTTCAGAAAGTGTGCATTGGTGCATTAGCATTTCATGAAACAAAAGCACTCTTTCTTTTTTTTTTTTAATCTGTTTTACTGTAAAACTTATGGGAAGGAAGTGTAGCAGGCATGCAAAGCCCTCGCTGTGTGTGTGGTGCACACATCAGAGGTGTCAGATTTGCTGTGCACACAACAGCAGGCCAGTTGTGTGTGTCCACAAGGTCTTCAACATCTGGAGCAGTCACATTTTGCTCATTGTGCTGCAAGGCCTTGTAGATAAAGTAGAATAAGTGTCACTTACAAAAAATGGATCCGAAGAAAAATAACAGCAAGACGTTCGAAGTGTTTCTGTGGAAGCAGGTAGCAAAATGACATTTAAGGGGGGTTATGGTGAAATCTATATGAGAAAGGAGCTCTGCCTGAAAAGGTCTCATAACGTGGGGAATTCAAATTCAGTGCTTCAGTGGGGCTGAGTGGGGAGTCAATAACTAAGCTATCCCAGGCACGGGGTGGAAAACTGGAATACTTTATTGAACATGCAAACACAATTTAAGGGCCTTGGAGGTTGGACATGTTAATGAGGAGGATGAGCTATGTGAATTAGGGAATTACACAAGTTTTTACTACAGTTACCCAACAGGTTAATATTTCCCTCAACCAAGATTACATGGGGGGGAAGAAGATTAAAGGGTTTAGACATGGTCTGATACAATCATCTCAAAATCCTTTCTTATTTTTGCTACAGGAGGCAGGTTAATCCATAAGTTTGGACTTTAACAGGTCTTGTGAGGAAGGCCCAGTCCTTTAGGTCACGGGACTCCTCTCAACCTCTGTTGCCCAAGGTTTACTGCATTGACCCATTAAGCCTCTTTCTGCAGGTATTATATTTTGGGATCCAACAGGGCTGGGACATGTTTGAGAACAAAACAGTGCCAGCTTCCTTTCTGAAAGGGAATGGAATTCCACTGCTCCCTCCATCAACTCTGATGATGCATAAAAATGCAAAGGGTCATTGAGATCTGTCCTGTTGCTAACGATGTCACTGCCTTACTGGCTACTCTACAAACTATCACTGCAGCAGTTGCTGAAGTGGATCACAGGAACCAAGAGCTGAGTCGTGGGAGCATCTCGAATACATAGGTTGCATTTTATGGTGGAAAACCAAAATAGTCCTTCTAAGGCAATGAATGAATTAATATTTTAATGAATCATTAAGATATAAACCGACAACACAACAGGACCCTGAACTTGCCAACTCGGGCCGCCTGCATCATTTTCTTTGCAAAAAGTTTCTAAGAGGGAAATGGCAGAGTTGACAGGGGTGCAGTTGGGTGGTGTCACTTGGAAGAAGAGCTGTGTTTGCACTGTCTTTGCAGTGAGTTGGTCTGTGCACAGCACAGTGCATGGTCACTGGTGTGGAGCATGGACTTACCTTTTGAGGAAATCAAGATAAGTCTCACTGCTGTGTAGTTTTAAGTCAATTGATTTGTATGTCAGTGTCAATATTTCCATTTGGGATAATCAGCACAGTTCTGACCTTTAAAAGCACACTGAAAAGTGAATGCACTTGGAATTGGAACCACTGCCACCACCACTGCCCCCCATGTCTGTGGACTTTTCAATTGAGAACACAGAAATAGAGGAAAAGGGGGCAATTTTTCCTCCACTGAGGATGTGAAATAAAAATTGAGTAGGGTAGGGGAGAAATTCTCTGAGGTAGAGGGCTGGCAGTCTGATGTCTGGTTAGGGAAGAGATCTGGGTGTTTAAGAAGCTGGTGAACTTTTATTGTCCTACTACACATTCTAAACAGCTTCTGAAAGATAAATATCTCTGGTTACTCATCTGTAGAACACAGTGGGGGTTGGTTTTGGTGTTGTGTTTTGTGTAGGTTTTTGGTTTTTTTGTTGCTTTTTTTTTTTTTTTTTTTTTTTTTTAAAAATAAGCCCTCAGAGAATATTTCAGCATATTTTTTCCAGTAGAAAAAAATGAGCAGCTTGACTAGATGAGGTCTTTATCCATTCAGTCCTGTGCTTTAAATGGCTACTAGATTATGCCCGGGAAAAAAATAGATTAACTAGGCAAGCTTTTAGTGAGATTTCCTCGGAGAGGTCTGCCAGCCATTACCAATTTGCTGTTTATGGACTCTTTGACCTAATATATTTTACTTTTGTATTTAGTAGCCTGTTGTTTTTTTTTTTTATAAAGTTTTATAGTTGCTTTTGAATCATGTAAACTAGAAGGAGTTATACCCTGTGCTGGGAAGGTCACAGGTTACTTAGACTGGTGCAAACCAAGCAAAAACAGGATGTCTACACACTGCATTTCTCTGCTACTTTGTAAGAAAGAGTGAACAAGTGTATAAACACAGTTCAGCATCCCAAGGATATATTCTTCTGTCTCACTTCCTTACTGTCTCCTGCCAGATCCCACTTGCTTCAGAACTGAGCTGTTCTGATGACCTTAATTCAAGCACCTGTTTAGATTGTGACTTGAAAACACAATTAAACAGCATTTGGAAATCATTGTAATGATATTAATGTAACTAAGTAGGTTCAGCTAGTGGAGAAGCTCTTGAGGGAATAGGATGTTCTATTGTTCTTGCGAGAAAAAATGTTTAGGGATTGAAATATGATATAACTTGTTTTATTACAGCATTGAACAGCTTTCCTTAAATCAACTGGCCATCCTCTTATTTTTAAAAGATATTATTGCCTTGTTGGCAAAGCCAGATAGAGGGAACTTACCAAGAGAAGAAATGGATGGCAACAACATCTGCATCATGCGGAGAAAACAAACACCTGAAAAACTAAATTTGCAACTTCCAGCACTGCTGAGAAATTCTGAGCATTTAAAAGGTGGAAATAAACAGATAAAGAGCCCAGTTGTGGCTGATCAGAACATCTGCTCTCTCTCTGCTTCTTCACAAGTGGTGTCTTGTTGTGCTGTTTTCTTCTGTCTCTTTTTGAATGTTGCTGCTCCAGAACAGGATGAAAACTTTAACAGTAACACAAGAGATTAAACCCACTTTCACTAATGTATTTTCATATTTGGCAAAGTAGCTGTTAATACCTTCTTTAATATCTATAAGCCTGTCAAGGAAGAGATTTTTATTATAAATTTTGTAGTGAAAGGAACCTTCCCTTCAATATCACTCAAGTACAGTTCATGGCTTATATTTTTAAATATTCATCTCTTTCTACCTCTTCTGAATATCTTTAGTAAAGTTTATGTATATTTTTTAAGACAGTGTCTGCCTTAGCATTAAGCAGGGTTTGTATTTCATCTGCTGGGACATTTCTAACTGTTTAAAATGGGTGAGGTCTGTGTAACCACCACTGACTTATGAGTTAAATGTATAAAATGGCTTTTATGCTCCTTACTGGTTGTGACACCAGTGGTGTGGATCACACCAGGGCATTCCTGGGAGGACATGAGGCTCCTGCTGCTGATTGAAGTGAGGATCCCACGTGAAAAAAGATGATGTCTAGAATAGAAAATAGATCTGTTTCTCACCCAGTGAGATCACAGAGTACCTTTGTTTTCAGAACTAAATATCCTCAGTATATTCTACACAGAATGTATCCACTCACACAAGTGTTCAGTCTAAGCAAGCAAGACAACAAATCTCCAAATGGTTAAGGTATTTCTGGTGCTTTTGTTGTTGTTGTTGCATAAGCTGGAGGTTTGTCTATTTTAAAATTTACTAGGAATATAATATGTAAGATGTCTTTCAAAGGAGATAGAATTTGTCTGAAAGACTCACCACGAGCAGGAGAAAAATTTTTTATATTGTAACATTCTGGGAATATGAAAATTGCATTTTTGTTGGTGTTTGGACTGTCAATACCAGCACAATATCCATGATAACACCGAGCTAAGCAGAAAGTTGTGCTGCTGCTGAGAGATAATGCTGGCACAATAATTAACTCCATCAATCAAAATGGGAGCAGGATCCTCCAGAAACAGGTAGGTGAGTCTGCAAAAACTGATAAATATTACTCAACAGAAATTCTGAAAGACCCTGCTGGAAGGGATTTCTAAGGAAATAGACTTCTTAAAACCCATCTGTCTGGAGATGGTTTTCCCCTGAAACAAGTGCAGTGCAGCTCTGCTGTCGTGGGATGGACACATGAAAGTTAATTTTTTGTTAGCAAACTATAGCAATCACATTTGAGTACATGAATATCACTTCTATTTATATACATAATTATGTTAATATATTAATATAATATAAATTCTCATAAGTCTAATGCATGAATATCTGTTTTAGGCATATGTGCCCCCACACTTACAAAGTTTTAGTGTACCCACCACACACATGTGCTTTGAAGTGTTTTGTTCACATGGCACCAACAGTGGAAGTCGAGTTTTGCTTTAAAAGTCTTCTTTCCTACCATGCTCTTTCTGTTTTGTCCTCCATGTATAAGTTTTCAGTGAGGAACATACCTGTGTTGGCATGAGGGCTTTCTTTTTTGTCTCACCAATAAAGCCAATGCACTTCTGAATGTTGCCTTAGGCATTTGTTTAATTTAAATGAAGGCTTAAAAAAGACTGTGCTGAAGTGCTTTCCTAATTGGTACCTCGAAACAGCGTTGATGCCCAGAATTACAGGGGTCTGAAGAAGAGCTCAATCCACCATGGTGACATTTGGCAGTCAGGATCTGCTGCTGCCTTGAAGCTGTCCCTTAACTCTGGCATCCAAAAGTTGTTGTTCTGCTGGGGTAGAGGATAGAGGAGCTTGGCTGCTGCCTCTTGTCAGTACTGGAGTGTCCTTCTGCTGGCACATCTACATCTCCTGCAGGCTCAGCATCCTCCGTGGCATTCTCATGAAACACAGGTCTGTGCCTTCCTCTTCCCTTGTGTATGTGTGTGTGTGAGATCAGAGAAATGTCTGACACTTGACAGGTCATGGCTTATAGACTGCAGCAATTACTTATGCAGGGAGCAAGAAAACTGATGTAAATGTTTTTCTTCTCAGAAAAACTGAAAGCTTGATTTTTTTTTTTTTACACAGGTAGAAGGTGCTGACTTCAAAACACCCCTCTGTGCCACTGTTGCTTTTGAATTTTTTTCTACGTGTTTATTGAACTTCATGCACGTAGGAGTGTATGTGCATAGGATTTTATGGCTTCAGGGATTGCTGAACAGTTGCTGCAGGCTGAACACCCAGAACTTGGCATGGCAGACCATAAATACTGGTCTGGATAAAACCCTGAGCTGTTTCAATGAGACTCTTGGAGTAGCAGGTTTTGTGCTCCCCTAAGGTCCCTTCTAACCTGAACAAATTCATGGCATAAGAAAAAATGCACACACTAAATCTCAAATTGGAACAGGATTGTAGTTAAATATCTACCTGTTTGTGAGCTCTGCATGTAGGTTAGATGTCCTCAGCAGCATCTGATCTGGGCTGACTAAAGCTTTGGGTTGGTACATTGCACTAGTCAGAACTGGAAAAATGAACATTTTTCTTGTCTGTTCTTTCTGCTCCTCGGGGTGAGGTGACAGTGACCAGGGCAAAGGTGCAATAACCCAGTGAGACTGAGTTAGGGGAGGAGCTAAAACTTTATCCTGGGTAAGAAAGTGCCTGTGTTGGCAGCAATGCTCGGAGTACACCAAGAGTCTCCTAAGGCTGGTGGGATTTGTCTGTCCCACAGACCCCTGCGCGTCCCAGGTTGGTCACCTCCCTCCTCTGGAAGTCCTTATTGTCTGAAGCAGTTTAAAACTAGCTTAGGCATCTTTACATAATAGATTTTCATTTAGGTGTATTCTGATCTGTAATTTCTCCTTCATAATGATTTGAAAACAGATGAGGAAGAAACTGAAGTTTTTTTGGTTTTTTTTTTAATGAATTTTCAGCAGTCTTCCCTTCCCGTGGGAAGTGAATTACATTGTGCCCCTGGTAATCATTGAACAAATATGTTAAAAAGTGCTTGATCATTTTAGCAAGTACCCCCTTGTGGCTTCTGCAGTGCTTTGTTTGAATTGTACAAGATGTTCAACATTTTCCATGCCTTATTGGTTTGACCTTTAAATATTATTTAAAAAGTGAATGTGATATCATCTGCAACTAGCAGATAAAGGCTTACGAGTAAAAGGACAATATTTTGTTGGAAGATTGTTATATTTAATAATAGCATAGCCTTTGAAGGTCTTGTAAAATAGCAATAAAATTAGTGTATTTTTCTAATAGAAAAAAGTAAAAGGCTGCAGTTCATAACCTGAACTTGGAAGTTTTTTGGCCTGATGAGTTTTTTTTTTTCTATATCATTAGTTAAACTCTGGGCAGTATAAAGGTATGTTTATAGCAAGATAGCTTAGATGCAGGACTATAAGGAAAACTGTCTTGTTTCACCTTTAATGTGAACTCTCATAGTAAATAACTATACAGTTGTAGGGTGCATGTGAAGGAATTGCTGTTTCTTAGAGTCTGGATAAAGAGGAACATGAAGCAAAAGATTTCATTATTCAAAAACCCAACAGGGTAACATAATCATACAGACAAATAAAATGTTTGTAATTTCTTAATTGTTTGAGGTTTGAGTGCTTTTCTTTTTTTTTTTTTCCAGATTGTTTAACATAATGACTGTAGAACAGGAGCTTGGCAGGCTGTGAATTGTTTTGGGTCCCTCCTCTGAGAGGAGGCCAGGAGCTCAGCGTTGTCCATGTTCTAGGACTGGGTGGCATCTCGGTTTCTTCCTTACCCTTGCACATTGTTTTATTGAAGGGTTTCATTGTCCTCCATCAGCTTCCATTATTTAAAAAAAAGGCTAAGCAATAACAGAAGGCAATATAAAGGGTACCACTGAAAATCACCATTTAAAAAGAGAAGAAGTGGTTACTACTTTGCTGCTGCTTCTGTTTTACTACTTTGCTGCTTCTTCTTTGTTATTCTAAAGATTAATTTAAAACATAAAATAATCAAACCCAAAGAAATATAATATATTCCGTGGTCAGTTTTCCATTTTCCAATCCATTTTGTTCGGTGTGCTTAAAGGACAGCTGGCAGGAATTCACTTTGTTTTAACCTTAAGCTTAATCTTTTCCCTTGGGTGGGATTTGAAACCCTTCTGTGCTGAAGTCAGGAAGTGCCTGCCAGGTGCTAAATATAATAAAATTAATTTCTGTTTGTATGAACATTTTAATTTGAAGAATAAAGGATGTGGTAATGAATGACATGAAGAACAATGGTAGAAAATGTTAAAGTTAAGTCTCACTTTGATTAAAAAATGTCACTACATTCCCTTACTTTTTCCTTTCTTTTTTTGTGTTTTTTTTCCCCCACCAAAAAAATTATCAGCATGCCTAGATATTGCACAAGCCTTCTGTCTGAATATGTTATTAAATAAGACTCAGAGTATGTAGTTTCATGATCCTCAAAATTAGAAACATTTTAGGAACGTTTCACTTGAACTTTATTTTTCTCATCTTTTCCCAGGACTGGGATTGCAGAGAAATTTTTCACATTGCTGAAAAAACTAAAACCGAAACCCCAAATGATTCCAGACAGATAACAAACTATTTCAAGTGACACAGCTTCTGTAGCTGGTTTGGGCATGCCCAGAGTTCTGTGTGTTGCTGCTCACAAGACTTGCTGTGGCTACACACCAAGTGATCTGAGAGGGATTAATGAGCCTTGAAGAGGGTTCAGTGGGACTGGTGACAACCCATAATGGAAGGGGCTCTGTGGATGAGGCTCTAATGATGAGAAAGTTCTTCCTTCTGTCAGGATTGTGCCACATTAGTGCACCTGAGCACGTCTTATCACTGCTGTGGGCTTTGGTCACCGCTCCTTAATGAGAAATACTGTGATAAAAGCTGTACTTGTGTAAATAACAGGTCTTTTTTTTAGTATTTCATCCACTCAAGAGGTAGCTCAGCATTCCTGGGGCTGTTCATTTGCTGTTTCATGGAGAAGATCTCTGTGAATCAAAGTATTTTGCTGTCTCTGGCAACAAAAGTGGCTTCAACATCATTAGTACTTCATCCTTTTGCATTTGTTCTTGCCCCAGTGGTTACATGCTCCTATGCCCATCTTAAAAACCAAAATCTCATTAGCTCTTAAACCCAGGAAAATCTGGAATCAGGGCACTCATTATTTGCTCCTGTTTCCAAGAGGGAAACCCAATTGGATTTTTCAAAACACTTTATTAGCAATTTTTTATGCTGAAAATGCATCAGGTGGATGTGTTAACCTTTACTCTTAACAGGATCTCTGTGTAACTTATGTGATCTTAGCAACAAATTGTTATCAGTGCTAAATGTGTGAAATTTGAATATTTAGTCTACTTTCTTCTGCTGTTTGCTCTTAAAGGAACATGTGAAACTTCACATGGAGTGCTTACTTCTTGGACTGTGTAGAGATTTAAAAAAAAAGTTTAAATGTTTCTTAATTTCAGCAGTAAATACTGTTGGGTTTTTTTTTTTCTGGAGCTGGAAAAACTTCATTGCAATGTCTCCTTTTATACTTTTCTCTGCTTTCATCAGTATGTCTGTAATGCTGGTGTGAAGAGGCTTGAATTCCAGTGCCTTTGAGACATTTAATAATTAACTTTTACACAAAGATGTGGGTTCATATTTCTGATTTGGGATTAAACATGCCCTCAGATCGTGGTGGGACACAACATCCCTGCCATTTCCATTTTGACCCCTCTGTCACAACAGAATTAGTAACAAAGCTGGAATTTAAGCAATGGGAGGTTCTGGGGAAAAAAGTAGATTGCCCTTTTTTTCTTTTTACATGTGATTCACATGGAGATATTCCTTATGGAAACTAGTAACTGCCTTAAAACCACTGACTACAACAGTACCAAAAAAGCGTGCTTCATGTGAAAACTGACTTATTTTGGCTCTCTAAAACTTCTTCCTCAATCACTGAGTGTGTATCATCTCCCTTTGGTTTCCTTTCCAGATAGAGCTTGCTATTTACCCATCCCTAAATCTTGGCATTAGTAAAAGCTGCAAGTTAAACTACTTCTGTATACCCCCTGTTTGGTTATAATTTCTGAGTGTCATATCTTATGACATTTTGGGAAGCTTATGACAGTTTATTTTTCTGGAGGAGTCCATGGTGCTCTTTCACTTATTAAACCTTTCCTGTCCTCATCTGCTTACAGTTAGCACAAAGTAACCTTGAAATTAAACTTTAGACCTCCTTTCCAGGATTTCAGCTGCAGAGATGATCAGAAAAAAGACCCAAGACTTGCAAGAAATGGTCAAAGCAGGATTTAATCAACGACTTAATTACAAAGCCCTTTCACCCTGAAAGGAGATATTATCATTGCTGTCATTCTTGGCCTTGTATGAAATGCTTGGGGGAACTTAGTAACCATCTTGTAGATGTTATGATGCCTATGAATGTAAAAATACCACTGCTTTGTTTAAATCTGAGGTGGCCAAGAGACCATTTTGGTGTTGTGAGTGGTGTGGTGAAGATGCAGTTGAAATGTGTGCCTGAACAGACCCTTAATTCTGGTTCACTGCTGCTAGTTATAGCTTGTTTATGTTTTTATTTATGAATGGCACAATAAAGACTTCAGTGGGCTTGAGGTTACCCAGGGTGTAAGTGTGTAGTAGCCCCCCTTCTCCTCTGTTAGCTCCATCACCTGGGTATCTAACAGACCATTTGTTTGGGCATATACTGGAAGTTCCAGTATTGGATCTGTCCCTGAAGAACATTATCTCCAGATGACATGACATGACAGCCATCAGTGAGATCAGATCAGCCTGTAAAGGTTTATTTAAAAAGGGGATTGGGGCTGTGGTTATTAATTTCTAATTTAATTCCTGATTTACCTAACACATCTCACAAGATTTAAATGAGATTCTAGGAAGCGTTAGGCAGGAGCCTAAAAAAACCCGAAGTTCTGTCTTCTGAGAGATCACAATGGATGCAGTTATGGGCAGTTCAGGTGACTTAATTTTGTCTCAGTTTTGGGCAGAACTGGAGCTCTGCCATCATCTTGGCTCCAGAGCTGTGCCAGGTGCTTGGGAGCAGTGGAGCCTCAGTTAACACCCTGCACAGGCTGCGAGAGAGACTTGGGACAAAACCTCCCATCCTCAGGCTGCTTGGAGCACCTTTAATTTCGACTGTGAATCCCTGCCTGGGCATTCAGTAATGGCTTAGGAGAGATTGTCATCTTTCATTACTGCATTAACCTTTGGAACTGCCAGCAGTGTGCCAGCTCACAATAATTGAGCAGAGGGCCATGAAAATGAGTTTCTTACCTCGTGATTGCACATATGCTCAGGTCACTCACTCGCTGGAGTTGTTTTGCCCATGACATTCCTTTCTCGCTAAGTTTAAGCTTAATTTTTTAATTACTGGTTTAGATCATTGTCTTCTTAAAATACTGATCCTGGAGCTAGAAGGGGAAGAAGGAGAGAAACATTTCTGCCTCCTTTGAAACCCGTAGTTTGCAGCTTTTCCAGCACTGCTTTCATGGAATTTAACAGGGTTTGAGGCAATTCCTATTGCTGTGTTTTGAGGGAAGGAACAGGCATTTGGGACATTGAACATTCTGAAATAAAACCTCTAATATTTTTTTTTTTCACACAATCTGTCCTTCTTTGCCAGTTCTCCAACCCAAACACACCTCATCTGACGAGCCAGATTCTTTTTTTCTTGTGGTATGAAATTCAGAAGCCCTAAATCTTGGCATTTAATGAAAATTAAGCATGTGTAATGTCCATAACAATGGGTTATTTGTTTTACTTCAAGAAACTTGATTTTAATTAGAAGTTATGCTGTAGGTCTGATTGGAAAGCAGAGCCCTTGCAGGGATCAATTCTCAGTCAAATTCAGAGGATGTAAATGTAACTGCAAGGTTAGATATTTGCAAATCAGTTTGAACAACTTGGTGTGTGTGAAAGAAGCCTTAGAGCAGTAATTGTGCACGCTGAGCACGTTTCCTGTCTGAAGCACAGTTATTAGAGGCTGTTTTCAAATTGGACAGCGAGCTTTAGAATTCTGCTCTTGAGGGCAGATCTACCATTTCCAGCTACATATTGTAGCACTTCTTTAATTTCTGATAAAGTATATGAGGGGTAGGTTGTTTTGCTATAATTTCTCTTGCTTTATAACTTGCTAATTGTAAATCACACCGTGCTCCACTTGCAAAGGAGCTGTGCCATGTGTTCTGTACTTGAAGTGCTGAAAACGATGCTGAGAGTAATTTATTTAAAGGACTAATATCTCCCCGTGTCACTTCCAGTCTCTTAAACAGCTGAATAAAACCCAAATGTTATTTTCTTCAGCTGTGAATTATTGCCATTTTGTCACTTAAAATCGAGGGACTGGAAAATTGTACGTTATGGTTTTCTTTTCTTTTCTTTTTTTTTTTTTATGAAAAGCTACTATTTGTTTGTTTATTGTGGTGCTAATGGATGTCCAAGGCACTTAAGGGATAATCAGGCAATTTCCACAGTACTTATCTAGTGAATTAGGGGCAAGTTGAAACTGCAGGAGGATGAATTCATTCCTATCAAACTAAATTGTCTTAAATTAATGAGGTAAAGAGAATATGACTTCTGTCCAGCCTGTGATGAAGATTTTTTTTGGTCTACGTATGCAAATGTCCCAAAATAACTGTTTTGGAATATTTTTCTGAATAATTGCATTGATATAGGTTTCCCACACAGACAGTCATACTGCTGAACAAAAAAATGATGCCATTAGTTTCATGGAAAAGTGTCATTAATCTAATATGATTGTGCCTTCATGGAATTGTAGTCCAAAATAACTCACCATATTAACTATCAAGTACTGGCAAGCTTGAGGAGTCTAAAGACTCTCTTAGTTCATGTACTGGTTTTATAGAATTTGAGGCAGGAAGGATCCACAAAACCACCAAACCTGATGGAGCACGTGTGAAAGTCCCTTACAGAACACAGTTTTAACCCTGTAACTTATTGATCTCACGTACAGGTAACACTAGTTTGTTTTTAAAGATGAATCTTCCACAAAGGTAATCAGTTTTTGTAAATTGGAAGTATGGAAAAATTACAATGCAGTTACAGTTCATTGCTCTAATAATCTAAATATGTTTGCCTTCATTCCTGCCCTAAATCTCCCAGAGCTTAATTTTCCTGATGGAGAAGCTGTGATGAAGTAGAGAAACACAATTGCTCACTTGCTGCTTTTTTTTGATGAGGTACTTGATTGCGAATTTGCATAACAAGCAATTTAATTTGTCATTGTAATCCCTGACAGTTTTGATGACCATCTTTGTCAATGTAAAATTGCATTTGCAGTTCCAGTGAAACTGGAATGGTGCAACTCTGTGTGACATGGAAATATGTCCTTTGAGAGGTTCCTCTGGAAGGTCCCTTCAGACGATGTGATGTTGAGCAGTTAAAACTTGCCTGGTTACTTTCCAGAGTCTTACCTGGATCCTGTCTGGAAAAAGGGCTTTGTGGAGAAACTTTGGTGCATATACAGCAGCTGTTTATCTTCTCAATTTTTCTGGTGCTAATTTGACTGTCTTCAGTTAAATATATTTCTTTCCTAATTCCCTATGCCTGTCTTTTATGACCCTTCAGTCTCTTATGCTTGTTTCCACAAGACATTTTTTGACAGCTGGAAAAAGTTTGAGGGCCAAATGCAGTTTTCTGAAGCCTGTAAACAGGTTTCAGGCAATGCTTCAGTTCTGTCAGTGCATATTACAGGGCCTATTAGTGCGGTGCTGTTAATGAAAGTTCAACAATGACTGCTTATGCTAAAGCAGTCACACTGCTTCTGATTAATCACCTAATTAGGTAGCTGATGCTTCCAATACTTTTGATGAATATTCTGGCTTTTAGATCAATATTGTGTTTTTCGGTTTCTTCTGGGACCTGGGCTGCTGCATGTGACAGAGCACGTGTGCTGGTGCTGAGGGTGTTATCAATCTTTCTTTACAAATCAGCACAGTTTTCTCTCAGTTGTGCTTGGATGTGTGAGGGTTCAGTGAGTATTTGGTATTGCCAGTACCTCTGCAAATCCTCGGTGTTGTTTTATGCTACGGATGGCAAAAACAACTCAAACCACTGAAATGTCACTGAACTTTGGCAGTGCCAAGGCAAGAAGTGCCATTGTTATGGGAAGGGGGGCTCACATCAGGAGCTGGATGTGCAGTGCTGACATCACACTGTGGTAAATATTCACTGATGGACTGGCCGTGTGAAAAATTAAATACATGATCAATTAAAGCCAATTATGAAGAGTTTGAACCTCCTTGGTGTTGATTTTACTGTGGGTTATGTCTTGGCTTACTCAAAGGCTTATTGGCTGAAACCTTTTTTGATAGTTTTTCTGGAAACATAACCAAGAGTGATGCCAAAAATGTGAAGGTCTAATATAGGGCTCGTGAAAGGGAAGTTACAAGTTTTCACTGGTGTTTAAATTTTTGATATGACTTACACTTAACACAGAGAATAGGAAGTATTAAGCTCTAATTTGAAATAAATCTTAAAATAGAAACCATTGCTTTAGTGAAGAAGAGTTTGACTACATTTCCCATGTAAATGTGAATTAAATGGCTCTTTAATCATGATTGTAAAGCAAAAGATGCCCTTTTCCTGGCTTTTGTCCTGGCACTAGGGTAGGTAATGAATTTTTTAATAAAAAAGACTAAACCAGAAGCTCCCCAAGGTCTCCATTGTTACAGGGTCATGGACACAGAGGGACCCTTGAAGCAGTGTGTATGTTAACTTTGTTGAGTAGAAATCTGGGCTCTTGTTGAAAAGCATTTTATGACCCACAGAGATTCCAGGTGGTGTCAGTTTACTCTGATTTTTCTTTCCTAACCTTTTTGTGCAACATGGGAGGTGTGTAAAAGAACACGTATTTCTTAGAGCAGTTTTGTGATTGTATTTGGAGTCTTCTAAAGAGATGCAAGAAGGACAGAGCGATTCTAGTTAAGTAAGTATGGTCCTTCTTTAGCAGGATCTCTCAATTCAGGGCACAGCTGTTGTTTGTATCTCCATAGAGACACATTTTAAATGGGATGATCGTTTACAAAGAAACTTTTTCCTTTGACAGATCTACAGTCAGAACAGGTTTAATGGCTCTTGATGGGAATCAACTAAAATTCCAGTACCTGTAATTACCAGGAGCTCTGTGTCTTGGTGTTAGGTGGGTGCAGTACATCTTCTGTGTTTTCCTCTAATTAGATCTATTGAAGTGTAAGAAGGATACTTGGTTTTTAGAGTTGTTACTGCATTTCTGCCTTGAATAACCATTGACTAATTGGCAAAGTGGGAATATTGTGAAAGCAGCACTTTTTTTCTGCTTTGTGATGGTGTGATGGCATGAGTAATTGTAATTGTCATCCTCCACTATTCAGGTAAAAGTTTTCCTGTGGAAATGTCTTTGTGCTGAATTTGTACTTATCACATTTTAACTCTTACTGGATGCTGGTGCAGTAAATACTTTCTGCTGCACATGAATGCAACAAATAAGTAGGATTTGTTGTGGGCAAATACTTTTCATCTTTATTTTTTTTCCTGCAGCAGTAAGCAGAGCTCAGGTCTTATCTTTAACATTAAAGTAAGAGTAACTTCATTAGTTACTAATGACTAAATAATCAAACTACTTTTCATATGACATTAGTTATCCAAAACGTGCCCGTGGCTTAGGGACTGTGGAAGCTGTTTTGAAGGGTGGTGTGCTCTGATATTCTCTTACTTGTCCTGGATTTCTGCAGGAAAGGGCACTGGATCATCATTATGAAAATCTATCAATTAGTCCCAGAGACTTGTGAATTTTAGGAAAAGTGGGATTGCTCATTCTTTAAAAGTCACACTGTTAGGATGACATTCATCTCAGTTGCTTTCAGCTGTCTGAGAGCTGCATCATTAGTTTAAGGTAGTTAGTTGCCCAGGCTCCCTGTGTGTCCCAGGCAGAAAATCAGGCATTTTAAGAAGTGGATTTGGTCAACCTAATTATTTGATCTACCGAATAAAATGTCATCTTGTGTCCATCAGCCTCCACTGAATGTAGAGAGAGCCTCAATAATTAGCTTTGACTGTACTCCTAACCTGGTACGACCAGTGTTGTTAGATGAATCCTACTTTTTATAGAGTCTGAAATCTCTATGTCAGTAAATTTTATAATTGTCTGCCTTTACTGAAGGAATTTCCAGATTCTTGTTTAACTGAAATGAGGAAATGCCTTCCTGTAATTTCAAACTGGAATTCCACCTTGCCAATCAACCTTAGCAAAAATTCTTAGTTGCAATGTATCGAATAGTGACAATAAAAAAAAAGTTACTCAGATGAAAGTAGAAATTTCTGCAAATATTTTTGCTCCAGAAATTTTCTCAAGTATCTGCAAAAATTCAGAACTTTTGAGCCAATTTTCAGCTTGGTGACTTTGTGTGTATTTGATCTGTTTAATATGGTTAATACACACTTTGCAGTATGGCACTACAGACATGTGCATACATTATTTTTGATAAAAAATAATGGTGGGAGAGCTTTAGGAGATAAAGTAACGCTAAGGGAAAAAAAAAAGCAAAACCTGAATGGAAAGTAGTAGGGACGAAACGAAGGTTTAGAAATAGATTATGTGTGTTAACTTACCTAAGTATCTTGGTGAGAAAGGATTTTAATCATAATCTAGACAAGTAAACAAAACTTGAAAGGATTGCTGTAAGTTTTTAGGGGGGGACATGGATGGTGTGCATCTATTTTGTTTAAACAAGAACTCAGTAAGTAAAAATGATAATAATAATGTGGAAGTGTTGGAAGTTGTTTCAGTGTGAGGTTACAATGCATGTTCTGAAGCAGGATGTTGGAAATACCTGGATTTCATGGATAGCTGTGTGCAAGGATGCACCATGTGCAAGTTAGCCAATGTTTTGAATCGATAATTGAAGGCAGAGGGAAAGAAATGTGTGTATGACCTTGTAATTCCTGCTCTATGCCGTTCTGCAAATGTTGTTTAAAAGTCATGCTTGTCTGTCACATCCAGAAGCAGGAGTGTCACACCAGTTGTGTGTTTCTGGGAAACTCTGGATATGCTGCAACTCCTTTGTTATAGTGTTGGATGATTTCTCTTGAAAGAGAAATCTGTGGATGATCCCAAATTCCAGGAGTTGCTAAACCACAAGTGCCCTGTGTGGTGGAACACTGGCCTGATGATGCTTTTCCCACTGGTGCTGCCTTTGTTTCTACTACATTTATTTGCTTTGCATTTGCATTTTGTTGTGTGTGTCAGCTGATAGTCTGGTGAAGAGCACCACAAGAAGCCAAAAAGGCAGTGACTGGACTTCCAGATGCCCTTTTTATACAAATCCTTTGGCTTTTTAAAGCTTGTTACAGATTGTGGATAAGCAGGTGCAATGATTCTGTAACAAACAGAGCACCTGAATAATACTCATTTAATAAAACTTTGCAACTAAGTGGAAGTACCAATTGAATAATTCATCTGTACCGGTTGAACTTGCCCTGTTAGCTCATTTTTGGCTTTGTAGAGAAGCCAGAACAAATTACCCAGTCCCCCATCACAAATTAAAAAAAAAGAAACACTCCTTTATTTAAAAGGTTTAACTTTTACCATTCTTCACACGTACTCAAATTTGCACTTTCAAAATTATTTAAATAAGTATGCTGCTCTGTGTTCATGGGAAGCTGCATGTGCAGCATTTTCAGCCATGCCTATCTGAGCTTTCCTCTTTAAACACATCCCCAACTGACAGTTTCATGCAAACATGTATTTATATCCTGATTGAATTTTAACTGAAGCAGAAGCCAAGGTGAATATTTTTTTGTCCACTCATGCTCAGAATGAACAATAATGGTCCACCAGGTCTCAAAGATACTGGATAAGCAAAAACATTATTTACACTGATAAGCAAAATATCCAAAACAAGGCACCCAGCAAAGTATACAAAGAAACATATTAAGGAGGAGCAAAATGTAAAAAATCTTAAATATGTAATGTTGATACAATTTTTGTATTTTTACTGATAATCTTCTCATAGTAATGCTTGCATATAGGTAGGTAATTATAGTTTTGGAGAGAGCATAATGCTTTAGTGGAAGTGTGGGACTTCAAGAGCTCTCTAATTATACAGTGGATCTATAACTGGACCAAAGACCAACAATCAGAATGTTGGGAATTTACCCATAGATCTGATAAATGATTTTCTGATTCACTTGAAAAATTCAGCCAGTTTCTGAAAAAAAAATAATAAAAATGATTTAACTTCCAAATCATTAGAATGAATAATAATACTAGTCTTCTTTGCTGTTGAATATATTCACAGGAAATAAGCCTTATTCACAAGAGACATGCCCAATAATAAAATCTGGGAAATATAAATTCATTAGGAAATGGACTGCTTCTAAATTTAGATGAACTTGAAGTATCAGTCCTGCTGAAGACACAGCTTCAGATATAAGCAAGGCATGCTGAAAGGAATTCTGGAACATATGCAATAGCCATTTTAGATCAATTTTGAGGAAACAGATAATTTTGGGTTTTTTTTCTTAGACATATTCAAATGTATATAAATCAAATCTGTACAATAACTTCCTTGCTGCCAGTTATTTCTTTGCTATAATCTGATGAAGAAGTGGCCAGCAAGTTGTGGCCTCTGTCACCAAGTAACGAGTAATTGTTTGCCAATTGAATCCTATGGTTTTGTGAAATATCTCAGTGGCTTATTGTTTTTCATGATAACTTCAGTTATGAGGAAAAGCCCTCATGTTTGTGTAGTATCTAAATACAAAACAACACATTTGTGGGCCTGAAAACACTCTATTCTTTTTTTTTAAGGTTACATTGGGTTAGTTCATTACCAGTGCCCTGTGTGTTTCTAAAAATAATCCTGCTTTGTAGTGTGTGCAGAAATGCACAGCAGGATATAAGTGTACTCTACTGCTTGTGATCTAGAGTATCTTGGGTTGCCTTCCCAGTCCACACTCAGAGGTCTTTATTTTTTGTTTACTTTCGTGGTTTTTAAATGGAGAGACTGTGGTGTGGATCAAAAGACTACTCAATTAAAATCTAGATTTTTTTTTTTTTTTGCAGTAGTGTGCCTGTGCTATGGAACCATCAGTGAGAACATGGAAAACTTTCTTTGCATCACTGTCTGTTCCCATCTCCCTTGCAACAAGCATTCCCCCTGTGAGCGCTGCTCGTGGTACCCAAGGATTTGCTGCTGGGTGGAACTGCGTAAATAATCTCTGTAAATCCTAGTGTGTCTCAATCAGAAGGGGAGGGTGTCCTTTGGTAATTTATACAAATGCTACACCATCATTTGATTACTCATTTATTTAATGTGCTTTTGTGATCTGCCAAGGCTGATCAGACATTCACTCGGTGGCAGCGGTCTCTTCGTAATGAATTCGTTCTCATGCCCGTGAAGCAGTAATCATGGGGACCTGTCTTTTAATAATTGCTAATTAATATAAGCACATATTCAGCCTTTGCTTTCATCACAGTCATTGTGTGACACTTGGCACGGAAGAAAATATCATGTGGAATAAATTGTATCTTTTCGGTTTGAAGCGGCTCAGGACTAGGAAATGTTGACAGAAATGGAAACCCAAAGGTTACTGGTAAAATCTCTGTTTAATATCTAGTTTGTTGTCACCATTTCTTGATTTCTGTACAATGTTATACTTGGAGATGTAGCAGTACATCTAGCTTTGAAACCTTAACCACGCAAGCAAAACAGGTGAGGGAGAGGAGGAAGATGAAAAGAGGAAGAGTTTGCTCCTTTTTGGGAAAATTATTCCGTTTCTAGGGGCTGACTGTGAGACCTGACAAGTACATGTGTGAAAGAGCTTTCACGTAGCAATAAATGGAGTTATTCTGGCCTTGAATCAGGGTATAAACACCACTGCATCTGTTTCTAGCAATGTCTGGAATAGATGTTTTAGAAATATATAGAATTCCATGCCATTTCCTAGGCATTTGTACAGAAGTGGAGAATTTTTTGGCTGTATGATGTTCTGTGGGCAATTTCACCATCATGTCTCTATAATACACATTAAAAAAATCATTGCTATTGCAAAATGTGGTTCAGATATCAGACTGCTGTAGAGGTGCAATGAAGAGCCAGAAACGAAGACTCAAGGTCATAATTTACTATATTTCCTGTTATTAAATTCTTTTGCTATCTTTAATCTTTAACTGCAAACGCAGTCTCCTATTCACCATGGCTATCTTGGAGGGCTTCTGGTGGCCACAATTGAGGTTCTGATATCTTTCTACTTTATAGGAAGAAGCTTACAGGTTAAATAACCCCATAATTCATACAGAACTAGTCCTTGCTTCTTTACAGCCCATCACCAGGAAAAAACCTGGAGGCTGGTGGCTCAGTGAGATGGCAGGATGACTTGGAGCATTTATTCTCTTAGGTAATAACCTTTGATGCCAAGTCATCCAGGCTGACAGATGACTCTGCAGCTGATGGCAGTCATTTACAGGAGCTCTCATTCTAGAGAAAATGTGGTTTAATTAGCAATCAGCTGTTTAGAGTTGTCATCTCCATCAAGCATTAGCTCTCAGTAATGTGTGACATGTCCTAGGGAGGTGCTTGGAGTTGAGTGGGTGGTGGTGCTTAGGAATTGTATTCCTACACAGACACTTCAGTGCAGGAGATGCCCCTTCCCTTCTTCCTTTAATCATCAAACAGAGGCAGTCTAGCTTTTGGGTTTTCTTTGTGAGGCAAATCAGCATTACTGCATAAACCTTGTTCCCATTAGGAATATTTACTGCAGATAGATCCCAAAGGAAAATATTCCAAAAGATCTCCAGAGAGCAGCTTCTGTACGAGCCTCTGATGTCCCATTAAAAAGAAATAGTCATAGAATGGTTTGGGTTGGAAGGGATCTTAAAGGTAATTTAGTTGCAACACCCTGCCATGTGTAGGGACACTGTCCACTAGACCAGGTTGCTCAGAGCTCCATCCAACCTGCACTTGTACACTTGAGGGATGGGGCATCCACAGCTTCTCTGGGCAACCTGTTCCAGTGCTTCACCACCCTCACAGTAAAGAATTCCTTCTGCAGATCTGATCTAAACCCACTCTTGGCCAGTCTGAAGCCATTCCCCTTATTCTGTCACTCAATGTTCTTGTAAAACATCCCTCTCCACCTTTCTTGAGGCTGCCTTCAGGGCCTGGAAGGCTACATTTAGGTCATCCCTGAGCTGTCCCATTTCCAGGCTGAACAACCCCAATTCTCTCAGCTTTTCCTTACAGGAGAGGTGCTGTATCCCCCTAATCAACTTGTTGGCCCTCCATAATAATCTTCAGAGATCTTATATGGAACTTCCCTGTAGAGACTTTTCCATAGAGACGCTGCAGATATTCCTATTATTTTACAATAATCCATCCTTGCATGACTTGACTCTCTTATTTCACACTGAACAAATAACAATGTTTTTTATACGTCCCCTTGGTACACTGTTGTTAAATTCCTGCATTTTTTGTAGTATGCATTATCAGGCATAAACAAACATTACAACAATTTTGCCAGACAATCATAAACTGATTCTACACTCTGCAATGTTTTAAACTTTAAGAAGGAAATTAATTTGCATACATCCCTGGTGCATTATAAAGGATTAGCTAAAGCTATTTCTGTGTAATGTAATTCTTTTAGCTCATTTTCACATAGGGGCAAATCCAGGCTTGAATAAATTTTTCTCCCTGCAAATAACTTGCTCGAGTCTAGTTGTGGAAACAACTCTTAAAGACCTTTCAATAGAAAACTAATTTTCTTAAAGCACCCAACATAAGGAAATCCACTATTTGCTTTGCTCTGCATATTTTTAATCCTTCATAAAGTTTGTTTATGCTAAAACTGGGGTTTTATACTTGGTCTTCTCAGAAATTAACTTGAGAAGAAAGTCTGAACCAGGTATTTGGAGCTATGTTGTGAGTTGGTTGTGACCATTTGACAGTTGTTTGTCTTAGAAACATCTCTAATTGACAGGCACAGAGTTGATGTATCAGAAAACAACTTCTTTTTAAAAAATCTCCAGTTGAGAGGAGTGTGTGGTACCAGTACTGTATAGTTCTGAGAGCTAAGTACTGTCTCCTTCTCTGGTTAATTAAATGGTACGTGCTAGATCAGTACCTTCATGGTTTTCTCATACATTATGAGGTTTTGAGTACAGCAAGGCTTGTATTCTTTACCATTGAGTACTAACTAATAACTGGAGCATAAATTATTTTTTACTTCCTGAATGTACAGAGAAAAATTAAAGAAAGAAACGTTTCTTTTAATAACTCTCTTGTCAGACACCCTTGCCTAAAAAAATGCTACAAGAATGTGTGGTGAGGAATTGAAAAGGTGAATTTCCAATGCAGCATCTCCCAACCTTTTCAGAGCCAGCATCTTCTCTTTTCCTTTTCCATGAATCTCTCCTGCTCAGCTTCTCCTCAGCATCTGGGACCTTGCTGGTTGGTGACTGCTGGGAGCCAACCCACAAACCCCAAAACACCTCAACAAAGCAGACAAGCAAGGTTAGAGCCTGTCACTGCACAGGCTGAAAAAAATAGCTGGAAAAAGCAACTGGGGCTGACAGAGGCTGTAGAGGACAGCCAAAAACATCCTCCAGCTGTATCTAGGGAATATTCCAGCTTTATGAAGGGCTGCCAAGTGAGGGGGAAGGCATTTCAGGGGACTTCAGTTTTCACTGTAGATTGGGGAAAGGCCAGTTAATAGCTAGAGCTGATTTAGGCTCTGCTTCATACATGTACTTTCAGTAATTTGGTATTATGATACTTGTAGATTTCTTATTCTTAAGCATAAGAAATATATGCAAAAATTGTTTCTTACTCAGTGCATTCCTATATCAAAATTTGTTTCTTCATAAAATTAGATGCTTATTATGACAGACATAATGAAGGAGATAGTTGTGTATGTTAATGGTGGCTCTGTTTATTTTACGTAGTAGTGATTAATAGTCTTTCATTTTGGATTTTAATGTGTCAGTGTATTAAAGTAATTTAATCTATTTAATATGGAGATATAAAGTGCCATTTTAGAGCTGGCAGAATTCTCGCTTTTAATTCACATTTCCCCACTGGGAAATGAAGTTTATCAAACCTTACTTTTCCAAATAAAGGGGATGGATCTAATTAAAAGTACTTTTAATAATTGCAACGAAATTGCTTCTTTGATTCTTCAGTGAAAGAGAAACTTTTTATGCTTGAGTTGAGGTGAATGTCATGGTTTCCATCTCCAAATAGTGACATGATGCATCTGTGAAGCCAAATCTCAGAGTGCCATTAGCATTTCCCACCAATGCCACTGACTCAGCACCTTGGTCTGTGCCTTCCCTAAGGGGGAATATCCACAACAGGGAATCTCTGCTTGTTGCAGCACTGCTGTGCTGTGTCCTGGCCTTCCCAATGGCACTGATACTCTGACTTTACTGCTTCCAGCTCGTCGTGTGATAGTCAATATTTCTGGGAATATTTAAGAAACATCCAAGTGACTTATCAGCCAACAGCCCGAGAGCTTTAAAGGGGATTGTAGCCTTAGAGCAGTGGCTTTGGCTGGCAGATCTGAAATGGAGCCTTCCCAAAAATGCATTGCCTGGGGGAGGAGGCAAAGGACAGAACAAGAGTACAGAGCAGCACAGCGTTTGGAGGCAAAGAGTTTATTTGCACGTTCTCCTTTCCTGGGGCAGCTCTGCTGCGCTTTAGAGAGGATTTTTTTTTTTTTTTTTTTTATTGCTGGCTGACATTTTGCTTGAATCAGTTGAGAATCAGACTCCGTGAACTCGCAGCCTGCGTGGCTTGGGAGGCTGCGAACACATTGTGATGGATCGTGTCTCTTGAGAACCAATCCTAGGGAAAAATACTAAGCTTTATAACCTGTATGCTAAAAGTCAGCCACGTGTAGTTTATAGGAAACCCGAGTTGCCTCTAGTTTTGCTGCCGTGCGGGATTTGCCGAGCTCCTAAGTGTGCCCAATCAAATTCCTTTGACATTCAAATCACCCTCGTAATCATCTGCTGCTTTCCCAGTAAGCTGACCAAAATAAATGACATTTGTTCTGCTATGTGCCTCCACTTCTTCTCAAACGTGACCCTTCCATTTCTTCATAAAACATGTTTTCCTTTGTCATTCTTCGGCAGTGATTGATATCGGGTTCTTTCTAATTTGCCTCTTATCTTTCCCCAGAAATATTTCAGCACTTGACTTTCACGAGATTCCTTTAGTTCAGTTTCTGATTATATCCTTTATATTCTGCTGTGGCCCTCTCCCTGCTTCTCCTTCTGACAAATGTGGAATGTCATCTCTGAGCCAGGTGACAGTCATGTAATGACTCCCAGTGATAACTAATTTTTCAGGAGAAGGTCCCCCCGTTAGCAGCAATGCCTTTCAACTCACTGCCCGAGTTACCACTCTTTGGTAATTCTTTTGTAATTCCCTCGACTGAACCTTTAAAGGGTGAGAAGCCGTCCAAAATATCTGAATATCTGCTCAATAAGTCTAATTCTTTCTTTAAGTTGCTCTTGCACGTATAGTGGTTTTTTTTCCACTGCTTTATTTTTAAAATTCACATTAAATGCAATAAAAATTTATTTACTTCATGTTAAGTTGCACATGTTAAGTGTTCTTCAGGAAACAGCACATAACACATCCAGTCTATAATTCTAAAATAGGTAATCTTTCACCTGATCAATTATGATATAATGAGCCAGGAATGATAAAAAGAATTGGATTTAAGGAGTACTTGTCTAAGAGCCAGGAAAGGAAACCTATGATGTGCAGTTTTAAATATTTATCCTTTCTCCTTAAAATGAAACTGAGGGTAAACATTGAGTATAGTAGGTTTTGAGTTGCAGTGTCTGTGTGTATCTATAGATTTTCAAGGATATTTTGTACAAAAATAACTGAATTAAAAGTCCTGTCTGCCAAAAAGTTAAGCATCAAAAGTAAAACAACTTCTGATTTCACTTGCTGCTTAAGAACTTTCTAGCAGAAATTTTTCATTGATATGTATTTCCCATCTGTTTTTATTGTTCCTTTGAAGGGGGCATAAGATTCCTTTTTTTTGTCTTTAATGGAATATGCATCCTTTAGCCATACATCCTTCAGAACAAGGAACTGTAACCTGTGTCACAGCTTGATTGATGAACTCCAGGATTCATTTCTGCACATGTTACCTGCACAGAAAAATCCGTGTGCTGTGATGCTGATGTGCCCAGACTAGAAGTCACTTGGAATTACAGATGAAATAGGAAAGAGAAAATGGACTGTTGGGCTCTGTTTTATGGTGGAAGTGTGGAGCCTCTATGAAAATTAGCCACGAAACTCCTGGTTCTTTTGTACTCCCGATTTCTGGATATTTTTAGTAGTAACTTTGAATTCTTTATTCTTTTCGATTTGACAGCATTTTAAGATTACTTAAACATTTTCTGCTTTATCTGTGAAACTCATTATTTTTAGCTGCATATTGACATTTTTTTGTGTTTGGAGAAATGTGTTCTTGAATGGCTGCCAATAAAACTTTTCTCTTAGATGCCATTCTTGTCATCACTTATTGTTCCCTCATCACCTCAGACAGAAAAATAACTGTAGTTATCCCATCACCATTTGTGCTGAGGTTTTGACCTACTAATAGAATGTATTTCTTTAAAAAAAATATTCTGAATGTAGCTGATTTATTACTTTCTGGAATTTTACAGAGTGACTTCTCCCTCAAATTTTTTCCCCCTAGATGATGTATATATCTGGGGAACTTGTTACCTGCCTTATTTTAGTGGAGCTTCATTTTTTTTCCTCTATTCTGTTGATTTAGTAATTTCAATGCTTTCTTTACTTTCTGCCTTTTTGAAGGGTTGGCAAAAGAGAGAAGAAAATTTACTGTATTCAGTGTTCAGTCAAGCTGTTCTTCAGTGTAAAGATGTCTCTGATAGCGTCCTTTACAACTGTTTACCTATTCTTAGGATTGTTTAGGTGACATACTGCTTCTGTTGTGTTTCTGGCCTGTGATTTCTGGTTTCCTTAGTTTCTGGTGTATAGTTGAATATCACCAACCAGATCAGTTGAAACCCGTGTAATAAGTCAGGAAAACGCTGTCAGTCGCTCCCTCTCAGCTTTTGCTTTTCACCAGTTTCACAGATTACCCTGGGCATCAGTTAAATTATTTTTCATGGAAGGTATTTAGGCACTTTAAAGCTGGTGGGTTTTTTTTATTCTTCATCCTTTGCTGTGGTTCTCAGCCTACCTGTCTTTTCGTGTACCCATATCTGTATATTAAGGCAACGGCAGAAGACCATGTGGATGCTTCAGTTTATTTTGCACAGAACTCTTGATATTCCCTAATAAGCTTCTGGGATTTTTTTTCTTTGTTTCTCTGTTGGTCAGTTGATCTTCAGTTAATAACTTCTAATTATTTTGGGTGGAAACAAAAAAAATAAGCAACAGGGGGCGACTGAAAGCAGCACCGATTACTGATAAGGGAAGAAAGCTTTTTACAGCAGAAGCTGCATCTGCATGTGCAAAAATTAAAGGTCTTGACAGCAACGATTTCAAAAGTGAATGAGCAGGAGTGCCATTACAGAGGTGTTAAGTTGGTAACACCAGAGCAAATGGCAATGTTACACTTGCATGTTTCTCAAGAATGCTGTGTTTTAAAACACTCTCCATACACTTGGGTGAAGGTCAAGTTCATGTCATGTGCTCCTTTCTTTGTGAATGAAACAGTTGGGTGGGTCTCCTCTCTCATCCAGGGTACTGAATGTCACAAGGCTGAACCAAAGATGATATTTGATACAGACTTCAGTCTTCAGACTTGGGCAGGCTCTTTTTTGTTTACATGCAGTTCATCGCCAAAGCTGGCAAGTGGGTATTTACCCATAAGCTCTTCCTTTTTGTAGAGCTAAATGTTACTCCTACGTGACTGATACACAAAATAAATCATTCTAATAATGCATAATCCCTCCAGTTGTTTGCCAACCATGCAGTAATACAGGCAGCCAAAGAGTGACTGCTCTAGTTTGGTCACTGCTCTCATTTATGAAAAGTACCTTGGCACGGCTGATCCACCTTGCCCCCCTTTCCCCATTTTACAGGCTTTGTCCCTGGAATGCCTCCTCACTCCAGAGCTGTGGGGCTGCCATTCATTACTGTTGTGTTTTCCTCCTAAAGAGAGGAAATCAACTCAATTCGCTGAACTTAACCTAATATTTGGTCCTGAAAGTGAAACCTCATGTGCTAGTGCATGAGCAGCGAAGCAATCGAGTTTACATTGCCTAGAGGGGAGATTCTGAATGAAATGGGGTTTGCTGTTCAGAGTCCAAGCTGCAGCACAAGAAGGGTGCAAGTCTTCATCTATTTTATGCCAGCTCTTCATATTTGGGTTAGTTACTGCAGCAGATGTGAATCACTGAAGCTTGGGTGTATCACATCTAATTCTATTTTTTTCTGTGTGTGGACTTTTCTCCTCCTGGAAGGTTTGGATCTACAAGTGCTTTGTGTCTCAGAAGCAGCTGAATTAGGGCCCTGGATCTGGCTCAGCGTTGGTAGCCATGTCCAAAATTCACCCTACCCCAGTCAGAACCAGCCCACTCTCCCAAAGCCATCGTGCTGTGCCGGTGCTCTGAGGATCCCTGACTCCATGGAAAAGCCTTTTCCAGTAACACAACACATTCCTGCACTGTGTTGGTGCAGTGAGGGAAACCACGGTTGGCTGTACCGTGGTGTTCAATTCCTGTCAGTATGAGGGCATTACACAGCAGCCTGAGTTCATGGAACTGCAGCACAGGGGGTGCCAGGTCACCTCAGACACTGCTGGAGCCAAACTGGTTTAGCACCATCTCATCCTGTTACTTCTCATCTCTTCTTAGAGGGGAATCTCTGAATTAGGAGGTTATTTTCCTTTAGAGTTTCCTAAATGCTCTAGGTGTGACTACAATATACATGAAAAATAATGATATATTGAGATATATTTCAGTGTATTCTCAGCATGCTATTGTCCACATGGCATTAGATGAATCAGATCTTAATCTTTCACTCAATTCTTTAGTGCTTCAAAGAGTTATGTTTCCTTTAGTGTCTCCCAATGAAACATTCTCTGTAGCACCACATATTTAGGTCAGAAAAAGCCAAAGTCCAAAGCCTTTAAGCTTCTTATGTGAAAAGAACATTCAAAGAAGCAAAATGATGGAAATGAGGTAGAAGTAATAGTGTTGCACATGTGGAAGTGCCAAATTGCCTGGTTGAGTTCTGAAGACAGAGCAATGTAGGTGCCCAACACATGAACGTGCTCCTCCTGCTGATAACACTAATTTTTTTCCTAATGTGGATTTTGTGAATTTTTTTTTCCCTTTAAAAAAGAAAATATTTTTCCTGGATTTTCTTCTGCAAAAGTTTCAGCTCTGCTCCTGTCAGCCCCATCAGCATGCTAGTAAGACTAGAGAAACGAGCATTTACAGTTAAATTCTTCTAATGGACGTTATCAGGAGAAACCTCCCTGAAATCAGTGTTCATGTTGATCTCATGTTGATCTTCATTGATCTTCACCCAATTCTAGTACCAAAACAATTTTTTTTTTAATGAGGAAAAAATAGTTTGGTACCTTGACATCAGGAATCAAAGTAAATTTGCTATGCAAGGATCTGTGCTGAAGGACTCTGGATTCCTGAGACTTTCTATTTAAACACTGAAGATACAGCCTCAAATCAGCAGAGATGCGTCACAAAGAACTCATGATTGAAGTATTTTTGGAAAGCATAAGCACTTAGTTGTTCCTGAAAATGCAGTCCTCTCAGTCTCTGATTTTGCAGTTAAGTTTTTTCTCATCTCTCTTCTTGTTTCTTGGTATTTTTAAAGTTTGTTTCTGTTTTTGTTTTTGTTTTGTTTTGGTTTTAACTATTTTATCTGTTTTGGGCAGCTTGTTTTACTCCTTTGTGTATTTTAAAGAATAGTTTTTCAGTCCAAGGTGTCTACATAGCCTGGTAACTTCCTGCCCACACATCTTCTCTCATTCCCAACGTGGATTTTTGTTTTTTTCTTTGAAAATCCAAAGCCTTCAAAAAAAATTTAGGTGAGCCTAAGGCATACAGTAAAACAGAAAGCAAACTTCTGAAATAAACCCCGAAGATGTAGAGGATCAAAATCAACTGTTATTTCATGATGAAAGGTTGGTAAGATTGCTGGAGGGCTCTCAGTCACACAACACAATGTACTTCTGTCAGTATTTATGTAATTCTGGACAAGTCAGTTAACATTGGGTAAATGACCTAAGTTGTCATTAATTTTATCAAGCATTGACACAAGAACCCTTTCCCTGTTCTTTGGCTTTTGGGAAACAAACCTCCAAGGCCTGTTTCGTCATCTGAGCTTTTCCTTTCCAATGAAACAGGTATTAATAAAAGAGGGCTTGAACAGTTTCAGTTTTTATTCTGAATTCTGCACTGAAATGCTGATGGCTGCCTTTTGTCCTACTAATGTTGAGTGGAATATTTCAATTAAGAAAAAACCCAATTAAGTAATACAGCAACTGATGGAAAAAACTGCCTGCAATATAAAAAGTCTTTGAGAAGTTCTCTGGCAGTAACTTCCTCTACATTCAGGTGTTCCAGGAATTGTCCAAGTTTTATTCATAAATTTCAGCAGTACCTTTCTCATTCATCAAACACTTGCTGATCTTCTCACTACTGAAGGGACAACCTTTAGTTTTAGCTGATGTCTGAGCTCGGGGTGTTCATCTGAATGTCTGATTCTCAGAGAATCCTGAACTTCCAGTAGAGCAGGAAATAGGTGGGAACAAACAAAACTCAAGTGCAGTTGAACTGAAGGGTGGAGGTATCCTTTTGTAAGCACAGAGGACAGTGCACATGTAAAAACTTCAGAAAAACCATTGGTGGAATCAGACATACTGTAAAATGCTGGATGCTGTGGGGATGCTGAAAGGGAATGGGAATTCCTAGCAGGCATGGGACACTGTTCTTTGGTTATCCTGAGAGACCCAGCAGGTCCCTTAATTTTGACTCTTCTGGTACTCTTGGAGTCATATAAATTTTAAAGAGGTCTCGTCTGGTCCTGCCAGAAAATGAAGTATTTTAATTATTAACCACAGGAGGCTGCCTGTAGCTCTGCAGCCTCACAGCTCCTCAGTGGAGGATTGCACAGATTCATTCCCTCTGGATATGAGTACACTACAGTAACTTGCAGATGCAGCAGTCCTAGCACCAGTGATACAGCTGGAGTTATTTATGTAGGTATAGTATACAGCTCAGATGGTTCTTTTAGTTACTAAATAATCTTAGACACTTCCCTATTCTGCTACTTTTTGCTGGTTTTGATAAAAATGTCTTATAATTACTTGCTCCGCCACAATATAGTCAGTAGTATCTATGCACTTTCTGCTTCAATCTGTTTTAATTTAAGCTGGACAGTGTTGTTGAAAGCTGAACGAGGGGATTTGACCCTCTGTGAGTGGGCTAATGCCTGCCTGAAAATGGTGCTCAGAGGTGTAGTCTGACAAAGTTGTGGCTTTGTTTTTTCTTCCAATCCTGAAGTTATTTGCAGTCATTTGTTTATTTTATTGAATTTCAGGCTGCTGTATTAAAGCTGTGCCACGCATGGTTTCCAGCTCACAAGTTTTAATCCGTGTCCGTCTGAGAAATTTTTAATTGATCTGTCATCTAAAACGCAGGAAAATATTATTTTCCTGGTGTAATTTGCTTTGAAGTCAGACGTGGCTGGTCTTGGGGGAGGTCGGGAGACTCGAAGGAATAACAATAAATTAATAATGGGGAAGCTCAGCTCTCTCCACTGGTGCTTTGTGTGCCTCAGTGTCTGAGCAGCAGTTTGGAGCTGTGTAGTATCGGTTGCTTATCCAAATGTGGGTACTGTGTATAACAAATTACACCTCTAGAGACTATTGGAACAGACCTTGTAAGTAATTACTCTACCACTTTACGCTGCCTTCCCTCTCTTACTTGTCTGCTTCTTGCTTACAAACAAAAAGTACTCTAAAAACAAGGCTCTCAGGGTTTGCATTCTGAACATGTAACCCAATTGCTTGTTGAATAACAGGTTTCTCGTGCAAATAAGCAAAAATTGCCAAATAATCTGTATTACAATTGCAGTCTTTTTTTTTTTTTTTTTAAAAGAGCAGCAGTGGCAGAATTTTCTAGACTTGCCAAAGTTTTCAGGCTGAATCTTGACCTCCCAAGAGGCTGAAAATGTTCCTCTGTCCACCCCAAATTTAGTAGTGGCTCCGGGAGGCTGTGCTGGTGAGCCCAGACCCCATCCTGATGTGCTTCAAAGCTGCTGGTACCTGGTGGGCACCACTGCTAAATAAAGAATGGACATTCACAGGTCCAAAAAATTCACAGAAAGCTGCCAACCTGTCAACACCTGGGAATACTCTGCTTAGAGAGATGCCCAAGAGGAGGAGAGGGAGCTCAGGTGGAGAAGGAGCCTCTTTGACAAAGAGAAAATGCTAATTCAGGGTTTTTTATTTTTTTCCTACCTCACGTCAGCTTTGATTTCTTCTTCATCTTTGTCTACTTCCCTTAATTATCTGCCATAATTGTGCAAGTGGCTTGAATGAATGAAGGCTTTGCCTAATCCAATTTTGAAAGACTGAAATGCAGGTATAATCTGATTATCCAAGCAAAATGCCAAAATAAAAATAACATGCAAGTGATTGGTGTGACCTATGGAACCCAAATTTAGCTTGTTGGTTGTCTTACTGAAAGTGCTTTGACTAAAACTGACAGCACATTTCATGTCTGTACAACAGCACAAATAACTTCACCTTAGGGATGAAAAATGACTCTTTGTAATGAACACCTTAATTTTAGTGCCTGGTGGTTCAAGGGCGGGTATTTCAACAAGACTGATGCAAATAGTCATTCCTTTTTCTTCTTAAATTGCACGTAAATATGCAACTTAAAGTAGTTCTAGGCTGATTGTATCACGCTGGATAAATGCATGAAATGAATATACAGATCATTGATTTTGCTTTCTTGGAGCTGAATTTAGAGCTGTTGATGGTGTTGATAACAGTTGTTTCTGATCAGGGTTGTTTGTGTTTGTATTAAGCTCTGGACAAATGTATGTACTGTAAGAGAGAGGTGTTAAACTCATCCCTCTCAAGTACCGTTGCATGTTACAAAAATGCACATACGTGTATTGCTCCATCTTGCCTAAATCTCTCTTTGTGCAGTGACTGCAAAGTAACTCAGGTTATTTTAGGGCTATCCATGGAGTAAAATGGCTGTGTTTTGTTGTACCAGGGTACCTGCCTGGTAGGGGAACCAACAAATCAATTTTCCAGGTGAAGATTTTTCAGTGCAGTTTTCTCAGCGTGATCCAAGTAGCTGGTGAGCTTCCCCCTGAAATCTCTGATAGCATTTTTTGAACCTTCCTCTCATTCCATTTGCCCCCTTGTTTCCACAAACTGCTAGTATGCCCATTTTCCTGTAAATCTGGTATTCATTCCAGCTGCCATCTGTTCTTTGGCTGAAAATACACTTTGAATCACGTGAACCACAGGTTGTTTGGGTGCTCTTTCCTGTGCCAGGATCCTCTGCTGCTGCTAACAAGTGGTAGGAAACACTTTGAACTGACTTACTCAATGATGACTAAGCGTTTCTAATTTAGGAATCTGCTTAAAAGGGGCTGCTTTTGCCAAAGCAACGTAATTCACATTAAAAAGGTGCTGTAGCTCTTTTCCTGATCCAATTCAACCACCCCATAACTTTTAGCTGCCTTTCTTTAAAGTGCCTTGGCAAGCTGTGACTGTGGCAGGCTAAGATGCTGAGGCAGCAAGACTCAAAACTCAGCATCTCTCAGCTTCAGACACTGAATTTAAATGTAAAAGTCAGACTTCAACCTCTGTCCCTTTTATCAGGGCTGGGTATTTCCCAGGAAGATCAAATACTCCAAACAGAGACAAACTGTGAGGATAAAAGTCTCTTTGATTTACAGATTTATAGACTTCTGTCTGACAAGGCTATTTACATTTTATTCACAATGAAAGAAGTTTACTTCTGATGACAGAAAAATATGTAGGGGATGTATCTAAAATACATGCACTTAAATAAATTGATTACATTCAAGATGAGTTAAAACTATATTATTGATTTCTTTTCAGGAGGCCCATGTGCAGTACTGAATACAGCTGCCTAAATTGCAGGTTTAGATTTTTGAACTGGTCATTAGCACAGAAATTAAGATACTTCTGATACTAAAAATAAACACATTAAGGGCAAAAAGCCCTTCATGACACTTCATGGAGATACTTTTAATTTTTTCGTCTGAGGAATGCAAAGGGAAGTTGTATCCAACCTGTAAATCCAACTGCAGTAGCACAAGACAACTTCTGTTGAATCCAGAGGTGGAGGTTTGGGCAAAGCAGTGCTGGCCAGGTCAGGGTTGCAGTCAAAATGTTCAAATCAATAATATTTCAAAGCTATCCTAATACTCTACTTCCAGCCTAGTCCTGTCTTTCCTTCAATCCCCCCCCTGCTGGAATTCTTTCTTAAAAATTCTTTCTTGGCAGGAGTCAGGCTGGTAACACAGGTCCAGGCACAGGCTTTTTGTTCCAGCCAAACATTATCTTTGCCTCTGCCAAGGCAATTAGAGTAAATGAAGTGAAGCTGCAGAGACCAGATCATCAAGAGTAAATCACTGCAGAGCCTTTAACCTGGGAACACCTACAAGTCTGAGGCGAGCAACGCTTCTGGACTCTGATCATTTGTTGGTATTTTAATTTTACTTTAGCTCTGTTTTTTTTTAAATAGTCTGTAGTCAGTAGCACTCTTGACTTTAACGGTCTCTTACTTATCCCAATAATTTTTTTCCTAATTTAAATAATCAGAGCTAGGGTCAGAATGATATATTTTCCAAATTATTCCTTTGTAAGTGGTGATAGATACTTCCCATACATGGTATTGACTGAATGTCTGTTTGAATAGCTAATGAAAGAAAAGTATTGATTTTGTTTGTTTTTCTAACTCCTGTAATATTTTTTTTTTTTTTGCTTAGTATAGCCCTTGTTCTTTAAAAGCTTTTGCCACGAATGTGTGTGGAAGGCAAAGGTGTTTATCTTGTTGTTTCTTGCATTGAATCATATGGATCCCTGGAGATTGATTAACCTAGAAAAAGTGGAAGTATTTCTTAATGGAATATATTGGTTGTAAGTAAAGCCTTTATCCTAGAAGGTAATTTAAAGCAGGTTCCAGTGTAGTCTTTATACTTTTTTTCCTGTGAGCAGTAGTTGCCTCTGATGTAAATGGCATCAAAATGACAGACAAACAATCATTTAAGATGCATTTAATTTTCTTGGCTCTTTCTGCTCGTGTGCAGAAGGGTAACCCCCACCCTGTTGATCGTGTTTGGGTCAGTGAGAAAAATTCCTTGATGGAAATAAAGTAGTTTAGAAAGTGGATTTTTTTTTTTTTTCAGTTTAGTGATCGAAATTTTTCTAAAAAAAGTTTGCTCAAATCAGAAAAGTGACTATTTTGTCACTCAGATTTGAAATGTAATGGACAACTATCAGGAATTTTTGGCTTTGTTTCCTTTGATATTCCATGGTATGTGTAGCAAGATTCAATCTCAGTGACTGATTTTAAAATACCCAGTTGGAATGTTTGAGCCCTCCCTTTCCCCCCAAAAGAGCTGTTTGTGGTGTTTCCTTTTCCAGTCAAAGCCAAACTTGGTTGGCATGTTGTGAGAAAATTTAGGTGACTGTGAAGGACTTCAGTTAATGTTTTATTGTCACAATTAAGCAAACTGGTTTATAAGAAGCATTATTAAAGTTGAATGTTATGAAAGGGTGTCCCTGTCCAAGGCAGGAGATAAGAACTAGATGGTCTTTAAGGTCACTTCCAACCCAGGCCATTGTGTGACTCTGTGAGGTAGAACAGTTTTTGCCCTCCAAAGTGAAGGGACATGAATTTTGTGCCACTGGAATTGCACAGTCAGTTTTCCTGTAAGATGTTTAAAAATAATTAGTCTAAGATCTTCTGGCTAGTGATGATTAGTGACAAAGGATGAAATGTTTCTTCCTGGTTAGTTAGAGCCCAGTCATAAATTACTGGAATTCAGTGTTAATCCTTCCAATGCTGACAGGAGCAGACAGATCCCAGCAGTGCTTAATGTCAACTTTGGGATGTGCCACCTGTCTTTGATAAAGGTGTTGGAGTCCATGATTCTGTGATTGCATGGTTAATAATTTTTTTTAAGGGTTAACATTATAAAGTTAGATTTCTTGACATTCTAAGTGTTTCTTAACATGGATCCTGTTCTCAAAACCATGGTCTGTGCAGTTTCTTCTTACACCATGAGGGTCTCTTTAAATTACAACCTTACAAGAACATGGGATTGAATAGAGTTGAGGTTTCCTGGTTTTTCTCTAAAAATAGGTTGAAACATAAGAAGAACAAGAAAGTTTCACATCTAGCTTGAAGCTTCTAATTGCACTAAAACTAACCTTTTAGAAGGGCAGATAAGAAAACAGATGTACCATTTTCATGCTTCTACCTTTTTTAGATAGTGATCTATATTTGGGAATTTGAGCCTTTGTGGGACTTGTACTGTTAGGTTTTTCTCAGCAGTGTGTTATCCATTGGAATTTCAAAATTTAAGTCCACATACCCATGTTCAGTAGCTTATACTGGGGTCCACACTGATTTTTCATCGCTGTGACTTAAGCTGTTAGTGTAATTCAAAATCATTGCTGCTTACTCCATATTTCAGATGTACTCTTCGTGTTGAAAGAGGTGATGTGTAGAAATAGTTCACTGATAAAAATCACTTAATGATTTATTTAATTGAATTTCACAAAGAAGCTTAAGATGTCTTCAAATGTATTATTTGGCATCAAGGAGGGTTGGAGCTGTCAGTGAGGAGAGTTTTTGGGGTATAAATTGCATGTCTAGAATTAATGTTAAAGGCTTGCCATTTGAAATCAAAGCAGTTTGGTAGGATGCAGGAATTGCACAGACATTTTTGTTTCCTTTTTCAATGAGTCTTTCTGTTAAAATTTTCAGAGGACTTAAAGAAAGCATTTCATCTGAAATTTTATATTTGTATAAACATTTTGTCTTCAAACTTCTTGCTGCAATATTTATGTAAAATACAACATGTGACTGAACAATTAATGTAGATGCATTTCAGTATGCAGAAACATATTCATGAACATTTATTTCTGTGTTCATCTGAATTAATTGTACAACTGAGCTGTGGATCCTTCCTGGATATAAGTAAAGCATCTTTCTTTCATCCTTGTCCTTTCTAATGAAACAAAAAAATATACTGATCTATTAACCCCACTGGAAGTTTTATCACAAACAGTTGGGGGTTACTTTAGCTAATATGACATCTGTGCATAATTATGCATCCCATCACTCTTCCTTGTGCTACTCTGCTATTCCTCAATTGAAAGTGTCAGGGCAATACCACAAACGTAGTGGTGCTGGATTTTAATCAGTGCAGACACAGTAAGCAACTGTTCATTAGCAAGATCAGAACAAAATAAAAGTGCCTTGAAATTATAACTTCTAAATAAAAAGCTGATTTTGTTGGTTAAAGAAAACGTTTTCAAAGTATTCCTTATTCTAGGTGTATTTTCCATCTGTCTCAGTTGATAAGGAACTTCTGGCAGTCTAATGAATTCTTTGATCACTCTGTCACTTCTAAAACTACTAAACCTGCATTTTAACCAATTTGAAATATATTCATACACATCTGTAAGAGTTTCTTCAGAAAACCTTGTTACAGAGAAAGTCTCAACTTCTTTCACAGAAATGGATCAAATCAGAAAACTCTCCTATTTGTATTCACACGGAAAAGAGCAACTGAGTTATAATCTTAGTATTGGATTAATATATCTGTTGATCCTCTTAATTTTGGTTTGTTTTAAATTCTGGAAGTTCATCTCAAGTTTTCCATCTTAAATTCACGTTGTATACACAAAGTAGCAAAGAGAGGAGCATAGGGGAATTAAATAAGGATACTGGTGGCTTGCTTTGCGGTGTTGAAATTCTTCCGGGAGTGCTGCCTGTCTACCTGAAAATCAAAAGGATAATACAAAAGAATGAAATGTTATTATGACTTGAGTGATAATCAGAATTGAGAAATGCAGCCATGAAGGCTGGCAGGTGAGATTCAGTTTCTGACAATACTCAGTGGTTCAGCGTTTTCTTAGGTGGCCATCATTATACAAGAGTTTATCCTCAGCTACTTCCAGTGAAGACAGGAAAGGTTTGCAGCTCTGTGGTGACACATCCTTGTTTCCCTGAGCTTTGATTACAGTGGCCAGACATTTCCTGCTTGGGATCAAAACCTCAGAGCTCTGTGTACAAGCTCGGGCAGTGATGTGGAGCATTAACCATAGCAGTTTGCCTACTAAGTAAACCCAGGCAAATATAATACAGTATTCCTTATTATAGAGGCAATACATTTTTGAGAGAAAGGTGTTTTTATGTTTCTTGGTGTCACATATATTGAGCTCGTGGAAGTGTCATTTCCAACAGAGAATATAGATGGTGTAAGCTGGTTTTTTTTGTTTGTTTGTTTGTTTTGGGTTTTTTGTTTTGTTTGTTTGTTTTGTTTGTTTGTTTTGTTTTTTGTTTTGTTTTGTTTTGTTTTAAAAGGGGTTGTTTTCACCTCCACCCAGGAATTACAGCACTCACCAAGGTGACTTTATCATTTGCTTCTGCCTGAGGAGTCGACCTCAGGAACACTGATCTGTTCAGAAGGCCTGTGCTAGAAGGTCTAACATTGAATCTTCTTCCTTTGTGTGCCCAATGGGGTGTTTTGTGTAAAATATCTGAAAATGTGTTATGTCAGAGAGAATGGTGGTTAGATGAAAGGCAACAGTAGTCAGATGAAAGGCCTACTTTCAAATTAACACTGTGCTGGTAGTTGAGGTGAACAAGTGTTGGGTGTTTTCACCCTTTAGTCTCTGTGGTGTTCACTGTCCTGTGTATCCATGTATTTAATGAGAATGAGAGACAGAATAACTCTGTAGTCTCATGTCTGACTCATTTGGAAGTAGTATAAATATTTGCAACAGGTATTTCATGATCTTATACCATGTGGAAAACCACAGAGAGAACGTGTTTAGAGGATGTGTCACTGGTTATCCCAGCATTCTCCTGGAGTGTGGCTGCCAAGGGTTCAAATCTGTTCACATAGTTTGTCCTTGAGACTGAATTCTGGTTAAAAATATGAGGGCTGCTTTTCTCTGCATCAACCCCATATCCTCCTCTCTTTCCTCCCTCCCCAAGTTGAATTAAACCTAATTTGTGGTTTTGGCCAAAACTTGTATTTTCAAGATGACAGAAGAGTATTTGGTGTTCAAGTTATTTTGAAAAGAGGGGGAAAATAACCATGTAAGCCAGTTAAATGGTAGTTTTCTTTGTTGGATAAGGCAGTTACAAACCCACCAAATAATATAAAAATATCTATTGACATTTACCTGAAATGGGGAAATGTCCTTCAACCATGGAGATGATGCTGTTTCAAATCTACTCACTGACACTGAATCACTCTAAAGTTTCTGTCTCTATTCCTTTTATACCAAAAATAGTAAAAGAATATATGAGCTAAGTGGTCCTCAGTGGCATCCTTTAGAGTGAGAATGTGGCTCAAACATGTCCCTTCACTCTGTTCATGTTCTACAGGCTACAATTTGATGTCGTATCTATTTAGAGGACAAAACAATTGAATAAGATAGACTATTGTTTAAAGCTTTTCAATAGTCACTTAAGATTCAAGCACAGATTCTTGACAGACCTTGAAAGAGAAGACGAAACCATCTGGACAAAGATTGACAGACAAAATAAACAACAAAAGATAATGTCACATGAGTTGCCAGACTGATTTTCTTTGTGACTTTCAGATAGAGCAGGCAAGTGCCTGCTTCAGCTTCTGGCTGTAAATTCTGAGCAAATACCATCCAGCAGGCATTTGGAATTTGAAGTGTGATTTGCACCATGTGCCTGTGATATTGGAGGGAGGTGTGTTTTAAACAAATGAACGTGAACATTTTAATATCCACTCTGTAGATAATCAGCCTAAATTTGTCATGACTGAGAGGTGTAGATGATTTGTCTAATTTCTGAAACAAATTACATTACCAGTCTTTTAGGATATTGCAGAGAGAGACCAGAGGAACAAAAATCTTGTGATAAGGAATAGATATTGTGAACTCAGCAATTTGAGAGAAGGTATTCTATACTTTGAGGAATGGAGTGTTTTACTGAGACAGCTCTCACCCACTTGGATACAATGAGTCCTTGAACTGCTTATTCTGATATGGTGTATTTGCATTTTCTGTTTGTTTCCTACCACACTTAAATAAGCTGAATAAAGTAATGGGGTAGAGAGAAGGAATATTTTAAATCTGAGGTGGTGAACCACCAAACCAGCACTTACTAGCAACTTGATTTTCAATCAAATATCAGAATGGTTTTTTTGTCACTGCATTGCTCTAAGTAACCTTCAACTAAACATCATGTGAGTCTAAATAGTCTCTGCAGGGGTCTCCTAAATGCCCCTGTTCTGTTCAAGTTTCCAAAGGTATGGCTGCTTATGTCCTATAAGCAATTATCTCCTTGTCCAGTGATGCATCCTGTGATGCTGGAGCGTTGTGAATGTAAAATCAAACTGGTTCCCTCCCAGTGAACCTTGTTTTGGACCTTGAAGACATTTTATAAGTTATTTCCAGAGGGGTTTTTTCCCCTTCTATTACATATTTGGTGGCATCCATTTCAAATGCAAAAGCAATGTGGTATGTCCCCAGCCAGCTGGTTAGATTTCCCTGGGATTTGGGGAGGGGAATGCACGATGTAGTTGGTAGACAAATAGTACAGTGCAAAAATTTATATTCCGTTGCTCCTCTCCAGTACAAAATCTTAGAACAAACATTACATGCCCCACTTGGGCAGTTGTTTCTCGACTCTGAAGAAAAATTGGCTAAACTGAACATTTGCAAGTGGTCCTGTCACAAAGTAATAAGATTTTTCTCTATGAACATACATGCAATTTATGGCTCAAAGTGTAGCATCTGGGTAACTGTTTTTTCCTCTTCTCCCTGCCAAGCACTTCCATTTCATAATGTCAAATTCAGATAAGCACATTGTAGCCTGACCAGTGAATGCTGCACTGACATTAAAAAGCAGGTTTGGGAAACAGTTTGAGAGTCTCTGGAGCAGCAGATTTCAAACAGGGGCGCTGCAAAGCAGAGAGGGGAAAGCAGCGTGTTGGAGCGTGTCGAGTCTTGAATTTATGAATGTTAAGACAGAATTCCATTTATCCTTGGTGTGAGTTCATCACAGTCATTTGTGCCTGTCTTCCCGTGCAAGAATAAAGAATGGAGTGGTGTTTGGGGCAGGGGGGTTATTTTAGGTCGGTGGTTATTATACACATATGGCAATATTTGTTGAATGTGTGCACATCTTGAATTGTGATTTGAGTGAGGGTTTTTTTCCAAATAAGTGGAAATTTTAGAGAAGAGCTGCTTTAAAATAGTGATATTTCCCTCTATATCTGTCTTTAAAAGCAGCACTGTATTCAATATAGTGGCTTAAATTTGTTTTGCCTCAGCTCAACAGGAAAATAACGGGATAAATATCTTAAGGGGAAGTGGCAAAGTAATAATTTGAAAAAAATCCATATTAATATCAGTGGGTCACTGTTTATGATCAGATGGAATGCTATAGCTCTAGGTAAGGTTTTGCATGTTTTGCCCACTCCCAGCTGCTTGCATTCAGCCAGTGCATTCCTGTAAATGAACGTAGAATGTGAACATTAAGCTGCATGTCTTGTTTGCTTGAGCCAAATTTTGATTCCCAAACAAAAATTCCTGTTGCCATCAGAAAATAATTGCTAAAGTTTCATTGTCTGAAAACACTTCTGTACTGTCTCAGCCTGCTTTTTTGGCTGGCCAACCCGTGGATACTGTGCAAATCAGATCTCTGCCCTGTGCAGATTGCCTTATTAATTCTGCTCAGCCCTCGCTTTCCAAAAATCAGTGCAGTGTTGTTTTCTCATCTCTAACCAAATATTCATCGTTAATCTGCTTTGGAATACAGCATGGTTTGTGACAGGTCAGTAATATATCTGACACAAGCAATCAGGTGAAACATTACTGTAAGGCAAGCAGGCCAGAAAAACAATTTTAAAAATTAAGAAGGGAATAAAATATATGTATTTTATATATCTGTTTTTTATATAAACAGTTTACAAAGAAATTGTTTTCTGTTCTGAGAAATCTTTTATGTACTGATTGTAATGGAACTGCCCCAGTGTAAGCTGCTGTCATTCTAACAAGGAAGAATGGCTAAAGCTCTTGTTTCTAATTTCTGGGGTTGCTTTTACTTCAACATGGAGAACTAATTGAAAAACAGTGGATGGTACAATGCAGAAATAAGTATTTTCATCCATAATCAGCATAATGGTGAATTTGGACTCCCATGGGAAATTTTAATAACCAGGGATAAACACCTGGCTTAAAAATGAACATTTTCATCATTTTGAGAAAGTGTTTTCTGGTGAGTGTTTCCCTTATTTGGGATTTTTCAGCTTAAAGTTGATCTGCTTGGGTTGATCTGCTTGACCTTGAAAAAAATACTTTTTGTGATGTTTTGGACTTTTCTCTTGAGACATCTGTCTGGAATAAGAAAGTATAGATTCTACCTTTGTGTGCCTCTGCAAATTTTCATTTTGGAGTTAGTTTATAAAAGAAGTTTCCTCATTTGAGAGGAGAGGAGATAAGGTAAACAAGGAGTTTCTTGGCTGCATCCACAGCAATGAAAATTTTTGGAAAAATATCAAATATTGACTTCAGTAGTGTTACACTGATTCGGTCTGGCTGAGAATCAGGTGTATATTGTTATAGCAAAAAGGCCAAGAAAACCCATCAGACATTCTTTCTGGGTAGTTTCTGCTGAATCTGTTGTATTTTCTGTTTCCCTTCACTGCCAGGTATTTTATCTGCCTATTACCATAAATGGATTCATAGGGAATAGTAATATTAGAACAAACTCACGTAGTATTCCTACTCCCTTATTCTTGTAGCTTTATTTTTAGCTAGAAGAATTCCTCAGCCTGACATGGTCATGCTAGATTTGACATATATTATTCCATTACAGTAGTTTCTTGCTCACCAAGTACTTTTAGCGAAAACCTGCCCTGCAAACCAAGAACAAAAAAACCTCACAAAGAAAGAACCCCACTAACCCACGTATGATAAAAACAAGCCAGAGGTGAACATCTGCTTCTACAAGCCAGGATGGTTTGTTCTTGAAGAGATCCTTCCTGGTGCAACTTCTGTGAATCACTGGCACAGAATCCTTTTGATGTGCTGTGTTGCCTTTCACTTGGAATCATAGAATCAGCTGGGTTGGAAGGGACCTCCGAGATCATCAGGTCCAACCCTTGATCCACTACTGCTGTAGTTGCTAGACCATGGAACTGTTGCCACATCCAGTCTCTTCTTAAAAACCTTCAGGGATGGAGAATCCACCACTTCCCTGGGCAGCCCATTCCAATGTCAGATTACCCTCTCTGGAAAGAAATTCTTCCTAATATCCAACCTAAACCTCCCCCCTGGCACAACTTGAGACCATGTCCTCTCGTCTTGCTGATGGTTGCCTGGGAAAAGAGACCAACCCCCCCTGGCTCCCCCCTCCTGTCAGGGAGTTGCAGAGAGTGAGGAGGTCTCCCCTGAGCCTCCTCCTCTCCAGGCTGAACAGCCCCAGCTCCCTCAGCCTCTCCTCACAGCACTTGTGCTCCAGTCCCTTCCCCAGCCTCGTTGCTCTTCTCTGGCCCTGCTCCAGCCCCTCCATGTCCTTCCTGAGCTGAGGGCCCAGAACTGGACACAGCACTCCAGGGGTGGCCTCACCAGTGCTGAGTCCAGGGGCAGAATCACTTCCTTGGACCTGTTGGCCACCCTGTTCCTGAGCCAGGCCAGGATCCATTGGCCTTCTTGGCCACCTGGGCACACTCTGGCTCCTGTTCAGCTTCCTGTCAATCCAAACTCCCAGCTCCCTGTCAATCCAAACTCCCAGCTCCCTTCCTGCCTGGCTGCTCTCCAGCCCCTCTGGCCCAGCCTGGAGCTGCCGGGGGTTGTTGTGGCCAAAGTGCAGGACCCGACACTTGGCCTGGTTGAACCTCATCCCGTTGGAATCAGCCCAACTCTGCAACCTATCCAGGTCCCTCTGCAGAGCCCTCCTGCCTTCCAGCTGATCAACACTCCCCCCCCAGCTAATTATTTTACTCTCCATGTCAGTTGTGCCATATATCCTTAAAGGAAAACATTTCTTGCCATATTGATCTTTTCCTCTGACAGTAGCACAAATTAAGTGAAAAACAATCCCTAGATGTGAAAAAAAAAACCCAACAAATGGAAAATGCTTTTCTCCTATGAGAGTACCTGATTAAAAAAAAAAAAGATACTTTTAAAAATTGTCGCATTTGTTTTAATTCAGGTCTCCCTGATTTAAAATAAAATACATTTTAAATTTATCTGAAACACATGCAACCCCCCATTGACTCCTTTGAATCAACTGGCCACCCACTGAGATTTAGGCAAACTCTTGGAAAGGGAGCTCCTCTGGGTGTTAAACAAATGCCAAGTGCGATGTGTGTAGGGAGGAGAGGGGTATTTAAGCTTGGCTTTCTGCCCATTTTTAGGCATCTTTGTCAAATAAAAGACAGTGTGTGGCTGCTGCAGGAAGCAAGCCTCAACAAATTCCAGCCCCTGGGCTCTGGACTAGCCATTGGATTTGGCAACAAGGAGGTTTTTCTCAGCTTTGTCTTTGTTAATAGACAGAGCACTGATTTAAAAAGTCAGCTTTGAGTTAAAACAGAAAGATGTTTTACTTTGTTTTTATGGTGCTTTGAAGATTAAATACATGTGATTTCTCAGATCTCTTTGTTTCCCCCTTATCCCTGCTCCTTTAGTTGCTGTTCTCTAGGGTCTGAGACCTTGTAGGGAATGCTGTTCTTAAAGATGAAGGTGTTTTGCACTTTGGTGTTTTGCCTTTTGCTGTGTAAGTACACTTTGTACACACCCAGGTGCCTGTTGAAGGCAACCCTGTGTTTGTATCTGGTTGAAAAGATAACGCTTTCCAAAAGATAAGTTTCTTTCAGCGCTGGTTTCAAATCTAGCAGCAACGTTTGAATTCAGTTTATTTGACTATCAAAGCTAGGGGAATGGTAGAAGGGCATAGATAAATTGCCTTTTCAAAACTGGGCACTGATAAGTGCAATAAAAGCTTTTTGAGTTGTGCTGTTTGCCAGGGCAGCAGGGTGGACTCAGGGGTGTAAAAGGTGTCAGGGGTGTAAAAGATGTCAGTCAGTTCCAGGTTCCTTTTTCCCTATGGGGCAAGAAGGACACTTGAATTGCTTAAAGGGAGGACTTAATACCCAAAATTTCTGTATATGCTGTAGCAATACAAATGAGTGGAAAATAGAGCATATATTTCTTGATGTAGTTTAATAATTTGCAGTTGCATTGGGATGAAATTTCCATAAAGGATATCAAATGACAAGTGGCATATTGTAAATTAATCACCAAATACTTAGGGCTGAAAATAATTTTTTCTCCTTTGGTGGGTTGTATCTCACTTGTTCATGGTGGTCCTTCTTGTGCTTCCCCTCCAAAGGTAAACTGTTGCACTGGTCTGTGGTGGAAACTACAGTGCTGCACGTGGTGGGAAGGAATTCAATGGGTCCTGTGTTTCTAGTCCTGATGGAAGGGAAGTGGAAGGATCCTTTTGTGAGAGTTTGTGTGGGGGAGGTTAAGGATATCCAACATTCCTCGCTTGTTTTCTCTCCGAAGAACTTGTAGCAGTATTTTAGGTGCTTTGCACCGTTCTTTTGTCTGTATCATAACACATTGTGAGGAAAAAGGGGTTTCTTTGTGTTGTTGTAGATAGTTGATTCTGCAATTGTTGTTCTGGAATAATTTCATTTTAGGAGGCAAGAATTGCTGCTGTGTTTCCCTGCGGAGACTCGTATATACTGGTTACCTGTTACCCTCTTACTGTGCTTGAACAAGGATAAGTGTTGTTATTATGTGACTGATTATTTCCTTTGCTGTATTCTATGTTTTTCTTGTAATATTTCTCTGGAATAATAAGATGATTTTAGTGAATAGCAATGAAAACAGCTACCACTTGAAATGGGAAGCTGGCAAGGTGTGGGAATATGTTTTGGTGTGCACATTTGTGTTACTAGAACGTGTGAATCTTCATCTTTAGCAAACCTGTGGGGCTTTTTTTTTTCTCTTTTTTTTTTTTTCTTTTTTACTTTGCATATTAACCACTGCTAAATGCAGAAAACCCGGGATACATTTTGTGTTGGATTTACACTTACTTCTATGAAAAGGTGGATTTGGGGCATTCAATAACAGTCCAAATGCCTGTAATCTTATGACACAAAATGGGTGTTTTCTCTATACAGAAAAGGGTTGTGATATCACTCCCAATTTTTTACAAAGGAATCCTGTTTTTCATCCTTTCCTTATATTATTATTGTACTTTTCTAAGATGTTTTTTGTCTTATTTCTATATGAGGAAGTCTGTTTTTTCTCCAGTCAGGTGAGCTTCTGTTTCCAGTAGAGCTTGTTTTTCTGCCAGAAGTGTAAATCTGCTTCGTGACTTTCTTTGACTCTGTCGGTGAGAGGAAGTTTAATATTTCTTGCCATATTGATCTTTTCCTCTGACATTAACACAAATGAAATGAAAAACAATCCCTAGATGTGGGAAAAAAAACCCCAACAAATGGAAAAAAAACCAAACCCAAAACACACTTTTAAAAATTCTTGCATTTGTTTTAATTCAGGTCCCCCTGATTTAAAATAAAATACATTTTAAATTTATCTGAAATACATGCAACCCCCCCATTCCTGGAGGGGCTTAAAGGTTGGCAGGGTATGTTGCAGGAACAAGTTGAGTACAGCTTGTATCTACCTTGGGAACCCAAAGGTGACTTGTTGACCACTTCTAGGTATTTTGGCTGTGATTCTGTTTCAACTAATTACTGCGATTTTGTTCACAATTAAGTAGCTACTCAAAGGACATCTGAAGCGACATCGTCAAGTGAATTTTTGTTCCACGCTTTAAAATTCAGAAATCTCATTGATTTCAGCACACTGGAGCACTGCAGAGCAGTCCTAAGGGAGAAAGAATGGCATCCATATTTTGGGCAGAAAGATGTGGGGCCAGATAGTCACTGCTGAGTTTTCTCCATCAAGTTCATGAGTCCTTTCAACATATTGCAGCTTTTTCTGCCTATCCAAGTGGCTCTAGAACCATCACAGATGTCCACTAGAATATTAATTATCACTAACTCAGTCATATATTAAAATGAGATACCTATGGGTATGCTCTAATCACAAGAAAATAGGTAACAAGTATATAATGATATTGAAATAATTGTATTAAAACACAGTACATATTTGCTTGTTAAATGTAATATAGTGTAAACTGAATAAAATAGTCAATTCACTAAGTAGCACCTATACCTTAAATCACCGATTTCAATCCTCCATGTATTTTCAGTGATTAGATAAAAAGCATGCAAATATGTCAGTTTAACCAAAAATAGTAATATAATTTTCAAGCAGTATTTAAAATAGTATTCCAAATTATCTTACATCATATGTGAGAGAGAAATGCAGTGCTTCTCTGGGGACTTTGTGAGGCAGACATACCAGAGAGGAAAGACCCAGATTCTACCTTAAAAAGGCAAAACACAATTAGAATTTATCCATGAACTATGCAGAAATATTATATAAATATTTGTTCTCTAATCATGTGGCATCAATTCTATTCAGTCATCTGGGCATCTACCTTAATACAAATGACTTGTTTTACTATGGGATATACCCACCATGGAAGTTTCATACCATACACATGGAACAGGGATACCAACCCTACAATGAATTCCAGTTTTATTTCTAGAACTCTCTTTTTTGCTGGAAACTGTGCAAATTCCCCTTTTGGAACCATTTAAACCCTAGGAATTCTGCTTAAGTATGGTAGGATTTTGTTTAATTAAGGAATGAGGGGAAAAAAAGCCAACTTTTTTTACGTAGGATAACGTTTTGTAGGATTGGTTCTGGCAACTCTGTCGCTGTGTGGTGTAGGGTGGAAGTGGTGTGGAGGGGCTATGGAGACATCTTTAAGCAGCTGATCCACATCAGTGGATCAACTGGAAGATATCCATATCTTTTAGTTGTTACTTCCACTCTTTTTCACTCTCCTTCTTCCCCAAGCACATCGCAGTAGACCTGCAAGCACAACTCCATATGGAGGAAGGTATCGAGGTCAAACCACTTCAATCTCGCCTTCAAAATGCTCATTTTGTGCCGTAACAATTGTGCTGCTTGAACAATTTGCAAGTTGGGGTTGAGGCAAAAGCGTTGCCATTTATTTCGTCAAAGGTGAGCGAATGTGATGGTCTGGAAAGGCAGGGCAACCTGGAGAACAGATCTAATTATAGCTGCAGCTTATTTCAGTAATCTTTCAGGAACGCTGGTGGGAACTGTCACTTCTAGCAGAATCTTGTTTCTTGCCCACAGTATCTAGAAACATCTTTGCTTACTGTAGCAAACAAAATTGTGTCCCTCTCGTAATCTCAAAACACCAAGGAGAGAGGACAACTGGCCTGTGTGTCCCATCCAGGGACTCCATGCAGTCTTTTCCCCATCAGGATATCTAATCAACTACGAGTCCCTTCTGTGACCTCTTCTGTAGACATGACAAGGTCTTGTCTGATTACTTAAAAATTTCGGATGGTTACAATAAAAATCTCAAACCTTTTAAAGTAAAAGAAATCTTGTTGTTGATCTCAATTCTCTGTATGACGAGGCAAAAATTAATATTACGTTGCTTAAACTGAAATAAAAACGATAAAATGGGTGGCAGGAAAATTAAATTCGAGTGTAAATGTTCTATAATTCCAGAGAGGCTCTTTTATTTCACCTGCTGTCTCCATTACAGCAATTTCCATTACAGAACCCCCCTTTTTTTTCCTCATGTCATGTGTAAAAATAAATGCTGTTTTGCCAAAGAATGAGAATAAATCAGAAGGGAGGAGTTTAGGTAGTAAATATTTGTGAAGTTTATGGGTCTTCTGGTGGCTTACTAGTTAAAATGTGTGTTGTTTCAGATTAAAATAGAATGTACGCTCTGTATTGGGAAAAGCTATTTAAGGAAAGCTTGTTTTGTCTCTGCTATTGAGAGTGTAGAAGTAGGTGAAGACTGATCAAGAATAATTGAGTATGAATATTTCATCCATGAAGGAGTTTTCAGTGTAAAAAATAAGACAACAGAGGGGAGAAATGGAGGAAAATAGCACTGGGACATTAGGAAAGGGGGAAAAAATCCCTTCCTTCCAATTTTTATTGTGGAAGGAGAAAGTGGAGCTGAAGCTATAGGTTAGGAAAATTTGCCCTTTAACATCTGCCCAGAGTCTGCTCATACCAACGGTTCTGCATTTTCCCATTTTCTAAATAGGTTTTTTTTTCCTACTAATCACTACCCAGGATAAAGAAAAATAGAGGCAAACATACAGCAGAGCTGAATGGTTTTTGTTTCTCTGCATATAACTTCAGCTCTCTTCTTGACATGACTTTTCCTTCCTTTTCCTCCTGGTCCACTGGATGGCTCTGTGATCACTCGCATGCTGTGCACAGTCATTTCTCTGTAGTGTGATCATTCACTTAATATCTTACCAAAACCTTTGCTTCTCAGTGTTGAAGGCAAATCCTGCTAATTTCAGCTGCAGAAATAATTAAGCAGACAACATTTCTGTACCAGGAGCAACAACACAGAGAAAAGCACAACTAAGGTGCTTTTGGAGGACCAACCCTTGGTCCCTCCTGGACAGCTGTTGTTTCACACAAGTGAAATTTCTTTGTGGAGCAGCACAAGGAGGTGAAAAAGGGGGTTAGTGGCTTTACAGAGTGCAGCATTATTCAGGATGGGTGTAGTTCATGCATACATCTGGGTTTATGGGTGAAAATGACTCTGCACCTCTTTTTGACTGGGGTTTTCTACGAGGATCTGAGCACCCCCAGTCCCAGCGAGCCAGAACTGGGTGTGTAATTTTGCTATTCCAGATACAAGCATCCTGCACGGTTTGAGAGGATGTTTCCCTCGTGTTAATGTCAGTATTTAAACAGTTTGCTTGGTAAGAGGGATTTGCAGACTTGGCCTCATGCCTGGTGTATATATATACATATAAATCTATGCAATGGATATACTGAGTGTCAGATGCACTGCAGTGTGATGATCCACGTTTTTGATAGGAAATGTTAATACCAGAGGAATGCCACTCCAGGCAGATTTGGGCCTGGCTGGGACAGGCATTGCTATGGTTTCTACACTCTCAATATCTGTGTTCTTGAGCTTTTCTCTGTGAAGAGAAATGAGGAAACAAACGGATGCAGCCTAATCCGCGCTCTGCAAAATGCATGTTGTATCTTAAAAAGATATCTAGAGGGGAAGTACATCTTAAAGGCCAATGGTGCTGCAGTCGATTAAAACTGAGGAAAGCAAGAGCTTTTTATAGCTGTCTTTTCCTATAAATCACCGACTTCCTCTCCTTGGGAGATTGCCAGCGTAAAATCCAAGAATTTCTTGGTGTTACTGAAACCGAAGGAGACCTAGTTGGTATTCCCAGAATTGTGCAGAAGAGAGCTGGGCAGTGTTTAATTTCTGCACCAAAGCAGAATAAGTCTCTAAAAAGAAATTATCGTGTACATTCGCAAATGAGTACAGCACTGTGTAGTGGCACTACTATAAATTGTATCACAGGGAACTAGTGCTTTAGTGCAGAGCCTTTAGAAAAAGGCTTATCACGTAAGAAATCCTTAATATCTGCCTGCTTTTGTTTCTCTGAGAAACCTGAGCTGTGCCTGCAGTGTGTTAGCAAGGTCAGAGAGCTCGTGGACAGCACCACGATCATCTGCATTACTGAACTGTAAGACGAGGCTTTTGGCTTGGTTTTGAATCCCTCTGGTCCATTCTGGAACAAAGATCAGGAACAGGCCAGGGAATGCGTTGCTCCAGGGACTGCTCCCTAAAAGCTGAGTGGCCGGGATGCTCCCGAGTTTGCTTTCTTCCAGCACTGGTTCCAGAGGCTTTGCCTCGAGCGCTGCCACATCAGTGGGCTGATGTGAGGGAGTTTTTGCAAACTGTGCCTTCCTCTGCTTTTAGTTCTGCTCTGAATGTTTTCCCCCTATGAAACCTTTTACCTGTGAGACTGAGGAGAAGTGAATTTGTAGAGTTCGTCTACTGTGAAAGTGCAGGAAGGTGGATTAGTGTAACCGTGCAGCTGCCGTGCAGTAGATGCATTATTTAATAATTTAATGCAGCCAAGCAGTCTATTTATAACTTTTTCAGTAGTGTTCAGTAGTTTTGCCTAATTGCTAAACAGCCTGAAAACAGTTCCAAGGTCTTAAATGATAGAACTTCTTCTAATTAGTGAGCTGACATTCTCTCCTTGTCTCAGCAAAACTCACTTCATGACTCTGCTAGGTTCTTTAGCACCATAGGGTGCTGCAAAAAAGATTTCCTAGAAATCAGCAATGCTTTGGAAGCTGCTTTTGAAAACAACAAAAAAAAGCAACCCATGCAGAAATTCATGTTAGAGCAGTATGTAAACTCCTGCCTGCATGAATGGAATGATTTGAATACTTTGGATCCATTTTTTCCTTATTGGAGTTAAGGGCATTTAGTTCAGGTTATTAAATAGCATAATTCATCACCTGGTAGTTGTTGGAGAAGTAAAAGATTTTTCTAGTTCTAGAAAATCACCAAAATGATGATCATCATCTCTCTTCAAGTATTTTGTTGAAGCAAAGGTTCATGAAGGAGATGAGCAGTAAGAAGAGTAAGCCTGATATGATGAGAAAAGTGATGAAATAATTTCTTATCTGGGACTAAAGACATGATCACACCAAAATTAGAAATACGAAATTACGGTTTTCTTCCTAAGTTTAATTTCCTCTTGTTTCATTAACATGTTAATAACTTAATATTTGTTAAATATTAGTTTGGAACCGATGCCCCTGCAGTGGGAATCTAAACTGGAAGAAATCTTCGCTTAATTAATATATTGGTAATAACTTTGTAAACTGTTAAACAACACAAGATTATTATAGATGGATTATAGATGATAACACCACAAAATTATGGAGCAACATTAATAAGAAAGAAATGAGGACAACATTGTGCCTATGTACCATAACTGACAATTACAGTAAATACAATTTTTCTTGTTAGCTAAGAAATTTTTTTAAAGGGGCATGTAGGTACATGGAGTAATGAGCTACTTGTATTAGTTAATTTTAGAGGTGGTTGCATACAGCTATACCTACAATTTTTACATATGTGTCGGTCTGTTCTTATACAGACACACATCTCTTAACTGTTTATGTAGCAAACCCACACACCCAGCTGACAAATATGTGTTTGTCTGTGATTGTTTTCCTCTCTCTTTCCTCTGCAATCATTCTATTTGTGTCAACAGTAGCAGTGCTTAGAAAGGAACAATCTGATTTTGCCTTAGAGACATAATCCTGTTTCATATATTGCTGTTTTAAATGCTCTTCTCCATAAAAATCCAGATCTCCGTTTCTGTCTTCTAATATAATATATATTAGAGTATATTTTTCACATTTATACCTCTGCTTCTTTCCCTCTACATGAACTCAACTGGTCAAGGTCACAAGACAATGAAAGATGGGCAGAATAAAGAATTTTGAATATTTTTACCTAAGAGAATATTAAAAAGAAAACCTAGGAAAAGTTAATTTGGCAAGACACTTATACTGAATATCTTTCTTACAATGGGTGGATTATAGCAGTCTTAAAAGACTTTAAAATTTCTTCATCTGAGATGATCTGAATTCCTCATTTGCTTTAAATTAGCTCTAGGTATTGAGGCTTTATTTATGTTAAACAATATGGGAGATATGGGGGGGAAAGCCCAAACTCCTAATTCCAGACTTTTAAAACAAGCATTTGTTGAGAAGTTCAGATCTATCTTCTCATAGCTCCAAGGGGTACGTGAGTGAGGAAGAGAAACCTGAAGAGAGAGGGAGGTCAGAGATTTCTATATCAAACAAGGGAAGAAATTGTATTAAAGTTTTAACTTCAAAAAGCTTTCCAGGGCAGCAAGTCAGGCTTTGTAGTGGAGGGAAAAAGGACAAGCAAGAGAGGTAGAAGAGAAGGGAAGGTTGATAGTCACAGCTTCCCTCAGAGGCCATGGAGCTTCTGTGGCTGAGCCATTGCACAGAAGTATTCTTCCTAACAGATAGAAGAGATTTCTAGCTCAGTCGTCAGAAGTTAAGGCTTGACACTGAGCAGCTCTTGGTTTTCATTTGAGGCTCATGTAATATTTATAAGGGAACTTTGGTGTCTTCATTTTCCCGGAGTAAGAAAGAAGATGATGAGGGCTCAAGTCTACTCCTGTAACCTTAATATCTGTAGTAAGCCTGAGTGCAGCTTTGTGAAGAATGTCTGCAGAGTGCACTGGCACTGATTGCTGTGCAGGTGTAAGAAAAGATTAAATAATGACCCATGCTTGGGATGTACCTCTTTTTCTTGTCCACGTTGAATTTTCTTGACAACAACAGTCTGTGGGTTCACGCTGACATTTGAATAATACCGTCGAGGTTTGAGAACTTGTGCTGGCTCCTTGAACTAACCACTGTGCAGAAAGTAATTATATAGAATTTAATGACAACTTGTAACTCTGTTAACTTGAAAATATTGGCAGGCTCTTATGATTATTTTCATATCTTTGTGTCTGAGCCCTGCAGGACTAAGCAATTAAGGAAGCTGTAGTAACACTGACTTTTTGTCTTGTCTGACCTGCATGTTCTCTCTTTTTTTTAATTTTTTTTTTTTAAGAAAGATATTTCATTTTAGCTATAGTGTCTAAAAATATTTATATCAGCTCTGGAAGTCAGGATGAAGTCAGTTCCCTTTCTAGCATTATTCTTATGTCTTATCTCTACCATTGCTCTACCTCTTTCTTGGCTCTTTCCCTCCCCATGGACAAAGTGCCTAAATGAGACATTTTACACTAAAATGTCTTAGTTTTTCAAGAGGTTGGATGCATATTTGTGGTGCTTGTCCAGTGCAGTTCAGGTGAGTGGTAGGAAATACCTAAGAGCAAGCTTTAAGCCAGAAATGGAATTGAGGATCCAGGAGAGCTTTGGTCTGTTGTCTAAAAGAGTACAAAAAATACATGGGAAAAGGTGTGATGGTGTCCATAGGGGAAGGAACAATCAGATCTTTGTCCAGTGCATGAAAATCATGCCTGTGCCTTGCAGCCTTTAGCCACAGCATTGCTGTAGGGTGGGAACAAGTTGAGCCAGCAGCACCTGCACTCAGTTAAGTAGAATCAGAAGGGAGTGTTTCAGCCTTGGAGCTGGGAAGGGGTGTGTGAATCAAAACACTGAGTTTGCAAAAAGTCCTGGGAATTCCAATGAACTGAATGATAACAGCAGGTGCTGTTCACCAAAGAACCCCAATAAAGGGAAATGCAGAGAGAGCTCTGTGGGGAATCCCAAAACCGAATCATGGGGTGAGTGCAGCCTCGTTTCTTCAGCACCCGTATTTGCTATGCTGCAGTAACTCCACGCAGGTGATTTATTTAAAATAAGTGCAAACTGTTAAAATGCATGTTTTCATTCAGGACCAGCGTGAACTGTCAGCACAACCAAATCACCGAAATTCAGAGTTTTTTGTGTGGATGGTGAAGCAGCAGCAAGGAAAATGTGGTCCATTGGCAAGGCAGCAGCAACTGTTAATTAATTTGGGAAACAAAAGAGGAAAAAAAAAATCTCTTAAGCAGCTTGGACTTTGGCTAAAATAGTACAGCAAGATTAAAATCAGTAATTGCCAGGGGTGTTAATTAGAACTGGGACCACACATATAAAATGTGACTCACAGAATATATTGAGGAAGTCATGTCTGAGTCAGGTTACAGAGAATAATGATTTTGCCGTAGCTTATCTTCTTGTATTAAATAATTTTTTTTCCCCTATGCAGTGTATGAAGTCTTCAGGGAACAGGGTTTATTAGAACTTAAGTGATAGCCAATACATTTGCCTGCAGCCTCTCAAATTTTGAGCTCCCATATGTCAGCTCTGAAGCTGCAAATTCAGCCACAGCATTAAGGGTCTTGGAGCCCTAAGGCACTGATCTGGTGTGAATGGAAATTCCTTCATTTTCTTCACCTTATTTTAAAATTTCTGACAAATCAAATGGCATTATAAAGACGTTTAGAAGGTTTAGCTCAGCTTCATAAATCCTTTGGTGGATCATAAATATTTAAAGTTGATTATTTAAAAGAAGGGAGATAAAGGAGGATATTTACCTGTGAGCTAATTTAAATAAAAATATTAATGTGTCTCTGCATAGGATTCCCTTTCTTTAAAATCTCATCTATCAACTGTGATCTTACAAAAATAAGTTTGTTCTACTGGAAACTTGGAGAAAGACATAGATATAAACCTGAGAATCTTAATAGATTATCAGTTCTACATAAAACCTTTTATAGACTCCAGTCACATAGATTTTACTGCTTATAAATGTTTGTACAGAAAGTTAATTTATGGTAATCGTCCCTAGAGAGTAATATTGGATTACAAAACTGTTGCAAGTTGTCATTCAACTTCTTTTTCACTCAAAGACTTTTTGGGTTTATGATTCTTTGGAGTTCTTTAAAGAAATCTTCCCTTGCTAAGCATCTTCATACTGGAGGGATAGATACAGTCTCGGAAGAATTTGTAGCAGAAAGTTAGAGACTTGGTTTGCTAGGAAGGCTTTCTGCCTAAATAGTAACTCTTTCTCAAAGGCAGTTTCAATGCTTTCCCCCCCCCCTGCACAGCAGGACAAGTTATCAGCCTTTCTCTGGTATGTGAGAGGAGAGAGATGACCCTAACAATTTTCAGGAATTTTTTCCCTAGCCTTTTCAGGAGTTGATGGGACTTGGAAGGTCTTTTGGGCTAAGGAAGGTTAGTTGCAGCTTTGCTGCTCTGATTGCAGAAACATTAAAGAAACTTCCACTGAAAATATTTTTAAAGGTATATTTTTTTTTCTCCCTCTGCTATTCTTGGGCAAGCCTGGGTTACATTAAAAAGTTTAATTTCTTTAACTGTTGGTAACATACAGGAAGGTAAGATTGATAAGTTAGTGCAGCTTCATCTAGTGGAGCTGGGTTGAGGGATGGGTTGTGGGCCAGGAGGAAAGCAGCCTGCTCTCCCACCCCAACACTAGCTGGTCTCTTCATGTGCAAAGAGAGTTTCTGTCCCATGGAATTCCTCTGGGTGTTTGGCTGCTTCTCATGGATATGTGTATCCTTAGTGGGAGAGACTGCAGTGAGCCTGGAGCTCCACACTGCTTCTGATCCTGAAGTGATCAGAATTGAATGACTCTCTGATTCCAAAGGTAAAAGCATCTACCTATTTTTTTTTTTTTCCAAGCAAATAGATGAAATAGCTCACAGGTCCCTCAAAGACAAACCACTCCAGGACGTGGCTGATGCACTGATCTCAGTGGGGGGCATGAACCTTTGTAATTACATTTAACAGAGCTTCCTATTTGTGCTGGATAGCTTAATCACCCCAGTCAGAGTTTGTCCATCTTGTGCCAGAGATGTGAAGGAACAAGGTTCTGCTAACAAAGAAAAGAGATTCCTATTAAGTGCCAACATTAAATCAAGTTCCTATTCTTCCTCTTGGCAGAGCAGGGCCAGGCAGAAGGCAGAACCATATGTGCTTCTCTTAAGTGCTGATTTGCTGAAGTGTTGTCAGCCAGATTTAAGTGTCCTCCTTTAACTGTTAATAACTGTGTTCTGGGACACTGAGTCACGGTCCAGAAAACCACTCTGCTTATTTCTAATATTTAAAAAGGTGGTTTGGTGCTAGAATAAAAAAAAAAAAAGAGTGGTTTTTATCGTTTAAGTGTATTTTGTTTATATAGTTGCTGACACGTATGAAACTATATAATACACAAATTTATCTATAGTACATGAGAATGGGAAACTGTTTTGTGCACAATAGGAATTAGAGGTTCTGTAGAATAGAAGTGCCAAATAAAATGCTTCTCATTTCTGGAAGCTTTGACAGGATCTCAAGCAGCCCTTGCACTGCCCAGCCCTCTTCCCAGATGCCCAGTCCCCTGAGCACAAGCAGCACTTCAAATGCACATGAATTCTGGCCAGCTTCAAAGTCTGGATTCAGGTAATACATGGAAAAAGTGCTTTTGGCCTTCACTATCCACCCAGAGGAACATGCCAGCCACTCCTGCTTTACCAAGCTCAGTCTCAGTTTATTGGGATTAGTCACATCCTGGTAAACAGCCAGAGAAGCAGATATTTGTGAGGGACTAAATATCAATAAGAGTAGTCCAGAAAATAAATCTATTTGCTGATTTTCCAAACACTACTGAGGGAAGAAATAATTTTGAACTTAAAGAAAAAGCAAGCATAGAACAAGAGGCTGCAAGAAGGGATCAAAACAACAAAAGCATGGTAGTGGTAATGGCCAATACATGGAAGGTACATGGAGAGCAGCATTGCAACACAAAATCAGGGTCTCCTTCTTCAGACTTGCTTCCTTTTAAAAGACAGGTATGAAATTTGGAGTACAGAACCATGAATTCCTTCTCAAAATCGAAGTACAAACTGTTCTGCACATCTGTGAGTGCAGATGGTCACTGTTCTTAATAATTTAGCACAAGGACTAATACACTTGCTTTGACTGAGGTAAAAATTGTGGATGTAAGTTGTATTATCCATCCAGCCATCCTGGGTACACGCTCAGCAAAACAGCAGCACCATGACTGTTTTCACAACAGCAGGAACCAACACATATTAACTACATTAAACCCAATTTATAAAAATGAAATATAGCAGGAGAGAAGCTAAACCTGAAATTGCTTTGCTGTTAGTAGGAAATGACACCTTTCCCCACACACTGTTGCCAAGATTTTGGGTCAATTGTTTGTGTTTTGGCTTTGTATAATGTGTCAGCACATAATTTCAAAAAGAAGTTGAAAACGTAGTACAGCCTTTTATTATGTTTATTGCATTTTTGGTTTATTTTCATACCCTGCTTTCTTGCTTAAAATAACAAAGGTAAAATATCTGTCAGATGGGGAAAACCCCAGGATACCACACTACTGGTGCCTGCAGTTATCTGGGAGAAACAAGCATGGGAAGATAGTGCTTGATAACTTGTAATAAAATAGACAGAAATATAATTAAAAGAAATCTTGGAGGAGGAAATAGTCTCAGACCAAATGATAAATGAAAAACTGTATTAATACCTAGGGTAGGATCTGTGACTTAAGTTATATAACTTATTTCTTGATCTGGCCTCTTTTCCAAAGTATGAAAGTTAAAGAACTGGACTATATTTTTTTCTTATGTGTTTCTGGAAGCACAGTGAGCCCCAAGCTCTTTAGTAGCAGCAGCAAATTGCAGCATCATGCTCTTTCAGTGTTTATAGACTTGGGTGTTGTGGTATGCTGAGAAATGCAATAGTCAATAATACAATAAATTTCTGTCTTTTATTCCTCACCAAGTGGTGAAAAAAAATAAAAAAATAAAAAAATGGAATGATGATGATGATCATAGCACTAAGTCACTAAAATGCAATTTTTCAGACAGCTTTCTTTTTTTTGCCACTACATAACTTTAGAATAGATTTACAGAAAATTGAGGAAAAACATGAACTTGCATTGAATTGAATGTTCCTTGGGAGTCTCATCCTAATGCAGAAACTTCCTCCCCTTTTTACAGTGGTTGTAGCTCGTTTTCCTTGTGTGCTGTATCTTTGTTTTGCCATGAATTAGAAATAGCACCAGCACAGTCAAGAACGCTGTGCTGGTGTAAAGTTGGAAAGCAACTGGAAACCAGGATCTATCCAGGCTGCAAGAAGCTCTTATCTCTTCAAATAATCCTTACACCCTGTGATTTTCACAACATACCAGCAGCATTTTCCTGTCTCTTTTTCTAAGTGAAAGGGTAGTTTTTATTATAACTTAGATGCATTTTCACATCAGTGCTGTCTCTAGAAGAAGCTGTATTTTGGACTCGTTGAGCAACGTGTGCTTAAACTTACGGGTAAATATTTATTTTGGCCTGAATGGTTTCAGCAAATCTATCACTTAACTGGCTTCTTTTGAAACTCCTACACATTTCAGAGCCCGGCAACAATATTGCTCTGTCAGCAAGGGGAGCACAGCTCTCTATGTAGATAAGGAGTGAAACATCCCTTTACTGCCCCTGTAACCACAAATTCACCTTTATTTACCTTTGGAAACAAATCATCTGCTTTATAAAATGCTGGTTTAATTATTTTCTGTGAATAGAGTCCAAAATTTCTCTGAAACAACTCTGTGCCAGTGCAAGTTTGTAGTATTTTAATTTGAATTGCTAAAATTGATATTTAAAATGGGTCTTTATTATGATTCTACTCTACTGTTGGAGGCAGAGGAAAAAAGCAACGGAGAAATTTCAGCATCAGGAATTGAAAGCTAAATAGCAAATACAGCTATTATTCAGAGCGTAACTGAAGGTTTTTTTGGCAAAAATATAATTAAGATTAAATTGTAAATGCTGATGGGGAGCCAGAGAGATATTTGGGCATATGTGTGGATGATATATATGTCTAAAATCAAACTGTTCCTTGCTAGGTGCAACCAGTCCAGACTGGTTGTGAACTTTGCTGTGGCAGAGACTCTGTTTTTATCTGAAGTAACTAGTGTGGTGGGTTTTTTGTTTTATTTTGGGGTTTGTTTTTGTTTGGGTTAGGTTTTTTTCCCATTTTAGCAAAAGGGAAGTTACTGATTTGTTTTTATGAAGATATTTTGCTTTTAGTATAATCACTGCATGGAAGGCAAAGATATCTCTCTCTCTCTCTCTCTCTCTATATATATATATATATATATATGCTACACACTTTAGATAGTTTGTGTTGTTTTCTAACAGATTGTATTATAACAAAAGTAACTTCACATCTCCCAGGAATCTCTTTGAAAGCTTCAAGAGTAGGAAGGTGGTAAGTGAAGGCTTTCCAAGAGCTTGTGTGCACATTCTCTCTTCAGGCTCTTGACTGTGCCTGTAGCCAAGGTGTTCTTGAAGTTGATTCAGTCGGTCCAGCCTCACTTTCCCTTTGTAACCTCGATCCTTTATGTGCAGACATATTTCTGAGCTGTGTTCACCCCATTTAGCAAACCCTTACAGACAAGTAAAGAGTAAAAGAAGTGTAAGGGAAATGTACTCTGAAGACTGGAAAAGCAGTTAGGAGGGTTGTAGCAAAAGTTCCTTGCTGCCCAGGAGGTTTACAGTGTTTGTCACAATATTAAGATCAAAGCTGGATCGATGGGGATAAAGTACAGCACGGTGTTATTTCCTTTTAATTAATGGAGGGAGGGGATTCTGTCTGTCTGCTCTGCCCTGGTGAGACCCCCAGAACTGCATCCAGCTCTGGGGTCCCCAGCACAGGAAGGACACTGACCTGTTGGAGCAAGTCCAGATGAGACCACCCCGTTGACCAGAGGGATGCAGCACCTCTCCTGAGAGAACAGGCTGAGAGAATTGGGTTTGTTCAGCCCGGAGAAGAAATGGCTTCAGGGTGACCTAATTGCAGCCTTCCAGCACTTGAAGGGAGCCTGCAAGAAAGATGGAGAGGGACTATTTACAAGGGTCTGTAGTGATGGGAAAAGGGGGAATGGCTTCACACTGACAGAGGGTAGGTTTGGGTCAGATACCAGGAAAAAATTCTTTGTTGTGATGGTGGCGAGGCACAGGAACGGGTTGTCCAGAGAAGCTGTGGCTGCCTCATCCCTCAAGTGCTGGAGGCCAGGTTGGATGGAGTAACCTGGGCTAGCAGGAGGTGTCCCAGCCTATGGGACATTGGAATGAGACAGTCTTTAAAGGTCCCTTCCAACCCAAAACACTTTGTGATTCTATGATCAGTTGGGGGATACTGAAACTAAGGAAAAAAAACCTCCTGCAGTCTTTCTCCAAAAGACTACTTTGGGGCTACTTCTGAGGATATATGTACTGTGACATCCAAACCCCTTTGGAACTACAGATTTTTGTTTGCACATTTCCAGTGATATGTAAGGTTGGTGTAAATACAGGAAATTAATACACAGTATGTGCTTAGCTTTATTTGAACTGCTATGAGGTATGAATGAAAAGTATCAGCCTTTTCAACCTGGCAAAACATGGAGGTGAAGTGTGTAAACTGTGGGGGTTTTTACTGTGAAACATGGAAGCTATTCTTTTACACAATTATACTTAAATTAAACTTCTTTTCCTAGATCCCTTTCATACTGACTAATGAGCTTGTATTTACTCTGAGCTTCAGAAAGCTTTAACACAAAAGGTTAAACAGTTTCACTGTGCACTTTGCCTGTCTGAATTTTGCATTCAACTCAGCTGAAATCTTCATGTTAAGGAGGTTAGTTTTTTCGAGCCTTAAAACTTGAAATAAGAGAAATGCAACTCTGTGGGAAATGCACAGCTGCTAGAGAGCAGCAGGCAGTAAGATTATTTGGCACCCCCTTTGTCAAAAGAACATTTAGTCCATCCACATCAGCAAGTGGTAGGGGCCCACAGAGGTCTGGTAGAGGGGAATGGGTGGCCTTGAGAATGTTACTTCCATGTTAAATACGCTGGAAGGAAGATTATCCTCTAGCATCTGTGGATGAGTCCTGTCAAGTGAGCAAAGTGCTGTAGTCTGGCTCTTGGATTTTGCCTCTGTGCTCAGCTTTACCCCCAAAGATTTCCCTTGACGTGCTTCCCAAGATGTGGTAAAACAAAAACACGGCAGTGTTCAGTCAGGGGTGTCTCTCTAAAAAACTAAACAACAGCCTTTCCTCTGTTAATGTTGTGTGGCAAAGACCTGGATTCTGTCCGTTATCTCCTCGTGCTATTTTCATTTTTCCAGAACTAGTGCAGTGGGAATTCTACCTGCAGCAGGACACCTGTGTTGGGAAGGACAGTGCACCTTTCATTGCATGGTTCGCTCTGTCATCTCTCTAACAGAGCAGGCGTGGTTTTACCAGACTGACTGCACTGCTCTGCTCTGGGAAAACTGTCTCTAGGGGAACAGAGGAGTCTTCTGAAATCAAATGAAGCCTTGGAAACCTTTAGGCAGCCCGCCCTGGTTTGTGGGATCATGCCTGGTACCTTTGTGCAGGCTGGGAGGGAGCCTTTCTCCTTCCCTCGTTTCTCCTTGGCTCAAACGCGAGTTTGTTCTGATGAGGACAAATTGCTCAGGTGCTGTTTCTGGGACCCTTCTAGTAAAGATGGTGTTGAAGATGATTGCAGGAGAACCTGGTGATTTTAATATCATTACTGCACGTTGGAGGAGACTGACATTTAGCTAAAATCAAAATATGGGAACAACGCAAAGGAAGAGTTAGTACTGATTTTTGTATGTAAGGGGTCTTTGTTGTGTAGGTTGATTTGGTTTATAAATTATAGTCTTACAGGTGTTTGTTTTCTTGCTCACTCTTTTGCTTCCACCTTCACTGCCTCTAAATTATCCCTGCCAAGTACTGGTGACCACTTAAAATCCTTTCTAGATCTCACAGAGAATCCTGAATGTGTTCAAGAAGGGCACCTTAAGCTTTTAATTTCATTCTATCAAATCTTTACTTGATAGAATTCAGAGGGAGATATCAGCACTGCATTTGGCTTTTAATAGTTGAATTTTTGCTGATGAAAATGAGATGGTTTCTAGTGCTGGTCTAGCTATTTTCACCTCATCTGATATCGATATCAGCAGCAAATAATTCTCGTGAGGGCCTTCCCTGATAATGTCTTTTTTAAAAGACATTGATGTAACGGTAAGATTGGGTAAAGTTAATAGTTCTATGTACCAGAGAGATTCTATCACCTGTTACCATGATGATTCTCCTGGATGCTGCATTGTAATTATACAAATGAATAGAAGCTGCCTGTCTTGGTTGGGTTTTTAATCAATTGGATGGACAGGTTGTTAATCAAGCTAGAAGAGCATTAAAAGCCCTGTGTGGGAGTATTTCTTGTACTGTTCTTGTTTTTTCTCTTTTATTGATGTTTCTTTTTATTAATTTTTTTCTGAAGACTAAAGGATAAAAAACCAGACCAATAGAAGCAGAATCTTCTCACTTTCACTGTTTCCCAACAAATCAAGTAAAGAAAAAAGGAAGAAAGGTCTGCATTAAAAAAAAAAAAAAAGAGAAAAAGCATATGTATGATTCGTGATTTAATAAATTTTCCAAAGAATTCAATTACAAAGAACAGAATATGGAGAGGAATAATTTTTGTTTGCTTTCTGAAGGCACATGTGCAGCAAAAAAATGCAGATGCAGACTGGCTAAAAGTGTATAGAAGTCTGGTCACAAAACCTCAATTCCTTTGTAAGTCTATCTTAGTGCAAATTAATTATGTAAATAATAAAGGTGACTACATCAAGTTCATTGCAATTAAAGCACACTCCTTTAATCAAACACCTTGGTAAATTGGAATGTCAAACATCTGTCTTGATTTTAGTGATGTAATAAGTATTTCTTTGAAGGCATGAGAGGTGGTTTCTGTACACCAGTGACATGGCATTCTGCTGGAATATGCAAGACCACTACTGTGTTGTCAGTTTGGAGGTAAATTTGGTTATTTATGCCAGTTGAACAGCTCCAAAGGGAAAGCTTCTCAGAAAAACCATTTGATATTAAAAGAACAAAAAAGTAAATTAAAAATCCGTTTATAAGGCTGTTTTCCCTGGGCCTTTTCCTTAATTATACAAGAAAATGTTCCACAGTCTGGAATAATTTGCCATTCCTCTTACCTTAGGGAATATCTCCTTGCCTCAGATCCTGAGACCAGGCCTTCAGAAGGCCCCTTAGTGGCTTCTCTCTAGTACGAGAATTCTCCTTTCTCAACAGCCTTCATCCTCATTTTGCCAATTCCTTTCCCAGCGTAATCATTTGTAAAATTATTCCCCAAGGAGCATACCTAGTTCTGTTCCCTGGATGTTTCAACCACTATTAATTTATCCCCAGCACACCGTAGGTGCTCCCACCTCTTCCAGAGGTGCCGACGGCACTCCCGTCTTCCGCTTGTCCTTTTCCCTCGCTGTCTCTTCCCCCGTAAGAACCTTTGACCTGTTCTGAGGGTGGATGTTGTGGTCCAAACTAGAGCTGGTTTTTAAGTGCTTTAAGGTCCTCTGTGAAGAATGGGAAATGTGAAAACCCACTGCTGGGGGAGCAGAAGTCAAACTAAACACCACCTTCCCGCCAGCAGAGCATCTCGTGACCCGCCAGAGCTGAAACGTTAATGTCTAAGTGGATTTTTAATAGAACTAGGTCTCCCAGATTCCAATTCTGATGTCAGAGGTTGCCAGCAATATCAATAAAACGCCAGCAGTGTGGCCTTTATTCCCCCACTGCAGCGCTGGCGTGTGACAAAAATAAGTATGGTAATTTAATGGCTTCTTTTTTTCTCCCCAAAACATAGCTGCATTAATCTGAAAGACAGCTGATTTTTTTTTTTCAAGGTCAAAAGTGCCTGGCTACGAATTGATGAGCCATTATGCACGTCTGTGGTTTTTTTTTTGATGGTTCTGTCTTAATAATATGCGTGCAGAACAGGCCATAAAAATTCCATTTAAGGGTATTAAAACATACCGGGACGTTTAATCAGGTTAGAATTCCTGTCAGCTGGCTGTGTTGTTCAGTCCATCATTAGCAAAGATAAAGACAAATGGCTGTTCCATCATTTCAGATTTCACTGGGATGACCTTTTTGTTTTGGGCATTTAGCTAATGGTGGAAATACAGGGCCCAGCTGTGGGTAGGCTGCTGGTGAGCAGAGTATTCCCCTCTCCCTGCTGCCAGCAAATCAATACAGAAAGGCAGAAGAACAGCAAATATCTCCAGTGTGTCGCTAACAAAGCTTCTGCAACAGGAATAATATGCATTTTGCAGCAAAATTGTATTAAAGTGTAGATTGCATCATCAACTTCCACGGTTACTCTTCAAGGAATAATTTTGCTGGGGGTGTGATGCACGTGGCTGCTCTTACCCTTAAAATCAATGTGCATTAGAAAATATCACAGTTTCAAATAGATATTTTGAGGTACTTAGAATTTTGCTGGGTAACAAAGGTGGTGATATTTCTACCAAGATTAGACTCTGCATAAAACCTGTAAGATAACAGTGTTTGCAAATTCCCATTGCACAGACTCCAAGTTAATTTGTCCCTTTTTACATTGAATTTGAAGTAGCTGCAAAAGTAAATGAGTTTGGGAATGAAAAAAAAGCTGGAATTTGGAATTGGACTGCATTGTTTTTACACATAGTTAATGCTTTTAAGAACAAATATTTTCTTAATACAGAGCATTCTGATTTTGAACAGTTTAGCCTTTTTTTTTTTTTGGCAACTGCTTCAGAATAGACAACAAAGTTTGCTTTTATACTGGAAAAGTCTTGATACAGTCCTCAATTCCATTTTTTAAGTAAAACTTTGTTAAATTCTGCCATTTGTGTCACTGTGATAGTCTTGCTACTTACATGGGTTCACTTTAAGTGCAAAATATTCAGCTTAATGAGCAAAATATGTTTTAAATAATGTTTAATTTATTTCAGTCTTCCTAAGAATCTATGATACTGTCAGATATTTTGTGCTTTTGTGTCATACATGTTTAAAACCTCCACAAATGTGCAGTTTCTCGTTTTTTCATTATTTTTACCTGGAAAAGTCAGATTCTTTCATTCCTTCTTCCCTCTGTTCTGGCGATGCCTGATAGAAACTTCCAAGTTGGGCATTACTACACAATTCAGGTATTATTAGTTGTTTTTATTTTTTTTTTCCTGTCTCTGAAGAGAAGTGACCTGGCCCATTTGCTTACTTGAGGTAAGCTCAATGTCACCTTGCCTCGGAAATGTTGCCGAGGTGAGCGGGATTTGTCCTCCCTGTTGGCAGAGGTTGGCTGGCCAAAGGGTGAATAATGCTCCTGCCTGCCAAGGCAGGCACTGCTCCTGCCCCAGCCACTGCATTTCTCTTTGGAAACCACAGCCAGCTTGGCTCCTGGTGAAGAATTTGACCGAGGTGATTCTCAAATGCTGGCTTTTGGATGATGAAAGCCTGTTTAGTTGGCTGTTCCCCTGGCTGAGCTGGAGAGAGGGAGGAAGGGAGAAGCGCAAAGCCCTCGGTGCTCTCAAGGTGAAACACATCTATTTGCTCCTTTCCTGAATAATTAGATAATTGCAGCAGTGCTAAGGAAGCAGAAAGAAAAGCAAAGATCCAACTTGAAAGATTCTTCTCCTTCCAGTTCAAGTTCTGTTCATCACTGCTTATCCTCGTGTTAAAATTGTGGGCAGAATTGTTCTTCAAAAGGTTGAGAAGGATAATAAGGTGTTAAATGGGATACAGGCAGTTAAGTTCAGTGACTAAATGGTGGCTTAAATCATGGGACTGTGCAAGGTTAGCTGTAGCCATTCTTCAGCTATTTCCTATGAGCAAAAGGCACCTAGGAAAGCCTATGAAAAATGAGAGGTTGTATAGCTTTGGGTTCAGTATCTTTAGGGTGACATACCCTTATAGTATTTCTTAGTATATAGTATAAGAGAGAGAAAGAAAACTCAGGAGATTGTAAAAGGCTTTTTATTAAAGTGGTACAGCTCCAGATAATTGTCTTTTTCCTGATTATAATAAAAGGTAAAGCTATTTGGCCAGTAAAGTCCTGGCAAAGCAAGCATTTGGGCAAAACTGTTTTACTTCTGCATATTGGATGAGCTAATTGCATGATCTGATGCCTTACAGGGGAACAAGTGTCTTGAGAGATTCCTTATTAAATATCAGGAGGTGTTTTTGCATAGCTTTATAGAAAATCTTTCCAATAAAGTGGCCAATATAAGCAGCCTGTAGGCCTTCAAAATTGCAGCCTTATGACAGGAGGCCAGTGATACTGCTTTGGTGGGCTAATAACATTTTATTGGGTTTTTAACACACTTTACAAGCCAACCACTGACTGCTAGTAAGATATCACTCTTATTTTCACTTTAATTTTCAATAGTGACAGTTAATCTTTTAGAAGTTATATGATATAAAACCTAAGCACAGAATGAAATGTTTATCAATTCTCTCTCACCATGAGTTGCCCTTTTTTGCAGTGTGTGGCAAGCACTGTTAGAACCAAGTATGGAAATTTCCATACAGACCATGAGATAATGCCATGCCATCAGTATAACTAAGTAGTAGTAATGTCTTGAGAAGAGTAGCAATCTCTTTATATCACTTATTTTAAGCCCAGATTTTTTGTACATCCTAATATCTGTTCTTTCTGTTCAATTAGTACCTTAAGCAATATAGTATTAAAATGCTTTTTAAATAGGCAGGCTCAAGACCCCTGCATTCCTTCCCTGCTCTCTTGTCTGCAAATTAAGTGCTCAAACTCAGTGTTTAAACAGAGTTTCAGGTCTAGCTCATGGTTTCAGAGTGCCTGATGTACTAAAATCCCATTCAGAGCTCATTTTGCTCTCTCCCTTATTTGTAGTGACAGCAAAGCTGTGTCTGGATCTGGGTTGTGAGGATACTACATGTCATGTCACTTGTAGCTGACAAAACTCGCTAGTAACACTTGTGTGAAAGGAGCATCACAGCCCCTCAAAGAGCGAGCTGAGGGTGCTGCGTGAGGGAAAGCTGGGCAGTGAGGATGTGGGAAACGTCTCCTTTCATTTCTGCACTCACACATTGCAGAGAAAGCTGCCAAGAGCAGTGAGTTATATCCGTCCTCATGCCGAGTGCATGAGCAATAAGGGATCTCCTTGGGATCCTGCTCTCGTATGTTCACACCCTGAGATTTTCAGATGAGGGTACCTCAGCTGCTCTGTGTGAGCTGAGCAGCTCTTTCGGCTCTCAAAGGACTATTTCTCTGCATATTTTAGCTTTTTTTTCCTCCAAATCCTCAGCAGGAATTTTACTGCTGCTTGTTGGGTGCCAAAGGAGGCTGTGCCTCCTGCGCCGCTTCCTTCCCAAGAAAAATGTGCGGAGTTTTCCTGATTTCAATGTACACACCTTCAGAATCTGGATAGAGATTTATAATCCTGTGTTGTCATCCACCCCATTATGACAAAGTAGTTCTACCTATTTACAAGTATGTTTATTCCAGGCAAAGAGAACCTTGCTAAAAGAAAATCTGTCTGATAACACTTGAATTATGGCAACGGCCTGGCAGCATCTTGCATGGGTGGCAGCTTGCCAATTTATGGTACTAATGAATACATTTCTTGATAATTTTTAAATTTACAACTGCAGTGAGAAAAGCATATTTCTCATCTACGTGCGAAAAAACCCAAAACCCACACACCTTAAAAAATGCTCCAGAACCCCCACACTATCTGCTGACAGGTGAATAAAGGTGATAAAGCCAGTGACAAGGCTGCTTCTTGGAGAAAAAGACAGCTGTCACTTAATGTGATGTTCTCAGTCTTTTGCAGAAACAATTATAACATGCAAATTTTTGTTCTCTTATGCAACCTGTACCTTCGCTTCTACTGATGCAAACATATGCATTTAAAAGCATTTTATAGTTTCTAAAAATCAACTAGCTTGTGACTCCTTGGGTTGTGTAACCATAGAGTCCAAAATGTGTTCGCTTTTTTATAATATTTTCATTATTTATCAAAATATTTTAAGTTGCTTGAGTTAAGGCTTAACGTTTTGTTTTCAAGTAAAACATCTGAAGAGCTAAATTCAGTTTCAGAATATTTGGGGACAGTTTTTATTCCCTGAGTGTACTTGCTTGGCAAAAGGCAGGGTCCTACCCTCCATGTACACAATTTTTAATATATATTTACTTTATTTTAGCTATGTCATAAAATACACAGCCTGAGCAAACACTGCAGCACGCTCTGTTATACTCTGAACTTCTGGAATTTAAATGCTGATTAAACTGTGATGTGCTTTCCACATGATGCCAATTTGGAGGCTGTGAGTCTCTGATTCTAGCCCAGCCACCCTCTGGACTATGTGGGGTGCAGGGGATGGAGTCTCCTCTGCCTGGGAGATGAAGTGGGGAGAGTTTTGTAGCCCAATATTTGTTGCTCAACAAGAAAGTCCTGCTGTAGGAAAGGTGTGAGGAGGAAGGACTGGGGGGTAAAAAACATCTCTGAAAGGCAGGAATTTCCCCTGCAAAATGCAGATGCTCTCAGTTTTGGTCTGTGGGTTACTTGGAAGGAAGGACCAGTCCTGGATAGCCTGGGGTTTCTTTCAGCACATCCAAGATCTGCACCCTGAATCATATTTCCTTATGTGATATCAAGGTTTCAGATGTGTGAATCTCTCCACGTAATTGCTCTGAAAGCATGATATAAGCCCACCAGTTTCACATGCAACACAAGTCTCTATTTTTAGAAATTAATGAATAGATGTTTCTGAAATACCAAATTCCCAATAAAAACCTAGATCTTCCAATACAGCAGCTTGCCATCAAAAAAATCGGACATACATTGATTTCTATGATATTTCGTATTTTCAGCTCCATGAATTGTCAAGTATTAGAAAAACATACTGTATTCTGGATTCCTATAAGTCCTTGCAATCTGGTACTTGAAGCCATTGTATGAGACAAATAGCATCTGTTACTTAGAAAGATATGACAACGTTTTTGTGATCCTAAGTATCCATGAGGTGAGAGCTGACTGCAGAAAAGGAGATAATAGGGCAAAGCCAGTCAGCTGCAACTTCATGCTTACATGATTTTTGGGAGTCTCCTCTCTTTTACCTTTATTTATTCTTACCCATTACCCTTGCTTTTCACCTGGAGATAGTAATGTTCTGTCTAAAGTGTGCTCAAGGTGTGTCCCCCAAACATGACACCTTCCTGCCTTTGGGAAGCTGGGCAATCCCCAAAGATATCCTGAGCAGATGCCCCTGATTGCAAAGAGGCTGGAAAACTGCTGGAACTGGAATTTTTTGCAGCAAGTTAAGTGTGAACAGAGCTTGGATTCTTCAGCTGAGGTTCTAATCTATAATATGCAATTTCTCCCCTTGTTCAAATTTATGGATCTGACATATAAAATAGATTTGGATGTCCTGGAACAGATGAAAAAAAAAAAAAGGTAGATGAAACAGAAGGATATAATTTGAAAAAAAAAAAAAAAAAACAATTTTGGGGGGGTCTTAGAGAATATTAAATTGAAGGATTAATATTCTGTATGCATAATTATTATAAAATGTATGTCAAGCTGGATAACGTGCAATGAACAGTAATTGCAAGAAGAGGAAGAGAAAGAATACCAACCTAAGGACGTATAATAGAATTTAGCTCTTTCCCTTGCAAATTGTTAGTGAACACATCCTGTTTTCAATTATTCATTGTTCTGACTGTTTTCTAAAGATATACTTTTTTTTCAGGTTTCTCAGTAGAGGAATTGCTTCAAATATTCCGTATTTATAGTTTGATGTGTGAACTGTTTTTAATGTGCAGGGAGATAATGAACTACACTGAAATATATTTTCAAATACTTTAGTGAATATTTTTGTATGCAAAGTGGTTTGCTTGAGTGCACTTCTAATGTGACTACAAAATGCAGGAGAATGCTGTAAAAATGTATTTGTCAAAGGATATGGGAGAAAACACAGAAAACAAATAGTTTTTTGCTGTATTTGTGTATTTCAAAATCAAGTCTGGAACGCTGTTGCCTGCTATGTTACCACTTGAAACTTGTTTAAAATGGTGATTTCCAGACAGTGCAGCCTAAGTAACTTTGATAATGTTTCCTTACACTGTAATTTCCTCACAGCCCCTGCAGGAATCAAAACTGGATGACAGAATAAGCCATCGAAGGTTTACCTTCTTAGGGATTTTCTAACAGCGTGAGAGTGTCCTGGAAGTAGAGCCTGGAGTTTCCTCCCTCCAATCCAAACAAATGATGTGTGTTCAGGGTGTGCAGCTCAGTGTCCCCACATGTGTGTTTGCAGCTTTATGTGCACGTGTATCCAGTTATACCCATGCATAAGTTTTTGCTGTTTCATTAAATTGCCGGGTCATAAAATCCCATTTCTACTCTTGGTAAAGAACTGTAATCTCACGGCATTTCCAGTTTCTTCTAATAGTCTGACTTCTAAATCACTGGTTATTTACTGTAATAGAATTTTTCGGGATTTGTGAATTTTCCCAAGAGTCAGCAGATGTATTTACCAAAGAAAAACCCAGCAGAGTGTTAGATGCACTCTGCTCTAATGGCTGTGCTCTAAAATGCAATCCCTGGTGCTGGAAGTTCCTGAGGTGGGAACAACTGGAACCTGGAAGAGAGTCACGTGGAATTAGCATTTCATGCTCACGTGCTTCTTGCTCACTTTCCCAGAGTTTTGTTGCTGGCAGCTGTCAGAAACAGGAGCCCTGGTTGGAGGTACTCTTGGTGTGGCTCAGTCCAGCCACTTCGTGTTGGCTTTGGTTTATGTTTAAGGAACTGGTTACTTCTCCCGCGCATCATGTCACTTATTAATTGCCTTCTTTGTCATTAATATCTCTTTGCTGCACAAGAAAATCGTTGGAGGGTTATCAGCTCATTAAATGTGGGAAACTGAAGCACTTTGTAGCTGTTTTAGCTTTTCAAACATCCAATATCAAGAATGCTTGAGAAGTGATCCACTGGTGGGTGAGTGTTGTGTGCTAGCTGGCACCTGACAGCCCTGGTGGGCCCCCATGGGGAGGTGGCATTTTCTGCCATGGTGTCATAGGAAATGTTATGAAAGGACACAGGGCACATAATAGTAGGAAAACTATTTGCAAATGAGAGCTAGAAGCCTAGGATTATTTTAAATGGTGTATAAATAGCATCTTCTTGTAAGGAAACAGCGATGTTAAGGATGGGGTATTTTGTACAGCAATTGTCTTATAAAAACTATAAAAATTATAAAAACTATAAAAATCTGTTTGATACCTGTTTCTCTTTAACATTGCATTATAAACAGCATACAGAGTTTTTACCAAGGCAATCCATACTGACTTGTATGACATATTTTGGTAGCAGTTTGTTCTTCCCTGATGTTGTCCGGTTGAAACCACTGGAGGTTTTCACTGTTCCTCACCTTCTGTGGATTAATTCGTTTCTGGAGACTGACAGGAATAGAAGGATGAATATGCATTGCTATAAAGATAGTGTGAAATTTTCTATACATTATGAATATGTTTTCACAATAATGTGGTTGAGTCTTCAGAGCAGAAGGTTTTAACTCTAATCCATTTTCATTAGGACTCTGGAGAACTTAATAGCAGCTCACTGGGCTTTTAATAATCCAAAGTTTTGAAACATTGCTTTGAATGACAATTTAAAAGAGCAACAAATAACTCTGAACTTCTTATAATCACCTACGGAAGACATTTCCATGTTCTTCACTTATCCTCATGGAAGAGGTAAGGATTGATGTTCCCAAGTTTACAGGAAGTTGTGATTGGTATTAAAAGTGTTGCACAATGATCATCTGGTTAAAAGCAAATAAAAGCATAGTGGGTGTTACCAAGGGTGGAATAAGCAGATGATGCTCAAAGGCTAAGGTGAATTAAGCATATGAGGAGCTTTTATTAGTAGTCTAGTCAATGCCTGCATGGTCACAGCTTTTCTTACAGCCATGGACTCTTCTTGCTTCCTAAGGAAGTGGGGCAAAAATTGGCTTTCAATTAAGGTCATGTTTTAAAGTAGAAGAATTTTATGGCAGATGCAAACTCTCAATTTTCAGAAATATAAGTGTCTGGATATCATCCTAAAAAGGTGCAGAAGCTGAAATCCCCTCATAAAACATTATTCTTCATATTTCCATGATTTGGCAGCTCCATCCAAGAGCAGGGTTCAGCTGGTGGTAAGAAAGATTCTGTTGTAAGTCTGACTCTGTGGAGTTACCAGAAAATCTTTTTCTCCCTCTGACGTTTGCAGTGACTTCTTAGAAAGCTGATAGATGTTGAATGGAAAACCTGTTTATCATGTTCACTTCCAGTTATGAGTGATTGTTACTCTGTGCAGCAGCACTAAGTAAAAAGTGATATTTTGACCTGTTTTTGTATTTTAAAAACCATATCTTAAATTAGGGTGATATCACAAAATCCTGTAAATCTTTAAAGGGAAAAAAAAGAAGGCCTGTCATTTACCCAGCAGTTCTTTTAAAAATTCACTTTTAGTGAAACTTCAATTTGCAGTTATGACAAAAGGATGTTTGAAAACATCTGCACAAAAACGTGACAGGGAACATGTTGAATTCTATTTCACAGAAATTTTTGGGTTTTGACAAAGTGTCTTCATCTCTTAAAAGAGATGTTTTACCTAAAAAGTTCCCAGGTAGCAAGAATTAAAAGTATCAGCCCTTTAAGGGTGACATGTTTGAAAAGTCTTTTTACCCATCTTACTGACAGCCCACAGAAGGCTTAGGAAAATTTTTTTGCTGGGGTGAGGGATGCCATCAAAAATGAATATCTGTCACATAAAAGTCGTGCCAAATTTGCTGGGTTTAGCAGTCTAATGCGTGTTTTCACTGTTAGATATTCTGTTCATCAATTCCTGGGAATATTTTTTCATCCTAGCTTGTATTTTAGTCGAGTTGTTTGCCTGTATCTTTGCAACATCCAGGACACAGTTGCAAAGATTTAAGAACAAACCAGAGTTAAACCATTGACATGGTGAAACAGAAAATTACAGCACAGCAGGGTACAGGATATGCTTTTTTCCCCCCTATCATTTTAAATGTTGCTTAAATTATTATTTCCCCCCAATATATTAAATTCAGCTAAGAGAGTGAATCTAATTCTTGCTTTAAGAAAAATTTTAAATGACATTGTCTTTCATTGTAATGCTGGTAATAATAAAAAAAAAGGTGTTTTTAACTGTTGAGCACCAAAGCTAAAGGTTCCAACCAAAGGATATAAACTCATTAATTTTATCAAGAATTGCGTAACAGAAAAAATGAATATAAAACTTTTTTCCAGCTCTAGTTCTCAAAGTTTCTATGTTTTCCTTCTGAAATATCTAAAGAAATAGGAGATAAAATCAAAATCACAGTTTTCAGCTCCCTTATATTTTGTAAGCCTGATAATCCTTCAGATCTTCCCGAACATGCTTAATGTAATTTTTGGAATTCTGGAATTGTTTAGTTTTTTTAGAAACAAGATTTTTATTTTTATTGACTCTTTGTTTTGTAATGTTTTCTTTCTTAATCTTTATAAACTTAATCTTTATAAACTGCATGCCAAATTTTACTTTACTAACATAATTAATCATTGCTTTTTTTCTGAATAACTCAAAAGGAGATACAAGAATTTACCTTGCAAGAATTTTCAGGCTCAGGGTTGTGTGTTCATACAAGATGGAAATTTTCTAAGCCTAAATACCAAAGTGGTCACAGATGCAGGACTGATCACAAACCTTAAAGTTTACAGCATATCAATCAAAACAAATTAGAAATTGTAATGTACGACAGTGTTAAAAAAATGGGGAAAAATTAATACAGCGAGGTAAGTTTTATGATATTTAATCTCCTTCTGTGCGTGGCATTTTTTAAATATACAGTTTAATTTCAGTGAGTATTTCCTATCACAAAGGCTCGAATTATCCTTTCAGCCATAAAAATCATCAGTTAGAAAGCATGAAGCAGGAGTTTAGGCATTATAAAATTTTATATGAAAGGTATGTATTTCTTACGGAGGTGGAAGATATGACTACATTTTAATATATATCTAATATTAGTTAATAGCCCTCACCTCCCGAGAAATAGAATAAATTATTTTTAAAGAAGCTAATAATTTTTCAGAGTTCTACTCTCACAGGGTAATTCTTTTGATGACAGGCATTTAATTGGGTTTGGGTCAGCAGAGAGTCACGGGTAGAAGCGATGCAGCTGCAGGACAAATGAAGCCTCTGATACAGCAGAAACATCGACGTGGCTTCAGTCCCGAGGTGTTTGGAAGAGTTGGACACTGGGGCTGGTAATTCCCAAGCCAAAACTGGGAATAATCTACTCCTCTCCACTTTTGACACCCAACAGTAACTGCCGAGCAGGTCTGATATAGGCTGGAAAATGGTTTTAAGTCGTACATATGCTTCAGATCCTCCCTCTGAAACTTGGGACAGAGAATTGCTTTTGTGATTTAAGAAAACTTACGTAAAACTTTATATAAATTAATTGTCTGTTGTAATAAAATGTGCTGACAAATCCAGTAGGCTCAACTCCTGGGGCAGAAAAGATGCTGTGATATCTGCCTGCACTGTTTGGAGTCACCATCTGCCTCGGTTGGTGTGGTGGAAAATGCTGGAGTTTATCTACGTGGTGCAGTTGAGTTTGAGGGAGATGTTACCAAAACTAGCTCTTTTTGGTGCAGGAAAAAGGTGTGTACTGTTGCTGGGTCAGCGTGGCAGTCACTCTGAACACAAATATGAAAATAGGAAAAATAATCTTAATGTCTGTGATGCTGCAGCCATCATATATTACGAATTCCAGAACACTGTCTTCTATGAAAACATTGTTCTGAAATAAAAATCATTATTTCATTGTAGTTGCTCTACTGACTTTAATAACTGCATTCCTGTTATACCAAAGTCTGCATGCCTTTTTCTCCTCATTTCTTTTTTTTATGGCTTATTTGTCCGTTCAAAATGTTAAAAACTGTCTTCTCACAGAAAGTAGTTAACTGCTTCAGATGAGATTTCTTTTTTTTTTTTTTTTAAATTTTTGTGGTTTTATTTTTAAATCTGAATATTTAAAATATTTAAATCTGAAATATTTTTAAATGAACCTCAGGGATATTTAGAAAGAACAGAGGAAGAAGGAAAGAGTATTAATAAACAGAGATAGATGGAAAATAAGGGAATGTCACCACTGTCTTTTCAAAATCAGATGTAAATTTACATTCTAGGGTCTTAACCTCATCAGACTAATAGATTTATATTTAAACAGGCATTTAGCAGAGCAGAAATGCTTTTCCTGTCTAATATATTTATGACCTTGAAGGCCTTTCCTTTATTTTTTCTCTTTCTCTTGACCTTTTATTAGAACACACTTTTAAACTGTGAAGTTGTGAATGTCGTAGAGCTTTGCTGGAGGCACATTAAGCTCATTCAAAGCACAAATGTTACTGTATAAAGTTCACAAACTTTCATCTATTTTCCATCCGGAAAAGAAAGGTTAAATATTCTTTTTTTTTAAGGCAGTACTTGGACAGTGATTAGTTGAAAGCCTGCTAAACATAAGTGGCTCTTGAAAACGCTGCCTTGATTGTAAAGGAACATCAAACTGCTAGAGAAATAAAAACATGAAATTTCCATGCCTCCAAAATACCCAAATTCAATGATATTTTTTTTTTTTTTTTTTTTTGAGAAAATCTAAGTTGTTGTTTGGCTGTGCCCGTTTGGGAAAGGAAGATTGGCTTGGTGTTATGACAAGAGTACAGTGATATAAGTACCTGATGAAATATTCTGTTTTCCACTTTCAACTCTGTCCAGTGCAGTGCTGTGGACTGAACATTTGTCACCCATGGAAGAGCTTCAGATGCCTTTCTGGAGCACAGCTCTTTTGCTTCATTTCACCCAATAGAAACCCAGGTCATGCACTCAGAGGGTGCTCAGTGTGGAACCTGGAGTGGGGAAGGTTGGAGTGGGTGGTGGCGAGACCCTCCCAGTCTCTGCTGGAACGCTCCCAGGGCATTCCCTTGAATTGTGTTTTGCTGTTCACAACTTGGAGCTATTCAGGCCTAAATTCTATTTTTATCTGAATCTCAAGAGAGAATAAGTGTTTAGATCACTGTTCTTCGTTTTCAGACTTCTCATCAGCCAGGTCAATAATACTTCTGAATGTCTGGTTTTCCATGTTGGCAAACAACTAGACCTTTCTCAGGGGTGTATCTGCTGGAAAAACAGATACAAAAACAATTTCCTTTGCTACTGGCCACTGTTTTTATACTTTTGCACAGTCTTTACAGTTCCTCGTGGCTCCGTACACGAAATTCCTACTGGTTCTGTACCCACTTCCAGGGTGTGAGAAGGGGCTCTGTCTGTAGTTGGTGCCTGCTGGAGTTGGTTTGAGGATGATCAGAAATGGTATAAAATACAGAAACCATAAAGCAGCGTAGGGCCCTGTTTGAAACTGGTATTCACCTTTGCTGAAAGCACCAACGGTGTCTGTCCGCGTGTGACAACCCGAATTTCTCGTTCCCATTTCATTTTCAAGCTGTTTCCATGTGTAGAACACAAACCACTCAGTCTCACACAATGAAACACGGAGTGTTTTTGTATCACTGGGTTTTTTTCATCCTCTGTTGTCTTCTTAGTGTTTGTCCCTGTGTAGATCCCAAGATTGAAACGCCATCTGTCGTCTAGGGACTTTTCATTTAGGATGTGACTGAAAGTCCAGTTTGTAGCTCAGCTACTAGAGCTGTTTTTGAGGATGAGTGTTTGGGTCACTACAGCCTTTCAGCTGATTTCCTTCAGGCAGATGCTGTGCAAATAACCATTCTTCTCCTGTTTCTCCTCCTGGTTGAGCCTACAGGACCCTGGGTAGTCTTGACAGCCCTGTAACAATTTCAGCTGGAGACTGTCAGTATTCCTCTAACAGCATCTGTTTTCTGTATATCAAACTGGTCATTTTATTTGAACAATTGGGCTTATTTGACTTATGGATGCAGTAGTTGCTGTAATGAATTCATGAAATATGCATATGGTGGACTAGAGGAAGCTATCAAGACTCATGCATTTTGCATGGAGCTCGCTCACTTTTTTCCCTCTTCCCACAGGTCTCCTCCCTCCTGGATAACGTGGCTTAGTGCATAAGAGTCTTATGTTTTCAATAAACGCTCCTCTTCAGGAGCCTCATTGTCAAATTTGCATTTTTAAGTGTGGGTGTTAAGACAGATTTATTCCAAAACTTTAAAGCTCCAAAACCATCAGGAAAAAAAAAAAAAAACAACAAAAAAATCAAAAAAACCCCAAAAAGTCCTCCAAACTGGAAATAAGGGTCGCAGAGGATGGCTGCTCAAACAGCAGTGGGCAGCATGGCAAGCCAGAGTCAGGAAGCAGAAAATTCAGCAGCAGGATGTCTTTCATGCTTTAAATAAAGCCCCGGGCAAGGCCTCTGACCGGAGCTGCATCTGGCAAGAAGAGCCACGCTGTTCAGCTGGCCCTTCCTCCTGCACTGGCTGTCCTTCACATTCCCTTCCTGGGCTTCGAGGTTTCTCCTGCTCTTCTGTCCAACAGTGAGAAGGAAAACCAGAGGTCTGTCTCTGGGGCTCTGAGGCCCCAAAGATGGGGTCGCCTTCTGCGGCCTCAGCGCCGCGCTCACCAAACACCACCATCCAGACATCAAATGCAGGAGGAGTTTGGTGCAGGAAGAACTTGGAGGTGTACAGGTTTTGTGGCGTAAAAAGGCAGATCGTGGGTGCCCTCACGCTGCATTTGTGCTATGTTTAGCATTTCTGGCTTTGTCTCTGGAAGACAGAAATGTCAGGGGGACAGAAGGGACAGGCAGGACATTTGAGGAACAACTGAAATAAAAACAAAGCCTGGGCTTTGAAATGCTAATTGAAGGCAGAATGCAATGAAATGTCACATTGCATCCAGACTCAGAGAAAGCTGGATTCTCCTCTCGTGCCTCTTGCATATCTGCACCCAGAAGCTGGCAGTGAAGGGGAACGTTCATCCAAGTGACTTTGCCTTGGTACTGATAAAAATTTCACTCCAAACCAGTTGTGTTAGAGCTGCTGTGTGATGGTTACACTCTGCAGCTGTAACATCCAGCAGAAAACCTTGAGAGCCAACGTGAGGACTTGCTCCTTCACCTCTTGGGCAGGTGCTGGCTAATCTGGTCTGTGCATTGTGGGTATCTCTAATTTACTCCTTGTGCTCATGCAGGGGTGCTGATGGTGTGGCTTTAGGTAACTTTGCTCAAAGAAAACCACCACACTTCTTCCAGCTAAACCAACTGTGGGTTTTTTTAGGTTTTTATTCCCCTTTTCCCTTGTCTTGCTGTTTGCTGAAAGAATGGGGAAAAAAAAATCTGAAATGTTCTAAAGGAGTTTTCTGGTGGAGCTTTGTTAAGGAGTGACCACATGGTGGGTCAAAACATGTCAGATACTCATTCAGATCAAATGTGGACTGGGAAATAAAAGCAAGTAAGAAAGGAGATTAAAACTGAGTTCAATTTTAATGCATTAATTTATCTTGAAGAAAACACCAAAACTCGTCCTGAAACTTAAATTAAGAGAATAATCTGCTTGCTTTATGTTTACAGTGATTATTCTCTGTTTCTCTGCTTCCTGCAGGCTAAAGCTACATTGCTGTAGCAGATTGGTAATTTCAATGCCATAGGATATGTATTTACAGTGAGCAACAGTTGAAGTTTTAAATCCACGTCTCTTTATCACATGAACTGTAGAGCTTCAGGCAAAACTGTGGAGTCCACAGAGCTCTGTAGTGTGGGGAGAACTGTTATATTCATCTCTGCACTGTTTGATTTTGGCCCAGCTTTAAGACATATAATAGTTTAGCATGTTCAGCTGTAAAGTGCTATTTCTGTGGACACCATACAGACCTAAAAAGCTTTCAAATGCATTTGCACCCACTCTGATTGACAAACCCAGGAATTATTTATGCTAAAGAAGGAGAAACGTGACAGGTCCTGCAGAATGTCCCTGTGGCCTTTAGGTTAAAGATCTGATTTTAATCTCTCATTCTTGTTGCAGATATGACATCTCTGTTTAGTGGGATAACAATTTGCTGTTGTACATAAGCTACAGGGCTGCCAAATGTGGCTTTGAAGATACAGGACTGGTGTTAAGAGGAGTATTGAATGCTGAAGGAAGTTTTTGGCAGATATTAACTTACTATGAGTTAAGTGACATCGGACTGAGAACAAATGTTTTTGAACATCAGTGAATGAAGACCCTCATCAGCTTTCTCTTGCCTATCTTTAGAGTAGCAGATACTTCCCTTTTATCTCCCTGCCCTGGTTTGTGAGCGTTTTTGAAGTGCAGATGTTGGAGGGTTTCTGGCTTATGTTAATCTATGGGAATTTTGAAAGTTGACTTATTAAAAACAAGACAATTCTCTCGTGCATTAGGGTTTTAATATTTTTCTCTGGCACCTTCCCAAAACAATAGACTTCAAGGACACACCAGGTACTTTCTGTTTACAGGCACATATTTCACTTTTTCAATCAGGCATTGTTTTGTTAGGTTTATGTTGCTCAGCAAATTGCTACCTGTGAAATGCAAAATGGATTATTCGGTAATTAAAATATTTCAGGTTTATGAGAGAGTTTGAAATCAATAAAATACTCTTATTTCAGTGGAATGGAGCTATATGTCTGTTAGGACAGAATCCTGTAAGTTATAGAGCAGTAGAAGTAAAACTAATAGGTGCTTTCCATTTCCTTTGGGATTGTTCTCCACTGGATGGTATGTTTGCTACCAGAATTTTTTTCTCCATCTAATTTATATATCCCAACAGTTGGGCCTTGTAATGTATCTACTATTTTTCAGATGCAATTTAAGAAAGTGTCTTTGGTGGAATCCTTTAATATTACGACTTTAATTTGCAACATGCCTTAGAATATGAAATGAAAAGCAGTGCAACACCTCATAGTACTAAGACTTCTGGACAGCCCAGCATCTTTGGCCAATAATTAAGGAAACTCAATAGCAGAGCCAAGGAAAAAGAATATAAGGATTTCTTAGTGCTCTGAGTTAACCTATTCTGAAAGAAAAATGAAAGAGAAATAGGAAAAATAATAATAATTTTTTAAATATGTTTTTGTTACCATAGTAATTCATGTAGTACATTTAATATAAATGTCACCTGCCAGAAATACAGAAACTTCTACTTTGAAGAGAAAAATACTTCCAGGTGTATAATTTTGTCAAGGGTAATGTTAACGTTTATCATGGCCAAATCTCTGCAACTGATAAATATTGTTCTGCTTCCAGTTTTTTGTTTCCCCCTACTGACATTTTTAAACCAATACTCTGCAAATGTCAGTATTGTTAATTTTACATCTTGGAAAGGTGAAAGGTTAGAGAGTTTTATATTGAGACACAGAGACATCATAGAAATAAACTGAAGTTTAATGAGACTTTGAGCACAGTGCTTTTAAGACTACTTTTTTTTTAGGTGCAGGTTATGTGCATGTTCTTTATTTCTCTGCAGCATTTATATTCTGTTAAATAATTTCTTGGGTTTGCTTATTTTAATAAATATGTCTGTAAGCCCATGAAAACTGGCCATCAATTGAAACAGCATCGTAAAATCACGTTTAAAGCTGACAGGGAAGTTATAATTAAGTAAACTCATTTGAAAATTAGTCCAGGAAAAAACTTATTACGGTTCAATCAAAATTGTAGTGCTATTTATCCACCAGAAAAGTTGTCTACAGGGAAGAATTTTTGGATAATTTGAGGGAATGGCACTGATGAACAGAATGAACTGTACTTGCATATCAGTCACATGCAGTGACACCACCAAGACACACAGAAGTTTTCTTTCCTTGGTTAAGAATGAGCTTCATTCTGGACCTCTGTCATCTTCCTCCTTCCTTTCCTCCAGCCTGGCATGACCTTCCCCATGGAAGCTGCACAGAGGTCGAATGTTAAAGCTTCCTGAAGGTGAAGAAGACAAACAATCTCAGTAAAAACCTGCCAAATTACAATTTCTAATGCCATTGTCACTTAGGAAAAGAAGTTGTGTTGAAAAAAAAAAATTAAAAAAATCCTACTTTGCTTCTTGAGAAACTCCTGACTTTCATTAGGATAATTTTTGTTGGTCTTTGATGCTAAAAATGGAGTGAAGATCAATTGACTACCACGGCATAACAAACGTGAACTAGCAAAGATTTGAAGATTTAATGCAGCAGAAAATTAATAATTTGAAGAATTTTTTGAAGTCCTTTGCCCTAAATAGAGTCCCGTGGAGAGATTTATATTTCCAGGTCGTTTATTAGGTGCTGCAAATACTGATGGCTAATGAACAAATAGATGTACAACTCAGGATTAACACCTGTACAGGTGTGGCAGTATTTACAGAGATTGCACGGGGGAAAGGTGGGTAAAAATTTGTGTTACTGCAGCTTAAAAGTAAACCAAGGGAAGTTACTGTCAGCACCCAGGTAAGAGAGATGTTTCCATGAATGTATGAAGTGGGAATGTTCAGTCAGGTGTTTAAACCTCAGGGTGAAAAGTGCAGCACCTGGACTAGGTGTCTGCTACTGGTTTTCTCTATATTTTGAAATCTGTGCCAAGAAAGTATGTTCAAAGTATTTTGTGTTTTGCTTGATATCTACAAAAGCAAAGCACGAGATTATGCGAAATGTTGTGCTTCTCTTTGTGACATTGAGTGGGTTGGTTTACTCTTTAAGTTTTTCCCTGATTTTTCTCATGGCTATGAATCATTTTGTTTGGGATGTTTAAGCATGCTTTGGTGCTTTCACAGATGCAAAACTTTGTTAGACCAACTTCTCTTTACTGTGTTAGTACCATAAATGTGGTTTAGGACGAAACCCTGTAGTTCTGGGAGGTGGAGGGTTTTTAAACTTAGTAACTTTGGTGATTTAGTTTGTCACAGCTCTATGGTTGAGAAGGGACTGAATCAGTGAAACCATAAGAAATGGCTGGATGCCATGCAGGTGTTCTGCTTGTGGGGTCTGAGGTTATACACCTGCCTGGTTTTTATTCTCATTTATTTTTCCTCCAAATCACCTCTTTGTGATTTCACTGCTCCTACCAAAAATAAGAGTCTGTCCTTCCTGATATCCCTGCCGTTGGAAGAATCCCTTCAGCCAAACTGTCTTCTGAAATGCTCCTGTGCCCTTCCAGCCCTGTGTTATTTATGTCCTTCACATAATGCTGATGCTACTTCAGCAACATTTCCCAACACCTGTCCCTCCCTTTCTTCTCTTGGCTAATGAGCCCAAGGCAGGGAAACCCAGCACAGCTCAAGTCTGGTGCTTCCCCTCAACTCACCTAGTCAGCTGCCTGATTAACAGATAGGAACAGTAGGTGACTGCAGCTATTTTTCCACGGTTTTTTGAATTTACAAATTAACAGGAATACAAATGCTTTGCAGTATTTTCCTAGGGGTACAGGCTGCAGTCATCCTACCAAGAATAATTTGGAACTGGGATTCTTCTGTTAAAGTATCTAGTCTCTTACTGACAATTCAGTTTTCACATGGGATAATGATATTCATATTTAAATTATCAAAACCCGTTTTCCTTCTTTTGTCTTCTGAAACCATATATCACACACATGATCCGTGAAAAAAACTAAATTCATTTTAATACTGCACAAGAACTAATCTTATTTCTTATATCTCTCCCTGTTGTAGATTTAATTCTTGCATTAGAAAAGTTACCAACAAAGAGTAAAGAAATATTTCTAGCTGTTAGTGTGGGATGAGAATATTTCAAACATCACATTGATCAGCATCCTGTGGGAAATAATCTTATCTCTCTCATGTGATTTGATTGAAAGAAAGAGCTTGCAGAAAAGGTTTATTGCTGACTAAATGTGGGGACTTTTCTGACCTTTCTGCTTAAAATGTTATTTCAGATCAAATCTATCTATTAAAGAGCTGTACTATAAGTTTCAGCATTTAAGAAAGCTCAAGTATGCACTTGTTATCTTCACACAGATCTCTCTCAGCTTATCTTCATTCTCTGTCTTCAAGCCATCTGGCCCTTTCCTATGGTCATTGTTTTCCATATTAATTAGTACAGTGTCTGCTGACTAAATACAGATTTAAAGACTTAATTCCTATGTGCCTAACTGTTTGAGGGAGGAAAAAAAAAGAAACTAGGAGAAATATAGCAATGCTGCTTGGAATTTGCAGTCATTAGTATAAAGCTGCGAGTGCACTTCTGGGTGTTTAGGCAGCTTGAATAATTTAGGCCCTTTATATATAGCTGACTTGTCTCATTTGATTTATCTTCTTCACATGGGATTTTGTACTATTTCTGGGCACTTTATTATCACTATTGTCTCTCACATTTGTAATACAGATGGAAGCACAGAGCATGAGCAAAAATTTGAGGGAGAGGGTAGCATCTGCTTACCCTCAGTTGATTTAGCAGTAAGTGGTATGAAAGCACATTTAGCCTTTCCCATCAAAGATGAAATTCAAGCTCTGTGAGGCACCAGGACCTTATTTTTATCTTTCACATTTCAGCCTGCTATTTCTCCAATTTTCCCCAACATTTTCAAACGAGCAGCATTGATGATCACTAAAGGTATAGGTTTATTTAAAAAAAACTAACAAACCACCAAATCCTTTCTGTTGGTTCTTGTGCTGGTTTCTCAAAGGTGCTTTGCTCCCGACAGCACATTTTCTGTTTGAAAATGAAAAGCAGGGTTTGAGTTGTGTGAAAACTTTTCACCTCCTCTGTCATGTGAAAATTATTAGCCATTTCTCTGCAGAAACATCTCTCTTATTTGGAGACAAGTTGCTATGTTGACTCTAACACCGTCTAACACATGCTAACAGTCTGTGTCACCCTTGCAGGTCCTGCTGCAGGAGGACTGTGCTTTTGAAGTAGGTACTGAAGGACACAGACCTGATATAGCAGGGCCAAGAGAGCTGGTTCAGGGTCAAACAGAAATTTGATTGTTTCTACGGTTTTTTTGGTTTAATCTCTTGTGCTCCTTTGTGATGACAGTAAAATGTGCAGCGCGTGCTTTCGCCCCTGAGAGTTTCAGCACCAGCAAACACACAACATCAGGAAGCTGGTGGTGGTTTCTCCTCCTGCAGAGCTGAGGTCCTTTTTTTTCCTCTTTATTTGTTGAGGTTTCCCTAAAATGTGCAAGGTGGTCCTGAGAACAGGAGGTGCCTTGGTGAACCATTTGCATCTTTGCCTTCAGATATCGGTGAAATATCTGAGAGGGCTCTTGCTCTCTGCTTCTTTATAACTGCCATGACTGTGAGAGTCACGAATACTTCTGTGCTGTGGGCTGGGGATTGGCTCTGATGCCAATAAATGCCCCTGAAGGGGTGAATAGATTGACAGTGGAGTGGTGTGTACCAAGAACACATAAAATTTAAAGTAATACCACGCAAACCCGGAAAACTCGGTCTTTCCTCTGCATGGCTGTGTCCATATCCAGTGACAACCAAACAGCATTTAAAGGTGTGCTGTGGAGGCTACACCAAATTCTATGTTGTGAGTTATTTGAGTGAAGAAGTATTAATCACTTTTAGTGCTTATGTCTACTTTATCGTTCTATCCTGTGCTTTTGTAGATGGTATTTTATTGTATGCACTACTGCATATTGCAATATTGCAAAATTGCTTTATGCAATTGAGGGCACACACAGTTAACTATTGCAAGAAAGTTTCAGTCTACTTCTAACACCTAATAGGTGTTGCAAATGCCTCATGTGTCAATATAAACCCATATATTTGGTCCCCTCAAGCACTCTTCCAATCTTGAAGAAGCCTGCATTTTAAGGACTCTAATTAAAAATGTGCTTTGATTTCAGTAGCACACAGTTGCTAAATGTTCCTTTTAAACCCCCAAGTTCTTCCATTCACTTACAGTTGCTAGTTTTCAGTGACAAAGCGATCATTATGATTGTAATTAAATATTTATCATACAGTTCTCTTTTGTCATTTGGATGTTACAAGGCAGGCAAAGATATACTTTAAAGGCTGAGTAGTAAGCTATATTACGATAGTATATCAGGCAAATGAGTGTTTGATGGGCTGTGTTAACGTGAGCTAAAAATAAAATCCCATCTGTTCACCTTTCAAACTGCATCAAGACACTGCATATGGGTTGTGGAATAATTTAATGAAACGCAAATGAAAATATGTTTATTTCCATCTTGCTGAAACAAGTGAAACAGGCAACTTGTTAGTAAAGATGTTTTAACAAGCAAGGAACTGTGTGCTTATGGCTTTTCTGGAATATAGTAGCACTGCATTCATTTAAGAGCATAAATAAGTAGATATAGAAACAGAGAGGCTCATTGAAGACGCTGTCTCTAATAATCATATACAGCTCATATCTTGATTGCTGGTGCCAAGAGTTTGAATTATTTGCACAATTAAGGATTAGCATCAGCATCAGACCTGTAGATGCACTGTATATGGTGATCTTCAGAAACACTGCTTTGTAAGGCTCAGTTTTCTTATAATTGAACGAGTTCCCTTAATTTGTTGGTCGTCTGCAGGGAAACTTTAGAGCCAGGGGCAGATTTACCCCAGCTAATGATCTGTTCCACAAAAATAAGCTGCTGCAGGGGATGGTGTGCACTCTGTACCGTGGCTGGGTGCTGGACAGTGTGAGGGAGATCAAGGCAGGCACCGCTGTCTCTGAGCTCCTGCTGATGGTGGTAGAAGTTGAAGCCATTGGAGTGACAATAATTTTTGTGTGCTCGGGGCTTTGGAACATGCTGCCTCTTTTAATACTTGTAGTAGAATGATTTTTTTTCTGCTCTTCCAGGTAATTGTTATCTTTGATGTTGACGCCGTTGAGTTCATCTCTGTTGTGCTACAGGCCCTCATCAATTTTGTCTGTCTCTTTTACCAAGCATTTCCTATTGCTTTGTCTTTATCTTCAAAGCTCAACCATTTCTAGCAAGTTCAAATCACAGATCTCCATCTGTTGCTGGTTTTCTAACCCCAAATTTAAAGACGCTGTGTAATCTGTTAACTGCACTCCAAGTGTATGAGGTGATTTGGTTGGTTTTGAAGTAGCTCTGTGACCTAATCCTGAAATTAGGAGTTTGTTTACCATGTATAGGTCTCTTTCAGATAAGGAAACACTTAGGAAGGCAGGGCCAGGCATGAAAAATTCATCTAGACACTGAAAAGAGCAAAAGGAAAATATGAAATGCCAGGAGGAAGAGAACTCGGAGAAGCAAAACGCTTCTCTTGGATAAGATGTACCTTATGGTTCAAGCTATGGAGTCACACCTTGCTCCCTGATGGAAAAAGAATTCCTGTGTTTGTTCTTGGAAGAAAATATGGATGTGAGTCCATAACATGGTGCACCAGGGCCCCAGGGGAACAGGACTTCTCAGTGTGCTACAGGCAGCTCGAGGCCACACACGTATTTTTTTCTAAGCCAGATGTGGTGAACATGCACCTCAGAAGCAGTGGGTGAGTGCATGTATATGTGTTTGTGTATGTATATATAAATATATATAAATCATAGCTTTTGCTTTGGTTAAACAGGTTGGATTCCCAAATAGCTGAGATGTGTTACAACAGCTTTGAAAATGAAAGCCGCTTGCAAAAGCTTTATGTGAGAGGGGAAAAAAATGCCTGACTCGACATCTTTTCCAGGTCCCAAAAACCTCTGAAGCAGGTTGACAGGAAATGTTGAGCAATTGCTTTCTGTCAGTCTTCCATGGAAATGTTTTTCCTTTTTCTTTCTTTCTTTCTTTTTTTTTTAATTAAAAAAAAAAAAGACTTTTCCAAGCGTTATTTTTAGAAGTGCGAAGGTACATAAAAATAACGTGGAAAGTACATTGTTTTTTTCAGCCCTCCCCACCCACCCCAAGATCTTATTTAAAAGACATTTTTCCAGATCAAAGTATTTTCTCCGAAAATTTTGAAAAAAATAAATACTTCGATTTTACATGAAAAAATAGAAATGCTTTATTTTTTGACTTCTTTATTTTTTGACTTATTTTTTGACTTTTCATAATTTTATGAAAACTTAGTGATGAAAGATCTCCGAAGAATAACGAATGCTTTTCAACCAGCTCCTGTTAAATTGTAATTCCATTTTGCTGTGTACTTGCCATGCCTAAGACAGATAGCATGTTCGTAAGGAGGTAATTCATATAAATTACTGATTTCTGTCTCCTCTTCAAAAGGTTATAAAAATAATCAAATCACATTAGCTGAAACCCTAAATTCCTACCATGACTAGGTAGAAATTAGGAGCACTTATTTGGTTACCACGTGTGCACAGATGTGAAATCAGAGTCAGGGCTGACTCACATGAAGTCACAGTGTTTAGGTTTTATTATTTTTAATTTGATGTCATATTTGCGTTTTCATGATCAGTGTGGTAGATTTCCATTATCTGTGGTTACCTGATTCTTACAATACACTTTGTTTTTAGACTTCTTGATTCTCCTCAGGTGAAACCCAGGAAGTAAGGGACGATAGCAATATTACTGAAATTCTCCATTAAATATGCCCACACCAGGATTTGGGAATCTCACTGTGTCTTTATTGTTGTATCATCCCACAACCAAGATTCGGGAAAACCAGCTCAGTGTCTTGACATGTCAGAGTAACCATTAAAAATGCAAACAACTTTTATTGAACACCTCGTGGTTTTACAGAGAAGTTCAGTCGGACATTCGAATCTCAAATTCTAGTTATGGATCCCTAGTTTAGCATTCCTTAAAGGCTTTCAGGTGCCAATACAGACTGCCACCAGAAAATGCTGAGCATTTCAGGTTTTGTAAGCTGCTCTGGCCACATTTAATTCCATGATTTAGTAAATCTGCTCCTGCTGGAAGTATTGCACTGCTGCCTGGTGAGGGAAGGAAAGATCAGCCTGTGGGAGGTGGTTCTTCTCGGGGTCTCTTGTGTTGATACCCAATATCAGAGTGTTGATACGGTTTCTCTTTCAGGAAGGGGTTTGTTTGCTGTGATTCAGTGCACTTTTATGGCCCCTCTATACAAACCACTATAGCAGTGCTGCCCTCAGAATCTGCTGCCTTAATTTTTTTACACATTTAAAAGTAGGCAGGGCAAGGCAATTCAAAGGTGCTGATGTGACCAGAACATATTAATCATGGCAGTCTCCTGTAAAAACTGATATAATGCATAGGTCAGTACATATGTTATTCATCACGTGCTTTAATACTAAGCATTACTAATAAAAAGCCCAAGTTTCCTCTTAAGTTTCCTTTCTTCTTTTCCTCTCTCCTCCACAGCTCACCTGTTAAGAAATATTCATGAATGAAGTCTATTAATAATTTTTATTCCTCTATCCCATTGTCCCCGTGAGGTACAGTATTATATTAAATGTGCAGAGTGTTCCAAGCCCTTCCTAGGATTTTTGAAATTGGAAAGATTTTGAATTTTTCACTTAAAAATTTAGGAAAAGACCACAAAGTTTTTTGGTTTTTTTCTTCTAAAGATAAATCCAGGAAGAATATTTTTTTCTTCCATTTCTCTTCACTCTCCTTTTCCCTTCTCTTCACGACTTCACAGTTAGAAAGATAATTCAATTAATGATTTTTTTTTTTTTCAGATCTAGGACAGTTTCCTCTTCATTTTACTTTTTGATATTGCTGCTTCTCATCTGTGTTTCCTGACCCCTCAGGGGCTGTATGCTAAGCCTGCCTTGCCAGTACTGATGCTTGTTAATGCACTGGACCAAGATTATGCAGAATAAAATAGACTTTAATAGATACGTAGTGTCCCAGAGGCCTTGCTGCTCCCCCTCCCTGGCACAGAAGACACTCTGTCTATTTGGCTGCTCTCTTTCCTTCCCCTGGAACAACCAGCCTGCAAAATCAGGAGGAAAACACACAACTTTGCACAGAGGAACAATCTGTTAAATTCTTTCCTTGGTCAGCATGTGCGTGAATAAAAATGAGCTGCGAACAGGCAGTAAGTTGTTCTTGGAATGGAACCACTCTGTTTTATTTTTTCATACTTTAGCAGCTTGTTTCCATTCAAATACTGGAGCCTGGTGGTGGATATTTCTCTTTGCTCAAAACTGAGAGCTTGACTGTGGCCTTCCAGTACCTGAAGGGAGCCTACAAAAACATGGAGGGGGTTGTTTACAAGACCATGGAGTGACAGGACAAGGGGGAATGACTTCAAACTGAAAGAGGGTAGGTTTAGATTGAATATTGGATATTAGGAAAAAATTCTTTACTCTGAGGGTGGTGAGGCCCTGGCACAGGTTGCCCAGAGAAGCTGTGGCTGCCCCTGGATCCCTGGAAGTGTCCAAGGGCAGGTTGGACGGGGCTTGGAGCAACCTGGGCTGGTGGAAGGTGTCCCTGCCCGTGGCAGGGGGTTGGAACTGGATGATCTTTGAGGTCCCTTCCAGCACAAACCATTCTGTGATTCTATGATTAATAACAGTGAATATTCATTAATATCTGATTAATGTGATACAAGTTGGCATTTACCTTAATTATTTTATGATTCTACACTTGAGGACATGGTTCAGTGGCCAACATGGTGGTGGTGCTGGGTTGATGGTTGGCCTTGGTGATCTAAGAGCTCTTTTCCAGCAATCCTATGATTTTATAGTTTGCTTCCTGTCCTGCCATCACTTCTCACAGAAGAGTCAGATTCTCAGTATATACAGTGAGCCATCATTGCAGTTGATTAGTGTGCTGCAATGGACTGGGAAAAACTGAACTGGAAGTTTATGGGATGCATGCACAGATTTTTGGTAGTGCACTTTGATAGTGCTAAACAATGTAGCTTAAAGGTAGATTTCTTTTTTTTTTTTTTTTTAATATGCCACCTTCAAGTGAAAAACCAGCAATTTATATAATTAAGAACTGTATTAAGGAAACCAGTTGCTACTGGAGGGAATACCAAAAGCTTTTTCAAAATTGCCAGCAGAGCTTGGTGCTCTGTTGTATCCTTAATTAGCAAATACAAGCTCTAGAGAAGCTTCAGGAATATTCATATTCAGGAATATGACAAGGGATGTGAAAACAAAATGTCTCTGGGAGTCTCCCAAGGCAAAAAAGTAATTTATTCCCACTTGCCACCAGACAATAGTTTGTGTCCATCCATAAATGCAGGTGGACAGAGGCTGTCTGGGGATGCTTTATCCCGAGAGCAAGGATCAATACAAAGCTGTGCTGAGTCCCAGGTGAGTGTCAGGACTGCGAGAGCAGCTTGTGCTCCCACTGATGCTTTTTTCTCAGACTTTCAGATTTCCAAACGCTGCTCTGGCCTCGGTAGGAAGGTGAACATGCAGTTACATTGACAATAACAGAGTAAAAAGTGAAATATTGGTTTAGTTCATTGTTGGCCCCACGTGGCTTGGCAGATCTGTTTGCTTTGATACCAAGGTAGTGCAGGTGCACATCCTACATGAATTTATATCTAAGGCAAGTTTGTCCTTCAAATGTAAGTGTGATGACTAAGCACTGCGATGTGTAATAATACATTTTGTTTTGCTCATAATACCTGTCTTAGGAAGTGTACAGTTTGGAGTATTCATCCTAAATCAAACACTTATGAACCCTTGTTATGCTACAAATGGACCCTTTCCTAGTTTATTACACATCATCAAGGCAATAAGGTATTTAGATGTGTACATTAACTCACTGAAAAAATATGCATGCAAATGTTGCTCCCATTTGTCTCCTAGAAGGCAATTAATGTCTCTCTTCCTCTGGTACCAGGTAGCCTACTAAGACATAAAAATAATGAATGCCTTGGAAGCATTATCTCATGGAATCTCATGCTTGTTTTATTTAAGGTAAAGCATTTCTACTACAGGTCAAAAGAATCAGGACAAGATTTGTCTTCCCTGGAGATAATTCACGTACTTTAGCAGAATCTGTCTGCATTTCTCCCTGAGGGTAGGTTGGTACTGTTGCCATGTGCAGCAACAGGGATTTTGGACAAATACATCTGTATGTCACAATTTGTGACATTAGTGCAGGTTCCCACATTTCCTTCTCAGTTCCTTTAAATGCTTCTTGGACAGTGTGTTCTCAAAGGAACGAGGCTTCTCCCAGTGTTGAAACCACATAATAGGAAATCCTAGTAAGTAATCCTATTCTTCATGGTTTTGTGTTCAAAAAGAGGGGGTTTGTTCCATTTTTAAGGCACACTAAACAATAAATAGTCTAGGTAACAGGATTCCAACCCTGTATGAACCTCTGGTTGCACTTAACTCTGTGCTTAATCCTGCTACTACCATTTGTGATTCAGTTGAAAATATCATCCTGGAAGGAAAGTGTTACCCCAGTTGTGTGGTAAGGAGGGAAAAAGGAGTAAATTCTCTTTCTTTGTGTACAAAAAAAAGGGGGGGCAAGACCTTTACTGACAAACTAGACACATATAGATTCTGCTTGAGAATAAAGATATTAACGTGCATCTCTGTCAGAAAGGTCCACTTTTGGAACTCCCCTTTTTTGGATGTACCTTATGAATGCTGCACAGTTGGTGGTGTAGGAGGGTAAGGTGTACATTGGTTTTGGAAATGCACAGCTCAAATACTCAGCTGCTATGTATCTGACCCACAATTACTCTGCCTGCAGCAGGGCAGGAGCAGCATCCCCCAGGCAATGTATTGTCAGCTTGAAGTTGTCTAAATAGAATCCATACTTAGGTTTTAAGAAGAGAGGAATATTAAGGGAACTACTTGGGGCACTTTAAGCTTAGTTGTACAACTGCCAAGTTAATTTTGTATCTTTTTATTCCGGTCTGTCAACAGACTAAATTCTGTTCTAATGCAAATGAAACCCAAATGGAACCAGCCAAACACCAGAATGCTTTTGTCTCCTTTTCCTTTGACTCTTTTATACCTCATTCTGGGGTTGGCTCTTGCAGGCTTAATAATGGATTTTGCTTCAGAGAATGTTTCTGCTGTAAAATAGAACCTTTATTCATCCTCAGCCTGAAAACATCTCACAGGCTAAAAGTCATAAATCCAAATCACACCTGAGTATATGAGGTGTTCCCTGTGCTCTGCATTCCTTCCCTGCAGCCGTTTTATGACCTTCATATTAAACAATTAGATCCAAAAAGTGAAGGAAGAAAGAGGGATCTATCCTGCAGAGATGTCTGCTAAAGTGGTGCTGAAGTTTTCCACACTACCACGTAAAACTGCCACCTCTCACGGGCCACGTTTAACAGAGTTTGGTGACCTCGTGTTGGGACAGGTTGGGTTAGTGCAGGGACTGATGTCCTTGCTCTAGTTCTCTCTCAGAAAGCCTAAAAAAAAAACCTCAGTAAGAATATAGTAGTGGATGGTGAAAAAAAAATAGAGAAATATTTAGTAGGAAAATGTGAGCTATTTCCAAAATGAATACAGATTATAATAACAAATAACATATATATAATAACAAATATATATTTGATATATATATATAATAACAAATAACAAGTGACAAAATGTCACTTGTTAAGTTACAAGTGTGTTCATGTCCTCTTAACTGTTTCACCTGTATAAACCTCTGGCAGAAACAGGTCTGTTCAGTGCTCCTACATTGCCCAGTCCAAAAGTTATCCTGAGCTCCAAGCCCTTAACTTGGCAAAAATTAAGATCAGAATTATGAATGTTTTTCTCTGAATTCACAGCGATGTCAGATGCTGGTTTTATGTGTAAAAAAAAAATAAATTTAGCGGCAGAACAAATACACTTTGGGCTCCCAAGAAAAATTGTCTTAAGGATCTTGCAGAAGGATCTATGAAATCCAGTATTGATAAATACGTGGAAAGAAGTTATTGAGTAATGCTAATTACATGCTAATTATAATAATAATAAAAATACTATAAATAAATATGAAATAAATAAATCTAAAAATATAATGATATAATAATTTTAGCAATAAAAATACTTGTGGCATGATGTATAAATTATATTAAAATCCCCACCCAAAAAACTGGATATGTGGAATTGTATGTAAAACTATACCTGAATATATACAACCCTCAGTACTGAAGAAAAACCTTTTAAATATATCTTATACATGTAAATTTAGTCAGAAGACTGTAATATATGAGCTGCCAAATGATGTGAAGAATTGGAAACAAAGCAAAAAGGACCTGCTGAAGTTGTAAGAATAGCAATAGTCACAGGGACAGAATGTGATAAATAAGTAGGGCAGATTTCTCTTGAAAAACAATGTTTCTACTGAAAATGAGCTCAGCTCAGAATGCATTGTGGTGTCCTCAAACAGGTTGCATTTTTAATCGGTTTTTAAGTGATCCCTCCTTGTTTCCTATAACTACAACACTGTGTGTTGGAAGTACTTTGAATACATTTACACTGAAAAAGTTTAGGATGATTTTTTTCCTCTGACAGATCTGTGATACAGAGCTTGTAATGAACGCACAAAGAAACAAGAGCCAGGATAAATTTGCAAGACAAACATCTAAAAAGCCCAAGATATGCAAAAAGAGGAAAAGAATATGATAAAGAAAATGATCATACGGTGATTTAACCATTCTCCTATTTAACTTTTGGCCCTTAAGGAGTTAATAAGAAGGGCTGTGGAAGCTGCAGAGAGAAGAGGGTGCTGTTTCCTGCCCTGATGCCCACAGAGAATATATTCAGATGCAGAAATCAGATTTAAGCTGGAACAAAACCATAGCTCCAAATGGTGCATATATGCAGGATGTGATTATTTTTCAACGATGGGTTTAGCTGAAAGGGAGATGATGGGCACATTGAGCAGAAGATTTTGAGAGTCTCACTTGGGGTGAGAAGCAGGAGGGCGGAGTGGGGTTAGTCCCCTGACCAGGGAGGTGTCAGAGCTGGTCAGCTGTGAGGGTGCTGGACAAAGTGTCACATTAATTATGCTTTCCCAGGTTTCTGAGTGCTGAGGGCTCTTATCTAGGGCTGTTGGCAGTTCAGCAGGAGCCTGAGTGGCAGCCAGGTGCAGGTACAGAGCAGCACTCTGAACACCCTGCTCCGTACCCGCTGTGAACTGCGCTCCTCAGCCCACGGCTGTCTCTCTGAGCTGATGGTCACACAGGGTTTTACCTGAGATGCTGAACCACTGCAGGCTGGATGCTGCTTTTGTGTACTTCTCCCACAGTGCTGCTGACCTATTTTAATTCCCTGCTCTTCAGAGTATGACTTTGAAATCTGCCATAATGAAACCAAATTAGTAAGACCTGATGTAAGATTTCACAGCTGGAGTCCTTTGCAAGAAATGCTTTCTCTGAATTACGCTCAGAGAATGGATTTTCTGGAAGTTGGGGCTCCTTTTTTTTTTTTTTTTTCAGTTGCTGCTCAAAGATTCAGCTTTAAATTTTCTGTGTTCAAAAGTACCTAGGTCAATTTCTACAGAGCAGAGATGAACAGATGTAAACTGAGAAAATTCATAACTCTTAAGAAAGTGAAAGGATCAAAAAAGTATCCATACTTTTTCTTATAGAGTTTTTCCTGTAAACTTCAATTCATCTGTATTCTGAAAGTGAAAAAGCTGTGGAATATAAAAGGTTGAATATATTTTATAAAAGGACAAATGAATCTCGCTGCATTCCCTGTCCTTGCAGTTCTTTGTATTTCCTGTTCCCAAAATCACCAGTCTTGTACAGAACAGCAGAAGCTCCTCCAGTCAAGCTGCCCAACCAATTCCATGTAACTCCCATGATCAGTCATAGGCTCCAATTTCTGAGTGCTTAAGTCCTAGTTGAAGTAAGTAGCTTGATTAAAGAGATGTTCACGTTACGTTTCAGAGCAGCTGGAAATATCTGAGTTGAACATAAGCAGACAGCAACTCTGAATCATTTGCTCAGCTGTGCAGGAGGGTTGAGATGCAAATCGTTTAAATACTTATTGCCAAGCCCTGATCAAAACTCTTCTGAAAAAATAAAGAATTTATTGGACAGAAAGGCACATTTCCCCTAAATGTCATCTAACACCCTCAAACTTAGCAAAGTTAAAGTGATGAAAGATAATTACTTAGGGTTTTGATAAATTTAAAAGAAGGTTAGAGGGTTAGAGTGGGGAAAACATTCAATGCCTGACCAACTCTGTCTTCTTCTGGAATTCCCTTCCTGGCTGAGATCCAAAGTCTGTCGTGATCACTGAATGCTCTCAAGAGTAGCTGAAGTTGGCAGGCTGTCATCCATCTCCAACTACATATTTAATTTGGTAAATACCTAAGTTGTGAGAACATCCAAATATTGATCACCAGCAGTAGGAACTGGCTCTTTTCTTTAGATGGGATGAGATCCTTTGATATGTACCTCTGTCAAACATTGGGGAGCACCAGGCCGCTGTATCCAAGCTTTGTACGCAGCTTTTCCTCCAGAAAAATTCTTTTCTGTGTTAATTTAAGCGTCCAAATGCAGAATTTGGAATTAATGAAAATGAAACCTCCACATTTCAAAAACTTAAGGAGATTAAATTCGCAATTACTTAATTATGGTCTATGAAATATGCAAACCCCCCGAGTTTTGAGCAAAGATTTTAAAAAAAAAAGAAGTTTTATAGCAGTAGGTGCTTCAAATTGTTGAGAGTTTGATTTTCCATAGTGGACATAACCCTTTAAAAATTTGTTTCTACTGTTAACAAATAATTTGGGACAAAAATATAGATTGTATTAATGAATACATGGGAAAATAATTTTTTACTTCCTGGGAAAAGAAGCAGATTGTGTTTCTAAATGACTTTGCATTTGTTCAAGTATCTTGTGGCCAGTTCAGAATAGATCTGAATTGTATCAACATTTATTATTGTTACTAATACCTGGACTATAATAATCAAAGCAGAAGTATAAAAATGCTCACAAAGAGTTGATACAGAGGGAATACGTGCACACACCCCTCAAAATAATTAAGAATGTATCCAAACATTCTGGCCAAAATGAGCCATATCCTCCTTAATTTCCTGTTGTTGTTTTTCTCCAGACAAGCCCAGCTGAAAAGAGACACTGATTTAATTTGGTGAGGGATACGTTGTCTGTCTGATGCCTCGTTTTCTGCCTGCTCGTGTCTGGCCAACAATTATCTTGTCGAGAGGTAATGTAGACAACAGGGAAGCAGTTACAAAACTTCTGATGAAGTTTTTTATTGCAATAAAACTTGACCTAAAAGCAATCATGTTATTACTTGAAGAACTCACCCGCTTGTTTTCCCGTAAGACAAATATTGCCTTTACAACTGACATTTTCTGGACCTGAACCTGCACGTTAATGCAGACCATGGCACAAAACAAATTTAGACCTGAAATGGAGATTAATTAGAGGAACGTGGTCTAGAGCTGGGTCTGTGCTGGTTTTCAGTGTTGTTTGATGAAAAGGATGCTGCTGGAATGTTCCTGCCCTCACAGTGTCCTTGTGGGACTGGGGACATTGGTAGCTGGCAGCATCCTGGGGCATTCCACACTGCTGGCTGCCGTGCCAATGCAGCAATATCTGTAGGAAGGAGTGATCTCTTTTTAGACTGTTATTGATTAGTATAATAAGCTTTAAACTCTCAGCAATTGTTCTCCATCTGTTTTAGCTTTAAAGCTTTTTGTTTCTTGCTCAGATCAAAGAAAGCTCTGTTGTCCAAAAAGTATGATCTGATTCTTTCCCAAAATAGCAGCTGGAAATATTACCTCTCCCTTCAGTCCTTGGCTTATTTATATCCTGAAATCAACTTGGGTAAAACACTGCTGCTAATTTTGCTGTGTATGTGGCTATTTGCAAACTCTGTCCAGTGAGAAACTGGGCATTTGTTTGAAGTCTGGGATGTATGTATGTACACACACATGTCATGTCTGGAGTCCATAAACCTACATCTGGATCAATGTGAAGCCTAAAAATCCACTTAGACATCGAATTTCTTGATGCAATGGACGTATCTGACTTGGCACTTCTTCTACCTATTGGACATGCTTAGGGCAGAAAAGGGATCCTATTTTTCTAGATGTGGCTTGAAATGTTACAGAACCATCAAGGAGCAGTAAAGGAAAGATGGGCAGCCCGTGGGGGGGTGGGGGTGGAAAATTTAGTCTTCTGTTTGCTTTAGTGCTGCAAAATAACTTTTGATTATGGCAAGCTTTAAAGGTTTCATAAAAACATGTGCCTCAGTTTTCAGGCAGCGTGCTGGATTGTTGGGGTCAGAATTTTGGCTTGAAGATGCCTTCTGTACTTGGATGCAGTAAATGTAAGGGCTCAGGCTAAAAGGAAGAGTGAGATTGAATTTACCACTTGGATTTTTCTCTCAGGAAGTCTTGGAAACTGATTATGCATTTAATAACACGGAGGCACATGATGGCTGAAACATGATTTTCTTTCTTTGCTTTTGTAGTTCATTTGTAAAGGTTACAATGTCATCTTTTGGAGCAAGTTCAGACACTCTGGGTTTTTTCCATTTCCTTTAAAAGCAAATATTGAAAGTATGGTAACGTTATTTGCCTTATATTTAGGGTGTGGGAGAGGCAGAAGCCATATGTGTAGTTATTAGCAGGAAAATCTTTTATGAGAAAGTTTGTATCTCTCAATATTTGCAATGTGCACAAACTAAAAAAGTTCCTTAATCTTTTCTTAAATAAAGCAGACATTAGCAGGGTCACAATCAGAATAGTTTCCTTTCCCAGAGCTGTGATTTTGCAGGTTTTGCTGAGTTATGATGGTATCGTAACTCATTTTTTATTGTGCTACCAGTTATGAATCTGGAAAGGAAAATGGGGTTTAGTGATGCTTATATACCTATTGTATTAGCTTTTGGTAGTAATTCTAGAAAATTTTCTCCATTTGTTGAATGGGAATTTTAGACTAAAATTACAGAATAGTTACACCAGGCCTGCAGAAAATACGCAGAAGAGGGAATTGAATTGTGATCTCCAGTTCCAATGGCACTAAATCACATTTCAATGTATGATGTTCTCTGATGTTCTCCAGTAACACTTTTGATGATTAATCTGTGATACTTAACAAATTACTGGGGTGGCCATAAACCATCTTTCTGGGCTGTATTTTTTTCAGCATCTAGCACAACGTGAACTTATCCCACAAATCTGATCTTCGCATTGTGGCCGTATTTAAAGTACATTAATAATAATAATATCAACTCTTTCTTAAAATCCATCTGAAAATTACTGTGACTAATGAACGACTGTAAGAAAATAGCAGTGGTGTTTAACAGCTTATGAGCTGAAAAAGAAGCAAAAGGTTGTGACAGAGGTAACCTGTTGAGAACTTTTCCGCCCATCCTTAAATATTGGCGAAAGTTTGGGAACAGGTTCTGGCATCTCATTGCCATGGTGACCGACTGTGCTTGACATAACAGTGAGTCAGGGGGAAGCAGAAACCCAGCCATACTTTCAGCTGCTGTATTTGTTTACATTTACATGGGCTGTGAAGGAAATGTTTTGCTTTCCCTGTTAGCCATGAATAACTTGTAGCAGCGGGAAGAGGTAAGGGGGGAGGGTAGACAAACACTGGAGGGTGAAGATGTGGAGGTAAATAATAATATTTGGTTGTTACTCATAAATTATGGAAATGCAGGGTGTGGCAATGATTACAGCTGCCTCCTGCCAGAATGAAGGTGCAGAAAACATATATTGGCTGGTATCGAAATCTCCCAGGAGACCAAGGATGTTATTGCTTTGTGTCAGGGAATCACAAGGCTCTGAACTTGAGGATTAAAAATTCAAGACGAGGTTTTTATGCTACACCTTTAGTTTTGGTTGTCGTGGGGCTCTCTTTGTCTAAAATTTGGCTTCTGCTGAAATTTCTAATTCTTTTTTTTTTTTTTTTACCTCTTCAATTCATAATTTCAAACATTTACATGAAAATACTTTGAAATACATCCCAGAGGCTACAGTATTTATAGTGAAGCAGGGAAAGGTTAGTTTAACTGGGTAATATTCTTCTCTAGGTTGGGTTGGTCTGTCTATTCAGTCTCCCACATTTCTGAGACATCAGGTGGTTAAATAAGGATTGTGTTCTTCAGATTGATTTTTTTTTTGTCTTTCCTTCCCACCCTCTTCATGCAGTGTTGCAGACAGTGGGAAATAGGTGAATCAAATGAAGGGACAATGTGAAACAGAGGATGTGGTTCAGTTGCCTGTAAAACCTTCAGCCCAAAGGGAAGTGTAGCTCTGAGACCTGGGTAAAGCCACCTCAGATACCACCTGTAGTGTCCACTGACCTTCAGACAAGCTGCTGTCTTAAGTAATTTCCCTTCTTTCACAAATATTTTGAACTTTTTACCTTACAAGCAAAGTTTCTGAATATTTTGTTGCATAGCCTCTGTTTTATTGTGGTGAAACTACTGATATTTTCCTTTGTTTTATTCGCTAACACGAAGTCTCTTTGTTTCACTAAAACAAAATCTTCACTACTTAAATTGTCCTTCTATTGAAGGGAATACTTTGAGGGATATTTAAGCTGGATCAATATGAGCTTGTTTTATGCATAGCATGGAGGGGAAAACTGTAGTTGGGGAAGAGCAGCAGTGTGCTTCCCTTTGGGCTTTGGTTTTCCTTGTGCAAAGGAACAAAATAGAAAAATGACTCAGATCCCTCTTTGTGGGATGGAAGGAAGGCAGGCCAGAAAAGCGTGTGGTCTTGTCCCATCTCCCTTTCACCCACCGCTTGCTCAGTGTTGTCATAAAGTCCATAAAAATAGATTTTTGCTGTGTCAACTTGTGTCCTCTTCAAATGTTAAAGTCAAACTCTGCCTGCACCTTCTACTAGAGAATTTCTATGTGTTAAACTCTGATCTCTGCTGGGACTTGATGGCTTTATAGTTAGAGATGTGCCCTTCTGAGCCGTGTGTTAGAGCAATGAACAGCATTGCTGCCTGCCTGGGATATTAATGCTTGGCCCTTTTGGGGTCACACTGTAAGTACAATCCAAGCCAGAGGGCTGAAGGCAGGGATGTCCACTGTTTGGAATCAGAACACTGCCACCTCCACACCAACTCGCCATAAGGTCCAACAGCTCCTCCTTTTTGCCTTTGTAAAGTCATGTGCTGTGTCATGAGATTCCTTTACAGCTTCTTTTGGACGGACCTCCAACTCTGTTTCTAGACCTCAGCTCCCAGGACATTTGGAATTTGGACTTTTGGATGTTTATTTGTGTTATTTCTTTCTAGATTTCGCCACTGGCGAGAGTATAACACAGTGTAAAACCGATGGCAATGCCCAAAATGCAACACAAAGGAGAAAAGGAAAAGAGAAAGCTGTAAACCTAATGTGAGCTGATGTAAGCTGCCAAGGAAATGGCAAAGGGGTAAAAAATGGAACTTTTTTTCTGACAAAAAAATAAAAGAAAAGACAAATATAAGGTAGAGGGCTGTGCAAGAACCCTTTGCACTCCCTCCCTGAATCTGCTTTGTCCTTCTGCTTGTAGTGAGATCTCCCCTGGCAGCATTTGTGAAGGGTATGTTTTGTGAAATAAAGCAGTGTGAAAAGTGGAATTACTATGAGTTATTTCTCTCCCCTGCCCTGATCAGACTCTGTTTCTCTCTCTGGCAATCCTTCCAGTCACAGAGCAAGGCAAGCAATTCCAATTTGAAGACGTTGATCTTTTCTGTTCCGTTGAGCTTTATGTTAAACGTTAAAGGTTTGGAGTGCTCCACTCAGGGAAGTTTACTTTAACAGACAGTATGATAGCATTGCCAGCCACCTCCAATCCTACCTTATCCTGTAAAACTCATTAGCAGCAGCATGTTTTGCAACACTAGTGACAATTTATGACAATTTATCTTGCTACTCTTTAATTACCTAGCCTGAGATATTAGTTGCATGCTTCTACTTACTCCCACCTTTATTCCTTTGTAACAAGGAGCCTTTGCTGGATAATGAAACCACGGTGAGGTAGGAGAGCTGATGTTTCTGTGGGTATATATTATGACACTATTGAAAGTTAAGGATAGAAATTAAATAATTAGCAATATTTGAAGCAGACTGAGCTCGTGAAGTCTGCTGCAACCTACTATTTTCTGGCTACTTTTTATGAAGCAAGAGTAAGCATCATTAGAGATGATCTCCCATCTATAAAAAGGAGGCTCTTTGATTCTCCTGTTTCATCACAGCACTGTGTGACTGGTCCTGTCCATGCTGCATAATTTAGGTAAATCATGCACACAGTGGGATTGTGATTTGATGGCAAATAATTATTCAGATAGTTATTGATCATCACTGAAGTATTGACTGCTCTCCTAATAGAGCCACTGTGATCCCCTGCCAGGTCTTCTGCTCTCTGCCAGTAGTTATTTTGCCTACAGATCCTTTCAAGAAGTCCTGTGTACAAAGGTGAAAGCAGAAATACTACTTGGGATTTGTATTTAGAGTTGTCATTGCTGGCAGTCGTTGTAATACAGTTTGGGAAAGCTGTCAGGGGGTAATCACCTGGAAAGTTGGATTTTGAAGCTTGGATGTGGGAATGCTGAGGTTTCAGCAGCACAGCTCAGGGTGCAATAGAGAAAGACGAAATACAACAGGGGAAGAAATCAGAAAGTTAATGGAAAGTAGGAAGGAGGCATCCAGGAAGAACTGATATGAGGGGAGAAACCAGAACTCAGTTGTGTTTGTGGTAGGGATAAATTTAAGAGCAACTTGGAGACTGCGCAGCTTAATTAAGCTGAATCCAGCTGTAGCTGGACAGACAGCTACCTGCTGATGGAAGAAGTCAGGAACCTAAAAAACTTAAGAAAATCAGAAAGAAGAAACTACTTTCTGTTGCTGAAGAATCGAGGCAAAAATATCAACCAGCTGCAATTGCAAGTGAATAGCAAATAAACTCTCTGCTCTTGACTTTTTTATTGAAAGGTTCTGAATAGGAGCCACTCCTTGTTCCTCCAGTTTTTCCATCACTCATTTGAACTGAAATGATTTCTGTGTGCAAGTACTAATTCTGCACACATGATGGATAGAAAATTTGAAATGCGTAGCAGGTGAACCAGAAAATGCCACATTTTTTTCAGCCTATTTGATTCATATGTTTCAGTTATGTGCAGTCCTTAGGAAAAAATTATCTAAAAGCGTTACTGTGCTTTTTTAGGGGCAAAAAAAGTGTCCGAATTTATTAAGGTTTTTTAAAGCATGGGATACTTCAAAAATCCTCATGTCTGATCACTTAAGGTAATTTTTCAGTAGAGTGTTTTGTCTTCCCTGTGTTCTATGAGTCTTTTATAAAGCTATAGCAGATAGAACTTAAAATCATAGACCTGTAAACAGTGTAAAGAGAAAAACAGTCAGAATTAAGCTGCTTAATAATAGGATGACTCTGGTAAAAATGAATCAGTGTGGTCTAAAGAGCTTAAATTTGCCACTTTATATTTGCATGTGCATAATGTGCCGGTGTTGCACTGGAAATGAAATAGAGGAGTTGTGGAGCACTCCACAGTATTCTGATGGAATTTAATTCCTTTGTATTTCCCAATGTGGAAAGCAAACCCCTCCTGGACACTTGTGAGCTCTGATTTCACGCAGATGATGTGCTGTAGGAGAGAACTGATGTTGTAAAAGACATCTACAGAACATATGTAGAAAGTCTTCAGCAAAATTGCAGTTGGCAGAGGAAAAAGTAAAAATCTAAAATGCTTTAGATTAATGTGGTGCAAGGGTTAAGAAAACATTGAATCAGAACTCAGTGCTGAGTTTTCAGCCCTGAAGAGTGGTGGCTTTTCTAACTGAGGAGGCTTCTTTGGCTACTGGTTTATAACCCCTGTTTGGAATGGTCTGTGCTCCGTCCTGAAAGATATTCTGCAGGTCTCTAAGTAGGAATCATCCTAGATTCCTCTGGGAGAAATCACTGTTCTGCCTTTCCTCCTCAAGGCTGTCCTGTCAGCACTCAGACACCTCAGCAGTTTGAAAACAGTTCATCCCCGACTGTATTGCAATTGCTGCAATGGTGTTTGCTGTAGGATAAGATAATCTTCCCATCTCTACATCATTGGCACAGATGAGGCCCAGAACAGTTTCCAATTCACAGGTCCATATATGCATTTAATTCTCCTTAATGAAAATGATGGGGCCTGGAGTGCCTAAAATCCCCCGAGTGCCTGTTTTGAGCTTCAGCTTGTTAAAAATGCAGGTAGAATAAGGCTGGAGAGTAAACAACACTCAAGCTGTACATAACAATTTTTGATTTCTATGCTGCACTGAGCCAAAACAAAGGCAATTCAGCAAGTTTTCCTCCACGGTTACTCCTACAGCAATAACTGCAGGTTGACATCCCCAAAGCAAATAATGAAGAGGTGACAGCTCTATTGGGCACCTTTAGCTGGGTTTTGAGGCTGCTTTAGAAGAATGAGAAAAAGGGGAGAAAGTATGAAGAAACTGTTATAATTAGAAGGCACAAGGGAACTCTATATTGATGTAAATGCATGCTAGACACCTTTTGCTGCTTGGGGTAAGTTTGGAGTTGTACCTGTCTGAGTGCTGACTTGTTGTGTGGACTGTATCAAACATGTTCCCACATAAAGTACAAACTGAAATGCCTTACCCAGTCCATAAAAATTAGCATCCTTAGGGGAGTCCCTCCCTGTTCTCATCATTTCGCCGCTTCATTTATTCACAATTTGACTATTCATTTATTTGACTATTTTGCTGTGCAGCTGGGAGAGACACTTGAGGGGCAGCAGATCTGTGTGCTTTGCTGTTTTCCAAGCAGCTGGGCTTCCTGCTCCACTCACCCACTCCATCCTGCACCAGTAACTTCTCTGGCAATCATAGCTAGGAGTTGCAAATTTTTTTTTTTTTTAATAACACCTTTATGGTTTACTTTTTTTTTTTTAATATCCAAATTTTTAATTCTACGTCTGTTAGGTATTGCTAGAAACCGTTATAGTAATATCTGTGGTGAAACAGGGAAAAAAAAAAAAAGGAACAATAAGATTTCTTTTAAAGGATGCTTTTAAAACTGCTTTTACTGCAGGTGCTTTCCATCTCACAGCTCGGTGCAAACAGGATGACTCTTCTGATGAGATTTGTATGAAGTTAGTGGCTTTTGTGATGAGGGCAGAAATTTTAATTATAGAGAAATGCATGTTGCTTTCCCCATGGCTTTGTTAGAAACTCCCATTTTCTGCTTTTGTAAATGCCTTTTTTTTACAGTCTTTTAATGGATTGTACAGTAATTGGAGATAAAACTTTTTTTCCACGATAGAAATGAACGTTAAGGAAAAAAAAAAACAAAACACCTAGACAACTCCATAAGGTAACACTGGTAGTTTGAGATGTGTCTGACCATAAACTAGCAAAATGAGAAAGAAACAGGTTTTCTTACATCAACCAGAGGAATTTTATGTCTGTTTGCATCTGGACAATTAATGTAAACCCCAGGATTCTGACAATGTCGAGTGCCCCACCTTGCTTTGTGTAGTTTCTCAGGGCTCCTTTAGCGCACTTTGAAGCACTTCCTTTGGAAGCTTGATTCACCAACTGTAAAATTTTGTTGTCAAAAATAATTCTTGCCATTTAGCCTGCACTTTCACTGCCAGGAAGATTTCTTCGTGTTCAGTCTGTATTTGACCTTTCTTAAGTTCCTCGTATATCGGGAAAACTTTCACAAATAGGCCTTTAGACATCCTACTCCTTGGTGGTTCTTACTTTCTCTCATAGTTGGTTATTCCTGTTTTCAGTTAACCGACATAACTGGTTTTTTTAATCCCTCAAAGAATTATTTTGCTCTTGGAGAGACACTTTATAAAATGTGTGGAGCATAACTGCACTTCATACATGTGTGTGTGTATATATATGCATTTCAAGTGAAAATTCAAGTGTATATTTGAAGTGGTTAAGATGTGATAGGAGACTTTTTGAGATGAGATTCTTCCAGGATCAATCTCAACACAGCAAGTTGTATTAAAGTTTTATGAGTAGTTTGTAAGTCCTGAAACATTAACTTGCTTCTGACTAGTAATAAATATGTAATCTTGGTCACTGGGTACTCCACAGGACCAGGTGATGAGTTTTGGTGCATTATCTCTTAGAAAGCAAGGGCTTCTCCTTGTGACCAGGTTCAGTGGACAATGTAACTAAGTAAGTACCATTTTTAAATGCTTCCTAACAATGGCTTATAATTGCTTGGTAAATGTGTTGGTTAACAACTAATAAGGTTTCATTCCTCTGAAATATTCCCTGCAAATAGCTCAGCCCAATTAAAGCGCTTGGTTTATTGATCTGTGTCCTATTCTTTCCCTTTCATCTCGCTGCAAGTCCTTTCATCATTCTCCTGCTACTGGGATTCATCAGTTTTAGTTTACATCTGCATTTGCAAATGACTCTGAAATACAAGCTGCTACTTGCAAGTTGTGAAGTTTCCACCAGCTTCACTGGGTAGGCTCAGAGCTCATACTCCAAGGATGCTGAGGTTTCTGTCTCTCTTCCCACAAAGTGATTACTCACAGAATTAATTAAAAAAACCTAGTGAACGTTTCCGTAAGGTCCTGCTCTGGCACTGTGGAAGGACCTAAATGTAGCAAGTTTTTTTTTTTGTTTTGGTTTTGGCTCTTTTTTTTTTATAAGAGAAGTGACTTTCTGCTGTCTTTGTGATCAAAAACATTGCAGATAACACGCAGCATTAGGATAAGACAATCTGCCCTATGGTCTGTTTAAGTTTTACTGCCCCTTTTTGACCTATTTTCTTGATCAGTAGAAAAATGTAGCCACAAAGCAGCAACATCACATTTTGTAAACATGGAAACTTAAACAGATAAGGGACAAGCTGCAAGTTAGTCCGTGTGGCAGTATCAGGAATCTGCCCACAGCACGGCCGGGATGTTCAGCAAATGTATCTTTACGTGAGCCAGTGATTGTTGCTCTGGCTGTTTGTATTTGCCTAACCTTCCATTATCAAACAAAATTCAGAACAAAATACAATTTCTGCCTGAGACAAATATGACTGGAATCCCCAGAAAGAATTTAAAGGTCAGATCACCCATTTTGAAATATTGCTTCTCGGTATCTACAAAGTCTTAGTGACATTAAACAGTACAGTGTGTAGGTTGTTAGATGGTACCCCAGTCTTATATATTTAAAACACAAGCTTTGGGCTAGAAATAAATTGAAAAAAACAAAAAATTCTGTGGTGAAAGAATTTGAACTCTGACCAGTATTCTGGAATAAGAATGTTGTGGAAACTGGATTTTATTTATCAGCAGTGGAACTTAATACCTGTAATGCTCCTGGCACTTTGCTGGTGTGGTCAGATAGTGGCTCTCTCTGAGTCCAGGGACTATTGCTAGATCTGACTGCCACACCTATTTATTTTAAACAAAAAATGGTGATTGCTTTATGCATAAATGGACAAATATTTGCATTTTATAATTGTTTACGCAGAGATTAGGAAAACTGAATTGTAATGAGGTGCTTTTCTTCCTTTGAAAAGGAATAGAATTTTAATTAGCCTTATTTCTTATTTAGGAGACATGGCAATATAGGAGGCTTGCTGTTATACATTTTCTTTTTCTGTTGCAGTGAGTTTTTCATGAGACTTCTTAACTAATACTGAAATAATTTCTTGGGCATGTACTTGGGCAAAGGTTTTTCAAATTTGCAGATTTTAGCAAGTTAATTTCTAGGGGGGCAGAATTGATAGTTCTGGAAATCCATGGAAGTTGGGCATGTAATCTCCAGGGTTGTCTCTGAACATTTCCCACCCAGAGTTAATCAGTAAATTGGGAAAACCTAAATGAGAGATGGGGTGAATATGTTTGTGTAAGTAAGTAACTACAGCCACATGCAGATATAAAACTGATTTTCCAGTCAGCAAGAGCAACACAGAAACAGTAGAAGAGTAATTTCAGCTCGTGAGCAGAGTTTTGGGCAAAAAAGAAAACTCTGAGGGGAATTAAGGCTGAAATGAGAGATATTTCTGTAAGTGAGTGCTATATGCCCACAGTAAGATTGTGTTTAGTTTTTGATTAAATTTCGCTCCTGAACTACCCTGGTTTCAGCACGTGATTGAAGTCACCTTGAATCCAGTGATCATTTAAATGAGAAAAATCGTATTGAACGTAAAAATAATAATTTTTACTTCATGTAACTCATATACCATGCCCCTCTCTGTTACACACTGCTACCAGAAACATTTCAAACGGTTGGAAAACATCTAGGAGTTCAAGTGTAGATGAGATTTTACTAGTTAACTATGCACAAGGTTGAGTACTAATATTCAAATCTGAGAGACAAAATGTTAACTACAACACACCGTGTCAAAGGTAGCATTGAACAGCCTCTGTTACTTACACCTATATTGTGTTTTAGTGGCTTGATTGTTCTGCAAGGTGCAATTTTACCTCGGAGTAGTTAAGTACAGCTGTGTGTGCAGAAAGCCATGTTCCTGGGGATAGAATACACTGAACAATCTCCTGTCAGGTGCTGAAGGTCACTAAGGTACAGCCTAAGTCTTGTTGAGGTCAGGATCTGGCCCCCGTTATTTTCTAAGGAAACTCTAGTTTAGACTGAAAACTTCCATGAAGTGTAACTGGTAAGGCAGAGCAGCCTCCTGCTGCTGATCTCATCCTTACTTGCACAAGGACACACTGGGTTGTCACTGTAGCAGAGTTAGGACCACGCTTCAGAAGATGAAATTAGGTGGGTTTATTTTCTTGATCATACATATCTCTCACTCCAATAGAGTCACGGTCTGAGCTTTGACCTCTAGTTTAGCCATAACGAAAGAAAAACACCACAAAACCCAAACCAATCAACCAACCAAACCCAACAAGGCTTTGAAACCTTCAGTCTTATCAAATTTTTATGACTGGCCTGAGCAGCTTGAAACAGAATGAACCCTGTTACCAATATGGGGTTTTATTTATCCTGGAGCTCAGGCCATCGATGTTATTGATCCACTTCAGGGCTAATCGCTCCGCTGTGTAATCTAGGAAGTTGTTACACTCCTCCTTTCCATGGCACTGAGGTGCTTTATGAACTGTAGATTAGGGAGAGCATATTACAAATGCTAATAATTTCTCTGGTAAGATTGTGTATTAGGGAGATAAGGACATTTCACTGTTGAATGGGAGGGAACTTCTCCCCATTACAGTGTCCTGCTTCTTTCTGGCCACATAGGAAATATTTGAATTTCTACTCCTTTGTATTAATTTTAGAAATGGAGACTGAAAAGGTTTTCCTAATGGTGTGTTAAAATCACTAAATATTTTATTTTACAGCTGTGAGGTTTAGCAGAAGTAAAATGAGGAGCTGCTTGTAATGAGTACAGGCAAGGACTTTTTCCTCTGTCAAAATTAAGAGTTCATTTTGTGTTGAAGATTGGCTTTTTATGGTGATACCTTTTTCTTATCTGATGCTAATAATGAAATACTGTGTCTTCCATCTTCCATTTAAGTGATAGGTCTAGAGCCATAGATACATGACAGCATGGCTCTCATATGTGCAAACTACAGCAAGAAGGTAAGAAAATTTGGGCAAAAAAGAAAACTCTGAGGGGAATTAAGGCTGAAATGAGAGATGTTTCTGTAAGTGAGTGCTCCCATATGACCACAATAAGATTATGTTTAGTTTTTGATCAAATTTTGCTCGAGATATTCACTACAGTCATATGTAGTAAAAACCAGGGCAGATTATTGAGTCATCAGTGGGGAACTGTGAACAGTAGTTCATCAAATGGGGTCCTAGCAAAGCCCTATATTCCTGTACTATTTGATATAAATATGTAGAGTCCAGGTGTGTTTCTGTGAGTAATGATGGTGATCTTATGGATCTGTCTGAGGCACTGTGAAAGAGAGGCATGATGATTATCAGGAGGCAAGAGCTGGGATCCAACAAAGGTTTTTAGCCGTTGACACGCCACCATTCGAAGAGATGGAAAGGTAGCCATTGAGAAATATTCCTCCTAATACCCAGCAAAATTAGTTTTCATGCAAAAGCTGCTATAAAAAGATTGCAGCGATGTTTACAGGTGATTCAGTGACCAATTTTAGGGGAAAAAAAAATCTAGTTTTTACCTGCAGTTTTATTCATGACTGTTGGTAAAACTGCAGTCTTAATGTGAAAATAACTGCTAGTCTTATATTTGAAATAAATAATTTTTAGTTGGGGAATTCTCACCTTAAATTGTGTTCATGACCCCAGACTTGCTGGTGTTAATTGAGATGCTCTGGGCACATATACAGACATGAAGTGATGCTGTGTGTCAGTCCTACTTACATAGTTCAGTACTGTGGGAAAACTCATGGATAGATTTTTGTCTTGCTGGCTCTATATGGTGTTGTACAGCCAAGGATTCCATGTTCTGCTGCACATGGAAAAGGAATGGGTAGGTAATGCAAGGCAAGGGAAGGGGAAGGGTACAAGGCAAGGGAGGGGTAGGTAGGGTATCAAAAGGCAAGAGAGGAGAAAACAAGGCAAGGGAGGAGAAAACAAGGCAAGGGAGGAGAGCAAGGCAAGGGCAGGGCATTGGCAGGGCAAGATAAGGGAAGGGGTGAAATGGAGTTAGAGGCCAAAAAGAGGTAGGAGTTTATAAGGGTTTGGGGTCTGGAAAACAACATCTGACCATGAAAAGCAGAGCCTGAAAAGTGGTGAGAGGCCAAAGAGGTGTGGGAGGCTGGAGGGCAAGTAGAGATTAGAAAACACTGGAGACTGAAATGGAGTGGGGAACTAAAAAGGGTTGGTAGGCTGAAAAGAGGGTAGAGGCCAAAAAAAAGCAGAGGCCAAAAAGTAATGGGAGACTGCATTGCAGTGGGAGGGTGGAAAGGGGTAGAGGTCTATTTAGGGTAAATTTAGACAGGGCAAGGCAAGGCAGGAACATTGGCAGGGGCAGCTGAATGCTGCCACAGCTTGTTATCATGTGGTTATCTCTGAACCTTAATATTTAAAAAAAAATGCTGCTGCCACATAGAATAGAAACTTTGTCCTTTTGAAGATCTGTGGCTCTTGAATTTCGGGAAGGATTTAAAATAAATTACTATTTAACTAGTGCAAAATGATTTCATGAGGAAGGTGAGCAAAACAGCAGAAGATACAGAATATTTTCTGCCTCTTCTGTTTCAGCTTTCTAATAAAAGGTTAATTATTTTTAATACAATTACTAAAACACAACGGGACAGGAACAGAAGAAAGAACAGGTCAAAGAACTTTTACATCAATTAGATGCTTTCAGCTCAACAGGAACTGATGAATTTTACTCTAGGGCATTTCAGAACTAACTCAACCAATGTCTGTGCTTAAAATTGGGTAAAATCCCAGAGAACCGCAGAAGGCACAAAATAAACGTTATTTCCAATGACAGATGGAATACAGGGAGTTTCAGGACATGTTAAGCAGGCAGCCTAATTACAAAACACAAAGAAGATGCTGTAAATTTAAATGATCCATATGTATATATGTAGAAACAGAGAATGAGCTGCTGATATGGTGGTCTGTCAAGAACAAATCATACCTCTTCTTTGACTGCTCATAATGTGTTTAAATGAAAAGCACATAAGGTGAGGGTAAAGTAGCAGATGTAATAAAATTTTGTTAAAGGTTTGTATGTAGCCCTTTATAGCACTTGCAAAAACTAGCAATTAGCACATGGTCTGGAGAAAACTGTTGTAGAATATTCCCACTTGGTACAAGAGGCAGACACTCTCTCCTCCCCAAATAAAAATGGGTATCAGTATTTTCCTGCTATGATGGAAGGATTTTTTCTCAGGGTTTGTTACTGGACAGAAATCTGTGTCCTGCAGAGTTGTGAATCTTGGTAGTCAAGGTGTCCTACTAGGTTTTTTTCTGTTTTGAAGTTTTACAATATATAAAACCTGGCACCTCACTGATTATGTGTAACTAAACTCGTATATTGACTGTGTACGATAGGACATCTGCAAACCCAAGGGCTGGTATGTCCTGTAGTAGAAATGTCCTTAAAACTTTTTCTTCATTTTACTTTGCTTTTATTTTGGGAAGAATCTGCAAAACAAATTAGGACAGGCAAATTAATGGCAAAACTGGCATAAAACACTTCCCTTCAGTGGTGTTTTGAGAAGCTTCCACACTCTTGGGGTTTAGCAACACTGTCATCTGCAATCTGTGATTTTCTTGGTTTCGGTGATCACAGAGGATTAAAGATCAACCAGGTTTCAGTGTCAGCATTAATCCAAGCTTTGGACAGCTTTCCATTTTTCAGACTCACATTGGAATATAAACACAGTTCAATGTTCCAGCAAAGTTTACGTTTAATGTTGTTTACCATGTCCCCACACAACACGTAACGTTGTCATAGTTCTCATTTTTAAAACAAATGACATGGATCTGGAAGAAGAGGATCCTCTCCCTTCTCCACAACAAGTAGGAGGGGGCCTAGGAGACAGGGAGGAATGAATATCTCTAAGTGGACAAAAGACAAGCTGCTTAAAGATGGTTTTCAGGCATGTTTGGAAAAAAGCATAAGGCCTCTGGAGTTCCTATCTTCAGTTCCAACTTGGGTGCAGTATTTGCAAAGTCCTTCAGCAGCAAGAATATGACTTTTGTTTATAATTCTGAAATCCTTTTTTCCTCCTCGTTGCCTATGATTTTCATGATGCTTCTGGTTTAATATAGTTGTATTCCCCCCCCCCCCCCTTCATGCACCATTGTTGACCTGTGCAAACATATTCCTGTCGCGACGGAAAGCTCTAGACACCTCAATGTGAGAATCCAGGAACTTCGTTTATTGTAGATTGACAACAGCTTAATATACACTCTATAATAGGTTCATGAATATTACAGAAATTAGGCTCATTATTGGTGCTCAGTTAGGTGGTGATATCATCTTAACTGTCTTTCATTGTTTACACAGGTGGCTCGTTAAGTGTCTCTGTTTTGGTAATGCCTAGCTCCTGTTTTTCAGCCCAATTTAGAATACCCAAGGACGCTGCTGCTTTCTCACGGCCCTGCTATCTCAGACTTTCTCATGGGCCTAGTCAGACTGCGTCTTATACTTTAGCAGCTCATCCATAGCCTTAGCCATGTTCATATGTCCTCACATTTCCAACCAATTCTCTACAATTCCCCCGTTTTTATTTTGTGCCAACAATGCTTTCTTCGTCGTAGTATTTACACGTCTAGTAATACAAGAAAAGGTAACACGAGCTACTACTAAGATTACAATAACTGTTAATATCTATCGTAGGCCTTCCTTAATATAACGTAGAGCTCATTCAGAATAAGGAATCACTATGGTTCAACAGAATCACGTTACACATCTCTAAAATCTTGACACCGGCAGAAAGTATTTTTAAGTTTACACATTCACACATTCATGTAGCTTTTTTCTTTCACACAACATTCAGGTGGCCACCTCAGACACGCTCCTCAATCACACACACATTTTCAAGTGGTCATTGGCTGTGCACTTCTTGTCAGTTTCATAATTCAAAGGGAATTTATGGCATAGCCGCCATCAGCAATCTGCAAATCCTGCATAACTCTCCATGTAAAAGACAAATACAGCAAGAAAGAACAGAATATTATCTTGGAAATCTTCAACCCTTCTTATAGAGCAATGCTATTTTATCATAAAGGCAATAAAGCTACTTTTGCAGGGGGCAAGACTATATCCCCTTCTGTCTCATCGTTCCGTCTCTAAATCTTCTACCTGCACCCTGCCCCTGGGGAAAACAGCCAAATTTCATGTAAGAGAAGCAAAATTGCAAACTATAGGAAATTCTTAACAACCTTCTGCAATATGCAAAAGCTAAGCACGGATGTCGCGTTATTTCTAATCTTACTTCAAAGGATTTTTCGTCAGTCTCCCTTTCTGTTTTTGAAGAAAACATTTGAGAATGCCATGAGCACACTGCATGCTTAACACCTATTGCTGTAAAAACAATGCAATCTTATTTGATTTATAAGTTGGGATATTGTTAATTTTAAGTTGTTTTTTCTCTTTTCCCTTTTTTCCGTGTTTTACCGTCTTTGCCTCCCCCCACGCTCCTCATTGCCGAAGGACGAAGGAGGGGAAGGAGGGGCTGGGCTCACCCAGAGAGATCAGCAGAAGGAACTTAATCACAGGGTCTGCTTAAGAAAAGACAAAAACATAGGAGAGGGAGAGAACAGCTGCAAACAGGCACGTTTCAGAGAAGGGGTGATTGGTGTAACGGGGAAAAAGAGAAACAGCTTTCCCCCTCCCCCGACTGCACCCCCCAATGTTTTTGCTACCGTCATTAGGAAGAGGAGCAGCACCAGGGAAAAACCACTCGCTGCAAAGAAGGGAAGGGGAACGCACACCCCCCGGGACCATGGCTGTCAGCAGTGCGGGGGAAACAGAGCCCCCCCGCCGCCCGCCGCGCCCGGGGCCGCCGGCGTGCACGCACGCGGGGGCACCGCTCCGAGCCGGGGCCGCGCAGGCGGCGCGACCACCGCCACTGCCCCGCTGCTCGGCGCCGCCCCGTAGGCACCCGGCACAGGCGGACAGACCCGGCGCCGGCACGGGTTCACTCAACACGGCGGCATAAGCACACAGCGCCGTGAACACAGCCACAAATGCGCAGCGCAGTCCCGCTGCACAGTTCATATGAAAAGCTGGAAATGTCTTAAGGTGGAACTCAGTCATAGTGTTCGTAAAGTTCATCTCTGGTCTGTTAGCAGTACTTTCACACTGCAGCCGTCGCTTCCGATCGTCCTGGATACGCACTGCCGAGGTGCTAGCACCGCGTTCATGTTGGTAGGGCCGCTCCGTTGTCTCCGGCCCCGCTCCGCGATCTCTGGTCCCGCTCCGGCTCCCTTCGGCTCCGCCCGACTCCCTTTTTTGCACGATTTCTCTGTATGATGGTATCTAGTAGCATTCTAATGTCCTCAGACTGTGCTTTAATGCCTTTTACTGTTCCAGATAACAATCGCCAAAATTGTAAGGAGGGAAGCAGCAACTTTTTCTCCCTTATAGGCAGCAGTAAAGAGTTTATCACTAAGTTCTTTCCAAGTAGAGATAGTAAAGGCAGTTACAGTGTTCGCTTCGTATCCCTGGCCCTTACATGAAAGCAGCATCTGCCTCAAAACCAGGTCGTCTTAACTCCCCGCTTTCACAGAAAGCATTGGAGCAATGATAGTGCCGCCTGTCTTTCCATTACCTAAAAAAAAAAACGTGTTACCACGCTTTGTGCAGCCCTTTCCACGAGACTTTGCGGCTTGGTCGGCGGGCCTCCTTCTTCAGGAGTCGTCCCGGGCGCCGGTCCCTGGAAGCACGGAACTTTGAGCTCTTTTGCTTCCAGCCCTTTCGCCTTCTTGTGCTGCACGGCAAGACCGACCAAAACTCCTACGTCCGACCGTGGCTGCGAGAACCCGACTTGGCTCTCGGGAGTCCGACTTGACTCCGAGTCCGACTTGACTCCGACCCAGGAGATCCGACTTGATCCCCTAGGGACCCCTCTTTGGTCCCTGCACACGGGCGCCATTTTGTCGCGACGGAAAGCTCTAGACACCTCAATGTGAGAATCCAGGAACTTCGTTTATTGTAGATTGACAACAGCTTAATATACACTCTATAATAGGTTCATGAATATTACAGAAATTAGGCTCATTATTGGTGCTCAGTTAGGTGGTGATATCATCTTAACTGTCTTTCATTGTTTACACAGGTGGCTCGTTAAGTGTCTCTGTTTTGGTAATGCCTAGCTCCTGTTTTTCAGCCCAATTTAGAATACCCAAGGACGCTGCTGCTTTCTCACGGCCCTGCTATCTCAGACTTTCTCATGGGCCTAGTCAGACTGCGTCTTATACTTTAGCAGCTCATCCATAGCCTTAGCCATGTTCATATGTCCTCACATTTCCAACCAATTCTCTACATATTCCCAGGCTAGGGATTTGAAGAAAACCTGTGGGAATGCTTGTTCTGGTGGTAAAAAGAGTTCTTTGAGACTTACCTTTCTAATTTTGGGTAATGTTTATTATTAATACATGCAGTAACTGCACTGATTAAATTCCACTGTGGCTTGGGTGTTACATCCAAGAAGATATATTTGGGAACTGAGCCTGAAGCCCGTTACCTATATAAATTTCTGCTGGTAGGAAGCAGCAGTTTGCCAGGGACAGCTTGTTGCCTTCTAAGTAATAGCCTGAATTATGAATTTCAGCTTTCAGCTGCGCTGCTCCCAGAAGAAAAATTCCCTTCCCCGTCTCCTGGGCAGTCAGCTGGATGCATCTCCCACATAGGTGGGAAGTGTCTCTGACCAGGGCCTCAATGTTCCCAAATTTGCCTGTAGGACTGGTCTACCAGGACAAGTTTCCTTCCCGTGAGGTTGTGATTACAGTAAGGGCACCACATTGTATCTGTGCAACTGGAAACACAGGTTAGAAACAAAAATGTCACTCAGTGAAACCAATCAGATTCATTATTTCTTTTAGATTAACCTTTTATCATGTTTGGGTTCAGGGGTTTTTTTTCCTTTCTAAAGAAGGCAAGTCTTAGATTCTCAGGAAGAACAGATTTCTTTAAATAAAAATAGCAATAAAGTTACAGTATATAATAAGAATATAATGCTTAAAAGCTATACCAGGCCCCACACAAAGTCTCCAGCTCTTTGTCTTTTCTCATCTTCAGTGATTTAGGACTTGAGGTGAGATAAAAATATTTATTTTTGAACACTGATGTGCTGTTCATTAATAAAAAGAAGTTTTGGTAATTAGGCTATGTGATAGAAACTAGATATGCATCTAGCAATCCCATTAATTTCTAAAAATGTAAATTATCTTTTTAGTAGTGCTTTCATTAGTAATATTAATATGAATTTAATAATATCACATAGTGATTGCCAAGTTTCTTCTCTCCTGTGTAAGAGATATGGAAAGTGGTATGATTATAATTTTTATGCCATTTTAGAGAAGGGAAAGCTGAAACACACACACACACAAAACCCAAAACAAGTCAACAGCAACAACCAAACCAAAAAACCAAAACAACAAGGTTCCCTGAACTTGCATCATGCAGTGGGCTCCAGAAAGCATTAAAATCAACAGCCATTATCCCTGGAATCCCCCCCTCACAGCCTACACAGGTCACAGTCCATAAACTGGTATTTGCATAGATTGGGATATGAAAAGTAAGGTTTATATTCAACAGTTACTGGCAATATTAAAAATATTGGGCTTAAGTTGGCTGACAACAGTAGAATTTCAGAAGACCAAGAGAAATCCGAAATGACTTGCATTTTTAACTACATTGACATGGTGATGTAAAACAGTCTAAGGAATTAGAAATACTGAAATTAAAGGCACAGTTCCCAGAGATGTTTTGGAACATAGCTTCCATCGTGCTTCGGTGTAGATGTGGGGTGGGAGAGGTCTTTCTCAGCAACTAACTTGGAGAAAACTGCTCTCCCTGGATTTTCTTGCTCACTGAGTTAGAAGAGCTCTGAGCCCTTTCCTGGAATAACTCATTGATCTCCGTTGTCTTGAGAGGGAATGCAGACTGGGGGAGCTAAGCTGAAGTTTGTGTTTCTGAATACTTTTTTATATGCAGTTTACTGGATGTCATAAAGCATCCACAATACAGCAAATTTAATACAACTTTCTAATTTCTTGCTGTCACACAGACATGGAAGGCCTGAAAATTTCTGACTTCCCGTGATCTCTTTATGCTTTGGAAGCAGCAAGAAGTGACTCTATATCAGCTGAAACTGCTGACTTGGGAATCTTGCTCTTGGCATAGAGCTGGCAAAATACCTTTATGCTTTGCTGCAGCAGTCCCCAATTTTCTGTCATTTTAGGATAGGGAGAAGGGAATTCATCATTGGGATGGAGAAGCCAGAAAGGAGGATTGAAGCACATGTTGTCAGAGATGAGGATGAGGTGGCAGATGTGAGACCTAAATTTGTATTGGTGGGAAGCCAGGACACAACATGCTCCATCTGCTCCTGACTGCATGTGACCCAAGCAGAAGTGAACTCTATGTTATTAAGTGGAATTTACCCTCCAGGGCAGGAAATCCCCCTCTCAGTAGAGGAGAACATTTAGAGGGACAAGACTGGGAAAAAAAAACAGGTATTACAAATAAAGGAAGAATTGTCAGAGGTGATTGATGGATCATTGACAGAATATTGATGTGTTAATAATGAAATGAAAGTAATTATTCTGGTTTTTTTAAACAAAGATACGTGTCTTTGTTTCACCCATTCCCTGGGTGAGGAATGAAACGTGCTGAGGGGATGTGAGGGTTATTCTCACCATGTGCAGTGAAGGTTTGGGTTATGATCCCTCACAAGCTGAAAGCTGTGGCGATCATGCTTGTGGGAAATGACCTTCCCTAGACAGCAAGGGGTTCATAACAGTTTGTCAGAGCCTGTCAGATGTGTGCATATCTCTGTGGGAACACTGCTGCAAGGGAAAACTTCTGCTTTCTGTCTGCTTCCAGCAAGAGCTTCCTTGTCTTCCGTGTTCGGCAAAAAAATCTCTCAAAGTAGCCTCTCCTGGAATGCAGGTTCCTTTCTTCCAGGCTGCTCTTGGGAGAACTAAAACTAGTTACATTTAAAACCTATCCAGATTGCATTTTTTCTTGTTTTTCCTGAAAGCCCAGACACCTACTGTCCATGGGTAGAGAGCGAGCCGAATTAAAGTCTGTTTATGGGAAACAGAAATGTATGCCATATTTTACAAAATGCTGTGAATGTCCTAATATTTTGCACTGTGGAAGCTTGGCTGGCTGGCTGCAGTACTTCACAGCAATGTGCCTTTCCTTTCCTTAGAAAACAGACTGCCTCATTGGAATAAAAGGGAGGTTTATGTTGAGAGTATGAAATGCTTCTGTCGATCCTACTATTTAGCTCAGTGAAAACAAAAAGAGCAACGAAAGAAAATTAACAGTGAGATTCTTGCTATCTCTTGCAGTGGCAGAAAAATATCAAGGTCATATCAATTTCCAGATCATGTGAGGCTACTTAATTGACTTGGAAAACAATGAGCTGCAGGAGGGTGTGATAGGATGATCTTTTTAAAGGTAAGAAATCAGTAGTTGCTTTAAGAAGAGATAAGTCTCTAGGATGGTTTTGTTCTGCTCAGAGAAAGACTGAAAATAAAATACTCTTTATTGCTGGAGTATTAAAGAGTCTACAGGAGTACAGAGAAAAAATAATCTCCATAAGAGCAAGTAAGAATGATGTGTTTATAAAATGGAATTGTCTTTAAAAAGAGCTGCTAGGTGATAAAAAAAGAGGTGAAAGACAAAAGATTATTGTTGCAGGAAGAGAATTTGAAGATTGAATGAATTTGGTTTGTGGTTATTGCCATGGACACAGCTCCTGATCCAAACCTGTAGTTTTCACTTCTGCCCTGTGATAAATGCAATGAATTCCTTCAAGTTCTGATGAATGATAAAGCTGCTGGATGGTAATTAGCAGAATGTCCTGAAATAAATTCTAATCTAACATGTTGCAATTTATCACTGTAATTGATTATGTTACTGATAATGTAAACATAATTTCCTCTGCTTTATAACAGGAAACTTAATCATTGGAAAAATGGTCGAGTAGAAATGATGTGCCAGTGCCTTTCAGTGTGTGGGTAGTGATGCAGTTGTATCTCAGCAATAACATAAATGCTCCTGTGATTGTACATTCCTCTCAGCTTTGATTTTTTTGCAATATTTTGGCTCTTTCCATTACTCCCTACGTCAGTTTGGCAACTTCTTGGAAAATTCTTGATTAAGGTAGAAAAGGGACATAAGATTCAGAAACTTTTTTATCCTTTTTAGTATGTCTTTGATCATCTTGAGGTTCTCTTCTCATTTGGAGCATCAGACCTGAGAGAACAGTAATCTTTGCCTGGGTCCAACAGGAAACCTTGATGTCCAAAAGGAGACTGGGTAGGAGGCAACCATGTAAGTCGGAAGGATTTTCTTTCATGTCAGAGAAAAGCTTCAGTTTGTTACTGCTCTCATTACAGAGGCACTCCACTGTTTTCAGGGGTCTGGAGTTACTCCTTCCTGAAATGTCATGTTCTCTCTGAAAGCCCTCATTCAGGTGGGATCTGGAATTGTAGGTGACCCTTGAAGAAAGAGCTCCATTCATCCCCCAGTCTCAGGACATGTCACCTCCGTGAGGGATCCTCATCTCGTAGGTATTTCACGATGCCCACGCGCTTTTAAAGCGAGGGACCTGACCTGTGCTTCTCATTCAATTGAGGAATCACAACCTGTATCTTCTGACGTGTTTTTTGAACATCCAGGATCCCAATTACTTTGTGATGCTAGCATTTTTCTTTCCTTCTATTGAAACTTTTTGAATGTCATTTCTAAAGCTGGGCTTTCACTGGGTCATTGCCATTTTTCAGTCCTCTAGACTTGCAGGGATTAGCTCATAATTGAAGCTGCAGAGCCATAACCAGAGGGTGAACTCATCAACTCTGTGCATATATATCTTATTCTGTACAGTAATTGATACATGTTTATCAGATTTGCCTGGTGGTCTGACGTGAGGGGAACTTTTGACATTCTTTTTTGCTTTCATATGCAGCAATTTCATAGTTATTATTTAAATAAAAAAAATTACCCTGCACGTTTGCTTTTAATGCAGTCTATCCTTCTATGCTACCTGAGATTAGCTGTAAACCAAGATATAAAAATTTGAATAAAACAACCATGAACATAACTAAATAATAGGTTATTAAATTTGCAAGAAGACGAGACAATAAGTATTTAAATTAAGGAGACATCAAAAATCTGCATATAAAAATGTTTAGCATAAAAACTGCGACATCTAACAAGATGAGACAAGCAAGAACTCATCAACAGAGGGAGGCTCTAATTGGACTGGCACAGAAAGGAAGACAAAGAAAACTGACTTTTCAACCTCAGTTGCTTTTTTTAGGGAACGAAATTTGTCGAGAAACCTAGGACGAATCTCATTCCACTCTTTACTGCCCTATCATCAAGGTAACAGAACAAAATGTGTTAAAAGAAAAAAAAGCATCAAAGAAATTCTGTAAAGAGCAATAGAAATCTGGGATAGATGGAAATGTTCCTGTGAGTCAAATCAAGCCTTAGAGCAGAATAATACTCTCTTACGTGTTATCTTCATTAGCAACTCTTCTGCATCCTATTTAGCGAGTATTTCTGTGAGTGGCAGGACGCGTGACGCTTGATTTTCTCCAGTGCCATCTGTCGCGTGGAATCTCTAATAATGGTTTAATCTGCTCTGTAAACACTTCTTCAGTGGGAGTATTAATCTGTTTCTCTCCTCGATCGCTTCATGCCACCTCTGCTGACGAGCCCGGGGGCTTAACAGCTTTGGTGCTTCTACCCCACTCTCAGCTAGGGTTGACCTCGACTCCTGGGCGTGGATGAGAGGTTTGGTGTTTGGAGAATTACAGGGTGAAGAATGATAGATAATGGGGAATTTTTTAAGTTCTGTTTCCTTAGGAAGGAGGGAGCCCTGAGCTAGGCTTAGAAAAGGAAGCTTACTTCTCTCATAGGTTCATGCTGTTTTCTAGAAATATGGTTTGTGAACTACTGATTAATGACCCTAAATGACCGAGCTACATTGGTGATGCCTAGTTTGACCCAAACTAGCTGACCACATCTCTGTGTGCACTACAGCTCTCTGCCTGTCATTAATAACAAGCACTTATATTCACAGAAAATGTGATTTTTGGCTTCTATATGTTGTCTTTTCGCAGGGTGACCCTCAGCCCTTACACAGAAAGTGCCCCTGCTGGGTGCCTGATTTGGTTGCCACATATGGATGGCTACAAAAGGGATAGGCAAGGAAGATGAGGTGGCCCTGAGTGTTAGGGAATGTTTTCATTACCTAGACCTCAGTGATGCCAATTGTGGGAGGTTCAACAAGGCCAAGTGCCGGGTCCTGTGCTTGGGTCACACCAACCTCCTGCAGAACTACAGGCTGAGGGCAGAGTGGCTGGAGAGCTGCCCAGTGGAAAAGGACCTGGGAGTACTGGTTGACAGTGGCTGAACATGAGCCAGCAGTGGGCCCAGGTGGCCAAGAAAGCCAGTGGCATCCTGGCCTGTATCAGAAACAGCGTGGTCAGCAGGACCAGGGAAGTGACTGGTCCCCTGTATCGGGCACTGGTGAGGCTGCACCTCAAATCCTGTGTCCAGTTCTGGGCCACTCACTCCAAGAAAGACACTGAGGTGCTGGAGTGTGTCCAGAAAAGGGCAATAGAGCTGGTGAAGGGTCTAGAGCACAATTCCTATGAAGAACAGCTGAGGAAGCTGGGGTTGTTTAGTCTGGAAAAGGAAGGTTCATGGGAGACTTTATCACCCTTTACAACTACCTAAAAATACCAGGTTGCAGCCAGGTGAGTGTCAGTCTCTTCTCCCAAGTACCAAGCGATAGGATGAGAGGAAATGGCCTCAAATTGTGCCAGGGGAGGTTTGTCAAGGACCTGAACAAGCTGCCTATGGAAGCAGCTGAGGCACATTTTCAGGATTTATTTAAACGTGTAGATGATGCGCTTGGGGATGTGGTTTAGTGGTGGACTTGGCACTGCTTGGACTCGGTGATTTTAGAGGTCTTTTCCAACTGTAACGATTCTATGATTCCATACAGCAATGTAATTCCATTAGCTCAAGTGGGGTGGTGTTAATCCTCATTTGCATGAGCATCATTGACAGAAGATGGCAGCCCTCTGTACCTCATCTGAAAACATAATTCCTCTGGGCATATAGAGGTTGATCAGATCCTCCTGGAGTCAAGGAAAAGCCTCCCACTGATTCTAGTAGTCTTTGGGCACTTTTTAAAGAGGCTTCTATTTCATTCTGAGATACAAATAAATAGCCTTAATGGCAATTATCAAACCACACTGGTCCTGTTTAGAAGGTGAATTAGCTGGGGAAGAGAAATGAAAGTTTATGTGAGAGGTACTGTAATCTAAAGGATAAACCCTTGGTTTTTTAACAGCAGTAGTTATCTCAGTAGACTGCACCTTTATCACCGAATAACAAACCCTATTTAAATCTCTGCTCGAAGTTGGCTGTCACTAAAATACTTGTAATGCTTTGAGCAGGTAGGAAAACATTGTCATTAAGGTCAAGGATCAGAGTCTTTTCTCTGGTAGGGAAATCTCCATCAAGTGAATGTCTCTATTATGATAAAATAAGGAAGTAAACTACATGGAGGTCATTGACTGTAAGAAGCAATTTTCCAGCTCTTATTGCTTCTGATACTCTACAGTGTAATTCACAAACAAAAGCATAAATCAACAGCAACCTTTTCCAGCAGGTTAGTGGAGAATGGGGAGAGATGAAGCCACATAACACAGGATATTAAATTGCCATGACCAATTTACTGTAATCATTCTTAAAAGAAAGCAGAACATTTCTCCCTCACAATTAAGAAGATATCTTGCAAAATCCTGCATATTTTAGAACTGTTTCAGAGCATCCAGTGTAATAATTCTCTCTGCTGTAAAAAGTATGAACAAGCAAACAAACAAACGCAGCCGTGTTCATATATATTCCCCTGCCACACCAGTGAATTTTCCTATCACATGCATGACTGCTCCCTATTCTGGCACTTACTTTATCACAACATTTACAAAGGCTTCTGGGCCACGAACAAGTAGTTTCAAGAAAAGTATGTGGAGGCTGCCGTGTCTCATAAATACAATCCATTTTCCTTCATTTCTTGATAGTGTGTGCTCAGCTCTAAGAATTCTGCAGACTCAGCTGTGGGGAGTATTTATAAATTGTATAGGTTTGTATTTCCCAGCATCTCTCAGAGTAAGAATTATCTCAGTGTTTTGTTGCTTCTTCAGAGAGCAGCGGTGCTTACAATCCTCACAGGCACACATTTTTTTACAATTAAGCTGAATTTAATTGTAGAATTGTGACGCTCTGAATTTAGGTTTTAACTCTGAAACAGTGTTGCCTTAATCTCAGGGTGTTCTAAAGCGTTGGAACTATGTCAGGATGCCCGAGCTGTATGCACAGGCACCTTCCCTTTTGCCAGCCCGTTCACATATATCCCAGTTTGTGGATGATGTGTAGTTTTATAACCACACCTTCAGTGGCTGATGCAGTGAAATTTAGAGTGAGGGCAAACACGGGGAGCCTTGGAGTTTTGGGATAGTTGGTAAAAGAGGAAAACATTTATTTCGAGGACATAAGCCCAAGATGAGAATTTCCAGTCACCACTGCCATTTCTGGAAGAGATTCCTGCTGTGGCTTTGGTGAGTTGGTGACCTGTTCTGGCAGGGCTGTGCTTCCCTTGCGAGGTGGAAATGTGGAACACTGTGCTGCCATGGCAATGGGGAGGCTGAAGCTGGAACTGGCTGGGTATTTGAAACTTGACGTTTTGAGGATTTATGTTTGTAATAATTCCTCCTCCCTATCATTCCCATCCATGCCTAACTTCAGCAGAGTCTCGTATCCCCTCCTGGATGCAGCTATGTTATAAAAGGTAGACGTTTTCACAGAATTTCAGTTTTCCAAATGGCCTTGCTGTTTCCTTTTTCAATTAGATAGTATCTTCTTTTTATCATATTTAGAAAACTGGTCTCACGTGTAAAGTTATTTTATAGTTTTCTGCTTTTAGGTAAAGCTGTGGGTAACAGGATTTTGAAACAAAAGTTTTCTTTGATATTTCCTTAAAATAGTCAATCGTTCTGAGTCTGTCATTTGGCAACCTCTTGCTGCTAATGGGAGTGATTTGTTCTGTTTTGGTAGACTTTCCCAGATAAGGGAGGATTTGCTTGTGTGTGTATGTACATGTAAATTTATAATTACTAAATAAACCTTTAAAACATTAATAAAAAATGTCAGAAATAGAGCTTACCATTTGAGAAACTATCAGTGAAGGAGAAATTAAAACAGAAAATAGAATATAGAATGTAAGTGTATTCAGTAGCAGAATCATAGAAAAAAAATCTTCTCCCATATCTTGAAATTAAACAGTATGTACTTTTAAAATTCATTTTAAGGAACTGACACTGTGTGTAAGGACATTCATAATGAACTTTACCCTTCGGCTGGTGCAATACGTTATTTGTAGCTGAATATATAATTCTGTTAACTTGTTCAATGCCAGCATTGGAGATGGCCATTTTTAACGTGCAGGAAACCTTATAATGAAAAAGGCAACATTTACAGAGAAAACAACAGGTATCATGTCAGTGTTTCAGTAAGATGGTTGTGGATAGGTTTCAGCCTTGTGGTCCTCTGAACCCCCGTGGCAGTCTCTGAACATTTTGCTCATCCCACATGGCATTCCCCTTTTTTTCCATCTGCTTAAATCATCATTCAAACTACAATTAAATTCAGAATTAAGTATCTTTCGCACAAAATGACGTAGCTGAGCAGGAGCAGCTTTGTCATCCTGTGTCCTCACAGCACTTACAATTAAAAATAATTGTAGTCAAGTGAGTAAGCGAAGGAGAAATAAATGTTTCTTTCACATTCCATAGTTTTGCTTTCTCCTGAAACTAAAGGTTTCTCTTTTTGTTGGGTGAAACTTTGAGAAGGACCTTCATTCCCTGTAAGAGATTGAATTGGGTGTATCTATAAAATATCAGTTGTTTGAATCTGTTTCTCTTTCAGAACCATTTCAAACAGGAATAGTTGTTTTTTTTTTCATTTTTGGTATAGCTATTCTAGGAAAACAGTTCAGAATATTTCACCTGTGAAATTAAAGTGCTGGAAATAACTAATATCAGCAAAATGCTTTGAGCAGTTTTGTTGTTTTGACTAGGACAGGATGGGAAAATTGCAACAAAATCTCACACAAACCCTTTTCTTTGATATTTGCAATGTATTTTGTAAGGTAGAGGTTGTAAACTAGCAACTTTTGGAGTATGTACAATCATTTTTATCTGAAGTAATCTTAAACTTAGTAATCTGTGTGATTTCTGGGTAAAACCTTTCTAAATAATAGGTGATCAAACATTAACAGGCAGACAAAACTTTATAAATGGAAATGACTAACAGCTTTTTTCTTGTAAATATGCTGATTCCACGTGTAATTGTAGGAACAATATGCTTTTTAGAGATGTTTTATCTTATGTCTTATCTATGTGCATTTTAAACGTGTTTTGTTACTCCTTCTTAAAACTGCCTTTTATGTTCTTCGTGATAGGACAAGAGGGAATGGCTTTAAGTTGAAGAAAGGCAGGTTTAGATGGGATATTAGGAAGAAATTCTTCCCTGTGAGGGTGGGGAGGCCCTGGCACAGGTTGCCCAGAGAAGCTGTGGCTGCTTCCATCCCTGGAAGTGTCCAAGACCAAGCTGGGCGGGGCTCGGAGCAACTTGGGCTAGTGGAAGGTGTCCCTGCCCATGGCAGGGGGATGGAACGAGATGGTTTTTTGTGGTCCTTTCCAATCCAAACCATCCTATGGTTCTATGATACTCTTTCAGCGCTTTACTGAGTGGTGACAAACCTAAATGCTGGCAGTAAAATCCCCCTGGGTGTCTGCCAAAGCTCCACACCTCACCATGCTTTTGTAGTGGGTCCAGGCGAGGTGCACCTTACTGATTTAAAAGTTATATTCCTTCAGTAGTTTTCAAATTGTATTTCTCTGTGTATAAACAGAAGGGCATTGCCAGCACGACCCCTGTTTTCAGACGAGAATCCCTTATAAATTATCCCAAGCTCTGCATGGCAATGAAGCCATTTCTATGGAAATAAATGCGCCGCCGTTCCTCCGCCGGCTCTCTGGCAATTGGTGAAGTGCCTTTCACGTTGTGAGAAGCTCTTCAGGAACCAGATGAGAAGCAAAATCGAGTCACTGGTAATTTCCAACTTCCTTTTGATAAATGTGACTCTAAACCTGAGGGTGGTGAAAGAGCCAAGAGGTGTGAGATGCAGGAGGTGCAAGCGATGGTAATGTCAGGGGAATTCAATGCCAGGGCAGATAATGGTCTCCTCTCCCTCTGGTGATAAACACAGAGGGACAAAAGAGACATTTATCAAAAGTTAAAGAGCGAGCTCGAAGTCTTAGTTTGCACAGAGAGAGATGTCTTTTACTTTTGGATGATGATGATGTATCAGTGAGTCTTATCAATTAAAACCCATAGTGTCTCCAGTGCATTAGCAGGTACTTACCCAACTAAGAAAGCTGCTTGTTCTAATTTCCTCAGATAATGAACATTTCTGAGAGTTAGGCAACATGCTGATTTATAAAAAAGTGTGGTTGTCTTAGATTTTCTTCCCAAGCAACTCCTAGCAACTTTCTAAGCAAATGCAAGTAAGTTCAGGCAGAAATAGCAAGTATTTCTGATGTATTGTCTCTGGGGAATAGCAATAATTGCAACAAAGCCATGGTAGAATTTTAGCTTAATATCCAATCTAAACCTGCCTTTCTTCAACTTAAAACCATTCCCTCTTGTCCTATCGTGAAGAACATAAAAGGCAGTTTTAAGAAGGAGTAACAAAACACATTTAAAATGCACATAGATAAGACATAAGATAAAACATCTCTAAAAAGCATATTATTCCTACAATTACATGTGGAATCAGCACATTTACAAGCTTAAATTACTCTGAGCTTCACCAGATAGTGAGTAAAGGCTGGAATTTGGGTAGGGATGTCCTAGAGTGATAAATCTGTAAAGTGGAAATTTGGAACTAATTTCTAATAAAGGAGTTACTGAACTCGTAGGAATTTGTGACACTGCACTCTCAGCTACCAGTCTTTGAATATCATAACTGATCTAAGTAATTTTTTCCACCACAAACTGAAACTTCTTAGTCATATGTAACATTTTATATAGCAAAAGAATGCTGTTGCATATATATACCCACTCATTTCTGCATGTAAATGGCAGCTATTGTTATTTTATTTTGAATTGCCCAATATTGCTTTTGGATCTTAAAATCATTGTTATTTGAGTCTTGTAAATTATTAAAAATTTCCTCATGATTAGAGAGAACACATTTTAAAAGCAAATTTGTGAGAATAAGAAGAAATAAATATAAAGAGCGCCTTTGAAATCTCAGCGTTGTAAAGGTGGAGTGATTGTTTTTTCTGTGGACTGAATTTACTTTGTGTTATAACTCAGGCTGGTATTTTAAGATCTTCCATATGTTTTCATATTTTTAGGTGAGTGAGGATTGTGAGAGGGGAAAACATAAAATGAAAAATAAGGGTGGATGATTATATCTTTATTCATTTTGATTAGTGATAATTGGACAGTAAAAGAATGTTGGATTGGCTACCTTAGCTGGCTATGGATGAACAAAAATTTATCATAACACAGAAAACTTGCAGTTCTGCTCCTCGTCGTAATTAGGGGCACTTGGAGATATAGAAAGAATTCAGGGTCATTCCATTTCTTGGATATGAATTTTGGTTTTTGGAACTGCTGGTGTGTGGATGGTTCCTCCCTCCCTCTTTTTAATAAATAAAGAAAGTTGTTTAGGATGTTATATATTTTCCTTTGCCAGTGAACTCTCACACCAAATATTCTAGGGGGGGAAAAAAAGTGAATTGCAAACTGGAGGGGCAAGGGAGATGGGGGAAAAATAAAGAGGCAGTGGTGTTCTGATCCTTCTCTGGTAAAGCTGACACTACATTTATCCCCCAGAGTCCCTTCTCTCCAGGGAGAAGTCATACCACTTGTTTGTATAGAGATCTGTCAGAGGGATTCATTTTGAACTTTGTCCACCTGGTTATTATTGCATCAGGATGAAATACTGGGCAGTGGTTTTCCTTCTGAAAGAGGGGGAAATGAAAAAACAAAGGCAAGAGCAGAAATGGAATAGAAGTGGAGATTTTTCTTACTATGCGAGCTCTGTCTTTTTTTTTTTTTTTTTTTTTTTGATGTCTCCCATTTCTCTCCCAGAAAATGCAATTTGGAACAGAGTGTATAAAGAAGATGCTTTAAAGAGCCTTCACAAATTGCCAGTGCATTTATTTATACACATTTCACCCTGACTCATTACACATCATCATGAGGCTCCCCAGGCTACGCATAAAAAGAAGAGCAGGCATAAATCAAACTGGAGGCAACTCTTCCCTTCAGTGATTTTCAGATTCCACCCCCCACCCCATCATGGACATAGAGAACATATTTTTTTTCTTATCATGCACGGAAGGATTCCCATTCCTTATATTATCCCTCTTGTTATCCAATAATAATGATAATCCTCATTGCATATGTATTTTAAAGCAGGATATAATTCTGTGGTGATACAAGCACATTATTTTTGCCATTTTTCATCAGATCTCTTGAGAATTTTTCTTTCTGGCAAGCAGTTGATATTAAACTTTTCTGTCGACTTTTAAGATGAAAAGTTTCTACTAAACAATTCTTGAGTGCTTTATCCCTCTGATTTTCACTCTATATATGGAGAAAAAAATCCAGTCGTAAAGTATGTATCTGAAATGTGTTTTTTTTCTTTTTCTATGGGGACAGTATATCAAAAATAAATTCTCTTTGAATAGTCTATTGAAATCAGAATTGAATTCAAAGTCTTCTGAGCTGTTTTTCTTGCAATCTGTATCTTTAGTAATTTTAACAAATTCCCCGTGGGTGGTATTTTTTCTGCCTCATTTTAGCCTAGTCTCTTGAAACAGTCTGTCTAGACTCTTTTATGTTCAATGAAGTGAGAAAGGTTTCCCTGGAGGATGATGCACATGGTACCCTGAATTTCTCTTCAGAGGAACAGCATTTGTCCTGTCCCTTGTCAATAGAAGAACATGTCTCGGTTCCCTGTTGCAAACTGATGACTGGGTACCTTTTAGTCAACTTTTTTTTTGTCCTTTTGTGTTGAAGTTGGCTGGTTTGTTTGTTTGGTTTGTTTTGTTTTTCCTGATAGAGATACTATTCAAAATACATTGTGCAAGGCCTCTCCTGATGCAAGCCAAGAAATTAGAGACTCCCCCAAGGTCTGTACAGTTCACCACACATGTGACAGTGTGCTTTCAAAGGGCTGGAAAAGCGAGGGTGGGGCATTCCTGGGCAAAATTTGCCTAGCAGAACAGTTTTTGTAAAGTGACAAGCTAAATAGTGAGGATACGAGAGAGAAATTTCTACCAAGGGCATGAAAGGAAACTCTTGATAAGGCGGTAAGCAGGCTGCAGCTGCTGGGCTTCATTCAAAGCAGATTGAAGTTAATTGTCTTATTTTTTCTTTCTTTCCTTTTTTTTTAAATTTTTTTAAAATTTATTTTTTATTTTGGGATGATGATCAGTCTTGGTGTGGAAAAAAGAGAAGATTTAGTGCCACTGGAAAATGACAGGCGAGGCTGAAGGGAGACCAAGTCCTCTCTCAAATCCAATAACTGATGATTTAACACGAGTTAAGATTCAGCTTTATCGTTCAAAAGGTATCATGTAAGAGAGGAGGGGGCAGAAATTATAAGAGACACCCCCTCCCTCAAACCCATTGTAGTCAGCTTTTGCTAAAAGATTCTTTCCTGCACAGACATCTCTCAGGACTTGTCTTAGGGCATGTTTGTTCAACAGCTTAAAGCTCGTGCCAGAATGTTCCCAGCACACGTTTCAGATGTCAGTGGAGGTGAGAATTGAATCTCACAGTTGTTCAGGTTGGTAAAAATCATCCAAAATTGTAAATATTAATTAACACTCTTCTTCACCCAATGGATCCTCTGCCTGTACAGATCAGGAGGACTTTTTTCTTGGTTCCAAAGGCAGTTACAAGAAGGGTTCTTTTTTACACTGTTTTTTGGTTGTACTTCGTGAATTTTTTTTAATTCTACATGATCAATGCTGTTTCCTAGTACTTAATGTTTTGCAATTTTTCCAGGGTTTTTTTGAGGTTAAAATAACTAAGCACTTATTTTCAAATGGCATGTGGCATTTATTTAAACTCTTTGGGTCAAAATTTATTATTTTTGAAATAAAAATCTGTACATTGCTACATCTAGCAATTTTGAGTAAAGTCAGGATGTATAAATTACGACTCTAGCAATTTAAAATGTTACAGTAGAATATAAAATACTAGCAGATGATTAAAACCTGTAGTTGTAAAGTATTTTCGCCTTCCTACCAGTAAAAATCACCAGCTTAGATAGTGATAAAAAGAAATTTTGTCTTCAGGTTTAATGCAATACTGTCCCTTGTTCTTTCATTTTTTCCTCTTATTATAGCATAATTTAAAAAAAATATATAAATTATATTGTAAATGAAGTTGGAATAATGGTTAACAGTCACCTATTTCAGTTATCCTGCACTGTTAAATAACCAAAAAAATTTTGGAGGAGGGTTCCAAAGCCAGGCTTTTGCTTTTGATCACAACTTTCCCAGCTATTAAGACAGATTGCTTCTTTTTGTAGCTCTGTAATATCCTGGCTGTCTCTTTGGTGCCTTTTTCTGAAAGAATAAATGCACTCCAAAAGGAATTAGTGCCAGGAGGGAGAGTGCTTCTCTTGACAGCTTCTTGTGCATCAGCTGGGGGAAAGATTCTGATCCTGATGCTAATTCAGCTCACAGGGGTTCTGTGAGCTCCCACGGAGTTTGGAGGCCAACGGGAATTTTCAGACAACCGAGTCCAAAGGAATAGATTTCTGTGTCTAAATCTGGTGAGTTGAAGGTTTTACAGGAAGACTTGCATGAGAATTATTTGGTTACAATTCCAGTTTGACTTCCAGTGATTCAGGCTGCCCTTGTTGGAGAGGCACCACATCACCTGTTGATAGGCTGCCCTTGTTGTAGAACATCCTGCACCTTATTAAAGGCAAGGGGAAGGAAAGAGAGTGGTTAGGCTTTCAAATACCTCCAGTTCTTTTCTGGTTTTTTTTTCCTCCTTTCTTGTGATGGGTAAGATGTGTTTATTGCAAATCTCTTTGGGAAATTAGCACATTACAGGTAGAGGAGAAAATTTTGTCTGAACGTGTAAAGAGAACAGATTTAATTACGTTTATGGCTGTTGAAATTTAACTTATTGAAACAGCCTATCATTGCTGCAAGTAATAGTGCCTGGAAATGATATACTGTTTTCTTTCCATCAGTAACTGCTGCAACAGCTGACTGGAAGGGAAAAAATGAGCTCTTTTTAATGTGGACTCAAATTCCAAAGATCTGTATTTCAAGCACGAGGATATCCATCTTTTACTTCATTAAAAAAATTCTCTTTAAAGGTGCCATTGGGGATAGTTGCTACATAGGGATATTATATGTTTTCAAAGAATCGTGTTTTAGTTGCATCCCACGATAAGAAATCACTAAATTTCTCCAAATTTTGACTTCATAGAAGTTCTGAGATTGAATCCTGTGGGTTAGAGATTTCCTGATCCAACATCTCTCCAGTCTGACAGTATTCCTTGGCGGGTCTAAAATCATGTCATTAACTCTTATTTAACTTCATTGTTCTCTAAAAGTTTCTCATTCAAATAACATGAACAATATTTTACCAATTGTCAAGAAGTTATTGATAAATAAGAGAATGTTTAAATCATGTAAAAGTTGAAAAGTACCAGTAATCCAAGCTATGAGCCAATAACAAAAAATAGCAAACATCAGTATAATTGAATTATCAGCTAAAATCTTACTTTGTTTATTCACGCCTATAACAAAGAAGTGGATAAGAAATAACAAATAAAAAAAAAAAGCCCAGACGTGCCTTTGGAGAATACTTGTTCCAGAAGCTTTACCCAGCACAGACCCAGAGTGCAACAAGATTTTTTTTTTCTTTAATCGAATTCCTCTTTCAATCTGGTTGGTGTTTTGAACTGCTATTTAAGACTCGTCTCCAGGGAAACCAGATCTGTGTTGGACTGAGACACTCTGACTGACAAATTAAAGTGTGGTTCTAGTCAGAAAAAGTGACTCTGGAAAAAATGACATTGTGGGTTTCCATATTTTTCTTTCTCTGGGACTTCCAGATAAACAGGCTCAGCTGACGAGCCAGTCAGTGATTTTTCTGACTGCCAGTTGTTTCAGCTCAGTGTGGGAGCTGAGAGCCAAGCTGCAGTATTTCTGCCTCTCATTGCATTGCTAGCAGTGCTGGCCAAGGTGGTGCTATTACAGATTTCACAGAATATTCCGAGTTGGAAGGGACCCACAAGGATCTTTGAACCCAACTCTTACGAGAATGGCCCATCCAGGGATCAAACCCACAGCCTTGTTGTAATTAGCACCGTGCTCTAACGGAGCTAATCAGGGCCACCCATGGTGTGCAAGGCAAAATCCACCTTGGTTTCCCTAGTTTTAAACAGGGAAATGCTCCCTGCTTGTTTTTGGGCTCTATATAGTTTACACCAGTCTTCATCTTCTCAAATTTACACTGATCCTTGGTTAGAATAGTACCTTGTTTTTACCTTCTGGGACTATAACTTGATGAAAGTTTCAAACTTAGAGCACGTCAAGTATGTAACATCTTTCCGACAGATATTTAGCTCCTTACTTTAAACAGATTTTCCTTCTGGGAGAACTGTTTGTGCAGGACAGCAAATTATTTTCATAGTTTTAATTTTGTATTTCTAGTTATCTTACCTTGTTTTATAAGAAGAAGTGTTTGGGCCGATTATTTTACATTTGGACTGGAATAGCCTCAGATTTTTGATGGTCTTGTTCTTCTGCCTCGGATCAATCAGAGGTTGACTGAAAATGGCACTGAGTGCTGGAAAGGTGAACTTCACCTTCGTGGCTGAAGAGTGGGCAGAGGAACCTGACCTTTGGTGTAGAGCTCTTCTGGGTATTTTTCATACTGACCTCAGCTCAATAAGTGTGCTGGGACAGAGGATCGGGAGACTGAATTAACATCAAACTAGTCTTGATTTTCTGCAGAAACAAATGAAAGAGGCACCGAGAGCTCACTCTCTGTATGGTGGGCAGGTGAAGGGCAGCTTTGTGCAGCAGCTGAGTTCTCCTCCTCACGCAGAGTGAGCATGGCTGATACTCTGAGTGCCTGTGCAGTGACAGTTGTCTTCTGGAAAACATAATGCCAATTTAATAGAGCACTTTTTAATGCTCAAGTTGGGTGAAACTTAATTGTACTTAACCATTTCAAGCCAGGAAGCAGAGGTTTTAATCAAATTCCATAGGCTTTCTTTCTTCCATTGAAATCAGTAGCATCATATTAATGATACCAATCTGGTCTCTTCTTTTTTTTTTATTCATTTTGTAATCTATTAAAATAAAACCACTTTTTGTTCTATTTTTCAATCAATCATCATCAGACATTTTATATTTTAAATTTCTCTACATAAGCATACCATTATTCTAAAATGATCCTTTCTGCAGATGAGTGTTGCACTAAAATTTCCTTTGATTATTACTTTTGACATCAGTACTTTATTGAATTAGCTGTTTCCAATTTAATTATACTTGCTTTATTGTCTAGGTCACCTTTTAAACAAATTCATATCAGTATGAAATTGCTGTTATTACTGAATTGGATTGTGATGGCTCTATGCTCATGAAGAGAATTTCTCTTTTCTGCTCACATTTGGAAAAGCTGAATTAACAGTAATTTATTCAAATGCTTTAGAAATTTATTATTTCTGCTAGTAAAAGTGAATATAAATAATGTTTGCTTGTTTAGTTTTCAAAAGCATATGGGAGACTGTATTCTAATTAAGTAATTCTTAGCTTAATTACTGTTCATTCCAGAAAGTGAAAAGGTGAAGTCATATCCTTTCCTATTTTGTATTTTTATTCCAGATATGCAATATGTGTGAGGGTTTCAGAGAATAAAGCAAAGACATTGGTCTTTATTCTGAAGGGCATAAAGTGTTGAGCACTTATCCAGTAGATATTTGAGTCCCCAGGCCTTCCTACTGGAATTGGATGAAAATAATTACAGTCACAGTTGGTTTAGGATTAGATTTTAAGCTCAAATTTGGCACAACAAATACTGGCCATACCTAAATGAACCAAAATATAGATAGACAGGTTCAAAAATATGTTAGATAGCACTTTAATAACGAAGGAAATGTTAAGTGTAATAAGAGCGTGTTGGTAAATCAGATTCCTTACAAACATCTTTGCAATCCTATTATCCTTTCTAATTGAGATGTGCTTTTAAATAACATTGTATTGAGGATATTAACAACTTGTATTAACAAAACTAATGTTCTTTGTATTAAAACCTGCTATTGCTACTACCAGGTCTTCTACTAAATGTTTATTTTTTTTTTCTTTCCATTGTAGATGTCATACCAGCAGGACTTTGATGTAAACAACATACAGGTTTGTATTATTATCCATTTTTAGCTTGCATGAGCTTGTTCAAATGCCATTGTTTATATCTGACTGTTTTTCTTTCAACGATTGTCATTGTAATATTCCTATAGTCAGTGTTAAAACTCTGAAGGTTCAGATTTTTCTTTCATGGCACAAACATATATGAGTTTATGTGTATATATATTTATGTGGTGGTGTACATGTAATATCATAGTGCAGAAGTCAAGAAAGTGCTGGCTTTCAGCTCAGCCACCTAATTTAGAAGCCAGAAGGATAAAGTTGAAAAAATCTATTCTATGAGAGATTGAAAATGAAAGATAGCCAAGCCAATGAGGAAGGGATGTCATGTTAGAAGGGCATGTAGTGACAGAAGAAGGGACAGTGCCCTCTGACAGAGGGCAGATTTAGATTAAATATTAGGGAAAAATTCTTCCCTGAAGAATTGCCCAGAGAAGCTGTGGCTGCCTCATCCCTGGAAGTGTCCAAGGCCAGGTTGGATGGGGCTTGGAACAACATCATCTTGTGAAAGGTTTCCCTGCCTGTGGGGGGGTTGGAACAAGATGATCTTTAAGGTCCCTTCCAATCCAGGCCATTCTATGAATACTGAGATGCTTCTGCATAGATTTCTCCCTCTCAAAGAGATTGTTTTAAACACTGTTTGTGTACAGCTTGAGTGGTATAAAATCTCCTCTGTCACACAAAGTGTCCCTTAGCTGTTGGCAGGTGCATGTTCAGTACATCTGCACAGGGTGACCTGTGAATAACCAAAGTGAGTGGCAGGGTCTGACTGTGACTGACCTGCAGCATTTTGAGTCCCCATCCTCTTAGGCTTTGCTTCACTGCCTACCATATTTATTTATCTACAGAAGGAGGGTGTGAGCGAGGCCTGGCTCTGCTTTGAGAGGCTCAGTCAAATCAATATCCAGACACCTGGAGTGTTCACTCCTGTACCAGCGTTCCCATGGATAAGTGCTCCTGCAAAAGCAAACAGAACACTTGTTCTAGGTCACTGAACATGCATCAAATGAACCTGATCCAGGCTGGGTTTTCTGGCCACGTTCATCCCCACGAGAGATGCAGAATCATCTGGTTGCGTTATACCAACCTTCAGTCAAAGGGGGAAGTGCTTGCTGTCATTTATATCTCAAGCTATGTGGAGCCTGGCAGAAATTTTCATGTATGCCAATGTTTAATTGCCACTGCTATTAGAAAATGGTTTGGGACTGACGGGGCACATTATTGCCCACTTGATTTTTGGTATTTGCTGTATATTTGCTGGGAAAACACTTGTTTCTTATGGAGCCGTTCTCCACGCTGTCAGAGAGACGAATCTGAGATAGTAGAACTGAGAGCTCAGAAGTATTTCTTGTGCTCAGCTTGAAAAAAGAGATGTTGGGAAAATGTCAAAGTGTTTTGCAGGAAACTTTGACGTTCCATAAACAATAATAAGCATGCCTTTGAAAAACATCTCTTCTGACTTTAAGACAAAGTGTGAAGGGGAGTAGAAATTTCTTCTAAGGGGAAAAAACATAAACCCAGCATTTAATTTATATTGACACAATTCATTTGACAATTCAACCTTAATAATAGACTACAGAATGCTGTTAGGTTATGTTATGCCAAATCATCTTTTAAGGAATAATGCATTTTCAGTCAGCAGCTGCTGAGGTTTGAGGGAACAAGTTAATTTTGGAAGCTGTGTGTTAATGTTTATCCAAAGGGAAAGTTACACAGATCATCTGTTTTCTGGGACATCTAAAAATATTATATGTTATGAATTAGAAGAGAACTAAATTTCAAAATGTCAAAATCTCTTGTAGACCAAAAATTCTCCTTCTCTGTCAATCATCTCTGCTCAGTACATATCTTCTGACTCTTTTGCAGTCAAAGAAAAGACCCTTTATCACCATCCCAATGCTCATGTTAGCAGGCCACACATCATCATCAGCGGGCAGGAGCTGACAAGGTAAGAGACAGGGGAGTGATCCTGCACTTAAAAACCACAATAGTGACATCTGCAGACACTTCAGAATCTAAAAACCCTGTGCTGAGGATTAAGAAGTATAAACTTCACATTCTGTGTAAATAGAGAACTTCTAGCTGATGTCGTTTCTGCTTGACAACAATCTCTGTTCTTCATGGGAACAAAGGGACTGCTCTGGCCAGAAAGGCAGAAAATGCACCTGAAAGAGCACTGACCTCACAAACTGAGTGTGGGGTTTACTGTGGGAAATGGTCTTGTCAGAGCCTGGAGCAAGCTGGAGCACACAGAGTGTGAGATCCCTCCCTTTGGACAAGTTTATTTTATTTCTCTGGCTTCACTCCGAGCATGCCAAAATGCTTCACTAAAACGTAGACAATAAAGGGAATAACACACAACAGACACCTTGCCAAGAAAGTCTGGTAAAAAAATGGGTATGGAGAATGAAAATACTGTAATAATGTGCTTTGCACAACCATACGAGGGTCAGCGATACCAACCCCACTTAACACGGTCACAAATGAATAAGCTGGTTTATATTGGATTCCCTTATGTTTGTTTGGATAAATGCTCTAATTTCACTGATGAAAATATTTAATAAAAACATGGCCCTGACTGGATGCCTAATGTTTCCAGACTTAGGGAGAGATTTAATAAATGAGGCCCTACAACTTTTATTTAGTGTCTTCAGGTGGTAAATTAACTACAAGTGGGCTTCCCTATTGTTCCCTGAAAGCAGTAAAAGCAGGGGGAGAATTAAAAGCAAAACACTGATTTACATTTCAGCAAAATGGCTAGAGAGTTCAAAGCCTATCCTTGGTACAGAATAACATTCATATGAAGGCAGAACTTCACAGAAGTTAAATTTAGAGCATATATTTGAATATATGAACAGACCCCTTTATAAACTACTGCTATGTGCAATGAACTTTGAGTGATAGAAATTAATCTAGTGGTTCTCTCATACAAGCTATTTGCCATGAAGCTAAACCCAACCTACTCTCATTGCTTTACTTTTAAAACATTCTTTGCAACTGAAACTAAGGATAAATTTGGGGGTTGTGTGGCTGTTGGTCTGACTACCAGGTCATCAAGTGCTGGAGAGAGGCACCTGCCTGCTGAAGTCAATCCTGGCTGGCAGCTAAAGCAGTGGAAAAATAGGTTTATGTGGGATTTCTTTTTCATGATACATGCTGGTGAAGAGCAAAAAGAAAGAAATTCCCCTTGCTCTGCCTTTTGTTCTTGGTAGATGTGTGAGAAGGGGCTTGCAGGAGGACATGCACAGCTACATTTAGAGGCAAGGTCTAACCCAGCTGGGAAATGGGCAGGCAACAGTAGGGAAAAGGTGGAGGGTAAAAGCTGTGCAAAAATGTTTTCAAAGTGCCTCAGAGATGATCACAAGGACTGCTGAGGTCTGGTGTCCTCCTGTTTGTAGCTGAGTCCTTGACACAGCAGCAGGTGCCCTCCTTCAGGGGTATTTTGGTGCACCTTGAAGTGCCTGTCAGCAGCCACGGGGTTCCTCTGCACAGCCCCCTCCTCTGGGGGCTTGGCACAGAGCCTTTCCCTTACTAGGAAGCAGTCATGGGAAATTGCTGCTCTCCTCAGGCATAATTGTGATGAAATCATCCCTTCATCCCACCTCGTCCTGTCAGCTGAGTTCACTGGAAGGAACATGACAGCATAAGCATCTCTTCCTGGGGAAGGTGAACTAAAAGACAACGTGACAGACAGAGAGAAAGAGGAAGGTGCAGATGGGACCAAAGGGGTGGGAGAAGACAAAAATACCAAAGTTACAGAAAGAGACACAATGCCAAGGCCTGGGAGACTCGAACCATCTGGTTCTGTTGCAGCATCTCTATGTGATCTCCTCTTTTTGCTTCTCTTTGTTAGCAAGTGAAGACTAAACAATGTGAGGTGTAATGTGAAGGCTTTGGCGTAAAACAGATGATGAAGGTGAGTGCATTAAGCAAAGCTTGTTTTATTCCCTATGATTTGCAGGAGATCTCCCAGCAGTCCGGGCTGTGGCAGTGATTTGCTGTATGCAGATTTTTCACTGCAGCAATAGCTGTTTGTAGCCCCTTCTGCATGTTTATAAGGTGATCCTGGTACCTCGTGGATAAACCCATGAATCCCTCGAGCAAAGCCGAGCCCGCTGAGGTTTGACAAGTCTGAAGCCAGTTAAAACTGCCTGGCATTACAGTAAATGACCCACCTGACTGCTGATGTGGGAAAGCCGAGCCAAGGGTCACTCCCAGGGATCAGGCCAGTTCAGAGAGTTCAGAATGAAATACAAAGACTTTTGCTGGTGGTTTGCCTGTCTTGGCCAAAATTACAGCGAGAGTTATGTTTCTATGGCCCGTGTGCTAAAAATGGGTTCTTTCACTCGGGTCTGCAGTACAGCTGACACATCGTAGCCATGGCTGCAAGGAAGACTGATGATCCCGTGTTCATGCCACATAAACCACCCATGGTGACTTCTTTAGTTCCCACCAGGTCACTGAGGACACGGTTTGGCACCTCTAGGTAGGAGCTTGCAATGCCATTATCTTTTCTGGAGCTCCTGGGGAATAAAGAGCACGGGTAAGTATCGGTCAATCTGGCACCTTTAATGGGCACTAAATTGACTTAGGAGGGCTGGCGAGAAAATAAGAGACCCAAAATGATCTTCATGGCCTGAAACTGGAATTTCAACACTTACAACAGAACAGACGTTTTACACGAATACAAATTTCAAGCAAAACAACTGTGGGGAGAATGTTACATTTAGCAGGCTGCTGCTGGGCTGATAGGAGAGGGGAGTGCATACACAGACTGGGTGCAGGTTTTGCATTTAATTAAACACAGGAAGCCTGCATGGAGGTCATGCCATCTCTGAAAGAAGCCCTGCATTTTTTAGTATTTGACATGCAGCATTATAAGTAGGGGAACGGTTAAATGACAGCCACAATAACAGGTGATCTTGTTCATAGCAGTCAGGTGTCAGCAAAGAGGATTGATTCCTATTAGGGGGCACTAAAGGCATATTGGATTCAGTTCTGTAATTTCTCTCTAAAGTTTCTTGCATTTTCCTGTAGTGGTAGCTGAGAGAAGTAAAAATGTATGTGTTAATACAGATATTAAAGAATTAGTAGAGTACAGATACTGAAAAATTCCTGTCTAGGAAGCCCTTTGGGAACCATATTCTTGTTTACTGTTTCCAACACTTCTGGACAGGATGCAAATTTCTACACTTATGATGAAAATAGTATTTTCAAAAATGCTTAAGGAAAGATGCCACAGAGAATGCAGTTCTTTGTTAGACTGACCATAACCATGTCAAAATACTGAAACAAAGTGAATTTCTTTAGCCTAAGTCAGCAAAGTTAACATAAACCTGATGTATTTTATAGTGCTACTAACGTGACTTTGCCTTAATGGAATAGGAGACAAATCTTTGGCCTCTTATCCAAGACTTCTAAAATAGCAAGGCCTACATTACCTTGAGGATGAGAGCTCTGCAGAAGACAATTCCTTTCCCAATAAGAACAGTTTGCTGCTGTCATCAAATTCTGCTGCTGGCACAGACCCAGAGGAGGTGTTCTTGCTGTGGTATGTAGCTCACACGTGTTTAAAAAGTCTCCTATATCGGTGATGAAGGTTTCTGTTCAGGCTTTGTGATAATGAAGTGGTACCCTCTTAGTTTAAATCTAAGCAGAAATCTAAACAAACCCCTCCCAGTCATGTAGGCTGCCTGTTTTGAATGCAAAAATTATTTAAGTGATATCAAGAGTTTTAAGTATCTTTTAAACACATGCATTTGATCCAGGACTGGCATTGAATAGGCTTCTTTGTTCCATGCCACCTCTGTTGTTATACAAAGATATCATCAACATTAAACCAGTTGTCTCACAGCTGCTGTCAGACAGGAGCTGCTACTGGTATAGTCTCAATTTGTGCTAGTGTGATGTACATGAAAGGTTAGTCTTGAATGCAAAGTTGCAATCTATGGGAATTCAATGACTTGATGGAAACACACCCCCCAAGAAAATTTTGCAATCAGTGGTGACAGTGAGCAAGATCCGAATTTCACTTGCAGCAGGTTTGATCTTGGAATCAACAGCAAAGAACTTTCTGCCCTAGAAGGCATCCACTGATGAATGAAGCATTAGAGGCAATAAATTATTGCCTCATAATCTCCTTGATTGTTTTATAGGAGTGAGGGACTGTGGAATATTACAATCTTTGGCACAGCAGCACAAAAAGCAGACCAAGAACCCTGCAAAGAAGTACAAGTAGTGAAAACAATAGGTTTTGCATCTCTTAGGGTGATGAGCAGTAAGTTTGCTTTGTCTGATGCATAACTGAGGTAATTACAGAGCAATCACAGCCATGAGCTACGAAAAAGTTGAAAATCAGTGCTCCCTGTGGGAATTGTTGGGTTAAGATGAAGTTGGGGATACAGCCTGTTCAATTTTGCCTGCTGGATACAGCCACTTACCTTGAGCTTGTGCTGGTATTGGTGTGGTTTGTAATCCATATCTTTTATAAAACAAAGCCTTGATTTCTATTGATAGTCTGGGCCTTGCTAAGTAAACAAGTCCTTTTATTATATATGACAGGTGAGATATTTTTATTGCTGGTTCCTGAATACTGTCGGTGTGGAAAACCAAAGGAAAATGAAAACTACCCCCTGATTTTTCAGCTCTTCTTGGTTTTAAGAATTTGAATATGCTGTGATTATCCAAATCACCAGTAATTGTTATACTGTGTTACCTGCGATCTTACCTGTGTCCTGAATAGAAAAAAACTGATATTTGAGGTAGTTATTGTATTTTGTGATTCTTATCATGCTTTTGTAGTAGAGTAACTCACTTGACCTCGACTGAGACATTTCTGATTTACAGGCTGAGAGTTAGGGTTGTTCAGCCTGGAGAAGAGAAGGCTCTGGGGAGACCTTAAAGTCCCTTCCAGTTTCTAGAAGGGCTACCAGAGAGCTGGAGAGGGACTTTCTACAAGGGCATAGAGTGACAGGACAAGAGGTAATAGCTTTAAACTGACAGAGAATAGATTAGATATCAGGAATAAATTCTTCCCTGTGAGGGTGGTGAGGCCCTGGCACAGGTTGCCCAGAGAAGTTGTGGACACCCCATCCTTGGAAGTGTTCAAGGCCAGGTTGGATGGAGATCTGAGCAAGGTGTCCCTTTCCATGGCAGGAGATTGGGACTTAATTGATCTTTAAAGTCTCTTCCAATCCAAACCATTCTATGATCATGAAAAAAGGAGAGATTGAGAGACTAAGTGGAGCATTTTAAGAATGGTATCTGTATCAGATGGTATTGGTTCACAGAGCAAACTGGATAAATACAAGATATTAAGTCAGAGGAACCAATATTACCCTTTTATCTCTTTTGAACTTTGAAGCTTTCTTTTATCACTGTTATGAAGAAGAAATACTGTAAGATCACGGAAAGGGAGGGAGGAAACAGAATTGTTTGTACCTCATGAACACAAACGGGATTTGAGATTTATATTTTTTCCCTCAAAATGACAGTAAGAGGCCTTACAGATGCATCTTTAAGAGCTCAGAAGCTGAGTTACATGCATCCTAAACAGCAGAAAATTATAGAAACAGTAGTGTTATGATTTTGTGGCTTTTCCTGAATCAGCTCCAAGCTGACAGCGCAGATGCCAGAAGAGACTGATTAGTATGAACATCAACACTGTAACTGAGATACTCAAAATAAGGAACCAAGGAATTGTCAAAGAGCCGAACAAAATAATGGCGAGATTAAAACAATCATTAACACTGAAATGCTCAAGTGGGATCAAAGGGGCCATGAGCATGAGGGTGCAACTCCCCTTGACACCTACAACCGTTTTGTAATTAAGAAGTCATTAACAGGCTAAATGCTGGGTGGTGTTATTCTAACTCCCACATCATGTCAGTTAGACCACCATTAATATGTCTGATGCATTACGAGGTAAATCAGAGATAAACTGCTCAGGTGGAAGAAGATGAGTTTATCATTTATCCTTTTATAGAATTTGTGTGTGTGTGTGTATTTTCAGTACCAGTGCTCAATGAGGACACTATGTTTTTCCCTGAGTTTCCAGTTCAGGGATGTTTGGACTGAAACTTGGGAGAAAAAGGGTCAGTTATGGGTTCTGCCATAAGTTTCCTGAGTGAGCTTGTCAGTCGTTTTTTTTTCATTCAATTAGTCTGTGTTTTTTATGTGTGGAAAAGAAAAAAAAAAGTGATTGCTGTGTAAAGAAATTGGAGTATTAGAGGTTAAAAATGTTGTTATTCTGTTAGATCTGGATATATATACACGCATATCATCCGTTATCACCCAAATCATTGAGCTTCAAGCTTTGACAAAGTGTCCATCTGTTTCCTACTGCTTTCAACAAGATACTCTCATTTATTAGCATAAGAGGAAATGGAAGCAATTGCACTGCTAGTTTTAGCTTAAAATGTTAATCTGATTCCAAGTTTTCTACAGAATGTTATCAGTCAATATATTGAGGGAGTTTAAAATATGTATATTTTAAACTGTATATTTAAACATCGGATAGCCACTGTGAAAAGATACCACAGAAGAGTTGGAACAAACATTAACAGATATTAAACATGGATCTAAAGATATTTAAATCCCAAAGGATCAATAATAAATTAATAAAATAGTTCAAAAGCACACACAAGAATAGTTCTTTAAATGATCTTAAAGAGCAAATCAAGTGTTTCAAGTAGAAAGCAAGAGGAAAAGGAGGCTCAGACGTGGACAACTGTTTTTGTACTGTACTGCATGTATTTTAACATAATGAATGTAACAGTTGTTCAGTACAGTATAACAGAATAGGGATTAAAGGGTACATGTTTCACACAGATTGTTTTCAAAATGCAGCAGTATTTCTTAAGTGTAAGCCTTTCTGGTGGCTTTGGATGGGAAAGGATGACAACATTTCAGTAGTAGTCTTGAGCTTGAGATTTATTTCTCTGTTTAATTTCTCTGTTAATTAGTCCATTTTACTAACTAGCCATTTACGTGATGGATGATTCCTTAAGCAAATGCAACAACAGGCATGCAAGCTTGGAAATACTTTTTAAGAAAATCTGCCAATACAGCAGTTAGAGGTTTCAGGGATTAGTGATTAGCTGATTAATATGTACATTTATGTTCAAAATGAGAACAGCCTGTGGTATTGAGATGTCTGGAGCTCACTGTTAACACGTGGTCTTTCGAGCTGGAGAATTGCCTAAAAGGTACCTGACTTAGCACATTGTCAATAAGTAGGTAGAGACTTTATGTATTACTTGAAATAATACATCTATCACGGAATAGTCAATAGTCAAGGGAAGTAGAGAAGACCATAATTGATTCCAAGAAAATACATATATAACCGGGCACAGAATTACTGTAGAAGCAAAGCTGAATAAATGAAGTTGTTATTGCTTTTCTCTGTATGCCAAAAACACTCTTTCAGAAACCTTGTGCCTTTAGGGAGTGAAAACCTGGACTTACTGAAGCCAATGGGAGTATTGTTATTAAATCAGTACAACCAAGATTTCACCTTGGGTTCAGGCTCTGGGAGTTCAGCAGGCAGCAGAAATGAAGGCATTAAGTTTTTGATTTATGAAATACATCTTGTAGTGTCAGATTACTGGATTGTTGTTGGTTTAGGTTAACAAAGGCAGGGTCAGATGTGTTCTGCTGAAAACCCCCTGATTGCTGTCATTTGACCCAAAGCAAATCTCTATTCCTTATTAGGAACATGGGATTTACAGAACAGTTCCAAGCAGAAAGGATTCCACATAAAGATCATCAATATGAAAACAGATATTACATGGCAGCACTGATAAAGTTCAAGTCTGTAACTGCTGATAGCCAGAAAAAAAGGTGAGTGCATTAGGGAAGAAAGGAGATCCTGTCCTGTTTCCTCTTGTACTCTTTTCTTCACCATCCCCTGGCACCTGTTGGAGATGAGGGAGCAGCTTAAGCGAAGGGGTTTGGACGCTGTGTGGCAGTTCTTGTCACTGTAACCTTTTGAGAACAATATTCCCTCTTCCTTCTCTTTTGATTAAAAATATGGAGCAAAACAGCAAACATGTAAGTCCTGAGCAACACAGTCTTCCTAAGGAAGAGGGATAGATAATCCTGTTGTCAGTATTCCTGGTCTGGGGATGGTGTGGAAGTTTACAGGCAGACAACATATCAGCGTGGCTGAAACATTCCAGGTAAGAATGGGACAAGCTGAAGAAAGTGATGGTGACTGATCACTTATTTCTAACAGTGTTGAACTTCTAAAAAACAGACCTGTAAGCATCAGGGCTCTTGTGGCATTTGTGTATACACCTGCCTGTTAGACATTATGCAGTTTGAGTCACATCCTATGTCTGCAATCCCTCGCATCTCTATGATTTAAACCTCCCAAAACAGTGTCCCTGCTTTTCTGACCCATTGCTTCCAAGCCTGCAGCTCCTCTCCAAATTAGGTGGCAAGAGCAGCTAAATGCAAGGCAAACCTGGGCTTGATGTCCACACCTCCTGTCCAAGGCTGCAGCTGCAGTGCTCTGTTATAGGATCATGGAATGGCCTGGGTTGGAAGAGATCTTAAAGCCTATGTTCCAACCCCCTTCCACGGGCAGGGACACCTCTCACTAGACCAGATTTCACAGAGCTCCAGTCTACCTTTCTGTAGCTTTTTGGTGTCAGCATGGGCTGCCTCCCTGGTGTTTTCCAATATTGCCTTATCCTTAACTTTAGGAGCACTTAGAAGGTGCCAGCTCTGGCCATAAGACAGATTGGAAAGACAGAAGGGAAGCAGGGAAGGGCCGTGTTGTGAGCACTAGGTAGAGCCTTGCTGGTGAAAGGGGTCTGCATGCCCTCTTCATCCACTGGCTTCCTGGTGAGCATTAGCTGCAATTAGCCAAATTGGTGGTTCCTGTTTGTCTAGGAAGATCTTTAATTGAATTCCATGTAAGTCACGAAATACACAAATAATAAAGCTGTATGAACTATATAAATACAATTTAGTGCTTTGAGTGAAGTGTCCCACAAATAACAGAACAACCAGGGAATCGATAGGCTCCTGTTTCAGCTATGGAACAAGACATTTATTATTAAGTAGTGGAAAATAACAATGCAAATAGGATTATCTCCTTTGTGATTAGGGTGAGCACGAAGCCTGAGTGAATTTGGTGCTTGGAAAGGGAGTGGAGGTATGCAGGATTGTTAGTGGGTTCACTCCCTCCTCTGCTGTGTGCCCTGAGTCTACCCTTCCTGCTTTCAGAGGTGGTGTTAGATAGGAGGGGAAAAAAAAACCCCAAAATGGAAGGACTATCTGTGTTTGTAATGGGGAAAACCAGAATTTTTTTGAATAATGCAGTTTGTTAGTCTGTTTGTTAATTTGCAACTCTGCCCTGCATTGTAAACTCCAACGTTAACACCTCTGCTAAAACATGGTAGAAGATATACCCTTTTTATTGTCATTTCAGGAGAATTATTGGGATTATTTCCTTTAAGACTGTACAGACAGAAAGGCTATAAATATGAAAATATCCTTATGAACTAAACATATGTTGTTATATCTGAAATAAATAAAAAATTCTTTGAACTCCATAGAGCTTCTGTTGGAAGTATCAGGTTATTTTGGTGCAGATAAAAATTGAACTTGAGGAATTAAATTAAATCAGCATCTCTAAAATGTCAGGTGTCCTATTCATATATTTTCTTTAAGATATGCACTGAAATTGCAAATGGATCAGAAGATAGTTGTCATAGTAAATTCTGACTCCATAAACAGATGCTGAAGGGTTTAAATAAATGATGGTGGATTTTTTCCCCTTTGTGGAGCAAAATTGAAATGATGAAAACGCACATTCCTCCCAAACATCTGCACGTGCTCACGCAGTTGCAGTATTTCTGATTTTTTCAAGACAACAAATGAATGAAGATCTTTCCTAAGGGCAAAGGAAATTCGTGAATTGCAGAGAACACTAAAAAGAAGTTTTAATATTAACACTGCAATACTAGTATGCTGGTTTTGGCCCTGTAGATATCTCGTTCTAGGTTCTTATGAGATTTACTATTCCGCATTTTTTATCGAGCCTTTTCAGTTTGCTTATGCAAAAATGAATGCGGATTCTTCAAGTTTGAAACATTACTTTTTTTTTCTTCTTTCTACAAGATGGTCTTTCTATCACCAGAAATACTGTCTAGGAGAAGAGTCTTGTGTTATTGTACTACAGAGATGGAACATGGCATAGGAAATAAAGAAGATACGGAACAAAAATTTTAAAGCCAATTTGTGAAATAGGCCTCAAGGGATTTGTAAACCCTCTTACATATTATTTGCTCGGTACTATTTGTTCTGAATTGTCTCATCATTTTGCAGTCTCATCAGTGAAACCTTAGTACTGATGTAACTTGTTGGAACAGTCACACTGTCCTCACTCTGAGTTTACAGAACATTTCCTCCTCAGTGCCAGTCTCGGTGTGATGGACAGTATTATGCATCATAATGGTTTTCTGAATGAAAAAAAGGGCTGACTGATTTGTATGATAAAGCCATTTTTCTTGTTGCATGAATTAATATCTATTCAGCAGGCTCAGTCTGAAGCTGATATATTGAGAAATTAGCAGAGATACAATCTATGATTCCACTGGGTTTGCACAAATTAAAGGCCTTTATGTTGTAGATGATGCATCTGCACTTAGAAATCAGTGTGTAGTGAGGCATTTGTTGAAATAGATTCTGGAAGGACCTGAGGAAGGCCATCCTCCCAATGGCAAAGTTACTCCAGCCTCCTAGGAATACTGATGAAGACAAAACAAAATAAATTGTGAAACAGGGTTCAACCAGCCAAACAGCAACATTCAGAAGGCACACGAGATGTCACACAAACAAACTTTGCAAACCTATGGAGTCCTTGATCTCTGGTTATTAATATGGAGCTGTGGAAGTTAATTTACTTTCTCAGGGGTAGTTTTATGTGTTTTCCTACAAATGCGCACTGTTTCCTCTTTACTCTCATTTTGATGATCTGAACAATGTTGACAAATCCTTTTTATTCAAGAGTTAAAAGAGAATTAGTGTCAAATTCCATGAAAATCACTGCAGCACCTTTTCTTAGGCACAAGTTCCAAGAAAGCCTTTTGTCTTTTTAGTGACATCAAAACAGGACCCGCTGAACTTAGTTAATTGGGAAAAAAACCCAAAGAAGCCAACATTAGACAGCCTGTTTTGGGACATGGCTCCTGAGTTTCATTTTGCTGTGATGCATTAAGAAAGGCTCACTGTCAAAATGATTGGCAGAAACTCATCATAAAAAAAAAAAAAAATCAATTTTTTTTTTCCACTGTAGCAAAATCCCATGAAGAGGAGTCTTGATCTACCTCGCCTCAAATGCTTCACGTTGTAGTAGGTACATAAACTCGTGACAGCTGATCTAATAGTGGAAAGGAATTAAATATCTGTAACAACACAGACGAGGAGTTCTAGCTGTGTGAGGAGAATTTCAAAGTAGATTCTCCCTGATCACTTGTACAAGACTTAAAGGAACATTACCCCAGAAGAAAATATAAATTAAAATACAACGTGGTGGGGGTGATGATGGGGAAGGGGAACCAAACCCAACCCCCAACGCCCACATAATTAAAGAAAACCCCAGCTGATAAATGGTTGGATAATGCAAACAACACTGCAAGAGGAGTTAATTAAATACAGCACGTGTAAGGATTGTTAATTTTAAAACAAAAAAGTTTAAAATCCAACAGTGTGGGTTGGATAATTTTCTTTCATTTTTACCTCTGAGTTTCAAAAACAGGTGTCTTACTGTGGGGCAAATTACAGGTGGATTTTGCTGTGTGACCTGTGGCTTGCTGGTATGACCCGACATGAAACCCAAAACACTGCATAGAAAATCAGAATGAAAGATTTCTCTTTTGACAGTTTAAGACCCAAAGTCACATGGGGTTTACTCCAATAAAAGGATATATGGTTATTCCTTTTTAAGGTGAAGTTAGTTTTCCTTTAGCTGTTTTACAAGATAAATGGAATACAGGGGAAACCACCATATTTACTGTTGAAGAAAACTTTTCTGCTGATCTTGTGCTACATAAATGTGAGCAGAAGAAAATATTCTACGTGTACAGTCTCGGTTTTGTGATGTTTGCAGCCTATAGAATCTCCTCCACTGTTAGGTGGCATCATTGTGCTGTATCTGTCCACACCCAGTCACCACTCACTAGGAGAGAGCAGAAGGAGAATTTTAACATTAGTCTTTCCAGACAGATTTTGCCTGTGCAATTGGTGGAATGAAAATTCAACACTTTTCCAGAAGTACAACAGAGGGTGGGACACTAAGGGAAAAATCTTTTTTCTCTGTCTTGGAAAGAAAAACTTGAGATTAACAGTAAGTGTTTATCCCCTGTGTTTGCATTTCCCTCTCATTCTTAGTAAAGTTAATAAAATCATAGAAGCTTAAAAATGGAGGGCAACTCTTTAAATTTATTCTTCTCTAGAGGCTCTCTACTTCTATGTTCCGTGTTCTGAACCTGCTTAATTAAATCCTGGGAAGGTTATATTATTACACATAGCCATCATAGATTGTTAGCTAAATGATACTGTAATTTATATATCCTGGGCTGTTTAGGGACATGTATGGGAAATTAGAACAAAATATGACTACACAGCTTTTATTTGTATGCAAATTTCTTGCTATTCTGCATGCAAATACTAGAATATCTAACCAGACCAATAATAAAAAATAATTAATGTCAAAGTTATAGGAAGGAAAAGTGATCTTGCCTTTATGGAGTTTTATGCAGAAGTTGATAGGATATGGGCCTTTACAAATCACTGCTTTTGCAAGTTTACCATGTTTATACATACACATATATAATGCTGTTGTTCCCCCAGTAAACATAAAAATCAAAGACCTTTTTTGACATTCTTTAAACATTCTTCTTTACACGCAATTTCTCCCAGCCCGAACGAAAGTGAAAATGCAGATTAAATTGTGAACTAAGTACCAAATACAGACTTTGCACACAATTTTTCCATTCTAATACCTTCCCAGATGACACATCTTTGTACTCGTTACAGAGAAGCTATAGTTTGAGGTCTAAATAACCTCAAAAAAAATCCAAAGAGCTTTAAAGAACATGTTCTTTAGTATTCCAAATTAAAACTTGGACTCCTGTGCTCTACCCTGTGATATGTTTCTCGCAGTTCTTAACAGAAATATCTATTGCATGTTGCAGAAATATCTAAACCGGAGCTGTCGAGCACATAACAATTCTAAAAAAGCTGTTGCAGCCAGCTTAGGAGCATGAAGCATTAGATTAATATCCATAGGGATGTTAAATAAAGCTATGAGTCCATGTGTATTTCTGAGCATTAAGAACTTGGCTAGATCAGTGTAAAAAAGATGCACTAAATGAGCTTGGGAAAAGTCTCTTAAAATTTCTGTTCTAACACAGGGCTTTAAAGCGCTCTAACTTCAACAAACATCCTTCTCTTTGTTGACATGGCTTCAAAATAAAAGCAGGGTGGTTGGTTCTGACTGCCCAAAGTCTGTCAAGTCAAAAATGCTGCATCTTCCAAAAGCTTTGTTACCCAAATGCTGGCAAGAGCTCCGAGGGGAGGTTATGCCTTTTAATGCAGGGAATCTGTAATGCATTAGCCAGATTGTAAAGATGGAAAGATTCCTGTAAAACAATTTGTAATCCCACCTGGAAATAGGGTTAAGGGGCAAATAAAAAGTCTCCTTTGGGTTTGGACTGTAGCCACAGGAACTGCCTCTGTTCTCTATAGAAACACCAGGAAAGCCATGTGTTGTGTGGGCTTAGGGCAGGTGATCCACTCACCTAACAGGATGGGAATGTTTTCAATCAGTAGGGTGGTTGGGGTCCTGGAAAAACATCAGTACAAGAAGTTAGCACCGACTAGATGTAGTTATTCTCCTTGAAGACTTATGTATTTGTGTTTGAATGTCCCGGAAAAGTGGATGTTTGAAATGCCATTTGTGATGTCTACAGAATTGCCTAATGAAACTTTTAAATTTCCTAGATAGAAAGCACAAGTTTGGTAAGATGTGTCTCTGGATCTTGCCAGCAGTTCAAAATGGTTTTTATACATATTTGTATATATATATATATATGTATATATGGAATATGCAAGTGGAAGTGGTTTAGCTTTTGGGTTTGGAGAGATTTGTTGCTAATGATGGAAATTGTCCTCTTCCTGTTCATCCTCATCAAGCTGAGGAATACTCTTAAGTTGTCATTATAATTTCTAGATCTGTCTTAATATTCATTCCAATACAGGGAAAAAAATTGGTAATTGTTATGCCACTGGGCTAATAACATGCCAAGTGGTGCAGAAGTAGAAATGGGATATCAGAATGGGGTCTGAGGTAAAATGCCAGCAGAGATACCACTTGGTGATCTTAGAGGTCTTTTCCAACCTTAATGATTCTAAAATAATTCAGTCATACAGAGCTTTACTCAGTATGACTGGTACATTGTTATGTTTGTGCATATAAAACATTTCTTTGGCAAATCTATGTGACACATAAACTATATGAAGATCCCAAGACTTAATATAGCAGAATACAGCAGGTAGTTAGCTTTGCAGGTATGAAAGTCTTCGTGGCCATAATACATGTGGATATATATTGGTCTGTAAATGTCTAGAAGTCTTATTTTAAACCTTCACCTACTTTTTTTTAAACGTCAAAATTAAATACTGATTAAATTGCAATATCTAATTGCTGCCGTGGTTATTTGGAAACTCTTTTTCAAATAGATTAATTAAAATAATATATCTTAAAAAATGATCTAGAAGTTGATTTAATTATAAGATTTCAGTCCCTTTTAAAAACAAGCTGTATATGATTTAACAAAATTATCATACCTATTTGCCTGTGAGCATTTCATTTCAAATTAATCTTTAAGCCCGATGGTTACTATTTTCACTGTTGTTTCAGAAAACCAGAAAAATATGAACTAGCCTATTTTATTGAATTTTTTTGTTATTACATCTGGCTTTCAAGCTCCCTGAAGCACTAATGAAGGTCAAGGAGTTTTAGAGTGAAATGCAGTCCCCTCACCCGGAGTACAGTACCTGCTAGTACAATAATAACAGAAAATATCACTTTCTTTCTAGAGAATATTGGATTGCTTCATAGCTGAAGATCAGAACAAGGATGCTGAAAAATAGAAATGCCTCCTTGAGTGGGTACTGGTACTTGAGATTCTAGTGGCTGGTACCTGATGGCTAAAGCTTATTGTTATTTTACTCAGGAGAAACAAAATCATCAGAGCAATAGTTAAATGTTGACAGTAAAAATAAAAATAGTTAAACGTCTTTCTCTTGCGGGCCCCAACTCCAGCACGAGGAGCTTAAAACACCTCTGGTATCATAAAAAAACAGATGTAATGTGAATTCAAGATGAGTGTTTATGCACGTCCCAACTTGAGGCTCGTATAAGTATTCAGTGCAATTGCTCAAGTGCCTGAAGAACAGGGAGGTGTTTGCTTTAACGACCTGCTGGGGCACAGCAGCTTCACCGCCTCTTTTAAAGGATTCATCCTCACGGTTCTGCCCAGCAGGGGCAGGGGTTGCAACTGTGCAGGGCAAACTGTGGTTAGTTCTGCAGTTTCCTGCATTTAGGGGGAAAAAAAATAAAATCTGTGGAATACTTCTGCCTACTCGATTGTCTCTCGGATTTACAGTAATGAATATTAGTCCAATTTCTTTGCAAGAAAACTTAGAGTTACGAAAGAGGTAAAGTTCTTTAAAGTAGAAGTTTCTTACTTATTTTTTGTTTTCTTTGGACTGCGCTGGTCATGAAGACACCCTCAAATTTAGATTATTGTTGCATCGGGGTTCATATTTTTTCTGTTTATTTAGTTTGCTACTTCCACTGGCTGCAGTCGATTCACAGCTCAATAATGCTTCCCCATCAGGGGGAGGAGCACATACGTATAAGTAAAGGAGGGATAAAGAAAAATACATTTTGGTCAAAAGATAATTATTTAGGTAACAAAAGAACGACATACAAGAAGTCTCAGAGGTCTGCCTCTTATTAGGGCTCAAATTCTTATCAGGGCTAGAGAATAAAATACCTTATTTTGGTGCTTATCTACTCAGTGTTGTGCTTCCCTGCACAGTGCTCATCACTATTGGCCTTACCTATGTTTTATAATCGTGATTTCCCCTTTCAGGTATGAAAAGGAATCTCCATCAGGGAGATGGAATGCTTTGCCCATGCTTTGAAATGCAGTTTTCTCATAGCAAAGAGAAAGGACTGCCAAACTTTAGGGTGAAGTGTCTGAGTCCTCGTCTCTCCAGGTGCTGTACAGGAGGCTGTGCATACTGTGCTTGCTGGCTATGGGCTCATCTCTCTTTGCTTACCAGAACCTGAGCCAAGTCTTCCAAATTTTGAAATTGTACAATAGGCAGATGCTGTTATACTACTTCAGGAGGAAATTTTCAGTCTTCATACTGATACTGTAGATCCCCTGAATTACACAGACCTGCACAAGAATTGTAAGTGTGTTTATGTTGCACTGAGCTACTGTTCTATGAGGTTCAATCATAGGAAAATATTTTAAAAACAGGAAATAGGGGGTTTGTAAGAAATGTTATTCTGTTCCCCTGACTTGCTTGTGTTCTCTTCCTCTTTATGGTGTTTGCTCTGTACACCCCAGGAACAAGAGGCAGGCTGTATGATGTCAGAACAAGGATCCATTTAGCTCAATACCCTCTTTCTCACACTCTCCAGTAATGGAAGCCCGAGGAAGGACAGAAGCTGGAGATAAGCAGTGCTGTGCTGGCAGAGGAACTGCTGTGCTCTGGCCCAGAGCACACCGTGGCTCAGGGGTTTCCTGCAATGATGGTTGGCTCTTTAAAATTTAATAGTGTTTAATAGGAGGTACATGCCTGACTCTTTGGTGATCCTGGTGCTCAGGGTTGTTATGACAAGCACCTTCCCAACAGAATAATCTCTTGTATCATTACGTGCTGTAGAAATTCAGATCCAGACTGAATCACTTCACTGGGGTTTAACTCTGGTCTTTCAGAGGATGAAAAGTAAATGTGCTGCAAGGGTACAGCTGGTGGAATTTGTATCATTTGCTGCCTTTTGTTGTTTTTCAGCATCTTGACACATTTTGTTCCTGCCCTGTGCCACCCCCCCACCTCCTTATTTACTTCCTCTGCTTTCCTATTCTCCTGGGTTTTTTTAAATCGTTACAGTATTTTAGGAAGTGTCCACATCTTTGGATGCTTATCTTTGGATCTTCTTACTTTAAGCCATGGAATTATTCCCTGGCACCTCATCTTGATGAAATCTCTTGTCCCAGGGAAGAGGGCCAGGGAGAAGGCTGTGAAAAATGAAGCCCTTATACCCCCACTGAGTGCTTATAAAAAGAGTGGATAGGATCTTAATAGCTTTTTAAATACTGACCGTGTTGTATGCAGCCTTTGCTTTTACCTTCAGAGCTGGAGAACTGCTGGCAAGAAATACAGTTCTGATTTACTATATTTAATACAGGAAAAGTTATGAAGAAGTTTGCAGAGGGTAAAGCAGTTGCAGAAAAGCTACTGCTTCAGAAGTGTGGGTGCTTATCTACATTAATTTGATACAGAAATAGAGGTGTAAATCTAAAAGGACCAGGATTTGTTCCAGTGCTGTATTGCCCATTTCCATCCAACTCAGAAATTCCCCTTATACTTTTCCCTCAGGCAAATTTTCTATCCTGAGCACACTCACATAATGTAATAAACTCTAGATGAACTTCTGTGATACTGGGTTTAAAATGAAAGAGGAGAAATTTAGGTTGGATACATGGAAAAAATCCTTCCCTGTGGGGGTGGGGAGGCCCTGGCACAGGTTGCCCAGAGAAGCTGTGGCTGCCCCATCCCTGGAAGTGTCCAAGGCCAGGTTGGATGGGGCTCTGAGCAATCTGATATAGTGGAAGTTGTCCCTGCCCATGGCAGGGGGTGGAATGAGATGATCTTTAAGGTCCCTTCCAACCCAAGCCATTCTATGACTCTAATGAGATGTAATTTTAGTATACTGTGTAAAATTAAATATCACCTTTGTTTTAGAAATGCCTACATCAGTATGTTGGTGCCTGTATCCTCAAAACTAAAACCAGAGAAAAATGTTTTTAAAAAGATCTTTTTCACATACACTGTGAAAAACCTAGAACTATCATTGAACTTACTTATCTGAACATAAAATTCCAGGTTTTAGTCAGATCAAATATACATTTTTAAGTGCTGAAGAATTGTAAATTTGGATTACTCTGACTGTTTTGGCAGAACTATAATATTGGCATCTCACTGCTTTATTGCCTGTGTTTTTATCAACATGAACATTACAGCTCTTAATGTTTTTGTGGAATTCCACGAAATGGGCAAATCTTCTATATACCAAAGGATAAGACATGCAGGGTTCATCACTTAGTGAAAAAAGAATTTCACTCTATGCATACACTTCAGTTCTGGTCTTGACAATTTTCAGAGGAATCTGGTTTAAATCATTACTGTTCTTAATGGTGTTTCAGTAGTGATGGTCTAATTCCAGTATCCTGAAATCTTAGGATTCATTTTTCAAACAAGCTGGAAGTTGCAGCTCCCATTAGACACATGACAGTCTTTCCACACTGAAATGCTTCAGTTTGGGGCTGGGGGGTTGGCAGAAGGGGAGAGGCATCCCAGAATATTTGGTGGAGAGGAGAAAGCTGCTCAAAAAATTAGGTCAATTAATCAAGTAATTAGTTACGTGTCTTTATATTCATGTGTTTGGGGACTTGATAAATAAATTTAATGAACTCTCTTTCAGAGGACAAGATGAACAGCCTGTTGTTGTCACTCAGCACACTCCAGTAGGGTTGAGTGTCTGATTTACCTGGCTGAGGTGATGAGCAGTACCAGCCTGCTGAAAGAAGCAGCATCATAAATCTTGAGGCCCTGTGACTGCTAATAAAAGGGTAAACCACAGTTTCACCACAGATAAGCTTTATATACTTTGTCTCAAAATGTTGGGATATTCTGGCTGGTTTTTTTCTTTGTTTGTTTGTTTGCTTGTCTGTGGTTTTGTTGTTGTCTAAGTAAAAGGTTTATAGTTAAGCAGAACCAAAAGACCAGTAAGTTGTGATTTCTAATTTTTTTTCCTCTACATATTGTTCCCAAATCAATATTTAAATGCAAGGTACTAAATGCTCCTTAAGTATATTCTCTTGAATAGGGATTGCATGTTATGAAGGAATTTTAAATTTCCAGAAGCTGTTAGAGTGGTACCTGGAGCTGCCCCCCAAAAAAATCCATCCACCTTCCTTTTCCCCAGAAGAAGACAACTGTATTTCACTGTTTGGATTACTGGATAACAGCATAGGAAAGTTGTACAGATTATAAGGAGATAGAAAAGCTGTGCATATTAAAAAAATCACCCCTCTGAATTTTACAATATTTCTCAAGTAACTTCACACAACCTGATCTGTAAAATAAAGAAAGAAGAAGAACTGGGTAACATTTCCAGAGGGCTTTGGTATGCTGATGTTACCATGCCTTTGGCTGTAGTTTCATTGAAAATGAAAATGGCCTTTGTCTTTCTTGTCCCTAAAGCAAATGGTAGAGCTAAAGTGGAATCAGCTGTCCCTCCTCAAGTACAGGAGATTTATGTATTGCTCACCAGGATTAAAGCACCATCTTTTTTAGAGTTCAAATTCATATCTAAATAAATTTACTGTGTGGGACAGTAAAAATAAATGACAGTAAACAAATAAATACTAAATAAATAGTACCCTAAACAACACACAGCATTGTACATATCTCAGCCCCAGTAATAGCTTTAAAATGCCCCTATTAATCTCATAATTGCAAATGGCTTGTATTTGATCTCATCATAAAGCTATCAAAAAGCTAGTGAGATAAACAAGCACATGTGCTTTAAGGTCTCGAAATCGTAACGAGGTGAGAAGCTCCCGAACCAGGCTTTGTGTGCCCTGCCCCACCTGTTCTCACTGATTGCACCGGGCTCTGGAGGTCACCGGTGGCTGATGCAGATTGGAGCCACCTTGCAGCACTTCTCCCACCCCCTGCCAGCAGAACAGCTGCTCCAGGATTGAGGGAGCACAAAAGGAGTCTTTTGGTGCTGCTTGGGAATCAACATTCTTCACTGCTGCTTTGGATCTTCGCCATCATCTTCAGCTTGGGTTTGGGGTGAGTTACACTGGCTGCTCGGGTGGTGGAGGTATTTGCTGGAGGGCTGCTGGAAGGATGTGTGGAGCTCGTTCCTTAACTGGAAGTAAAAGGCTGATTGGTTTTTTTATCTGGTCAAAGGGGAGAAAAACAAACCAGAAATCTTCTTTTTGCCTGGAAAGTGTTGTTTGGTGCCATGGCTGTGGAGTTCTTGTGTGACCTTTCACACAAGACATGAGGAACTGTAGCACTTTACTTGCTGGCCAAGTAAAGTGTGTATCTTATCTGCTGCTGGAGCCACCTGGAAGGTACAAAGCTCACTGGAATGATTCAGAGCAGGCCAGTCATATCCCTGCTTGGAAAGTCTCTTGCAAAACCCAGGATCCTTGGTTTATGTGTTGGCTGTGACCCTCACTTGGGGTGAGGCAGTTGGTTCATGGAGCAGGTGCAAGGTAAGGATGGATTCACTCCAGCCTTCCCTTCTGAGAACCTCTCTGCTCAGTAATGGAGGTTCACAGGCCCCTGTTGTACCTGTGGTTGTGAAAAGCACAGCTGGTGCTGGTTTCTTGGTAGCCTGAGAGTGTCTGACTCTGCAGTTGTTCCCTCTGGTGATGTTTCTCAGACGGCAGAGCTGCATCCGATGGAAATTCCCCCCATCCTTCTTGTTGTGGATGTATGTACTTACAGGAAGGCAAGACCTCTGTGACTAAAAAAAAAAAGCAAGCAAGAAAGTACGTATTTTGTGGCTTAGGTGATAGAAAATACTCCTCAAAGAGAGGTGGAAGTTTTGGGAGATTTCTCTTGTTAATATGGTTTTATTCCACTGAGTGGAATGATTTCGGAGACATCAGATTAGTCATCTTTTAGGCTTATTGGGCTTTTTGTCCTCAAATAAAATGAAAATATTGATGTTGTGAATCATTGTGATCTTCAGCCTTGTCTCACAAATCATCGTTCAAGGTGTGAATTCCCATGCTAGTCTTGGATTTATTTGGGCACATGCCACGCTCAGCACTGTAGTCACTACCAGAGCAGGGGATTTAAGCACAAGGTGCTTCTCAGGCGAGATACCTGTGATGATGTGAATATCTGGTGGATATGGCAGTAAAGGCTTCCTAAATAAATGTGTCTCAGGCAATGTGGTGTAAGCTTGAACCTCTTCTGCTTCAGTACACCAGCAATAAATAGTAACAGATGCTTTTAAAGCCTTTCAGTAGTTTTCCAAGGAATAAATGAAATGCTTAATTTCTGTGGTTAAATTAGGACTGAGTGAGAAAAAGACACAGAAGTTCTTGATTCCTTCATTATCTTGATGTGTTTGATATTAAAGCACTTTGTTTGAAAAATTTGTTTTTATTAATGCATAGATTCAAACAACTTAGAAACTGAAACGTTCTCCCTCTGAGAAAATTATTCTCATTGACATTATTCTCTTATTGGTAAGAATAATGGGAAATATTTTTAGAAAATGAAAGCAGAGAAAATATACATTCCAGAAAGCACTTTGAAAGAGACCATTGTCTTTTCAGATCTAAGTAATGTTGCTGTTATGATTTCAACTCTGTACCCTGAACTTATCCCTTTCTGCCTCATCTCAGAGGTCTTGGCTTCCTTCAGTGAACAGGAGAGATGTTGAGGTTGGCAAGTCTCTTATTCTCAGAAACTCCCTGTATGTATAGGTCCACTTTCTCTAATTATGGATGGAAAGTGGGGTTTAATATTTGAACACTTTAACATAAAAATGCCAACATCACTACTTCAAAGAAACTTAGGGAATAATGAATAAAGTAATAGCTGCAGGAGAAGCTCCAAAAAGGTTAGAGGGGGCCAGCATTAGGCTCCCAGGGTGTCTTGAATTCTTCTGTGCAGTTGTGTGCAGGTATTCAGAGTGCAGAGGTATTTAAAATAGTGACATCAAGTTCTCAGTTATGGGACCAGGTAATGCAATTAATATTATCCACAGATTGCTTTTATATACAGGAAACCATCTGTAAGAGCATTTTTGCTGCAGTGTATCATTTGATGTTTAAAATGCTGTGAAATTAAAGTGTGGGACTTTGAGATTACACCTATAAATGACATCTGTCCATGTCCCTCACAGGCAGTTCTGTGTCAGTGCAGAAATAGGAGTGCATTTAAAAGAACTCAGAAATTCTTAATTTCCTTACCTTTTATTATTTTAAATGAAGAAAATTATAATTGTGCTTGCAGTTCATGCCTTTGTTTTTCTTGATTCTTTGAGAGGGGCACAGAGAAGAAAGAGGAAATATAAGCACCCTATCTTTTTCATAAACATGTCAAAGGAAAGATTAACCTAAAACGGTGTTTTACAATCATAACAGTCTGCAATAACTGCAAACAAAAATTGTATCTCTCACTGAAAATGTCAGAGAAAGATTATCCTTAAGCAGCAGTAGCTGATAGATTGCCATTGGCATTTAGTAGCTTAATGAAGGAAAAGAAAAGAGAGTAGTTTGAGCCACTGGCATCCTCCATTGCATCTTTCTTGCTGGCCAGAACTGGAGGCAAGGATCGATTTGTAAATCCTCTATTTGACACCTAATCATGCTACTCTGTGACTGGGGTGTCTTCTGGGAGAGACAGGCTCTGTTGGAGGCTGAGATGGTGAGCTGGGCTTTCCTCCTCTCTCTCAGTAAAGCTCTGCTCCACTCAACAACAGGGAGGGTGGTAGTTGGGATCAGGGTTGCCCTGTGCCTCCTTGACTGGGTGTGCTAACAGAGATCATACCTGAGCACTGGAAATACTGTCCTGGCTGGCCAGAAGAGTAATGAAGAGCATAATGTAGATTTGGGGCTCCTTTTGAGCATACTGGGTCACTTCAGGTTCAATGGTCTCGTGAAATAACTCATCTGAAGTATTTCTTTGCACGTAGAACAAGATTTTTTGATGCTACTGCAATGATCATTTAGAAAGGCAGCTTCTGTTCTACCTGCTAGGAATGAACTACCCTGTTGCAGTCACTGCTTGCCCACTTTAACTGAAGAGCCACATGCACTGTGGGCCTGTTCTTTGTTTCAGTGGTCGTGTTGTGCTGAAATTTAGAGAAGTGTTCAAGTGAAGTGTCTGATTCCAAATACTCCTGCAGCATTTGATAACACCATTACACTTGGAACAAGGATTCCAAACAGAGCCAAGATGTAGTCTGCAATGTAAAATTATTTCTGAGCCTCTAGTGAATCAGAATAAATTCCCATAAAGTATGGGAATTGCCAGCTACATGTGTCAGCATCCTCGGCCTCCTCTTGCCTTCTCTCACTGTAGAGGTCTGCCTTGCTACAAATTGCTTTAAAGTTTTGGTGATTGCTGTCGAGTTATATCTGAGGGGACAGGGCAATCCTTTGCTAGAAGGTGCTAATTTCTAAAAGCATCTGGCTCTAAATATTTCAATGATAAAGTATTTCTTTGTGATAGAGAAAACATGGTTAATGAATCATTTTCCCACTTCAGCTGCTTGCTTTCCCCTCCCCTCGCTTTTCTTTGTGGTGATGCTCATCAGCTTTCTGGCTGTATAATAGCAGTATATAGGTTTAGGGTTTATTCCACCTTTTTTGCTTTTCTTCTTTTTGTCCAGAGACACTTGGGAAGAACGTGTCAATAGTGTTGGGCTGAACCTTGCTGTCATTTTATCTTCAGTCAGACCCCTGGGGCGAGGGAGCAGAGGGCAGTGAGTCACTGCCCAGGGCGTGTTCTCTGCAGGTGGGTTTTACAGCTGGCTTAAGTCTTTGGCAAGAGAACCTTGTAGAGAATAAGTAAGGAACAACCAGCTACTGCAGCAGTAAATTTTCAGACAAGGTGGCTTAGTAGATCAGTCTTGAGCCAAGGCAGTGCAGCAAAGCTGTCAGCTGAGCGCCTATTTTGGAGGAGCTGTGTGGTCTGAACAGAAATATAACTCTCAAGCCTGGATCTAATGAGGTCAGCAGAGCTGGGAAGCAGTGATTTAAGTAGGAGACACACTTGTGTCTGTGCTTGAACACCGAAGAGAACAGCAAAGCCAAAGCCAGTGGGGACAACTGGGTGGAAAAAAGCAGAGGAGCTGGGAAAGCACAACGTGAGCACTCCATGGCTGACCTGTTCCAGGGTAAACATGGAATAATCTGGCAATAAGCTAGAAGAAGTGCTGTGTCTTGGTGATGTGCTTCTGTTTGGAAAGTTGTGCAGGCAGCAGGGCCAGCGCTGATGGCAGGTGAGGGAGGAGCAAACTCGGGGGCACAGCCCAGGATGGTGAGGGAGGTGGTGCCAGCCCTTGTGCGTGTTAGGGGCTGGGCTTTGGGAGGAGCAGGGAAATCACAGAAAACAGGCCAGGCTTTGTGTTTATCTCCTTGCAATGAGTTTGTGAGCTGCTCTGAGGGGTCTGATCCAGTCTGGCATTGCAGCGGCAGCAACAACTGCGCTGATGGATCGAAGGTGGTTTAAATCTGGCAAAACCACTTGGTTCCTGTGCAGCTTCTGCTACTGAGCACCACTGAGGCACTCCTGACAAAGTTCCATGATGCCCTTAAATGATATCCACAGAAGTGTCACCTGCTTTGGAAGAATCTAAGACAGTAGCAAAGCTTTTGAAGTGCTGAACAGTCTTTAAGTGTCCAAAATTTTATAAGAAATCTTACAATGCTTATGATGAGCGTCTCAGTATCTTCTGCTTCCAGTTGTGCCAGAAATACCCCAAACTGTCCCCCTCCAGAATATTTTGCCTCCCATAGCTCCAGTCCTTATCAGAAGTGAAATACAGAAGGATATATGTGTGTGTTAATGCATGAAAATTCAATGTACATGTTCAACAAACCACACAGACCCAGTCTTTATATAGACTATAAAATCTATTTAGAATAATGAAAATTTCTCTTATTTTCCTTTTCCACAGCTGAACATTTAGTACAAAATTATTTTTTTAATATACAAACTGAAACCTGACAAGTTTACTCAGTTATCCAATGGAATTCAAATATTTGACTGTTCTTTTGTCTTTTAAAACATAACTTCTATTTATAACTTTTTTTAAAGAAAACAAAATGCAGAATTACTTCAGGACTGCATATTTTACATTGAGGAATGTAAAATGAATTCTAGTGTTAAACTTGAAAATTTGTTAATATTTTGCATATTTTTGATTCAGTTAATTATTTGCTGATATTGCATTAAGATCTCATAAGCATAAATGATAAAGGGAAATATAATTGGGACAGAATTAAGAGGTTGATGATAAAAATTAAATAATTGGAGGTTATCAAGTTCTATTTTTAATTAAAAAAAATTACTTTTCTCATTTCTGGAAGGTTAAAGCATTCAATGATCTTTTGATTTTTAATGTGCAAGCTCATAGTTGTATTATGGAGTTTAGAGAGGTTTTATAGAGGTCAGCTGATAAAAATAAAAGCAGCACATTAATTTTCTTAGTAAAGATTATTATTCATTTGGTTAAAATGATTTTTTTTTCCCCCTGACATTTTTAAGCCACAATCCCTTTGGTTTAGGATATAGATTCAAAATTGGGGTGTTCTTTAAGACAGGTATATGTTGAAATTAATTTTGTTCTAGGGTACTGTATTTCATTATGATATATTTTTATCAGGTAACTCCTTAAAAGTCTGACTAGAATAGTTCTACTCCTGCCCTTTACAGGCTTAACAGGTATTTTTACAAGTTTCATAGACTATGATTTCCCTCAAAGCCAAATGCAAGTCTGTTAATCCTTACTGAGCTGCACTTCAGTGTTTTGCACATGAACATCAGTTGATCTTTTATCTCTGTGTTTTCTCATAGGAGCTTAAAAAGGAAGTTGATGCAAATATGACAGCAACATGAAAATGCTGTAGAAATCTCTTGTGCTTGCTTAGTGAGATCTAAAAATTTAATGTGTCTAGCTAGCTAGATGATTTTTTTTCCCTCCTCCTTGAGATAACGTGACGTTAGCTGGGACTGTGTGATTTTGTCTTTGGATTTACCTGGCACTTGTGGCAGTGGTTTTTGGTTGTTTTTTTTTCTTGTTACTTGGGTTGGTTTTGTTTTGGTTTTTGTTTGTTTGTTTTGTTGTTGTGTTTTCGGGGGTTTTTTTTGGGGGGTGTGGTTTTTTATTTGTTGGTTTGGTGGTATTGCTATAGTTAAAAATCTAATGTAAAGGAAACTGTACTATTAACAGTGATATTAGGTTTTTTTTCTTTTCTTGTCAAAAGGATCTCATCTGGTTTGTTCAGATTGTCACTTCTGCCATGAATAATTGTTTAATTTTGGTTTATTATGGCAACTACACGTGACAGTATTTGAGTTCCCATCAGTTAACAATGCTATGTGTGCACCATTTCAGTAAGAAATACTCCATCTCAGAAGCATTTCTGTTTTACTTGTTTAGTTATAATGAGCCACAGCTCTTGGTCTTGAAGGAAGCTTCCACTTTGAGCCAAATTCCACAATAAGCAGAGAGGCAATATTCCTTCTCTCAGGTGTTCATCCTCCACTGGCACATCGAAAGCCCTCAAGAAATGCTGTAGATTACATGACTAGTCTGCTTGGTCTCCTTCTTTCTCCTTTTGAGCTGGTGGAACTTGCTCAATAAGTCATCAGTGCCCAAGAGAACCTGGAGTGGATTCTCTCCAGAGAGAATTCTCTCCAGTGGATTCTCTCCAGGCGTCTCCTGGATGCCTGGAATGGGCTCCAGGGGATTTAGACCCAAGTGAGGATTTGGTGCTCTCCATCTCCTGTGGTCTGCTTCTCTGGTGGGATTGCCTTTCCCTGAGGCAGGTCCCGTGTTCTAGACACTCCTGCTGTCAGGGCATCATCCCTTATTTCCATGGCACGTGCAGCAGGAGTTGGAATGTTTCTCTAGACTGGACCAGCCCTGAAAAACCAGTTGTGCAAAAAGGTACCAACTGCTGCACATACAGAAGCTGTCCTGGGTGAATATTGAGCAGCAGATCGATCCTTGGCTTGCACAGACGTGTGGGCTGCTGAGTTACCTGTGAAACACTTTTGGGATGGGTGACCTTGCTTCCTGAGGAAGTACAGTAGCAATAATTACTGCAGGACCAAGGGGGGTGAGTTGCTGAAAGGAGGTCAGCATCCAAAAGGCTGCACTCTTTTATGCAGAGGCATTAAATGAACAGCAAACAGGACCAAAAAAATCTATAAAGTAAGTGATTTATTAGTGTTGAGGAGAGGTGCCCTTCAAAATACTCTGACACATTTATTGGAGTCTGTCTCCTAACTAAGCCTGCTTCTCTTGACTTTTCCTTGAGTTTAGCCAGCTGTTTTTCTTTCTGGCACTAATTTTGGCTGGATGTTCAGATGCCTAGTAACTTTGCCATTTCAAATATTCGTCCCTGTACCACTTGTGTTTCATCTCATGCTGTGTAAAAAGCTTTCAGAATGGCTTCCTACAGGTGTTGAATAATTTAGCTGAAAAATGAAACTTGCTGAATGCCACAATCAGTTTTAAGTATATAGAAGAGTTGCTGATAAAAATGACCTTTTCAGAGAAGGACTTTTCAGGGAGGTTCTCTTCATCCCTGCAGCTTGTTAGAGGATTTCATTATCCCTTTGAAATTAACAATAAACATTATCTTACTGATGCATTAATAATAAGCCTTTATAAAGATTGATAATGTTATTAACAATAAGATTAATACAAGAATGAGCACTTGATCATAAAAATAATTTTTTTAAAAAATAGATTCTTTGGACACCAGCACAAACAAGTTTCTGAAGTTGTCCTGAAGTCCATCTTCTCAAGATTTTGCAACTCAGGTGAATAAAGCTGTGGTGTATACAGTAAAAAACTCAGCATTTCTCTTTAGGCTGTGTGTTTCAGGACGTTTGTGATACTCAAAGCAAAAATTCATTGTGACTTAGAGGCACAGTTTCTCTCTTCCACTTATTAAAATGTTACTTTCAAGGTGGGGCAAATAGTCTCTTGAAATACAATTTATAAAGTTTGTGATATGGCCATTTTATTATTCTGTTTTGAAAGGTTTAACAAACAGGACTTTAAACCAGCCTTCGTTTAAAAAAAAAAAAAAAAAAGAATACTCAAGAGCATGAATATAAGTCCAAAACTTGACATAATTGCTTCTGTTATTTTGGTTTGGAAAGGAGAGATGTAACTCACCTGGTTTTAATTGCATGTAGTACTTATTCTTCATAAATGTTCCTGATACATTAGAGGTTTGGTTTTGTTTTGTTTTTATATTTCACTCATCCATATTTAGACAGAATACTTATAGTTCCTTCGTGACAACAGTCCTCATTTTAGAAGCATCTACTTTTAACTCACTTTTGTATAAAGCTTGCTGCTCTGTGCTTCACTTAGGGAATAGAACAGAAATTAATCTGAAGCAGAAGCTATTCATTGTGAATGTGTTGGCTTCCATAGTATCTTATGGACTTTAAAGAGGTGTTTTGAGTTACATTATAAAACAAATAATACCCTTCTTCTGAAGGAGGGCAAAGAAAGATGTGTTTGTAAATAATGCTGTGCTGTCATAAGTGTGTGCTCACTCTCAGACAAATCCACTTACTTTTAATAACACCAATGTTTTGATAATATGCTGCCTTTACGAGATTTGTTTGGAGTTGTTGAAGATCCTCTGTGATGGAGAGGCCTGTGCTGATGGATGGCACTGTCAGGCCAGAGCCAATTTTGCCAAATTTATCTGCCAGATTCCCCCTGAATCCACACAGTGTGATGAAAGGGGCACCTGGAAAATCCCCTGTTCCCTTTCTTCTCTGTTGAAATGTGGGTAGAGCATCATGTTTCCATCTCAGCCTTTCAGCTGTTGAATGGGTCGCTTCCCTGTCTGGGTGACAGCTTTTCTGATGGATAAAACATGGAAATAATATCAGAGAGGGTCTTCCTTGTAGATGCTTTGGGTCTTGGGATGAAAAGTAGAACCGGAGGGTGTTGAGACATCCTTCTGGATGTGCAGATACTATAAAAACATCCCGTGTAGGGACGTACAAATTTTGGGCATTCACCAGCATCCACGGAAAATGAATATCCTTAACTAGAAAGCTGAACATGCCCTCTTTAATCCGGGGTAGCAACCTGTGTGGAGACAGCTGGGGAAGGGAGAGGTGACACTGCCACAGCCATATGGTGGCTTAGGGGACCAAACAGCTTTACTTATCCCAAAACTGAGACACAGCCCAGTGATGGGATAGTGGAGGCATGTAGTGTCAGTGGGGGGACATGAGCTTGCTTTTAAATTAGTGTTAAATTAAAGGTGGTGTGAAATCAGTGAACTGACCCCTGAGCCAGGAAAGGGAAAAGGAGAGCAGATGTGTTCGTTGCTTTGTCGCAGGGAAGTTGCTGTAAGTACAAGTGTAGTTCTTGGTGTTTAAGTTTCTCCTTTCTGCCTCCATTTTTTTTTTTTTTTTATTTCCTGGAAGTTTTTATTTTAATGCCATTTGATTTAGGACTGAATATGAGCAATAGTAACACCTGGAGGTGTTTAGTGCTTTAGCTGGAGGATCTGAGGAGTGGGTAGGAGTGGCCTTGGCTGAGGACATCATTGAAGTGGCTGCATGTGGGTTAAATATTGCTGGGCCATTTTGATAATGTTTTATCTTCATCTATCAATATAAGGGATGTATAAATGGCCTTGTTGGCTTCATTCTCCTGGGTCACCTTATTTTATTTTGTAGTGGCTTGTGACAAATAGCTATGAGATGAAGAGAGGGCGTCTCACTCGTAGCTGTGCTCCCATCCTGGCAGATGCTCAGAGAGCTCAGGGGCAGCAGTGCCAGGCGTGCTGGGAAGGGATCTTCACTCATGCACCACAATACACGTGCAGGTCTCATTTGCTGGAGCTGTTCTGGGTTATTAACTGGGTAATTAATTAATTGGCGTGTATTTTCCCCTCTCGTTTGCAACCAGAGTTTTTTTCAGTGAGGAATGGTGGCATTACCCTGTGGCTCAGGCCTGAGCAGGCTGTTTGTAACCACTGAAGTAAATTAGTACCTGCAGCCAAAACAAACTCTAAATCTCTCTGCTGAAGCTACACAGGGTGGTGATATTTCCATGTGCAATGTGTGAGTTACTGCAGACCTCTGTAGGTTGTTTAGTTCAGGGAGGAAGACGAGTTGTTGAAAAGTAAGAAGAATGTAGTATTTCTCACAATTTTTAAAATCTTTCAGTGCCTTTTGTACAGACAATTGTGTGATTAATATGAATACAGTCCTGCTATCCATTTGTAAACTATAGTAGTATCCTGGATTCAGCTGAGATAGAGTTAATTCTCTTCCCAGTAGCCACTACAGCTTTGGATTTAGGATGAGAATAATGTTGATAACACAGGCACATTGTAGTTGTTGCTGAGCGATGCTTACACTAAGTCAAGGATTTTTCAGCTTCCATCCCACCTTACCAGAGAGGAGACTGGCACCTGCAAAAAGCTGGGAGGGCACAAAAAAGGGATAGATGACCCCAACTGACCCAAGGGGGATCTCACACCAGAGTCATGCTCAGCATATAAATTAGTGGGAAAGCTTGGCTGGGAGCTGTTGCTTGGGGACTGGCTGGGCATCAGTTGGGTGGTGTGGAACAGTTGTTTTTATTGTCTTTCTCAGATTTTCTTTCTCTTTCTTTTTGTTATTTTTCTTTTCATTACAATTATGATTATTTTATATAAGTTATTGAACTGTTCTTAGCCCACAAGTTTTCTTTCTTTTACCTTTTCAAGGGAAGTGAGCTAATGGGGCTTAGTTGGTGGCTGGGGTTAACCACAAGCAGTGGTAGCACTGACCAGTGATAATGTGTAGAGAGTGGTTTAATCTGCACTGAAGATCGGTGAGATTCTTTGGGACACACACACACACACTCCCCACGACTACCAGAGACACAGACACTGCTCCTCTTGAACATTTTCCTCTGAGTTTTGGGCAGCAATCCTCACCTGGCAGGTACTGCTCTTACCCAAAGTCATGGGAGCAGCTGGAAGCATTAATGGAACTGTGGTGTGTGTGTGCTCCTGGTGATGTCCAGCTGGCTCACAGGGGTGAGCTACCAAGTGCCCTACACAGGTTTGGGGTGTAGGTGACACAAAGCTAGATTAGGAAGAAGAGCTGGAAAATAGGGAAAAGGTCCTTGGCACTCCCAGCTCGGGGAATACACCTGCTACCTTTGGCTGTAGTGTAGCATGAGGACACCTGTGCTCATGCTTGGGGGTGCTCAGGTGTGGCATTGGACCAGCACTGCTTGTCTCCATCTAAATGTGGCTGGAAGGACAGGTGCTCTCCCTTCTAGTGTGGAGCCTGTTGTCATTACTGGGTGCTTGTGCTGACATTAAACCCTGCTGTTGTGACATGGGACGTGGGTCGGAGGGTTTGTGCAGAAGGCACACGGCTTGGGAATTAATTCCCACACTGTCAGATCCCTTTTTTGAAATCAAGATTTCTCTCTCTCAAAAGAGACCCAAAGCCTGAATGTGGCTGACTGCCCTGGGAAAGCATCTGAGAAGCAAAAGGTTTCTTGATGTTTCCTTTTGCAGAAAGTCCCCCCCAGCAGTTTGTCTCCTTTCAGCACTCGCTGGGTTGAAGCCCAGTCCCTCTCCACCCTGACCCTCCTTGTGAGCCTGGAGCTACAGCTCTGGAGACCCCCACGTGGCTGCATGATGGGAAGTTCTTTTTCTCTCTTATCTTAAATGGTCATAAGGCCAAACTCAATCCCGTATTAAAGAGGTGATGTCAAATAAATTCAGATAAATATTGAAAGAGAGGGCCTTTGTCCATGTGCCTGCTATTTTTATTGCTTCCTTTCCCATAACAGATGAAGCCAAGCAACTAAAGAATCTATTGCTTGTATTTTAGCTTCAAGACTTCAGCTCTAAAAGACCTGATAGAAATGTTACAGCACAATTGAAAAAAGACTCAGTTCTCTTAATAAGAATTTTAGAGACAGTTGCATCCCTAATGTGTCTGTCTTTCAACTGCTGCTTAATATCATATAAATCAAGTAGCATTATGAGAGTGAGAGTAATATCATGGGAGGGACTATGTGCCCAAGTTGTTAGCATACAGTATTAGAAATAGATTAATCTGATTAAATTTTAATACAAAATAAATTGCATTTGCAATTTATTAAGATTCTTTTCCTGGGCTGATACTGTTCGTCTGTAGCATCCTTCAAAACTGATCTTTATGCACAGCTTTATTTAATCAACAACGTGGCCAACTGGAATAAACCAAATGGAAAAATATTTGTGATTGTAACTGTATATCTCTGAATATTATTTTCAGAGATTTACTTGCTTCCTTTTTTTCTGCTTAAGTCTCATGCCCTTGACTTCCTGAATTCACAGTTTTCGCAATACATCTGATCTTTGAGCCATCGATGCCAGTAACAGAGCATCATCTTGAGCAAGGAAAATGCAAATCAAGTAGGAAAGCATCAGCTGGTCCCAGTCTGGCCTGCTGCAGTACACACTGTCCCACACTAGTGGCTTTGTAGACATGGTGCTTTTTAGTAGCAGCTTTTCCACCAAAACTCCAAAAGAGTGGCAGTGAGAGAGCCTTGGGAAAAAGAGCTTCCTAAGTGATTCTCAGCTGAAGACTCTTAACCTGGAAATGGCAGTGAGTTACTTCTAACCCGTGATCCTTTTGACTGAGGCTCCTGCCATCTACACGAACTCTAAGCTTAGTGGAAGCTCAGTGAAATACAAGTTTTGAGACGGGCAAAATCCAGGAATTGCCAACCGAGCGTGTGGTTAAAGCCCAAAGCCAGCTGAGGTGCCCACATGGACACCCTGCTGCTTGCACTGAGAAATGCAGGGTCCTTCACTGCTTGGAGGGCCACGTCACCAGAGTCTTTGGCAACTCCCCTGCCTACACTGATCAATGGAAAATGTTACCATGTCAGCAACGCTGGTGAAAATGAACCAGCCACCCCACTCCTTCTCCTAGTTGCGTTTAGAAAGATTTTGCAACTGTGAGGAAGCAGAGTTTACGCCTTATGAAAATTTCCAGGCCGTTCTGACTATTTGAAAAACATACTTTTTGATTTTTGTCTTATACACTGCACAGAGGAAACATCGGCAGGAATGGCTGGATTCAAAGAGTTCCAGTCAGAGCTAAATCTAATTCTAAATATTGAAACTCTGTTTCAATACCAGTAAATTAGTTTAGCCAACAAAGCTCAAATCTATCCATACTTGTTTTTTGACAGACAGTCTTTGAAGGTTTGTATCGGATGATATCCTTTTTTTTTTTTTTTCATGATCATAGTGTTTTTTCCAGATGCCCATTTTATCAGCTCCATCACACCCTGTTTATTTTAACTTATCATATCTCAGGTTAAATCTACCACATCAGCTGCAGCGATCACAGACCGTAGTGCCTGAAGCCAATTACAAATGCTGCTGTAGCAAAGCTGTCACTACTGCTTATTCAGGATGGGGGAGGGAAAGCCTGCTTGAGATGTGCAGCTCAGACAGTCTAAATTGTCATTTGGGGTAAGTTAGGGTAATTATTTTTTTTAGCTTTAATCTATCTAATTTCTAACAGTAAAAATATACAGGAGGTACCACTTCATATTCGAGTAGGAAAAATAAGTGAGTGTATGTATTTTCACTCCATTAAAATAAAGGTATGTAGGAAGTACAGCAGGTGAATATCAATGTGTAGATCTGTCACATTTTTCACGAACTTCAGGTAACACCTTATGTTCAAGACAACCCAAAAGCTCAGGGCTGCTTATGTCACCCCTCTAACATGAAATTTCAAAACTACGGTATTCTTTTGCAGAGCTTAAAAAACCCCCTTAATGTGTAACAGGTGCCAAAATTGTCTTCTTGATGTGACTGAAAATCACTGTTTATCTACCGCTGGATCACCCACCCAAACCAGCTTATGGCAGTAAAATTTCACGTGAATATACACTCCTCCTGTTACTTAAGTGCATCACAGTTGGAGTGGTGGAGGGCAGCAGCATTGTGAACAGCAGCAACTACATCTGTTTTACTTTGTTTAAATTGGAAAACAAGAAGAGAAAGATCTGATAACCAAGCAATTTGGAGAAACCTCAATATTGTCTTCAAATACCGTATCAGTTGATGGCTTCATACTTTCTTGGTTTCTTCATTTTATTTTATTTTATTTTTAATAGAAATGACCTTCTAGAATTAAAGTTGTCTGGCATAAAAATATGTGCCCTGCTTTAATACCAGAAACACTGGTTTTGGCCTGGTGTTTAACACCTTATTGAAAATAAATAAATATAAAATTCGCACAAAGCAACAGCAAAAAAGATTCTCTGGGTTTAGTTGCAGTAAACAGAACAGCCTGACTTGACAAAGTGATAACTGACTTTCTCCCTAAAACCAGTGATCAATGTTTTGAGTGCAGCTACAAATGTTTGACAGTGCAGCACCAACATCTACTTTTGACCGTTTACCTTTTATGTTTCACTTTAATTGACTCATGCAAGATAGAAATCTCAACTGCCAATGTAAAATTATTTTGTGATATAGACACAGAATATAGATATGCAGTACTTTGTCCAGAGTTTATCAGAGTAAAGTTCTCCTTGGAATGGAAACCTACAGCTTTTTCTTTGAGAGTTGAAAACTGTTCTGACACACTAAACAGCCATATAGAAATGGTCCAGATCACTCTCCTAGCCCTCTTTCCACTTAAATATAAGTGTTTGTCTCTACACATGAAACTATCCATGATTTTGATAATTTAAAAAGACCAAAAAACTTTCTGAGTCTGTACTTTATGCCTAGATCCTTGGATTTATCATCCTCTGCATATTTCATACTTCAGTTGTAATAATATCCTTTTCTAATTTCCATTATTTCACCTGTTTGGTTTTTTTTTTCCCCTGTTGAAATGTGAAGCAAATTACTTGTCTTATTTTCACAGTGTGATTTATCCTATGTCTAATATGCAGAAAAAGTTTCTTCTTTCTTTGATGTCTATCTTGCAGAAATATTCAGCTGAGGAGCCTTTCCCATCTCTTTTTAATTTCTTTACACCACACATCTCAGTGTGACTCTGTGTCTTTGGTATCCCTGCACGACATAACTTATGTGACTTGCATTTCCCTTCTGGTGAGTAATGTTTTTTATTATTAGGTGTTTCTTATTTGTCCCTTATTTCTTTTCTGACGCAGTTATTAATTCACTTCTGTCTGAAGTGTCTTCTTGTACTATAAACTAAGCTCTTCTGAGAAGGTGAGGGATGGGAACAAGAGAGAGCACCTTCACATGAACCTCTTCCACAGTTTGAATTCCCAAGTCTGGTTGCCTTTGCCAACTAAAGTAACTAGTTAAAGACCTACTTTCTTTTTAATGTAGCATCCTAAGCCTTAGTTGTCCCTCTGCCCTGACAGAAGATGCTGCCAGTCTGTCCCCCATCAGCTCGTCTGGAAGCCTTATGTCTGGTTCCAGTTGCAGTGAGCCAAATTGAATCAGCTGCAGTAGAAATAATTAGTTTACACAAGATACTTCATGATGTGGTTATATTTTTCCTGGTCCCAGACTGATAAGACCACACGTGGATTTTATTGTGTTGGGAGTTTAGGGCGCCCTCTGCACCACGTTTTAATGAGCAGAAATTCTTAAAGACTAAGTGCAGCTTTTTAAAATCCCGTCAGTATTTAATTTTTGTTGTGAGTCTGTCTAACAAAGATGCTTGTTACTTCTGCAAGTGGAAACAACCACGAATTTGTCTGAGGGATCAGTGCTGATCCATCCAGTGCAGCCTGTAACTGTAGCAGAAAACCAGCGTTGAGAGCGAGGCGTGAATGCCTGAATAAGAGTAGGAAGTCTGTGGGGAAGGATCAGTAAAATATTGATTTAATTAGTACTACTGATTTCTTAAACAAGCAAGCAAACTTTCTGATGAAAAAGTGTGCAGCTTTTCAGACTGCTCTTGATATAATCTGAATAAGACCGGGCTACTGGCATTCCAAGCCTGCAGAACGCATGAACTAATGGTTTGAAAGCAAACAAGGTACTGGGTATTACAGGAAAAAAAAAAAAAGGAGAAATCTGAAGACAAGCTTTGTGAAGTCAAAAAAGCTAAGGAATTTCCCCAAGTAAATGAATTATAAATTATGAAGTGTGTTTTTTCCAGCAATGTCTTACTGTATTTGGTGATGCTGTGGTTATTGAAAGCCTCAGTAATGCAATTAGGCAGCCAGAGATGCACTGAAACAGAACAGGGCAATCAAGCAAAGTCACATTAAGAACCAGGAAAGCCAGCCCACGTGGTGTTTACCTGTGGTGTATTCTGGGGATTATGATAATGATAAGCAGATGTGGGTCATTACTGGAGAGCTGAAGCAATAATGGTCCAGCTTTAAATTTGCAGTTACGACAGAGAAACCATAACAACTCTTAACCCCTGCTGCAGCCAAAAGGGCTCCTGAAAAGGATAAAAGTAGGAATGTATTGAAGTTGGTTGACAGGTTCAGCTTTGTCCTGGCCTAGGTGCACTGGTTTGGTAGTTTAGATTGTTCACAAATTATTGTTAAACTTAATACTTCACATTGATCAAGTTTCTTGCATTCAAAATTAATATATATCCTTTGAGGGTTGATTGTGATGTGACCCAGGAAAATGAATGTGGGAAACAAACATGGCTCAGGATAAACTTATTTTTAAATGTGAATGAATACTCTCTTCCCTTTCTCTACATTCCCTTTTAAAATTATTTTGGTCAATTCCTCAGCTATATTCATGCATTAATCAGAGTATCCAAAGGATTTTTTATTTCACAGGACCATGCAGTCTGTGTGGAAAATACTACACTCCATCAATTTTACTCTTACATTACACAGACGTACCCCAGCTACTAAGATTTTATTTTGCTAGTGTTCTTGATTAACTAATGTCTTTGTAGGTTATTTTGTGAGTGAGAAAAAGGATATTGTCACCTGAAAAATTCAACTCATTATATTTGTTTACAGTCCACCACGTTAGATAAAACGCTTTCCGTCTAAAAAATGACCCAAGATAATTAGGAACTGGGCAAGCTTTATTTTTTTTTTCCAGGAAATAAAAGTTTGGCATTTTTTAGAGTTATATCTTGAAAACAATCTGCTCTATACCTGCATAAGCTGTGTCCCTCTATTTAGGTATAATTGATGTGTTGTCATTTATTTTTCAAAGTTTGCAAATATCAAGCAGTCTCCTTGAAGTCTCTGGCTTCTTTTCTGGCTTAGTGGAGACAGAGAGATATTTATCACCTGACATGACACATTAAAAACCCCTTGAAAGTAGATTGACTGAGGCTGCTTTGCAAAGTAGCTTGCTAGCTCTTCTGTTGAAAGCACAGGAAGAAGGAGATAATATCAAGTTGTTCAGTGGAATAACTCATTAATAAAATATGTTTAAAATGAAATGAGCCCTTAGGTGTCTTTGTAAAGCAAGAATTGTAGCTATTCGGGAGAGGGACGTGACAATATTATTGCTGCTTCTTAGGTAAGGAAAGACCAAAACTATTATTTCTGTTGAGCCTCTTTTCTGCCAGGATGTTGACAATTCTAATTTATTTCTGTTCTCTGGAGCATATTCCTTTAGCTCCTCAGACTGGCAGGTGAAGCTCCGTTTCCTGCAGGATGAACTATTACTTTAAAACACTTTGATTCTTTGTCACTTGTCACCCACATATTGCATTCTTGAGATGTATGTGAACAAACCAGGGAAGAATTAGGCAATCCTTCATCATTTACAAGCAACATGATGCTACTCTTTGCTGTAAGTGCTGGCAGAGAACTGACAGCTTTGAATTGGAGCACTACCTGGGGAGACCTAGTGCTCTCCTCGCTGTTATTAAAACAAGAATATCCAATGCACTCCTCGATTTCCTGACCTTGGGGGGTTTGGGGATGCTGGGCTCAGACAGGCATCAACAGCAGCTGTTGATCTTCCAGGCTGCAGCAGCAGTGATGTTCCACAGGCAGGGTGCTTAGGATGGTCTTAATGCACAGACTGGAGCGTGTGGACACAGCCTGAATGTTTCATGCACTCCCCAGAACTGATGGGTGTTGTGTGTCTCAGAGTGCACAATGAGCATTTCTACAGGAAAAATCTGTAAGGAGGTGTTGTCCTTGACTGAGTTGTTGTCTCCATGGGAGGGCAATCTTTTTCCTTGTTTTCCTTTTTCCCCGTCCCATGATCATTTTTCTCTCTGTCTCAGCTCAAAGGGAAGTTGGGACATAAAGGCAGCTCTTGTGTAGCGAGGAAATGTTTTTTTTTTTCCATGCCACATGACTATAATTTCCTTCTGCTGAAGCCAATAGACATTTCCTGGACTTATTCCCATGCTGAGCACCTTTCCTGTGTGTCCTACTGCCATCTATATCTTCTAAGTAAGAAAAAAGAAAACAATTCATGTTTCTCCTCAGAATGTTTTACTGCCCATTTTCTTTCTGCTTTATTTCTTTAATGTTCCCACTTTAAACCTTTATTGGCTGAGTGGTATGACCTTAGTTTTTCAGTGAATTTAAACGATGTGATCCCATTAGATTTTGTGACGGTAATTTGAATTTTTATTTTACGGTGTAGATAATCTAAATGTTAAAGGTGATGTGGATTTTTATTTTTTTTTAAAGTAGGAATGTAGAATGAGTCAAACCGAAGGATTTTCCTTAATAAGAAGGTCTGCCTAAGTGCAAAAACCAGATAAATATATAAATGCAAGAAGTCTGAAGTCTGTTATAGAGGATGTCAAAGTGATTAAAATAATCTTGTAAGTTATTAGCAAAATCATTGTTACAAATACGATATTTTAATTCTAATCTGACCTATTTAAGTCATGCATTAAAAAAGGCTATACCATGCAAAAATAGGCAAGATGTGTCTGTCTGTATGGTGTGCTTATTGCCTTCTGCCTTTAAACTTTTCTTCTTCACCAAAACTGCCTGATGGAGAAATAAGGCAACTCAGATGATCACTCTGTTTTGCTGGTTTTTGTGAAGCACAGAGGATAGACACCCTCTTCTGTTGGTATCAGAAACTGTTGGGTGTTTCTGGTGCAGCAGAGCAGATACTGACATTACAGGAAAATTCTGAGAAGTGCTGCAAATGTGATAATGTGAAAACTGCTGTTACTCCGTTGGCCTCAGCTGGTCCCTAACACTGGAATTGTTGTTACAAGAGTGTTTTTCCCTGTTTCTGCTCACATTTTCCTTTTGAATTCCTGATTAGGAAAGGCCCTGGACACGTGCATGTAGTAATTCCATTTTGGACACGTGTCTTCAAGCCATGAGGGGAAACCAAAAAAAAACCCAAACTGTTGACCAAAAAGCCAGTCAGTGATTTTTTTACACAAACGTATAGGAAAAAGAATTTGGGTGTGTGATTTGGAGGGGGGGAATTGCTAATCTTATGCTGCTGCAACCCTTCTGTACTCTGTTTGTTAAAAATTCACCCTGCTTGTTAGCAGAGACAGGGAAGTTCTGGAGAATACCCTGTCAGGGATACATAGCCCAAAAAACTGTGGAAGTATAATGTTGGATGCTGTGCACAGTGCTTTACCCTGCCAATAGCTGAAGAGGCAGCTGAAAAGTTTGCAAAGTGTGCAGAGCTGTTCAGTAAAGTGAGGGGTAATCTGGGGAGTGTGAAGGAATGTTACCAGCAACTTTGGGAGGAACTGGATTGTAAAGCATCCTATTTTTAAAATACAAACTGCTTAGATTCTCAGTGGAGTGCAATATTATAGATAAATGTGTAACTTTCCCTGGCATAAATTTTAATTTCCTAGGGTGCTGGGATATGACAAAGGAGACCTCACTTCTGGAAATGCAATGACACTTAACACTGTCAGGAGGTGAGGAAGGTTAACAAATGTTTTTGGGAATGGAGAATAAATATCTTTGTAAATTAGTAGTAATCGCTTGGGGTATTTTTAGCATAAAAATTATTTGGCCAGGTTTTCATCAGGACTGTGAAATTTCATAAAGTTATTGAATGGAATATTTCACAATAAGGAATTACTCCCTTTGTTGACCAGTGCATTAATATCAAACCATCACAAGGAAGCTGCCCACTGTTGGAACTACTCCCATTATCACCATAACAATGATGCATAATGCTACTCTCCTTTTATATCAGGATTCAAAACACTGAATAAGCTATGAGAAAAGAATTCAAATTTTTTTTTTTTTTTTCAGTATAGGAGAAAAGGAGAAGGATACCCAGAGAACATTCTCAGGGAAAGTGATAAGGATGACAGCTATTATTAGAAGTGCAATTGAATTTGCATCAGTATAGGCTGATGCTGGATTTCTTCCTTCCCTGAATCTGACAGAGATACTGTACCAAAGATGCCTGGCAAAGCAATAACAGGATATAACTGGATATAAAACTGCTCCAGCCACAGTGGCTTTAACTCTTAGTGGTCTATCCTGGGCATTCATCCTATTTTCTGAAGTGGAAGATAAGGAAATACTTCAGTAAAATCATCCTGTTCTCAGTACCAGCACTACAGAGGCAGAGGGCCTAAAGCCTTCTAGAAAAAATCCCTCTGTCCCCTTCAGAAGGGACAGATGCTGGAAAAGGTGCTCTGGCGTAGGACTGAGGCTGAGAACTGAGTACTTGGCTCTCCGTAATTGCTTTGTGACAGTGTGGCAGTTTGAGCCACATTAGAAATCCAAAATTCCAATTTACAGGCTTCCCCCACCCCTTTCCACAATTTATCTCAACACCAGAGAGAAACTTTCAGGCCAGAGGCTTCTATAAGGGGAAGGGGAAGTATATACATTTATTTACACTAATAAATATACTGTACAAACTAAAAGCAACTATACATATATATATATAAAACATTTCTATCAGTCCTTTGAGCTCCTCCCTTTAACTTCAGTCCAGGAGCAGCCTTTCAAGGCTGATATGTAACTCAGTCTCTGTCTTGTGGGAGTGTTCTGGGCCCCTGAAACACTCCCTAACCAACCTTCAGCTGTTTACTGCAGTTTTTCTTCTCACAAAGTCCAAGAAAGTAGCTTTGAGTCCTTTCTCAGACTGGGGGGCCAATTTCAAACCATGGCAGACAGTATTGGCTTTTCCAAGCCGTTCATATCCTCATGAGGTGGTTCATAAGATGCTGTGGGAATCTCAGGTTACTTGACCTTGTTTTTCCTTGTGTGCAAAGCTAATGTCAGATGCTTGGTGGCCCCAGATCTCGGTGTAGCTGTGCTGATGGCAGATTGGCAGGGACAGGAAGAAACCAGTGTCTCATTTAATTTCTGTGGTATCGGTGCGGGAACCCTGGGGATCTGTGTTGACTGGAGTTCCTCACCACAGGGAACCACATCAAATGGGAATCTTATTTCTCCCCTTTCCCTCTACTCAAGGAGGAAATGGTCACATTTGGGTACAATTTGTTCTGTGTGACTTCTGTCACTTTTTTTCCCTGCGTCATGTGTGGGTTTGTCTCTTCAGTCGGAACTTGTGGAAGGCTGTTCCCACACATTATGTAAATCTTTCCAAAATTTCAGAGACAATTCTCATTTTCTATCAAATTTCTTCAAGGATTTATCTGAATTTAACCTACTATTGTCTTGTTATTGTTCTTTAATAGTAAAAATAAAAACCTGCTTTGGCTGCTGAAAAAATTACCTGTTGTATATAGAGGCATAAGCAGATACCTCAAGACAGGGAATAAATGCTGCAATTTTTGTGATCTTTCCTGCATATGTGTTTGCTGAAACACAAACATTTTTTTAAGTAGGTACATGCACCCATCCCCAGACTATGAATTTACTTAACGATTTTGTTGCTGAAATATCTCAAGTTTACAGCTTGAGGTAATTATGTTTGAGTCTCTAGGGGAAATGGATTTATAGAAATGTGGGAAAGGGAAAGTTAATTTGGTTATAAGGCAGAAGATCAAAAGGCTTTTATTAAGAGCAAAGTCTGCTTGGAGTAGAAAACTGGAAGAAACAGAAATATTAGACCAAAAGAAAAAAATTTGAAAATGCCTATGAATAATATAGTTTTAATTATTGTTTTCTAAAATTCCCTGAAATGTTCTTGCAAGTTTTAAAGATCCACGTGAAGAAGGTTGTTGTAATGCATTGAGTTACTCCTGATTTTCTTTTTCCATTGCTAAAGTCTATAGGCACAGGCAGGACTCTGTCAGTGGGAATAACAAGAGGGCAAGAGGTTCAAGTAGTTTTGCATCCTAAAACTGAGGAGATGCATTGTCCAGCCTGCATTCTGGTGTCATGTGAGATTACCCTGCTCCTCAACCATTCCACATAGATGGTTGTCTTCTCCAGTTTAGAAATCTAATTGAAGCCATTATTTCATAACCTTCAAGTAACCTTTTCCCGGGCATGTCAATGGATGCAAAGGGGTTCCCATTACACAGCACGTGCTGTCTTCACTGTAGGGGCACATCTGTCATTTTTCTGACCTTCTCTGAATTAAAAAATTGCAAGCATTTAGATACTCTCTTTCTCCCTCATATCTTACACACTGAATCTGTGTCATTGTCTCATGTTCCGTTGTTGGCGGTAACAAAGTTGCCATGGGAATATTGACTTGAAAAATTTAGCACTTCCCTTTGGTGATAGAAATATCTGGATGTTAACATTTCTGTCCTTATCTTATGCTATGAAATTTAAATGTCTGCAGTAATTAATTCAATTTATCAGTTAAAAAATGTGATAGCTGCTGTTACAGCTCAGTGTTTCTTTCTCTGGCTAGAAAATGCCTCAGAGAAGTTAATAGATTAAGCATTTTACAGTCTGATCACTTAACACTGGTTAAATATGGCACCAGTGGAGAAAATTTTGATACATGCATCTTTGAGGAAAGCATTAAGGTTTTTCTCTACGTCATCTGAAGTCTGACTGTGGTTTTACATCTACAGCGACTCTATTTTCACTGTAAATTGCTTTCCTCAAAATGCTCCCATGTCTTTTCAATTTTTTACGTTGTACCAGTCCCTGTTTTCTTCCTGGATTTAATGAGAGGCCTCATTTATAGAAGACAGTAATAAAATGGCAGCATCTGTCTTCTCCCAGGCTCGTGGAGCATTTGTGCTGGCAGCACTCGAGTCGCCTCGGAGCAGTCGCTCGCTTGGGCTGCTGAAGCCTGCCCAGACCACCCTGGCAATCTGCACTCTTCATTTCCAGTGTCACATTCATTAGAGGTCTTTAAAATGGGTAGTAGGAAAAGGGGAATTAATAACCTTGAAGATGAAGGAGGAAATAAAAAAAACAACCTCGGACCTTAAAAAAGAACAATGATAAACCGTGACGTTGTCTGTTATATGAAGAATTCTTGAGAGAGGGCTAGAAAAAAGGGCAGTGGTTAATTCTTGAATCTCTTTGAAATCGGACCTGTTTGAAAACACCACCTCTTTTGAGGAATGGGTGAAACCCAGGGGAATAATCAGGGAACAGAGACATTTTATTCTCTTGTATCCTTTCTTAGATCTGTGCTGGCATCTGTGATAAAGAACTATTTTGTTTTCTGATCCCCAAACTTCACTGAAAAAAAAATTATAGAATTAATGATTTGTTTAAAACAAGCTGTCTATATTAAAAAAAAACAAAACAAACAACCCAAAAACAACTGTGGAGCAAAATGCTCCCAACTGGTGGAGCATTTTTCCTGCTGATGGCTAAAGAAATCTTTCAGAAACCTCTGGCAGTAGTTTGCCACTTCAGTCCACAAATACAATTTCTTTCCACTTACATGGCTTGCTCTGAAGGCTTGGGCTACAGGATCTCACCTGGAAAACGTCCGTGGTGTGGACTGTCACTCGGCTGTGACCAGTACTGAGGCTAAATTGCTTCAATTAAAGGCTACTCCAGAGTAAGCTGCCATTAGTATCCGTTACTGCAAGATTAAAGTTCGTTTATTAGGTTGTTATTGATGGAATTAAGCCGACTGATTGGGAGCAATTCAGAACTGAAATAACTGTCATGCGAAGGATGAAACCATTTACTGGTAATATCGGGAAACTTATGGATTGAAATAATAAGATAATGCCAATTTAACTAAAAGTGGACAGCAAAGATCTATTGCAAAGCTCAAACTTTTAATCTGACGTGGTCTCACGGCCCCTGTGGGTGGACAGCTGTTCTGTGTAAGGCCATGGAAGGCTCCAAAATCTTACCAGCTCTACTGATGCATTGGGGATCATTTTGGGATCAGCTATGACATGCACTTTTTGAGCCAGTTCCTTTGCACCACAATCTCTTTGTTTGTCGTGGTGGAGGACGATGTGGAGCGAAGTGCTGAAGCAAATGCCAAACTTTAGCCCATATGTACCAGCTGGAACCCTGAACTGGCTCAGTGGTGGTGCAGGAGGTGCTTTTCCTCGGATGAAAGATGCCATAGGACAGAAAGGAGATGTCAGGAGAATGAGATCTGGGCTTGGTGCCAGCACCACCCAAGCCAGAAGAACAACTTTATTTGGCCTGTTGTCCAGTCTGCTCTCTGTTCCTGCTTCTCACCATGCCATCTGAGGAGACAGAAAAGTTGACATCAGCCTATCTTTTTTTCTTTAATTCTTCTTCCTTATTCTTCAGAGAGGCCTCTCATGGTCTACCTGCAGGGGATCAATAATCAGAATGGCATATTCCACACATTTTATAAACCATCCAGCTGTGTTTCCAGGAGGGAGGAAGGTGAGGCTGGGGTGGGGGATGAAGATGACTGTGTTGCACGAAGGGCTATTTTCTGCCTGAGAAAAATCCTGGGCAAAATCGGGATGTTTGTTTCCTCTGTGCTGCAGGGATGCTGTGTGCTTACAAAGGTTTCTGAAAAGCCTTTGCTGGTTCTGACTGCACTGTGCTGGCTTTGGTAAGCAGGCCTTCTGGTATGCTTTAAAAAGATAAACTGAAAAAAAAAAAAACACCCCAAGAAGTATACTTTCTTTTTAACGTTCACAGTGATTAATGTGAGTGGCTTTTCACAATCCATTTCCAATTAATTTTAGTGAAGGGAGCTCTGCTGGCCCTATATATGAACTAAACTTCATATTAAAAGATTATTGAAGGGATTGCAGGCTAAGGATTGAACCACAGGGCTTAAGTTCCAAACTAGCCATCATGTGAGTCACCAAAAACCACAGTTCTCCCTCAGTATGAGTCATCCTAATGACACAGTTGGAGCCAGTGGAGCTCAGAGCCTAATCTCCTCTGCCACCAGCCTCAGCCCTGCCTGGAAGAAGACAAGGAGAGGTCACAGCATGTAACAGGCTTTCAGCTCCCAGGTGATGTAGCTGGAAGGGAAATAAATGGGTATTGCAATGCTTTCCATTTCAGGCTGGGTGAACAGCAGTCATGCTGCAACCCACTCTGATCCCCTAAAATCAGAGGCACCTCTTGTCTTTTTGAGAGAGAAAGAAGAAATCTTTTGCTCTTCCCTTTCTTCAAGCTCCTTTGAATACCTACAGTGCAACTTTATCTCATCCTTAGTAGGGAAAATAAAAGTGTTAGTGCTTATGAGAATGCTGTTATTTGCTGTCCTTGCTGTTGCAGATTTATTATTATTTTCCCCTCTTCCCGGAGCTATAATGTCCTCTACAAATACACTTGATGTTGAAGAGCAAGAAAACACCTTTTTGAATTGCATTTTGATAATTATATCATAGTAAACCCCACGTATGCTGGGATTTGAAAGAACAGGAGTTGACAGACAAGCCTTTGTAAGCTTAACTGAGAAGCAGAAAAAGAAGGGATGCATTAATCAACACTGTCTCCTGTAGTTTTGTTCTGCTAATGGCCAAGATATGCTATAACTCTAAAAGAGCTGATTCATTCTTCTCCTTTTATTCTCGGGATGTGCTAAGAACTGCAGAATGTGATGCCAAGTGCTGGCTGCTGCCTGTCCTGGAGTTGGAGTGGCTGTGAGGAGCTGTTGGGATGGTGCTGACTTTAGTCCAGAAAGCAGTGGCAGAATGGGAAAAACATAAAATTTTGGCTTCTGAGGGTGTGAGTGGGCATATGTGGTAGATGAAACCCTTGGGATGGAGAGGATTTGATCTGAGAAGGGATTTCGGTTGGTTGGTTGGTTTTTTTCTCTTTAACCTGAGCGTAGCTTCATTTATGACTCTTTCAGTCAGTCTGTTCCCCCTGGCACCTTACCCTGATAAATGGTGATGGAAACTCCTTCAATCCTACATTACCCATATCACATTTGAGAGTCTTTTACATAGAGAGATGACAATAGGGTAAAAAAGTGGGAAAACACTATTAGCGGTGTACAAGTTGTAGTTGTCTGAGGAAAAACAGATGCTGTTGTTATTTGTTCCGAAGCAGCTGGTACCACTTTATTTTCATGATTTGTGAGAGACAGGAGGAGAACATGTTGTACTTTCATGGCCCTCTGACACAGCTCAATGGGAGAGAAAGCACACTTGCATCTGCTGGCTGTAGAGGTTTACAGATAATTTGTTATGATCCATTCACTGAGCAGAAGGAAAAACCGTTACATTCAACACAAAACATACTATATGTGCTTTTCATGCAAATAAAATGCAGAAGCTAAAAAGATCCTTGCTGAAAAGACCTATATTTTCTATTTGGGTTGAATCTTGAAGTGCTTTGCAGTGGGGCAGCCTCTCAGGCTGTATCAGGTATTAGCAGTTACTTGCTACAGATGTGTGCATCTGCATTACTTGAAGTTTTCTTTAGGCAAGCAAAGAGTGAAAAAACTAAAGGGATACTTCCTGTATAACGTAGGGAATCTATGAAAGCAGTAAAAATAAGATCCCACAGAGGGTGGGTACCAGCAGGTCTTGGATGTTGAAGAAAACTCTCTCCTGAGAATTTCTCTCTCTTCCCACAAAATTCTGTGGGCCAATCTTTCTTTGTAAAACATGTAAATTTGGACTTTTATAGTGAGAAAAAAGGGAATAGAAAGAGGAAATTGTTGTAACTTCTGATGTTAGAGATTGTACAGTCGAAGCGATCGCTTTATAAGCCTCGCTTTGTAGGTTATTACTGAATATTATTCTATTGGAAGTCAAAGAGAGGATGTCTGTATTAGGCCTGATCAGATGGAGAAAATACAGATACAGACAAAGAGTAACTCCACCGAAATATGTAATCCTGTGAGGAGAAAAGCTGGGTTCACTGAAGTTCGCCTTTCTGTCAGTCAGGTAAGAGCTCAGCTGCTCCGTGGGCCCGGGGCATTATGAGCTGGAGAGTTTCACCATGAGCTGAAGAGTTTAGTGTCAGCCTGGCAGTCTTGGCTCTGTCTTGTCAGGAGAGACAAAAACTGCACATGCTGATCCAATTCACCAGTAGGTCCTGAGAGTTATACCCAGGGATTCCTGTGCATGGACCTGTATGGCAGCTTTCCGTGTGCCAAACCTCTGACATGCTCTGCCAGCCTTTCTTGGTTTTCCCTGCTCAAGGGAAGGGCTGCAAACGTGTCAGTAAAAGAGCTCCATGTTTCACCAGGTTATTTTACATTGAAAGGAGGAGAAAGATTTGAGTTTTGGGTTTCCAAGTCGTGGTTGCTTGGAGTGCTTCTGCAGCTCCTTTATGTGGCACTAATTGTCACCAAAAAACCCCCGTGTCATCTGCCTCCATACCCTATTTGTAACTTTGGATTATTCATTCCAGATGTATATGAACTTTTCTGTGAAATTACTGGAAAAGAATGAAGGCAGATTTGAGAATGAATTGCCTGGAAAAATTGTATGTGTGGCTTTGGCTTTTACAGCTGCTGTTTTTTAAAGTGTTCACCTGGATATGCAACAAAAAAAAAAAAAAAAGTCGTTTTTATGCCCCCCACCTCCTTGTTTCTCATCCTTTTAATCAGATAGAATTTCTCCACTCTAGCAATAGATAGTAGTTCCTCTACTGCAGTAATTTCATCCACAGAGTATAAAATTGGGGCAGAGATGCACATTTGCCCCTTTGGCTTATCTCTGTTTTCCCCCTCTTGCATATAAGCATCATGATGCAGACTTACTGTGCACAAGTTGAAATCTCTTTTGCACTGTGTGGACCAGCAAGGTATGAAAACACACATGCTGTGAGACTGGGAAATAGATTTGCATTTTAGAAGGAGCAGAGAAGGGAATTACGTTTACAGGATATAATGGAAAAGGGGGGGGGAAATTGTCTATTTGGGCATTATTGTTGTGTGACTTTTTAGGTGCCTGGCAGATTGTTTTTAATTTTTAGCTTTCTTTATATGTTGTTATATATTGTTACCCCAATAGCACCGTGTATATCACAAACGTGATGCAATGTTGGAACGTTTTGCTTGTAAATGTATTTATAACTCTAATTGCAATGACAATTATTGCAGTAAGGCTGAGAGCTGTGAATGAAGTGTCATGTTTAGTCCATTCTCCGTTAAGTCTGGCTACTCACTGTTAGCAAACTTTCTGTCCCTGAACATCAGGAGATGACCTCGGAGGGGTTTTGTTTGTTTGTAAGTACTCTGCAGGAGAGCAGTGTAAGTTATCACTGTTTAGTCAAAACAAAGAGTGGACCACAGCAGAATGCAGACGATACCTTAATCTTCATCGGTAAAGTTGTTTTGCTGCTTCTAAGTACTGATTTGCCAGCCGGTGTAATTTTAAATGGAAAACAGCCTTGTGATGGTGAAGAAGGTTCTTTATTAAAATAACAAGGGCAGTGGTAGCTAGAAGCAGCTTATTCAGAGGCTGTAAAAGACCAGGGCCATTTAGCAGTAGGCAAAAGGTAGCCCTGAGCAAGATGAGAACAATGAACTGTCAAGAAGTGGTTGTCAGGAAAGTGAACAGTGAATTTCACCCATTAAATTTCCTTTCAGATGTGTTTGCAACCTATTTGCCTTTCCCTTTCCCTTTCATTTGATTTCAATAGTGTATGAAGAAGACTTCTGTCACTCAGAGCTATTGTTCCAGAACGTTGTAGGGTTTAAGTTGATACAGCATTAACTTATGTCATTAAGGCTGTACCAGCACTCCCAGCCTGGCACTATCTGCCATTAAAAACACATTTTGTCAACAGTAACTGCTTTTCTTTAAGAGTGTGGTTCCTGAGTACATTCTCCTGCTCTTTGGCAAGGCGACCTAAGCTGTATTGTGGTCCCGATGATATTGGTGTTTGACTCATTTTGTCAGCTGAATTCAAAGATTTATTTTCTAGGCAGTGTCCCAGCTTGCATGATTCTGTTTTACTCCTACTTGTGAAAATCAATCATGGGGAACATCGCAGAGGAAATTACCAGCATGAGCAGAGAGTTCCTTGAGCAGCAGCTTATCCCCGTGCCAATCAAAAGGGCTTTGCTCTTTTCCTGCCTATGTTTGCAGGAGTCCAAGAATTATTTTGGATCTGTTGTGTGGTATAAAACAAGAGCTTGTCTATAAGAGTGAATGACTATGCTTTTTTGTATGCCCCAGATTTTCTTGTCTATAACTTATTTGTATGACAATCATAATACAATCCTTTATAAAATTATGCATTGCAATCCGATGATACATTATAAAAGTATTGATATTTGCCTTCCCTGGAGATGGAAGTTTTGCAGTAGATATAGATATCTATATATGTTGTATATGAATAAAATATGTATGTGTGCATCTATATGTTTCTCAGCTGAATAATGGAGGCTCCCTTCTTGTGCAAAGCTGCTGTAGTCCTGGTTAACACCGAGAGCAGGAGGAGGAGGCAACAAACATGTTGCAGTGTGCTTGAGAGGCTTTCTGTAGCTTTGTAGGATGCCAGCACAGACCAGAAGAAATAATATGTCATTGTGTGTGGCCTACAAGAATATCTGAACTGGAAGGAGATTGAATAGCAGGGGTGGTGCTTTCAAGCTTGTCAGCTGCTTGAATGGAGCTTTTCACGTCTAAGCTCTCTTGTTGGGGAGATGTGAGGCTGCTGGGATGCTCTGTTCCAGAGCCACGGATCGGTCCTTGTTGTGAGTGCTTGGAGGAATGCTGGAGTAATTAAGCTGAAATCTTTAGTGAAGTTTGCAGCTGCTGTGTTGTGGTTGGCAGAGAGCTCATTGCTGAAAATACAGCGGAGGGAGTTGTTTTTGTTGTTGTGGGCAGCAGGCACGACTGAATCCCTAAATAACTGATGCCTGTGCTTAGCTGTCTGCCCACTACAGCGTATTTCCTAATCTTTGCTGGTTCGTTTTTCTTGCCCAACAGTGACACTGCTTGCTTGCTATTTAAATACTGTTATTGGTCAATGGCTGGTACTGACTGCAGTTTAAACAAAAATAAATGCTAAGTCGTCTGATTTAATTGCTTTCTGATGTACCACACTCTGTCAATGAAGCAGGTAGCCTTGTTCTTAGACAACCTCTGATTTAATCTTGATTTTAAAGCAGTCAGCGAAGCCATTCAGCTGTCCAGTTTCTGATTCTGTTTATTATCAATAGATTCGCATTTATATATCTTGGTTTCAGCAAACTCCTTTTTGAGGTTTTAGGGCTTACTTACCTCATTTGGCATAGACTGGTGCTCCCACTGATTTCATTAGGGCCACTCAGCAGGGTGCATTTAAAGGACGTGAGTGTCCTCTCCTGAAGTGTGGCCTCAGCATCTTTATGGATCACTAAATTGCAGTGGAGGTGAAGGCAAAACCAGCAACAGTAAAACCGTTTCTAGTGAAATATGCAACGTGTTGTGGAGCTTTAAAAGAAACGGGAGAAAACTGGTTTCTGTTAGACCTTATAGGATAGAACCACCCAAACCAACAAACCACTCACGTCTGGGAACTTCATCAGAATTTTGGTGAAATTAAATTGGCCGAGGGAAAGTCAAGGCTGTAGCCAAAGCATTATATGTTTACCCAGTTCCAGTGGAAAGATGTCTTCTGTTGCCAAGTTGCACCTTATGCTTTGGGTGGTGATAGAGGATACTGATGGACATCATTAGATGCTGCATATTGCTTACATCAGGTTTTAAATATTATTTAAAGAACTTCACACAATACGTGGCTACTGAATGGAAGATGATTGTTCACTGATAGGATTTGAAAATGGATTTTGAATCCATAATAAAAATAAACATATATGCTTTTTATGCTTCGTTTTCTATGCTGGTTGTGAGGAAATGGTCCTGCAAAGCTGTGCAAGGACCTCACTATATAACTTAGGGGTTAAATAACTTTCTTATTGTTAATCTAACTTCTGTTTGAACCTAAGAACTTTCACCTGCCCACTCCTAGGGGGAATGAAATATATTTACCATAATTGAACTGTAGCTTAATTTCTTTAGGTACACAGTAAGCCAATGATCTCTGGAGTGTGTGCTTCTGTTCTAAGAGGCTTATGAACAGAGGAGAGCATTAAATAATTACACAACTTCCAGATATTTATGACTGCAATGAGATCACCTGACATTGAAGGCTTTTTTTTTTTGTTAATCTGAAATTGAATTAATTCAGGGTCTTTGGTGGTTCTTGGTGTTTAAAGTATTCCATGCTTTTAAAAATATCTATTATCTCTTATTACCTTGTAGCAAAAAAGACTTATACAGTGCTCTACCAAGTAAAAGCTATTAGTAAAGCACCTAAAGGCATTGATCATACAACAATTATGTTTCTAGAAATGCATGAATTTGAGATATGAGTTTGATTTCTGTTGGTATTTTTACTAACTTACAGCCAGACTCAACAACTGTTTTCGAAGGGGCTGCTCTCAAGGTACGAGGTTCAGCAATGTTAAATGGACACAATAAAAAAGTTTAAAGGCAGGAAAACCAGAACTGCTGCTGGTCAAGAGCTGGTGTTATATCTGATTGGAATTCGGATGCATTTTTGATTGTTTAAGTGGCCCTTTGCTCTCACTTTTTGTTTGGCTTACGGAGCTCTTGCATATTCTTTGGGGGGGCTCAGTCCAGGTGGCATTTCCCAGCTGTGTCCATGCTTGGTCCCCTGGAGCATGTAGAGTGTAACCACATGCTGGGTGTGTTGTCACAACTGATGTCACTAAAGCACATGCCAGTAGCTGTTCCTGAATGTTCTCCATGTGCAGCCCCAACCCCTTTGGCTCTGTCCTGCCCTGGCCATGCTTGCAGGCAGCAGTTGCATAAATCCCTCCATCAGCAGAATGGCTTCAGTACATCCATAACCAGTGGAGAGAGAATGTATCATCAAAAAGGAGGGAGGAAAGAACAGCAAATGCATCTTTGCATCCCTGCCTCATTTTCCACAGGGTCAGAAAGCAGAATTTTGATTTCTGTGCTTCCACCCTAAATTGTGCATTGTGGCTGCAGCTTCACCCTGTGAAGCATCACACCTCAACAATGGTCTCTTAGTGGACACCATGGATGGGATTGCCTAGACCTACTAGGATTTTGCATACCAGCTTTGTTTTTACTGTACCTACATCAGCATAAATTACTCTCCTCTGCATGTAAATGTGCATCTGCCTCTCCCTGATGTTGTTACTGATGGTCCTGATGATCACTGTTTTTCACATGTTTATAAGTAAGAAGGCAGCCGAGAGCTTTGGTGCACTGAGATATCCTGTACCTGCTGTCAGGCTGTGGCAGCCACACAAGAGCCTGTTGGGACCTGAGGGCAGCCTAGGTATCTGCATACAGCTTTTCAGCTGGACCTCGAGGAGCAGGACAGACTTCTTTGGTTGTAGGATGGAGATGCTTGTGGGGTTCACTCGCTGGAACTTGTGCCACTGTCCCAGCATGATTTCTCTCAGGGATCTTGCTTCTCTCAAGGGCTGGAAGCACAAGCATCTCCTGCAGGCTTCCCAGTTGGTTTTCCTGACCTCAGGCAACTCTTCACCTGTGAAAGGGGGAAAAGGGGTCATGATATATCCTGCATGTATAATAACCTGCCTCCTCATGACATCAGTCCTGTGACATCACACCTTGATGTGATGCCATAGGGTGCCTATGTTCTTGCCTCATCAGAGGATCCTTTTGAGCCTGTGGTCTGGCAGAGGCTTTATCAGTGCAGACAGAGAGATGCAGGTGTTGAGGACAGGAGCTGGAGTACTTGGAGTGGAGGGTGCTTGAGCTCAGCCAGCCATACCTCTGGGGTTTTTCGGCCTTGTGCTTTGTCACGTGAAGGTGATGAGAGTCACATCATCCTACTGGAGGTCTGTGCAGAAGCATGTTTGCTCTGAGTGCTGCTAGAGGGGTTGTAAAGAATGGGGACACCACCTTGTATGTGTCAACATGTCCTGCAGAGAAATGCAGGGTCAAGACAGTGCTGTCCTATTCTACAGCCCAGAATTTCCCCTGCTGTGTAGGGCTGAGCTCCAGGGACCTCTTCCCCAGGCATCAGATGCGTGGTCTTGTCGTGTCAACACGACACAGACAAGCAAAAACCGGGCTTGCTGCTCATTAAGCATCTTCATTAGCACATGTCTAAGTAGTGGTAAAATCCAAGTGCTCTGTATGTCAAAATAAGGACTGTATTTCAATTCTGGTCGTCTTAAAAGCCAAATAATTAAGGTGATGAAGAAGGTTGCTTTTACTGTCTACTCAGAGAAAGGAAAAGGAGGAAACAAGATATGTACTGTACCCCAAAAGAGAGGAAGACTAGATATAAAGTTGGTTAGGAATAATTTTCACAAGACCTTTTCTGGAAAGGTTTTTGCAAAACCTTTTCCAGGAAAAAACAAATCACAGCTATATTCATAGCCTGGATTTTATTTAGTTCCTCTCTTTTCCAGCATGACTATAGTTCTGGCTGCTCTTAGGAAAGTTAGGAAATGAGGTAGCTTCAATATTAATGTAGTGAGCTACATTTGCAAAGGCAATCAAGAGCTTTACATGGTGTTCCGAGATACCGGAATTCAATTCACAGGATTTGCCAAAGCTCTATTTTTATTTTGTCTTCATCTGATGTTATCAAGGTTGTTCATGTTCCAAAAATGGATGAGTTTAGCAATAGTTAGCAGTTGGTAATAGGAGTCAAGAAGACCAAGGCTTTTAACACATTCAGAATGTTTAATTTCCCCTCCATCTGATGATAATAACATGTAAAAAGAAAATAACACAAAATTATGCGGATTTAAAAAAGCCTCCCACGCACCTTATGGAATTAAAATACTGTGTGGGCCTGGAACCACGAGTATGTTCACTAAGTATGATCTCCAGAAGCATGTTATATTTGAGAAAAAAATGAAATGAAAAATTAGTGGTTGCTGTTTTATCCAAACACTTCACTTTCCTAACATTTTGCTATGCCCATTAGGTAATCGTGCCATTTATGTTTAACTAAAAATTTCCCTTGGGGTGATATCCGTAAAATTTAAATATTTGCTTATTCATCTGTGGAGTTTCTATTATTGGAACATAACATTGCAGTATGTCTTGAAGTATGTCCAAGGAAAGGTCGGGGTTTGCTGAAGTTTTCTTGTCTGAAGCTTTTTCATGCCAAAATGTATCTAACGGTATAGTCAGCTGGGTATTTCCGTAAGGGCAGATGATTTTGGTTGTGGTATGAAGTTGTGGTTGGAAGTCTGGCTTCCCAGGCAATCTTGGCACAGAACCAAGATGTATATTATGCTTTTGCAGAGTCACAGAACAGGCTGATGCAGAAGACATACTGGAGACAAGGATGGGAAATCCTGTCTGCTTCATCATCCCAAGAGATGTGGAGAGGGGAAGGAAAAAAATGGCAAACCCTTCTCTGAGATGTTTTTAGGAAGCAATGTCATGAATATGTACTACAAGTGCTTTTTGTGAGCTTTGTTTTTAAGCATGAGGGACAGGACTCAGAAATTATTAAAACAAGATAAGGTAGGCACAGCCTTAGTGTGTTCGGGAATACACGTGTTACTGCATTTTGTTAATAATTAGCCTTTTTTAGTTTGCCTAACAAAAATACAAGATGGCCATAGAAAACTACTCCTTCTAATGGTACTGGCAGTGCTGTAAAATGAGACCAGCCCATGTTATGTTATAATACAGCCACAGTAGTAAATAATCCCCTTCCGGCTGTCGTAAGGAGTATTTTAGATTCCTGGAATTAGATTAGGTCAGAAACACTAGGAGGTGAAACTGCAAAATCTGCAGAGCAGAAAAAAAAAGATGAAGCTGAGGGTGGGAGGCCTGATTTCCTACAGCCACTCATCTTAAAATGCTGCCCATAACTCAGCAGAGCAAGTACCTCACAAATTCGGAGCACTGCTTGTCTCTGCTATTCCCAGAGGCCGTATGTGGATGCTGAACATGCCTGTGTCATTTGTAAATGCTCTTTATAGTGTCCCTACAGTAAATACAGCACAATATGAACACTATAAAATTTGTGTCAAAATTTACTCATTTTCTTGATCAAAAGGACAACTTTGCTCGCAGTGAACCCTTTGGAAATCCAAGTTTATCTGGAAATAACATTGTAGTTGGTAGAGCCTGGAAATAGAACGGTATGTGGGGGATTTAGGAAGTATAATTTAGGATATAAGAGTCACTAAGGGGGTGCAGAATGACATGGCAAAGACGCATGTACAAAATACAAATACAAACCAGATTTCTCACATAGTGGTGGCGGCTTGTAGTATAGATCCTTTACGATCCAGTTAGACTACAGCTATGAATTAAACTTCAAAGAAATTTAACAATCAAGTTTTTGTACTGCATGTAGTTTGACAGGCTTCATTCATAAACCTCATGCACTAAGAGCATTTTACGAGGTATTATTACAGAAGCACTGAAAAGATACAGTAACTGTGAGCAGGTTTTTGCTAGAAAACATTTCCTCAAGAAGACAGTCGTGCACAGCAAGCCAGAAATATGCTATTTTTAAAAGGATTTGTATTTAGAAAGCATCTCCAGGAAGAAGAGATGGAATGTTATCTTCCTTAGGTATAGGCCTGTTAAGAAATTTTTATCGTGTGCAGCAATCTAATGTTAGATCATGTAAGAGGGGCTTTGCACATTCCTTTCTCATTTCTGTTAGGAAATTAAATCCTGATAAGGTTCTATATGATGTCTCTTATCACTCTGTAGAGTAGCAATTTAAAGACCAGAAACACATATGGCTTTTCATCTTTATGATCCAATTTTTGACCACTGGAATTTGTTTCCTGCTGCTGTTTTCACGAGGGCAGAAAATGCTTTGTCCAAAATCCACTTACTTCGCTGCTGGCCTTCAGTTTGAGGAATGTTCTGTTAAATCCCAAATACATGGTTGCAATATTGAGCAAAAATTGGCTTCCTGCTAATAAATTAATACAAATAGTGTTTGGTTTTCTCTTGGCTTTCTCATTAGTTCCTCATGTGAAGGGTGAATAAACTGCAGATGAGAAATGATAAGAAAACATGCTTTGCAAAATGAAGCATCAGTTACAGAGTCAAAGAATTGACTGTACTGAAAATGAAGCAACGAGAAAAGCCAATTGTGGATGTGAGGGCTCCGTGGTACTGCCAAGAAAGATAGGACAGGAGAGTGTAGGGGCAACCTGGAGTGCCAGTGTCAGGCTGCACCAGGGAACCTCCACAAGTATAGAGTGAGGAAGATGAAGGAGAACATCAAGGAGCTGTGGTGTAGGGGTAGACATGTGCCCTGCATCTTTATATTCCATCTCATTTTGCATCAGCGTTCCCTGATGTTATTTTTATTCTCCAAGTCCCTCAGTGAGACAATTTTGTTACAGCTCCTGCTTTTCAACCTTTACGGTGTTATTACGAACCTAATCCATGGTTTGCTTTCTGAAAATAATGTGGAGGACATAATGGAGATGAATATTCAGTAAAGAAACTTAAATTGCTCTCTTTAAGGGTTGATCTTGAAATATAATCTACCCTGCAAATAGATTACACTTCTGGTCATTTGGATATAAACATACTTTTATAAGAGAATTATTTGCTCTGGAAAGTGAGCAGAGGGAATTTAGAGAAGATGTACAAAAATAACTAGGAACCTCAAGGAAACAATTTATGTTTGGGCATTAAAGTAATGACAATAAAGCTTCACCAGCAGAAGCTACAGGGACTTCATTGTCTTGCAGTAATGCAGGAGTATTTGTAAAAAGGAGAAGGAAAGATTGAAGATTATTTTATTTTGGTGTTAGGTCACATAACTGATGGAGATTTCCAGGTGGCAGAAGTGGAGCTGTGAAGACATTTAAAAGTGGCAAGTTTAGGCATCATGAGGGACATCCTGGCAGTGGCTGAGTCTAGCAGGCTCAGGCTTAATAAATATGAGGAAAAAATTCCAAGATCTGCTTCAAAACAAGTAGTTTTAAGGGGTGGGTTGGTTATTTGTTTAGTTGGAGGTTTTGTTGTTTTCGCTTTCTTGTTTTCAAACTAACTCAAGATCAGCAAGTTTAAACGTAAACTGATTTCTTCCAGAGTGGTGAGAAATTGAGTACAGATTTTTTTTTCTTTCTACATGTTTTGTTTGGTTTTTATATTTTTGTTTTACAGTAAATGCATTTTCCTGTAAAGACTGCAGCACGTTGGTTCCCAAGGAATAGTTGAGTTTTGGTTTGACTTTTAAAACATTTTATACTTTCTTTTCCTCTTCATGCATTTCAAATGCATTAGGATCATTGGTTCTAGTGGGAATGCCTGTGTTAAGGTTAGTTCAAGGGTAATTTAATATATTTAGGAGGTGTCAGTATTGAAATTCTGTAAAAGCAAATATGCATTATTTTTAGTGTAGGTCTACATAATGGGTATCCTGTATTAAATTCAGGTTTGCATGGAGAAAATGCATTTACAGAAGTATGTCAAATGACACTGGAGTGTACATAGCAATAATGAAAGTAAAAAATTAAGCTCCTAACTAACTATGTATAAATATATGTGCATGCATACATTGTGTCATGATCATGCAAAGAAAAAAGTGGAAGATGGTCTTTTAAAACTAGAGGTTTATTTTTGATGACCCTATCCCTGTAATCATCACAAAGAACTGTTGATCTGCAGGGCCGTGTGAACATAGCTGTAGAGCAGAAAAATCTTGGAAGTACCTTTTTCCACTCTAATAATAAGTAAATTAAGTCAGAATTTTAATTAAATTAACATGTAGTCATTGATAGTAATGGTACTTCATCCTCCCATCTTGGAGACAAGGATTTTTAATTCAGAGTTAAGCGATACAAGAGCAGTATAACTCCAAGGCAACTCAAAAACTGGATGAAGAAACAACTGCTCATGTTGCTGCCAAAGTGTAGCTTACCCATGGCAGTTGTCTTGATATTGCTATTAATAGTATTTTGCCTTGTCTTCTGATTACACAGGTTTTACAGATACTCAAGGAAATGTACATTTGGTAAAACTCAGCATGATTTACATAGCTTGAGCTAATGAGTAAGTTTTTACTTAATTAAATGAATTATGTAGACATTTTTTAATTGTCAAAATGCCAAAACAGATATGCTGGGCTTTGGAAATCCTCCCTATTTTTAGAGCAATACTGACTTTATTCCTTCTAATGATTTGTTTTCAGCCCAGTAATCTATAATGTACTCAAGGCTATTTTGATATGGTTATCTTTAATTAAGCACACAAGTTATTAATATTTTGAAAGTTGGATTAAATTCTTTTGATAGTATTTTAATGTGCCTATTTGTAATTGTATTCTTTCGCTACAGCAGACACATTGATAAGTCATTAGTTATTCAGGAAAAAAAATAATTGTTCTAATGAATAGACAGGGCCTTTCAGACAGTGATAGTGTCAAGCATCATCCAGGAGGACCATAATAAGTACCTTAAGACTATTACTGTACTACATGAATCTACCAGTATTTAAATCATAAGTCATAAAAATTCTGTGGTTTTAAAATTATTATTGTGTAGCTCGTACATATTCCTGCAAGGAGTTCTATAGCCACTTTAAGGTGTACTGTAAAAAAGATAAATTAACCATAGAAGTCTACTGGGAAAAAATCAGGAGGCAAAGCTTGGGTGCAGAACAGTAAACCAGTGTAAACATGAGGCTCTGACAGCCTCTGCATCTTGTTTCATTTTCCAAAGCAAGTCTTGTGATGTTGTTGATGTCATTGTGTGGTGTGTCCTCTAACACCCCGGAGCCACGAGGTAAAGCTTGGACTGCCTAAGTTGTCACAGAGTACCCTGAGCTGGAAGGGACACACTGGGATCATCAAAGTCCAGCTCCTGGCCCCTGCATACAACAGCCCCAAGAACCCCACCCTGCCCATGAGAGCGTTGTCCAAATGCCTCTTGACCTCTGCCAGGCTTGGCACTGTGACCACTGCCCTGGGGAGCCTGTTCCAGTGCCTGACCACCCTATGGGTGAAGAACCTTTTCCTAATAGCCAGCCTGAACCTCCCCTGGCACAGGTCCATGCCATTTCCTCAGGTCCTGTCACTGGTCACCAGTCACTGTCATCACCAGTGTCACTGCTGCTGGAAGTCTGAACAAACTCTGTGATTACCCACGGGTATAATTATTCCCTGTTCCTATACAAGCTGTGGTGCAAGTAGTGCCATCTAAACTGTACATGGCAAAGCCTTGTATTCCACAATATTGGAAATATCCTTCCCCAGTGTGTGCTTAATATTCTGCCGTGTTTTGGTACTGTTAGAACAAGTGCCCTGTGAATGTGAACCAGTTAATGTCTGATGTGATTTATGGCGTCTCAAACTGGGAGGTCGTAGCCATAAATATTGTAAAGGGGGTTGATTTTCAGGTGATGCCAAATATTCCCATTCTGAAAAATGGGTCTCACTGAAATGTGTAACGTTGGTAAAGTAAACACATCATTTTTAATTTAATTTCCATTCTTTTCTGTGACTATTAGAGATCACATGAAAAAGGAGGACATCATAGCATGTCGTATATTGAACTCAATGAAATATATTAAAATAGTAATCACTGGAGGCTTTTTTTCCTCCAGTGGTTCTCTAATTTTTTTTCATCCCTTGAAAGATTTTCAGAAACTATTCTATTCCTCCTTTCATTAACGTGACACTGGATTTCTGGTGTGGCACACGTACACATAGGGTGGGTATAAGTGTTCCTACACACACAGAAATACCTGTGTGTGCAGAGGGAGAGATGGAATTAATTAAAACATGAATGAGTGAGTACTGGTGGTGGTCTGAGTTCTGCTACCAGTTCTCCTGAACTTCTCATTACCACCACTCAGTGGAAAAGCTTGGAGCTAACGCCAAGTCCTGGTGTGAACTTCAGGACTTCTGCTTCAGTAAATGAGCCCAGGCTCACTGAAGGTGAAGTGTCTTATTGACTGTGGAAGACTTTTAATCAATTCTTTAGACTCCAGATCTTTTAACTCTCAAAAAAGTTCTGTGGACAAGGAAAATAATCTATTTCTCATAAAGGGGTACAATTCATCTGCTATTGTGGATCTCAAAATCTGCTGTTTTCCCATTTATTCTGGCATTTGCTTTTGTTTATCAGCTTTTCTCTTAATGCCTCATTTACTTTATTAAAAGCCTTTCATTTTTTAAGGATCTTTGAGTGCTATATTCTTTAACAAAGCAAGTTTTGATGAGATAAAGTTAAGTAGAAAAATGTAACGGGTAGAAATGGAAAGTTGGTGCTCATTACGTGGTCAGCTCCCTTTCCAGAAAAGTACCAGACACTGAATGGCTGCTTGAAATCTCTTTGGATATTGTTTATGGAGTTAAGGTGTTGTTGGCTTTAATGCAGTGCTAGCTATGTAACTTGTCTCCTGGATTTTAGGGAGCTTTGGCTGGTGGCTCTGTGCAAGCACACCCATTCTGTGGTCTTTCTGCTTTTACTTTTTGATATATGAAAGGCCGTTTTTTTTTTTTTTTACTGAATTTTTTTTGTGTCGTCACTGAAAGATTGTTCCTTGTACCGTTTTGCTACGTTGTTAGAGAAGTGAAGCTGAGGAGGATTTTCTACAGCAGTCAGTTGTGAAAAATCTTGGAATGGTTTGGGTTGGAAGGGACCTTAAAGACCACCTAAAAAAGACCATTTAAAGATACACCCCCCCCCTCCAGGCAGGGACACCTTCACTAGAGATGGAGTCATTGTCTTTGAGATCATAAGACCCAATTTTTTTCTTATGATTTTTCATAATTTCATTTATTCTGTTTGGTTTTGATTTGGATGTTGGGTTTGAATGGATACTGGAAAACTATAATTCCATCACAGACAGTTCTCGAGATTCACTTACCAGTTGCTGGCTCCATTTTCTTTCCATGTAGAGCCATTCTGTGTGATAGAGGCTCCTGAGGCAGTGTTTAAAATAGCAGAATGTATTGCATGTTCAGTGTTTAAAAGGGGCAAGAGTTGCTTTTGCAGAGGGTTCTTTTGCCTTGGCTGGATCATCAGGTGCTTTCTGGCTTTTTTAAGTCTCACACTAGTTAATGCTTTGTGGTACATCAGTGACTTGTTGATGTCACCTCATATTCAGTGTGTCATCTGGGAATTTATTTGAAATTTTTGGTTGTTTTGTTTTTCTGTTAGGAAGGGATTAGGGCAGAAAAAAGAAACGCGGCGTGCATGAGTTGTTGGGGAAATTATGCAGCAGGAACATTAAGAAAAGTAGATACAGAGAAAGGTGTATTTGATTCAATAACAACAGAGAGTTTTTCCCAATAGTATCCTAAATCAGACAGTGGTAGTTTGGTAATCTGAAAGAGAAGTGGCAGAAAAGTGTTTGCATTTCTTAAAGCAGGAATGTGGTGCTCGATATAGGTGCTAGGTGGACATGTGAAAAGAGGGAGGGGGTAATTCTTGCTGGACAGTTTCTTCCCGGAGCTGTTCTGAAGGAGCTGTGATCTAAAATAACGTGCTTTGGAACGCTGCATGACCAAAGCTGAGAAAAAAAAAAATACTGTATGTTTTACTAAATCTTTGTTGCTACTTTTGAGATCGAGCAGGAACCCCGGTTTAAGCCTTGACAGTCCTCTTCCTGTGACAAAATTTGGAGGGCTGCAGGCTACAGCCCACGATTTGACTGCGTGCTGCAGGGCTTTGTCACTACTGCCTTCCCTCAGCTTTGTGATTCCAGCGCTCCACTCAGCTCAAGTGTTGAAACAGGGAACCCACTCTGATCCTCTTCACATGCAGGGAGGGATGTGCTGAGGAACTAGGCTACCAGGCTGTCCCAGTTTCCCCTTTTTCTAGCTGTGCCACCCCCATAGCTGATGAATGAATGCAGTTGTAATACAGTGTATAATGTGTATTACACCATAATGGCCACTCCTGGTTTTCCTTCCGCTTAATGCAAGGATGACAGACATCAGAAATAGGGAAAAACATCCAAGGCTAAGGGAAAAGGGGAAAAAAAGAGCGATACAAGGAGACTAAAAGGGCAGGAGACGGTAAAAAGGTGTGTCTCAGACAGCAGATTTCTTAAGGGAGACATTCTTAGGATAAACTGAATTTTGTTGAATTCAATAAGAATTGCTGTGGGAGCTTAACTGAGTTTTTTGTGACTTACAGCACAGATATACTCCTTTCTATCCTTGATGGAAATGTCTCAGCAGAGTGTGAATGATTTCTCAGGATATGTTTGCTTGGTAACACATACTTTGTGCCACGCTTTAAAGACTGTTAAGCAAAAGGGTTTGTTTATACAGTAGAATATTTTTTTCTGGGTTATGCCAGGGCTATTTCTTGAACGATTAATATTAAATATTAGAATGCAGAATACTGAGTATTGTCAGAAGCAGAAAAACAGCACAATATATGTGAATTAGTGTAATTTGTTCACTGGCTTCTAGTTCAGAAGCTTTCCAGAAAGTGTCTCAAATCCATAGCCTGTTTCTTGAGTTAGTATTTGCAGTTGTATACAGGAACAACTCCTGGGAGGTTTCTTCCAAATAAGAAGTATCAAGGAGAACATGAGAAGGAGTAAATAAGCAGCACTGGTTATTATTATTATTTGGCAGAGATGCGAATAAATAGTAATACACACAGTTGAAACTCCAGATGTTTACCCAGAGGAACAGGACAAAGACTGAAATAGGTAGGACTAATGGTATGTAGGATCCGTGGGGTTTAGGGATTGATGAAATTAGCAATTTATTACAAATAAAAGGTGTGGGAAGGAAGCAGTACCTTGAGCCTGTGTGATCACAACAGAGAAACAGAATGAGGCAGGAAAACTTCAGTGAAGGATTAAGATAGCAAAGTATCAGAGAAGATCAGCCAAAAAAAATAATAATAAAGAGGTAGGAGTAGAAAATGTATATTTTGCACCTTAGGTGCTATTTAGTACTGCTAGTCATTTGTTTCTTGAGTGCTTTGGAGGAATCAAGTGGTCTTTAGTTGTTGGGTTTTTTCCTCCCTTAATAGAGGAGGCCAATAATCTTCATTAGCAGAAGCTTTAACAGCTTTTAAAGCTGTTTCAGTCACTCCTGTTTGTTACAAAGCAGGTTGAGCCTTTAAAACTTGAGCTACAGGAGTAGATAATTTCTCTGTTGCTACAATAACATGTTCCCAAGTTCTTGGACTCTAAAAAGAGCATGCAAGCAGTGCACACCCTGAAAGGCCAGCCAGCAGCTCTCTCTATCTCTGCATCTACAACCCTGAAAGGGCCCAGGTATGGCTGTGGCAGGTGTGACAAAACATGTCAGCAGTGTGTCAGTGCAAGGATTTGAGAGAAAAAGGTTCCAGTTCTTCGAAAAGTGTATGTGTGGAGTCTCACTCCCAGGCAGAAGGGTCCTCACATATCAGTAATGTTATATTTAGAAGGTGGAAAAAATGTTTCTAGTCCAAGTTGGAATATATTTATTCACAGAAAAGCGTTGCCTAATTTTATTTCTTGCATAATAATATTTCATGCATAATAATTTCATGTCTTTTCGTTAGTCTATGCTACCTTAAATTCTGACATTTTTGAGGGAGAACAATACCTGTGATCCTGTCTAAAATAGGAACCAGGCCTTAAGTGTGCTGTGTTGTTAAATTTATCAGATTTTTTTTTAATATTGACTTCATTTTTGCATGGTAATGAACTTGCTGGTTATTTCTAGATGTACCCATACACACTCATAACCAGAAAAATAGTATTACTGTGCGTGTACATTGTGACACCTTTTTTGGCTGTAACAAGAGCAGCAAATTCTGATCTGTGTCTTAGCTGTCAAAACTTACCACTTTTGCCATTCCTGTAATTCCTTCCTAAGTAGTGGAAATGCTGATGGATGAGTGACAGCTGTCAAAATTTACAATTCACTGTGTACAAAGGGAAGTAATGATAGAAAATGCTTATCAGAAGAAGGCACCTCTCAAAAACCTGGTCTTTGCTTCATCAGGAGAGAGTAATTTCTGCCAGGAAAGTGTTTGTGTGCATCCCCCGTCCCAAATTTTCTGGCAGCAGCTCCTTTATTTTGGAGGGCAGGATGACAGGATGGTGGTTTTATGTTGCCAGGAGTAAATGCTGACTAAAAGACATTTTCAGATGTTACATCATGGTTCTGGGCTTCTTTTCTAAGGTGTTCCCTCTTTTGGCACTGGAATTTCACCCCATCAATCTTGATTTTTACAACCCAGAATAAAGGGTAAAGCATGTTGGAGGACGAGGCAGCTATAAGAGTGTTTCATGCCTTACGTGATAAAGCTGCAAATCATAGATACGTTATGGGGGGAAAAAAAAACCACCAGAAAAACAAACACCAGAAACAACAAACCACACTTGAGCATCTTTCTTTCTTGAGCACGTCTTACACTGTGACAAATTCTGTTCCTGGCAGCGAGCTCCAATTTGTGAGCTGCAAAAAGAAGCACTTGGTGCTGGTGCAGGAGCACGGGTATGCCACAGCTGCCTCATGCTGATGTACCTAATGGTTTTTAATCCACAGTTTGCTGGGGGCTTTATAGAACGGAGCGAGTACGTTATGCGGGCGTTAAGGCTGAGGGTGAGGATCGCAGAGGCAGCGCCAGAGCCTGCAAGAAACCATGGTGGGTCTCCTTTTCCCTGCAGTCGCCCAGGCCCTGCGAGGCCGGGCGGGCAGAGCCGCCTCCGCCGGCGGCCCCGGGCCGGGAGAGCCGTGAGTAGCCGCGGGGGAGGACGCGGGCGGCCCGGGGGGGATGCGGCACCCCAGGAGGGAGGGATAAGGACGCCCCGGGAAGGGGGGGATGGCGCCCCGGCGCTTCCCGATGCCGTGACCCAGAAGTTTTGGCAGCCCGCTTCTGATCCTGCAGCTTCGTCGGGCGGGATGCGCTGGGGATGGGCTGCGGCCGCCGCAGCCCAGCAAAGGGCGGGATGGAGCTTAGCCCGAGCGGGGCTGAGAAATGACCGATTTCACCCAATTACGCCGTCACGGGCCGCTGGAGCCGAGAGCGGCGGGCGGAGGCGGCGATCCATCGGTCCCGGGGACCGAGGGGGCTGCTCCGCCCCGGGCAGGTGAAGTGCCTGTGAGTTAGGTGGTAGAGAAATATGGAATTTAAAAAAAAAACGGGCGCGGGGGCTGCTCGGAGGAGGGCGGATTCGAGGGGCAGGACCGCTGGGCTGGGGGCGTCGCACCCCCGGCATCTCTCCACGTCCCCCCTCCTCCCCAATCCCGGAGGAAAACCACACTCGTCGTCGTCCCCACCCCCGGAAAAAGGAGGGCACACCCCACCTTCGCAGCTCGCTGGGTTGGGGTGCCGGCTCTGCCCTCTCGCCCCGCCCGTCCCCCTTTACCTGCCGCCGGCCCGTCCGCGGCGGGGGCAGCGGGGCGTGGGGCGGTGGGTGGCGGTGGAGGCGGCGTGTGACAGATGTCCTCCTCTGACAGCGCTCGGTACCAGCCCAGTGGCTCCCTGCCATTGGCTCAGTGCAGCCGACCGGCAAGGCTGCTCGCTATAATAGCACTATGCCTGCCAGCGGCGGCGGCAGCTCGCTCGGCTCCGCCGCGGCCGCCCCGCCGCGCATCCTCCTCCTCCTCCTCCTCCCGCGGCCGCGCCGCGCCTGAGGGGCCGCACCCCCGGCCCCGGCAGCGCCGGCCCCGGCCCTCCCCGCCCGGCCCCGCCGAGCCCGGCCTGAGGAGGCGGCCCCGGCCCCATGGAGTGCTACTACATTGTCATCAGCTCCGCGCACCTCAGCAACGGGCACTTTCGCAACATCAAGGGAGTTTTCCGCGGCCCCCTCAGCAAGAACGGGAACAAAACTCTGGTAATGGCCTTCTTCCCTTGCCTCTCCCTTCCCTCCTCCTCCTCCTGCTCGCAGCGGCGGCTCGGGCTAGCGGGAGCCGGGGGCCGCCCGCCCGGGCTCTGCCGCCGCGGGGACGCGCTGCGCTCCCGCCCGCCGCCTCCCCGGGGCAGGTGCGGGGTGTCCCCGCAGAGCCGCCGGGGTGGGGCTGCCTGCGGAGGGAGAGCCCGGGGACCCTTCGGGGCGGGGAGCTGCAGGGCTGGGGCTCCGCAGCCCGGGGGAGGTCGGGGAGAGGCGGCCGCTGCTCAGCGGAGGGCATCCCTCGGCGGGGGGGGCTCCGTGCCGTGTCCCCCTCCGTGACTCCCCGCCGTGTCCCCCCGGTGCGGGGACAGCCGGAGGTCCTGCCCGGGGAAGTGCGGGAAGGACCCGAAACTTGTTTACTTGCTTGTCCGAGCCCCTTGGGTAGAGAGATGCGTTTGTTCGAGCACAGCTTCAGAAACGATACAGGGTTTTGTTTGTCGGCTGCCAAGTTTTTTTTGAAAGCAAACCTCGGGGTTTGACAGGACTTGGTGGCTTTAGGCAGTTCGGCTAGATGCTCCGGAAAGTGTGCACAGGCTGCTCGAACTGTTTCTGTATTCATCCTCCATACTTAGATATCTTGACATCTATTGGGTTTCCGATGGTTTTGCTGACTTGCTTGGACTCGCTTCGTGCTGTTACTGAACTTTAATGGAAGAGTGACGACGCAATAGCATTGGCAATACATGTGCTCTCCTGCTTGCTCAGATAGAAGGGATGTAGGATAACAGCAGGCTGGGCGAGCTGCATCACGTAACATCTCAATCACGGCACAACAAAGTGTGGACAGATGTCTGGAGAGGAGGATGGAGCTGAAAGAGGGGCTTAGCCACGTTGTTTATCTCTCTCTGTCATCGCTGCCTTACTCCGAAATCCCCTTTGGAGGAGATGGAGCAGAACTTACCACATCCTTGTTCCCTCGAATGCACGACCTATATTGATGGGGAATTTACTAAAGTACTTAACGTTTGCTAGAGTTGGCAAGCTTGCAGTTTCTCCCTAAATAAAGAGATTAAAGCAAGTCTGAGCCAAGTCATAAAAATAGTAACTACTACGAGAGAATCTGAGGCAGATTTTTGGACTGTTTCAAATGTGAATTCCTGCTTTCACGTTGTGAATCTTTACGATTTTACTTGCTGTGGATTCTGCATATTTTTTCTGTTAGGGTTCTTGGAATTTTAAACAAGTGTTGTAGTATCCATGAGATGGCAATATGTGTGTAATATTTTACTGTTACAGTTGCAAAACTAAGACCTACTGTAGAAATATTTGGTACACTTCAAATAATTGCATGATACATCACCTTCTTTTCACTGAACAATCTCAGTAAAGATGCATTTGGCAGAACTGAGAATACTCTGATGTAACTTTTGGACTGTATATTGTCTTGCAGTTCATAATGGGTTCTGCTCCAGCAGCATTTTATTATTTTTATTTTTTTTATTTTCTTGTGGCCAAAAAGCAGCCCTGTATTCTCCATATTCCTGATTGATTTATTTACTGGTGAAAACATTAGCGGCCAAAAAATTTATGTGTGGGCAGTGAGTAGTGTAGCTGGCAAAGTTTCTGCTGAGTTAAAAAGGAAGATGTTGGCTCTGTGGGCGGCAAAATGAAATCCTTCACTACGAAGTAAATAGTATAGGTGCAGGCATCAAGACTTTTATTTCTGTTCAGGCTATTTTTAATTTATAGGAGCTAAAGATACTGCTGGGTTGTGATAGAGGGTGATTGTATGGTTCAGAGTGAGAGTTCTGAGGCACTGGAGTACAAGTCAGTCACTTCCATGGGAAGATCAGATGTTTATTGTTTCAGAGGATCGGTCCCTTTCGCTGCAAATAAACTTTCAGACTTGATGAAAATATTTATTAATACAAAGTAGAGTATGTTTTTAGAAGTTTCAGTAAGCACATGGGCTTTTAATATCCTCTTGGTGTCTTCCATCCTAGGATGAGACTGGGAGAAACAGCAATTTGTGAAGCTAAAAATCAGGAATTTTGAGCTGCTCTAGCTCAGACATATTTTCCTATTTTGCTTTAAAGTATTCATTTCATTGCCTCTTCATCCGTTCTCCAAACTTTCTAAAATCACTGCTTCCTTGTAAAGTGAGAACCTGAAAACAGCCTCTCCTTGTACAGGGTAGAATTGCTGCCGTGAAAAACTTACATTTGTTAAGCTTTGATTCTCTTTCAGAGTTCTGCCACCACACTCTGTCTAGAAATAAAGATACGTGCTGCAGTAGAATTTCACAGCAAGTAGGAAAGTGCTGGTTCTAGTCAAATGGTGAAGTTGTGCTTTCAGGATGATTTTATATGGTGTATCTTCAAACCTGGAGCTGATTAGGTTTCAAGGGAGGAAGCTCCTTGGACCTTTTGGCTACTGTCCCCTTCTGGAGTGACCTACCACTCACCTGAAACTCATCTTTTTCTGCCCTGCTCTTCAGGAGAGATCACTGAAAAACATTTTCCCTGACTGATTGTCCCTGCAGGTGATCCTGACGTTTTTGTCCTCTCTCTGTGTCCTGTTTCACACAGAGTTAGTCATTTAAAGCTTCGTGAAGTTTTGCGTCAAAACTCCCAGAAGGTAACAGGAAAAAAGAGTTACAAACCTTTTCTCACCTGGTAGGGGACATGAAGAACAAAGCTTTGTCCTTCTATAAAAGTCTTTCTCAGTGGAGAACATCAGAGAGTTACTTTTTGGTAGATAAGAGGGAATAACACTGTTTCTATGGCTTGGTTTCTAGGCATGGCCCTTCTCCAAGGCATAAATATCTGTAATGCCCATTGAGTGCAGGGCTTTGAGATGGGCTTATTTGGGCAGTGGAGAGAAGTGGCTGAGGGATAAAGATGTGAAGTGAGGGTGGGAAGGCCACAGTTCTGTTCCTCAAGGGAAGACATTTTGGGAAAACCTGAGCTCAGAGTGAAGAGCACAAGAGGGAACAAAGGAAAGGCTGGATTTAGGTTAGCTGTGGAAACAGGTTACTGTAAAAACTTTTTTAATTAAATAAAATACGAACAAAATGCCTGTGAATGAACCTTTAGTGAGACAGTGGTGGGAAATAAAGGGATGTGTATTTACATATAGTTCTGGGTATCTGATAGCCCAGCTTTGCACAGTACCCAGTGTCTGTGCTCCCCCATGGGGTAACTCTTTGGGTAGGGCCGCCTTACCCAGTTGTAATCTGCTGCTCCTTATCAGGAAGCAATGAATTGATGGGAAATGGGCTTTGATGGGAATTGAACTGTGAGCAATGAATTGATGGGAAACGGGCTTAGCACTTGTGGAAGAACAGCCTCGAAAACTCAAAGTTACTCCAGAAGATGTATGGTTAAAAGAAATTGGTGGTATTTGGGCTGTTGGATAAGACTTTGTCCTCTCCCACTGCAGGTTGTACTGTCTGAAATATCCCTCAGATATGCACAGTCTCACTGCAATAGTTAATCTGCTGTTGGAAGGCTCTGTGGCATCTCTTTGGAAGGGGCATTTTGTTGGTGTACCAAGTGAAGCAACTGCTGTCTGGTCTTTATGTGGCAGGTGTTTTTTGAACAAGAAAGTCAAAACTTACCCTGTGGGTCAGTACTGTGCTATGATGTTACAAATTTCTAAGGCTCTTTCTGCATTTTTATGTGTGCCTTGGTGTTTTAATCCATTGATATTGGCCTGATTGGTTGGCCAGTTCTTGTCAGGGTTCATACTTGGTGACTTTGAAGCTTTCCCCAAGGCTGTTGTTTTTAGCAGTAGCATTTTATAGGAGTTTGTTTGCTAAAAGCACTTTGTTTTGCCCATGGATCTCCTGAACTTTTAATGCACTTACTGTGTTATTTTTTTTTAGGCCTTATGCTATTGACGCCAAATTACAGTAGTCTGTCTTCGTAATTCATCTTCCTTGCTGTGGCTGCTGTCTTGCAGTTTATAATCTCAAAAAGTATTGAAACTTGTGTGGAAAAAAATAACTCTCTGGAGAGAGAAATCAGCTGTTTGGAGTCACAACCGCAGGCGATTTTTCTAAATCCTTAAAATGTCTTTCAGGTTCTAAACCAAGCCATTTTAAGGCATTGTCCTAGTTAATAAGTACAATCTTTGGCTGGTCAGCAAGAGAAGTGACTGTTTGGTCTTCTGAGTAGGTGGTGCAGGGCTCCTTCACTTCTTTTAATTGGACAAATACATTTTCTCTGTTGGTGATCCGAACGAGTAACGTGCCATTACTTGACCAAGGAGGTTTAGACCTCTGTGTGTTGTAAATTGATACTGTAATTCTAGTTTGAAGTGTCTTGTTGATACAGATCAAAAGTAGGTAAGACAAAAATTCCCTGGTAAGTGGTTGGTTAAAGGACCAAATGTGCCAAACACTGGAATCTATTATTGCGTCTAGCACACACCTACATCTATTTGTAGGTTTATACTTTGGTTAAAAATATGTACACAGGGGACTTCGGGGGTAGAATATATATATATATATGTATATGTGTATATATATATATATATAACTTCTGTTAGAAGTCTTAGGGCATGCTTCTACTTTTATGAAAACTCCACGGAGTTCAAATACTGACATACAAGTGTCTTCTGAATGTGCCATCTGTTGTTCAGGCTGTCTGTTGTCTTTAGCTCTTTTAAATTTTGTAGAATATTTTTGTCTTTCCACATCAACTAAAGTAAACACGTTGGGGTGGACATAAAAAAATGTATTTTATGAGAATTCCTATTACAAATGTCAATACCCTACTGCAGGAAGAAAGCAGTAAACTACTTGTAAAACAGCTTTCCTGATGAAGACTGCAGTTGTAATTCTGCACAATCAGGGTAAACATCCACTGTTTGCAAGCCATCTAGTACATATATAAAATGAACAATATCTACCATAAGTTTATTTTAAATACTCATAGAAGCAGGTCCTGCAATTCTGTTTGCCTTATCATATATTGCCAGTAGCTGGGCAATTTAAAAATTATATCCTATACATGCAGAGTTTAATAGAACTATTGGAACGTACTTTAGTGTTTCAGAGTTTGTAGGGTAGAGTTGTATTGGTTAAGGGTGAAAAAAAATCACCTGTCTTTTTCTTCAGTGTTTTTGTTCCCCGTGGATCTGCTAATGTCTTTTTTGACCTGAGCTTGGAACTTGAAAACATTCAGCTCTTTTCTGCGAGAGAAGCTGAACAGCCCTAACTCATTAAAATATTAAACCGACAAAATAAAGTCTACCTAATTTAATTTTAATAATTAATAAGCGTCGCTTTGACCAGGATTGAAAGCCAACCATTCAGAAGAAAACGAAATAGGCTGGTAAAGCGTGAGGAACAATAAAATCATAACTGTGCTCCACTTCTTGAGTTCATTTGTACGAACTGCAGCCTCTTGGTTTATTTTTTGGAGGCTCTCGGTGTCAGTCCTGATCCGAGGCAGGAGCAGCAGGGTTGTTTGGGTGAGCTGAGTGGACGGGAAGCTATCATAGTTCAAGTGCATTTCTGGAGCAATTCTGAGAGGTGCTAAGGCTCGTGCAGTGAGAGGCAGCACTCTTGTGTCCATCAGACTCCGTGTGAGTCCATCGTCTGCTCCAAAACATAGCAGGAGCCGGAGTCCAACACGCAGTAGGTTTAAACTGGGACAGCTTCTGCTTCAGAGCCATTACCGAGGCAGACTTTTGTACTGTAAAAGCTTATTAAATGCATGGTAAGCTTCAAACACGTCGGTATTCTGTTGGATGTAATTAGACTATTACCATGGTTAAATTAGTACACTTGTTTAGTTTTTTTCAGATCAAGGCCTTCAAGAGTAAGTCTGAGGAGAGCCTTCGCCTTGAATATATTTCCTGATGCAAATATCTGGAGTAGTCTCGTAGCTCAGAGATACACAACGTTAATTTTAACACGTTGCTCGCACTCGGAAAACAGCGTTGCTAATATGTTGTTTTACCGTGGTTGCTGACTGGAAAACAGCAAGTTGGCTTCTGTGTTTTCAAAACCACGGATATTTTTGAAGTCCTTAAACTTATTACATCTTTTCAAGGTGCAGGTTGAAGTCCTAAAGGTCTTGCCTTCCCTGTAGGCTCTGGGAACATATGGGTTCCCCGAGCTTCCTATCAGCAGGGATGTTGAAAAAACTGGTTAACTCTGAGTAGTGGGTCTAGAGGACACTGAGTAGTGAGTGGCCTTTTAGTTCAGCACGTTGGGTTTTCATGTAGGACTGAACTAAGTAGCTGCAAGATCTTGGATGCCCCTAGCTGGTGACAATTGCAATATTTCCTTTTTGGAATGGCACTTAGCCATGCCAACAGGAACAATTAATCTCTGCAAAACCCAAAGCTATTGAAGAGATGCATCTTGAAATGTAGGGATGAGCTAAAATAATCCCACAAAATCAATCCCCAAGAGGATTTTCTATTATTGAATATCTTAATACAATTAATAATTATTTATAGGACAGTTTCTTTTAATGCTGCCTGTTGGTGGTGGAAAGTGAGTTGATTTTTTTTTGTTTGCTCACTTGTGATTCAAATGTAAACATGGCAGAGGGAATGAGCCTTCCTAATTCAGCTGTCTGGCCAGTCCCTCATAAACAAACACTAGTCAGACCCTTTTATTTTTCCACGCATTTTTGGACCGAGAACAAATGGTTTTTTTCTCCAGTGTTCTTGAGAGACTGTTTTATGATGAGCTGTGACTTACTGTGTTGTTTAAAAAAACCCAAAGTAAACAAAACAACATTTACTCACAAGGAGGCACAATATTTGTCATGTTTAACCTTGTTTGTTCAACAGAGATAAGAAACTGCCTGAAGGCATCGGGAAACGGGAATTTTTAACTCATAGTGTAATTAATTGATTTTGTTAAAATACGTTTACAATTCCCTTTCTCTGAGGACTGGCCATGGCAGAGGTACAGATTGGGCAGAGGGTTTCATTTTTCCCTTGGCAGAGGATGTTTGTTCTGAAGCATCTGAGTTGTGTGCGGACATGAATTCCTGTGGAATCCTTTTTTTTTTTTTAAATTTTTTTTTTAAATTGACTCAGAGATTAAATTTCCAAATATTTTCAGTATGGAATTTGAAATGGTGGTAGCTATACAAATAGTGGTGTGAGAAAGAGAATGCAAGCTCTTCCTCCACTGCTGTAAGAACAAATCCACACATAAGGCCTGGAGGGAGATCTCCTGATCTCCCACCTGGCATTGCTGACCCCACTGCATATGATAAGGAACAGGGGTTTGTCATAAAATTCTTGAAATGTCTTGGAAAAGGTTGAGATTTGGGCTGAGAAACTGAGAGAGGTTTTTTTGTTTTGTTTTTAGAAGCTCATCTATATTCTGGCTCTGTACGAATGATTTAGGACTCGTCAGGCTCTTTGTCTGACCGTGCTGATTTGCATTTCTTTAAAATGATTTTTTTTGTGTGTGTGTGAAAATGATATTTTTAGAGAGGCTTCTTTCCCCAAGTAACAAGTGATCAGGCTACCTCCTCTGGGACCCAGCTGAACTCAAATATTCAGGTTGCACGATTTCTCGCAACCTGTGTGTAGATACATTGCTTACATTGGCCAAGTCTTGGTCAGATTGTTTTCTTGGTGCTGCAAACCATCCATTAGAATTTGCCTCTTTGCCTTATGGAAATGAATTTCTGGACTAGGAAAGCTGCTTGCTTTCCATCTAACTGGTAACATACTTCCACAGCAAATAAAAATCATTGTGGTTGTCCCTGCCCATGGCACAGGGGTTGGAACTAAATGAGCTTTTAGGTCACTTCTAGCCCAAACTGTTCTGATTCTATGATCTGAGACCTGTAAGACTCGAACTGGGGGAAAAAAAACAAAGAAAGAAAAAGAAGAAAGTATTTTCTGTGTGTTGGTGTCCATAAAGTTTGTGAATTGCTTTTTTCAATAAATACACTTACAGCTTGATTTACGTGGCAGAATGTAATTGTTTAAATAGCTGTGATTTCCAAGTATTTAATTTCTGCTGGAAGTGTTTTTGACAGGAAAGCACAATAGCCATTACAGAATAGTGTACCAGCTTCTCCTTCATCAAATGGATGTTGATAAAATGTCTGGAGTTAAAAGCTGGGGACACACTTGGGTCTGTGTCGGGTTGGGATGCACACAGGGGTCTGGCCAAGCAGTCCATGTGACACCTTGAGCCTAAATCCATAAAGCAAAAAGCTTTTTTTTAATTTTTTTTTAAGCTAGTCATTATTGAAATGGATAGTTATTTAGGGAAGGTTGCTTAAAGATGTTTAATCATATAGGATGTTTGGTCTTCCTTCCTTGGAAGGGTGACATACATAAGTATGTCGTGGTTTTTATACATGTTTGGTTAACTTGTTTTCATACCCCTAATCATTGATACTGAGAAAACAGAAAACTCATAGGAGACACCTATTAAATCAAAATCTCTTCCCCATTTTGAATAACACGGGAAAATGTTTATTTAAAGGTTGAACACTCATTTGGTTTGGTTTCTGAATTTTAGAAGAAAAGGCAAAGTAAAGAAGTGATATAAATAGGCTTCTTATATACTTGCTATAGTGTGACTATATATATGTATATATAATGTGACTATATACTGTGACTATAGTCTCCAGGTTGGTTTGTTTGTTCGGTTTTTTATTTTATTTTTTTTTAAGTATTCTGTTTTTACAAAATATTCTTAATTGTCAAAGAAAGTTTTTAGGTTTTCTTAAAAGTGAGACTTTGGAAACTTCATGTAATTGCATAAAGAACATTATGCTCTTTTACATGAGCAGTAAGCAACTGTTTATACAAATAAAGCAAGGTTGTTAGTAGCCTTTTTCAAGTAAAATACCTTTTATGCTGCTTATTTATGAAACGTTCTTAAAATATAGTTAATGCTTTGGAGTACTCTGGGGGTAGCAGTGGAACATACGACTGAATAGATGGGGTTTTTTTGCTTCTTTGCATTGATATTTCTAAAAGTAACATTGATTTTTTTTCTGATAAGTTTTAAGGAAAATATTTAATGAGGGAGAAATCTCCAGATAATATTTGCTTGTCCTTCTGCTATGCAAATGAGCTGATAAATCATCTGACACCTGGTTGTTTGGCAAATAAGCGAATTTGCATGGAATATCAGGTAGAATTAAGGATTAGAAAGAGATTAAAGCAGTTTTAAAGGACCACTTGCAAAGGTTTGTGGGGTTTTAAGAGTGACAGCCTGTTGAGCAGAAAGAAAAGCTTTGCTACCAACAGGATGTCAGAAATGCTTGAGGGTTTCTTTATGAAACACCTTTGAGTGCTCGTGGGTATGGAAGTGTCAAGCAATGTAATTAGAAAAGTCTGGTGAAACCTGGTACCTGTAGTGCTTTGCTGGCAACTGCCCACGGTGATCAAGTGTGCCCAGAGAGGACCTGCTTTATAAAACACCGAGAAGTAAAGAAGGAAAAGTGGAGTTTTGCAGCGCTCTGGTTTCTGAAAGGAAACCGCAGCTGGGTATGTGAAGGAAGCAGAAATACCCAAGGTACTTCGTAGAGAGAAAAGGTGGAGTTACCAAGTGATAACAAATTATTGCAAAATATTAAGGTGAAACTGGAGAAAGGCCGTGGCAAAGGTTTGCCTTTCATTGTCAGCATATTCATGGTGGCAGTGGCCCTTGTCTGCCTCGTTCGCTCAGGTTCTTGCGCGGGGAAACCAGACGGACTTGGAGAATTTTTGGTCTGTCAGGCTTGTCTTGGAGATGTGTAATAGGAGGAAACAAGCTGAAGTTGAGAGATGGGAAATCCTGATCAGATACAAGGAAAAAGAAAAAAAAATTGAGGGTGGTCAAGCACTGGAAAGAGGTGGTCAGAGAGACCGTGGCATGTCTACCTTTGGAGGTGTCCAACACTTGACTGGACGGCCTTAATTTACTGCGCTTTTAAGCAAAGCATGGGACTCAATGTGCCTTCCATGCTTAGTCAAGGTTACAGTTCCATGTTTGATCTGCGGGACAGTAGCTTTTAATTTAATCTGTGTGATGAGGTTCCTCGGGGAGCGAGGCGTGTCACTGCCCTGCCCTGCTCTCCCAGCCTTTTGGGAGCCCCCGGTGCCCGTGGCTTCCCTCATCCCAGGTGACGGCCGGCGGGCTGGCAGGAGCGGTGGCGGCACAAACCTCCTCTGGGGAGCCCCTGGTCTGTCAGAGGTCTGAAACACGGGGCTTGTTCCAGCTCTGAGTAACAAATAAATCAAATGCAACTATTAAATCGACTTAGGGTTGCTTTGTAGGGATTCCCGAGCTGAGTCATGCGATTCGCAGTCAGTGACCCAACTTGTAATTAGGAGAGATGATAGACTCGGAACTTGTCCAAAACTCATTCATATTTAGCTCTCACTCTCCACAAATCATATGCATTATCAGCAGTATTTTATTGATTACACTTTTTCGTATTAAAAATTGCTGGAGTCTATAATCTTAATTTTGGAAAGGCTTTTAAAAGGTATTCAGGAGCACAACTGATGGAGGAATTGATTTGTTGTCATTAGAACAGCTTTATGCAGAGGCAAGGAAAACTCAAGCCAAGCATTTTCTAAAGGCATTATATGCTGCACTCCTGCATTTCTGGAGATGCAGGTTGTTCCAAAGAGGGGGGAAATAAGGAAAAAACCATCCAGCTTTATCTTCTTCAGCCTACAGAGCTCTCACACTGTGGTATGTGCAGTATGTACTTTCATAGTTTGAGTATTTCCAGAAAACTGGTCAGGTATTTTGCATCTTTTCATACAACAGGTATGGTATGCTGATGGGTTGATTTTTTTTTTTGTTGTTTTAATATATGCTCATATTATAGACATATTTCTATATGTATTTTTTGTTATCTTATATGAATATTTTTCTATATTACATTTTTAATGTACATTCTGTATATTCAGACCTATTGTTTAATGAATTGGTGTGGCATTGTACTAATTTCTTGTAGCTCATGATTTATGTAGAGGAAATACGATTTTGGGGGAAGGCAGTTCCAAAGCTGAATCCCTCTTTTCTGTAAGAGGGGACTAGTTGATACAAAGAGTTTCCAGTTAGCTGACTGGGACTGAGCAGAAGACTAACCTTGAAGAAGTTCCTGTAGAGCAAATCTGTGCATGCAAAGATTGTGTGTGTTTTTCCTCGTCCCCATTACAGGTAGGAGAAATTCTGAGCTTGCCTTGGAGTGCTCTGGTCACTGCAGGGCCAGGTAGGTGGTGGCTAATGCTGACTGTATTGCAGCCAAGAGATGAGTGTGGGTTTATTTTCAGATCAGTTAGCAGAGTAACTAGAGCTGTATATAATCACCTTCTAAAAAAGAAAAAATCTGTCAGAAGTTTTATGCATAGTAAATGTGAAAGCCACAATATGGAATAAATTATCAAATGGCTCAAGTTCAGTGTCTCTTTGAAGGCTACGGGGGGGTAGAGGAAATTACACTTGTATTTTACACCTGACAAATTGAATTATAGCAACAAATCTGTATAATTACAATTCAGACCATGATTTATTCTTGGAGTTGGGTAATTAGAAGCAGGACTACACTTGAAGGTTCAAATTGGATTCTTAGAAAGAGTCCCTTACATGAATATGACCCGCACAGAAATCAGTGTTTTCATCTCTCCTATTTTAAGAATTTTGAATCATAATGTAAAGTGACTCATCCATTATTTCCTCGTCTCTTCATCAGCGAGACGAATGAGAAATTGTTCCTTTGATTGTTTCCCTGCAAATGGGAAATCTTTACAGTTTCTTCTCTTTTCAGCAGGCATTCATAAATCCAATTAACATTAATGAGTCTCACATGTGCGCTTCGAGAGGAGAGGGGGAAAAAAATAACGGACCTTTTGTGTCTCCAAGTGTGTGTTCAGCTGCAGGAAAAGAAAGGAAGAAAAAGGGTCTGGTGAGTTGCAGGTTGCAAAGTCAGGAGCTCCTGTCTCCCTTTAGAGTAGCTGACACATTCCCCTGGTCCTCTCCCCTGTCAAGGGTCCTTGTAGGAGCTATAAATGCAGGATGAGCAGTGCTACCAGTGAAGTGGAGAGTGCTATTATTACCTCCAGTTCTAAGATTAATTACTCATAGGCCACATTTTCAGCCGAATGGCATGTTTGCAATAGGGTTAATGTGACTCTACTTCTGTCTCATGACATAACTCCATGGGAACAGTGAGAAAAAGTAAAAAATATTAATAGCTCAGTGACCTATAAAGGAGTAATACTTAATGCCCCTCCTCTGCTGAGTTCTCCTGGTGTCCCTCTAAAGAACAGGATCGATGTGGCAGGAAGTTAGGGACATTTTGTGTTATTCAGCAACATTTCTTGTTTACTTATGGGCACTCTTACAGCAGCTATGACTTTTCCCAATGACACGGGAGGTCTTGATCAAGCTCAGTGCTGTTAGCAAGTGAATGGGGTCTTAGTAAATTAAATACTGCCTCTAGAAAAGCATCTGCTCCTGTTGCTGGAAAAACAGTCTCAACACAGGAAATTTTGCTTAATTTAATTCGTTGCCAGTTAACCCCAACATTTGATTATTGATTTGGGTATTGGGGTCGGGAAGGACGACTTCAGCTGAGGAAACACTTCCCTAAATTTGGCAGGGGTGAGGCTTGGGGTGGGGTGGGTGGCTCACAGCAGTGTCACAACCCACCACAAGGAGTGTGGGGTCCACCCCAAGTCCCCCAGCAGATCCTCCTCCCAAACCTGCTGCGTGTCCCCGCTACACCTCCTCAGTCACAGCTGACATGCAAAAAGGCTCCAAAGAGCTCGTTGCAGTATAAATACTATGAAACCATATGGTCTATCAGAATCATAATATCACTTCAGAGGTTTAGAAATAGCATGTTTATTAGCTGTAATCACTTCAAAATTTTCGTTTGAACGAATGTTTAAGTACTCAGTATAGTTATATTTCCATACAAACCTTTTGTGCAGTTCAGTTTGGAATAGATGGCAGCATCATTCACCTCAAAAAAAGAATGGTAAAGGGCTCTTTGGTCATCCCTGTGTCCAGCAGCCACCTATTAGGATCATGGTATAGAAGTACAGGTTGCAACTCACTCCACATAAGATGATCTAATGTATACATGTATATAGGATGCTCTGTGCTTTAAAATAACTGTTGTTGCACTTTTCTCTCAGGAAGCATTTCCTGAAACTATTACTATTTTGCAACTGTGCTTCCTTTGTGTTATTTGAAGTTAAGCCCATTTTGTCCTGACTAATTACTGCCTCTCCTCAATGGTTACATCTTTCAGATATTTGTGAGCTGTAAGAATCCTCATTACTTGCATCTTTCCAAGCTTGGCATGCTTAGCTGTTTTCCTCTTTCTTCATACATCAGTTCCTCTGGTCTTGATTATGGTGTGGCTTTTATTTGAACTCGCTCCAGCATTTCAGCACAGATCTATCTAAACAGTTCCCAGTAGTCCATATAAAAGGTGAATTAGAAGAATTCCAAGGATGTTGCTGGTGATTCCTTGATGTGTAGATTGTTGGGGGCGGATTGTGCAGTCTGCATTTATAGTGGCATGTGCTTATGCTATACATAGTCTCACCAGCATCATTGGGACCACTCACTTCATCCTATTCTTATCACTTCCCTGTTCCCTCCTCCACTCCTCAAATTCGTTGCCACAAATGCAGCATTTGGCTGTGGGTAGAGTTTTTAGTTTTCTGGAGTCTCTAGTTGTGCTGTGACTTCTCCATTGCCTTTGATGTATCAGATATAGTTTTCAGCTTCTCAGGAAGGTGCTTTGATAAATCCTGGCTTAAAATACTTGTAAGATAGGCTCATTTGTATTTTGTAAGAATAATGTGAACATTGTTGGGAGCTGACAGATTTATTTCCTTCTGCACTGTTAATTGCTCTAAGTTGTGTATTTGTGTGAATATATTTGTTCTTTCTCTTGTGAATGGAGAGAATTTAAAATGAAGTAGTTCTACACAGTTAGAAACAAAAGTTTTATTTCTGACCTCTTTGTCTTTTACTCTTTGCCTTATTTCCCCCTTGTGTCTTTTTTTCCCAGTCTGTGTAAAATCTCCCTAGCTCAGTTAGCATTCTGTGTCGTCCTGCTCTGTGCAAATCTCACCTTGATGGGTCCATTCATTTTCTAGGGCAGCTCTTTGACCTCCCAGTCCATTCTAGCAGACCCTCCTTAAGTGATTTTTCTAGTTACTGGGGTGATCTGAATCCACTGAAGGTTTCTTTTTGGGGAAGAAAAAAAAAAGTCAAATTTGCTACTTACAAGGCAAATATTTAGAAATACCTGCGTTGTGTTGAACTTAGATCTCACTGTTGATTCTTCTGCAGTTGTACAATTTAATTTTCTCAATTTTGCCATCCTGACTAGATTGTCATTCTTATCACTTACCATCCACCGCAACCATCATTTCTTCATAGACTGAATTTTTAAAATGACAGACATAAATTGAATGAAGTCGAGCTTCACAGCAGACAAATGCTAGACACCAATACCCCTAAATTAATTTTTAGCTGTAACAAAATATGAAAGCAGTCAAGACACGCGTGGTTATTTAATCTGAAGAAGCATCTTGCTTTTGCAACCTCCATTTCCCAGGGCCGCCGTAGAGCGCCGGGCTGCAGAAATATGCATTATTGTCGCCTTTTTTCATAACGGGATTAGCTCTCACATCTGTCTGTTCTCTTTTACCCTTCGTGGCTGCGGGGAAGCAGGGGTCATAACTGGCTGAGATTTTGTGTTGCTTTGCTTTGGGGCAGCTGGGCTGTTTTCCTCTGTCCCCCCTTCTCCGTGCTGGGGAGCGAGGTGCCTCTGGGTCACTGGGGTGGCCCAGCTGCGTTGCTTTCACTCCGGATCAAGTACCAAAGTTGGCCGTGAAAGGAAGGAAAGAAAACACCATAAAACTTTAAAATGCAGTGCTGACAAGTTGTTATGCATCCTTGAACACTTTAAAAAATGAAATAAAATCCTGGCATACGAAGATTGCCTGGTGATCAATCATTTTCATGACAGAGCTCTGTATTTGAGAAATACTTGAAAGAAAATAAACAGATTTAGTGATTACTTTCCTTGATGTAGCCCAACTCCTTTTTTTTTTTAACTCTATGGTAAACTTTAAAATTTTATGTTTCTTGCTGCCTTTTCTTACTTCCTTGTTCCATTTTATATCAATGATTTGGAGAAGTGGGAGATGCTTATAACTACATTACTTGTAATTGAAAGGATGATTTGTTAAATGCAATTCTCTGTTATAGACCATGTCCTTTTTCATGTGCTCCTGCTTTACTTTTCTTTGTCACATTCTCTTTTCTGCATATTTTTCCTTTCTGCCTATACCTCCCTAATGATTGCTTTCTTTTTTTTGTATTTTTGTTGAGGTTTGTGGCATTTCATATCCCAGATCTTTGCAAGCTACTTCTCAAAACCAGATGCCATTTTAGAACTAGATTAACTGCCTTTGCTCAGCCAGAAAATGAGAATTGAAGCTCTGAGCTTTTGTTTTGACATTTATGTTTTTTGTTAGAAGTAAAGGAACATTTTTGATTATGTTGTAAGAGTAAGGTCTCTAATATGGTCTTAATTGCTTTGCTTGTTAATTTGTTAGATCTGGTAAGATGTAATGATACCATTGCAGCTGGCATTTAGCTGATTGGAAAAACACGACAGTTTTTGTGTTTAGGTGTTGCAAATGAGAGAATGGTAAAACTGGTTTATGCTACTCTTATTTTGCTGCTTGTAATACTCCACTTTTGTTGTTGTGAGCAGTTACAAGTGAGAAGAATCCTCATAAAGCCTCACTAGACAGAACTCTGAAGTTTGTGTTTCTTAATGAGCGTGTAGTTATTGCTGCTATTTCTTTTGATTAAAAACTGGCTTGAACACCAGGATAAGTGTGTGGGTGTGCAGAGAAATACACATATATAAAATGTATTTTCAGGGTCACCATTTACTCTCATAATATGAGCAGCATGATGAAGGCTGCATTCAGGTGGATGTGAGCAAGCAGGGTGTGATCACGTGACAATGGAGATGTCTCTTGTAGAATTTTCTTGCAATAATGTTTTTTTTTGGACGAGGAGATAATGGCAAAATTGAAGTCTGTTGTTTTAAACTGATGGTGAGCACTTAGTCTGATGTGAATTCACTTCTGGGTCTGTAAGGTAAAGACCTGAGCTGTCACTTGTAACAAGAAGAGGAAAAGAAGTTATGGAAAAGTGATTTTGAAGGAATGAGGAGAGGGTGAGGCAGCAGAGTAGGACTTGGCAGGTAGCAAAGAGCATGTGTTGCTTCAACAGCACTGCAAGAAATGCTGAGGTGGGTTCAATTGCTGGTAGCTGGAAGAGGGCAGTGTCCACACGGGAACAAAGATGGACTCTTCAGAGAAGTGTGTGACTCTCTGGCCATTTCTTGAACAGATCTCAAGGACCTGTGGCAGGATATAGCTTTGCTCAAGTGTGTAATGAGCTACGTTGGGAATTGCTCCTTCTGTTGTACTTGTGGGCTACGTAAAATCGAAAAATCAAGGAGATACTGAAAAAGCATATACTGAAAATTTAACATGGCTTAAACTTTGTGTTTTCTGAAAGGCATAGAGGAAAAACAAGGTTGTGAAGCTTTGGGCTTCTCCTGTCAAATCTCATCAAAGTTGAACAGTTTCCCTTCTGCTTTTTCCAGCTTGTCTCCCACAAGAACAGTATTTCTAGATGACAGTAACAATCAAATACTCTGATAAACATATGTGTGGTAATTCAATGCTACCTGTGCATAGACACTCATGTGCTTGCTGGTCTGTGTATGTGCTTGGAAAATGGTCAGGCCCTGTGAGGAGTCAGGCACCAGTTATGTGATGTTTGGAGTGTGTAGAAAAGCTAAATGGCTGGAAAGCAGCTGCCTTGTTAGATGAAGCCACTTGAGACATTTAGTGAGGAGGTAACATCTTTAAAAATATTTAGTGCCACTTGAAAAAGCAACTTTATGAAATATTTAAAAAACCAGCATCTTTGAGGGGAAAGCTTAGTGGTTCTTGTGCAATAATGTTCCTATCTTTTCGTGTTACAATCACTCAACTGATAGGACGAACATCTCTTGATTATTTTATACTTAGATCCACTTACTGCCTAGAAATACAGCTTGTCCTGAAATATATTAATTGCTTAAAGGTGTCAGATATCAGAAGAGAACTGGCTTTGTTACACTGTATTAAATGTGTTAGAATACTAGTTTAATATGTTCAAATCATTAGGCAGGCAGGGATCATGAGCCTTTCTAGCACTTGAACAGAGCACTCCTGACTCTTCATGGGATCAAAAAGTGGGGTTTTTGGAAAGATCCCTGCGTATGTTTTGCTTGCTTAAGCTGTATTAAATGCCAGTTTTCACTGTTATATTTAATTTCTTAATGGATGCAATAGATTTTCTGTTTTCTTTAATGTTGCCTGCATGTAAATTAAATTAATCCCATGGTAAATTCATACGTGCACTCGATCCTCTAACTGTCAAGCTTTTGTTGTTAGCCTTGCAACCATTTGTTTATCATCAGACTTGTTAAGTCTTATGTGTTGAGACCAAGACATGTACCAGTCATTCCCATTTCATTCTTCCCGAAGCAAAGTGTCCGTTTCACTCATTTTCAGTGTTTTTAACAACATCTTACAAGCTCTCAGTAAGTGGCAGCTTTTCAAATAGGGTCGTGTCTTGCTTTTCCACTACTAAAATGCACCATAAATGAAATATGTTGTATGATCTGCTCTAACTGGGCAGTGGGGAGTGAATCACATGTTTATTCAGATGTTTGTGTCTATTATATATGTGCCTTTGGACACTTCAGGTATGTCTGACCTGTTGAATAGCCCAAAGATTGCTCCAATTTCTGCCCGTCTCCACATGGTCTCCTCTGATCTGTGCCAACGAGTGGGAGTCAGGAGAGCATTACTTATGCCTCTCCTAGCAATAACTGGGGAATGTCTAAGTCAGTCACTGGGATGTAGGAATGATCACATTACTGTGGCTTAGAAATGTTACCCTGTGTAACCTGAGCATGCTTTTAGCCTGGGAAATGATGAGCGGATCGATTCAGCTTAGCTTGCTTTCCTCCTAGGCCAAGGGGCTCTGAATTGCCTTGCCCTGCTCCCAGTTAAGGGCAGGCATGAGGATGTGTGTGACAGCTGAGGGGTGTAACCTCCTGAGAACCTGGGGCTGCCTGTTTGAGCCGTAGGACCTGCACTGACGTGGCTTAAATGTTGTAACATTATTTTTGCCAGCATCTGCAGGGGGGTTGGAACCGGATGATCTTCAAGGCCCCCTTCCAGCCCAAACCATTCTCTGGTTCTGTGAATTAATTTTGGAGACCTGCTGTAGTCTTGAAGTGAATTACCTTGCCCCCTTTTAGCACACGGTGGTGTGGTTTGCACAGCAGTGCTGGGACAGGGGAACTCCACGAAACTCAACTCCCCTCTGTGACCCTACCAAAACGCATGTTAGGCCATCAGGAAGGGTCCAGCCCAATAACTGACCCTTGGACAGCTTTGAAACACATGAGTTGGGTCTAGGGCATCAGAATGAATATAATTTGAAGTCCAGGCCCTGATCTGCTTGTGGTACTTGGTTTATTTACAAGCACTGCATCAATCTAGAGATTCATCCTCTTGTGCAATTTCTTTATAATGTAGATGTGGCCATATGTCTACATATAATGTAGGCTGAGCTATTTCCAGAATCAGCATTTTACTCTGCAAGGTGAAAGTGCAGTTAGATATTATGCTGATAATAATTATAATTTCCTTTGCAGCGTGTAAGGTGATAAAGCAAGACAAAAATAAAACATTTCAAATTTTGTATTATATGCTTGCATGAAAACATTCCCTTTTGCACAGATGCATACAAAGCACACGAAATTCCTTCCCCGTGTTGCTGGCAATGTGTTTTACCAAGTAAGGAGGCACAAGGGATGCAGGTCTGTAGAGCAAGACCATCAAACCCTGCAGTGTGTGCAGTGGATGGGCCTGAGGGCTTTTCCTTCCTGCTGGCTCTGATCTGCTCCAGTGGGCTGAAAGGCCAAGAGCAGGTGGAGTGTGTGAGGCGAGTCCTGGAGTACATCTTCCAGCGTCACGTGTGTGCTCCAGGACTTCTCCATGGTGTGAATCAACACGTGGTAAATGAGAGCAGTTGGGATGTCCAGGGGCTCATGCTTTGGGAGATAAAGCACTACTGCAGACACATCTGCTTGTGTGCTCACTGCTGCCAAACAACATTTACTAGAAGCAGGTTTTTTCTTTCAGGTCAGAGAGATGAAAGTATGGCACAGTTTGATGGAATGTTTTCGTTAAGTTAACTTATATTTGCAGTTGGGTTTGCTGTTTCTCCAGCAGAATATTCATGTGTGAGTTAATTGGTCTGCTAATCATTCAACTCAGTGGGGGTAACATTTAGGTAAACACCCAAGAACTAAGCTTTTAAGAAAAGTTCAAGCTCTCCCAGAGCATTTGAAAGCAGAATGAGTGTCGTGTCCGTCTGTCTGTGTTGCCCTTAGATTGTGTCCTTCTGGCTTCATTTGGGGGTAATCACATCAGTAGGAAGAGCTGTACTTTCACTGTCTGCCCCTATGTTCACCAGCTCTTCTCACAATGATTGCATCTTTAAGTAGTTTATCCCTTCCACTTTATTGATCTAAGTTCACAAAATGAAACTTGTGATTTTCGCACTGCATATGTTTATTTCCTAATCTCTTTCCATTTAGGATTGTACAAACTGGGTCAGAAAAACAAGGCACAATCTTTGGAAATGTTACTTAAAGATGGTTAAACCTTTAAATGCTTTCTCATCTGACACTAGGCAGAGTTTGTTGTAGAATCCCAGTAATTAAGTCAGATCACGTGCTGTGCTTCATGGCCAGGGGACCAGCCTGGCACCAACACAGCAGAGCTGCCCTCTTGCATTTCCTTAGCACTTGTTCCCACATCACTGCATCAAAATAACTTCAAACTTCTGTCCAACCTTCTCTAATCACTTCCCTTAGATCCAGACATCTGCAAGATCATGGGAAAAAAACAGATTTAGCTTAAAGATATTAAAATAAATAAATTAAAGTCTGTTTTACTCCTGCTCTCTAGGACAGGGACTCTGGTGGACAGCTCAGGATGTCTGAAAGCTCTGATTGCTCTTGCTCTGTCTTGCACCAGTGCTGCTTTGCAGTGGGACATTGCCAAGACTTCTCTTGGCTACAGAGCTCCTTCTGTGGCCAGAGGAGTGTGTGTTACCTCTCTGATGTACGTTCTTGTCAAGGGTCTTCTCCGTGCTTTGATAACCTGAACAGCAAAGATTTCTCCCTGAAGTTGGTGGCAAAAGGCCTGTTGAGTTTAATGCTGGGGCTCCTTGCTCATAGTGTTGACTGTTTGTGTGAGACTTTTTTCCTTGATTATGTAAAATATGTGCAAATGTTTGCATTAGATGATGAAATGTGTACAACATGAACTTCTGGAACGTCATTGCTCACTATTGCTGCAGCAAAATGCTGAGATGTATATAAAAGGCTGTAGTATTTGTTAGAATATTGATTATTTTGTACATTAAGAAACATACTTGTGAAATGAAGGAAGATAACATCTCTGTAGACTCCCCACTTTTTCAAAGGAAACCAGTGAAATGCCAAGCATGGTTTGTGTATAGGAGTATTTTACAGAGCTTAAATGATACCATTTTCCTATGGAACAAGGCACAGGCAGGTCACTTGTATATATTTTAAATTACAAGGTAGCGAGGTTGGTAGTGATGCATTTTCCTGTTGTTACTGATGTACAACCTGAGCTGACAGCTCCCCTTAACAACTGGACATAACAGCCCTAAATGGGGTGACTGCTACCTGCCTGTGCTGGCTCCTTCTGTTCAGCTGGCTTTTTGCCCACCCAGAAATTGCTCAATAAAAATCGAGTAAAATATATGGGCAGGTAGTGATCTTTGCAAAAATCCCTACCAACCCCCTTCCTTATTTTACCTCCCACATTTACTGTTTGTTGGCTCGGTAATATTAGCTGCGTAGTTAAATTTAGAGGGGGGGAAAAAATGACAGGCTTTTCTCAGCTGTAAGGAAGCTGATCAAGCTAATTTTCAAATAAGATCGTGTAAGGTAAAAGAATAACGTACAGATTTTGATCTGAACTTGAAGTTTATAAGTGGCATAGTTAGAAACAGTCATTTATAAACCAATAATGTTGATAGCGAGGGGAAAATGCTGAGTTTTGAGAACGTCACAGTAGTGGTAATTGCAGGTCTTGCACCTTCTTTAAAAGGAAAAAAAACCAAACCAAAACCAAAGAGCTCTTAAGTCCTTTTGGGTTCCATAAATGTTGTGTGGGTTGTAAATGCACATTTCTAGAGCAAAGCCACGTGTAATGCTGTATATTTTGGTCAAAGTGTCACCACTCTGACCATTTGCTGCCACTCGGTGTAAGTGGTGCAAAAACCTGGAGTTCAGCGGGTTTTGTTGCGTGGCTTTGTCGGGCTTTTTTTTTTTTGTTCCTAGTTTTTGTTGGGTTTTGTTTCTGAGTTTTAGATTTTGATGGAAAAAAGACTCGCAACTGGACTCGCTCTTGCCAGGTACATCCCAGGAAGATTAGTTGGCTCTGACTCAAAGCGAGCAGAAGGACAAGAGCGGTTCAGCACAGCTGGGGACGGGAGTGGGAAGCCAAAGCCTGGAAATAACCACTGGCCATGGTCTGGCAGGCGGGAGCGGGGATCAGATGACTCTCAGGAAGGGTGGGAGGGTGCTGCAGCATCTTTGTTGTGTGACATTGGAGAAACCTTGAGCTGATCTGATTTCCTTTGCCAAAAAGTAGTTTATTAAAAGCGGGATGTCCTTTGTGCTTTTTTTGTGCGGCAGCTTCTTGCAATTCCGACAGAAAAGCCCTGTAATTGAAATGAAGGGACTTCAGTCCGTATCCTGAATGCATCTGTTTGATATTCAGTTTGGAAAAAAAGGGGAGGGGAAGTGTTAGAGGAGATAATTAGAAAAAAACTAATTAAATGCATTGCTTTGTATTTTTTATGATCTTACTGCGGAAAAAAATATATATTAAATACTCTTCACTACTGCCCTCTTCTCTCCTGCTCTCTTCTATTTCATTTCAAAGCTGCAAGTTTTTTGTGGGAGAAGATTTTTAAATTTTTTGTCTTTTCTGCCAACTGACTGGACTCCTTGAATGCAAATTTTGATGAGGGCATTCAGATGTATGAAAGGCTCGGGACGTATTTAAGCAACAGACCCCAGCTTAATTTTTCTTTGCATCTCATCCTCTTACACGTTTCCAATATCTGTTAAATTCTAGGAATTCCTTGGAGAGAATGGGAATTCCTGGTTACCTGATCAGCAGCTCTGGACACATCTCAGCCTGATGCCTGGGGTTTGGGCAGCCAAGTGCATGGCAAAGGAGACAGATTGCTCTTGCTCTGTCCAAGTGCTGCTAAATGCTTCTGTCTTTTTGGTCTCATGGAAGAGTAACAGAGTACACAAGCAGGCAGTTCAGGATGGAAAACAAACGTGGAGGAATTTGCCATTTTTCATGATGATATAAGAGCTGCAAAGCTGTGATAAAATTATTACTGTTCTTTGCATCTAACGTTGGTTAGAGTTGGCAGGGAAGGTGTTCTGGCTCCCTACAGTTTGGTCCCAAACTCCTGACACATCTTCAGCCCAAATGCTCGTGTCTGTGGTCCCATTGGGAACCCCGGTCTCAGAATTTTTAGGGGTAAAAGAATAAAAAGTAATAATAATGAAAACCCAAACCAACACCCTTGAAAAGAAATCCCAAAGAATCACACCCCACACCCCCCAAAAAAATCCCCAAAACAACAGGATGGTCCATTACACAGGAGAAGATGTTTACACAGCGAGAAGCATGAGAGCTCATCAGCTCCTTTATTCTTGTGTGGTTGGACTGGAGAAGTGGAGAATTTTCCCTTTTCCCTGTGAGTGCAGGGAATGTCCCTGCTCTGCCCTGCTGTGGAGGCTTTCTCTTCCTTTGGCTGGTTCTGCTCTTTGCAGGTGACTCCTGTGATGTTGGATTTTGTTTTCCTTCTGCTTTAATTGGTGTCTGCTTTTAGTTCAAAATCCGCTCATGGCATTTAGGCTGTGTAACATTTATATATGTTCTTTTAAAATCACAGCACTAGCTTTTTTTCCTTCCCCCCAGATCCCTGAGTAATTATAAGAAGGATAGATTGTTTTATCTACAGCTTTTCCAGGCACAGTAAGTTAGGCAAGAAGGTCATCTCTTTGCTCCTATTCAAAAATCTGTGTTGGCAACTTTTAACATTCTATATTCCCGTGGGAATTAGCCTAATAAGAGAAATATAGGTAAAATCACAGTGATTTTGTGGAGGTCTGATAAGGAGGAAGAGTTTAATTGTTAATTATTATTAAGGTAACAGTGACTGGTTTACATTTATAGTATCTTATTGACAATTTACAAAGGAATTGGCCTGGAAATCTACTTAGCAAGTTTAAAGTTAATATTCTTGGAAACATGTTGTGTCAGCACAGTGCCACTCATCTGCAAGACAGAACTTTAAAACAGATGCTTGTGGTTTACTCTTTTATTACTAAATAATGAACACATAGACACAGTGCACCTCATATGTAGATTTTTTTGTAGGCTGTAGAGAATCATTCACTGTTCTGGTTGGATTATGTATGCAGACTTTTTATTTGAGTGTTGACCTGTCTATCTGAACATAATTTCTTTGGAGCACAGTGGGGATGAATACTGGACTGGGTGACAGACATTTGCAGTTCAGAAGATGGGTATTAGTTAACTTTGGGCAAATAAACCAAGAACAGAATGATTGGGATCTGTGGTGCCAAGGTAATAAAGTAGAGGATTGATTTCTGAGAAGCAGAGGAGGTAGGCTGGAAATACAAGCTTTGTCCTTGAGGGCTCCAGTCCTAATGAACTGTAGTTCATTTTCAGCTGTGGTGTGGCCAGCTATCCAAGGTGGTGAAATCATCAAAAATGTGGGTTTTTTTATGGGAACCAGCAAAGGATTTTGTGTTAGAAATCCATAATTACTCTGATTTTATGTTTATATCTTGTATGCTTTCAATTTTAATAATTTTTGGAGCCTCTATCAATGAGTTCCTATAAAGACTTTGAGTGCTGTCAGACTGTTGGATTAGTGAAAAGTGCAATGGAAAGTAATCAGTATTAGCTGGTGAGGTAAGACAGGGTAGGTGAAAATGCATCGACTGTTACCTGTCATCATCAAGTTGGGGACTTAAAAGAAAACACAGAACAATTTTTATATTTTTGACTCATTGTTCCATTGAAATAGGAAAGGGATACTGTATTCTTTAAGGCTGTGGAAAAGGGGAATTAAAAAGACTGAGTCTTCCACAGCAGTTACTTTTATGGAGAAGAGTGTGGAGCTGCCAGGAAGGAGCTGGCTGTGACCTGTGAGGATGAAGTGTAGTTACAGCACCTCAAGGGAGAAGGGAGGTAAAGGCCTGGTCATAGGTTTAGTCAGAGGGATGCTTTCCCAGGAGAGAGAACTGCACCTGGGAACAGCCCTGACATGTGCAATGTGGTAATGGGCTCATGCTTTAATTCCCAAGGAATTTAAATTCGACTGTACTTAATTTTTAGTTGCTATCAATGCCATAATTTGAAGCAGCCTAAACCGATTATTTTATAGTGTAGTTTAGTATATTTGATTTAGATTATTATTCAAAGTTTAATGTATTTGCTTTAGTCCCTTATTTAAAGCATAAATCAACATGTAAGATAGGATGCATTTCAAGGGGAGGCTTTTAGTTCCTAATTCATCATGGGTTCAAGTGTCTGTTCTTGTGGGTATCAAATATTCCTTCATCTCCCTGACAGATGAAGGCATTTTAGACTTTGCCTTAGACCCATGTTCTCTTTTTCTCCCTGGTGTTTATTTGTTCCTCTAAGCTTTCTACTTTTAAGTTGTTTTTTTTTTTCTGTTGTGTAAGTCAGCTTTTCCCAAATCCTGGGTTTGCAGGGATGGGCGGGCATGTAAGGCTGGCTGTGCATCTGGCTCTGCAAACCAAGAAGGAGAAATGACTGAGCAGTTGAACTGGGAAATAAATGCGTGTCAGGTTGTTCTTTTTCTTTTCCAGCTCAGGGGAAACCTGACAGGTAACAATATTCATTAAGCACGCTCTTCCCTATTACTTACGCAGAGATTTAAAGGAAAACCCAAAAGAATGAAGGAATACGAGAGAAGTAGGAAGAAGGATCGTTTTTCTTTGTCATCATCTGTCTGTTCAAACATCCCCCACAGCGGGGCAGCAGTCAGCAAGCGTAGGTTGCCTGAGCTCCAGCCTCCTGTCGCCAGCGTTGTGTGTTTGGCCGGCAGGAGCTGGGACCAGCAGTTCATTTTGACTGTCCGCGAGTGGTTTCTTTCGAGGCGCGCTCAGATGTACCCGTTTTCTCATCTAGATGAAGTAGCAGTTGCGAACTGCTTGGGTTGGTGTTCACGAAGAGGAAGAAATGTGTTACCAGCTGTCAGCACCTCTGTCTCCAGTGTTCCCGTGCAGGGTTTGGAAAGCGTTTTGTGGAGATGCACGTGGTAAATTAGCCATGTCTGCCAGTGACAGCTCTGTGTTTGAACTCTTCCTTTCTCTTTCTTCTTTGGATTGCTGATGTGAGAAAGGTAATTTCCCCACAGTAACCTGTAGTTAGAAGGGGGTTACAGACTTTACAGGCTAGATTGGCTTTGACTCCCCTAAGGTTCATATTGGATGAAAAATCCTTCTCTTGGTGACAGCTCTGGGCTTTTGTGCCATTGACAGTTTAGAGTACATGTGGTAGGAACCTGGTAGATGGTTAATGCACTGCAGGCTCCAGAGGCTTCTTCCATTCCTTTTACTCTTCATCAAGCCCCAAACCTCACTGAGAACGGGCCAGGGTATGAGCAAGAATGTGTGTGTATATTATTTTTTATTATTTTTAATTTGTTAGCATTCTTCTAGCCTAACTCCTAAAGTGTTTGCCTATTTGAGATTAATCAATTATTTTGATCTTTTTAGAGCTGATTTTAATGGAGTAAAGGAAATGTTGTTTCCCAAAAAGAGAACCAACAACAGAAAATTCAGCTCTTTAGAATGCAGTAGTTACCTTAGTACAAGAATGGCTTCTATAATGTTATTTAAATGACAAAGAATTGCATGAAAAAAGCAAAAGGCTTAGGTGAAGGATTTTGCAACATGTGCTTTCTGGCTTAAACATGCCAACCCAGTCTTCTGAGCCGGCTGCCTGGGATTTACATGGGAATTGCTGGAGTTCATTAGGTACCTAATGACTGTTTCAGGTTTGGGTCCTTATATTTTAAAGCAGTTGTTATCCTCTGTAGATCTATTGAGTTGATTTAAACTATTGTGTGACAAATCCCATTAAGGTGATGATTTTGTTATAATCTGTAATAAATCCTTTTGGAAATGTTATGATTATCCCTGATGTTTTCTCAGCCGATAGATTCTATCATGCGGTGGAAGTAAATAAGTCTAATAAAGGAGGGAAAATGAGTAAGAATCTGAAGTCACATGTAAATTTAAGCATGCCTGGAGTGTCTAAAGAAGGAATACTGGTATATTTAGAGTGATAAAATTCTATTGAGGCTGTTGATAACCAGAGGGAAAGTTACTTGTTCTTCTTTTTGCTGATTTGGAAAGGCAGCACTAGGTGTGGTCCTGGGTTTGGTACCCGTGCACGTTCTCCAGATGTGCATGGCAGTGTATATCACTGGCCCAAGGTGGTGACTTATGGTCCAGGCCTGTTGTGTTGAGAAGACTGACAATTTTGTATCTATATATATATAAAAAAAAAAAATCTGATTTTTTTCCATACACGTCGTGTATGTGGCAAGCAGCCAGTAAAAAAGTCTGACCTGGGAGAACTGAAGCATCTGGCTGCAATGTTGTTGAGAAAAATGTAGTGCAAACATGGAAAAAATGTAATAATGTAGATAAATTAATTAATCTCTGCATGTCTTGGTAAGAGGCCCAACTTACTTGTAATAAATCTTGGAGTTTTTTCAAGATGGAAGTTCTTTTGAACTGTCAGCTTGTATGTGTGTCTGACAAAACTTATAATTAGATTGGCATATTGAGAAGGTTTTGGCCTCACAATATTGAGAATACATAGTGGTTTCACCAGACTTAGTGCTGAAGATGGAATAATGCTTATACTGAAGTCAATAAAAATACATATATGAATGTTAGTAGGGTTAGTGTTTTATCTAAAAGTATGTAACAATTGGCTACTAGTAGCTAGTTCTGTGTGTTAAAAATAGTTTAAATGTTATATTATTCTTTAAGTGACTGATGCAATTCTTGTAATAATTAGGATGAATTATCCATTCCTGTTTTATCTTCCTGAGGTAATTATGGAGAGAATGTTTTCTCAAAAAAAACCCCAAGCATGTTTTTTCGGTCCAGTGTCTACAGACATTGGCATTGATTATCATCCATCTGTATGTACTTTGTGTGTACATAAAATATATGTAGGTGCATATGCATTGTTATGAGCCTACCCACGTATCAACCTCCTTTGTTTTGCATGTGTCAAGCCCTTAAATATTATGTTTTAGTAATGCTCCTTTACATATACTCACTGCTTTAAAACCAGAAAGAACTGTCAGTAAACTGCAGTTACATTCAAATGGCCAAAGTATTTATTCTTTCTGCTAAATCCTGGAATTACGGGATGGTTTGGGTTGGAAAGGATCATCTCATTTCCACCCCCCCTTCCGAGGGCAGGGGAGGTTGCTCAAAGCCCCATCCAGCCTGACCTTGAACACTTCCAGGGATGGGGCAGCCACAGCTTCCATGGGCAACCTCTGCCAGGGCCTCACCACCCTCACAGTAAGGAATTTCTTAAAAAAAAAAAAAAAAAATCTATGACAATTATATACATATATAAAATAAATATAACAGAGTTGGGGGGTTTTTTCCCCAGTGAAAAGAAACCGGAGGGAAAAATGTCTCTGCCATGCAAAGGTTACACAAAATTTCAGTCTTTAATTTTCTCCTGCTTTAAGTCTTAAGCAATGACTTCCAGACTGTGTGATGGGCAATGAAGAGGGCACAGAAATAGTCAGTGTACCGAATGATTTTTTTTTTTTGCTTTTGAGTTTTTTGTCTCGGCAGCAGGGCTGTGTGTAGAAGGGTCCGGGATTAGCATCCGTTTTCCGGGATGGCAGCGGTTTAAAGGAAGGAGTGGGAGAGATTACTGAGGAGATGGTGAAGAGCTGCATCGATGGTTTAAGGTTGTTTTGAAAGCTGCTGACTGGTGAAGGGAAGGTCTGTTGTTTCCCTAATCTGCCAGTTAATTGTTTGCATTGTTTGTGTGGAGATTTACCAGCAGTGGGTGGGCAGTGCCAAATAAGGAACACATCCTCTTGAAAGAAGGTTATTACTGACAGGGCTCTGGCTGGAGCCTTCTGCCCAGCCCCTGTTGCACACCCTTGCTCAGTGCTCTGGAGCTGGAAAGTCCTGTGGAAACTTGTGTTGTGCAGAGAGATGTTCCAAAATTCAACTGTCTCTAAGACCGAAGCAAAGGCAGTAGCCAGTAAAAAAATATCCTTACTGAATGTCCTCCTGTTGATTGCACTGCTCTCAAGTGTCTTAGAAGTAGATCCAAAGTTCCAGCAAATTCTTCTGTGAAGTTCCTTGGGGTTTTTTTGAGGATTTTGTCACAAGATCTTCACTGTCTGTTTTTGAAATTTGGTGTCTATTACTGCTGCTGTTTTTATTTTTATTGTTAGTCTTGCCTTTTGACAGGGTAGCACTTCTGTCTGAGGCTCTCTAGGTGTTCTCACAGCTTCCTTTCTCCAGCATAACTCAGCAGATACTAGCAACTTTTCATACACTTAGTCCTGGTTTTTTCCCCCCTCTCCACTAAATTATTGGGTTTGTGTGTATTAGATTTAATTATTTTGCCAAACAAACCCTCCAGGATTTTGTGCATATTGAAGTTGATGCTAAATGTTGATAATTTAGGAGAAACTGTCAGTCTGCTGTATTTTTATACAGAACCTTCTTAAGAAAAAGAAATTCTTAAGAGAGAAAAGGAGGCAAGATATCAGGAGAAAAACTGATCTGTCCTTGAAGATGCCTGTTTGGTCAGGGGGGAGCCTTTAAAACATGTAGCTTCACTTTTACTCCTCAGTTCTGCTTTATGGGTTTGATACTGTTGGTGCTAATAAAAAGGAGGGGAAGAAAAGTTTCATCAGATTTTTTTCCTAAAATCACATCTGAGATGCTTGTTTTATAGTTTCTGGAATTTCCTGTGTACCAATGACAATACAAAATCAAAAGTGTGTTATTGTTACACTGCTTATAATGGGTATTTATCATAAAGGTGGGAGTTTTCAGCTCTGGCATTTTATAGCTGGTATTTAAAAATAAGGTTGGAGTTTTCAGCTCTGGAATTTTGTAGCTGGTATTTGGAAGCATGAAATGACTGTGGGTTTGAGTGATTACCTTCAAGATTTTTCAGAGGGAATGGTAAATGTTACGTTAGAAAGGAATTGAGCTGGTCTTGTCATTCCTGTCCATGTTTTAATGTCTGATGAGTATCCAGGGTGCTTTGGGTGCACGCAGGAGACTTTGGAAGCAGAATGGTTTGTTCCCATTTCCTTTTCAGTTCTGCTTTTTCCCCTTCATGCAAGTTTTCCCTGTTATGCTGCCAGCAAAGAGACAGTGTAACTATTGCCCCCATGCCAAAGGCATCTCAAATCCTGTCCAGACAGTCTGCAGGAAGGGGAAGGAGGGAGAGGAGATACTCTGCAACTTCCCAGGGGCGGGATTTTGATTTATCAATTGAAAACTCCCAAATTGACCTCCGAGCATTTCATAACCAATCTCAAAACACTTATCCACGATTTCCAAGCATCCTCCAGCCTGATCCCGTGGAGGGGGCAGGTGATTCATTATCACTGCTCTCTAGGAGAAGATTTCTGCCCGCTCAATCCTGGTTTGTGTCACTGGTAATTATTTGCAACCCTTACACCCTATCAGAGCCGACCGGGGCACTGAGGGGGCTTCTTACAGCGCTGAGTTGATGGGAGCACTTCTTTAATGGGGAGGTTTTCCTCCCCTGATGCCATTATGTTTCATTAAAAGACTTCAGATCACCTGAAATGCAGAAATATGCTCCATTAGGTAAATGGTGAGTCTGTGACCTTTGTGTGTCTCGCAGTCCTGTGGTCTTATTTATTCCAGCCGCGTTAACGGGCTTGCAGGGCTGTGTGCCTCTGAACCGAGTGTGAAAATGTTCACCTGAAACAAATTGGGCTTGCAGATAAGCCAGGACAAAGTTTAGGAATTTAGGTACTTACTTATTTCCAGGTTGTACGACTAGTGTTGTTATGAGTTCTGCCCCGTGGCAAAATCATCGCTACCCTTCCCAACTTTCAGAACGTTTGGTTTCAGAACCGTGAGTATGTGGATGGACTCGAGTTTTATTTATCAGTTTTTAAGGAAGTGTTTCCTTAAAAAATTCCCACTTTTACCACCTGGCCTTAAAACATCCTGTGCCACGCAAGCTTCAGGTAGCTTGGCTGTGTCCCTGGTTTTCTGTTAAATGGGTGCCATGGGTGGATCCAATTCAGCTGGGGTGAAACCCACGGAGAGCAGAGAACTCTCTGAGACCTATGAGATGTGACAGAGTTCTGCTTAGCTGATAAATTGCACTGTAGCAGGAAGGATGCTACAATGAGTATTGATTTCTTTTGTGCATAGAACTCATTTTGCTCCGGCTTGTGAATTGCCTTCATGAGCTGACAATCCATTAAGGATCACTTTGTGTGTCTCTTCCTTCATTATTGCTTCTTTTTACTGCTTTCTGCTTTACTGCCTTTAAAATACATTGTCAAGGCAAAAATAAAAGAGGTACAGGAGGAACTCTAATAGGAGCAAGGCAATTTGGCTCTTGGTAAATTACTTTATTGCAAAAAATATTTTACTAGGGGACTATCTACAAAGACAATTTCAAGGAGCTAAACATATTATATTAAGATTATTTTATAGCAGGGTAACTCACCTAATGACTGTAATTTTGTGTCATGAAATACACCTTTTATTCTAAGATTATTATATTTTTTTTGTCTGAAGACCTAAAATTCCAGTTTTATGTGGACATAATTTAGTTTTCTCCATTCTGCGTGGTCAATCAGTGCCTCATATTCTGAATATGTGCCAGTAATACCTTCACAGATGCAATACTTAGTTTTCTTCATGTCCTGGAGGATTGTTCCTTTTTATTCAGAGTAAGCAGGGAAATACTATGCTTCTCTACATTAATTTTCTTGCTTTTTCAAGGAATTAGACAAGGTTTGTGACACGTATGCAATAGTAGAAAAAACCTAATTTTTTTTTTTCTTGCTAGAAAATGTGGTATTTTCCTTAATCATGTACTCAGATTGATTAGGTTTTGATGTTGTAAGAAGGGTTGGAATTAGGAATGTCTAGATAAGGCTATCAAATATAAGACTAGCAAACTCAGAGGATCACTGCATTGTGCTCCCCTGTGGCAGAAAGTGTGTTATTTTTGTCACCATGGAAGAAAGCCTATTATTTTTGTCGCCAAGATAATTTTTTTAACTCGTAATAACTTCCCACGTGCATTTGTTTTGTATCCTTTTCGTGCTGTTTTGTTCAGTGTTAGGCAAGTCTTATCTTCCCCCAAGCCTCCTCCTGTTACCAGCCACTTAATCTTGGGGATGGATGTTGCCTCTCTGCAGCCTGATTTGTGATCTGGTGCTGCTGAGCTCCATTGAGGAGCTGGGCTCTGCATTTTTAGGAAACAGATGTTGCTCTTCAAAGCTGCTCTAAAAAACCAGAGCTAACATGTCCTGTGGCACTGGCTATTAAAATTCAGTTTAATGTGGTCAGTCACACAAGCAGGGTGGCTCTCACGTTGCGGGGTTTTTCTGTTTTCCATTTTTTTTCCCCTGCTTGGACATTTGTGTGAGGATCTGATTCATCTGCTTCCTGCAGCTTCTGGCGGGTCTTGAGTTCTCCTGCCAGGAACCTCAGCCCCAGTTCCTGCCAGGAGTTCTCTGGTAGGCAATGACTTCATTAATCGCATCTCCTGGCTCTCCCTGCAGCACTTCTTGGCTATTTCTACCCAAAAGTGACCCTAAATACATTAAGCAAAATTGTTTTGTACAAGTGACTGGCCAGACTCTTGATACTTGCTTTTTCCCCTCCCATTTCATTAATGAGGAGAGCTTTTTGTTTTCGGGATTTCTGGTTTTTTTCCTTTTTTTTTTTTTTTTTTTTTTTTTTTTTTTTTTTTTTTGCAGGGGGGTTGACTTTTATTGGTGTGTACTACAGCATTCACTTTTTTTATTTGTTTAGGGTCAAATCCTTGGCCATGTACATGGGAGCATCAAGAGACGCAGAAATAAGAGGTTTGTGCCATTTCTGCATACCCTTGAGTGTCAGGGGGGCTGGAAGCACCTGCTCCATGCTCAGGTCCTGTGACTGACAGCAGACACCTCTTAAATGTGTTCTTATCTTTTATGGTGGTCACTCAAGCAGTCAGGAGGGGAGCTGGGATTAAAGGGGTCTGTAATTTGCTTGAAATCCTCTCGAGACTTCTGTGAAGGATGGTTACGAAGCAGCCGCTCGTTTCTCTCCCTTTCTTGGTCTTCCCTCAGCCCTAATCCCTCTGGTGTTTTACCCTGATGGGTTGGATACGTGGACCAAACCGTGGTCAGTTTAGTAGCATCATTATTATGAGCTCAGAGCTTTAGAAGTGAGTTTTGACCTTTGTTTCTCTGCTGGTGTGTGTTAAATGTGATAGTTTGTGCTGTGTAAGTGTAGGTCTGTTGTAGCACCTCAGCAGTGTGGCTTTGGGGTGCTGGATAATCCCAGTGCTCATATGGAGAGCCAAATCAAGTGTTAAATCCCAGGTTTTGTGCTGAAGTCATAACTGCCATGGGTAGATTTAAGAACTGGAAGCTCAACATCCGACTACAAAAATCCATAATAAGCATAACATCCCTCCCCTCCCCCCAAAAAAACCCCAAACCAAACAAAAAAAACCAACCAAAACTGTCCAGCTTGGCTTTACCAAGATGCTTGGTAATAAGAAAAGCAATTGTCTTGTATTTCTTCACAATGAGTAGGAGCTTTCTCAATAAAAGGTCAAGCTGCACCTTGTGAGGCTTTTCAGTGGGCTCTTACAAGCCATATCCAAAAGCTGATGGAGCAGTGGCAGGAAGAATGGAAAAAAAAGTCTTATTTCAAATGAAAAATTATTGTTTCTTTTGTCCTTATGTTTTTTTCATATCATATCTCTTGTCCCACAGAAAATTCTCCCATCCCTTTTCCATTTGTAGTGATGTGCTGGGTAGGAATGTTTCTTTCTCTCTTTGTAGCAGAAAACAGTTTTAATATTCAAAACATTAATATGCTGTCAGTTTAGTTCACCAGTATTTTTGGTTTTCTCCTGATTTTTACACTTCTGCCTCAGTAAATATCACCTTATTTTCGTAAATTTTGTTATGGTTTATGATTTAGATGGTTGACCCTGGTAACTCCTGGAACTCTTAGGTCAGTTCTGCATTAGTGTAATAGTTTCTCAGCAAGATAATTAATAAAAAAACTCTTGAGAAGTGGGGTTTTTTTCCCTAAAGTCATTCATATCCCAATTTTTACTGTTGCCAGCTGTAAGTTTTCAAGGATTGGGTAAAGAGAACAAATTACTAGTGAAGTATGTGGCGATATATTTATTCCTTACAGACGTTCAAGCTCCTCTAAGTTTTGAAATGGCCACTTTTGGTTTTAATATCCCTTTGGCTAGAGAAAAGTCACTGCTGAAACACAGAAGAAAAATAGCTTTAAAATAGCTTCGTCCACACTTGGACGAAGTAGGTCTGCTTTTGTTGTATATTTATTGGAAATCTTACTGGATGTTAGCCTGTCCTCACAGCTCCTAACTGGCTCTTTTTAAGCTGGGAGGGACTTTAATTGTTGAGTGTGCAAGTGAGTTGGACTTGCAAAACTGAAAGATTAGGAGAGAGGTCACCACAGGCTGAGCTTTGTATGCAAACAAGATATGAAAGAGTGTAGGCTTGAACTCCACGTAATTCCCACCTCAAAAATGGGAGGTCAAAAGGAAGCGGAGAAATAATAAAACATAACCTTTTCAGAAGGGAAAAGTACTAATTTCCCTCTGATTTTAACGAAAAGAACCCCACAGCTGCCTGCCAGGTGAGCCAGATAACGCGTGTCATTGTGTGAAGCTGGTACCAAGCAGTGCATTTGGAAGAAGCTCTGCAGAGTATTTAATGGACACCATCTAGTGAGAGGATCTGGACTGTTCCCGCCTCCTGATGCTTTGTTACAACCTATGGATGTCCATGAGAAGAGGCAAACAAACATTCTAGATGGCAGAGTCACCTCAATGACTGAGAAGTTGTTCTGAAAATTGTGAGTGTAATTAACAAGCTGTTAAGATTTTCAGTAGTGAGAATAATCACCAGATGTCTAGTATTCCAACTCCTCTTAGGTGTTTCGTTTCTGTGACGTACTACTCGTTTGTTGCTACTGGCTACTTTGAGAGTTAAGGTGTAATTTTGGGTGGTTTTAGTAAGAAATATAGAACAATAGTTATATCAGAGGATCTTCTCCCATGTACCAAGCAGTGACTTTCCCCAGGCTGAGCTTTGTATGCAAACAAGATATGAAAGAGTGTAGGCTTGAACTCCACATAATTCCCACCTCAAAACAAAAATGGGAGGTCGAAAGGAAGCGGAGAAATGATAAAACATAACCTTTTCAGAAGGGAAAAGCATTAATTTCCCTCTGATTTTAACGAAAAGAACCCCACAGCTGCCTGCCAGGTGAGCCAGGCAACGCGTGTCATTGTGTGAAGCTGGTCTTTGGCCGAGACAGAAGGACATGGAAGGTTAGGGGAAGGCAAAGACCTCAAGTTGTGTTTGGTGGGTCCAGCCAGGACAATCTTCTTGGTCTCTGTGCTTAGAGCATTCCCTGCCTGGCAGCAGATGGTGGAGACAGGATGCTCCCTGGCACCGTGCAGCTGTGACCCGACTATTTTAGGTTGTATTGACGCACTTCGGTAAAACGTCTTTAAATTTCACTTAGGAAGTTTTGATCTGTTAAATTTATTTTTGTGAGGTGCAGGGTTTGAGCTGTATTTAGCCAGGATGAAGAAATAAAATCATTAGCGTGAAATGCACCCATTAGTTCAGTCTGAACTTAATTGAATTTATTTCGCCTTGAATTCAGGTGTCTTTTTATAGTAGTAAAGCTGATTGCCTTAATTCATTTTTATACACTAGTAATTTAAAATACTTAAAGTATAAGTTGTTACTTTAGTATCACCGTACTTGAGAGAGAGTGTGAGACATGCAAAACTAAGACAAATTTGAAATTATGTGAAAACAATAAGGGCAGAGGAATTTTAGGGAAAAATTATTATTCCAGTAATTTTCAACAACGACATGTTTAACATATTTAACTCTTCTAATTATGGTCATTTGAACTAATTTGACTGAGAAGCAGAGAAGTTAGTGGAAGTTCATCTTACGTTTTTGCAATAAAGTATTTGTAGTGAAATACTTGCCTTTCGTTCTGAAGATCTGAGTTTTTTAGGGCTACATAGATAATCAAATTCCTTTTAGCTTAGTCTATAAAGTGAAAGTTTGGGATTAGGAAAAGTATTAATGTTACTTGTTCATAACTATGAGAAAAAGCACCTATAATACTTGTAATGCTGTTTTCATGGTAAGATGCTACTGAACTTATCAGGTCTTTATTATGCTTTATTATTTGGTGTTTGGGTTAAAATGCTGGAGTTGGTCATTAAGGCACAGGGTCAGGTTTTATTCCGATATTGTTCTTCTGATACCAGTTTTTAAAGTAACAGATCCGTGTGGGGGCTGTGTTGTGATGGCCCAGAATGAAAGAACACTGATATTTAAATAGCCCCCGGGGCTTTTGGCCACGTGAGGCTGCTCTGTGCCTCGGTGAGGATGTTGGCTTTGATTCCTGGGGATTAGTGACTTAACCTGGATGCAGGAGATCTGAACACAGCTCATGGGTTTATCCTTGACCTTGAACAGGAAAGTTAAAAAGAAAAAAGAGGGGTGTGAACACAATTAATGGCTATCAAAAATTCTGGCTTCCGTTATCTGTGGGGAAAAGGAAGATGAAAAGAAACATTTTTATTCACTATTTTACATATTCCTGTTTTGTCATACCTGCCTGGGAAAGTAAACTGTTCATGTCATGTTGTTGTAAAGATTAGTGAAACAGGACCACAACTTTTGTCTGTTGACTTAAGGAACTAGTCCTCTCTGCTGAATATACCAAATGTCATAGTGCAGGGATAATATTTGCATAGTTGAGTTATGCATATTTTAAAAAATATTATATATACTGTAAAATAATTGAAAAAGAAATTAGAAAGTTCTGTAGCTATTTTTGGTCAACCAGAGGACACAGCCTTTATCTGAAGGATGACTTCTGTTAGTTTTTACGTTTAGATCATCTATCACAAAAAATCTGTGTGATTGCACATAAATATATACTGATAAGCCTGAAATGGGGTTTTTTCCCCCATCTAATCATTTTTATCTTGAAGCCTTAAAAAATGGTTTAGAAATTAAGAATAAATGTGCCAAATTCATCTTAAAAAAACCAAGACTTGAAATGTAAGCATGTAAGGAATGATCCTTTTTTGAGTGGGACCAAAGGGTGGGTTGGCCCCAGGGTGTCCAGGGAGCCATTGTAAAAACAGTCAGCATTCCTGGGGATGAGCTTCACAAGTCGTGGTAAGTCCCTTTGGTTTCTGTGAACTTAAAGAGCTGAGGAAAATTCATAAATTGTATTGGATAAATGTGTGTGATTGGGGTTTTTTGCCCAGAAACCAGAGAGGTGTGAAATGTCACCTTTTCCCCTTTCTCTGAGTGACTTTTTTTAAAAAAAAACATGGCATTGAGGAGCCTGTTTGGGGCGGGAATTATGTATTTTGATGTTTTCAAAATATAAACGTGTACTTGGAGTTGCAAAACAGCTGCTAAAACAGCTTTGTAGTGAGCTCTGCTTTCCTCCTGAGACGTCTTTCCCCCCTCAGTCCCAGGTAACCCACTTCTGATCTGGACAAACAATTTTTCCAGTAACATATCCAGCTCTGCAGCTCCCTTGCATGTAATCCATTGGATGTATCTGTCATATAACTAAGAGAGATGAGGGAGTTGTCTGATGACAGCAGCATTTTTCCACTCATAGAGGAGGCCCAGACTGGACAGTGTTGGGAGACAGGGAGTTGCTTTACAATGTTTTGCTAAATTGTTTTAAAATCAAATGCTTTGTTCTTTTTGTAAGCATTTCAGATCAATAGAAAGAAGATAAAATGTTATGGTTTGGGTTATCTGGTAGATCTTTGAGTCTTCTGGCAGAAAATGAACACACTATCTGATGGAAGAGTCATTAATAGCTCTGCTGTAATCCAGAACCTGGATTTCACTCAGCTGTCCTTCAGAGCTTTAGTTTGTGTTTAGCCAAATCTTCTGATCTTTCTTCTCAGGCTTTGGCTTTTATTGAAGTGATTGTTTTTGTAAAAGAAACAAAATTTACTTACATGTCACAGGTTGTTGTAAACTCTTTTCCAAGCAGCCCAGATAATTTACTGAAGAACAAAATCCTCAACAGAGCATTTTACAGGGTTTACAGCATTCTGTCAATAATGAACAGGCTCCTCAACATATACTTAAGTTCTGATGAAACAACCCCAAAAGTATTAATTAATAAATTATAGAGCTGTGTTTTCACAGTTTTAATCTGTTTGCCTTTGGTTTTAGATAAAGACTCCCTGCTGGTTGGGGTTGTTCTGTTCTGCTCGAGATAATCATCAAATAATAGCTAATTCAATACAATGATCAATTCAGTTGCAGATTAGTGTAGCATTCAGCAGTAAAAATAAATATCCCAAAACTGTACACACCCAAAGTAGTGTTTAATTCTAATACAAATTACGCTGAATGTTTTACAAATTTGCATGGCTTGTTTGCAGTCCCGCGGTCAAACCGAGATAATGAGATCTAAACACCAGGATTTAGGCTCAGGCACAAATAACTGCAGTGTCTCTAAAGGCTTTAAGGCTGCCTTACTTTCACATATGCAGCTCTTAAATTTTGCAGCTTCAACCCCTGATAAACGGGATTTTTAAAGTATGAGAAGAGCTTATCATGAGAGAAAGAACGCTTCGTTTTTTGTGCGGGGTAAAGTCTTTTGGAGGTGATTACTGTCTCATGAAAACACCGTGTTCCGTACTCCTGTGGCACAGGCATCTGTCACTCAAACAGATGTCACCCCATAAACCCGAAATACAACTTTTTTTTTCCCATTCTCTGTGGATAAGTGAAGCCTTCAGGTTCATCTACTCGGTGACATTTGTTTAAGTGACAGATGTTCACGTCTAGTAGCCCTCAACGGGGAGGTGACCTTCTCGTCTTGATGGGAGTTTTGTGTCAAGTGCTATAATTATTTGTATGCAGAGAATGTATTCCTTTATGAAGGATGAAATTCATAAGGATGTTTTTACACTTGGGGTTGCTCTGTGTGTAGTGGAGGGGCTTGGAAATAAATAAGCAGCAATGTCTCAGGGTCCGGTTCTAACCTGCCCCAAATAGAACGAGATTAGCTCAACGAGCTCTGTAAATGTAAAAAACCCAGAGAACACCAGAGCTGTGGAGGATGGATGGTATAACAACAGGCCCAATTTTCTGAGCTTCTTTCTCCTGGGTGGTCTAGATGTTATAATAGGTCCAACACTGAGGATTCATTTGCCAAGGAATGTCTGCACGTACAGGGAGTGCCAGCAGAAGGCTTTTGGCCTGAAGAACTGAAACCTCCAAACATTTCTGTTGGATCAGTTTTAACTCCTAGTGCCAGGTGAGGGCATTTAAGCCTTGTTTACACAGGTGATGGGAGTTTTTTCAGCATGCTGGATTCTGCTTGGATTAGCTTTAGGATGAGTACATTTACTCGGGCAGAAATGATGGTTCAGGTGTTGCCATCTCTGCTGTTGTCTTTGGCAACCGTATCAATTTCTGTGCTTACATTCTGAATTTAGGGTTTGTTATTTGTCAGTAAGATGTGCTGGGTCTCCAAAATGTTCTCTCGGGACAGGTAATCCCAACTCTTCCTTTTAGGTTATGACAGATCCTCATTCAGTAGCCCCAAGTGAATTATTTCTGCCCCTCCCAGCCCCTTAATTTTCTAGGTGTTTTTAAACCTGTATAACTTGTACCCAAAAAATTCTGTGATGGAATTTGGTTGAAAATTCAGAGGCAGTGCCTTGAACATTTTGATCTTTTTATAGGAGCTCCTTGCACAGCTTAGCCCCACAAAGAGTCTTCATGAAGTAGTACAAAAGACTAAACCCTTTGGTGTAAGTTATATTTGGCAATGACATTTTGTTAATTGATTTTATTTTAAAAGTGAATTCTTAATTTCATCAGGAGTTTTGCAAACTAATTGGAAGTGTAGCACTGAAGTGAGTGTACATATGGCGTGCTCCTTGTGTGCAGCATGGATCTTTGGCTCTTTGTTACAGCGTGTGTTAGGGACAATCCTGGCTTTGGTGACAGTGTGTGAATGCCTGCAGCATGAACTCAGTGTCTACAGCCATGGTGCCTAAGCATAAAAGCAAACAGAATTTTTAATTACAAAAGAAGGGCATTAAACAGTTCTGTAGGAATATGCTTGTATTTACTACACAAATACGTACAAAAATGTGGTAGCCATGACTGCCATAAGAAGATTACACCTCCAAGAGGTCAAAAATGAAAATCAGTGTTTAAGCATCTGTATTTGGGTCCTCAAATAAGCAGTGGCTTTTTCGTTTGGTTGGTGTTTTGCTTATTTATTTTTGGGTTTTTTTCCTGCGTTTGTTTTTTTGTTTTGTTTTGTTTTTATGCTGCTGGATTTAATATTTCTGTGCTTCAATTTCTTGTCAGCAAACTGAGATTAACAGAACACCTCTGAGGAATGAAGGGAAGGTTACTGTATTGGCATTAAGCACTATAGAGAAGCCATTGAGAAAATTAATAACATGCTGTTGAAGTCTCAATTTACATTGTGTGCAGTTCCAGTTTTGGTTTGCCTCCCTTTCTGCTGCAGCTCTCTTGAAGTCTGGGTTACAAGTCTCAGGCTGTTTACACATGGAGGTTTTGCCTGCAAAAAGTTTTGTTGACTTAAAAAGTCAGTTTTCTTAAGTGAAACATCATCTGGGGTTTTTTTATAAGCAGTTTAGAAGCCTTAACATAGTTTGTGGTGTTTTATTAAGCATGTGGAAGTTGACTGCAGGGTTCAATTTGGCACTTGTCTACATATTTCTTCCCACTTCTATAAAATTGGTATATTAAGTTCTCATAATGTCTTATTTCATTACATGCTTTTTTGAAGATTACATTGAGGAGCTTCCTAAACAGACAAACAAAACTCCAAACATCCTTTTTTGGTAACAAGACTGTGTGTCTCAGAACTGCTTATTTACTGGAGGATGTAAAGTTTCTTTTGGTCGTCTTGAGAAATTTGCCCCACTCTCCAAGGGTAAACCATAAAGAACAATTAAACCAACTAAAAATAAAGCCAATTATCTGTATATTTATTAAGAATAATTTATTAAGTTTTGCCCTAAAAGATTCCTTACGGTTGTCTAAAATTTAATTGAAAGTGAGTGAATCTTCTTTAAAATTAATTAAAACTAGTCCGCAAATAAGCCGCCGGCACAACAGATTTTTAAGATACAGATTTTTAATTGCTCCAGTATTTTCTTAAGGTTATGTTTTCAGTGCAATACATCACCAAAATGAAGCGTAAGGTACAAACTCCACACTATTTTAAAAGGCTGTTTATGTGCCAGACTTATTTTGATGGATTCTCATCCCTTTAGTTAGAAATCTGCATTTGTCAGGCACAGTATCCTAATGAATTTTTTTCATTGCAGGACACGTGCTCAAGTTAGTGACCTGCAGGTTTTTATACATTGGCCAATGTTTCACCTTCTTGCATATTTTAAGTTACCATGGGGACTTGATCTGTGTAGAGGTCTGTGTATGCATTTCAAGCCACAGTGTTTTCTCAGAGGAGGTTTTCCTCTCAGCTGGGTGTATTCTCATTACATGAGTCACCAGCCAGGTGCTGTGTTTTTCGACTATCGTAAACGCATCCTGTTACTTGATTTTAGGTGAGAGGGAGGAAGGCAGCCTCTGTCCTCCTGCACAACTTCACAGAAAAACAAAACCTAATTGAGGAGTCCTTATCTCTGAAAATCTCTGGTATGGTTCTGCTGATTAAGCTTCTCTACTCTTTTAGACAGCGTGACCTTCTTATTTTCCACCTCTTGCTTCATTCCTTTACCAGAGGTACAAGATCTGCATTTCCAGACCATTTTTTAATCCTAATTTCCTATCTGTTTCCTATTTTATTTTCATATAACACTACCTCTAACATTCTTATGTTAAAAACATCTCTTTAGCAACTAAAGGAGGACCAGCAGTACGAGGCATCAGAAAGCCTTCACATAAGTAGCTTGTTTAGAGTTGATCCTGTTCCCTATATCCTTGTTGGCCTTCTGCATTTTTTTTCCTGGATTTCACACATTTAAGTATGGGGATCCTCATTATTAGTATGTCAGGTATTTGCAAGCTGGTTTTTATGACAGATTATTGTGCAGAGCCCAAAGACTTTGCAAAGCTTGTCAGTTCCTGTGGATATTAAATAGCAAGGTGTAAATGCTGGTAGGAATGATAGTAAGGCAGCTCACAGGAAGAAGATGTGCATACAGTGTATTGTCTAGAGGTTTGATTCTGGTGGGTTTTCCTATTATGTACGTATGTATATGAATATTTGGGTATTGCAGTTTCTTGTACTTCACATATGGAATTCTGGTTAGCTACAGGCTTTTTTATATGTAGACGTAAAAGTAGAAAGTGCAGTGTACATAATCCATCAAAAATAACGTGTCTAAGTTTTCCTGAATATTTTTTATCTCTCAAAAGACATAAAAATAGGAAAATGAAGTTTTTATTACTGTAGTCTATCTTGTTTGCTGAGTTCCCTCTTTGTTGCTTCACTAAGATTTGTGGGTTCCATCTGCAATGTATCTGCAAAGGCCAAGTCCCTGAGTTGTGTGTCAGCCCCTGGTTAGAGCTGTGTGGCCCTGGGAGAAGGGGAAGGACGTTACTGCTGGCCTTTAAGTACCAAACCTTCAAAATAACCATCCTCAGCAAATAGTGTGTCCAGCAAGGCCCAGGGCAGTGATTGTCCCTCTGTGCTCAGCACCGGTGAGGCCACACCTCAAGTCCTGTGTCCAATTCTGAGCCCTTCCACTGGCAAGAAGGACACTGAGGTGCTGGAGCGAGTCCAGGGGAGGGCAGTGGAACTGGGGAAAGGTCTGGAGCACAAATCTGATGAGGAGCAGCTTAGGGGGAGACCTTGGGGGGCCTCAGCCTGGAGTAAAGGAGGCTCAGAGGAGACCTTCTCACTCTACAACTGCCTGAAAGGAGGTTGTAGTGAGGAGGAGTCACTGCCACGTGCCAGGTAACAAGCAATAGGGCAAGAGGAAATGGGCTCAGGTTGTGCCAGGAGAGGTTTAGGAAAAATTTCTTCACTGAAAGGGTTGTCAACCACTGCCCAGGGAAGTGGTGGAGTCACCATCCCTGGAGGGCTTTAAAAGTTGCATAGATTTGGCACTTGGGGACATGGTTTGGTGGTGGAATTGGCAGTGTTAGGCTAATATTCGGACTCATTGATCTTAGGAGGCTTTTTCCAACCTTAAATGACTCTATGATTTATTTTCTGAAAATCACCCTCTTTTCTGTCAAATATTTGTATTTGGATTGTTTTCAGATGTTACTTAAAATCTTTTGGGAAGATGCCATTTGTTCACTCTGGTAATTTTAAATTTCTTCCCATTTTCTCTTAACACAGCATGAATTTTCTAATCTGACATCCCTCCCCCAGCTATGACCAGCTGTGACAAATTATTTTTCAGCAGCCCTGTGTGGCTTTTGGCAGACCTTTTCTACAGTCAGTGTACCCGAGGGGATTGCTGGTACATCTGTCATGGGATTGCACTGCTCGTGGCATACACGAGTACTTATCTCTTAGGGTGTTATTTTTTCCCTTTGAATGCCAATACAGGTCTTTATGATGGTTTTAGGATGTGTTTTGAGTCTTTAACAGCATCACAGGCAATGCCAAGGTGACTGTTTCACCACTCAACCTGTCAAAACAGACTGCAAACATTTCCCAAGTTGCTGCTTCAAGCTGCTGCCAGGACGATGTCTCTGGTGGTTACTGTGCTGCAGCAATGCTGTTTGTGTTAATCAGGTAATATAATATAGTATGATGTATAATGTGATATGGAAACTCAGGGTACAAAGAACGTTCCCCTAATCCCGCTCTGTAGTGTGCTGCCTTCAGGATGGAGAATGATGCAGGGTCCCAAAAGGGGGATATACCCTCTACATCCCACCTTTCCTACATGCATCCTGTCCTTCTGCTCGTTGTGTTCACTAGTCATGAGGGAGCTCCTCAAGCTGGCACCCCAAAAACATTATTGCCATTTTTGCTGTGAGTAACTCCCACCCCCTCTTCTGAATGCTTTTGAAACAGTCCAAGGTTTACAGTCTTTTTGAGGTAACCTCCTAGTAGTGTCTAGCAAGTACTGGATGTTGTGGATTAGATGTAACATTTTAAAACCATCCTCTAGGGTTTTGCCAGATGATGTCAGAACCCTGACATGCAGGTGGGTGCCAGCAAACCTCTTAAGGGGATGATGGAGGCTGCATATGGAAAGGGGACTCGGAGCTTTAAGGAGACATCCCTGGCTGAGTGCATGTAGTGAAAACCTCTCCAGTGTCATCCTCTGCACACGGGCTCAAATTATCCTGCTTTGCTGCTAAATCCCCCTCGGTTAAAAACCTCAGTGCTGGAATGGTGAAAGTAGATTAGGGTAATTATTAACCACAAGTCCTCTGTCCACCTTGCTTCCTCATCTGGAAGAAATTATCCCCTGCTTAAGTTCAAGTGTGTTAATTGCTCTGCAGCATAACCAGCCCTTAATCTTCAGGCTTCTAAAAGTGTCCTCTCGTGCCTTCAGATTTTCATCATCTTTAGGCTGCTTTATCTGCTCTGTGTCGCCTTAAAAAAAATTAATTTAAACACTTGCCAATCTTCCATATTAAAGCTTCAGGAAAAAAAAGAATCATTATAGGCTTTTTGTAGGTGACTCGTGAAATAAATGTTTACTGAAGTTTGATCAATTTTAGCACACCGTGAGTGCTGCTTTGAGATTCAGTCTTTGGATATGGGAATATTACAGTTACATAAATAACTTTACTGATGTACCAACATTTCCTCCCTAAAATACTTTTCCTGACCTGTGCAACTCCCATTTGTTTTGCAACCTGTGTATTTGCACATAGATTTCTATATTATTTAGTATTTATATACGTAATCTTCTACAATTCAAGCTGTCTACTACAGGCTGTCCTGCCAGATAGCACTTACAGTATCAAAAAAAAAATACTATTATGCTCCATTAATAACTAGGATGTATTTTTAATCTGCTAGATTAGGAGAACAGATGGTGACTATTGACTTGATGTAGCCCAACTATCTAACACAGCCAGTATGCACAGGGGGTGGGTCTGATGTGAAACACTGTAGTGTAAAAGCTGATGTTTGTGCCTTCCTCCAAGGGCTGCACTGGGCCTTGGCAGTGTCTTCTTGGGACACCATCAGAAATTCATCTTGTTCAGTGTGTTAACATGTAGCAAGTCGGTAACTATGACAATTCCAGCAGAGGCAGAAACTGGAAAACTTTATTGGACTCACAAGTTCATATTTAAAGGATTTAGGATCTGCATATTCAGCTGGGGTTGTAACTATTACAATTTATTACAAACAGGGGGTTTCAGAGGATGACATAAGGGAAAAAGCTGATTTACACAATTTGGGGTTTTCACAGAGATGACATCAGGGCAAAATCCAAGTTACACTGCTTGGGGTCTTAGGAATTACCTCATGGGGAAAAACCTATTTATCTTTAGGGATTTCCATGGGGGAAACAGGTAGCACAAAGGGATAAAACACAATAAGTCTTCTGCACTGGCTTGATGAGGTCAGGGCATGGTTTCTCCGGGCTTGGACAGGGCATTCCAAACCTGTGACATCAATGGATCCTTGTCTGGACTCTAGATGGAGGTTTTTCCCCAGTCTCTGTCAGTCCAAGGCTTTTGTTCAAACCTGGCAGTTTTCTTTTTCTCATATTCAAATTTTGGAATCCAACATTAACGTGCTTTTGGTGCTGAAGCTGGAATTCAATAGCAATTTACTTCAGCAACACGGCATCAAATTATCTGTGCATTTGCCACTTGTTTTGTCAAGTCAGTTAGTGTTCTTACAATTAAAAAATAAAGGCATCATATTTCAATATGGCTTTTTCTTTTGTACCCCAGTGGTAAGTACACAGTAAGAAATAACACATAAAGATAATATTTCTGTAAGCAGACATATCTGTTTCTTGCTGCCTGCCAGGGTGTGAGGGGCACACCAGGGCAAGGCAGGCCGTTCGTCTGCATCTCTCACATCCCTGGGCTTGACAGTATTGGAACCTGTCTTAGGAGTTTTTTTAATGATTCAGTAGTTAAATAACAAAATAGATCATTTGTGATGGGGAGGGATTAAAGGAGTTAATGGCTATATTTGCTTTCAGAGGCGTGTGTGCCTTCCGTCAAAATAAATTAGTCTCTCAGGCTTCTGAGGAGAGTATTAGACCTAACATCTTAATATATTCTAAAGCTGTGTCTGAGAGAAGTGAATTAAAGGATTTTAGATTTCTAATTACTTGAGATATAATTAATTTCCTCCTTTTTCTTAAATAAAGTTGGATGGGAAAATGTGTTTTCAAAAGGCGAAAAGAACGTGAAGGGGAATAACTGTTATCCTGTGAGAACTGCTGCAAAGCGTGGAGGGAATGATTCGATTTTGTGCATCACAGCAAGTCATAGCAGGACTTTACAGGTACCAAGTCAGTGCTTCCTTCTTGTTTGAGAAACATGCTGATTTTTGCTGTGGTGAGACTTGTAGCATCCTCAGGACTGTCACCCTTGTGTTGGATGCCTGGGAAGCTCCGTCTGAGGTGCTGCCTGCCCACAAGGATATGCTGAGCTCCACTGGGTGTGCAGGGAGGTGAAACTCTGCAGCAGAAATAACTCCTGACAGTGCAACTAACACCAGAAAGAATGGTTCTGAGTCGCCCTCTCTGTAAGTTTATAGCTCATGACGTCTGACTGGGGTTTTGTGGCAGCCCTCAAGATTTATCAGCGCTACCTGATCTCCCCTTTATATCCTGCAGTAAATTTAAAGAATTTGCAGCTTCTGACTTATGTCTGCGGGAAATGTCAGTTTTATTGAATTTCCCACAGGTGTGTTTGTGCACGAATCGGTGATGAATCCACCCAACAGTCACCTCTGCTTTGACCAATTAAGAGCACGCTAAAATTAATTACTGTAAATTTCGTAAGAGGAGATGCTGTGTTGCCTTTAGATGTTCTTAGAGCACTGTCAGTATTATCTCTGGATTGCAGAGTAGCTCAGTGCTGAGTAAGGGCTGGGAACCCTTAGATGCTGCACTCTGCTGCCGCAGTAGTAATTGAAGATCTGTCTGCCAGGATTTGTCTTCCACGTCTCAGTGCTTTGTTTTTGGAAAAAGGGAGGTGAACAAAACTTAATTATGGGGACCAGGCAAATTTTACTGCAGTAATCTGACATAAAAACGAAATCTAGTTATAAAAGTTTCTAACCTTGCTACATTAAAAGAACATGCTCAAGCAATAAGCTCTAAAGGTGAACGTCTTACTCCCACATTTTGGTGCCAAGAGCATTAACTGTATTCAGTCAGCCTGAAAGTGGAGGTTAGCAGAGTCAGATTTGCAGACAAATAAACCTGGAGAATTGACAGCACCTTCCAGGCTTGTCATACCTGCAGTAACCTCAGACCTCTCTGTGTGTTGGGCTCAGATGTCTTGTTAAGCCTGTGAGTCTTCTGCTGGAGGATGCTCATGGAGAAACAGTCCTTCCCACCCCCTGCTCAGACACAGCAGTGGGGCAGGATTGCAATCAGTCTTTCTTCAATCAGATCTTTAGCAGTATGTTGCTCTGTTGTGGGAATTAAGAGCTAAGATGTTAATTGAATTCTTCCTCTCCAATATTGTTTTTTCTTTAGTGTTCTTTTACAAATAAGAATTTTCCCCTCCATCTTACCATCTTTATGTCTGCACAGTGCAAGGCATGTTCAGATAATTAGCTGTTGATGCTGATGAGTGTGTAAGAAACATACATGAAATGAGATTTTTTTGTGTGTGTTTTGGTGTATTTTTTTCTGTGGGCTTTCAATTTTTTAAAATTTCATGGGATGGCAAAGTGTGCACCTTAATGCCAGGGTGAAGGCCTTGTAAAGGTTTGGTTGCCATCCTAAACTGCAAAGTGATTAGAGTTACCCATTGAAAGAAATCTAATTGTTATTTTGAGGGGGACAGAGTAACTTACTTTCTTAGCTTTGTTTGCTTTCAGAACCCTTTCTGCTGTGGCTTTCCATAAGTTTTCCTTTGTCCAAAGCATTAGCAGGAAAGAAATACGTGTGGTGGAAAATACCGGAAAGTGTTCGGGAAATTAAACTGCAGTTTACAACAGAAACTAAACAGTAGTTTGCAATCACCTTTTATCCTATTAGCTGTTAGTTGGTTTTCAGTTGGCTTACCCAACATTCACCTAGATTCACATATACAGAGCCTAGATATCAGGAGTGACATAATATTGCTTGCTCCAGACTCATTCTTTGGGAAACAATTTATCCAAAAGAAAGTGTTGTGCTGTATGGAAATGGAGATTTCTGACTGGAGTTCTGTACTATGATATTTATTTTTCTCCCCAGTGTGTTCAGCTCTCACTTCTTGCTAAAGACTTTTCTCCTTTCAAAAATCCTTGCTCTTACTCATGTTTATGCTGCTGTCCACAGCTCCTGGGAAACAAGTTATTTGGGAACTTACAAGTCCCTGGAATAAAGCAAGGTTAATCTTCAGTGCTTTTCTATTGCTCAGTGTAAGCGACAGTGTTTATAACCTGCTTCCAGAAAGAGAGCTAAAGCTTTAAAGAAGTGAGGATGAAAGTATAAAATACCAAACTAATAAATATTACATAAGGTTGTTTTTTTTTTCCTTTGCAATGCTACATCTGCAGTCTCAGCTCACTACAGCAAAATGGCAAAAGGGAAAACGTTCATTTAACAACCTTCCTGCCACCACAAATCTGTATTTGAAAGCATTTCCTTACACAGTGTGAAGTGGTAAAATAATTGTCAGAGCTGTTTAAGTCAATATGTCCTCAGCTGGCATGAATAATGATTCCTCCTGAGAGGAATTGTGCTGGCAGGCTGAGAACCTAGCTGGGAGATCCTGGTACTTCTGGTCATAGAAAGTATTAGCTTATATTTTGGAATAAAAAGAATCACTTTGTGTAAAAGAACTGTCATCGGGTAGGTTTTTCCATAGCCTGGTGCTGCAGTGCTGTGCTCCACAAAGCATTGATTTTACACTGTGCTTGGGAGGGGTATGGCAGTAATTTGCTTCTTCCAGAGGGGAGTGGAGGCCCGAAGATTAAATCCAGGGGAAAAGGGGGTCGGCAGCACCAACAGCATTGCAGGCACAGAGTTTGTGCTGCCTCCTCATCTGTTTGTCTGTCCCCTGGGGGGGTCCTGGAGCCTCCAGTGTCATAGACAGGCAGAGTGAAGTCCCTCAGGGCAGGATCTGGATGAGCTGGAGGAGTGCTTGAGTGATTCCTTGTGAAGCATCGAGACCGGGGAGCTTTGGGTTCAGGTCCCCTCCAGGAGAAGGAGCAGAGATGATCCAGAGCCTCTCACATCCTGAGCAGAGACAGCAGCAGTTTGTGACACCTACAGCATGACTATGGACCACAACACCTGCTGGCACGAGTCTTGTTGCTGAGATGGGCAGAGGGGGGTCAAATTTGTTAATTCTTAAATAGTTCTGGCATAACAGAGAAAAGTTATGGAGTGCTATCAGGACTAAATAATGACTGAATAATTGTGTCTGGGGACCAAACCTGAGGCTCCTGGGATGCATTATGGATGGTAGCTGGGAAATGGTTTTTAACACTTGGCTGGTGGTTGTTTGTGTTTCCCACTTGATCTCCTTCTTTGTGCAGAGTCACCATTAGTTTCTCAGGACAGCAATAGAAACTAAAGCTAAATGACACATCTTAGGAAAAGAACAACTAATTACTGCCAAATTATCCCTTGAGAGCCAAACAATCAACATATTTGTAACCTGGGCCATAGCAAAAGCCCAAATGTAACCATTGGTACCTGTCACTACTATGTCCCAAGGTCATTTGGCCTTCCTTCTATAGGTAGATATTAATATATATAATAAGCGTTTCACAGCTTGTGTACAGTTTTTAGCAGCTAGATATAGCTCAAACCCCCCCTCCCCAAAAAACCCCCCACTGAATGTTTATTTTCTTAAATACTTGGTGTACGATGGACTAATTATGATGAAGAATTAGGACAGATGGAAGAATTAGGAACATCAGTGGTGTAAAAGAAGATAAAATTGCTTTGTCCTTTGTGATACAGAAATAGAGATGGAATCAAATATCCCCAGTTTAGGGCTGTAATGTGATTTGCCATATTTAACTGGGTGGAGGGTCAGACATTATGGTCATGGAAGTGAAATTAAGGTGAACTGTGTAATGTTGCTGAAAAGGGGAGACCACCATGGCCAGGTGGTTCTGGCAATCTGGGAGGTGGATGAGTTGTCTAAAGGACTCAAGAAATGGGGGGGCAGTGCAGAACTGCTGCAAGCCCTGGAATCTGTGATTTCTCAGGGAACTATTCCAAGTGATCCGCTGCAGCCAAGGAGAGATGGCTAACCTTGCACTTGACCTTGCAAGCCCGAAAGGGAGCCAACTGCTGAGTGCCTGAAATAACCAGAAGGGAGGGAGACTTCTGGAAGGATAGCTCCTCCAAGAGTCAGCAGACATCACAGCCTGAAATGAAGGTGTTGATGTTCCACACTGCTGCCAGACTTGGAGGTACCTTCATCACACTCAGCGCTGAGTCTGTGGGAATGAGGTGGAATGGGCTGGTTTGAAGTATGGGGTGCCAGAGGAGGGGCATTTTAATTTGTATTTTTTGAATATTAAGCAAATCCTGGATTCTGGTAGGCTTCAAGTAAAGCCTCAGATGTCAGAATCTGCCCATCAGCAGATTTTTGCATAGTCTGCCACTCCCTGAATTCAGTTTCTGAGGTGTGCAGAGTTCGTATTACGTTGTAGGAGGACTTAGAATATCGCTAATACCCACTGCAAAAAATAGTTCTGTATTCTGGTAGTTACTCCTGTCAGGAGTGAGGAACTGTTTCTGGTTTCACAGAACATTCTGGGTTGGAAGGGACCCACAAGGATCAAGAGCATCTGTGAGGTGGATGACCCATGCAGGGATTGATCTCACAGCCTTGTTATTAGCACCGTGCTCTAACCAGCTGAGCTAATCTGAGAGTCTTTTCTGGAAGCTTTAGTTTATTTTGGAAAGACACTGGCTATGACTTAATGAAACTACTTAATTGCAGTGGCAGTCTTCTGATTATTATTAGTGGGAAATGAAAAATTTACCACTGGTATCATTCTGTGTAATATTGTATTTTATTGGTAGCATTATTAACATTCTGAGAGTTGCTCAAAGACCTATATCCAAAGTTTTTATCCTTTTCAGGAAAAGGGCAATTAATTTCTTTGTGCTCAATGAAGTAAGGACATCTGCAAATTATAGTTCTGGTGTATAATTACATGTTTGGAGTTGCACACTGAATGCTAGTAGAAATATAAACTATGTGTAGTGATAAATATATCATCCAAGTCCTGCAAAACAGGCGGGCTTTTGTTATTGCTATTTTAATTGCATGTAATTGAACTATTTCTTCTGTTTTTCAGTTCTCTGTATAGCTTGAGCTGAAATTTGAGCAGAAAAAACCCCCACAGATATAGATATTAAAATATACATATATATATATATACCCACACACTGGTTAATAATAAACAATGTGAATTCTGCAAAGAAAGCATTGTTAAGAGATAAAATTCTTACATGTTTTTTGTTTATTGTTATTCAACAGAATGTACTACAAGGGACAGTGGGAATAAGGGAGTACTTTTCTCTTTTCCACTTTAGGTTCTGTAGAACATCATTCAGCGTTAGTTTTTCTGCAGGAAAATGCCAGACATGAGTTTTAGTTTTGGATGACTGCACTCCTATTGCCCAGAAGGAGTTACTACCAAAATGTTTCTTGCTCACCTACATCCTTCAAAACCAAAATCACGAGTATTATTGCAACACCTGGGGTAGTTTTTAGGGCTTGTAGTGCTTAGTAAGTTTGGGTGTATTCCGTTGCAATTTCCATTGTGGAACAGATTTCAATTGAGGTTTAAAATAGATGATTGTATTGATAGATTTATATCACTCCATAACATTAAGATAGCTGTGGAAAATTCTTAAATGAGAAATAAAATTAAATTGTAAAATAGTTGAAAGCTGAAAGTACAATTGAAACTATTCAGATTTCATTGAATAGGACACATTTCAAAGTGCTCCTGTAACACTGTCTGCACACACCTAGCACACCTAGGGATGCTGCATGTTGTTTTTTGCCAGGAGAACTGTGAGAACATGAGAGTGATGCATTTGTGTGTAAGGACTTGGCAATATTAAAAAGCGAGCTCTGTTTTTTTTAACTCAGCTACTTTGAATGCAAAATACAAGGGTTTAGAAACTTGGCTTCCCTTGAATTATTTATAATATGGAAACTGCTAGACAGTGTGCTTTAAGAGTAAGTGATAAGCCCAGAACAAAAAATGGACGTGGTATCGCTTTGCCGGCACATCTGCACTTCTAAAGATTAGGCAGAATTTGATAACAGACTGAAGATCGTTTCATTCTTCATCTGCATTGCATTTCTGGAGCTGGTATCCATGGCAATTCTCAAAGATGATGCAGGAGCTGGGCTTGAAAACGCTTGTGAAAGTTTTGATTCTAAGACACTTAAAAACATTACTTTGCGAGTTCGTTTGTAGAGGTTGTCAGCAGCAGATTTCAAGTTACGCCCCTCCCAGTAGGATTTTTAGTGCTGTGGAGAATCCCTGTGGATTCGGTTCTGTGTCTGTAGCAAGTCTGAAATCCAGATGCTTCTGGATACACTGGATGTTTTTACAGCCTTGAATAAAATAAGAAAGGGGTTTAGTTGAGCTGTAATGGCTAAAGATGGTGTTCGAAACTTTCAGTGATCTTTTAGTTACTGGGGGATCAGTTTATAAAGTTTGATAAATATCAAATTCACTAATAACAATATTTAAAGCTCTGAGGATCTTCAAAGTCACGTGTACTAAATCTCGTCTGAGAGGGGGGAAAATAACCCAGGATAAATACTTCCTAATGATATTTGAACTTTAGGTACCTAAGAAGCTAAAAGCCACAGCGTGAGCCAAATCCAAAGACTGTGATTTACTAAGCCATTATTTTCCCAAGACTGTCTTCTCTTAGAAAAGGATTTGTCTTTTGCTTGGAAGTTTTATGAGCTTCTGTGCTGTTCTAGCATGTTTCTGAGACACTTCTTTAGCTCAGCTCAACAATATTTTGGTTTGATCAATAGGTCTGTGTTGATGTGAAGTTATATTTATTCTCTATTTGAGTTTTCATTAGGTACAGGAAATGTAAGTTGTTTCCCTCTTTCCATTATTGTTCTCTCAGCCATGGGTTTATTCCTTCATCTCCCCTTTCTTCAATTCCAGGCTCCCTTGGGAGCCAGTCTTATGATTTAGCAGCCTGAGGGAAATAAATAAATGTCTGGACTGAGCTTGTTAATTTTGTTACTTGATATGAAACCTACTTTAAACAAAATTTGTGATTTCTACCTTGACTTTTACATTTGGCACGTTTAAAGTACGTTAAATATATGTCAGGATTATTTTAAGCTATTGGCAGAGTTGTATTATGGTTTAAACCTGATCAGCACACTTAATACTGAAATTCTTAGACACAATAGAAGGAAGAGGATTTCAAGAGTGCGGTAGGTCATAGTACTTAGGCTTTTGTATTGCTTTGAAATTGTGTTGCTGCTGGAATTTGCTCCAGGTAGATTGTGTACCTTAGGATATTTTTTTTATACATTGTGAAATAAATTTTCGTGAGGAACTTAACAACTGCAAGCCCAACAACCTCATTCAGTTTTAATCCTTCCATCAAACCTAGGAAGACAAGGATTTGTCCTCTAACCAGAGAATTCAATACTCCGTAATTTCTTCTCTTACCTTTTCTGTATACATTTTTTGTCTGCTCTGTTTTCGCAGTCCGTCGCGGTCTGTTGTACTCACTCAACATCCACACATCACGGACTTTAAATCTGAACTGAACTTTCCCCTCACAGAAGGTGATGGGCGGTGTTTTGATTGCAATTACTTGACCGTTAGTTAAAAATAGGTGGATTCACTTTGGAGTTTCCAGCTGTGGCAGTGAGTTTTTACAAAAGAACTGTTCTTTTGGAAGCTGATCAGTCCTGGAAGGGAATGACAGGATGGTTAAGGTTGGCAGGGGCCTTGTGCAATCCATCCTTGACCTGCTGGTTGTGCTGTGCCTAATACAGCCCAGGGTGCTGGTGGGCACTAGCACCCCAATGTCTTCCCTTTGGGAAGTCATAAGGATTTTCCCATTGACTTTATTAAGACCTGATATTAAAGCACACCCAGGGCTCTGTTCACTGTGACCAACAGAAAGCGAGAGCAGCCCACTGTACTCGAACAGTGAGGAGTAAAGGTAGAGTGAAGTTTTAGGAAATAAGGATGCATTTATTGAAGCAGATCATACTGAGCATCTGGGGAGCAACACAGCTCACAGAGAGCCCAGAGTTCTCTGGAGTCAGCTGACATGAGGATTGCTTGCTCAGCTTCTGTGCAAAAATGCTTTAGGAGTCGCACAGTTTGGTGAAGATAAGAGAGCAAAGAAAGATGCGAAGAGGATTGGATTTGTGGAGAACATTCCTGATGCTGTTAGGAGATGTGATGGGCTAGTAAGTAATCTGAATGCACACTGTATGATACCTACCATGGCTTGGTAACATTTGCTTTTTCTATTAAATTATTCAAGTGATGTTGCTTGTACAGGTTAGCAAACTCTAAACGTGTCCAGTTGTTGGAAGCAAGTTGGTTTATGTTAAATTTTATTGAATTATAAAATATTGTATAGACATAATCAATTAATCTAAATATTTGGCTGTATTTTGGTATGTTTTGATGTGTTTTGACAGTGAAGCTTTGCATTTATTTTTTCAGTACTCTGCTATAAAAGAAATCTCACTTTCATGAATAAATACTTCATTGATTTCCAGGTCCTGCATATTTTCTCGGCTTCTGAAAATGAAGCATTTTTCTTTATTGCATTTTCATTGATTCTTTTAACCTCTTTGTAGTTACTTATTTTTTTATAATACATCACATAGTACAAAGCACTTGCAACTTTAAAAGTAACCCTGTGCTCCTTGGAAGTGGTTCCTTATGTAAGTCCATGCTAAATGTATGGGCAGAAAAGCAGAAAAAAAAGATTAGCTGGCACACAGCCTGAAAAATGATGAAAACTTTACTAAAAAGCAAATGGAAACTGTAAAAATGCTTTGTTTGACTTCATGGGTTTTTGTCTTGGGATCAGTAGAAGTCTGAGCAGAAAGTTTAGGAAAGTTTCTCTCTGTAGCATAAATTCTCCTTTTTCATTACTAGGCAGGGTTTCCATATCTATTTGTGCATTCAGTTTAGCTCTGATTTCAGGTGGATGCTTTATTCCTATTAACCTGTAATTTGGCCAAAATAATCCTTAACGCTATCCAAATGTGCGATTTTATTTAGGACTAATTAAAAAATAATTAGAAGCTGATCATGCTGTGAAAATGTATATTTGTCACTTGTGGACTCAACAGAATCGTAAATCCATGTTTTTACCACTTAGTATTAATATTACTCTGCAGATGATTTAGACATCTGTGCATTGTGAAGCCATTCAAAACTGCTCTACTAGACTGACTTATTAAAAACATGTTATCTAATTCAACAGCTCATTGCTCCAAGCAAACCAGCTGGTGTAGCACAGAGATTTAAAAAAAAACAAAAAACAAAAAAAAAACAAAAACAAAAAACAACCAATGAAAGATGAATTTATAGGCAGTTGTTTTATTACAAGAGATCTTTGGCAGGAAGGAAAGTATAGCTTGTATTTTCTGTTAATTAGAATAGCAATAAGTTTGTTGCATTTGCTTGTCCACTGCTTTGTTGAGTAGTTGTGGAAGGTCTCTGGGCTCAGTAGGAATTGAAAAGCTTACAAAGGTCTTGGAAAACAGATGTTGATTTGGGCCTTAATATCTTCAGTCTGTGCCTTCCCCAGCTGTTGCAGCCCTGTTGGAAGATGGAGAATGACCATAGCCCCATTCTCAGGAATTGTTATGGCTGTGATGGAATTTCCCAACCTGGTGCTAATGTGATGAACAGGGATCTGCCTGTGACTAGAGTTGCACGTAGCCAGGCACAGGCACAGAAGCTGTAATCCTTGCAGAATTAGTCAGAGCTTAGCAGGAACGTGTCCAGGAAACGAGGAGACTGTGCACATGGTGAAGACTCTAAAGCAGGATGGGAATGCTGGAAAAGATGGAATAGTTATTTAGATTATGCTGGCTGCTCTGAGGTTATTGGAGTCAGCACTAAGTATGGATTTGTGGGTATCTCCCCATCATGTGGGTGACATGAGTCACTTTGACATTTAAAGACCTTGGTGCTTTAATGTGTTGGAGGTCACAGAGGTTCTGTTGTCGTACAGCTTCAGACACTGAAGCCGTGATATCTTGCGAAAGTACTTCATACAATGGAATGGTTTGGGTTGGAAGGGACCTTAAAGACCAGGTAGTTCTAACCCCCCAGCTGTGGGCAGGGGCACCTCCCACTAGACCACTTTGCTCAAAGCCCTGTCCAGCCTGGTCTTGGACACTGCCAGGGATGGGGCAGCCACAGCTTCTCTGGACAACTTGTTTCAGGGCCTCACCACCCTCACAGGGAAAAATTTCTTTCTAATACCTGGTCTAAACCTGTCCTCTGTGAGTTTAAAGCCATCCCCCCTTGTCCTGTCACTACAGGCCCATGTTAAAGCTCCCTCTTGGCTCTCTTGTAGCGCCTTTAGGTACTGGAAGGCTTCGATATGGTCACCCTGGGGCCTTCTCTTCTCCAGGCTGAGCAACCCCATCTCTCTCAGCTTTTTCTGAGAGGTACTCCATCCCTCTGATCACCTCTGTGACCTCCTCTGGATGCACTCCAACAGGTCCATGTCCTCCCTGTGCTGGGGACCCCAGAGCTGGATGCAGCACTGCAGGTGGGGTGTCCCCTAAGTGGGGTAGAGGGGCAGAATCACCTCCCTCCACCTGCTGGCCACTCTTTTGATACAGCCCAGGACGTGATTACTGGGGTCACTTCCTGTGACCTAAGTAAAAGTCTCTGTGGACTAAAAGACTGTGAAGAAGTAGGCCTTGTTTATGGAAAACAGTGGTGGCTACTGTAGAATCTGCAAGCTTTATTTTAGGTTTGTTTTGTCAACCTATGCCCGTACTTGTGAACGGTTCAGAGCTTTTAGGAGGAATCCATCCACAGAACTCACGGAGACTTAGGTGTGATACCAGTGTAATAGCAGCAGGTTGTTAATCGTGAGCAATGGCAGAAAGATATGTGCATTCACAGTGGGCATTTTTAGTCAACTAAATCAGTTTATCCACTGAGCCCTTCAGGAAGCATATCTGTGACCAGAGGACTGTGCTCTGTATATGCTTCACATTTATGATGTGGGTTTATTTTGGGGTTTTCTGGAGGTATTTTTTGGTCGGTTGGTTTGTTTTGAGTGTTTGTGTTGTTTTTTTTTTTTTTTTTCTCTCAGAAATAACTAGTTTATCCTAATTATGCTGGGTTTGGAAGTATTTCTTTTGAAACGTTCTGTATCATTAAATATGCTTTTGGTTTATTTTCCCCTGAATTTATTGACTTAGAAGGCAAATGTTTTTTAAAGCTAATAATTGTCTGAAGGTACCTCTAAATAAGAAACCATTAATCTCAGCAATACATTTACATTTGTGGACAATATCTCTGATTAATTAGAGGATTTTGAAGTTTTCATTATACTCTTTTTAGAAAGGTAGCTGGGCACTTATAGACCCTCCTGGATTCATGTTATGGGAAGTGGGAAGGACCTCGACCAGCAGTATTAAATGACTTTACAATTTGCTTGTGGGCTCTGTGAGTTGACCACTTAACAGTTGCTTTTACAGGAAGAAAAACCCGTTGTAGTAAAAAATCTAAGTTAAAATTATTAATTAGATGTGACTGTTGTCCGTGGAAATAACAGTTAGCTTGGAAGCCTGCCAGCATCCCTTTCCCAGGGTCTCACTGAGCCACTTGAGGTGGAAGAAACACACAGAAGCAAAAAATCATTTTTAGTACGTTCTTTAAAAGTCTATTAGTGTTTTAGTGGGATATCTTATACTGCTTTTCTAGAAGGAGAAAGAAAATTATTACTCTCTGAATCTGTTCTGCGTCGTGGTTGCTGATGGCAAAAAAGGGGAGGTTAAAATACCCTTCCCAGGCTGGAACCTGCAGAGACATCTGTGTTTGTTCACATCTATGTGCCTTCAAATTGCTTCTGTCTGCCTCTAAAAATACTGTCACGTGCTGTATTTGTCTTGCAGAAATGAAATTTTCTCTAATGTCCAACATAATGAAAAATTGGATTAAATATCTTCGGGTGGATTTGTCTTTCAAATCTGTTGCTATCATTTTCCATTATAATGACTAGTAGTAACATCAGGTGGAGACATCGCCTTCATTGTTTGTCTCTCTTTTCCCCTTCCTTTCCACTTCCATGTCTGTTGTTCCCTCTGTTCTGCTTCCATTTCTGTCCTGGTGTGATAAACCGTGCCCGTTGTTGGAGCTTTGAAAGTCGAGCTCTACCCGAGTGAGGCTGATGAGCTTTCTTCACTGGGCTGCTCCCTTTGGCTGAGACTTTGGGTTGATTAACTGAGTCATAAAGGAAGAGGGCCAAATTGCCTTCTGCATTTCCTGAATGTCTCTGCTAGGATTGCAGTCATTAGAGCATCATAATTACAGTGCAGAAGAACATATTTTGTACTTTCTATAGGAACTGCACTGAAAGAATCAAGACTGTGCTGATCTTGTCCTGTTTGTGCCCATATCACTGACGCTTTCTCAAAAACAGAACATCACAAATCCAGCTCGATCCATGCTGGTGACCACATAGGTGCATCTGATTTGAAGAAAAAATGTCAGTATTATGAATAAAATTAACCAGGGCATGACTCTCCTTGGGCAAGTCTGGTTGGCATCAGGAAGTGGCTCGGGGCTTCAAGACTCTGCAGCGTTAAAATTCCCTCTGTAAATCCAGTCTCCTGGTTGCTGCCCTCATGCCTCTTGTGTACCTATACAAGCTCCACTCCTGACCTTTTTTCCAGGGCAAGTTTGGCAACTTAAAGGTGCAGTTCTGAGCTATAATAAAGGTGTTATGCAGCTTTCACTGAAAGCTAATTGCTGCGCTTCTGCTCCCGGTGGGACCTTGTCTGAATATTTGGGAATATCAGCTGCTGTTTTACGTTTCTTTACAGGCTTGTACCTTGGGCTATGCTGTTGTCTACAGATGTTAGCCCTTGGACATGTTAGATTAAAAGCATCAAGGGAAAAACCTGAGGAACTCAAGGTTTAATGCTGAAAATTCAGAAATGGGTAGGGTGGTGAGGATAAGCTGTGTTACTGTAGCTGCAGGTTCCTGCCGCTGATAAAGTACAGACACCGTTTTCCTTGGGACTTCATAGCTTTAAAAAACCCTTCTAATGGGCTAGATTTGAAATGTGGATGGGGGGAATCCAGGATGTTAACAAGTATCCTACTTTAGTGTTTAATATTTGCTTTTGACTGGGCTAATTTAGAATCATGGAATGGTTGGTTGGAAGGGACCTTAAAGATCATCTCATTCCACCCCCCTGCCATGGACAGGGACACCTTCCACTAGACCAGGTTGCTTCAGGGCCCATCCAACCTGGCCTTGCACACTTCCAGGGATGGGGCAGCCACAGCTTCTCTGGGCAACCTGTGCCAGTGCCTCACCACCCTCCCAGGGGAGAATCTTCTTAATATCTCTCCAACCCTGCTCCCTGTCAGTGTGAAGCCATTCCCCCTTGTCCTGTCACTGCATCCTTGTAGAAGTTCCCTCTCCAGCTTTCTTGTTGGTCATCTTCAGGTACTGGAAAGCTGATTTTTTTTTTTAAGTATTTTTTATTCCTGCATCCTAGTACATAGGGGAAACTAAAGCTCTTCCCACCATCCTTTCCACATTCTGGAAAACCCCATTTTCCTCCTGAAGCTTTGAGGACTGCACCAGGCAAATTCAATGGGTGTAGTTGGTTTCAAACATCTGGTGGTACCTATTTGCAAACCTGTGTGTCTGCAGATGTGACCTCTCACACCGGGATGTTGATGTATGTTCTCTATAAATATGTAGCATTTGTACCTAGTGGCCGTGAATAAGTGTGTGTGTCTTCTCATAGACACACCTGCATCCCAATTTCTGAAATCAAAGTCATGATTCGTGTTGCAAAATGTCCTTCCAAAAAATAAAGTTCTTTTGAAGGAGTTACAGTCTGCCAAAAGACACAGAAGCTCAGATACTAATTGCCTCAAGAAGTTAATGATCTGCGTTTGTGGACCCTCTGTCTTTGGACCCTTTCAAATTATTGCATTATGAGGCAAATGAATAGTGTTTCTATAAGCTTATGTGTGGAAAAAGCTTTCTATAAAGTTTCATTAAGTAGATTATTATGTTTTTAAAATGTGATTTGTGCCTTTTTTTTTGTTTGTTTCATCCCTTAACTTCAAGAAGCCTTTCTTCAGACTCAGCAGTTGGTAACATTTAATTTTCTGTCATTTTATGTCTTTAGAGATGTGTTGACATTTCTGCTTTTCAGAATAGCATTTTTACTTTCTGTCATCAGCCTGCGTGTTATAAAATGCCATATTAACCTTTCTAACACATTTAGGTGTTACACAGAAGACACTTTTTATGGAATACTATGCTACTCATTAAGTAAGTAGTACATATTGTGTAAAAAATTGTCTGAACAGTAAAATTTAATCAAGACAACCATGGCTGTATGCATCGATAGTTTCAGGATACAGTGCAGAATTATTTAAATAAAGTTGAGATTGCCTTCAGGAAAAAAGTAGTCATTGAACTGAACAGGCAGTGTCTGCTGCTCTTGACTTCTCATGGTTTTGTAAATGTCTTGGAGTTGTGTTGGAAGAGCTGACAAACACCCAAAGGACAGTGGTGGGAAGAAAAAAGTTTGTGTGCAAGACTTCTCACCAAACACTTAAACATGACAGGTGGTTCTGATGTGTGAGTAGTCAGCATTAGCAAGGGAATAGATTTAACTGAGGGCAAAACTTGTCCTAAAATGTCAGTAGCCGAATTTGTGTTGAATTTGATAACCACTGAATATTCATTTGTCATATGACCTGATGTATTTTTATAGCTTTTTGAAAGTTAGTACCAGAAATTGTCAAAGTGTGTTTAATCTTTGCTTATTCCAAACATATTACATAGTGTAAATACAGACTTTAGTACGAGGAATAGTTCCAACTTTATGGGACCGTGTGCCAGAGTGATGAAAGGTATCTGGAGTTGGTGTATCCACACAGAGCTTTAAAGGTCGAAATGTTTAAGTGTTGAAATGCTAGGTCAGGTCCCAAAAGCAGTGCTGGATCATCACTATGGTGCTGCCTTTCAGCTGCAAATTCTTCAAGCAGAGGTGATGAGTTCAGGTGCTGAGGCACTTGGAGCAGACCTCTACTGCTCCAGATTTCAGGGCAGCCTTGGCTGGCTGCAGGTCAGACAGAAATTGCTGATGGAAATTCAGGAGGCTTACCCTGTTGTTGTCTTTCACTCTTTGTATTAGGTCTTTTAAAGTTTCTGCATTTTTAATTTGTGGCAGCCAGTTTAGAATACTAATGACACTATCTGATGGTGATCAGTGACTTTTTCATGTGTCCTTCTAATCATAACCTTAAAGTGATTCATAAACTCCAACTACTACATGGGCATTTAGTTCACCAGGCAGCTAATGTTGTAGTACATCTGGAGAATAAAAATCCAGCAATCAGCCCTCATTCCTATAATTGCATGATGCAAATAAACTCAGTGACGGGGGGAAAGAGACTAGTAGAGGCATGGTGTTTGTTATGCTAAAAAAATAATTAGTGGGATTTATTCTAAACTGAAAGCATGGCTGGGAAGTATTTGGGAAACCATATGCAAAGTAGATAAAATAAGAGATAAATGTGATTTTTTGTAATAGATGTTCACAAATTTTGACAAGTTAATGGCTCTAAACCCTGTGGTTCTTAGGTCATATTAAGATCAGGTGAATCCTAAGGTGAATCCAGGCTGGATGGGATGCTGAGAAACCTGGTCTGGTGAAAGGTGTGAAGGTGGTGAAAGACCACCTCGGAATTAGGTGGTTTTTAAGGTCCCTTCAACCCAAACCATTCTATGATTCTGTGGTAATCTAATTCTTACATTGAAACTACTATCTTACATTATAATTTCTGCCTAAATAAGCAGAACTGTAACTTGCTGTCCAAATTCCAGTGGTCATGGTCAGGAAAAAGCTGGACATAATGTGCAACACTTACATTTATTGACATTAAATCCTGTTCTTTGTGTCACTTTGTGGTCAAAATGATTAAACAAGTTGGTTTCTATCCAAGAAAGTGACTTATTTGAAGTCTTTGCACCATAACTATTTCTGTTCCTAATCAGTGAAGGTCACAGATCCCTACTTCTACCTTTGTCCTGTTTCTTGATGCTCTTATGTAGCTCAGAGGCCTTTGCCTGATCCTGTTTTCTGTGGCATATAATGTATCTCATCTGAAGACATATCTACAATCACCTACTGCAGTTGAGAAGAGATTTTGCCAGGATGTCACAGATTTAGATGCTGGAGAAGGCAGGTTATGGAGAAACTCTGAATATAAAAACTCCTTTATGGAGTACAGAAATGGACTCTGGATTTTGTAATAATAAGTCTGAGTGCAGACCGCACACTAAAGCTTTATTTTCAGGTCCCAGGTGGTTCTGAAAGCAAATGTCAGAGCCTTATTAAACGAGTTAATGTCATTGTTAGGCAGGAAAAGTCAAGTGGGTTTTTTTTGTTTGCTAGGGCTTTTTTTAAAGAATTGTTTTTTCCCCCCACGTGATTTTGCTTCCCAGTCTGAACAGGTTGGCTTCCTTGTGGAAATTTTTGCTCTCATTCTTTCTTATTCTTCATCCCAGTTGCAACAGGATAGGGCAGTAATTGGTGTCCTGGTTTTGGTGTAATGTAGTTTAAGAGAACCTGGTTTGGAGACTGCTCTGCAGAGCCTGTTAAATGATCTAACTAACTGTGCACATACTAGGTCATGATACTATGTCTGAGTCAAAACTTTACATCTGGGGAGCATCTGTTTTGTTCTGAGATTAGTTTGCTTTTAGGAAAAAAAAGTGAAGATATTCACTACCGTCTGTTGAGAGCAGAAAAAACTACATTTGGTGGATGGTTTTCCACCACAAATGGACACTGTTTCTTATGTTTGTTGTTGCAGTTTCCCTTCTATCATGACATAGGGCAGTGAAATATGGCCCCAACTGGGGCATCAAAGAGGACAGCGAGGGTGAATGAAAGAGGGGACAATTTAGAGCAAATTCAGTGCTGGTGCTTCTGCTCAAGGATAAGCAGGAGTACATGAGGGAAGGAATTCCTTGGACTCTAATATATGCTCAGAGCAGTTGTAGGGTAATTATAAATGCTCCCAGACTTTGGGGTGGTTCACATTGCTATGGTAAGTGCCTCCCCACACCATGTCTTGGCTAGTTAATGGGATGCAAACCCCTGAGTGCTGTGAATCCTCTTTCTACTGATGGGCATAGTGCATGTGGCTGGCAGCAGGAAAATAGAAAGAGGGGGTTGTTTGATTTTTAAGAAATGAGGAGTGAGAGACCTTTGTGATTTTATTACTATATTCTTGTAAAACACTTTGTTTTTCGAGAAAAATACGAATATTAGTGGCAGTGAATAGAAATGTTGGTTGAGAATAGCCAGTGTGTGAAGGCATTGTAACAAGTGATACAGCCCAGAGAAAGTAATTTCACAGTAAAATACCAATGTTTCTTTTGCATATTCACTCACTCACTGCATTAGTGAATTGTTACCCCCTCAGAATTTCTGATTGAGACAAAATCAGTGTTGGACACAGGACCTTTGTAAGCAGATGGAAAGGGTGGGATATATTAAATTCCATATTCATGGCCATGAATATTCATGCCGATGAACTTTGTAATTTGTAAGGTGGAAGCGTCCAAAATATAACTGTAGTTTAGCTTTCATCAACAAAGGAGAGATCTGAACGACCTCTACTGTTCATGGTTAACAGGTTGTGCTGGGTGCTTCTTTGATTCATCAGTAAATATGGAGAAATTAAAACTACGTGGTTTTGCTCCTGGAACATCAAGTTGTGTTGATGCTTCAGATACTAATTAAAGCCTCTTTCATACAGTGAACCAGCAGTCAGATTGCCACTCTTAAGCATCTGGTATAACTAGTGCTCTGTGTTGTTGCAAATCCCTGATTTTTAGTTGTAAAAGGGGTTTCATAGCTATTTTTATCTACCCTTCCATGAGTAAAAACATTTTTCATCTGTGTGTATAAACACGTAGCATTTAAGAACAATGAAGCCCTTTTTTCAGTTGTGGAGGATAAAGATACAGTGAAAACTGGAAAATATTTCGAAATGCTAAAAGCAGTGAAGGTGGAAATCATCATATTCATTCAATCTGAAATCATTGCAAACTGTGGAAATCATGCTGATTCAAACACTGCTGTTATTTAACTTCAATTATAATTAGAAATATTTTATTCTTATTGGAAGATGAAAAAAATTCTAATGAAGAACTATAATAAACTTTGTTTTCACTTCTCCTTGTAGTTGCTTAAAAGGGTTGTGGAGAAGTTTGTCCTCTTTCTTTTTCTCTCTCCTGGCTCCCTTAACAGCTCCATCTTTTTGCTTTCTTTTGAGTGTTAGAGACTTAACTGAAATCCAGCTTACTGGATGACAAACCCAAGGCTCCTAATCATTAAATTACTTCAGATTAAGATGCAAATTTGACCCAACTTTCTGTAAAAACTTTGAGTCTTCTTCTGAGTAACACTTAATGTTTTTGGTTTGTGGATGCTGTAAACCAGAAGGAAGGAAGCAACTCTTGTAGAAATGCAGGTATTTTGCCTGTATTTTCTTGTATGATTTTAGCCCATGATAGAGAGGAGCTTAATGTTTCTGGAGCCATGTGTCTCCTGGCAGAGGTGTTGGTGGATAACATGATGTGCTGAGCAAGAGGAGGAATTCAGGTACCCAGAATTTAAATCTGGTTAAGGATGGGATATGTCTATCAGGAAGTTAAACTTACTTTGCATTTGCCTTTTGACAAGCACTGTTTCTCCGTGTTTAATTAGTAAGTTAATGACTTAGACCTCCTGGTACTTTTGGTATAGAGATAATAGTTTATAATAATTAATTTCTTAGCCCCTCCCTTGTGTCAAACAATTAATCTTCAGAGGCAGCATGTTTATCAAATCTGGTGGTAGAAACTTGGAATATAAACCCCCAAAATTGAGCCCTGTAAATTTATTTATTTGTGTAATTGTGGAAGAGCATTTATCAGGCAGAAAGCATAAAGAATGCCATGTCATTGGGATGAGGAAGTCTAGGTCAGTGGCTATGCCCCAAGGACATGAGGAATAAATTAGCACACTGGTTTAGGTCCCCTGGGAGAGCTGCTCTCCCTTCCTTCCTGCCTTGGCAGGGCTGTGTTTCAGCAGTCTGTGTCTGAATTAAATCCTTAGGCAAGGCCTTAAAGTTTCTTATCTGACTGATGAGTAACAAACACAGGGAAACAAATCATCTTCTATACGGATATTTTGAATAACTGGTTGTGTCGTGGAATGTGCCAAGTGGGCTTAAATAGATACTGAACTAGACTGAGCTGATGGGCAAAGGTGGTCTCTGGTGTCCAGGTAAACTTACAGTGTCCACTTCAGCATTTTCCAGAGGAGCTGTTAAGAATAGAAGAAACCCATGTAATTAATAGCCCAGGGAAATCAGCAATTGCCCTATAAACCCTATAAACCTGCAATACTGACAGTTTATAGTCTCTGTTTTAATGTGAACGTTGCTTCATACTTGTGCTGATCATTGCAGTGAGTGTCTGTCAAGGGAGAGGTGTCTTTTGGAGACACATCTGCCTTCCTGACAGCCCACATATGGCAAACTTAACAGTGGGTTTGTGTCGGGTCTTGTTTGTTTTTCATGCTTACCTGTGCAGAGTCATTTATGTGCCTAGGATCATCTACAGAATGCCTTTACCTGGTCTGAGCATCCCTATATCAGCTGAAAATCGGATGAGAAATCTGTAGCTTTTAAAATTTTCAGTCCACTAAGAAATCTATAAAAGCCCTGAATTCTCCACTCAGGATCAGTTAAAATAAAAGGATGCTAAAAGATGTCCCTGTCGTTTTTCGTGTTCAGAAACAGAATTGTCTATTACACTTCTATGTGCCTGAGTCTTTTAATGTAAAAAAAATAAGATAGTCATGAATGTATGTTGAAAGACTGAAAATAGTATTTCAGTCAAAGACAATGAAATTTTCACTTATGTATTTTGTCAGGAACAGAATCCTTTGGTCCTTCCCTTGCATTTTTCGCAGTATCAGGCTAGAAAGTGCTGTTGCATTCTATTTGCTCTTCAAGTAGTTTAGTATTGCATGATTTTTTGTGTAGTTCACTTGTGTATGAATGAAGTTCAGCGTGTGGATTCTGTCCTTTTGCTCTGCAAGGTCTGGCACTGCTGTTCTGAGGGACTGTGCTGGAGAGCATAACCCTCTTCCTCTAATGTGCTGGTTTTTCTGTTTGTCTCCTTGGTTTGAATGGTTTGTTTTTTTCTAAATCACCTCTTGAGCACTTGCCCTAAACATAATCTACATCCCTCTGGAGTAACTTGGTGTCATAGAATATCCTGAGTTGGAAGGGATCCACGAGGGTCATCGAGTACAACTCCTGGCTTTGCACAGGGCACCCCAAGAGTCACACCCTGTGCCTGAGAGTGCCACCCAAGCACTCCTTGAGCTCTGGCAGCCTTGGGGCTGTGACCACTGTCCTGGGGAGCCTGTTTCAGTGCCCAACCACCCTCTGGGTGAAGAACCTTTTCCCAGTATCCAACCTAAACCTTTCCTGACCCAGTTTGATACCATTCCATCAGGTCCTATTACCAGAGAGAAGAGATCAGTCCTGCCCCTCTGTTCCCCCTCTTGAGAAAGCCCCAGTCCAGGGTGAGCTCTCCCCTCAGTCTCCTCTTTTCCAGGCCGGACAAGTCAAGTGACCTCAGCCACTCCTCATATGGCTTCCCCTCTGGACCCTTAACCATCTTTTAGCCCTATCTTACAATATATGTTGTTTGGATTTGAAATGGGTTTATTTTTTTTCCCTGAAAAACCTGGCTTTGGTGCTTGGAAGAATGTTTTGTTCCCAAAGATTTTGGGAAATTGGCCTTTTGCTTTGTACTGAAGTGAGTAGACCTTCAGAATGATCTTCTGTCTTTCCCCTCACAACAACAATAACAAAAGAATGTATCCTCAGTGTTTTCTGGTCCCTCTGGTACCTGCTCATACCCTCCCTGCAGCACTGAAGGGCAAGGTCTGCAGCTCTCCTCTGACTCAGCTGCCAGGTAAAATTGTACATCTTGAGCTGCAAAAATTGAAGTTGGAATAAAGAATTAGATTGTCTCAGACAGGAGTGCAGTCAGAGGTGAGAAACTGGGACTTTAACTTTCTTAACTTAGCTCCAGTGATTTATCTTGGGAGGGAGGCAGATGTAAGAGAACATGCTAAAGTGCAGCACTGGTGTTTGAGCAGCAGGCGTGGGTTGATCCTCACTTTACTGTTTCCAACTTCTCTGTGAGCTGCTGTATCCAATCACTCCCAGGCACTGCCATTAACCTCTTTGTGACCATCTCTCCTGAGGTTGCCCAGGATGTACTAGAAGTAGTGTCATAAATTTAATGATGCTTTAAAAGTCTCTTATGAAGGGATTTTTTCAGACTATATATTATTCCCTTGTTGATGATTCCTGCAATTTCATACGTGCCATGTAGAAATTTGTTCTTAAGATGCTCAGATTGTTCAATAGCAAAAATAGACTTAAGGGAAGAAGGCATCGAGGGAGATAGGACAACCTGTCAGCAGCCTCTGGCTTAATATATCTGGTGGGAAATTCTAATTTACCATCAAAGTGGCAGCAACTCACTTGGTATGAAGTGCCAAGGAGACAGATGGCAATGTTGAAATAGTCTCTGTTGTGCCTATCATCAGGTCTAGTAAAAAGAGAACTCAGGAGCAACAACATGTTGTAGTAGAGTAAATAATACTTACTACAACTTTCTGCAGGGACTGAGTTTGTTTGTTTGGGGTTGCTGATGTAAAGCTGAGCTGGATTGTTCAATATGGATAGAGAGGAAATGGTGGGTAAAGAGACAAGTGTATATTAATGTCTTACTACTTAGGAGCAGATAGATTAAAATAAAATATGAAAAATATGAACCTCTCTTTCTTAGTACTTGGAAAAGGTATGCAATTGATACAAGGAATAACAGAATCTACTTCATCAACTGAAATATTTGCTCTCTAATGCATTTGAGTGTTTGTAGGTGGCATCAAGTTCCCAAAAGCTGCTATTTGGAGAACATGGACACTCTTCTGTTTACTCTGGATCTCTTACTAGCTGCTCTGTAACAGCTTTATGCTCTGAGTCCTAAAGGTTGATTTCTAACATAGAAGGAAGGAGAAAAGTAGGAACTCGTTTGTAGTTTTCTGGAAGTATTGCTTATTTCTTTGTTACTGTTAAAAATTCTGTTGAAGTGTTTCAATCTTCATAGGACTGGCTTCTCTGTGGAAAAAGAAACAGAACAAAAAGAACGTAAGGTACTCGCAGTGCTATCACGAGTTTTAAATGACACAAATTTTAAACAGAGTAATCATGTGTATTAATGTTGGTGCTTCTGGTGGTAAGCTGATTTGGTCTCTGCATTTCTTCGTCTGGATTCCAGTCAGAGCAGTGATTCCAGCTGGACTTCTGAAACCTGAAGGAAATGGCCATTTTATACAGAGAGACTGTCTCCTCCTTTCCTGTGTTAATTTTTCCTTGGGCAAAGATATAGGGAGCTGCCACTGTTTAGTTTAAAATTAGGTGTTCTTATATACCAAGTATAGGACTTAACAAAATTAATTTGTACGACATATTTTTCCTTCTTCTCACAAAATTATTTTTGTCTACTCTCTTGGGCTTTTACACGTTTCAGTAAAAACTTAATGTTATCTTAGGTTTGGTTTTGCAAGGGACCAGGAAGCAGTCAAGGAATGTATGTCTGATTCTGAGGAGGGATCTTTTCTCTGGTTGTGTGAGGACTTTGGAGAATCTGACCTGTAACATATTGTGCAAATGAATTTTAATTCTTCCTTATGGCTCCTTAAGATTCACAGGTTGCCTTGTGGGTAATGGCAGAGGAAGAGCTCACCTTCTCTCTAAGTGTGCTCACTGAAAATCAAATAATAATTTAGTTTTTGTTCCGGGCAAGACACACATGACCTGTGAACATTTCTGTATTCTGACCCATCCCAAAAAGAGAGAAATGCACTGGACAGATACAAGTGGAAGGCATGTAAGATGGTTTAGGTTGTGTGATATTAAAGACTGCAAGGAAAAAAAAATTAAATAAGAACAACTGACACACTTAAATGATGCTTAAATACCAAGGATGTATGTTTTTTCTTTAAAAAGAGCAGATACATTAGTAATTCCTATTCCAAGGACATGTACTCTTTGCCAGTGATACAAGGTGGCAGTAGCACAGCTAAATGTGTTACCTGTTTAGTTTAGTTTTCTATAAGCAGGCAAATAGGACAGAGATGTTCTGCATTATAACAAGCACATCATTAAAATGACAGATGACCATAAAATTAAATCTTGCTTTCCCATGGGGTGTTTTTGAATGTTAAGTGAAAGCATCTGCAAGTGATTATTTTGTTCTTATTAAGCTCAGGCAGTCCAGAACCTTGAGTTTTTAAATGCAAGTTCATCTCTTATGTCGTGCATTTGTGGTGAAGTAATTGAATAAAGAGATGCAATATATTTTTAATAACATAGACTTATCTCACTGATTGATTGTGATTAGAGTCTGGGTTGAGATCTTCCTATGCATGTATTGTTTTAATCTAGAGGCCTGGCTGGCAGTCTGATGTCAGGGGTACATGAGCAACTTGTAAGGCTCTTTACTGAGTTCAATTCATGTGGAACTATATTATCACCGATTTTTTTTATTTATTACAGCAGCAGGTATAGAGGTACATGAGAATGTGTTTGGCCATTCCATTTGTGACAGAAACAAATACTGGGAGGTAAAGGCAGAGACTGATCTGACATTAAACTCTTATGAATCTTATAAACTTGCAAATGTTATATTTGCAGCATACTCATAAATTGTGTGAACTTAGCAACTCCCAAGATTGTGTACTGCCTGTATGACATAAGCAGGTTGCAAATAGAAATTTAAAATTAAGTCTCGCTTTCAGAGCAACATGCTGCATGATAGCTAGTTTACAAATAAGAATTTCTCTTGAAAGCTACTTTTCATAAATAAGAGCAGCTGCACTGCTGCAGCATCATCCCTCATATGGCAGGTACCCCTGTCTACCTGTTTTTGTGATGCCAGACACAGGGACAGGCTTCATTTTAGGTCCATCCCTGCTGACTTCCATCTTTCTGTGTTCCTTGGGTTTGCTTAGTACTTACTAATTCTAATTTGAACCAGAAGAGCCTGAGACAAAGTATTAAACCCAAAATTTATTAAAAAATCATGGGGATTGTATGACTGCATCATCATATCTGCATATATGGAAACCTGAGTTTCCACCAGTGCTAAAATTTTGTAAATGTAACAGGCCTGCATTTAGAAAACAGGTTTGGGGTTTTTTCCCCTCCTAATGGCCAGTTGCATATAACAATGTATATTTGACCACTGCCTGGTGACTTAAGTTAACAGTGGTGTCCTTGACCATTTAATTCCCCTTTTATTCTAAATGATACTCATTTAATGCAGAAACAAACCTGAAGATGGGTTTCAGGAAACCCTTTTCAACCTGAGAGACTGTATTTTTATATGAAGAATGTGATACAGGGGTTTATTATACACTGCTATTAAAGTTTAATAATATTTTGTCCTCTGTGTACTGCTCTGTGTATAACATAAATATATGTGTTTAGGAAGAGGAAGGCAAAAGTGATGGATCTAATGACCATGTTGGTGCAGGGACACATTAACTGCTCTAGAATTAGTAAGATATTAAACTATTTCAATTGACTGGGTAGAACTATGTAATGAAAATAATCTGGGTTAATCTTAATTTTTTTCCCTGAGTTAAATATCAAACAAATTTTCTTCAGAAGTGGCTACAGAGGCAAAAAAAGAAGGTGAACAAAAAACCCCAACAAATTCCTAGAGTGATAGTATAAAATAGGTGATGCATTTTGACCTGCTGGCCATTTGCTGCATTATTTACTGGGCATATTTATTATTAAAGAAAAAAAAAAGATCTAAAACATAACAGCAAATAGTCCTGCAAACTCAAATAATCTGTACATCTGAAGGCTACAATTTTTCTATTTTACAGCCTCCTTAAAGAGATTGTACTGGCAAAAGCCAGAGCTATATGCAATCAATTGATTGCTAAAAGTTATTATCCCCCTAGGACGCTTTCCTTTTTATATGCGCTAGAACATTAAATTTAAAAATTAGGCCTGCTGTGAAACTAACAACAGTCTTCAGCTGAAAAATGTCAATCCACTTCAAACAATTTCAAGAAGATCCTATTTTGCCCTTCACATCACCAAAAAAAAGAAAAAAAAAAGTCTGGAGGGACTGCGTAGCACATCCTCCCTCGAGGCCAAATCCTGCCTGACTGGGGCTGATGAGGACCTTGAACTTGGCCTTGCCCCTGTGCTGTGTCTGAGGGAAGGCTGGAAGGTGACAGTGGGAAGTTCAGCAGCTCCTCTTGGGAAGGTGAGAGGAGCTGAAGGACTCTGAAGAGCGCTCCCCACCGCGGAGCTTCCTCTCCTCGTCCTGACTGACAATTTACATCCCAGACTTCGGCGAGACTGAGCTGGTGGGTTTTTTTTTTTAGAACTGCTGCCAGCCAGCACAGGAACAGGCAGAAGTAGACATGTGCTGGGAGAAAATGCTTAGTAACTCTTCAGGGTTAGGGAACCTAAGGGAGGGCAGTGCTCTGAGAACTCAGTGTCTCAAAGAAGCTGGAAACATTCAGGTTGCCTAAAAGAAGTGTGGCTCTCCAAGAGAGTGGGGAAAAAAAAGACAGAAAACCTGATCAGGAATATCACTGAGCTGAAGGATTTGTTCTGGAATTTTATAATGGAAAAAGTATTTTCACTGTGGCAAATGTAGTTCCTAATTAATGCTGGATATCTGTGTGGGTTAATAGACACTAATAGAAAGCTCGTGGTAAAAGCTTTTAAACTTTGGACTTTGCAAAACCTACTTTTACGTGGTATTTTCTTCTCCTTGCAGTGTTAATGCCAGGTCTGGTTTTGTCCACTTTTGTATTTCACAATCATTTCATGAATTGCCCTCATCTGCTGCTTAGTTTCAATTCCAGTTGCCATTTCGGTGTCTAGTCAAGAGTTTTCAAATTGCTGCATCAGCTCTCAAAATACTGGACAATCACTAGTCTGATTGAGAAGGGAGTTGGAGCACTATTCACCACATTATTTAGGAAAAGAGCAGCAATGCAGCATGTGGAGTCAAATCCAACTCTGTCTCCTGCAGAAGCCACAGAGCTTCATTTTCTAAGACCATAATAGTTTGTTTATGCTCATTAACTTCAATATTTTGTGCCAATCGGAATAAATCCAAAATCATTTGAGTTCAAAGTGGAGCTGAGATGATAATTATTATCATCTATCAATCTTTGAATCAGATTTTCCTTACATTTAGAAATGTAACTTAGTTCTGTTTGCTTCTCAGTAATACATAAAATCAGCCAAAGCTGACTCACAAATATGTCTAAAAGAAAAGAATGCCATGTTACAAATGAAAGCCTGTGCAGACAGTGGGGCAGATTCACCCCAATTACCTTCAGCCATCTTCAAACTGAAGATGATTTCAGCTCCACTTCAGTGGACAATGCAGCCCTTCCATTTTAACCCTCTGCATTAAAAAGGGATCAATTCAGACCACTGGCACTCATTTTTCATTAACTGCAGAGGGAGGCTCCAAAACGAGGAGTGAGAAACTTGTTTGGTTTCGGCCGAAAACCGTCATGTAGAAACTTTTTAATCAGGCAGCATTAATCTAGAGAAACGTGTGAGTTTGCAGCAACTGAAAGTCAGCTGTGTTTGCAATAACAACTTTGCCACGTACAGAAATGGTTTAAGAAGTAACACGCCTGATTCAAGGCAACAACTCAATATCTGCAGGCTGTCAGGCTTTAGCAGTGAAGGAGGAAGCTGGCTTTATTGCAATTGGGTTTCTTACAAGGTTTGTCATCTTCCTTGAGGACTGTCACTCTTCATTTCCACGCTGAACCGTGTTCAGTCAGACTGTGGAGCAAGCCCAGGGAAGTGTATTAACTAAATCCTGTTAGAGTTTTCGCGTGGGAGCAATGAAGGAGGAGAGGTTTAGATAGCAGCACTCTGAGAGGTAAAGATGTGAGGTGAAGTTCACCGCTCATATGGAAGGAGCAGTTTGATTGCAAATCATTTTGCAAAATAAGTCATTGCAAAAGTTTGGTGGTTTTTTTTAAGACTCATAATGTTTTTCTGGTTTTAGAGAGCGAGCAGGTAAAATTTTGCTGACGATTTGTATTTAGAAGTGATTTCTTTTGACCCTTTTTTATTTGGAGCAAAGCTTATGAGAGATGGTGTATGACATAGTGCAGTTCTGTGAATGCTGAAGTGTGTGTTAACCCCTTTTCATACTGCTTTCTCATTTTGAATTAACAGTCTCAACTTAGTATTTAGCTGAAGCTCAGATTTTATTAATTTATTAGTCATAGTAATTGATTCCAAAAGTCCAAATAAATGAGAAATTGTTGGTTTTTTCTGCCCAGCATTGTGATTTATCAGCTGTGTCTGTGGAAGTTTATGAAGGCTCATGTCTCTGGATTGAAAAAAGAATTCTGTGTGTCTTAGGAGGTCAGTTACTGTCATGTATTTCTTTCTGAGTCCCAGGTGGTGCACACTCTGTTTGCATGAGAAAAGAGGAAAAGGTTTGTTGCAGCTCATCATTTTGAATGAGAGTTTTTCCTGGTGATGTGTCAAAGACATTTATTATGCGCTGTTATTTATTTATCATGGGTAATAGTAACAGTACTTTGTATATATGTGACTTGTTTGATTTAAACTTTCTCAAATGCTTTAGATAACAAATAAACAGAAAAAAACCTGTAAAGACTTCTCTGGGCTGTACCTGCAGCATGAGGTTCTGCCCAGATGCAGTTGCTGAAGTCCAGCCTCTAATCCTTTGCAGCTCTCTTGCTGCCCAAGCCAGATATGGTCCATGACAATTTTTAAACCTTTTTCTCTTGCAGTAATTTTTCTAATCTGCCCCCCCAGCATTTTTACCATCCCCAGCATCCTGTAGCAGTAAGTTTAACTACACCTGGGGTGGTGAACTACCTCCCTTTTTTAAGACCTTTTAAGACCCTTTTTAGACCTTTTTTAAGGTCTAAACCGATCTAGTGCTAATGTCAATAACTGGTAACTGGATCCTGTGTTGGAATAATGTGTAACTGTTCCCTGCCATTCATCATCTCCACATCATTCATGTTTTTAAAACAATTACTCCCTGATTATAGTTGGAATGGCTACGGCACAGATAGACAGGATTTATTGCATCTTAAGGCCTTATTCCATTTCTGTAATATATATAATAATACACATTTTCTATCCACAAAAACTGTTAAGGGTGGATTTTCTTCATTTCAACTGAGTACTTTTGATTCTGCCTCTGCTGGATAAGGTACTGTTTACATGGGTAGTAAGTGGCAGGTTTAAAGTGGAACAAGATATACCTGTGGCTTTTGTGTTTGTAAAGACCTTCTCAAGAGCTGGGAGTAAAGAGCTATAAATAATTTACGGTTGAAAAGGCAAAAATAAGAACATTCACAATAAATAATAATTTTTAGGTATTGTACCTCCTATGTGAAAATAGCAGAATTTAAGGTATCTGCAAAATGTATTGTGTCCAGAACAGAAAGAAATCACTGAAATACATCTGTATAGCCTGGAGTCCAAATAGACTGTTTGTGCAGTTAAACAATGATTGGATTTCATAGCCTGTTTATTTACAACGGATAAACAAGTGCATTTGTGCAATGTCTGTAATGAAGATCTTGCCTGTGTATGAATTAGTGTTGGTTGTTGTTTGGTTTTTTTTTTCCCTACTTGGTGTATGTGGGATCTGCCGTCCAGAGTTAGGGTGATTTATTTTTTTTTTTTTCCTTTTTTAAAAACCTGCTTCTCAAATTGTAAACTAAGTCTTGTATTATGCAAAGCAGTGACTATTGAAAAGCGAAGTGCACCCTTATCTAGCATTCAGCAAAGCAATATAAGAAGAAAAAGCATTTTTGCAACGCCTTGAAGGCCAACTCTCTCTATATGTTAATAATAAATGCCCCAATTTCCCAGGCGTGCTATTTTTATAATACAGTTTCCCTGCCTTAGGTTTTATCTAAATAAATTATGCTCACAACACGCTAAATTTAAAAGAGTTTGGCAACATCATGATTGGATATGGGATAATTCACAGCGTGCCATAGCTTTTCTCTGGAGCTCGTGACTCGGTTTATCTGTGGTTGTCTGTGGTCTAATGAGATTAGCATTGTTTCTTCCGAGTGTGTGCCCTTGCAGTCCTCCTCCAAAATGCACTTTTGTGGTGTCAAAATTCTTTGCCCAGCTCTTCAGAATACCTGGAGAAAGCTTGAAGTGGCTACACTGATAACAAAGGAGGAGTGGTGTTCTTATGCTAATGTCCAAGTCATTCTTTCCTGCTGTGCACCAAAATCAATTTCTTAATGTCAAAATACATGTATGTGTTATTCTTTATGTTTGCAGGGGAAAATATGGAGCTCATGGCATACAGCCACCTATATATACCATGGACTTTTTTGCAAGTCGCCAAGAGCAAGTTTTAGCTCACTTAGTGCAGGCTGCCTTTGGAGCTGGTTTTGTACTCCCTTCCCTGGTTTTATTACCAGTGAGATTGGTCCTTTAATCCAACTGAGCCTATAGCTGATGTTTCCTGCCCTGTACTGTTGCATTAGCTGTTTCTGTAGGAAAATGCAGGAATAATGGTAGTTGTTGTTTTCGTGGTATTTTCATAACCTCTGCAGTACCATGATTTAGCATGATTTAAAAAATACTGAAAGCCCGTGTGGCTCTTTCACAGTTCTTAATGAAGCTGTAGAGAGTTGTGGAAAAGATCAAAGTGAATCTTGTAGCAAGGAAAACAAGCAAAGAAAGGTGTAAAGGGCTTGTACTTCTTAAAAATGCCATGAAGTGGAATCTGTCTGGCAGTCTCAGAAATAATGAAGGTGTCATGAGAAGGTGCAGTGTTTCTATTGATGCAATTGGTGAGAAGTACAAAATCCTGGCAGGAATCACTAATGTGATAAACAGTATTGAGCAGTGCTTCCTAATAAGAAATGGTTTTGCTTAACAGACAATCATGTAATAGCATCTGGGACTTGTGGAGAAACTGTCTACATGTGTGGATCTCTGCATACATTTCAAGCTTCATTTTGTAAAGGTGTTAAAGAAAAATTAAACCATTTCTTTTCCAATCAATACATATTTTTGCGACCATAAAGAAACAATATTTGAAATAGATGGGATGGATGCCCTTAAGATATTTCTCTGTTGGGGGGGGGGAAGTTAGTAGAGGCAAACATTTAAGGTATTCATAGGAGCACTATGCACCAGGAGCTGTGGTGGATTTATCCATCTCAATGTGTGTTGTACAACGTGTGCATGTTCTGGCATTGGAACTTTTTTGTGGTGTTGATATCCTGCTGACAAAAAACAATCATTCACTTGACTGCCCCATCAAAGCAGAATATTTAGGAGCTGGACTGCAAATGTCAGCATCTCTTTGAATGCAAATTGTTGTTTTCAAAAGTTTCGTACAGTTAAAATCTATGAAGTACCAGTTGGTTTTAAGCAGATGCTGTAGTCATGGTGTTAAGCCTGTCTGACCACAGCAGGCTTGGAATATTTTGGTAACATGCCACAGGGCACACCAAGCTTTAGCTTGGTTGTGGTGATTGAGTGTGGATCAGGGGGGCAGTTTGGGAGTTGGTCTCTGGGTCATCTCCCCTTGCCACAAGTTCGTTCACGTTACAGAGCAGTCTCCAAGTGATCCCCCTCTGGGTGCAACCTGGTCTGCTCCAATGGACCATGCAGCCTTTATGGGGGGAGAAGACCTCCTGAAGTCTTTTCCCATTGCACCACATGATTTACCAATTTGCTCAGCTTACTAGTAAGTTCAATTAATGTTCCTTCTGAATTGGATTGATCTTTTTGTTTGCCCAACCGTGTCCCCCCATCACCACCTTCGAGTCTCACACATGTACTAATTCACTCACTATCTTTTCACTGTTTTCACAGCAGAAATTACAAGCAACTATCCCATCATATTAAAAAAAACCCAAAAGGGGTAATAAATCTCTTTTTCATCAAACTTCAGTTTCTCCTTCTATTTGGTATCCATGAACTGCTTCACATATGACATGTGATCATTGGGGTTTTTTTCGCCTGTAACGTGTTTCTTGCACCCTTTACATCAGCTGGTCCCTTTCTACACTGTGTTACCAGAATTTGTAATGACCTGTGTGTTTTTCTGGTTTGTCCTCCTCTTCTGTCTTGCTTGATATGAATCGTATTCAAAACTGTTCACTGAACCTTTCCTAAACTTCTCTGTTCCCTGGGCTTTCCATACGCCAAGGTTGTTCTCTCTTTATCCTTCCATATTTGTGAATCACTTCAGAAAACCCACCATAGAACTGGAAAAAAAAGGCAAAGGAAGGTAACACCCAACTAGCCTTTTGTCCTGTGGGTGAAGAGATATTTTTGCCAAGAACTGTTACACAGGGACAGTATTTTAAAATATGGGATTTGAGATGTGATGGAGGAGTGGTCTCTGGTGGAAGGAAGTTTACTGCATAAGGGGAGCTGGTCTTTTTAGAAGTGAAAGTGTGGCCAAGGGTGCAGTGAAAGGAACAGATGCAAAGAGAGAAAAACCATTAATTTAGGGCAAAATCAAGATCCTGGAAAACAACATTAATCAATACATCAAAGAAAATGAAAAGAAGGAATGCCTTGCCTTTGTGCAAATGTTAAGTGCCTGCAATAAATAAAAAGTAATGAAATCCCTAATTTATATTAAATTTGAATGGGTTGCTAATAAAGCAGCCTAATGGGAAAATTCAAATGATTGAAAAGCTGAACCCATATTTAAATAGCACTAAGAGAGAAGTGGTGGCTCAGATCTGTGGAATCTTTATGAAGTAACTCTCCAAAATAACTCAAAGCTCCAGTTTGTAATGCATTTTTGCAAAATGGGGATCTAATTGACCATGTGCAGTAGGCCACCAGCAGAGAGCAACATGGCCAGCTCCTTAAAAACCTCCTGTAATGTGTGGGAACAAAAGTCACTATTATGGGAGACTTCAATTTGTGTGATGTTACTGGAGTCAGTCACACTGCCTTCTAACAGCATTGTTTGGATTTCTTTAAATAGCTCTATAATGCACGTAAATGTAGGTGCTTAATTTCCTTCTAGGAAATCTGATTTTGAGAGAGTTCTGTATCACGCCTTGTTTTCACAGATGAAGACAAAATTAGCGGTGGCTTAAGCACCAAAGGGAGTAATTAAGCAAAGTACAAAAGAACATGAGTTAGCTGAATTCTGAGCTGCGAGAATGACTCCAGAAAATCTGTGTGTCTATGTGACATGCATAAATATCTGTGTGTGCTCGGGGCACTGGAGAGGGTGTTGAGGCTTTTGAGAATACCTGTGACTCTGGTGTTCAAAAAAAGAACTTGCTGAAAGCAAGGGATAAAAAAAAATCAACCAACCACAAAAAGCCAAGGGTTAGTTGGTGTTAATGAGTGTGGATCAGAATCTGGAAATTGTAGAAAGCTACTGAGGAATGTTATCTATAATACACATTTATATGCACTATATATATCACATATATTTGATATATATATAAATATACTTCTAAATAAATTAGTGGTGAGGTAGGATCAATACAGTAAACTATTCTCTTTTCATATGTACTAGAATTTTATATAGAAAAATAATGCATATAATTATAATTTTAATTAGTAATGAAAATAGGAATGTTTTAAATGATTCCATAGAAATGAAAAATAGAAGAGTTTGAATGGACAATATAGAAATGTAAGAAATTCTGGGCAAGTCTTGATGTTCTGTTTTTGGAAAAGGCAGCAGAAGAGCATAACAAAATCTCATTACAATTGTAACTAAGGGTTCTTAATGGATAGTAATGCTGGGCATTTTGCAACCAACAGGTTTCAGCTGAGAGTTTCTAAGAGTTATAAAAAATCTGCTTGAGTCATTCTCTGAGTCATTGCTGTTGATTTTTTGGAAGTTGTAGAGCGTTGGGGAAGTTCCAGACGACGGGAAGAAATCTAATGTTGTGCCAATAAAAGGCTAAATGGGAAGACCCAGATAATTATAAGTCTGTCAGCCTGACATTGATCTCAGGCAAAATAATGGAATGGTTTCTAAAGGACTCAATTAATAAAGAATTAAGCAAGGGTAATATAGTTATTGCTAATCAGCATGGGTTTATGGAAAACAGACCTTGTCAAATTAGCTTGGTATCATTTTTATGTTATTACAAATTTGGCTGATGTAATAATGAAGTTCTGTAGGGCACTGACTGTGTACAAAGTACTGAGGAAAAGCTGGAAAAACCTAGATGCTTTTTTTTTTTTGCAGCATAGAAAGAAAATGAGTAAGTTCAGAGCTTTATGGTTAACAGGGCAGTAATAATTATTTACTGCCTACAGTGAAGACTGAGGTAACTTGAAAAGAGACATTGGTTTATTTTCTGTTGAGCCAGAGCCTGTACTTACCACACAGCTCTGTCTCCCTAGAGCGTGATGTATCCCACTCTTCTAAAAATAATGAGGACAATCAATTACTGGTAAAAGCCATTCTGGTTCAGCTGGTGAACGGTGAGCAGCGTGTTTGGAGCTGCCTGAGAGCAAGACTGCAGGTAGAAAGAAGGGTGAGAAGCGTGATAGGTGAAGCCTGAAGGGGTGTGAGGAGGGTAGGTGACAACAAAATCAGCTTGTTATTGTTTCCTCATTTTATGTTGCTCTTTGACTGACCAGCTGGGTCCTTGTGTTGGTTTCTTTGAGTCTGCCAGCTAATGTGCATGTGCAGCACCTGGCATGGTCAAGTGGTCTGTTGTGATTCCCAGAAATGGGAGCTGTGATGAAGTAATTTTCTTTTTGCAGCCTCTACTATTAGAGAACAAAACTATACAAAGGCTAAAAGAACAATTTTTAGTTAGTGCACATGGAGATAAAATTTAACAACTTTTAACTGAGCTCTACTACAATTTTTTCAATCTCTTCATATACAAATAGTTGGCTTTGCTTCCTGAGAGTTGATTCATTTAAAGTGTATCAGAGGCTCTTCTTTTATATTGGTTGGTTGTTAAGAGTTTCCTGGAAACATTAATTTCTGTTCTTATGAGAAATCAGATCTTGAAGATAGAGCAGAGAATAAAATCAAACCTTCTCGATTTCCATCAGCCGTGATTGACAAAGAATTGCTGAGCAAAGCTGCAAGAAATTTCCACACATTTGTCTGGCCCACAAGTTTTATGGCAAATCCAGCTGTTTTCCACTGGAGACCTTTCATTTGAGTGAGGTGAGGTTGTTCTCCATTTAGACAAGTCACCTAAAAACCACTTTAGACAGCTCATTTCTCATGGTGATGCCAATCAGGTTTTATTAATGCTTTATGCAAAAAATGGAAAACAAAAGAAGGATTTTTGAACTTGGGTCAGCTCTTAATGAGCTGTAAATAGGGCTTATCTAAACATGCTGTGTAGTTGCTTGAATAATTTTGAATAATTGATTTTGCTTCATGTTTCTTTTTGGATTTTTTTCCCCCCTCTTTTAATTTATTATACATCTATTATACATGCAGATTCTTAGGTCTAAGTAGGAAAACATTCCATGGTAGAATCCATCCAGGGCAAATCAGTTATCCTGAAGTCAGTATCTTATCCTCAGACAATACTGTGTGGGTATATATACATGGGTAAAAAATTCAGAGGTGAAAAAGGTGATATCCTTGTGGAGATTCATGATGTTGAAAACTTTTTTATAACTTCATGCATTTCTTTGAGAACAAATAAGCAAAAGAAGTACAAAAAAGCGATAAACTATTAAAACCTTGGCAATTCTCTAGTTAAGATGAATGGAAGTACACCAGATTTTAAATTTCTGCAAATTTTAACTCTTACAGTACTGCAGGAATTACTGTGAAAACTCCAGTGCCAACTTTATGTGTGTACTTTGATACCATTGTTCATTTACGTAGATATATTAATTATAATTTTAGTCCTGGCTTCTCTAAAAGGCTTTCACTGACAGGTTTTGAATCCATTAAAAAAAAGTGTGCAAGGTGAGAAAAGTCTGAAAGTAATTTTGGTTGTGAAAAGGCTTTTGTGTGATTATTTTTTTTTTTTTTATTAAAAGCAGAGGGGATGAAAGAGTCTGTCCCCTTCCCCATTGATAATGAGGGCTCCTACTCTTCCCCCCCACAAGTTACAGCAATTATGGCTTTTGTTAAATTGTCCAGATCCAGCAATGAATGAACAGTCATTGAAACTTAAGGGCATGACAAGTAAAACTGAGAGGAGAGCTTGAAGTCCTGGATAATTCAGTGTGACAGAACAGCACTGAGGGCTAGAGCATGATTAAAGAGAAATCAGAGCATCTCTTCCTTTAGATTTGCAATTACAGGAGATGAAATGGGAAAATGGAAGGGAGTAAAACCCTCTTATTCTTTAAAAAAATTAAATAAAAAGAAATAAAGTAGGTAAGAGGAGAAAGAAATTTTATTAGGAAATGGTTATTTTCCAGCATCTGTCATGAAATGGTTTTAATGACCCAGAAAAGATCTGTTAGTATTGGTGACAAGATGTTAAATGAGAGGTTTCATTGGTCTGTCCTGGTGTGTTTGTTCTTGCCTCCCTTAATTTATTTGGGAGATAAATAGAGGATTTTCAAAAAGTCTGTAAAACTCACAGAATTTGCAATTACGACCAAGAAAAATTTGCATTTAACTTTGCAGTTTGTGGTAAGTACTTGTCAATGCCAGTACAGATTACTGACATGTGAACTAGATCCAATATGTGTGCAGCTTTTAGAGTGCTCACTAAAATCATGGTCAAGAAACAGAATCTGGGAATGCATCTCCAAGTAAACAAAGACAGTTTAAATATTCCAATTTTACATAAGTGTAGTACCACGTTAATCTGACCAAACTCAGGTGAAATCCTAAATGTAATATATAGTTTTTGTGGCTTTCACTTACAGGAAATTTGGCAGCCAAATAGGGAGATAATTGTACAAGACAGTGTGGATTAAAATAACCTGTAATCTTTCAGAAAAGTGTTTCCAAAAATAAATACATCAGAGGTATCTGGATGTTCATGCAATGAAAGGCACCTGCTTTTTTCAAAACAATGTAATGTTCTAAGTTGATTTAGCGATGGTTGTAATCAGCAATAAATTGTAATCATGCTAAATGATCAGGTTTAGTAAGTGTAAGCGCAGCATATAGCAAAGGATATTGCAGGTGTTTATGAAGTGAATAAAATACTCTGGTAGATTAAAAATGCAGTGCTCGAAGTTGGGAGATGCAATATTTTTTCCTCTCTGTTTTATTTTAGTATATTTTTAATAGCTGACTGGATTTTCTTTTAAAAAGACAAACCCGGCATTATAATTTGGGGATCTGTTTCAATAGAGTGGAGTTGTGTGTGTGTGTGTCTGGAAACTGTGGGAATAAAGAATCATACTGTGTTAGAAATCAAAATACAGAATTATGCTCTTAATGTTAGAGGCGCGGGAGAGAAGAGTTAGAAGCCTTGCTGAAGGCAATTATCTAGAGACTTGCTAAACTCACTGAGCTGTTCCTATTAAATATACTAATTCCCCAGGCATTAACTCAGCTCAGGGAAGTTTTCCTGGGTTTCTCTGTATTAATGCTGTTAAGAGGAAAAGCAGGGAAGCCAGGTCAATTTGTGGGGCTAATCGCAATAGAATGAAGTGAGCAGAAAGGATACCTTCATTTTCTGTTTGTGGAGGATTGAAGAGCTTTGTTCTTTCAGCCTTTATGTGAGAGAAGAAGGAGAACTTTCAAAAACACAACGTGAGGACCCCAGTGGTGAATACAGGGTGTTGCATTGTGGCCACTGTTGGTGTACATTGAACAGCCAGAAGTTTTTATCCTGAGAATCCCTTTGCTATTTCCATGTTGAGCAGGGATTAACATGCTGTCTCCTCTTCCTTTTAGACAATGGCATCTTCCCTTTTGCTGTTTTCCTGCTTTTAGTTGTTCCCCTTCCATAATTCCTTTCTGATTGCCTATTCCTACTTTTCCATCTTTTATTTCATTGTGCCTGAGAATTTTGACACCGGAGTGATATCATCCTTAGTGCCTCTGATTTTTGTTGCTGTATGGATTTATGATTTTGACATAGCACAGGGCTGAGTTATCTGTCCCATCCAGTCTGGTTTTTCCCTCTACTCTCACCCAGCTGGAAGAAAGAAAGGGCTTTCCAGAGAGTTTCTGGGGGTGTTTCTATGAGTTTCCTACCCTATAAGGGGATGAGATTGGGTCTGACTGAGCGGTGTGGATTTTTTTTCTGGTCCCCTGCTATTGTCTGTAGCTTTTGAAGTAGAGACTCTCCAGTCCCTAACTCAAATGCATGTGCATAAAGCAAACCACCACAGCAGCACTTTGTTGCTGAAGGAGCTTTTGTCTCAGGACAAAAATTTCAAAGATGTGATGGAGTATGAGGCTCCATTTGTTCTGGGAGGAGTCTTTTCCTGCTACAAAGTGCCCAAACATCCAAAGCCTGGATTCATCTTGTCTGAAGCCATTCCCCCTTGTCTTGTCACAACCTGCCCCTCTGAACAGTCTCTCTTTTTCTTGTAGGCTTCAGCTGTTGGCCCAGGTTGATCTTGCCTGCAAGTGTCCATGTAAAATAGTTCAAATAATGCTATACATAAATATATACTTTACATACAAACCTGTTAAAACCTTAGAGAAAAGTGACACATGAAAAATGCTGTGTTTTCTCTCTGCCATTTCCTGTCATTTAGATTGATTTGGCTGATGCTACACTTGCCATTTTCCATGTTATCCTAGTGCTTAGGAGCCAAACAGCTTTGATTTGTGCCGGCACAAGCAGCATATTAAGAGTAGGTGAAGTGGACTTCAGCTCTTCATCAGTGGAGGAAATTTCCTCTGCCTTTCCCCCCCCCCCCCCCCCCAAAAAAAAAGTATCATCTACTTGTGCTACCTCAAATAGTTCTTCTGAGGGCAAAAAGTGTTATTCTCAAGCTCCCTTTAAAACTTATACCAGTTTTTTTATACCAGTGTCACTCCTGAATCACATTCTGGTATTGCTAGTTCAATTTGCATACTTTTTGGGGTCTGTAAGTAACACTAAAACCCAGCATTAAGTCTGAGCGTGATACCATGAAATATAATGTTGGACAACAGTTGGACATTGAAAAACTCCATATTTGTTATGGGGTATTGAGGTTTTGATAAAAGAAGGCATCTAATGAAAACATGTTAGAGGCTAGAAGACAGGAGTTGTTAAAAAAGAAAGCAAAGCATACACACAGTGGAATCTAGGAGTCGTAAAATCCTTGGAATTTTCCTTCAAAGTCTAGTTAAGCCCTTGAAGGAGCTTGCACCTTGAAAGTCATAATTTGAATTTGTCATCTAGATACAGTATCTTTATTTAAAGTTGCCTAATATGATTAGTTGCTTGGTGTAGCATTATAATTGAAGTATTTAATAAACTGTGTAAGTGCTCTTCTTTTTATCCATACAGTTTCTTTGTGAGACTGAGTTTTAAGGCCTGAAGTCTTAACAAATTAATCAGCTTTCCCCAGCAAAGCAAACACAATTTCCTCCCTTGCATATTTTAAGTAATCCAGGCTTGGGGAAAGGGCCCAGTCTTTGGGGATGATGGCTTCTTTTAATTCCTGCAGAATTCTAAATCCTTGAAATTAAAGATGTAAGAGCAGAACAAGAAATGTTGCAATGTGTTTTCCTACCTCCTTATCCGTCTGTTCTAAGGGAGTACAAACAAGAGGATTTCCATTGTGCTGCTCTGGACTTGTACACTGAGGTGTGGTCTGGAGATTTATCAACACACTGGTGAAAATGAATTCCTCTGAAAAGCATGTGACCTTTGCTTCTCACTGATTATGTTTTTGAATATATAATTTCTGTAGCTGTCTCATCCCCGAGCAGCTGAAGTTCAGGCTTCCATGACTCACAGACATTCCCTGTGCCACACTCAAATAAGCAAGGTTGTATTCATGGAAGAAATTAATTGGTGAATATATTACTGGTAATGTTTTCTTTTCTCTGTATGGTAATTTCTTTTACTGATACAGAGACATTTTTGATAGACAGTGGCAACCAGATATGCCGAATGTGTTTGCCCATTGCTGCAAGAAGATGAGCTGCGTGATATCTGCCAAGCAGGACAAAATATATTTCTTTTTGTAACCTTCTGAAATAACGATTAGACCTTCAGCCTGAACTATTTTCGATCTGATTGTTATTAGATTTCTTTTTAGACACAGACTAGTCATGCAGCCTTTGTGGATCTGATCTTGCAAACAGGAACATGGTGGTATGGCCGCGATAACCTCACTGCGATGGGTGCCCCAGCAGTGCAGGGATCGGTCCCAGGGATCTTTCAATCAGCCTGATGCTGATCTATACCTCTGCCATTAGCCACAATCTCTTGCTATTAAAGAGAATGATGTGAGTCTGAATAGGCTGCAATTAATTCCGAGTGCAGCAGCCAGATTACCGCGATGAAATTCAGCCCTCGTTATTGTTTCTGAGCTCCAATTTGTATTCTGTGTGCCTGTAACGTTTCACATCGATTGCGAGGCTTTGCATCTTCTTTGCACTGCCAAATATACTGCTTTTCACCATGTGCTTTGAGTGTTCCACTGTACATCTCCTCTGCTTGTATTCTGTCTTTATGTTTTGGAGAATTGGGAGTGAGTGGCTACTTCATCCTTCATCTGTAGCAGATTTATGATTAGACTATAATGCAGCGGCAGGTGTTGTTTGAACATCAGTAGACACACCAGTGTGCTCCTGCTTGAGGACAGAAATAAAGGTTTTTGGTTTCCAGTTGAAGAGCCATTTCTTAAAATAAGGCTTCAGGGTGACCTAATTGAGGTGTTGCAGTACCTGAAGGGAGCCTACAAGAAGAAGAGAGAGAGACTGTTTAGAAGGGCAGGCAGTGACAAGACAAGGGGAATGGCTTCAAACTGAGAGTAGCTTTAGATTAAGTGTTAGGAAAAAAATCTTGATTGTGGGGGTGGTGAGGCTCTGGCACAGTTTGTCCAGAGAAGTTGTGGCTATCCCATCCCTGGAAGTGTTCAAGGCCAGGTTGGATGGAGCTCTGAGCAACCTGGGATAGTGGAAGGTGTCCCTGCAGAGGGGTTGGAATGAGATGAGCTCTAAAGTCCTTTCCAACCAAACCCATTCTGTGATTCTACTTCTCGTATGTTTGAGACGAAAAGGTTTTATATATTGTACTTTTTTCAAGACAAACTGTACAATAAGTGATTTCTGAGATTACAGAATAATACATAAATCTCTCCTCTATAGTTTCCACTGTTTAACAAAGCACACAAGAGCCACCCTGTTGATGAACTACCATTCACACTTGTACTGAGAGCCCCAGTTCTTTCTGATACAGGCAGGCTCTCTATATACACCTGTCGTTTTGTAGTCAACCTGCAGTATTCATTGGAGGGGTAGGAGGGGGTGTTCACAGCATTTTAAAGAATTGGGAAAACAGATTTTACTAACTGTGTAGAAAATAGAGTGACTATCATAGAAGTGCATGGATATAGATCCAATTTAGCATTTAAATACTCTGCAGTTTTTCCCCATGGCACTTATACAGTAGGGGAGAAATCAATGTCAGTGTTTAGTTGAATTATTTAAGCTAACAGAAAATGATATTTGAGCTGCTAATTCTAGCCTGGATCTGGTTGATTAGGAAGTAGTTAAAAATCACCACTGAGACAAAAAAAATGGGAATTTGAAATGTGGATATTACCTGACCCTGATGTTCTGAAGTGCAGAAAGGTGGGTGGAAAGGGGATTCTTCTGTGCAACTGGGATGAGCACCTGGCTAATAATTGAGGAGCAGGGCATGGGCCTGAGAGGAAGCTTTGTGTCAGTCAGTCAAATCCTTGCAGAGCAACACCGTTGAGCAATCTAAGTGTTGCATTACTACTGCAAAAATTCTGCATTTGCCCAACTGCCAAGACTTGCAGTTCTGAGTTAAAAACACAGGAGGCAAATTTATACTTGAGACTTCACCAGGCAAAAAATATGTTTTTGACGGTGGTTGTTATTGCATTCATAAACTAAGATAAATATTATACAAAATAAAAGAAGATCTCTGGAAGGATCACTGCCAAAATTTTGCTGTATATGGGCATTAATGTATATGTTGTAAAAGGTAAGTGTAGAGTGTATTCAAGCAAAATTTCAAAATGAGGGTTTTTTTCTCAGGCAAGACTGAGTATTTACTACTCAGAGGCTTTATTAGAGTCTCAGGAAAAGCTTATGCTCAGCAGGCTGTTAAAAGAGAATAACCCCAGTTGCAAGGGGTTTCAGGACATGGTGCTGCAATTCTTGTTTTGAGACAAGTCTTGTTTTCCAGATTTTCTAGCCGTGGTAGGTCAGTAGAGCTTTTGTGTGTTGCCAGAAATATTTTTAACTGACTTCCAAAGTGAAAATTAAAAACGTGTGTGGACTTAGACGTCTATAAATAGAAAATCTAATGTATTCAAGTGCTCTAAAATATTTTGTCTGGCCGGCAGCTACTGCTCCAGAAATGTGTGGGTGTACTGTAGTGTCTGTCACAGACACTCCGGAGAATCAAAAATACCAGCTCATCTTTGGGCTTGCTTAGGAAACTGAATCCCACTATGTGCTAAAAAATAGTAAGTTTTTTCTCAAAGCAGAGAACCATTTAAGTGTTTTCCATAGCTGCTCATTACACACGTTTTCAAGCCAATAATTAATTCCTGACCCTAAGTATTATGCCTGATTATTTTCAGTAGAGCAATGAAATACCATTAAGAATGTCTGAAAGTGTAAAACAACCATGCTGTTTCATAATATGCAGCTAACAAATTCTAGTTTTTGGAGACAGCTATTTGCCCAATGCACTTTGAATGAATATGAGTTTTAGTGATTTCTCGGAGTGTATACTGCATATAAAACAGCCCCAGTTAATCATCACAGGACAGGAAAAGTGATAAAAGTACTTTCTAGGTACTTTTTATCACTTTCCTACATCTTTCAGAAAACTTGTGGCATTACTAGAGATGTAATTATTTCAAGGTTGGATACAGAAAAACGGGGATACGTATTCCGTAGTTAAAGATCTTAAAATGCTTTCCATAAGGTACTTCTTGTACATTACTGAGAATTGCTCAGCCACATTTTTAAACTCATTGAAGATGATGAAATCAGGGTGATGGAAAAATGCTTTCCATGTGTATTATTTGTATTCCCTCTGAATTTGCTACATTATTTATGATGCAGTCTTGACATTATAGTGATCTTGTATGCGAGGAAGTTTGACATTGTAAATTCAGTGAAGATTTATCTACCTTGAAAAATAGATAAATAAATGAGTATTCTTAGTCATAAACGTAATATATAAAATCACAGCAAACCAGACATTTCAGGAAATGGTGCTCAGTGACTCCCCAGTTACTCCCTTTTGACTTGAGCAAACAAAATTACACATTTCTCACATGGCCAATATAAAGAGTGTGGGCTTTAAGAACTCTTTTGCTTCATGTTCTTCTGAGGACAAAGGTAGTTCTTTCCAAGGTCTGGGGCTTGGCTGTTGAGAATGGAAGCAGACTCTGATGCTCTGCAAGTGCTTTTTGAGATGTTTATGGATACTATAGTGCTGAAATATTATAACACTGATATTATAAATGGGTGTTAGTGGTCATATTTTCACAAAGGGTGTGATTACCTGTTGATTTGTATGCCTTTAATAATGTCAATTCATTCCTTTTGATAAAGCTAGTACTTTGTAGAAGAGTCAGCTTTTGATACCTACCAGGGAGCCTGCACTTAGTAGATTTGCAATGTTTATAATGAGAGGAAATAAAAAGAGGAGAAAAAGAGTTAAAAGTAAGAATCACCAACAAGAAATTATTCCTAATCATATTACTATTCCTGAGGCGTAACAAAAGAATTCTGGAAAAATCAAATTGCAGGATGCAAACCTCAGGTGTCAACTTGTCACTATGTTACATTTAAAGTAGTTATTAAAATCATTATGCTATCAACCTGTGAATTTTAGGCACACCAAATATAGCAACCTGCTTAATTGCTCAATATTATGCAGTGAGTGAAAGAAAGGGAGGTGGGAGTGGAGAGAATGGTGTATTTTCAAGGTACCCTAAAAGGCCTCTTTTCCTGGGGAGTAAATTATGCATATGTTGTTCAATAAGACCTTAGTCTTTGAATATAAAATATGTTATTAAAAATGCAGCTGCCTGCCTGTCTACATAGTTTGGGAATGGTTATCTTGAGATCTCCCAACGATGCAGCACAATGCATATTGACATGGCTTGGTAGCTCTAATCATGTTATTGGCACTGCTCTTGTCTTGGGAAATCAGGTTAAAATGAACTGATACAGCCAGAACCGGTGCCTAAAATACTTAGGGTCAGGTGTCAAAGTTTAATTTCCCATTGGACTAAAGCTGGAGAAACTCAGCTAAAGTTAATTCAGGTTTATATTTGTACAAAGAGCAACTTGACTCTTGATTATCTGACTTGGCATTGAAAAGGCCAAAATGGTTTTATTTCTTTGCGTTGTTTGTCTCGATTTCTTTAAAACTGGGATTTTTTTTTTTATTATTATTATTCCTTGTCCTGTACAGGACATAACATAAGTCTTGATGCAGAACCTGCCAATGGCACCCTCCTTCAGTTGGGATGTAGTGGCTTCACCACACAGCAACCAAAGGCACTGCGTTTGTATTTCTCCCGAGCGCCGAAGGCTGTTCAGTGACTCACACAATCACTGAGTTTTCAAGGTGCCACTCAAATTCAGTTTTGGTCAAGAACTGCAGGACAGTCAGGCTTTCTTGCTTGCCTGTTACCTGTTTCCAGATGAGAAAAATGCAGAAAACTTAGTTGTAAATACAGGGGTCATTTGTCGAGCGTATTTCTGCAGTCTGGGGGGGTCGTTGCAAATTCTGCCACGTGCAAAAATTTTGAGGAAAGAAAAACCAGACTTGATCTCCTTTTTGTCAAATCTAATTTTGTGGAGATCAGAGCACGGAGAAATGAGACTGGAGGTCAGCATTCACTACTTATTTTTTCTTTCTGACTGGCAATTCTTGCCATATCACAATATGACTCATTAAGATATGTGTGTACTCTTTGATCAAAGATCTGAGTTGGAGAACATGTGCATCACATCCTCCTCTGAGGAGAATTTATTGACGAGAATGGAGTTTTTCATCTGTTGAAAGTATCTGCGTGTGCTTCCTCCTTCCATCTGGCCACGGAAGTTGCTGGCATTGGGGGCTGCAGATCTGTGAAGTGTTTGTTTGGAAAAATGGAAGCTGATATTACGTTCATTAACACTGCTATTAACAATGTTATTAGAGCTACAAGCACAGTGGGAAATTCAGGCACTCTGTACTGTAGGGAATTATTTAGTCATTGTAATATCATCTCCCTACTTGCCAGTGGGTTGGTGTGAGAGGAGAATACAATTAGGGATCCTACAGAGTAAGAAATATTTACTTCCTTCTCTCTGTACTTTGTCTTTTTTATTATTATTATTCTTTTTATTATTTTTATTTATTTATTTTTTTAGTTGAGATACTATTCTTTTAACCAAAGGCATTTGTTTTTTCCATGAGACTTTATAGTAGAACCACCCTAATTATTAACTGTACATTTCTCACCAGGAAATTTGAGGTGCCAACACACATTCCTTTTTGCATGGAAGAATTTCGCCTCTCTAGGAATTTATTATTCAATTCTGGATTGTCTCTATTTAAAACTAGTTAACAAATATATATAAAAATTATTAATATGCCCACTCATCCAAAACAGTTATTCTGGCTGCTCTCCCTACTGTGATGTGCTGCCATAATTAATTCAGCAGACCTCTTCTAGTATGAGGTTTTTATCTAGATTTTTTTAAATGTGATGAAAAGTTGCGTGGTAGTTGATTGTATCTCTTATTTTTTAAGAAAATGTTCTGGATGGTTACTTCACTATCACATCAGCACATACCTGAAGACTGCTGTCGGTTTTTCACTGGAAGTTTTGTGGTTTGTTGGGATCTCGCTCTACAAGGGAAACTGTCCTTTTCTGTGTATTTGTACAGTCCCTATCCCAGTGGATGGACCTTAGTGGCATTCCCTTGTTACATCAATATAGATGTAAATTACTGTCATTAAGGAAGTGACTGAACTAGCAGACTTTTCTTATAAAATCTCAGACAAAGTCAGCCCACAGTGAATTTTAGCATTTGCCATATGACATCCATTTAGGAAAGCTGATTCAGTAGCTGTCAGAAATGAAATTTTCCCTTTATCTCTCAGCTGATACAAAACTTCATTCTAATATAAAAATCGTGTGAAGATTATACTTGTATAGAAGGAAATAACTGAACAACTTTGCCCATCTTCTTTGGAAGGAAGGAAAAAGGAATTTGAAGAACCTGGTCTTGTGGAATGTGTCCCTGCCCATGGTGGGGGGTTGCAATGAGATGATCTTTAAGGTCCCTTCCAACCCAAACCATTTTGTCATTCTAAACTGTGCTATGTTTTTTTCATCTCACTCAAACTCCACTTATATTATCCAGGATCTCCTGGACTTCCCTTTGCCTTTTCTCTTTATGGTGGTGCTTCTCAGAAGTCTTGGGGAAAGGAGAAAAAAGGCATAACAAATTTTCCATTTCCTTTTGCCAGTTAATTTTCTCTTTTCAAGTTCTGACTCTATCAGCTATAATTTGAAAGTCTTGAAGCATCTTAAAAACCTGTTTGCTTTGGAGTTGTGAGTATTCTTGTAGTAAACTGTTCATTTAGATTTAGCTTTCCAAGATGCTTGCTCAGTCTCTCTTAAGCTTTGATTAGAAATATGAATACTGAATAAATGACCAAGGTGAGCAGTAGTTTCTTAAGAATGAGTGTAGTTGTCTGAGGCAAACAGCCCAAAGCTGATTATGTGCATCAGTCTCGTCCACAGCACTTGACCCTGACACCTTTTGGAGCAGGCAGGTCCTCCTTATTTCATCAATGCCATTGTTAAAGACAGTGGCCTGTTGACTTCTTTCTTGCCGAGGTCAAATACATCAAATGGAGTGGGACATCAGCATGATCAGACCTAAATTGCTTGCTGCACCAATTTCCAGCTGCATTGTAGTGTAATATCGAAACTCCTGGTTTCTTTGCAGCTAAGGTATAAAAGGCACATGTGGTGTCGGGGGAACAGAGGAAAAAAAATGGGGAGGAGTTAAGTTTTCAGCCAGCTGATTATTGATCTGAACTTGCAGACTGAGGAGAGCTGTGTAGGCATGGATTGCAAAGCTCTGCCATTTATTGACTGAATTTCCTGGTTTAGAATAGAGTAAATTGAACAAAGTTTCGTGAAAAAAATGTTGGTGATGTAATACAAGCATTCAGTGCTTTTATGGAAACACAGAATGCCTTTTCAAAAATATTTCAGAAACATATCAGCATTTCAACACAGTCACATCTTTTAAAATAGACTGTCAAGAAGGTTCCCCGATCCTGTGGGAGCTCCACACACAGAAATCTGCTGAACAAGATCAGTTGCTACTTCTGACTGAGTATAGCCTGATGCCATATTTGTATGTAATCTTAAGGCTCCCAAAACTGCAGCTATTGTCCCAAATATGTAATATCACATTTTAAGCAACAAAAGGGGCTGCATATTGGGTCTAAAGGTTGCCTTCAGAAAGCCAAATTATTTTTTTGAGCATCATGTTGAGGGGAGTAGTATTGGCCAAAAAGCTGTTTGCATGTTAAGGGCTGACCAGTCTTTTAGAAATTTAATGTTTTGCTCCAGGTGTTTCCTTCATATATAGACTAAGAAGCGAGCCACAAATTGTACTTGAAAATGGGGATATAATACATATTTACCTGAAACTAAACTTTCACATCTTTACTAATTAACTGTAACATCTAAACTTTGCCTGAGAGACTGGTTCTCTAGGTTAGATTATGTAATTTAGAAAACATTTGTTTCCCAACATAAATGCTATATGAACTCCTAAACAGAATTTCATACATAGAGGGCTGAGAAGAAAATGCTGATGTAGAGGTTAGAGGTTTTTTTCTGCTTTTAAATATTACAGATGTTATCAGTCTTGATCAAATCTGCTATTATATGCTAAGGAAAGTTTTGTCACTGTCTGTCGTTCATCAGTGCTTTCCTTTCCCAACTCAGCCTGTTCTCTTCTGTTGAGAAGCTTTTCTTTGCTATTCCAAGTGGACTGAATCTGTGCTCAGCCAAACAACTGAAATAGGAGGCAGCTGAGAGAATAGCCCTCAGTTCTCCCCTATTACCTGGCTATAAATGTCAAGGGAGAATCAGCTTCAATAGACTTTAGAAACAAGTGTGAAATGAGGGAAGAAAAATTGCCTGGAAAAGTCCTTCCTTCCGTTGGTTAGTGTTGCAGAAAAGCTACCTGAGAGCCCACCCATGTACAAGCCCCAGGAAGGCTTTGTGCTTTTAATTAGTGGAAAAGTAAATGCTGTTTTGCAGGTGGGTTTTGGCAGCTACTCAGCTTTTCAGTCACAGGTTTGTTTTCTCTTGTCATTCTGTAAGAGAGCTGCAGCTTGGGGCTCTTTTAAAACCTTGTCAGAAAAAGTGGCAGACTTCCTGAGCATGACAATCCTCTGACTCTCCTGCCCTGTTTTAGGGAAAGGCTTTTTGCAACCTGTAACCTAAACAGCTGAATCAGGTGGCAAAGATCTGCTGAGAGCCATTGCTTCAGCGTGAGTACTGGAGGCTTAAATACACACAGGAGTGCCCTTAAACACACACAGGTTCAAACCATTTTTCTAGGTACTGTTACTCTTGGTCTTTACATACTTCAAATAAGGAAATCTTATAATCAACTCTTGCTATTATCTTTAACTCAGTATTATAAACCCAGAGTAAGTCCAATCTGAAACAGTCTTTAAAATGATGCTAAGCTGCATCAGTTGAAAAGAGATCTCTAAAACTGCTTTTCTGTGATAAATGTGGGCATGGGTGATTTCTTTTTTAAATAAAGGTAAAATCCAAGTTGCTATTTGTATTCTCATGCTGCTGTTTTTGTACTAAAACCCATGAAAAGACCACATGGTAATCAACTGGTGGTGTTGGCTGTTGCAATACATTATTAGTTTGATTCAGGTCAGGTGAGCTGAAATAAACCCATCCAAGGCAAGTCTCCTTTTGTGTGGCATTTACCAAGTGCAAGATGATAATTGCTGTCACTGAAGCATGACTGCTTTTGTAATAAATACTTTCTGCTTGCCTCCAGAGTCTGTAATGCAAGGTGCTTTAATCTTAAAATAATAAGCAAATTTGCAACTGAATTTATTGTTCAGTAAAGTTGTATTTCACAGAGGTGTTGGCTTTTACATCAAGTGATTGACATTTGCTTTTAATTACATAGCACTGGAGAGATCCTGCACACCTCTTTCTGGGATGGCATCATATTTCCAACTAGTTATGTGGATAATCAAATCTGAAAAGCACAGGTTTAAATTGGTTAATGAAGTGTTAGCCCATCAGGTCACATTTTCTCTCCCTTGCTGTTCAATCAAATCAGTGTTATCTGATTTTACAGTGGCTTTAATGTGGTCCTCTTGTATTTAGGTGGGATTGTTTGACTTCTTCGCCTTTCCCATTGATCTCACCCAGTGATGATACTGGTGTCACCTTTCTGTTCATGTAAAGTCAATATCTTCAGCCAAAGATAAAGAGCTACTCCCCTCTAGGTGGAAAAAATAAGTACAATAGCATAGCTTTGCCTTCTGGTCCTCCTGTTCAACAGCAGAGCTGCTGTGCTGGTGGGTAATGTGTGTGAGGGCTGCAGGAAAGTTCTGGCATTAATAAATGCCAGCATGTAATCTGTGATCCTCTGTTCAAAAGTTATTCCCCAAAGTTATTTTCAGTGTGGGAAAGCTGAGAATCAATAAAACAAAAAACCCAAAAGTACAAATGTGTATAGGAAATCCTCTATATGTGTGTCATTTCTTGGAGAAAGACCAAGACTTGAAAGTCTAAAATTTCATTGTCATAACCATATTTAGTTATATAATTAGAGATTTTTTGGAAAAAAAAATATTTTAATGTTCCAGAGATAGGAACTCAAACCAAAAAAATCATCATAAAAAAAACCAGAAAAGAAACTTTTCAATATAAGAAAGTTTTTGAACTGAGGAAGGAAATGCCAGGTTTTGTTGGATAGCAAGTGTTAGTAAGTCTTTTTTTCAAGAACATTACTAGGCACCTGCTGGGAATCAGCTCTTCTCTGACCTCCTCTCTGTCTGTCTTTCTGAAGGGATCAGCTGCCCAAAATAAAGACTGAAGCAACTAATACTAGCACCACTCTGAGACTATGCAAACAGACATTTATATATTAAGAATTAGCATTTTTACTTGCATGTAAAGTGAACTGCTGAACCATTTTGCCTACTACTTCTCTTTGTAACTCTATTACTTTTAAATGCTACTTAAAAAAGTTTTATTTCATACTTATTTGCGTGACAGAAAGAACACTGTGATTAGAATCAAGGGGGAAAAGTATTTGTTAATGGAAAAAGTAAAAGCTCCATGCCAGTAAATATCTTGCCAATTTATGAGAGAAAATGGTGCAGGGAAGCTTTTTAAAAGGTCAATGAATTTTTATTAAATTGTTGTATTCTCAATGCCTTTAAAATTAAACGTGCAAGGTGAACATTAAAACCCATGTGCTCAGTGGCTGAATTCCCATTTGAAGCAGAAGTTGAACAGTTGGGCCCCAGAAAGAGAAAGGAGTGAAAACTTTTACTTGCTACAAAACCAAAAAGAGATTCAACAGAATTATTTTAAAACTCCAAAGCAAGGGGCCACCATCACTTCTCTGTTGTCATCACTTGCTCACTTGTGGTTACTGAGTGGTAAAGCCCAATTTTAAGGTGATGGGGACACAATCCTGAAAGAATGTTTGAAAAACACAAATTCAGGATGCAGAGAAAATTATTATAGTCCAACAGCTGTGTCTCACATTCTTAAGGAAAGACTCCACATAAAAGGAGGATACTGCTGAGCATTGATTCTTTTCTGTGGGTGTTCAGCCTTCTTTTTGAGGACACAAATTGTTATTCCCTGCCTGCTAAAATCTGTGGGTTTCTACTATTATTGTTGTTAAGGCATTTTTTATAAGAGAAAACTGCTATAGCTGCAGCAGCTGGTAAATTTTCATGTCAACATTAAAGGGATGATAATTTATTTTACTTTTATTCTGGTTTAGATTAGAATGACCTTTTCTTTGCTTTATATTAAAATCCTCTCCTTGAAAAATTAATGTTTTTTCTCTGTGTTGCATGTATTGATTATTAGTGCTGGTATTTATTCATAATCAAAATACAGTAGGCAAGAAAACCATTTTTAAAACTTGACCTAAAGCCTTATGGCATTTTTATTTCACTGCCTTTTGATATTAACATGGAAATAGGGGAACTGTACTTTCTGAAGAGCTCTAAGAAAGTCAAATGAGTATAAATATGCCTTTCAAATTTTGAGCTAACCCACCTCAAAAGTGTTGTGGCTGGTACAGGAGTGCAGTCAGTCATTTTGTTGTGGCTTTGGACAGCCTCTATATGAAAATGCAGCTTTGATCACAGTGATACCTGTACAAACCCCAGCTGAGTTTTGATGCTAAAAATTACCACTTTCTCTTCAGGAAAGTAGTTATTTTATTTTTTTCCTTTTTATTTTATTTTAATGTTACATAAGCAAGACTCGAGCAGCCAAATATCCGAAAGATTAGAAAGAAGCAATTTGGCTTAGAAAGAGCTCCCTAGATGGCGGAGGGTGACAGAACCGTCAGTATTGATTTTCTGCCACCTTCCCGTCTGACCTTTCGGATTCCAGCGGGCGCTCTTAAGAGGATTTAGCTTGTACCAAATTAAAGATATCACAGAGCAGTTGCTGACTCATATTCTGAAAGCTGAGCGAGCTCTGCTGCCATCAGCACAGCCCGATTGTGCGCAGGGGCACGGGCTTTGCTGGCTTTAATGCGCTCCTGGAGATCCAGTTGTTTGAAAAGCCGCTTATAGAAACGAGGTTCAGGATGATAAACACAGTTGCCATCTATTTTATTTTCGTACACGTGGATGTGGGTGTTTGAATGTATCATTTTAGGCTTTTCCTTGTGAAATCTGATGTGAGAAGGGATCAAACTACACACCAAAAGCTTTGATAAAGCGATGCTTGAAGTGCGCATCCGTAAAAGCTTCATTTGCATTGTTGTGGATGAAACTGGAACAAAAACCCTGAGTGCTTTGTCTTCATTTAACACCTCCTGGCAGCAACTTGACACCAAACTTCAACGTGAGCATCCTCTGCCAGAGTACCTTTCCACCCTGTTTGGAAGAAATAAATTGCTTGTCTGGAGTAGTTAAAATGCTTTAATCTCACTTAATCTTCATGAAGTATTTTGCAGAGGTCAATAAAGCTAACACGATCCCAGTTCGGAGGCAGACACTGGAATGCTTTATTGGACTCACAAGTTCATATTTAAAGGGTTTAGGGTCTACATATTCAACAGAGGGTTTGCATATTCATCGGGGGGCAGAGCTATTACAATTAGGGGCTTTACAGGGGTGAGGTAAAGGGGAAATCCTACATTCCAAACTTTTGGGTCTTAGCACTTAAATCGTAGGGGAAAACCCATCTTGTCTTAGGGGGATTACATGGGGGGAACAGGTAACACAAAGGGAGAGAGAAAACACAATAAGTCTTCTGCACTGGCTTGATGAGGTCAGGGCATGGTTTCTCCAGGCTTGGGCAGGACATTCCAAACCTGTGACATCAATGGATTCTTGCCTGGACTCTAGATGGAGGTTTTTTCCCAGTCTCTGTCAGCCCAAGGCTTTTGTTCAAACCTAGCACTTTTCTTTTTCTCATATCCAAATTTTGGAATCCAACATTATTTTACCATGTGATGGAATTCAGTTTGTGTTATTTTTCCCCTGGATATTTACAGTATATCTAATAAATATGTAAAAATACAAATTAGTAGAATTCCTTCTAATCATTAGCGCAATTTTAAGAAGTGAGATGTTAGTATGTAGGTTTCTGTTTGATAAACCTGTGCTAGATTAATGTGTTTTAAAATACCACAGGAATATTGACCCAGAAGAGCTGTCTGTGCCTTCACTGTGAGAGCTGAGTACTGGTGGGGGAGCAGAGCACTGGGTGTGCTGGTACCAGCATTACCACCTCCAGCTCTCACCACTTCTGTGCTCTTTTTGCCACCCAAAAGAAGCCAAAAGCAGAAAAGACAGTCCTGACACTTCTTTCTGGTAAGGTCAAGATTAAAACCTCCTTGAGTTTAGACTTAAGGCTAAGGGTCTCTGGTAACATTTATTCTATCACTGTTTTTGACAAATTTTTGTGGTTTTTTTTGGGTCATTCCTTTGTAAAATTGAACCTGGACTGATAAGTTTCCCAAATCCATTCTGTTTATTACAGGTATGCACTTTAGGTAACGTATCTCGAGCCTGGTTTCCAAACTTTGGTTGTGCTGACAGGCTCTGTATGTGTAGGTGTTAATTCACAAGTGCACATGAAATGGCAAACCCATGTCAGTCCAAATTCATAGAGAAGCAAAGAGCTCAAGAGTTTATGTATATCTCAGTGATGGAGAGTCTAAGGGAAGTGGAAAATGGACCACAGTGTGAGGATACCGTTCATAAATGTTGTAGGATCCACACCTGAAACTTGAGCCCAGAGGAGATCAGCTCCCTGCTGCAGTTGCTGGCTGAGGTCTGCTTTGTTGACAAACAAAGTCCAAGATCCAAAGACCTTTGGATTTTTTGGTCTGGGAATACATATCTTTTTGTCTGCTCACTGCTACTTATGATCAGTTTTTTAAGTAGGCCTTGCTAAGCTCTGCATCCAGACTGTCAGTTTTTTGTTTCTTTTGTAAGTAGCTGTATTTCATTGACATAAAATTTTGTTAGTTTACTACTAACTGTAGCTAAGCTGGAGTCCTGCTCATCTGAGTCCTTTATCAGCAATATTGCAGATACTCTTGCTTTGTAACAAAAACGATTAGCAGGTTCAGAAATGCTAATTTTGCATACGTTCCACTGATGATTCCTGCTGGAAAGCCTGTTGTGCATCCAGCAGTTACCATGGTGTGCAGCATTTGTCTCCTGTTAGTGTCTTAAAGGCAGCTGGAGTTTCTTTCAGCTAAAAAGGGTAAACTTTGGGCTGGGCAGGGATTGCTCAGGGCTAAGCAGGAACTGAATAATCCACGAATATGAAGCATTTGTAGGCAAAAAATTTTTTTTCTGTTACTGAATGCCTTGAGCTCACCACTAATGCTGGCATCTCCTCAATAGACATTTCTGTCTAGTGTGTTCTGCCATTATTTTTCCCTTCCAATTGTATCAGTGGATCCTCGAGGCTCGATGTCATTCTTCTTCTGTAACTGGTGAGCAGTTCACAACCATTTAGCAACAACTTCAGAAAGACTAAATTAAGATCTTTGGATCCGTAGTTTTATGAAAACCTAAAAGTCCAGGTTTTATCCAGACAGAGCAAATGATATTAAGAGGCTTCAATTTTAGTTTTGGTCATTGCACTACTGTCTTTTGGACCTTAGCTTTTGCTGTTGGCTTTGTAATCAAGTTGGTCACCCTTGGACATCTCTGTCAGTTGTTCTGTTCATGCAACCTCCCTGTTGTTTGTTCTGGCATGGTGGAGCTTAACTGCACATGTGAACTGATTCAGGTTTTAAGTAAACATATTTCTTCCCTCCTGCAGAAGTGTTTTTAGCCTAAATCAACGTGTTGGTCCAAATAAATGCATGCTCCTGCGAACGAGTGTGCTGGCACTGATGAGGGGTAGCAGGGCATTGAGGAGAGGCCTTGCTGTTGAGGAGGAGGTACCTGTAAAGTACCAGTTGAACTTCTGGGGACTCTAAAACTGTCTTTTCTGCTCTATTCAGAGTCCCTAAAGCAATTGGAACCTATAGGCACTTCTCTAATAGAAATGGTCAGTAAGATACACAGAATCCTTTTCAGGCTGGAGTTTCAAAGTGGACCTGATGGATTTTGCAGTGTCCCTGTTAGCAGGAAAAGTTGAGACAAGTGTATTAGCTCTGCTCACACAGGGTTTGTGGCTTAGTGTCTCCCTCTCTGATGGCTGTTCTGAGCACTGCAGTGTGTGACAGATTGGCAGAAATAGCCCCTGACTTAAACTTCAGTCACATCTCAGGCTCTAGTCCAGTCCTGAGCTTTTGTCAGTGTATATTGAAAATGCATTTAAAACCCAATTTCTTTAGCTGACAGTATGACAAGTTGTCATTCCCTGGATTTTTTTTCTCAACTTCAGGGATTTTTGCCAGCGTTCTGTGCAGAAAACAGGAACAGAAAATGGAATAATGTGACTAGGGGTGAGCCTAAATCTATCATTTATGCTAACGTTTGAGCTTGAGCCCGATATTTTTGAGGAAGCTTTTGACTATTTTGTGGCTGTGGCTCATTTTCTCTGCATCTCTCAGGATGCAGTTAATGACTGTGGGCAGAGCTGGATGATGCTTCCTCTCGTGTGTGCTCCTCTCTCAGCGAGCGGCACCGCGGGAATGCAGAGCACGGCCACAGTCCTGCTGCTGTTCTAGGAGAGTCCTTGGAAATGTCATTTTGGTGGTAATGGCCAGTCATTTTGAGGTATTTTCCATCAGCTCCTGTGCAGAGACCGGCCATCAGACGTTTGAGTTTGGCTATCCTCCTTGCAGGGCTGGCTGCTGTGGAACGCTTGCCTGGTTAGGCAGACAGCAAACAGATCAATAAAAGTGCTTTCTCATGCCTTTTCTATATCTCACACTGTCAACTTTGGAAATGTTTGCCCAGCTGTATATCTTGACACGTGGCTGCACCACAGTACTTTATTTTCTCCTCATTTTTGAACACAAGAGTGAAAAGTACCAAATCAGCCAAAAACTTTCCTTCTCCCCTTTGGCCAGGAGGTGGAGTTAACTTCTGGCTTTTAGGCACTTAGGAACCTTAAAGTGTCATTTTCTCGTAAGCTTCTGCTGTCTTTCCCTTTTATTGAACCTATTGACTATCAACTATCCAATTTTATGGCCTGAAGTCTTCAAAACGTAAGTATTATCATTCACCTAAAGTAGCTATTCTCATGAGTTGCATCTATTCCAATCACTTTTTACACAGGTGAGTGTCACAGCAATGATAAATGCTCCCTCTGCCATTTGTTCCTCACACAGATAAAAAGTAAAAAAAAAACCCTCACTAAAAGTCATTGGGAAAAGATATTTGCCACGAGTCCTTGGCTACTGTATTTAGTATTTCTGCACCACCTGCACTTACTCCAATATCTTTTTCTTTTTTTTTGTTTCTTTCTTTCTTTTTTTTTTTTTAACATAGGGCCATTCAAATTTTTGCAGTTATTTTTTATTACGTTTTTCAGAGAGAATGAAGAGCAGGCCCATCTCACCTCAAAGATGCTGTGTCTGGGTTTTAAGACTGCAATAAGGTCACTCCAAATTAGATCCACCAGGATAAATCAGGACCCCTACAGGGCTCTTCTCATTGTCTGGCAGTGTAGCACGCTGGGTTGTTGCTTATATTTAGACCCTCAATAGTTTGCCCCCACAAAACTTTGCAGTCTTAGTTGTTTCGTGCCTCGAATCGTGTAAAGAGAAAAAGTTATGCACTTTTTCCCAAGAGAACTTATTTTAATTTAGTGAGGAAATAGGTGTTTTGGCAAAAGGTTTTTACAGGAGTGAAATAGAGCCAAGGAGAGTGTTCCACAAGAGTGCCCAGCAAACACCAACCACCAGTTCAGTGAAATACAACCCCTTGGTTTTTAAGTTACCCACAACAGAAAGAAAAGACTAAGGGAAGAGAAGAGAGATTAAGAGAAGAAAGAAGTAAAAAGGGAAAGAGAAGAGAGAAAAATAGTTATCCCCTCCCTGACAGGATGGTTGATCTGACACAATAATTAAGAAATCTAGTGGCATATGAATCTGGTCTCTCACGTGCCACCCCAAGGGTTCTGACTCTCTTCTTGTAGAACCTGGCTGACAGAAAAAAAAAAAGTACAGAAGACAGAGAAAAGCACACAGTGGGCAATTGTTATATCAATAAGTGAAAAAACAGGAGTTAAATCATTATTCAAACTCAGCTCCATGCAAATCACCATTTCCCACCCTGTGAGTCCCAAAAGTGCAGGAAACCAGCACACAGGGAAAGAGTTCAGGAACTCAGTCAATCTGTTGCAAAGGTTGGCACACTTCCCTCACTTCCATCCAGGGACAGCATTCTTCTTTGGCGAGGTGCAGCGCTTCAAAGGGTTGTTTGCTTGCTTAATAGCAACATATAACTCAAAATAAAATACACATATCCCAGACTACCCTTACCCCTCCCACCAACCAGGCTTAGGAGGGAAACATCAGGGTGCATCATGAGAAAAAGATATTTAAAAACACAGTAAGCTGGTTGCTACAGGGGAAAACGTTCCTAGCAACTCAGCCCAACTTACCAAAAAAAACCTTTGTTGGTTACCAAACCCAAAATCTTCTTCTCGTTTCTTTGTTATTCCCTTTTTTTCCAAGGGGTGGTCTCTATGGCAAATTTAAACTTAATCCCATTTTCCATTAGGACAAACTTTTTCCCTCGGGGCTTCTGAGCCGATTTATTTGCATTATTTAAGGATGCCAAATGAAATGCATTTTTCCCAGCTTTTTTTCTTTTTTTTTCCCCTTCAGGTGAAGTCTTTCTCTGACTGTGATAACGCCGAAGATTAATTTTAGGCAAATAAATATTTACTGCGTCATATTGCATCATAATGCAATTCTTAAGCTCATGCATATTCACAATTAGACAGCTGAAGGAGCTCAGGAGAGTAATTCCTGGTGGGTTTTGGGGTTTGATGTCACAATAGGGGGATTTTTTTAACTAAAATTAAAGTATCAGCCCTAAACAATGTGTTCATTTAATAATCAGGTGTCTGCATAGGACATACTCCTTTCCAGTGGGATAAACGGATACAGACCATCAGCTATATGCTAGAATAGACTGTCCCTCTGGTTTGCAGCTGGAATTGTTTCCTGTCTGTGTCCAGGACTTGTTGGGCAGACACACAAACCTGCCTTGGAGAGTTTCAGATCTCAGGTCTCTCTCTCAATGGCTGGGTGGTTAAGTGCTCCTGGCACATAACTTCAAAGCACATAATGTAAGGCTGGTCATGATGGGTCCCCGAAGCTATAAAAGGATAGTGGGATTTGCATGAAAAGATTTAATGGTCTGGAAAAGCCGTAGTAGAATGGAATCAGTGAAAGGGTCCGTTAAGAACAATCCCTGAGCCTGCTGTGGGGATTTCCAGGAGCACTGACTCCAGTGGGCACCGTGTGCCCTTCAGTGCCTCCTGACAAACACACTGGCAGTGAAAACGTGATCAACCCCTCTTGAATTTAAAATACAGCTTGAAACTTCCTCAGTAGGGCAAATCTAATGCTTCCGTTTTTGAGACGTTGATTTATGTTTAAAGAACAATATTTCAGATTTTTTAAAAAGTAGAACAGATTGTGGTTTTAACCAGTCATGGAGAAGTTGTGTTTTTGAAAGGAACAAAACGGGATAGAAACATCTTTATTTTAAATTGAATATTATTATAAAAAAAAAAATCTTAAAAAAAAAATATAAGCAAGAGCGGAATAGAGACAATACAAGAAAACCTATTTTGAAAGCTTTGTAAAAAGAAAAGAAAATCACTATAGAGGATCATGTTAAAATCTTGCAGAAAAGAAAATTATAATAGCCAAGTAGAGAAGCCAAGGCTAGGAAAACTGAACACAATAATCAACAAAAACTCTCATCCTGAAAATGCAGATATGCAAAATTTCATGTGGAAGCTGTCCCCTAGATAAATCATATGCTCAAAATGAAATCTGTTTAATAAGATGAGGTCCAATTTTCCCATGTCCCCGACGCCGCGGCCAACTTTACTGGCAGTTTTTATTAGACCAACAACTAACTTCGCCAACACATTAAAGCTTCAGGAGCTCTGGGGGAAGTTTTTAATACAAATTAATAGCAGCCAGTCGATTGGCAGTCAGTTAACCCGCGGTGAAATAAATAAACAACTCGCCCTCAGCCCGTCCTTTGCCCTTCCTCGGGTGCTGAAATGCTCCTGAGAGCTGTGGTCGTGACCCTGGGATTGAGATCTGCCAGGCACGAGCGCTGACATCTGTTCCAGTGCTCAGTTTTCATGCTCGAGAGGGACTTTGAGTCCATCTCCAGGGCCGTGAGTTCTGCAGGGTTAAAAGGCACTTCATTTAGTTCCCCGTGTCGCTGGAAGGATCAAACAGAAAAAAACTTGATTTTTCTGAAGAGTCTAATTACGTTAGACACTTACCTGTCAATGGAATTACATTAAGTAGCTATGAAAATCTTTAGATGTTTACAAGCCTGCTGTAAGGAAATTAAAAGCCAAAATGGTTTAAACCCCAGGATGTTTTAAAATCAAAATTCTGCTCTAATTAAAGTATGTGACTGGAGTACTTAACGTAGGGGAATAAAGGAGATTAATACCAGGCTCCTTCTTCCCTTGCTTATCATTAGGCAGTGATGAACATTCAGTGAAGAAGATATTATTTAGAGCTAAACCTTCTTTCTTTTCTACAGCAAAGCTTTCTTCAGTTCTGCTTTGTCTGTACGTCAAAAGATTAGTGGTAGAGATGGGGTTGATAAATTTTTCTCTGACATAACTAGACCTGTGCTTTCTTATGAGCACTGATAAAGAGCTCCTTCTTAATACAACATCCAAGCAAAAATTTGTGGCCAGCATGCTCACCTTTTTAAGTGCATGCTCTGCCTGCAAGCAGGTTTTTTTAAGGCATTAGAATAAATAAATAATTCTACAGACCAATGCCCAACAGTTTTAATGGCAAAAAAAAAAAAACCCAATCAAGTGATTTTATGAGTCCCAGTTAAAAGTAATTATACAGTATAAGTGCTTTAAGTGAGTTAATGAGACAGACAAATCTGATAACGAATTGCTAGCTCATCATAAGCTTCCTTTCAAGTTAATTCAGTCTCTCCATTGCAGGGCACTGTTCTGCATTGCTTTGTTCTCCACTGAGTCCAGCTTTGGCCCTGTTAGCATCTGTCTCGCTCCATTTAGTGCGGGGGGGGTGGGATTCAGCTGTTTGCATTAGTAGGTGTATGGGTAACAAATCTGGTGTTGCAGAAAAATTCAGGATGACTTGAGGAAGCAAACAGCACTGATGGGAATAAATTTTGCTGTTTCATTCTAATTTCACCATATTATTTATCCTAATGCTAGGGTGTTTATCTAAACATGAAATACTGTCTGCGAGAGTTTATTGAGGAGTTGAGAAGCCAGTTTTGTAATAATTTGCACGTCTTCAATAGCATTTTCAAGTAGGCATTTTCAAGAGAATACTGATTAGCTCTCTTGTATGTAGGAAGTGTTGTAGTTGAAGCTGGGTGTCTGCAGGTAATCTTGAAGAGAAAATAAAAGTAAGGTGAGGTTTTTCAGCCTCTGATGTTCAGTTAATTTGGGGAATCTTCAGGGTACCCCTCCTTCCTTGGCCCCATCCTCATCCAGTGTGGAGAAACGGCGGGGGCACTGCTGGTGGAAGGACCTTTGCCCAAGAGAAGAATGTCAGAAGGGATCAAGAAAACAGCATGTGATGTTCATGGCCTCATGAGCTGTAGTTTGGTATCACATCTCCCAGCTAATGGGAAAGTTTTGGGTGAGGGAGACAAAAAACCCTGACAATGTTCTGGGTATTTATTTTCCCAGTCAGTCATCAGTCTCCTGGCTATGAAACTGGCACTTGCTATGGAAATGAATGATCAGTGTATCTAATTGCCTTTTGCTTTGGTCTCCCTGCCTTGATAGGGACAGGAAACTTATAAATAATTAGATTTGTTACTACACCACATTGATATTATTAATGTATTCTATTTTTTATTTATTCCTTCAAGTGCATCAGTGGATGATGTATAGACTGCTCACATGGGAAGAAAAAGTGCTATGCAAAGATATTAAAAAAATTATATATACCAAGTAATACCAAGATTGATAGCAGAGGAGGTGGTAGTAAGTTGTACATTTTATTCCACAAAATCTGCTTCTTTGTACTGTCTTTATAATACCATGTGAATATACCAGAAATTAAGGAATCTGTTGTTAATTGTGCCCATGGATATCACAGTTAATTGACTATAGGGAAGCATGCTCTTAAGTTGTGGATGATTTTTTTTTTCTTTTTTTTTTTTTTTAGGCTGGTTCTTTCATATTAATATAGCTAATATATATTGTTTTGCCAAATTGAGAGTATTAGCTGGATTTTTTTTTTGACAATATTCAAAATACAGTTTTGCTTTTTCATTTCGGTTATTGGGACAGAAAAGAAATGCTTTAACTATTTTTTGTGAAACAAGGTTACACTGGAACATCTGTCAGGTCTAATGGGCTCTAATCGAGAGGATCAGACCAGAGCAGTCTAATCCTCTCTGGGATGACTATACCAGTAAATTATCCTGAAGAAGGGGTTTATTTCTGTAATACATTTTGCTTTGCAGTGACTGCAGGCCTGACCCTTTTAAGTCTACAGTAAATGCAGAATAGCTTACTGCAATAAAAGGAGCTCACTTTTATTGTAAAGTAAGAATATTCACACTAGCAATCACCATGGAGTAGATAATGTATTATAATTTCACATTCTTCCTTTTTTTTTGTGTCTAGCTGACCTTTCTGCAGACAGTAGAAGTATGAGCCTGAAGTGCACTCCATAAAAATATCCCCTAGACTGAGGCATCCAGTCAGCTCTCCAAAGTAATCTGTGTAAAGAGTTTAATGTTCCTTCTTTCTTTCTCTCTCCTATAATGGGAGTAGAAAATCCAGTCTGGTTGGTGACAGGTAGCCCCTCTGCGGATGGAGCCCGCTCTTAATCCAATTTATCAGATGTTTGCAGTAGCATTTGTCCAGACTTAAGGCTTTGGAGGATGGAGAAGATGGATTTAGAGAAATAAAGCCAGCTGATAGATGGGATCACTTATTAGACATCTTTCATATAAATTATGAAAAATAGCTACAGTGAATTATAGCTGTAGGCTTTCAGATAATAAGCCTTTCAGGAAAAAAATAATGAAACTAAGTGACACTCAGTTCTTAGTCTCATTACCAGGCTGAATCATAATTCAAAGTTCTTTTAAAACTTCCAGGACCGTTTGCAAATCTTGATGAAAATGAAACTAAGCTTGATCGTATTTAACCAATTTAAGTGAGTTTTTTTGGCTGCTCCTTTACTCCAGGAATATTTCTTTCCGATAAGTTTCCAGGTTATTTCTGTCTGCAGTCCATTGCCTGCTGCTCTCGAGGTCCAGGGACTGTAATTTTTTTCCTGTCAGTTTTTGGGCAGTTATCCCTCATCAAAATTGACAGAGCTGGAGAAAAGCCTCCTCTGCCAAGGCAGCACTCCTTGCAAAATCAATAGAAATAACAGAGCAGGCAGAGAACCAGCAGCCTGTATTCTCCTGTTTCCATCCTCCATTCATCCTTGAAATTGGACTTTCCTTGGCTCCCAATGCCAACCAGTAGCAGGAACAGTTGACACAGATGACCCAGTCCTGACACATCCCAGGGGATCCCATGGCCACAGAGAATCTCCTGAACACCCTCCATTAAGGGGTGTCTTAAGGAAATTTTTGTGTGTACCTGTGAAATGCATAAGCTGAAGCCTTGAGGTTTGTTAATGGCCATTGCTGCCATTGGAGAAATGGGAATTTTCTGGACTCAGGTGAAGTTTAGCAGCTGGATAGAAACATCTCCTGCCAGCAAAGTATTGTACAGCAGCAAAGGATGTGGGCGATGAAGGAGTTGTATAAACGTGTTGGTTTAGTGCTCTATCATGATTCTTAAAAAATTCAAAAAGCAGGAGGGTAGAAAATAGAGACTATTAATATAGTCCTGCATGGCACCGTGGTGTAGCATGTTCTCATGTCTTTTTTTGGAGGCTGTGACAAGAACAAGCAGAGGTGATGAGTGGCCCTGATATAAGGAATGACTGAAAAAACTAGAACTGTGTCATTCAGAGAACAATACCTGAGAGGCAGCGTGGTAGGGGATATATATGTTTAGGAGTGACCTGGTCAAAGGGAGTAAAAATGAGTGTTTATGACCTTTTCCAATAATCACCAAGTGTAACTAGCAGAATGCACCTACAAAGCCAAGGGAATTGTGCTTAGTTAAGAGTCACTTTCCTTTTAAGAATAAAATCTTACACAGGTTTAAAAGATTGACCTGATCCAATGCAGCCATTCACATGTTCCCAAATGTTTTTGGTTCTTGTCATTTAAAAGTCCCACCTTTCCCCTTCTCCATACATGATTGAACTCCATTAATCTTTTCCATCTGCTTACATCTGATTTAGATGATGTGTTGCCATTCTTTGCTTGCCTTTGAAACTGTGAGGTAATATTGTAATGTAAATTTAGCCCTGTTTCCCAAAAGAACCGTAGCTGAAGTCATTTAGGGATAGAGACCCCAAGATCCTGGAGAGATTTTGTTACTTTGCAGTAAAGTTGTTCGTGGGGTTCCAGTGTCTCTGCTTCATTAGGGTGCATTGGCATGTCAAATTTATTTGCATTTAGGTGAGATTTCACTATATAATGAGTATATTGTTTTAAAAAGGGTGCTTTATATCAAGAACACCACCAATGAAGTTATGTAAGGTATTATGCAACATTAGTAAGTCTTGCAAAAGTTTGCTCAAGGGTTAATCAATAGCATGATGTGAGATCTTTATAAAAAATTATTATTTATTCACTGTTCTTGTCTTAGAACCCATCATGTTGCCTCTCGTCCTTCACAGACATCATATATGTAATATTTCAGAGTTCTGATAATTCCTGCAAATTCAGATTTTTCTTTTTCATGGTTTAAAAAAGCAAAATTAGGAATCATCCCTTTGTGGACTACAAGGAAGTCGAATATGAGTCAGCAGTGCCCTGGCAGCCAGGAGGGCAAACCATGTCCTGGGGGGCATCAGGGACAGCATCGCCAGCGGGTCAAGGGAGGGGATTGTCCTGCTCTGCTCTGACCTGGGGCGGCCTCACCTGGAATATTGGGGCACTTTTGGCCACTGAAATATGAGAAAGATGTTAAGCCATTAAAGAACATCCAGAGGAGGGCAATGAAGATGGTGATGGGCCTTGAGGGGAAACCGTGTGAGGAGCAGCTGAGGGTGCTTGGTGTGTTCAGCTGGAGGAGACTGAGGGGAGAGCTCACTGCAGTTACAACTTCCTCGTGAGGGGAAGAGGAGGGGCAGGCACTGAGCTCTGCTCTGGGGGGACCAGGGACAGGACCTGAGGGAATGGCCTGAAGTTGTGTCAGAGGAGGTTTAGGTTGGATATTGGAAAGAGGTGCTTCCCCCAGAGGGTGGTTGGCACTGACCAGGCTCCCCAGGGCAGTGGGCACAGCCCCAAGGCTGACAGAGCTCAAGAAGCATTTGGATGATGCTCTCAGGCACAGGGTGTGACTCTTGGGGCTGGTCCTGGGCAGGGCTGAGGGTTGGATTTTATGATCCTTGTGGGTCCCTTCCAACTCAGCATATTCTGTGAGTCTGTAAATACAGGCATCTCTTGGTAACAGTTGAAGTGGTTTCAAACCTGTGGTTTTTATGAGTTAATACCAAGAACTAAGTGCAGAGTTTCCAGGATAAGTTTCAATACTGCATAAATGTATTTCCGAGTGTTAAAATACTGCTGTATCTTGAAATAAAATGCTAACCCATTTTGGCTTTAAACCAAACATACTTTATGAAACATAATTTTAGAAAAGTGTTAGGAATGTGTGAATTCCTCATTAGTCAGCCAGTATTCAAAACACCACTCTGAAATGACTTTTGTGATTCTTTTAATGGGCACAGTTTTGGTGAGGGAATACCCCAGTTTGGGTATGAATGAAGAGTGTTTGCTAGGAGTCCAATCATGCTGAATTATAGTTAAAGTACTATTTTAAATAATAAGTACTTTGTGGATATAATTATATGACTACTAGTCCTCTCCTTTTTTTTTAATAAACATCACTGTTATGAAAATATTCTAATCTAATAACCATACATTTTCCATTTTGAAGTCCCCAAAATATATTGAAATTGTGAGTTGTCAGCTGTGAAAACTGATAGCAGTAAGGGACTTTTCCCCCAAGTTAACTCAGTTTTGGGTGCTCTGATTACAATATCAACTTTTATCTTCATCTAACTGAACAAGGAGTAAGAAGGGGAATTTAGGGTCACTTCCAAAGAGCTCAGAGTGATGAAACTTTGAGAAGCAAATATTTTCTTAAGCAATATTTGATGTGTTTGGGGATTTTGGGCTGAGATTCTATCCCAGACAGTCTTGTCAAAAGCAGGAGTCATTGCACTGAGGTTATACATGTTCAGTGTTTAACTGGTACTAAACTAATGCGAGATGACAGACCATTTCCATGCTCTTTCAGAACAGGCCATGCTATTTAGGAAATTAATAAATATTACTTGTCTATAATTTGCTCATAAATGATAAGCAAGGTTGTGTGTGATGCTTTTGCTGATGTCTGGTAAGCAGAGACGTGTCCTTCTAATATGGGATGACAAATACAAAGTGAGGAAAACACTCATTCCATCTCAGCTGTGAGAGTGTTCCCCATGTTTCATGTGTGTGGGCGTTCAAGGGGACCCAGTAGGGTTTTTTTTAATTTTTGTTTTCTTTTTTAGTAAGCAGACTTTCTTGTAAAAGCCTGATAACTAAATTATTGCCATTTGTATCTTCATGCTTATTCTGCTTGGGTATCTTACTGAGCAGCCAGGCTTGGATGGAAATTCACTTGAAAATAGCCTTCAGTGTGATAAATATTTGTATTTAGACAGAGCCCAGGGAAATCCTTCTGGCCTCTGACAGAGCCCCGAAGGGGAGCTGGCAACTCTAGAGCAAATTAAAGTGTGCAAATCTTCAGCCTTGCTGCAGATCCAGCAAATATGTGCAGTGTAACACAGCAAATACGGGAAGGCTTTTAGTTACGGAGGTGTGTAAATGTTTACAAATATGATTAACTGCAGAGCACAAAATCCATTTGCAGCATCAAAGACAAAACTAAAATTACTTTTTCCCGCCCCCCTCCAGGATTATGCTGAAAAGAAAAACACGATAGCAAAAGCTCTGGAAGATCTTAAAGCCAACTTCTACTGTGAACTCTGTGACAAGCAGTACTATAAACACCAGGAGTTTGACAATCACATTAACTCTTATGATCATGCTCACAAACAGGTAAGAGGAATCTGCTCGCTATTTCAACTTAGTTTCATGTAGAATAATGAAATAAGATGTCCTGCAGACAGTCACAGTTGTGTTGTCCCCAGTTTCAGGTTCTGGGAAGCAAAATAAAGCATTTCCTTAGAAACAAATCTTATCTTGGAGATTCTACAGTCAAAGATTCTGAGATGGGAAGAAAGAGAAATTTGAATAGTTTAACTGTGAAGAGGAATAGGGAATGATGAATAATATGATGAAAAGTGTAAATCTATAATTTCCTTATCAGTTTAATTTTGCACATAAATACTGGGGTATAACTAAGACATGACTTACTGGGAAACGTTTGTTGCAACAGATGTGCACAAGAAACTTGACATACACTTTGGTAAACTTTCCTGTAGTGCAGATGCAGTTCTGAAACAGGCACAAATTACTTAAATTTGTGCAGATACAGTTCTGAAATGAGCTAGGATTTTACTTAAATGCATTGCATAAAAAAAAATAAAAAACCAGCTGTGGTAATGAAAAGATTCTGGCTAAGATGACAATAAGATATGTGTTAGCTTTAGGACATTATTATTGACATTTTTACCACCTCATTTTATCACTGCACTTCCAAGTTGTGTGCCCTACTTTGGTAAGATAAAAGCAGTGCTTCCACATAGTGAGAAAGGCAATGCATCCCAGAGCAACATCCTGGTCTGTAGAGGGGTCAAGTCTATGAAATTCAGAGGGAAAGACAATGCATCTTGACTCCACTGAAGAGATATGTAATGATAATGTAAAGATATGTAATAGCTGTACAGGAAATTTCTACTTAGGCCACTTAGCTGGTAATTATTCTGTATCCTTTTTTTTTTTTCTAATCTGGTGAAATCATATGGTTGTGTATTTGGATTGATTGCTTTCCATTCTAATTGAATCTCCCTTTGTCTTGTAATTCTGCTCAGGGTGAATGTAGATGAGTTGCTACACATGTTTTATATCTGTGTTATAGAAGATAATTTGCTTTTCTTTCTGTCAGCCCATCTTCCTGAAACACTTCCCTCCCTCTCTCACTGGTGTTTTTATTTAGCCCATAATTTGCACTGTCAGCACGAGTGTTAGATTTAGGTTTGAGAACTATGGAGATGTGGACCCCAACAGCCATAGCAATCCATGAGAAGCTGGAGGGAAAGATATATATGTTAGATAAGAAATTAGCAGGTAGCTTCATTGCATCCTGCAGCTGCTTATTATGAGTTTTAGTTAAAATAGAGCTGGAACTGATTCTTCAGGTGTTATGTTCACACAGCAGCAGGTCCTTAATGGATGGCAGGAAAAAAAGAAGTGATGGGCAGAGTCTTCCCCACTTGACCTCACTTAGGATTTTTATTTATTAATTTGTAAGTGCTCTGAAGCACTTGGAAATAATGAGAACCTGAGGGCTGCAGTCCTCATCCCTCCATTCAGGATGGATGAAAAATTGATTTTGAAACAGAGGTCAGGTGTGAGACTGAACAGGGGCTGGCTTGCAGTGTTTTCTGGTGGCTGTAGACAGGAGATGGTGGGCCCTGCACCAGCATCTGACAGAGCACAGCAGATCCTGCCCCTCTGGTTTTTGTGTAAGGGGTCTGTGTGTGTTTGCAGGTGGCTTTGTGGATGTGTTTGGGGAAGCACAGGAAGCCATCTCTTCCTCTGTAAGGCCTTCACAACTTTAATCTCCTTGGTAGGAAATCAGAGAAAAGTTTTTAGTTTTCCAGTAGAAAAAATTGTATGGGTGCTTCTCAGTCATGTTACCTGCAAATAAGACTATTGATTCCTGAGATTAAAATGTTAAATCAAGTTTAACTCTCCATGAGTATTTTTTTGTGGTGGCTTCTACTGGTGTTATGAAAGAAACAGATTCCTCTTCCTGTATTTTGGGTGTAAAAGCTGGCAGGCAGCATATGCTGCAGCACAGGCTCGCTCTGATCTGCTCTGCTTTCAAGGAAATTCATACTAAGTGCTTTTTTTTTGAGTAACCTAATTTAATAAGCCTGATGGAGCCATTTGCAGGTGGTACTGTTGAATGCTCTGATTTTTGTCTCGAGACTTCCTACCTCAGAAGTTTTCCAGCAGCTCAGTAGGAGTGAGAGGAACTAATAATCCGTGTTAGGGTTTTGCTTCATATTTTTTCTCTTTTTCCCTTTCTATAATGATGGATGGGGAAGTACTTGCTAGAAAAAGTTTCCCACGATTGAAGGACAGTTGTAAGCACGTGCAGCCAGTTTGGTTTCAGTGATCCCAGCACCTGAGAGTGGTTCCTATATGATCAAATGGATGAAAGCTCTGCCTAAACCTGAGTTCATCCCAGCTTTTCTGAAAAGCCACATTTAATCCTAATTGTGCTCTCTGTTGTCACACCATCTAAGCCGTGGGAGGGTTTATCAGAGAAAACATTCCTAACAGCTCCTGTACCTCAGTTCTATTGTAGGAGATTATCTTTTTCTTTCCCTAGATTTAAAAGCACAGAAAATTCACAGGGTTTAAACCAGAAGATTTTTAAATTTTAGTTTTTCCTCCTTTGGATGGGGGGCCTTGTGCTGTCAGGTGTTGGTTGTGTCTTACAGCTCTGAACACCCGCTTTGAGACAGAGTGAGGTCCTTCTGAGCAGTCCAGAAAGGAAGCATAGGAGTAGGGCAAAAAACTAATTTTATTTCCTAGGAGCTGAAGGAGTTCACTGTCTCAAGAGCTTCACTGCCTCTGTTAGTGTGTTCTTGTTAGTTAGTTAGTTAGTGTTAGCTTTGACAATATGGTTTGGAGAGCAATAGCTGGAGCCTTTATGAAGTACTCCTGGAAAAGCAACTTGCAAGCAGTCAGAGGTAATAGGCAGAAATGAACTCTCTGCTTTGCTTTGAAAGCCTAGACAAAGAAAAAAAAGAAAACCAAAGTAAAATGCAGCTGTACTTTAAAACAAAAATGTTCTCAATGTGAGCTCAATACAGGGAGAACTGTAACAAAGGCAGAATTGCTGTTATTTAATACAGTAATGAGAGGATTTGTGGAGGTCAATAAACTAACATGATCCCAGGGAGGCGAGAAGCTGGAATAGTTTATTTGGACTCACAAGTTCATATATAAAGGGTTTAGGACCTACATATTCAACAGGGGGTTTGCATATTCATTCTGTTACAACTGGGGACTTTCCAGGGATGAGGTAAAGGGGAAATTCTAAATTACAAACCTTTGGGTCTTAGCACTTACATCATAGGGGAAAACCCACTTTATCTGGGGGGATTTTACAGGTGAGAACAGGTATTGGGTTATATGCAAAGGTCTGATGAGATCAGGATGTGGATTCTCTGACTGGGGCAGGACATGTGATAACATCATGCAGGGAGTCTCTTCCATTCTGCTGGAGAAGGCAGGAAATATCCACAGTGATGAGGTCATTGAAAAGGGGTTTTCCCCAGCTTTCATAGTTCATGGCTTTTTGCAGAGACTGCTCAAATCCCTCTCTGCAGATATTACATTTTTGAATCCTACAAGAAGTACTATTTGATGATGATGATGGTCTAAAATCCCAGGATGCAGATTTTAAGACCAGTGCCAGGACTTTAAAAACGTCTCTATGATTTTATTCAGCATTTCTGGAAGTGCAAGAGGAGCTCTCTGAACTGCTTTATTCATGCAGAATGGAAAAAAAATCCTCGAAATGCTGTGGGTTTGATAAATGTGGCTGAGCATTAAATCTGAGGCTCTGGATGACCTTAGAGCCGCTCGGAGCGGGTGAGTTGTGCTTGTCTGCTCGGTGAAGAAGGCTGGGTCCCACAGCTCAGTCCCCTGCATCAGCCATTCCTCAAGAGACTTCTGCCACTACAGGAATCGAGAGGTATTATTTCTGTTTATGAAAGTCTTCCTCTTCATCCCAGAACTTCTGATTAATCACCTAATATCACGGCAGCACACTCGAGAGCTTGGTGCTGTTTCGTCTCCCAGGAGGACTTTTCCAAATATCAAGCAACAATAACAGTGAAAGCTGTGATGAAAAATAAATAGCCCTAATGTATTTGCATCTACATATGAAAATACAATCAATTAAGTAAATTATAAGTAGGAAATTTTCCCCACAGAATCAGAGGTCATTTCTCAAACTGTTTCTCCCTGGATGAAAATTATCTCTGTGCTCTAGAAATGTATTTAAAATTGTATGGAGGTAATAATGGACAAATTATGCAGAAAGACTAAATGAGTACTTGTCCCTTTTCCCTATTCCAGACACAGATTTCTTCTGTGTTTTTCTCCTCTTCTTACATGTTTTTCTTTGCAAATTTTTTGAGATCAATGCCTAATAAGCTAGAGAATATCGATCTGTAGTCAGTCAGAAGTCCAAACTTAACTCATCTTTATGTGTTTGAATAAATGTTTCGTGCCATACAGGTGGAGAACATGAAATTTGGAAGTGGAAGGGTGTGGTTAGGCATAACAATAATATAAAAGCCTCATCATTTTACTAAAGCTGTACCTCCTACCAGGTACAAAGTGGATAAGGAGCGGTGTAGCACATTTGGGATGCCAGTATTCCCAGCAAACATAATTGGATGTAAGCAGTTCTTTGAGCCTGCAATTTAAAAACAAAGCAACGAATCCTTGTAGTCATCATTACAGCTCTTTTAAAAAAACCTCTCATTGTAGAGTTATTCCCTCTGAAAAAGAAAAACACCCACATCTTCCCCTTGGTTGGCACTTGCAGAGCGAGCACTGCAGTGCATCTGCAGCTTCTGGCATAGCCCAAGAGTTTGTGTCTGTTTGAAGGGAAATAGCACATGTACTGGGAGAATCATGAAGTGAAAGAAGTTAACTGCTTGCTGGGAGCCAACAGGATTTTATGCTGTATTTTTCAGGCCTGCTTTTTGCAGGTTGGGTTTCCCCTGGAGCTACTGGAATCAGACTGAGCCAGAGGCAACGTGTTGTATGCAATCTTTGAAATGCAGAAATAATGGTTCTCAAAAATAGTGCTATCTTCTAGAGCAGTGTGTCTAGAGCTTTGGTGAAGTACAGGATACAAACTAAAGAACAGGATAAAAACTAAAGTGTTTCAGAATTTTCTGAGGATTTGCTTCCTAAGCAAAACAAACGTGACATACGGTAACTCAGATATTGGGGACGTTCTCTAATAAGAGATTTCATAAAAGAAGAATATTAAAACTTCTGTTTCTCCAGTTTTAAAAAAAGTTTTTAAGCTCCACTGGAAAAGCTGGAGTTGTTACCTGATAGGGTGATGGTGAAGGGGATCACCAGGAGAGGTGCAGAGCAGGACAGTGCTTGTTTCATGACGCGTATCCGCTTTTGCTGGACACACATCCATGAGAGGCAGAGGGTGAGGGCAGCTGCTCTTGGCTGGGTCCTGTCCCCTTCCAGCAGTTGGCAGCCCCAGCACAGCTCGAAGCAGCCTGAAATGGCATTTTGCTGGTCCTTGCTGCACACTGAGCCCAGCCACGAGGGATGTTTGAGATGACAAATAAGACAAGAATGCCACCGTGAAAATTTATGGCCGTGACAATCCCTGAAAGTGATAAATCACTCCTTTAAGCACCGACTCTGCTGGTCTAGGATCAGGAAAGTGCCAAGCCCGTGGTGCCTTGAAAGACTGAGGGGTGGCTGTATTTCTGCAGGGAGAGCGAGGAAGGGCAGCAGGATGCAGGTGCAATGCCAGCTGCTTCATCCTTCCTAGGGAGAGTGTGAGCCCAGCACGTGCCCTTGGATGGAGCTTCTGGGACACAGGGATGCACTTCCAGTGTCATTTTTTTCCCATTCCTTGTCAGTGAAAATGATTCTTTGCCATGCATTTCAGCGTTTCTCTTTCTCGTATTTTTTCTCTTCTTTTTTAATCATTTTTAATATAAGACAGTCGGGATTCCAGCAGCTGAATTTTCTGGAATGAAGTAATTTTATATTCCTTGTCTTACTTTAGCTCATGTTAGAAGAGAGCCACATCTCGGTGTGTCCTCATGGGCAGGCAGTCTGAACCTGCCGAGCACAGATGAGGATTTAAACAGTTTTGTTTGAATCGATCTTATGTGGCCCTTTCTTACTGTTTTTATTGCTTTCCCAGAATGTATCTTGGCATGTCTTCCTGTATTTCTTTTTTTCCCCTCAGGAAAACATACTCATCTTTGTAGCCTTTTTAAATATTAAGGGAACACAAGAGAAGGTTCAGCTGTGCATTCATGTTCATACGTGTATTTGTAATGCACATACAACCACAAAATTACCCCCTCCTCTCCCAAATACAGGCTGCTCTGTATTTCAGGTTGGGTTTGGGTTTTTTTACCCATGAAGATTGTGTTATTTAATGGTCTTTTGTGGTTGGACTGGGGTTTCTTTGTTGGGGATTTTATTAGCGAAAAGCTTCCTTTTAAGTTTTAAGCACTTGTACTGGCAGAAATGCTAATAAGGGTCATTGCCAGGTCTATTAATTCTAGCTCAGCACTGCTGGGAGCATTGGAGCAGAGTCTTGCAATAGACTTGATGCTTCCTTTCTCAGCTCCTTTAAAAAAAAACCCCAACAGAACAAATCCCTGTTCTGTTCCTCTGAAGAGAAAGGCAGAATTGCCAACATGACAGGAGCACACTGGGCTGTGGAGGAGGGAGACAGGCTGAGGAGCTCCACTCCTTCGGGGTGTAAGGATATGTCCAGAGCAAATGCCAGCGAGACAGTTCAAGGGGGAGCCTTGTTTTGGGACGGTGGGTTGCCAAGAGGAGGGTCACCCCTGCCACCACGTGTGGGTGGTTTGCAGTCAGGTGTGGTGTGACCCCGAAGTGCGGGGAGAAAATTAGCAGGAACTGGAAGGCTTCAGGAAAAGAGGAAATACAGTCCCATTGTGTTAGGGCACAAAGCCACTTGGAAAGAGTTTTCCTGGTCTGCAGTGGAAGACTGCCAGTGGTACTCTTTATTCTGCTTTACAGAATGTATTTTAAAATTAAACAGATAAGTTTTGTTCTTTATGAATTTTTCAGCCTATGTAGGGAGAAACTTCACACTGTTTCCTGGCTGAAAGAAAAAAAAAATTGTTTCCCTTCCAGTTTTTTATTTTGCCCATGAATTTTAATCCCAGAAATTGTCTTCTTGATGGGTATCAGCATAACAGAGTATTTAGGCACTTTTTAGCTCTAAACTTGTACTGACGGGTTAGATGAGGATATTTCTGCATAAAATATTAATCCTGCGAAATCCAATTTTGTTCCCAACAAACATTCTGTTTTCTCATTACCAAAGAAAAGACATATCACTATGTTCCTGCCTTAGTAATTAATAGCAGAAAAGATACTGTGTAACTTTTTCTGTTTTCCATGTTTGGGAAATCTGATTCTGTAATAATGTTTCATTAATTAATAGACTCTTTTTTTTCTGAAAAAGTGGTTTCAGGAGCCTCTCCCTTAATGCAGGAGAAGCCTCACCCAGCTGAAACCCTTCCTCAGTTTAGAAACTTAGTGTTTATCCTCAGTTCTTTATTTTCTTTCTAGTTTTGAATTATTGCAGCCTTCCGATTTCTGTCCTTTTCAGTGTCCAGATACCGAACCTGATAAATCACTAATGTTAAATTTCCATCCAAAAAAAAAGAAATTACAGATTTTTTTCAACCACACATTGCTTATTTATTACTATTTTAAAAATCTAGATTGAGCACGTTACTAAAGTGAGGGGGAAAAAAATTACAGGACCAACACAAAGAGGGAGGGAGGGAGGAAGGGAGGACTAAGGGACAAGGAGGAACCACAGTTTGTTCCATACATCCTGCATGTTTTTCTCCCTGACATGCATTTCTACTGCTCTGGGGCTCACTCTTTTATTTAAAACTCTACTCCTGTATTTCAGTTCAAGTTTGTCTTTTTAAATCAGTTCATGAAACTTTCTACAGCAAAGTTAGCTGAACTTGGAGCTAATTTTAAATTTGCTTTACCATATCAGCATCTATCAGGTTTTTGCTGTTTGGCCAACGCTGTTGCAAAAGAAAATACTTTTTTTCCATTCAGCCCTATGATAAGAATGGGCACAATAATTAGGACTTGAAGATAGGAAAAAAATAGCAGTTTTTAGTTCATAATTCCTGAGGCATTGTGCATATTGTAATGTATCTTTTGACCTACAGTTTTTTTGAGGGGAGCAATGTTTAAAAAGTTGTGTAATACAAGCTTAGAGATCAGATGGTGGTTTGCCCATCACTTGCTTTGTTGTATTAGGCTATAGATTAGCTAAGCAATTACCTGCAAGAAAAATATTACTTCTTATTTTCAGTCATGCTTCAAACAGAGTCAGTCTCCCAAAGTTAATTTAAGCATCATTATCGCTGCAAAGTTCAAACCAATCAACAGAATACCTTTTCTGCAGATTTCAGGAATTCCAAATGCAGTTCCATTGCTGTCCTGAAAGCAATCAAGCAGATTATAGATTACCTGGAAGTGATGAATAACATGAAAAGCATTTTGTTACTCCATGGTTTTGAGCTGTCACAGAGAAAGTGAAGGAAAAACTAACACATTGCTGGTAATATATTAAGTTCTGACCTCTCAAGGTGAATAATTTCTTACAACATGATCTAATTTGCTGAAACAATTAAGTGCTGCATGTGAGTGGTCAGTACTCCCTGCCTGGTCCTGCAAAAGCCACCTCATAGTTTACATGTGAGAGTTCATTCTTGGGAAGAACTGCACAACCTGCTCGGTACAAACCCCGCTAAGTCTTAGGGTAATTATTGCAAAATCAATGCTCCATTCAACTCAGGAAAAGCTTGTTCTTTTTTTAGTGGGAGCTCTGACCTGTTGATGAAACGTAGCCTTGCAATCAGCACTGCCTTTTGTGAGGAGATGTGACAAGACAAACAAACTGCATGGAAGTGAGAGTGGGTTTCCCACAAGTGGTGACCCCGGCTCGTTCTGCGCTCTGTGGGCAACAGGACACTGGGATCTCTCTGGAGCCAGAGGTGAACTTCTCACAGTCCATATCAGGAGAGGCTGGATGCCTTGTGTGGGAAATATCCCTCTTTTAAATTTAGAAAGACAGCATAAATTCAAGGAACAAAGAAACAAGGAAGAATTTATTGGGTGCGCCGGGTCTTTCTCTCACTGACTTTCTGGGGAAAAAGACCCCTTGGGCTTACATCTTATACATTTTATAGTTTCACAAAATCCCACCCTTTTTCACATAAGTTCAATATATTCATTTTTGCCTAATAAGGTTTCTTTTCTCTGAAAAGGGGCTTTCCCTTTATCCCAACTGGCTGCAAGGCATCCCCTGTCAAAGATGATGGGTCTTCCTTTGTTCTTAGCCCAAAGAGAAAAAGAAAGTCCTGTGTACAAAATGGCCCCAAAAGATTTTAATTTTTAAGAACTTTCACGTTTCCCTTATCCGGCCGAAAATGACCCTGATACTCAAGTTCAGTCTTTGGAACTTGGATATCTTACAACTTTGTGATACACCTGTATATATAAAAAACGTATTTTTATTTCTCATACCTTGGGCAGACACTAGTGCTGGGGTTTTGTTAGGCAGAAACAATAATTGCTCTTGTTTTGGTTACTTTAATTGCAGCTTACACAGAAATGTCTTCAAGTTCCTAAACCGCTCCAGGAGTGTTCCGTGGAGGCAAAAATGTCAGCTTGGGGTTTTCTTCTCCTTTTCCACATGCAGTCAGTGCAGTCTTGGCTGCAGAGCCTCTGCTGGTTGGCTCTCGTTTCAGTTTGGTTTTTTAATTAGTGCTACGACTACAGCTGTACAATGAAGGGTATGAGTGGCTCCCGAATTTAAGCTTTCCCCACCCTAACAATGCAAAGGACTGCAATAAGAAAGACATAAATGAGGGCTCTGTGAGCATTTGAAAGGACAGATGAGGCGAGCAGGAATGGGTCAGTTTGACCTCTGTTGGCAGACAGGCAGACAGCCCTCGTTTGAGCACATTTCGAGAGTCAGGGAAAGGAAAGGTAGAAATGTGCCCCTACCTTCAGTCCTGTTTGTATTTTGGATCTGCTGAGCCTTTTCCTGCATCTAAAGGACACCAAACACTGTTACTCCAGTCATACCTCCTAGTCTCTCACTGTGCTTTCACCATGCTTGGTCATGACATCCTTGTGACAAACCTGAAGGATTCTGTAAAGGACCTTCCAGTTTCTTCCAAAGTCTCCATGTGTGGCAGAAGAGCAGAGGTTCAGCATCACACGGTTGAAAGCGTTGATGTCTTTTGACTGAATGATTGTTTTTTATTTTTTTAAGACATTCAACCTGCAGCAGACAATATAAATACAAGCACTTGAATTGTCTCTTCCAACAGCATGTTGTATCTTTTCTTAAATTAGACCCAGCAAGAGATTTGTGGTATACTGTAATGTAAATTATAAATTATAGGAATTCAAATTCATTCATGATTAACGTGACTAATGCCTGGCATCTCTGATAGGACTTACTGCTGTTGTCTTGGTGTGCAGTCTTGATATACATAATGGTAACAAGAGAAGACAAAAGTAAGCCCTGCACCTGGACCCCACCTTCCCTTTTCTAGCATTCAACAAAATTAAGAAAAAAAACCCCGACCACCTTTTTTAATGCTGATTTTTTAAAATTTATTTTAAACTGCCTTTTTTTTTTTGTATTTTTTTAATAGCTGTTAAGTGCTTGCTTGTGCTGGCATCTGTATGGCACATCTGCTGCAGGATCTCATAGTGTTACATGATTTATAACTACAGAGAGACATATCTGCTTACAAGTTGCTTGTAGTGAGAGCTAGAAACAAAGCAAGAGACTCCCAGCAGTAGTGTGGAAGAGAAGGGTTCTTACAGTACCAGAAGTTAGGGATCATTATTGGAGACTCCCTTAAGGATCAGATCTCCTTCTCACCTTCTCTGCATCTTCCTCCCTCACTGTTATTGTTGTTCCTCTCCTGGCTGTCAGAGAAGCAACTGGGTGCTACAGAGGCACACAGGTTACATCCAGCATTGCAAGAGCAGGGCCCTTGTTCAAGGATACTTAATGTTATCAGTAGTATTTGTCTCATGGACAAAAGGTGTGGTATGAGACATTCCTGCCACTGGGGATGATAAAAAAATGGAAGGTTATATTGCTGTGAAAAGGAACGCACAAATAGGACAAATTAGAAAAATCAAATAAGCAAACAAAGCATTAAAATGATGCTTATCAAACTCACCCTTAGTTGTTTTCATTCTCTTTTGCTAAGCAAGCATTAAGCTTAACAGGAATGGTTCTTTCTTCTGTTTTGTGAGACAGAGGCTGCTGCCACCTCTCCTCTCTCATCCTGCTTTGCAGTCCCACTTCTCTGCCCCAGCAGGAGACTTTTCTTCTGTGCCATCTCAAGACTCATTTCTCGCTTAATGAACCCTTTGTTTTTCCTTTGTTTGGATGCGAGTACAAGGCAGGCTGCTGATGTGGTTTGCTTCATTTTCTTCCCTCGTTTCTACCCATGGTTACATGATTTGCATTTCTAAGGAATACCCACTTAGTATGCTTTTCCTGGCATCAGCCTGCTATGTAGTGTTGGTTAAAAATTATGGATTGTATAATGAGAAATATATATAAAAATATCATCTAAGATAAATAATTGCAGTCTGCCTGTGAGTGTTACATGAGTCTTAACCTATCTGACGTCTGCTTTGCCTACAGAGGCTGTAACCTTGTCATGGAGCACTTGATATTTGCTTGGCACAGTTGAAGCTCTAGTCTGAGTTACTCCTTCATGGCCAACACTGCCAGCATCTTCAGGTGGCCAGACCCAGTATACCTGAGTTCAGCTCAGAAGGTTTCTGAAGGACAGGTGAAATGGCTGGGGGATTAAAAGCTAAAAAAAGTACTCCACGGGGGAATATTTACAAGGAGATTTTTGTGTTCAGATGCTTAGAAGTAGGTCAAGCCAGAAGCAGATGTCCAGACACCCCATGCCAAAATTGCTGCAAGGCGTGTGCTGTAACCAAGCCTATTTTAGGATCCTTTTTCTTTTTTCCTAAACTCAAAAAAACCCAAAACAAAACAAAACAAAAAAATCAGAGTGAGGAGGAGTGACTGTCCAAGCAAACTCTCATTACAGCAGAGCAATAGGACTTGCAATGGTGGGAGCTGGGCAGCCTTGAAATGGTAGGTGTTGCATAAGCTCAAGTTATGATGATGAGGTGGGGGGTTGCTTTACTTAAATGATGGTAGATAATATCTCAGATGATAGCCAGTCTTTTGCAAATGTCTCTGCGGGTGGCGGATTTTCTTTTCAAGTGCTGTTTGGGTATTTTGCTTTGGCTCTGCACACCTGCCTGGCTGTGAACAAAGGGAAGCTGGAGTAGCTAATGACTCATCTCTCTGCCTCCGTTAACAGGAAGATCAACGAGGCAAAAATAGTGTTGTATCATTTTCCTTAAGCGATAGTGAGAAGAAAAGATTGTGTATTCATAAAGTGCTGGCTTCAGAAGCTTCTTATTTCATCAGCGTAGGAAAAGTGTAAAATTCCAGGTTTATGTTCCTGTTTGGGTACAGCTTCACTGGCTGCTCACCATATTTTGGGGATCCACTACTGCAGAGGGGCTTCTGTGCCTTCCTATATGGGTATGTACAGAGAGGATGGGCTCCTTTGCAAATACGTCGTGTTGCTGCCTGATGTGGAGATATTTGATCTCCAATTTATTGTTGAGAAGGCAACTGAGAATAACAGGGTTCAAGTAGTGCACCTGTCTTTCCTTGGTCTGCTGCAGAGGGTAGTTATTCTGCAGGTCAAGCAAACCCAGTTCTTGTTCTGATTTTTTTTTTTTTTCAAGTAGAAGTAAAGGACAGCAGAAGCAATTTCCGAGCTTGGTGTGAGCCTCACACAAGGAAGTTAATGGCTCTGCTTGCTGTGCAAGGTCTGAATTTGATGGGGGGTCAGAGTGAGGGAAACAAGGGCAGCCAGTTAGGTCAGGGAGGGAGCAGTCCCTGCCTGTCCTAATTTTTATGGAGGGGAGAGCTTGTCTGCCTGCAGGAAGGAGCTGTAGGGTGTGGGAGGCTGTTTGGCTCTACAGCAACAGCTGCCCTGAGCAGGTGCCTGTCACTCCATGGGCAGGGACTGTGTGTGGCTGGAGGATGTAGGGGAGTAGTGTGGTGTGTCCTCCTGAGTGCTTCACTTCACGCTCTCATTCATAGGTGTGCGGTTCTGAAAGTAAAATAAATAGATAAATGAACCCCACAGAGCTCATAACAGAAGTCTAAAATATTAGTCACTTCTGGGAGCACAGATGATTTCTGTGGGGTAAACTGCCTGGTATACTGCTAAGGGAAATATTTTCTTGTACCTCTGCAACTGCTGTCATTGACAATAAAATTGCTTGAAATATTAAATAATGTTAGTGTGTTGCCTGCCATGACAGAAACTGTAAGAGGTTTTGACCTGTAGAATGCTTTAATGGGCGCTCTACAGAGGAACTGACACTTCCATTTATTAATTTGTAATTGTCCAAAATAAATCCTTCTTTTTCCCCTCCTGGTAGATTGAAGCCTAGGATATGTTAATTGTGCTGGCTCTTCTCCAGGCCTGACACCTTGACAGCTCTTGTCAGCTTTTAAAAGTTATTCCCTTATGAAAACTGCACTAGTTATTCTCCCATCATGGCCTTGCCACTCATCTCTTCTGTGTTTTTTTAATTCTGACATCAAAGTTTACGCTTAGCTTTGACCCCCTGACAGGAGAACATTCTCTAATGACTAGCAGTAGGTCAGCACTCCCTGTTTTGGAGGAACACACAAAAAAAAAAAGTTAAATCCAGCATTTTGGTTAGCAAGTATACGCCTGGGACTCTTGCTTTACTAAGGCTCACTTATTTGCTCTTCATTAAAGAAATGAGATTGTACAGTAAACTGATTTACTAGCTGTACCACCCAGTGCTCTCATCTCATCAAATCTCACACTGTGCAGGACTGGAGCATCTCATAATTTCTAAAAAAAGACCTCTAATTAACATTTATGTGCTACAGAACATGATGGTGCTTCAACGGGTGGCAGTTTTTCCTTCGAGTCGGCGTTGGAGCAATATAATTGTGTTGCTGGAGTTGCTGCCTTAGAGATATAAAACCAAGACCTTGACCACCACGATAATTGAAGTTCCCAGGCTGCTTTCTTAGGAGCAAGGGTAGTAGCTGCAGTTTTGCACTGGCCAAAATCCAGGGGGATATTTAGATTCTGTTACATTAATCCCCCCTGCAGGTTCAGCTGATGGCAGTGGCTGCTCCTCCTCCCGTCCTCGCTGTTCGGTGGGATTGATGTGCACTGCCACACATCTGCCACTGTCTGAGCCAGGAGAGGTTGTGTCCCACTGCTGAGCAACGTGGTGCAGGTGTACTCCTCAACCCCAGCACCTGGAAGAGCCATTTTAACGCTGTAGAATTGATGATTATCAGAATTACAGGTTTTGGGTAAGGAAAAATACTGCTCCCTGAGCACTTGAGCACTTGAACCACCAGAAATCACTGGTTTCTGCATTTTAAGTTACCTGTCAGCAGATGAACGGCACTAATCAGATCACATGGAACAGAACTCAGGTTAAAGGGGTTGCTTTTGCTTCCACTTGCTCGAAGTGCAGTAGCAGAATATTCTTTGTGAGAGCCTGATATGTTGTGGTGTAGGCTTTTGTTGTTTTTTTTCTGATGACTACTCTGACATGCTCTAGAATCTAAGTTTTTCTCCCTCTGGCCTGGAAGATGGTGGAGTTATGATAATGTAGGGAACTTATAGTAACTGGGAGAGACTGATAAATTGTTCCTCTTCAAGCCCTTGAATCTGATATAACCTCTGTTAAGATGGTGTAATTAATGGTTTCACTGTGTTCAGGATCTTCAAAAGTGAAAGGCAAAACTATGAAAGTTGGTAGTAATCAGAGTTTCACTTACATGTTCCAGTTGGCCTGAGCCTGGAAAACCAATCTGCCACCTCTGTCTCCCCAGAGAGCCTAGACTGGGACTAGAAAGACTGGTTCTTACAAAATATGATGGTCAGCCCTGGTCTTCCCATTACCTGTAGGATTAAGAGTGAGAAAATGAAAGACTCTTTCATCATAAACCCAATTCAGAGGACCAGAAACAGCTGAGGAACTGTACAAGAGGGGAGGGATCAACCACTTCAAATGTGGGTGGGCATTACAAGTAACATTCCTGAGTCTTTCCTAAATCTTCTGCCCCACTGGTCATTTGTTTGCTGCTGGAGAATAGTTAGACTCTTGTATACTGCGTGACTGGCTGGAGAATTCCTCCAGGGTGGAAGAGGTGATGCTTTCCCTGGCACTAAGCAGGAATGTGGACACAGATTGCAGATGTGCTGTGTACAGGACACCAGCTGGTGTCTTGAGGGTCAGTAGGAATTTCAAACAGAATGATTTATTGTTAGTGATACTGCCCCAGGCAGAAGGGAGAGTTCACAGCATCAAAGTGATGTGTCCTCCTCGCAGGCACACGAGATTGGTTCCACAACATCTGTTAAAAGAAGAAAGCAAGTCAAAGCTCTGCTGATGTATCTGCTTGTGAGGGTGTGAAACTGTTACCTGTGATTGGAGCAGACCCTTTATTGCCTGTTGGCAAGTGCCAGGTCTGGTTTCAGCAGTGGGAGGTACTGGGGTCTTGCACTGCTTAAATGTGCATGTGTTTGATGAATGGACCCACCTTGTGCTCGTGTCAGGTACAACTGTTTGTGTGCGGCGTCTCAGGGTGGAATTTCTGCTGGGAAGCCAAGTATCCAAATTTAGGTTTTCAGGGGACTTTGTTCTTACCCTTCATCTTTACTGATCGAATGAAAGCTTGAAGATTTAACACTGCAAAATACTGATATTTTAATGTAAGATGTACTTTAAATGTTGCAAAATTACATAAGCAGTCTTTATATTTTGTGTGGGTAAAAAGGATGGTTTTCCTTCACAAAGGAATTTTTCACCCACTACCTGACTGCCCTTCTTAAATTTTAGAGAGAAAAGAAGTGCTGAAACCCTAGAGTAAGATATATATTCAAGGCATAGCCACACTCAGTTTATGGGGTGAAGTGCTATACATTAATAAGATTTGATGAGAATAGAAAACAGTGTATAACTTATAACCAACTTATTAAAACTAAGTACGTATTACTTTAGTTCCATCTTCAGTGATCTTCTAGCAAGTTATTTCATTTAATACAAGTTGTTCTAATCTGGGCAGTGGGATCAAGAAAGAGCTTTAGTTGTCTGCCAGCAGCTCACTTAGGGATCTGGTTCCTCAAAATTTGGGAAGCTCCTATTGAGTCCAGGTGCAGGTTTTGCTGCACAAACCAAGCTCTGGTGCTGCCTTTGCTGAATGGTGAAATGGGAAATGGTCCTAAAATAAGTCCCATGTTTGTCTGCCACTCCATCTGAAGAAATATTTTGAGTGATGAAGCTGAACTGTTCTCCTGCCTTATGCTGGGAACGATCCATGACTTTGCTGATCTCTGTGCCTCTGCTTGGACAGGACAACACGAAACGGGTCGTGTGGATTGCAGCCCATTCTAAGTAGTCTCAAATCAGAAATCAGATCAGATGTTGGTCCTGTGTGATGTTTTCTTGGAGCTGCTTCACACTGACTCGATTTTACAGGCAGAGTTTCAGGGACAGGCTATTTTGTTTTGCAACTGGGGCCATACAATAAATGTGAGTCAGAGCCAGAAGTGGTGTATGGGTCTCCTGATTGTCTTTGTTTGAAGCCTATCTGTAACTGGGAGACATTTTAGTGTGTGTATATTTGTGTTAGAGGTAAGACTCCAAGTTTTGTTCAGAAACTTTCTAAGCTTTGGAGCTTGACAAGTTTTCTAACCCCTTTTGAGTCTTTCTGTGACTATGCAGTTGCATCCTGCACAAGCAGACACAAAATGGTTTTGGGGGATGACAGTTTGATGAATGAATTTGGGACTTTCATAAAGGATGAGTCACTTTGATGCCATTAAGAGAGAGAATTCCAACAATAAATCCAAGATGCATGGAGAGAGAAAAGTGGTGTTCTTCTAACCTTCTAAAGTGGTGTTCTTCTAAGCATCACCTGTGGCAGTTTTGCAGAAAATGGGTGAGGATGTTGCAGGGAAAAACAAGTGTCTTATGAGGTTGGGGTTTTTTTCCAATCCCAGTGCTGAGGGCACTGCAGCACACTAGTGAGGAATCTTGGAGCAGGAATGTGTGAACCTTAAGTCAGAAGTAAAATTTTGAGACCAGCCTACTTTAAGGAATGTTGTGAAGACTGAGAGCAGGTACCTGAAACATCTGTGTTTCCATGGGAGATAACTTGTGGAGAAAACAGCCAAATTTTTAGTAGGATAGAAGGAAGTGTCATCATTAGCCTCTCTATTTTTATAGCTATCCATAGGAAAAGAAGTATATAAAGAAATTTGAACCCAAATTTGTGGAAAGGTTTTCCTCTGGTTTTCATTTTTTTTTCATTAAAAATGCTCGCAAGATTTTGTAGAAAGAAAAAGATTTGTTTAGACAAAAATAAAAACCCAACTACTCTGATGAATCAGAGCCAGAAAAAAGGCTGATCACCCACAGAGTTCTCCTGCCAAATTAAACACCAACAAAGATACTCGTTCAATAGTGTAAATCTTGTGCAAAAGTAGAGAATCTGATCTACAAATACTTATTAGTTGTGGAGTGCTATAGCAGTGCTTTGTGTGGTGCTCGAGGTAAGGGGTTTGTTTGCAGGGCTGGCAATTCTGAGAATAAGATTCTTTGGGTTTTTTTCCTGGTCTTTGTAAGAAGAGCAGGCAAGGGTTTCACAGCTCTCATCACCAGTTCTTAGTTGCTGAGCACTTTTGTTTGTTTCTTTGAGTTTGCTGTGAAGACAGTAAAGCACTTCTTAAACTTTTGCAAACATACAGTTACCTTGACCTTGAGATGATAAAGCTTCTGCTCTTGTTTTCCATTTTCTGTGGCAGTGTTTTATCCAAAAATGCCTTCACATGGAGTGGAGACATTTTAAATCAGTCTTCTGCTGAGATACACAGAAGGTCCACCTACTTAATTGCCCTGTTATTTATGTGCCAGATAGATAGCTTTTTTATGGGCTGCTTTTTCTTCTTTTCATCAAAGCTTGAGCTTGTAGCAGTTCAGGTTTCAGAGTTCAGTGCTGTAGGTGATGCTCTGGGCTGTCTTCCTTGTGCAATGCTCACCTCTATCAAACCTCTGTCATGGAAGTGGATGTAGTCCTGTCCTTGCTGTTATTATCAGTAAGAAAAGGTAAACCAGGATAATGGCAGCATTCCTTGGGAACTGCTTTCTGCCTTTAAGAATGTGGACTGAGATTTGGGTACATTTCTGCTCCCTAATGAGCTTTACATTATTAGTTAATTATTGTTTTTCTTAATTTCCTGGTGATTCTAATCAGGGGCAAATTATCTCCTGATAGGTTCATATCTGACTGAGGGAAAGGAACGTTGCCATAAATTGCTTCTGGGGGATATTAAAACAGAAGGCTGGACCTGCTGTACCCACCATCAGCTCTGTTGCGTGTTCAGCCAGTCCTTGAGACCAGGGTACCTGGCCAAACACCTTCTGCAGTGACATGGGAGAAGGAAACACACCCCAAGTGCAGAGCCAAGGATTTGTTGTTGGTTTAGCTTGAACTAAAGTCCTAACAGCCCACTGAAAGAATTATTAATAGGCCAATTATAATGGCTTAATGGCACTTACAGTCCAGATTATTTAATTATAAGAGCTCATTCCTGATAACAATACAGATCTAATAAGCTTTCTGGTGTCTGATTATTTTCTGGTGTTAGGATCCTCCTGAAGAAGAAAAGGGAGGTGTCATTACAAGTTGTCAGCACCATGAGTTTTTCATGTGGAGGAGTATGATGTTGATATCTGTGGTTTCCTCCACCATTTTGCCAGGCAGAAGGCAAAGTTAGTGTCAACAGTGTCTTTTTCCTCACTCTGAGGTCTACCTGGGGACATTTTTATGTGTTTACTGGCACAGATATGTGCTCCATTTACTTTCTTTTTCTTCAGTGGTTCACAATATTGTAGTCAAATTTGCCATATATGTTTTTCTCCAAGGAGTCTGTGTGTATAGCAACAAAGGTTGGCTTAGGGATAACAAAGATTTTGTCTGTGCCAGTTAGCTGTGGCTGTGAGATACGTCTCAAAATTTGCAAAGGCTCGTTCTTGTACCAGTTTTCATTGGTCAAATTTATGCTCTTTGAAGCAGCTTGTCATGGTCCTGAGATAATCACTGGCAAGGACCAGATCCTGCTGATGAGAAGCAATTTGTGAGCAGAGGCTTTGAACTGCTCAGTGATCCAATCTAAAACTGATATGAGAAACGGATTTTGATTTAACTCTGACATAAAGAACTAAAATAAAGAGCTTGCTTAGAGGAAATTCATGTCTCTCCTTTAGCCAATCATAGGCATTAGTGTATCCTTCAAGGGTTATGGCAAATAACCTTTAGAGGACCTGACTATAAATATTAGTTCCTCATTTGAAGTCACTGTGCACATTGCAGAGATTAGAAAGATTTGGTAGGTTCATTTCGGTCTCTGTGGCAGTCTTTCCTAAAATATCAGTGACCAAAGAGGCTGAAACCAAAAAATATAGACTAACAATGTCTGCTTGCAGTTTTTAATTTGCTTGTGGAAAGGGTGTTGTGTCCTCCTTCAGTAAGGAAAGAGGAAGAATCAGAATAGCAGCAGGATCCTACAGAGAGCTGCAGTGCTGGACACCAAGTGAATCATCTTGACCACAGTGAAAAGCTGGTAAATGACAATGGACACTGGTTGGTGTTGGAGGTTACAGAGGTGCCCCATATGTTATTCATGCAGAAAACAGCAAAACAGTCTCCAAAATGAGCAAAAAAACCCAGCTTTAACATCTGAGCCACCCAATGCTTGTGTGTGCTATCTATTTTGTGCCTTAATCATCTCCCACTGGAAAGCCATTCTAAAGGGAAATCAATTTTTCCTCTCCAAAAAAGTTGTAGAGGTGACCTTTCTGTGAGAGTTTTTGGTGAGGAAGTTGTTGCTCCTGAGAAATGGTTTATGGAATATGAATGTTACACAAACAGGAATTTTTCCATTAGCTTAGAGCTTTCTGGGTGGACTTGAGATGGGATGTCGTGGAGCTCTCCTTATTTATTCATGGGAACTTGTAACTGGCCAGAAAATAAAGCACAAATCAACATTTCTCATTCGGTGCCTGGTGGTCACCTGAAAAGATCACAGGAGGCAGTGCCAAAACCAGTGTTTTGGTTGCAGCAGAACGGTCAAGCTTGTAAATATTGTGTATGTGATGCTCAGGAAGATTATTCTGGATGTATAAACTTCACTGCTGGAGTGAAAGGAATAGTGGTGGACAGTGCTGTGGGACCAGGGAATGGCACAGGATGTCTGAAACAATCTGTGCTGCGTTGTCCCTCCAGAGCAGGGAAGAGGATCCGTGGCAGCTGAGGGCAGCCCCACACTCCAGCCACTTGAGTCTTTCCAGAGGGGTGGAGTTAAGCCCTTTTCTCTAACAGTGCTGGGAATAGACCATTTCTTGACAGGATTTAAAACATGGCATGTGGGTTTGGGTTTTTTAATCCTAATCCTAAATGGTGCAGGAGTGGGTATAAAGGTGTAGTGATCCTTAAAGAAGCAGTGTGTACCAATCTTGTCTTTAATCTTTGTGACTGAAGGAGCTTCCTTAGGTGTTGCTGAAAAATTTCATGGTGAATTTGAAACCTCTTCTCTCCCCGAGCTCACCAAAAGTTTCCCCATTGACTTTAAGAAAAGTAGAATTAGACCTAGAATTATTAAAATAAATTCCATTAAACTAGAGTCTAGCATATGTAACCACTTTCCAGATTTAGAAGCCTGTGTCAGCTTCATGTTCCTTTCATTATCTGGTAAAGGTAATTTAATAGGTGAGATGCTAATTCTGTATTTCTGTGTTGTTTCCTTCGGTCTTGTCCTTAATATTTATGGAGTATTCAGCTGATTTTTGCTGAAGCTAACAAAAAAAATCCTCCAGCTTGCAATAAGATCAGGCTGTTACACACGTGGCCAGTAGCTATCACAGTGAAATATTCAGTGTGCAGCACTCAGCAATTCTGCAGGCTTAAAACAATGTTTTTGCACAATGGCTGCACTGCCATTGTGACATTTAGTCTACTTGAGAAAGCACAGTTATCTTAAAACAAAAGCAACAGAAGTCTTAATTTATGCTCCACAAGCTGTTATTTGTCAAAGTCGTGGAGCCTTGTTCCTGTGTAAGGCTGGTGCTATCTGAATCCTGCAGCAGGGGATACTGGAGGGGGGCACAAATGCACAGGATGGTGTCAAATGAAGTGTGAGAAGAGCATTAATCATCACATAATGAAGTATGGGTTTGTTCCTGGCAGATAACTTCTGAAAGAAAAGCCTTAAAAAGAATAGAAAGCTAAGAAATTTCTTTGTCCTTCTTTTTTCCCCTCAAGAGTAATTAGTAAGATATTCAGCAAAGATAACTGGCTTTCATGTATCTTACAGGTGCAAGTGTGCAAAATGCTTAATGTTCTGATTTTCCTCATGATTTTGAAAACAATTTTTTGTGTAGGTTTTGGGTTTCATTTTAAGCTCAAGTTTAATTTATTTTTCTCCCCATGAACTTATATAGGAAAACCTAACTAAACTCAGGACACTTTACAAGATTCTTTATAGACACAAGTATTTAGTCTCAAAAACTAATTGTGTATCATGAAAAATAATTTCAGCTTTTATATTACCAAATAAGAAAATACCAGTGTGAATTTTCAGTTGCAGAACATAACACATATATTTAATATATATTGGTGTGTTCTAAATGTAAAAGCTGCCTCAACAGCCCTTTTTTGCAGACTGCACAACAAACTGTACTACTGAGTATTGTTCAAGCGTGCTCATGAGCAAGTTACAGTTGTTTGTGAAGATTTGCATCATATCAATTCATTTAAAGTTAATAAAAAAATCTTCCAAATCATGAAGAATCTCATCTTCTCATCACCTGCCTCCCTTTGGGCCCATGATGGGCAGGCAAAGCAATCCCAGCCTTCCTTTCCTCTTAATTAATCCCCACTTTCTTCCCAGTCTGGGATGATGCTCATGACAGTGCTAGAAAAGGAGCAGTTTCACTTCTACTGAATCTACCTATTCAGCAATTTTCTGGGCTCCAAAGACTTGCTATTTTAAAATCCTGCATATATCTCTGTGTTATTAAAAGACCATCAGGAGGGTATGGCTGCAATTTGTGGTAGAAATAGGAGAGGAAAAGGATTATTCACAGCCTGCATGTTCCTTGTCATCTGGAGGGCTTAATATCTCATCATACACAATGTGGTTCTGCTGCTAATTTGTGGAGCTCTTGGTATTTAAGAAAATGTTTAAATGCTGCAGCTTAAAGTGCAGCTGGAGGCGGAGTTAGTTAGAAACAGCTCATAACTTGCAACAAACTGGAAGTTATTGATAAGCCAGCAATAGATCCATGTTATTTCATAAATAAAAATAAAGTGAGTGGCCAATGTGGTCCATAGGCTGATAAGTGAGGAGGTAACTCACTGGAAAAGATGGAAATCTTAAAACACAAAGATCTTAGAATGGTTGGAAGGAGCCGTTGGCTTCTCGCTCGCCGAGATCGAGTAAAATGGGTTTTTTTGGTATTCAGTTCTTGAATTTCTGCAGGGCTGGAGATTCCTCAGCCCCCTCTTGGTGAGGTGTTCTGATGCCATATCACCCCAGCAGGAGGCTTTCCCTGGCTCTAGTCAGCAGCTCCCCATCAAGTGATAGTAGGCTGCTGTTAAAATTACCCCCCTGTGAGTCTTCTCTTTCAGGAACATGTTATAGCAATTAAGTCCACGGTGGCAGCATGAAAAAAGAAAAAAAGCAAAAAAAAAGTCTATTAATTTCTTCCTTAGCCTGCTTATTTGGGTGCTTGAAATGCTAATTTCATTGAGAAATGCTAACATTTCTCCTTTCTGTGGAAATAACTTGTCTTGCATAGCTTCTGCTAGGGAAGGCCTGTAGCACTAACAGGGGAAGTCCTTATGCTGTTATAATATCTTTTTCTGGAAGCTTTAATTTTTTCTATAATCTTTACAAGGGGAGAATTTTTTTTTTTTAATAATAATATGAAAGATCCTGTCATGAAAAGTGGGTAGAATTGCAGACCAGAGCACCAGTGAGGAGATGCTGCCCCGTTGTACTGTGTGAAGACGAGGGGTTTCCAGATGCAGAACAGTTAAAATATATACATGCCCAACAAACCACCAAAGACAGCAGGAACATTTTACATCTTGGATAAGCAATGTTTTCTGCTTTAAATGGCGTGTTGCAGTTGCCCATTTGAGCATTTCCAGGTGTTACAGGAGCTGTGATCTGTTCAGTTATTATTTATAATTGATTAAGCTTCTTGTGAAAGATCCTAATCTGGTTTGGTGTGACAAGTGCTTATCTAATGAGTGTGTTGTCGCTGTGTTTGTCATACCATAATTCACATAAAGAGGCAATAAACCACCTCAGTTAACAGGGAGTTATATCTACAGCACTCATGCAGTATTCAGAGACAGGGGAATATGCACACCTTCTAGAACAATCACTGGCAGCTAAGAAATATTAATACTCATTACATATCGTACAGATTTTTTTAAAAAAGGCACAAAATTGCTTTGTTAAAAGCATGTTTTATGTCATACACAGATTTAGAGGGAAGAAATATTTAATTTGTTTTAAATAAATCCAAAGGCTAATTTTGTGCCACTTCCATGACAGCACTGGACTACCAACCCATGTTGCCCATGCTTAGTTAATTAACAAATTTTTGAAGGGCAGGAAGGAGCTGGGGTGGAATTCCAGCTCCTTTCAGGGTGCAAATGGAGTTACAGGAAGCACAGGAGCTGGGGAAGCTCCTCCTGGCCTTGGGACACACATGTAGGACTGAATATTCCCTGTCTTCATGGTCCCAGCCTGTCACTGGCAGGGCAGGTGAAGCAGGAGCAGGTTTGTGCCTTGCTCTGCTCTGGCAGGTTGGTCACCAAACTCAGCAGCTTTGAGTATCTCATAGTTAGGTAGCAAGAAAAGGAAGTTTTATTTTGATGAGTTATCTTCAAAAGCTAACAGTCACATAAATTAATGATTTAGTGACTACTGGGAATACAGTCATTTTTCCTGATGAAATAAAAAGACAATAAAGCAGCAAAATTTGATGTCATGGCTGTTAAATTCTGTAATTTTATACTTCCATCGATCAGAAAATGAATTTATGGTCTCCGTATTTTCAGCATTGTAAAAGTCTGCGTAATTTAATTGTTAATCTAAGGTCAAAAGTGAATTAGCATAATAATACCTGAACTGCACTGCCCTGAAATCCCCTGATAGGCATCTTCCTGACTCCTGCTATTCTAAAACTGTTCCCATTAGTTCTCGACCCTATTAAAGTTGTTCCTAGATAAGCTTTGCAAGGGTAGTGTGTGAGAGCCTCTCTGAATAAGCAGTCCTTAGATGATGCCACGGTGATGGGGGGGGGGCTGGTTTTTATGTGAGATATTAAGGCTACAGAGAGAGCCTCTATCGAGCCCGTATCAATCCTGATGCTTGTTATGATCTCCCCTTTGTTTTCACAAACTTTGTCAGAAATTTCACTGCTTTTCTTCAGAGTCCATTCTGACAACATTAAATTATACATTCAAAGATATAAAATTATTTGAGGCTGGGGGTTTTTTTCCCCTCCTCATAGTATTTATCGTGTTTGGGTACATTGTGTTTCACTGTTCAGCCTTAATGTGCTTTTTGCTGTCCTGGGTATATTTATTAATGAATATCTTCTCTGTGTTTTGAAAGCCTGTTAGTTTTAGGTACTATTGTTACCAGTGCTTAAATCTTGAGTTATTAAAAAAAAAAAAAACAACCCAAATCCAACAGCCACTTAGCAAGGTGGCAAAAGGCTTGTAATAGTGATGTAAGAAGTGCATTTAATGCCCTAATGTGTCTTTGTTTTTGAGAGATCCAGGGAGGTTTTTCAGGCACGTGGCTCTGGTAGCAGGATCTGGTCTTGTGGTTCTTATGTTATAAAATACAAGGGAGAGTTAGGAAACTTTTTGAAAAGCACCGTGATGAAGTGAACTGTCTCATGTGGTAAATGGGGAAATGAGGACAAAGGTGAAGTGACCAAAAATGGGGTCCTCTTGGAATCCACTTGGGATTCCTTTGATTTTTGTGATGGTTATCTTCCACAAGGAGTCTGGGAACACCACAGCATTATGCCTCTGAGTGAAATGCAGCCACACCTGAGTTTGGACCTCAGGTTTCATCCTGTAAATCTTCCTTTTCATCTGGACTCGCAAACCTCAGCTCAGCACGACGTACTGGGTGTGCCGTGGCTGAGTTTTTTTAAAAAGAGGTGGAATATTTCTGCTTCAGGCCCGGTGCTACGGTTAGATTGGTTAAAATAATCCGGCTTGTGGCCCAGAGAAGGCAGCCCAGTTGCAGGATCACGTTGCAAGGCTGGAGAATCGGGGTCGGGCTCCCCGTCGCCGCGAGCTGGGCGAAGTCATTTGCAAAACGACGGCTGGTCCGTGCTCTGCACCTTCAGAGTGGCAACACGGTGTACCAGGATAATGATGAAGGCATGTAGGGTCTCCTGGAGAAATGTCAGTTAATTATTCACTGTGAGCTGTTTGTTGAACTCTCGCTTGCTGGGTCTCACATGTTTTGAGCTGGTTTGTAAGCAGAGCGAAATACAGGAGGGAATCCAGTGCTCTGTGTCCGCCTGCTAATTATTTGCTTACTGATCCATGGAAAAAACCCAAACATAACAGTCATTAAACTAGGTATTGAAGTTAGCATTAGAGAATAGCTCTGCCACGTGGAAAGGCAGAAAAACTTTTAAGGAAAAGATGTTTTGTAGGAATAAGTTGCGCTTCATTTTTATCGCAGCTATTTACTTTGAACAACTTTTGGGGAGTCCTTCCGAAGCTCAGAATGCATGGACTAATGGTGTTTTATGTATAATTGGGTAGTATCTTATTTTCATTTGCATAATTCAAGTGAAACCAACAAATTGCAAATAAGGGCAGCATAAATGCAGTGCCAGCAATCCCTAGCGTGACCAAGTGCAGTAAGAGAATGCAGGTGGGGAAAGTTTATCAGATGGTTAAATAAAAACAAGTGGAAAATAACTACAATATTAAAAAAAAAAAATAGAAGGGGAGGCATTTGCTCATTTAGGTGACCTTTTATTTATAGGAAACGGAATTTTTTTGAAACCTCAAACCAGCTTGCGCCGGGTGCATGTTTTGTGGTTTAGAACCAAGAAAAGTTCCACTTAGACACATGCACTTGCAGAATAAAGTCCTTGGGAGTAACCAAGGTATAATCCTTGCAGATCGTTAAAGCTCTCCATGAAAAAGATTGAGATACCAGTTGTAAGGGAAAAAAACCCCAAAACCAAAGCACATTGCTAAGTAGTTTATCTGCAAAGGGGCAGTTTTCCATACAGGAAAGGGTTGGTGTATCTGACAGGAGGTCTGACAGAAGGGGAGCTCTGGAACGAGCAGTTCTCCAGAAGAGGAGAGCAGGCAGTCTGACATGAAGGCTGTGCACACAAAACTCGTGCCAGACTCCTCTGTCTTAACATTGACACCTACTTAGAGCCACCCAAGGAGAACAATTTAATTACCTAAAAATTGTGAATGGTTCCCCCCTACCAGATCTGTTATGTGCTAAGCTGGTAAGGACTGGTCAGGTAGTTGAGAGGCTCAGATCAGTGGAGTGATGGTTGCTTAGCAATTCTAGGCAAGAAATGCATCTCCCCTTCCTCCAAGATCACATGAGATACTTTTGCCAACACCATCCCTGTTCACTGTGAGCAAGACCCTATTCACACCCTGAAACATGGAGCTGTGTTAACTTCAGCACTCCTGAGGGCGTGGAGTCCTCCCAACTTTCATCAGCAGGAGGACTAAAAGGGGTCAGAATCTGGTCAGAATCAAATCACTTCTTATAATCGTCCTGGTAATTATAGAAAAGTACTGCTGCTGGGAGGTGGTTATGGATTTGTATACACCTCAGCTGCTCCTTTTTAACCTTCTGAGAAAGCACTCTATTATCTTCCTTGTCTTCTCTTGCTTTATCACCTACTTCTTTCCTTAGGCGTTGGAGGGGAAAAAAAAAACCCTGAAAAATTATTGAGCTTCACCAAATGCGCTGAAATCCTCTCTCTGAGTGCCAAGGGCTGGAGGTGGGGAGGGGAAGGAGCAAACTTCATCCCTTCTCTCATGTTCTGAGTACTCAGAAGTTGCCTATGAAATGAAGTACTTGGGGTTTCATAAGTGGCTAGTGGGGAGCAGGGTCAGTATCGTGCTATCTCCAGGAAAACAGGAGTGCACAGCGGTAAGAAGTGTTCTGTAAAGGCACTTCACATTTCAAGTATTCTTTTTCTGGGAAAAAAAAGGTTATCATACATCTAGTTTTGAGTGTATTTATAGCCTTATAATGTGTTAGCAGAATAAAGCAAATTTCTATAACTCTATCTAGAAAATACAAGTGGAGGAAGAAGTAAATACATTTCAGATTATTTCTCTCTATCAAGGATATCCAGTTATTTGGAAAATAATGCAAAAATTGAAAATAGAGAGTATTATTTTTTTTTCCTTCAAGTTTTCTTTCTCAGCACGTTTCTCCATATTTATTTCCTGCCATTAAATGGACTGCCAAGGTTGTATGAGCATCACCCAAAATGGCAAAGATGAATTCAGTGTGTAAACGAATCACAGAGTATCTCAAGTTGGATGGGACCCGTCAGGATTATCGAGTCCAGCTCCCTGCCCCTTGCAGAACCACCTAAAACTAAACCATGGGACCAACTCTGTCAGCTGTTACCAGGCTTGCTGCTTGGCAGGGAGGTCTGTTCCAGTGACTGACCACCCTCTCAGTGAAGAAGTGAATGATAGTATGTGAGGGGCATTTTTCTGTGAATAGGGAAAATAAAAACTCACAAAAGGGGTGAAATCAAAAAAATTGAGAAGGAGCAGGAGAACAGTACTGGTAGAGTTCTGCAAACTCTGTGTGTATTTATGATGTGCCACCAGCAAGAAGAGAAGTTTGGAGCTACTGCTTTTACAAACCAGTGTGGCCCCTGTCCATGGCCAGTCATTACCACTTGGACACTAAAACAGGGGCAGGTTGCTGGATTCCTCCCAGAATCACGGGATTACCATCTCCTAAATTGATGTCATCTGACTGTGAGCCATAATTGGGACACACCAATGGGGTTTGGGACCTACTGGACCAGATATGCCAGGAAGAATTAGGGAGGTCTCTGTGTACTGTCTCTCTGTATAAAGAAAATGATATTTCCTTTTCATGTGGAGAATCAGAGCTGTGCACTTTCATTTCCCTCCAAAGAAAAAGGCTGGACATAAAATCAAATGAGATACTGGGTTGATCCTCAGTATCTGCTTAACTGCTGTGTCAGACTCCAGTGTGAGCAGGAAACAGAAGCTTCTTCAAAGGGACAGTCTTCCCATTTCAAAATACAAGATTTCTCTGACCATTCCGTCCCTTGGGGATCCCTGCTGGGACAGGACCCTTTAGCATCTTTAATAATGACCCAGATGGCAGGACAGCACACTCTCAGGAGCTTTGCAATGTTAGCTTGCTGAGAACATGGCAGGGCAGGTCCAGAGGGACCTTGGTAAGCTGGAGAAAAGGGCTGACAGGGACCTCCTACAGTGCAGTGGTGACAAATGTAATGCCATCCCCTTGGGCAGAAAAATTCATGATTTAATACAATCTGGGGGTTCAAAAGGCTACAGAGCAGTTTTGCAGAAAAGTTCCTGATGTGGTCTCATTTTTTATTGATACCTCAAAAAGCAATTAAGCTGCGAGGAAGGTTTTAGGGAAAAGTCAGGAGCACAATTCTGGATGAGCATTGCCACATCCTACTGAGGATGGTCCACATCATCACAAAAGCTGCAGTAAAATTTCCTGGATTGTTTCTAACCTAGCTAACCTGTCTCTAGCACCTCTGTGTATTTTGGTTACTCCCTTGAAATGCTTAAACTTATTGAACGGGTCACTTTGGTTAGGTTCAAAAATAATTCGTGCCATGAGCGCTCACCAGCGAGTAACTGTCAGTGTAAATGTTTCTCATGCCTGGGGTTTTTACATGCATTATGTGACTGTTTCTTGCAGAGACTGAAGGAACTGAAACACAGGGAGTTTGCACGAAATGTAGCATCTAAGTCACGAAAAGATGAAAGGAAACAGGAGAAAGCCCTTCAACGCTTGCACAAGCTGGCTGAGCTAAGGAAAGAGAGAACGTGGTAAGTGCACAGCAGCTGAAACATAAAAAATATTTTAAAATAAGCCCTCCACCGTTAGCTGGTGCTGTGGGATGCAGGGTGTTGGAGTCCCTTGGCTGCAGCCCCACACATGTGTTTTTATGGCATTTTGGAAGCTGTATGTGTACAGTATTTGGTTCACACTATATGCAGAAATGAATGTTTAACGTTGCTTTTTCAGCTGAGCTGAAATGACACGTATTTTTAGCTCAAAAAAAGACGTGTTTCATATATATTTCATAAAACCAGGCACATTGGTTGAAAGCTGAGTGAACTAGGTCATGCTTTTGCAGGCTGGCACTACTTCATTGATGAGGTGAGGAACACAGTCTGTCTCTCTAGGATGTAACAGATCTCTATGATTTAGGTTTCAAAATGCTTGCCAGGGAGAGCATCCAGAAATGTAGCTTTAAATTTCAATAGCTGGATTTTATATATTAAAAGGTAAGTGCTTTTTTTTTTCCCTAGCTCAACAGAGTGTTTACCTCCCTCTGCAAAAGTGACTCCTTGCTACTCATACATTTTACTGTTGCATCCAAACGTGCTGTAGAAATGAATATTGAGCTTGCTGGTTGTGACTGAATGCTCAAATAGGACACAGTTCTGACACCGATAAGCCACTGAAAATACATGTACTCATCACGGTGTAATCTCTCTGGGGAAAAAAAAAGGATAAAAAAGGTAGATGCTCAAGTGCAAATGTTTTCCTTTTATTCAGTCTTCGTCTCACCAGACGAACCAACAGAGAAGTCCAACCAAGTTGCAGCTCTTGCTCAGAAATAGTCTCTTTCCCCCTAGTTTGGATGGTGGGCAGCCTGCTGGAACAGAGTCTGTCTGAGCAGGTGGAGAGGATGTGAACGTTGTGAGGTCTGTTTGGCACGAGAAGCGTGACGCATAATGTTTTAATCTTTTTATGATAGCTCATGGAGAGACTCTTCCTCCTCTATCAGTATTTTAACTGTCCAAATTTAATACTTGAGTATATTAGATATTATTGCCCTTAAACATGCTCCAGAATCTGAATTTAGCATATTTCAGGAGAAAGAGGAAAAAAAACCTTACTGTTTCCCTTTTTCCATGCTAGTGAAGCACAGATTTTACAAGCTTTTGTTGTTTCTGGATTTTTTTTTAAATATCTTTTTTCTAGTTCCTGAAGGAGAACTTCTGTCGGAGCTTTATTTTTCTACCTAATAATTGCTGTTTACTACCACTTTGCATCCTTAGAAGTGGGATACAGACAGACACAGAAGATTTTTTTTAAGCAGGTATTTTCTAGGTTGGTTTTGTAGAAGTCACCATTTTATTCTTTTAAAGGAAGGGTTTGTGTGGAGTTTTTAATATATATTTTAAATTTATGAAGAACTGGGCAAGGCAGGAATTCTCATGAGGAATTCATCTCTTGTAAAACTTCTGCTTTAATTTCTAGACCCAGTTGGGTCATTATTCTTTATCTCAGCACTTTTTGGGGTCCTAAATGACACTTGCAGGATTTTCCCAGTGACTCATCATCTAATATTGCTCTGCACTGTAACACAGAATAATTTGGTTCAAACAAACAAATTGTTTTAACATAGGTCCATTACTCCTAGTGTTTAGCAGTTCCTGTGGATCCTGGAAAACTGGCAGTTAAACATTTTTTGCTTTCCTCTTTCCTTCCTATTAAGTCAAATAGAACAGATGGGAAGAGGAAAAGAAATGGAGAACAGAAGCAGACAGTGATAAATTTTTTCTCAAGAGGGATGAATCACTTAATTCACTCCTGTCAGCTGAAATACTCTCCCCAGCTTTATTTTTCCATGAAAGAAATTGCTGAGATGGCGATGGTTTGGTCTGTGAACACAAATAGGATGGGAGCTGCTGGGGGATTGCCTGTGGGCAGAGCAGCAGTCACTGGAATGATGACTAAGAGGAAAGTGCTCCATGAGGTGCTCTCTGTTTTAATATATTTTGTAGCACTAAGGAATGTAAAACCTCCACTATTTGTAGTAATAGTGTTGTAACCATGATGGTCTACTGGGAGGAGAAGCAAGATTTCTTGGGAGATATGCAGTCTCTTATTTGGCCAGCCAGTGTGTCTAGGAAAAGTTAACTACTTTGTAGGAATATGAGTCCTTCAGCTGGTAACACATGAGGGAGCTGGGAGCATAATATTTACTCATTTTTTTTCCCCCCTCTAATACTGGTCAACTGATCTTATTATAAAAGATAGCGTTTTTTCAAACATTCTAAATCCACATATCCACAGATTCCTTGTCTTTCCTTAAAAAAACACTCTTAGATAGCAGTGTAATACCACGTTTCTGTCAGCAGTTCTCTGAAAGGTTTTGACTCAAAGAGTTTTGTTTTCCTTCCTAGTGCTCCTGGAAGCGGCCCTATGTTCAAATCCACTACAGTGACTGTGCAAGATGACTGCAGTGATATCCCAAAAAGTGCTGCCATGGATTCTGCCAACCAGCAGGATTCCAGCTGTACATTAATGCACGATGCACAGAACTGTAAAGACGTTGCTTCTGTTGTTCCTTCCACTCCTGGGGATGTGTGTGGTAATAAATCCGATGCTAGCAAATGTGGAGATCAGGTTCAAGGAGCTCAAGGACACAGAGTTGGGTTCTCCTTTGCTTTTCCTAAGAAAGCAGCAGTGAAACTGGAGTCTTCAGCTGCTGTTTTCTATGAATATAATGACGAAACTTCTATGGAGCACGGATTTAGCAGAAGGAGTAGGTTTATTCCAGGAACATGTAACCTTCAGACTCCTTCAGCAGCAGAAATAGTCGTATGCCCCGAGGAGAAACAAAACTGTTTTCACCCACTGGTGGAAAAGTGCACAGACACAGCAGAAGCCCCTGAAGCTCAGGATGCAAAAGAGCTGGCCAGTGAGGAGAGCAGGGTGCTGGAGAGTCCCTCCTTAGCTCCTGCTCTGTCCCACTCAAAGCAACTGGTGTCCTCAGACCCGGGGGGCTGTGCTATGGATGTAATCGGAGCTGACTTCCCGGAGCAAACTCTGCCCGTGGCTGTGGACAGCGCTCAGGTCCTGCCCCTGGACAGCAGTGGGTCTGAGCTGCAGGCAAACAGGCCTCTTGTGCAGGAGGGTGTGGAGGATTGTTTATCTCTGCAGGACGTTGCGGAGGAAAACGACAAAGACGGGAAGAGCGATCCATCCACAGCTGAAACGGAAATAAAGGATCCGGGGGCAGATGCAGTGGTTTCATCACCGTCTGAAGAAGGTGGTAATGGAGCCTCAAAAACCAAACCAGACGTGCACAAGAGACCATGTCAACCCTTTGTTCCTGTTCTTAGCAAATATGGATCAAATATTCTTCAGTGGCCATCAGAAATGTTAATTTACACAAGTACAGACCCATCGATTTCTTACAGCTGTAATCCTTTATATTTTGATTTTAAGTCATCCAGAGCAAGTGACAGTCAAGAAAAGCTCAAACATCAACCAAACATACCTCATTTGCACCATAAAACTGAATCTGACCATATCTTAGTCTCGGATTTTACAAATAAACCTACTTCAGAGTGTGGTGATTATGAAGCAGAAGTGAATAAAAATGTGTGCAACTATACAATACCCCTTATAAATGATGTTTCCCTTTTCAGAAATTGTGACCTTGCAAAAAATCAAAACAAAGTGTCCTTGGATGACTCATTCAGAATTAGAAAAATAGAAAAGTATCACATATCTAAAAACCACTTACGACAAAACACTGTGATGGATGAGAAATATAACAAAGTCTGGATCAAAGAAAGCCATGAAAAATGGCTTCACAAAAGCAGAAAAAGGAAAAGGAGAAGAAAATTATGTCGTTGTCATCATCATCACTGTGGGGACACAACAGCAGCAGAAATGGAGATGTCTCCAGTACCTGAGAAAGAAATTACTTACAGAGATGAAAATAAATATCAGCACCTCCAGAATAATGCAGAGAAGTGCAGACACAATGCAGGGAATATCTGGTTGGCTACAGGTGAGATACAGCAGTCACATCCAAAACTTGGCATTGAAAATAGTCATAAGAGAGTCATGTCTGCATCAGATCACGTACACTGGGACAGAGGCTGGTGTGACTTTTGGAGTGCAAAAAATAGTGGCCAACACCATGGTTGTAAACGGCTGCACAGAAAGAGCAGAGCAAGCTCTCGGAGGCAGGCAAAGCAGCTGGCTCCAAGTTCCAGGAAGCACAGCCTGAGGCACTCTAAAACATGTTGTAGCTGGAAAGTCAGGAGGTCAAGCTGTAGCCCAGAGCATAAATGTTCAGGACAATGCAGTGGGGAGAAGGGTCCGAGTCAAAACCAGTCCGTAAAGCGAGGTTACAGTGTTCTGACCGAGGAACCTGAAAAGTGCCACCGCAAGCGGAGGCAGCACAGCTACTCCTCTTCATCAGATGAGAGCTCCTGTGGACAGGCATTATCAGCAGAGGAATATCTAAGGCAAATGTCTACTTTAGTTACGTATCACAAAGCAAAAGGGAAACACAAGAGAAGGAAAACTAGAATCCATCATGTTTTCCTTGACAGGAATGCAAGAAGCGAGACCTCTGGACCTGCCAAAGAAAATTCCGCAAGTTCTACGTTAAATATTTTGGGGGACTTATTGGCTCGAGACAATCTAGAGGAAACTAATGCAGATCCCAAAGCTGATGGTGGAAAAGATACAGATGAAACAATGGAGCTGGAGGAAAGCAAGTCACCTGTAGAAGGTGATGGTTCACACGTGCTGGAAAACGATAAACTGGTGGCGAGTGCAGTGATGGAGAGCACGCCGGATACGTTTTCTGATGTCATCACGGGCTCTGCTGCTTCTGTTCCTGAGCACAGTGCTCCGGCAGCTGCTGGCACACAGGATGTTCTGCAAGATGAAAAGAAAAAAGAAAACATCACCAGTCACGAAAATCAAGCTCGTTACAAAGTTCCCCTCTCCAGCAGACATTTGGAACCGGCTCCTCCTAAATCCTATCTTTGCCATTATGAGTTGGCCGAGTCTCTACCGCACGAGAAAATGAGTGAGGTGACCACTGAATGGGTACAGTGTAATCCTGGCATATTTAGCAGCCCACCACCCTTGCCATTCAAAGAAGCACATGTGAACAGTCATACCTTTTTGACTACCGAGCAGTTAATAGCCCCCTTCCCCCTGCCCGATCAGACATTGATATTCCCTCCCGACAACCACGAAAAATTCAAAGAGCTGCCGTCCGAGGCGTATCAGCAGATCGTGCCACAGGGCGTGCTGGCCAACAAAGTGAAGTTCGCCTTCCCCCCCGCGGCGATGCAGCCCCCGAGCTCCCCGCTGCAGCCCCTGCCCCTGCAGCCGCCGCTGTGTTCTACCTCGGTCACCACCATCCACCACACGATCCTGCAGCAGCACGCCGCCGCCGGCACGCTCAAGGTTCTCCAGCCCCACCAGCAGTTCCTCTCGCAGGTCCCGGCTCTTTCCAGAGCGCCTTTACCTCATCTGCCGGTGGGACCGCGGCTTTGCCCGGGCGGCCACGCCGCCTTCGTGGCCCCGCCGCACCTGCCGCTGCTGCCGCCCTCGGTCCTGCACCCCACCCAGCTGGCCTTCCCCCCGCTGCCACACACCGTCTTCCCATCCCTGCTGTCCCCGCACCCGGCCGTCATCCCCCTCCAGCCTCTCTTTTAGGACTGGGATGGGATGGGGGAAGGACCCTTCGGCTAAACGGTCCTGATGTGTCCACGGTCCCCTCAGCTTTGCAAAACGGTTCTGTGAACTAAACTGGTTAAAATGCCTCGTTCCTTGGGAAGCATTTACTGTAAGTGTTATGATGCAAACATTCATGGCAAGTTCAGACCTGTACTATAACTAAAGCACTGAATAGTCTGATACTAATTATGAACTATATATATATATAAGTGAAAATCATGTCTTAGAATATGTATAATGTATATAAAATATATTTATAGTTCTATAACTTATGTTGTAAAGTATTCACCTTTCGTTTTTTATCTTTGTGTATTTGCACCTATTTAATGTTTAGACAAAGCTGATGCACTATGTTTTGTACTATGTTCTCTGAAACTGTAAATCTAGTGACAAACTATCTCTTGCAATAAATTTTTGTTAACTACTTAAGTATATCAAAAATCTTTCATTACAAGCCTCATGGATGTTGTTCTTCCATGTCCTTCTGCAGCTGAATGGCATCTTTTACCCCTGTTATGTTGGGATAATCAGGTTTCCCACACGTCAGTGATTTATCAGGGAGGTTCAGAGGCCAATACCTTGAGGGCAGCTGTCTCACCGAGCCAGAGAAAGGGTAATAGATGTGTTTGTGTTAGTGGTTTGATGTCACCATGACAAATTTTGCCTACTTGTGGTATGTGCACAGATTGCTGACTGGTGGAGCTAATCCCTTTTATACTAAACCACAAACAGACAATGTAACAAAGGTAACATGGGTAGCGGAAGGGGGGAAAAAAAAGGGTAATATTGATGTCAGTTTGACTTCAAGAGGACGTTGCTTGTAGCAGCAAGGAGGGGAGGTCTTGGTTCCACCCAGCGTGCTCTGTGTGATGGCACATGGCCCTCAGGGGGGTGGATCTGTCCGAGGGAGGGCCCAGGAACAGCTTTGTATGGGAAACCCACCAGGGTTTGATATAAATTCTTACCTCACTTCGCCCCTCTCTCTCCTGCAGCATTTCGCTAAAGAAATAGAATAACACAGAGTAGAGACTAATTAAAGTAATAATATACTGCCAGTATTTCTAACTGTACTACAGAGACTTCTCCCTACCTCTGCAGCCTTTTTATTGCTGTTGAACCCCACCCAGCTTTAGCCAGTGAAATCTTCTCATTTGCTTTGGCATGAGATATATCAGACTTACGCCTGTGATGGTCAGGAATAAAAGCAGGAGTCATTCGGAGGTAGAGTCATCTCTTTGAGTTAAAATGAAGTGTTACCATGTGAGTGAACCTAAGGATTTTGCAGCATGATGGTTAGTGCTAGTAGTAGGCCCTCCATAAAAAAAGGGCCTCCCAATAAATTACTTCTTTTCACCTTTTTATATAGTATAATAAAATCATGTAAAGCTGAACTGAAGGAATAGTAAATTCAAAGTATTATTAATATACATTGCATATTAATAGCTACAGATGTTAACCATTTGGAAAGTAATACTATATCCTAAAACATATATTTTCTCCATCTAGAGCTTTAGAACTTACCTGTATCAATATTGCACGTTTTAGCACAATATTACATTAAAACTATAGCAAAAAACATCTTACCACTAAGGTCACAAGAGTCAGCTATTCAAGTTCTCCATGTTGTGCAGTTGCAAAGGGCTAAACTACATTAATAAGCAAAAAGTTGGTAAGAAAGAGCAGATGAGCAGTCAGGTCCTGGAGAGCAGCTGGGATCCCCTGCCTGAGGCTGCAGCGTGGGGTGAGATGTGGCTGAGCATCCTGCAGTGCCATAAAGAAAGTCTGTTTTCTCTAGTTCTAATTTCAGGTGAATGCCCATTTCTATTTATGTGGTACTTGAAAAATGTAGAAATGAATGAGTTTATACTGCTTTATTTCAAGAGTTTGCCTACATGACGTGTGCGTGTCCACTGCCTCCCATGCTGAGCAGGTGCTGGGCATGGGAATCTCTGTTGGAATCTCTGGGAGGGGATGTACTGGCTGCCCTCTCTGTTGCCTTGGTTGACTTGTGCTGGCTTCTGCATTTCTGCCTCCTCTGTGGCAGCCAGCACAGACAGTCCCCTGGGTTCTGGTGTCCCATCAAAGACAAAATCCACCTCATTTTATAGCAGTACACTTAAAACAAAGAATCCACATAGGACAAATGTGATTGCACGTTCTGGCAGGAGATTAAAAAAATCACCAATTTAAAATTTTCAGTTTCAATGTTCTCTGAAAAATCCCATCTATTAACTTGGAGGTCCACATTTTTTCAACAAAATGTTCCAACAGCTTCGAATTCTACTTTTTTTTTTCTTACAATATAAATAATTTTTTTCTATATTCAGTTGTTAAACAGTTTTAAGACATTTCACAATTCTTTATTATCTACTGTAATTGCTGTTCAATAGTGTATAAACTACTTAAAAGACTAGTAACCATAAAATGTAACAATTTTCTAATATGATATTGCCTTTAATGCTAGAACTGTTTGTATGTGTGACTTCATATGTAAAAGCAAAACCAGTATAAAAATAAATCACAAGTAAAGTTTAAAATTGAACACACTAAATTAAATTGCCTAATAAAATATTCTTTTGAGTTTCTGTTTTATTATTAAATATATAACTTCTAGTAAGTTATGTAAGGATAGTTCTTCTTTTATGTATTTTATCTGGTATTTGAGATTGTCTATTTTTGTTCCATAAATTGGTAGTCGGATTTATAAGCAAAAACTATTGCAAATGCTAAATAATTGAATTTTTATCCTTCTGAAAAATTCGACCAAATTTGTTTTAAATCTAAGACATTTAATTTTGAATTTACAAATTTTCACAGATCTAGGGTGTCTATGCTCCTGGCCAGTTTGCCAATTTTTAGAATTACTGGGCTCACAAATGGCAAGAATTAGACCTTCAGACCTGAACCTAAACGAGGTTATAGATTTTGTTAAGTGATTTCCCGGCCCAGCTCTGCGGAGAATTGCCTGAAAAGTTAACCTGTTCCACTGAGATGAGAAGAGTGTCTTTATTTTGGTCCTTGGAAAGTTGCAATCTGCCCAGCCTGACCTTCCTGGGACCTTCCATTGCTCAGGTAACAGTAATGGTCTAGAGGAGCTTTGGGGCGTGAAGGAACGTCACTGTGTCACGTTGGGCTGGGCAGTTTGGAGGAACTGGACTCTTGTCTGTCTCTCCTGTCTGTAAGTACAGTAGAATTTTTGAAATGCTACCAATACATGGAAAGAATCAGATTATTTCATTTCCTTCTTAAACTGGAATCTACCCAAGCTGTCAGCTGCTGGGGAGAAATCACCAGATTTCAGGTTTTGCAGGAGTGAGCAAGGGGCTGTTGCAATATTTTTAAATTAGCACGGCTTACTATCTACATGTGTATATTATTTTATAGCTCACTTTGATTTAATATCTGCAACAGGCATATTTTTGTATATTATTTTCTGTGCCTCCTTCTCCTCTTTACTTCAGTTGCAAACTTTGGTGAAAGAAACACGTTGTATGGAGTGTTTTTGAGTGAGAATGTGTTTATCTTTTGGTACAGTCAAACAACAGTGAAATCATTACGAAGCAAAGTCTTCTTTACCTTCAGTGTTAACTTTTTATTAGCACATAAACTTTTACCGTTGTAAAATAGTCATTTGGATGTGGTATTCAAACGAGGCTTTAAAGGACCACTGGGACATCCGTTTTTCTTTAATATATTACTGTACATGATAATGTGCTGCTTATGCAACATATGGCTGTGATTTTTCTGACAAGTTCATTTTCTGTAACTGCATTTTCCTCAAAGCACACGTTTGGCACTATGATAACGTTTGCTTTATTTGCTACATTTAAAATGCATCTTTAAGTATATTTGTGCAAACTCTCCACTAGTGTAAATCACTGTACAGCTTCTGGCTTTGGTGGGATCTCATTGGTTTGTAACCCCCCGAAAATGGCTCATGTTGCAATGCTAAGGGTTTTGTTAACTTTTCCAGACTGAGGCAATACGTTATGACCATGTGAATGTATTTTGAAAACAGTTATTTGTTTATAACTGAGGTGGTGAATTTTAATCCACTGGGTATTTTGCCATGGTGCTTTGTAGTCTGCATGTTCCAAACTCCATACATTCATTTTCTGGTCTCCCTTACTGTACATTGCCTAAAGGCTTGTATATATGTAGCAGTGCACATATTTATGCAATATGCCTACCAGTTGTAAAATATTACAGTGCTATAATAACTCTCTTTATTGAAAGTAAAGACATTTGTACTGTATAAAGATCATTTAATATTTTTAAATTAACGTGGCTTACTATCTACATGTGTATATTATTTTATAGATCACTTTGATTTAATATTTGCAGCAGGCATATTTTTGTATATTATTTTCTGTGCCCCTTTCTCCTCTTTACTTCAGGAACACTGTAAAGTTTTCTCTTTTTCTGTTTCTCTGTGACTCAGATTATCAGAGTCTATTGGAATTTATCTATTTATGAAAATGAACCAGGCTTTTTTATTACTTTCAACTGCAATAATTAGTGAACCAACTTTAAGAATTATAAGACATCCTATTTTTAATTCAAGCTTCTGTTTTATTTTATGTATTTCATAAAAGATTTGGAGAATTTCTACCCTGGGTCTAAATTTTGACTTGTTAGTGCACTTCTGAAACCAGTGGAGTTTAAGGAAGCTTTGCTATTAGTATTACTGAGGATTTATTTTGGCCTGGGGTATTAGTGCTCTTTATTTATTAAAACTGCCTAATATTTCCTGCTTTCAGTTGAATAATAATTTCATAAGGTATAATGAGGAGCACAATCCAGTAAAGAAAAATTAATCCATTTTCAATCAGTCGTCTACCTCCTTTGTTGTAAAGGTGTTTATGTAATTAATGACCATAAAGGTATATCTTTCAAATCTCTGCTCTGTATTGTCAGTGTTTGGAAACACGTTACGTGCGCCTTCTCTTCTGATACCAAAGAAAAAAAATCAATTAGTGAAAATATTGGATTTTCTACCTGTACCTGCTCATTTAGAAGTTTCAGTGAGTAGGACCACATTAGTACAATATAAGGTAAAACAGTGTATCAGTAGTCTTTTTTTTTGCTGGGGTAAGATCAAAATGTGCAAATCCATGTAGAGAAAAACATAATAATTAAGCAAGTTCAAATGTGAATCCACAATGAATATAATAGTATTACCGATGAGAATTAAAGATGGTTACTGTTAAATAAGCAGTGGTGTTTGTTTGATATGAATGAGATTTTTAAATTATATTTTTTTTCCTCAAAAGAAGCAGCAAACAGAAAAATACTTCTGAAAATATGTGGGTTTGTGTCAGCTAGGTAGGATCTGTGTACCTTTCTCATGGATGAGAAACAGGAAGTAAGTGTTGGACATTCAAAATCCTACATGTTATAAAGAAACATCTTGCATTTCTAGTTCAGTCTTACTTTGATTTAGGCCAGTGAAACTTGGAGGAAGAATTAAGCTAAAATATAGGAAGCTCTACCTCGAAAAGTCAAGGTCTTCTTTTTGGATCGTAAGAAATCAAATAGATATTCATTTAAATTAGTATGTTTGCACTACTGTGAATATAGAGAAGGTGAAACCCAGCTCAGGTCCAAATTTCTTCTTGCCACGTAGCTTAGATTTAACAGCCTTGGTAATTTGACCCAAAACCTTCTGGCATGTAACAGAGTCTTCCATAAATGACTTGTGTGTCACTGGAGTGCTGGCAAAAATGACAGTAAAATCCAATCTCCTTTCTCATGTTAGTAATGCCTGTTGAAACAAAGAGGGAGCAATCAACTGTATAATGTGCTGAAAGGAGGAAACCTGAACTGGCCATTGCCTAATTCATAATTTTACTTGTGGAATTGTAGTTGGAAATAGAAGTTTACTTGCATTTTAATGTCAGGCGTGCATGTGTGTGCTGGTGCGCTCCTGCTGGTGCTGGTTCAGGATTCTTTTTTTCCAGGTGTGATTTTTGTGCCTGTCATTATTTCGTGGTAAGAATAGCTTGTTTGAAACGTTCGTAGCAGAAGGGAAGAAAACATTCCAGAGAGGAATATTGACACAGAATAATAAGGGGAAAAAAAAGTGATTACAGTATAATGAACCCATCTTTTCCTCTCTAGGGTGGAGGGAAGTTGCAGGAAGTTGCTTCACCTGCTTTTTATTGTCTGGCTCTGTTTTGTATCATTTTACCACTGAAATTACCAGTGCTGTTTGCCTTGGTACGCCCTTTTCTAGCTGATCTGTCAATCCATCAGTGTCAAAGAAAAAAAAAAAGGCTGGATAGTAAGAGAAGATCTGCATTCAGTTTGCTCTTAATAAAGTCCCTTTTCTCTCTGGAGAAATTATTCACCAGAATGAACCTTCAGTGTGCAAAATAAGCTCATTGCTCTCCCTGCCACCACCTACAGCTTCACTGTTTGCTCACCTTCTGTTAACTTGTCATTCTTTGAGAGCAGAAGAAATGAAAAGGAAGGTCTTTTTTCCATTACCACCAGTTTAAGAACTGGGTGCAGAGGAAAGTGTTGGAGGGTTAACCATGTGCTTCCCAGCAGAGGTGTTACTGTAAGTGGAGAGTGTCACATCACTGGGCATTTATTTTCCAGTTCTTTTCTGCTTGGGAATGGATTACAGCTGGTCTAAAAGAAGCGTAGAGGCACTAGGGCAAAGTGGTTTAAGTGAATAAGGCATTTAAAAAGCAAGGTGCTTTGCTGTCTCGCCGGGTGCCCATCAGCTCCAGCCCTGCTGAGTTCTCTGCATTGCAGGCTTTTGGCAGTAAGAGCTCACATACAAAACCAGCCAGTGGCTGGGTGGGCGAGGAAGTGGATTGCACTTGTGTCCTGGGGAAGGTGATCATTGCATTCCCATTTGACCAGGCAGTTTGGTAGAACAGGGTGGAGCACATTCCTTTTGCTGTGCAGGGTCTGCATGGGTGGGTACAAGGCCTCTGGGGCAGCAGCAATGTCTGGGAGCTCGTATGGCTTGTGGGGTGCAGGTGCATTGCTCTTCATGCCCAGCAGCTGACCCCAGCTTTGGGTTTAGTTACCAGAAAGACTCAGGTCTCCAGCTGGGTTTCCTCCAGTTTCCCACCCATAGCAGAGGTCAGTCAGGACTCTGTTCCTGTGGTGGGACTAGATCTGGCTTGGAGCCATAAGAGGAAGCCTAATCTAGGATAACAGGGTATTTCGTGGTTTAGTTTCCACAAAGTGGTGCGGGTCATAAATGTGTTATTGGCTAATAAAAAAGGCAAAATGCTATTAAAGTTGTAAAAAGCAAATTGAAGAGAAGCTAAGCGTTGGGATGAGATGCAGAATGTCAATCACAAAGCTATCACGAGGGAATGCTCAAAGGTAAGAAACTGATAATGAAGAGTAAGAGCAATAATAATAATAATAATAATAATAATATTTTACATGCAATATAAAATATCCTTAGATAGACAGCATCGGTGCAAATGAGTCCTGGGTCACGGGGGGCTGAATTCTGGACAGCAGGCTGTTAGGGGAAGCAGTGCTGCATAGGATGTGGGACAGAATGCACAAGGGGAGCAGTAATTGCTACTCTGATGAATGTCTTGAACAAGAGGAGAAAGTGGTTTTAGGGGAAAACACGCAGGTACTTTTGGAGGGAGAAGAAAGGGGGTGGGGGGACTGAGCCTGGCAATATTCATTGAGCTGGCCAGCAACGCAGAGATATGAGGCCAGGTGGAAGGGGAGCACTGCTGCAAGGGTTTTTAAAGACAGTTTTAATAAACTCTATTTAAGCCTGTGGAGATTAGTGATAATTAACTCTAGAACCCCCCTACCTCCTTTTATCCAATTCTCTTTGCAGGGTGCTGCTTCTTTTTTAACCCCAGGACAGCAAGCGATGGGATTTCCTGACCCAGCGCTGTGGGGCAACAGCACGAGCAGCAGGATGTCTGAAAATCCTGCAATAGCTCAGGGACTAATTACCTGGAAAGGTGGAAGGTGCAAACACCTATTAGAGTGTTTTTCACGGAGCAGAGTTGCAGGGAAACATGAGTGGAGACCACTGCAGCTGCGTGTCTGAGAGGTTTGGTTTGAGATTTCAGTGTTTTGGCCCCTCTCTGCTGTGGTGTGGCAGCGTGATGGACAGCATCAAAGCCTCTTCTCCCCGTTGTTTTTCATTATCATGCAGAGCTGTGAAGCTCCTCTCGGCTGATGGGTGCGATTCAACACATCCATCGCGAGCAGATGCGTCAGCAGGAGCAGCTAAATGTGCCACAGTTTGTCTCAGATGCTGCAGTTACAGAAATATCTTTCTTTGTAAGATATTTTTAAGTGAAACTACGCGCATTTTGATGACGGTGCTGAGACCCCTCTCCGGGGAGCATTGGTATTTGGGGAGCTGTCAGCTGCTTTACGACATTACCTTGCAGTGGGAAGGAGTGGAGGGATAAGCAGATATTGCCAACCAGAGATTTTTTGGTGTTTTTTTTCTCAAGCATTTTATATAATTCCAGCAATGGGAGAGCAAAATCCTAGTGGTCATGAGGGATTCCCTGTCTGTGACCGTTCAGCAGACAGCTGTTTGAAATTCACTGGCCTTGCAGAAGGAGAAAGCTCCACAGAATAACTGGCGAGCTTTCTTTTCATCTTTGAAATCCATAATGCATGTATATACATATTGTTAATAATTCATATTAATGGAGAGCTCTTGCCCAAGAGCACATTCCCCTATCACAGAAAATAAATTGTTTAATGATGTCTAGGATAGAAATCAGAGTCTGGCTTTAAATCCAGCTATTACAGAACAGTACTAGACATGCAGCGCACACATCCATAAACAAATAAATTCATTACAGTTTAATAACAGTGGAAATAAAAAATGTAAGGTAATTTAAATAATGTGCAAAATAGGTCTATATTTTATCCTAAAGCCATAGTGCCAAGTACTCACATTATCAGGAATTCTCAATAGCCTTTAGGACTGGCCCTGGTGCAGGTAAGCAGTAAAGTAGAATTTTAATGTTATTATCTTGGCCTCAGTTTATAGGGAGGCAAAATTCAGTTTTGTGGTGGTAGTCATCTGAGCTTGGGTGTTAGGTGGGAAAGAATCTGGGAATACTCAGTGATGGGATGCAGAGTGGCTTCTGGAATTTGGGAGCAGAGGACAGGATCTGCCACTGAGGAAAAACAGGGACTGGAGATGTCAGTGATGCATTGCAGAGGTGGGAAAAATAGTGAGGGGGAGACAGAGGACCTTACAGACTCAACCTTCACTGTATGCAGATAATTGTCTGTACCCTCTGTTAGCTCATTTAAGGAGCTTATTTTAATGTGTTTTAAAATCAAATATAAGATGGAATTTATTTCCTGCTTGGGATTGGGTAATAACGGCAGACTCGGTACAACAACCACATTTACCCAGTCAGTGCTCTGTTTAAGCAGTAATAAGTTGGTAATGGTTTGGCTTGAACTCTGTGTATTCTCAGTTACATCATTTGTATCTGGGTGAGCTGCTCTGAGTATGTTTTTCTAGCCTGAACTAGTCTCTGTCAGTAAGTTTTTGGTTCTATGAAGTTTAACTCAGAAATCTCAAGCCAAGGTCTGGATTTTGAATTCAGGATATTCAACTGGGCCTACGTTTGACAGCATTTTGAGTCTTATGGGACTTTCTGGAGCCATTAAATGGTTCTGGGTGTGCTTTTTGGGCCTGAACGAGAATAATTTTGAATTTTCTCTTTCCAAAAACCTACCACATGGATCATCAGCTTCATGGACTCAGTCACTTCCTTGTAGTTTTATTGTACCAAGCATAACATATTTGTGTACAAATAGCCACAAATAGGATCTCATCCAATTATTTTCCTAGAAAATCTCACCATACCAAGTGAGTGTGTTCACCATACCATCCTAGAGTAACTGAATTTGGTAATTTTAGAATTGCAGGCTATATTGTTTTTCTTTTGAAGTCTGTGCCATGATTTGCACATTCATCCTCCTTTTGCAGGCAGAGAAAATTTTGAGAGCTGGCTTTCTCGTTATTTGTCAAAGGGAATTAATTTTACATTCAATAATACATTTTTTCTTTCATGTCATCCAGAAATTTTAATATACTTGCTCTGTTATACAATAAGAAAATGACTATTTATCCCAATAGGTATTTTTTGAGGAGAAAAAAAAAAAAGAACCTTTGCTTCTTTGAGAGTTTAAACACAATTCTAGTTTCCTCTCAATTCTGTGTCTTGTGATGCTTCTTGTCAGATTAATGTGTTTTAAAGCTCTCGGTTGGTACCTGAGCTGTCAAAAAGGAAGATTAAAAACACACCTTTCTTTCTGGGGATTTGTTTTGCATTGCAAAATGCAGAGGAAGAGAAAGGAAACCTTTCCTGCTCACCATTGGCATACATCTGGGGCTTGCTGTCTGTGGCATTCTGTGTATGTTTTAGGGTTGGGAAGGAATTTCTGTTACTGTCAGACAGCCCTGGATATTCACACTAGAACACATGCAGGATCCTGAAGTGTTTATTATTTTATGAGGAGCAGAATGTACTTGAAGACAAAAAGGAAGGGTCATGGATGTGATTTTTATCTTAGTCACAAACGTGGCATGTGACTTGGAAATAATTTCTCTCTGCTTCGTTTAGAAGACTGGGACAATTGCAGTTGCCTTCTAATGTAGTGGATACACATCTTCTAATACAGTTCATCAAGAGATGAAATATGTTTTATTCTAAGTTTCATGAAGTTGTCAGCTAGGAAGAGAGAAAGGTACAATATTTTTAATGCTACCAAATTCACTCTTTTCGTTTCAGAAATTCTTTTAGGAAAAAAAAATTACTCCGTAAATCCTTAGCGTATTTTTTCACGCAAACTGAAATAATTTCTGAAAGAAATGCAGAGAACGCCCCATGAACTGAAGGAAGAGGGAGGCATTCTGCAGCAGCTCCATTTGATCCCAGATTGTAATGAGGCCATAAACGCTGGCCAGGGTCCATAAACGTTGCAGAGGTTTGGAGCGACAGCGTTCAGCAGTGCCACTAATCCAGCTTTAAATCAAGTTTTCAGAACCTGGGTCCTCGTTCCCTCTCACTCTGAGTAATAAAGCACGTTCAGGGGAAATGATGCACGTGAGAAAGTGCTCCTCATTTCCCAGGACTTGAGGAATAATCCAGGACCATATATTTCTCTAGTGTTTCACTTAGTGTGTAAATGATTCAGCCATCATTTTGGCTGTGCACTTATTATAGGAAGTGCTTGATTTTGATCTAATAGGTATTCTGAAGACTTTAAAGACCATTTTTTACAGTTCCTTAAAGTAAGAGCCTGTTCCACTCTCAGTACCCATAAATAACTCTCTTCTCTGTATATGGATATCTCACCATGTCTTGCAGTCAGGTCAATTTTTTTTCTACAAGGAGCAAGAAAAACAGTTGTAGGAAAACGGCCTGGAAGAAACAGTGAAATCAAACAACAGCAGATCCCTGGGTACATGTGATAGGTATCTACATTTTAATGAGAAATCAGACATGTAAAATCCAGTTCTTAATTTACGTCTGGGCTTTTGCTTGTTGAGATTACAGAATATGACAATTTATCCATTTGTCCCAAATACTAATTAGCAAGACAATGAGAAAAAAAACCCCAAAACAACCAAGAGGAACTGCCTTACTGTTACTAGACTGGCAGAATTCATAAACAGAGTGGATTCTTTCACTGGCATATAATGAAATAAACAGGCTTGAATCTTGATTTATTTATGGTTATGGTTGCTTGAAGTTAGTAACCTATAGCTCATTTTCAGTGGGTGTTTTTGTAGGTGCTGTGTAGGAAAGGACAGGCTGACAACAGATTTTTCAGAGATACCGTGTTAGATTTTGCTCATGAACAGGCAATATTTTGGGTTTTATAAACAACTGGATCTTATAAATAATCAGGTGCTCGGTTTTGATACGTCACACAATTTTTTTTCCCCTCAGATTGTTCTCTGATACAGCACAAAATAAGAAAGTCATTGAATTAATTGCACATTTTCAAAGAAGTCTTTCTTGTTACAGTGAGCGTGATGACCAGTGATTTTTCTGTGGGTATGCGACAGGTCACTGCTGTGTACAGATTTCTTCCTGACTGAAAAATAACAACCCAAACTGTAAATGCCTTTCTATCAGGACACATTGAAAGGATGTGAAAGTACACTCCATTGTGTGATATATAATTTCCCTTTATCTTTCTGTCCCAGGTGGGTGTTGTGTGACAGTATGGAGTATGTTGCCATAGGAATGCTAGAAACAAGGAAGCTTATAAACAGAAAGCAGTGTATTTGAGTCTAACTAAATATCTTTTGACGTCACTTTGATGGACAATGTTTAAAAGGCAGATATTCGGAAATAAGCTTTCTCCAGAAAAGTTATAAAACCCTGAGGAAAAAAAACCTGGAGGGAAAAGGCAAGTATATTCCCAGCTGTGTGTAAATGTGTAGCTCAGAGGGGATTGGCATTGTTATCTTTTCTGCTACAACCTGCTCTACAGGATAGATACAGCTCCTTGTCAGCCTGTGTGTGCTACAGAGCTGATGAGATCTGAACAGGCTTTTCATGCCCATTGCCTTCTGCTCTTCATCAGTTCTGCTCTGTCGCTGTGAATGCTTTCCCTTGCAGCAACCTTAATTGTTTTTTGAGGGTTTAGAAGAGTGATCATAATCACAGCTGTTGTGAATATAACTCTGATCTGCAAAGAGACTACACTGTAAGCAAACGTTTTCATTTCGAACGCTTAAATCAATGGTTTTCAATTACAAATAGAGAAGCCACTAGCTGGAAATGTTTCTTACTGGAGGGTAGATCCTAACCCTGTTATTTACTCACACTACCTATTATTCAGATGTTCACAGTTGAAATTGTGAGCTCTGGAAATAGAGGATGTGGTATCTTAATAAAACCAACATTACGAGTGCATGATCTCTAACTAATCAATGGGTACTGACAAAAAGAGGCAGATTAGGTGGCCACTTTCTCTTGCCATAAAATGGCATTTGGTCTATGAATGAAGTGGGTAGTCTCATTTCTCTCCTTCCTTCTTGTTGTTTCTACAGCCTTGCTGATGCTGTGTTCAGGTTTCACGTGCTACAGAGGTTTATTTCTACAGTAGTGTGCTGTTCGTGTCTTTGTTGCTGTTTGAACTTTTGAGGTTTATTTTTTATTCTCCCTCCCCACCTCCACTTACAGTAGTGTGCAATTCTTTTATGCCTGCAATGCCATGGAGAAACCACCAGGAGAGCAACCACTGATCATAGCAGCATATGAGGCGAAATCCCATCCCTTAAAAGAATATGTAGCCAGGAGCACAACTTCGTTTAAATGACTCCACTTAAATTCAGCTTCACATCGTGAAATTCATAGTACAGAGACAATACCAGCTGCAGAATAAAGATGAAAAACTCCCAGCTGAAATAACATCCAGACAGTGCATTCACCCAGTGCCAAAGAGCTGGGCATGGCTGCAGTATAACAAAGCTCTGTACCGAGCCTGTTCAGGTAAGTACACTTTATATATGAGTAAAGAACGTTTTCTGCAACATTTCTGGTGTGTCCCCCGAGATATTTGGGGTTACAGTGTGATAATTCTGTTCTGTCTAAGCAGCACTTTACTTTAAAAATCCTCTCATGAAATCACCAAAGCTGCTTTTGAATTTTAGTGCTGCTCACTGTCAATACATCCAGTGATGGGCATCTGCAGTAAATGTCTTATAGTTTATATGTCAAATTACTGACCTCTCTAGATATCTGGTGACCTATAACGACAGGGCTTTACCTACTGTTGGACTTACGTGGTGATAATGGAATGTTAAATCAGATAAAATATGTGTATGGGTTTGTATTTAGATCCACATTTTCACATCGCTTTCAATTGAAGAGTCATCATCGAAAAAAAAAATTACAAAAACTTTCAGCTAAAATCAGCACAACTGCCTCAGAAGAATATATATATGAAATACTATAGAGCAAATTGCACATATATGCCTGACTTGTTTCCTAATATAATAGCATCCAAAGTAGTGTAATATTTCATTTTCCAATTAGGAAGAATAAGCCAACTAACTAGGATGACTGATTTCAGGCCGTTGTGCTTATGTCCCACCTTCTTCTACATTATTTGAATGGAGAGTCTTGTTATTAAGAATTAGAGAAAAACCCCTTTGTTGGTTGAAAAGCCAGGTCATGAACTATATGATGGTGTGAATTGTAATGTACTGTAGCTAATACTGGGTCAGTATAAACTGTTAAGGTTTGTCATTGATAAAATAGTTCTAGTGGATTTGGGAATGTATTAGAAACACTGGTAAATATACCATTTCTATATCTATATATTTCTTATAATCAAGTATCATATGATGGATATCAATCAATGAACACAAACATTCCAGAACCAATGAGAAAAGCCCCACTGCTCTGATCTTGCTTTTACCTTTGGCATGATGTGAAACCGTTGCTCAATAATGTAAAAAACCCATTTCTCAACAGTGCAGGATGGTATAATTTAAAGCCTTAATTAAACATGCATGAGGGGAGATTAAATCCATTTTTTGAAATGTTATGTCATTTTAAATATGTATTTTATTTAGCACATTTGCTATTAATTTTAATTTTAGTTATAAAAATATATTGATGTATAATGAATACTTCTATTGAAGCTTGAAGCTCTGCATATAGATGTGGGGGTTTTTTGTTTGGGTTTCTGGGTTTGGGATTTGTGGAGTTTGGGGGTTTTTTTCTGGGCTGGGAGAAGGTTTTTTTTTTTTAATTCATGTGGTAGTGGGAGAAGTTACCCAGGGAGGTGTTAGAACACCCATCCTTAGAGGTTTTGAGGACTCAGGTGGACAGAGCCATGTCTGACCTGCATGGAAGACCATCAGATCCTCGTGATTTTAGTCAAGCCACACTGCTAAAAATCAGCCCAAACAGCAGTGGGATTCCAAGGGACAGCCGAGTCTCATGCTTGGAGCAGAGATAAGTCAGCATTTGCACCAACCCCCGTCCTGCAACCTCACAAAAAAAATTAAAATCCAGATTCGGTGAGTGGCGTTCAAATCTCAGATTATTTTCCAAATTAAGGAAGGTTTTAGGCAACTCTGTTTGCATTTTCCTTCACCTTTTGCCACTGGTACAAAAAATCAGTTGTGAAATTTTGAAGCAGAGGAATGACAGGTGGCTGTATCTAAAGGTGCATGGCCGGGCATAAAATATGAGAATTTTTACTTTTTTATGTATTTACCAATAACTTAATCCAGTTTTCTCTGGATGTACTGTTTGGGTAGATCCCATTTTTATTTCTGCTTTGCTTATAATAGTGTAAGTTCCTTTTTGGCGAGTGATATTTTCTAATCCCTGTAGATTTCATCAAGAGTTGATTTGTTTTTAACAAACTGCAATTATGCTATTTATTCACCACATCAAGTGAAACCTTTTCACTCGTAGATGTTAAGGGAATTATTAGTTTTATTGATTATTTTACAGTTAAGTTGTATTCTATCAAACGGAATGGGTCAAAGGTTTTCAAAACCCTTTTGTTCCTCCAGGTAATTTAAGACACATTTCAGTTACAGTGGCAGAGCTGTTCTCACTTTGGTTCAGCATCTCAAGTTTCAAGTTTTTCTCGTGGTCCCATTAGATTATCTTATTGATTTGCCAGGCATTGATCTACTGACTGCTCTGCCAGCAGCCATAAGAACACGGTTTGTTTGTAGCCTTACAATATATTCCAAAGTACTGTTCCCAGATTAAGTCTGAGGAGTAGCTCCGTGGTTTTCAGTCAGATTTCTCCTTAAAAATATTTCTGTGTAGAAATAAAAGAATACACGTGCAATGTTATTCACATTTCCCATTGATGAACAACGTAGGCAAAGAAACTGGAATTAACAGATTTATCTTAGCCCAGTAATGTATTCCTGGGTTTTATTTTAGTTTGCACATATATTAGTTTCCTAGAAGAGGTAATTGTATTCAGCCTTTTCATTTTAGTGCCAAACTAATACACTTAGACTTTTTCCTGAACTTGCAAATGCTGCTCTGCAGCACAAATATCTAAGAGAGAGATTGCTGAGCAGGCAGCGTGCAATGGGATTCTCTCCAGACCTCTGGAGCAGTGGTTCCCACAGGTCCTTATCAAGGAAATGTGCAGGTTACTGGAAAATCCATTAGCTCTGTCTCCCCTCCGTTTCCCAGAGCAGTTTCCCCTTTGTCTCTCTCCTAGCAAAGTGCCAGAATATCTGTGTAAACGTGGGACAGCCTCTCCAGGCTTTCCCTCTCCCCACTGATCCTCCCCTTGGAAGTGCACAAAAACAGCCTGTGGATGTGGCACTTGGGGACGTGGTGCAGTGCTGAACATAGCTGGGACTCAATGATCTTAGACCTTTTTTCCAACCTCAATGATTCTATGATTAAAAGGATTAAAATGAAGTATTTTCTCCTTGCATGTTGGTCTGCATTGTGGAAAGAAACTTGGAAACCTTCGGCGGCTTATTTTGATGTGTCGCTAGTTATGCACTAAATATATTCTCTCTGGCCAGAACAGGCTTAAGAAAAATTATCCAGGTTTGAAAGAGGTGGTGAGATGGACAGGTGAAGGGTTGGTGTTCAGACACAGCCTGAAGCAAAATGGTCATTAGAGAGGCCACTGAGGTAAGATGCAGGAAAAGAGGGAAAATAATTTCATCACTTTTGATGTACAGAAGCTGGTGGGTGTGAGGGACTCTTGGCTCACTTCCCTATCTGACTGTTGGAGTAGAAAAATGAGGGTTGGTTGTGTTTATAGAGTACTGTTGTTTGTTTTTTTTTATTTAAAGTCAAGAAAGGTATGATGAAGTATCCAGGAAACTTAGGCAGAAGAAACCATTGCTCTGTAAGGAAACACCCTTCTCAGAGCTGCAAAGTGGGCCAATATTAAATGGCTGAAATCAGGCCAAATGCCAAAAGTAAATAACTCCAGAAAGAGAGGGGGACTTTCAGAATCACCGAGCTTTGAGGACACAGTGGCCAACACAGAAGGATAAAACCTCTCTATCAGTAACAGCTGGGACACAAACTACCAATTTCCTGTGTTAAGCATTTTGCTGCTGCAGTGCTGGGCCTTCTGCAACTTTTTTCCAGAAATACTGATTATCTGGCATATAGAACACCATTATTTACCATATGTCTTCATGGACTATTGTCATGGTTTGAGATAGCCCCAAAATCCAATTCAAGATTAGCGTACTAATCTTCCTGCTGAGTTATTTTCACATCAGCTTTAATTTCTCTGCTTTCAAATGCTTACTACAGCAAAATGACTTTGCAGTGGATTAGTATTTAGGAGTATCCACACTGATAGTACCTTCTCTGACTGATGCATAACATGCATGTGTTTCAATAATTTAAAATGGCAGATTTAGTTTTTTTATGTCTAGAAATGAGTACTTGTGTGGTTTAATCACTCAAGACAGCTATGTTTTTATAAATACAACTTTATATATGGCAAAGCACATATTAATGCAAAGAGAACATCTTGTTCTTAATATCAGTTGTTAAATTTTATAACTGTAAATTTATAAGCTTAATTAAAGGAACAATTCCTTATAAACAATTCAGTGAAGAACCACAGAGCAGCACCTGTAACAAGAGGGGGTAAAGGTGTGATAAGCTGTGCTTATACCTAAGATGGGCCCAGAAATAAGAATAGCTCTGCATTGATGCTTTTGTTTGAGAAATCCCTAAGACTCATTACAATATATACAGTGAGTTTGCTTTGCTATAGAATTTCCTAGTTTTCCTGGGGAACCAGACAATGGAGCTTTTGAAATCTTAAGTACGTCTCTTAGCAACTTGCCAGAAAGAAGCTCTGCTGTGATTACTTATAATTCAAATATGATCTGCCCACAGTTTTGGCCAAATTCCTCCGTTAAGAACAGAAGCAACCATACCATGCAGTTCCCCACTGTCTTATTGAGCTATTAGCTCTGTCTTCCTACTACATTTTGCACCTGGAAGAGCATTTTTAAAAACAACCCCCAGTTCCAATCCCATCCCTCCACACAACTTTCTTTCATCCTTTTGGGCTCCTGCCTCAGGACGGATGGAGAGCCCAGTACCACCCATGGGGTTAAACCTGGGAGCACAGCCAACAGCAGCAGCAGGAATTAGAGCCAAACACCGTGGTTCCAACCAGAACAATTCTTCCTTCTTCCTGCCATAGCAACCTGGAAAGCCTCGGAATTAGGGCTTTCCTGAATAACACACACCTGTGGGTTATTTACCTCCTTGTGTCATGTTACTGCAGTAAGGGCAAGGTAGTCATTTGTCTTTGTTCCTTTTTGAAAAACAAAACTGGAATTATTGGGGTTCTCAACACAGAACACGGTAATTCTTTTTTATTTTCTTTAAAGAACAAGAAAAACTAGCTGAAAGTTTTAGAACGTGCTGCCATGTGGTTGAAATAGAAAGTGTTCCCAGGTGTCTTTATGGCCAAGTTCTCACATTTGCTACAGTGAGCTGAAGCACCACTACCTATGTTTTAAGCATCCTTGAGAAAAAGAAAATAAATAAAAAAATCACCGTGTTTGGAGTCTTATAAATGAGTATTTTTTTTTATCTTCCTCAGTTTTGTGTTGCAGCATCAGTAAGGAGCTTAGCTTGAAGATATTTCAACCCAGCACTAGTATCTTCGAGCTCTAGTGACAGGCATGAAATTGTTTTATCTGTTTTGTTCTTGGTGCGCCGTGCTCGTTGGGCTGGCGCGGAGACCATCTGCTGCTGAGGTAACTCTTGGGATGCTTGTCAAATTGATTGCACTCAGGAACGCCTGAGACAGAGGAAAAATAGAGTTTCTAATTACATTTTACCAGGGATCTTGTTTAACTCTAGGAAGTGGTAATTCAGAAATAAATGGCTTTGGTGGACATCTTAGAATCTTTAATTAACAAATTACTCTATTAACACACACATTGTTTTCCAGGTGAGTGAGATCATTTGCCTCTAGGGCTTTTTTTTCCATATGCCTTCTGTTCCTCCAGCAAAATATGTAACAAATTGAAGTATTTATTTTGATTACATAAAGCACATGGGCATACAATTATATGAAAAGAAAGATGACATTTGTTGCCTGCCTTCCCTTAGGCCCCTGCAGGCTTGCCCTTCACTGAAAAAAAACAAGGCATAAAGTCATTAGAGTGCATGCTTTTTTTCTCTGCACATTACATTTTTGGAAGGTGTCGTGGTTTGGACCTTGTTTTCCCCCAGAGGCTGAGAGAAGTGGTAGACCCCAAGGGGTGGAAACCCCTAGAAGTTTTGAAGTTCTGCCCAATGGGCGCTCCTGCAGAAATGTAAACATATCACAACCAGACCGGAAGAGAAGAGTTGTAGTTTTTATGGTTGTAGAAGGGGTGGCCATGTTGTGAGCCACGAGAAAGGGGCTCTAAGCCCCTCGGGCCCTCTGGGGCCTCCCAGCCTCTGGCTGGGGGCTGCAGGGACCTGGAACAGCATAAAGCTGGGCTAGGTGCCTGTAGTTATGCCGGGAGACGTTTTTCTCCATGGGTACAGAACAGCAGCTGGGACTGACCAGAGGAACGGTGGCAGAAAGCCAGAGAGATAAGACCTGAACTGAAGAAGCAGCAGAAACAACATGCAGCACCGGAGAGAAGACTCCTGGAAAGGGAGGAGAAGAAGAGAGCAGCAGAGAGACAGAGTTTGGGGTAAGAGACTGTACCAGATCCCCCAAAACTCCCTTGGAGACCCTCTTGGAGAAGAGGGACATGGACTCCTATTTTAGAGGAGCCTTGGAGTATGCAGCACCAGAGAGAGAGGAGCTGAGAAGCTCAGAGCGTCCTGGAGCTGGACCAGGACGGCCAGATGGAATGCAGGGGGAGTTGACCTTGGCTCCCCCCCCTTGCTCTGCTGCCATGGTGGCAGCCTGAGAGACAGGGCACAAAGGCCCTGCAAGCAAGGAGCTGAGTCTCCTGCAAGAGATACCAGACCGTCACGAAGACCCCCCTGTGTCTTCGTGATATGACGTGGTGATACGACCTTGTCTGGGGTTACGAAGTCCACGGAAGACCCCCTCGGTTGAGGCGATGGGGCCGAGGGAAGTTGGATACCTCCCTCGTTGAGTGCTGGCAGAAAGCCAGCTATCAGCTGCTGCATGTGGAGAAGAGAGACAGAACCTGCTGCATTAGAAGATCCTGCTGCTTAAGGACTGGAAGGGATCTGTCCTTCTTTCCCTCCTGGACTTTTATTTGGAGGAGAGAAGAGATCTGATCCTTGTAAATACTATATGTCATGGTAGAGATAGTTTGTGATCATGTGTATAATGTGATGTTATATTTATTTGTACAGTCATTGTAATATATTCCCTTTCCCCCACTTTGAGTCTGGTGTGTTTTGTCTGGAAAAACCCATCTCACATTAGGTTGAGATGTGGGAGGGGGGAATGGAGCTAGGGAATTGGATTTCGGGACTATCTCAAACCATGACAGAAGGGTGTTTTTAAAGCAAAAGCCTTTACTAGAAATAATGGGATAATGATCATTTACAAAATATCGCTAAGATAGCAAGTTTTTCCTCCCAAAAGTTTTAGAGTCTTTCATATGTCGATTGTGTGACCATTTTGAAGCTTTTAAGAATGCATGTATTTAATGTCATCAAATTAATATAATTTTTATTAAAATGTAATAAAATATATTAAATATTCATGCAAATATACTCAGTTTAGTGCTTAATTTCATTAGTTGTTTGTTCATTATTTTATGCTTTATTAAGCAATTAATTTACATTTGAATCCCTTCCTTATATATCTTGTGGGGACACTTTCTGTACTGTGAAAGAGTTTCTCAGCATGTATTTGGCTGGAAGAGCTCCTGTTCCATTGCAGTCTCAATATTGATTGGAGCAGTAAATGAAACTAGTATATTTTTATAGTGAAACGTGCAGAGAAATTTGTTCAGAAGAAGTTCAGAGAAAATGAATTTGAAATAAGGTCAGGAGTGTGTTAAACAGTTTTGAAGAAGAGTTTCCAAGTCTTGGTTGCCTTTGTTTTGTCCTTCGTGGGCCATGGATGTAATCCCTGTTCTGATGGTGCTCTTTTATTCCACATCCTCTTGTCTTGAGGAATTTTTTCCTTCTTACATGTCTTGAGGTAGCTGTTTAAGATGAGGGCTCCTCAATTCATCCAGACCTGACTTCTCTGCATGTTTCAGGTCTTTTTTTCTGGTATTTCTTCTGGATATCTTGCAGGAAGTCATCCTGGGGAACTCAAGCATAGCCCATGCTCTGGTTCCTCACCTCTGCCATCCACAGGTGAGGAAGATGGGTTGGATCTGGATTCATGGTAACAACAGGTGGTTCCTCCTGTAGATTGTTTACTGGTGCTGAATAAAAATGGCTACATAAACCACTGTTTAGATGAAGACGATGGAAATTTTTTGTTCAAATGTAGAATTTTATTAGTGGTCTCTTTCCTATTGATACCTATTGGAAAACATGCAGTTTGTCTTCCCAGTCTCGGGAATAAACCTGTCACCTCTAGAGAAGACTAAGCTCCAAGACACCGACCAAGACAACATCATGAAACCACAGACATGGAATTCTACAGAGTCATTACTGGACTTGTTTTTCAGAGCCTAAACTTTCCATCCTGTTTCAGGTAAAAATATATTCCATGTTTTTTTCACTACTATAAGCTATAGAAGAACATGCCTTTATGTGCCTGTGTGTGTTTGTGAGCTTTTGTATTTCTATACATCTACATAAAATCTATTTCTAGCATCAACAGTGTGTTTGTTATATGTATTTCTCATTGAGGTACTTTGTATTGCAACACCTGCTGCCCTGGTATTTTGCTGTGGGAGGGCTGTGATGAGTGCTATCTTCCATATTATTAAATGATAACATGAGCATTTGCTGGCATGTCACAGGAGCAAAAAGTGACTTGTAGCTCCCTTGAAAATTCACATGCGTTTTATTGGTGCTTGAGAAAATAACACACATCTCCACTGCAGCTCCAGTCATTTTACTGATTGCTAAAGGATTTCCCCTCTATTACCTCTGCATTTTCTGTGTTGCCAGGTGTGAAATGAACAGAATCATAAAGTCAGGCTGTTTTGGAGAATAAAAACAACAGCACAGTCTGTGCTGATGAAATGGCAGCACAGTGAAATAGAAAAATGCTAGCAGCTATTGGCAATGCCACATATGTGATAGTACAGTGTGAAAGACATGTTTACCAACTATTGCAATTAAAAGCAGTTCTAATATATATTACAGGATCATGAAAATATTTCATCTTGTCCTTAAATTTAAGTATGGGCTAAAGTCTGAGAGCGGTAGGAGTGCTACACACCTTGCTTAAAAGTAATATTGATATTTAAGTGTTCCTTAAATATTGCTGGTTTGCCAGGAACTGACATGTGTGCTAGTTGCAATAGGGGTTTCAGCAGTTACAAGATCATATGCCTGATTCAATTCCAGGTAAACCAGTCAGACCTTATTTCATATTCCCATTGAATTGAATAGCAGTTGACAAAAATGAGATGTGGCTGTGGAAACGGTGTTTAAAACTTGGCCTGATCAAAGCTGTCTTGTAGACAGGATGAGGTACCTGAGGTTGAGGTACAAATGTGCCTAATTACAGAGTGAAGAAAAAAGCTAGCTTTATGGGGAGCCAGAGGAAATACTTGGATAGGTGAAAGCTGTTTATTTAATAATTTGCAGCACAAAAAACCCCATCTGGGACAATTCTTGCAAAGGACAGTGAAGCTGAGAAGTCTCGGTAAGTGATAGGAACATTTCCCCTGAATGTATGACCCATGCAGTCCTGTATCAGCAGAGCAGAAAGCGTAGCCAAAAGAAGAGCAGGAGAGGCACTAATTCACCCAAATGACCCTCACCTGGGACCCCCACCCACCCCTGCAAGGGAGTCAATTTAAGCTCAGCCTGAGTGCTCCTGCTGTGCCCTGGCAGTAACACCATCAGACGGATCCCTCTTCCTGGAGGTGTGAGTTTCATAGACAGCCTAGGTGAGAAAGTGGTGAGTAATGTGCTGTGGCTGGAGCTGTGTGTTCTGGCTGCCTGATCTATGAATAGGATAACACTTCGTTCAGGCAAGGTGCAAACACTATAAATATAGTACAGACATGTAGAGTAAAAGAAGAGATTTCATTAAGATTTCTTTTGGAAATATAAAGTGTTAACAAAATAACGTGTTTCCTCTGTTTAAAAAAAAAAAAAAAAGTTGTGAGAAATTACTTGTGAAAACCTTGCATAAAGACAAACTAGACTGAAAAGCCTAACAGCTACTACAACAGCAACAGAAAAAAGCATAAGACCTGAAGCTCTCTGCAAGTTGTTGAGGAATTCATGGGGTGCAGGTAGCTTGGGGTGCAGCTGCAGTGGGAGCTGCAGGTGGTGCTCTGGGTGGAAGCCCAAGGCAAGATGCCTTGAACTGCTGACCCTCTGCATAACACAGGGCATGGGGACCTGTAGCCCAGCCAGGTGAGGGACACCCAGAGACAAGGCAGGAGCTGAGGGCTCAGGAGGAAGAGCGAGACTTGTGCTTGGACTGTGAGGGGATAAAAGCCCGGGGGGGGTCCCTTGTTTGAGGTCCCTTCTTGGAGGGTCCAGCTCGGCTTGTTATTTTGTTGTCTCATAATTGCACTAAGATTAAATTATTTTAAGGATTAGGGTGTCTGAGACTCTGCTGAAGGAAACCTTATTTGCCTGTGAGTGGGGTGTGTAGGGAGTCGAGCGGGGACCTGCTGGGTCACTGGAGCTGCCCACTGTGAAGGGCATTCGGTCCCAGCAGTGAAAGTCCCTGGTACTGGGAGTGGGATTGCCAGAGTGCCTCCTGTATGGTCAGACAGAGAAGTTTCCTTAACAAAGTTTTAGATATATAATCACTGAGGGAAGCACCTTGACCTGTATTTACTCAAACAGCCCCCTCAGGCCATTGCTAGAGCAGACAGGGATTGGGGTGAGCCTTTGCCATGACTCAGCCTGGCCATCATTGTCTGAGTCATAAAACAGTGACAGGTGGACAAGAAGGGGAGAGAGGGAGAAAGAGTTTACCCATTATTGCAGTCAAAGCATCAGAAAGAGATTAGCTGGTCTGGGTTGTAATAATTAAAGTTTTGTGTGTTGTTCTTACACAAACATGAAAATTTCCTGGACCCACAACCTCTGAAGTAAGTGGCAAGCTGGGGGCAACACATCTTTTCTGTTTAGTTTTGTTCCTCATTTTAGGAGGGAGGAATAAGGAGCTGACAAGCAGCACCTGGGACGCCTTTGTCTAGACACGATTGTTTGCTCTTTATGGGAGAGCCTGTTCTTCAGTGTCTGTGTGTGTACAGTTGCTAATGCAACAGAAACCTCTTCCTGATGTACAAACAATACAAAGAAATAACATTTAATTATAAACCATTACGATTTATAGCCTCTGAGGGGGGAAAAATGAATACGAGAAGCTTATTTGTAAGTGAGGTCAGACAAGGAGGAAGCTGCTGGAAAAAGCTATCAGTGAACCCTTATTGTCTTTTGAAGAGAGGCTCTAAGTATTTGTAATCTTCTGCATTAGAAAGAAAGGAAAGTGATGTTTTTCTGCTTATGAGGTCTGGAACAGGCAAGTGTTTAACATGTTGGGCCATTAAGAGGATAAGTAGAGCATAAACATCTATGAAGGGAAATGGAAGACAGGCTAAGGAATTCCTAGTGAGACTTTGGTTGGTTTTGTTTGTTTGTTTTTCTTTGTGCCTTTGCATTTGAGTTGTGTTTTTAACAGAACATCTTTAATTCTTCCACTGCAAATGTATTGGAGAACACAACAAGGCCAATGCAGTTTAGGTGCTTTATAGTCCTTTTGGTAGGTGCAAAACTGTGGTTTGGACCTTTTTGCCCTCGTGTATTTTTTTTTGTTTTGTTTCTTGATGTCATTATCAGTTGTGAATTTTCCTTACCAGCCCCTTCTGAGGTCGTGATCTAGTTTAACGTGGAGTTTGATGCCCTGTGCTGTTCTGATGGCTTTGTGTTTGAGCACAGATAAATGCAGATTCCTGACTTTGTTACCACCTCCGTTTCGGTGCTGTGCTCTTGGCACGTGAGCGAGTAGCAGCAGATGCCATCAAAGTATAAGGTGGCGTTTGGCACCCGTGTGCCAGTGCCCTCACAGAGGAGGGGCTTTCTGCAGAACTGGCACAGCTCACAAACTGCCCATCTAAACTCATTTTGCTTGGCACTGAGAAGCTGGCACCGTGGCGGGCGCGCGGGCACCGTGCCACCGCAGCAGATGGGGCTGAGGGAAGGGAGGCGTTCGGGAGCCTTGTCCAAGCACGGAGTGCACGTGTCCGAGGGCAGGCTTTCCAGCCAGCAGCACGCCAATGGCTCCCTGTCCTGGGCTCCCAGCTCGAGTTCGAGAGGCTCAGTGATAGATTTTGAGATGTCAGTTCTGGTTTCAAAATGTCTTATAGTTGTCTCGCTCTTGACGGAATGATTTCAGCCTGGACAAGATGTAGTTATGCAGGAGGGTCTGAGAATTGTAACCACAGACTAACAGGCTTATGGTCTGTGTGATACCATAAACGATATGGTCTGCTAAATATTTGGGGAGGTATTAAAAATCACAAGCTAATTGCAAGGGTGTAGATTGTTCTAACCATTTGAAAGTAGGTGCAAATATGTGCACCTGAGTTTGTTCGTGGCCCTGGTAGAAAAGGCAATGTTTGAGATTAAACTAGCATTGCAATCCATAATTGCCTGTTTGTTCCTTACCCTGGTCACAACAATGGTGTGGTTTTTGAAGCAGAACAGAAGTGAAGCATTTTGTGAAGCTGGTTGCCATGCCTGTGACCCAGCAGGGCTCCTGAATGCCCCCTTTATCACCCAGTAAAAACCTTGAACTCCCACGCTGAGTCATATGTCGTGTATTTAAAAGCAATAAATACTCTTTAAATAAAAAGCCCCTGTTATTTCCAGGGTCTGCACCCAGGTGGGTATGTAAGCAATGAGAAATCCATTCAACAGCAAGACCAGGGAGTCAAAGATAACAATTCCTCCCAGCCTTCTCAGGTAAATATTGCTTTACAGAAAAGCATGATCATCTTAGAGGCAGTTCATATTCTGGATAAAACCTTTTTGGCTTTTTGAACTGCTATAAGAATAAGCTTAATGTTAAACTGAGGCTGGAACAATGGAAATGACAAACTAAGAGGTATGGACTGACTTGTGGAATTCCTTGCTCTGTCTGTAGTTGTTGGATAGGGCAGTTGTTATTCTCATCAAAGCAGCAATTCAATGACATTAATATCACTGTATTGGCATTAATTGCTTTTTTGCTGTTCTGTCATTTCAGGAAATGTAATTTTTCATACCCTCACTGAAGCACCATAGTAAATAGAATAACCATAATCTTTTTGATTTTTTTTTTTTAAGTTTTATTCATACAAAGTTTTCTTGAAAGATAGAAATAACATACTTGGGGCCTGATTGATACAGTTTTTTGATCTGGTTGGTTTAGTGTTTTGTTTCTTTTAATCAGCTCCCAAATGAGAATGTCATTTGGGATAGTGCTAACAGCTTAAATATGAATTTTTCCTCTCTCAGCAGATATCTATAAAATTATATAACACAGAAGTAACTTGCCCTGAAAGTAATAAAATCAGTCACTAAAATTAGTAAAATTAAGTATAAATATATAGGCTGAAGAGACTTTGTAGCATAATGTTACTCATGCCTGGTACCAGATTCTGCTGATAACTCTGGGGAGCAGTTTGGGATGCCCAGTTGCAGGCAGTGCCCCCAGGAACTCTGGTGTGGGACAGTCCCCAGCACTGCCCCTGCAGCCTTGGCTCCCTCTGCCACCTCTAAATGCTAAAAAAGCACCACCCTGCCTGCTGTGCAGACCTCAGGCTACAGGGAGTTTTCGGGGGGGGGAAAAAATATCAAATGCAAACAGTAACTATATTGGGGCCCCGAGGAGACCTTGGGTCTTGTTTGGTTGGTGCCACTCAGCTTAATGTAGCAGTTTCATTTTGCAGTACAGGCAAGCCTCTGGGGCTGATTGCATTACCAGCTACACAGGGCTTGGAATGAGGTTTTCAAAAGTCACTGTATGATCTGTTCAGGCTGAAGAGATCAACATCCTAATACCCTCAGACACTTGGCTTATTTTTTTTTTTCTTCAGGGCAAAAGGATTTCAAATATTATCCCAAACCTCTGGCTACCTGTCAGATAATAGTTTCCCCAGGAAATACAGAACAAAACCAAACTTTAACAGAGCTGCTGAATTCACTTTCAGCTTTGGGATTCACTACAATGCCCCTTACACAGGTCTTGCATCTTGACTTGTGTGCTACAGAACCATAAATAACAACAGCAAGGAATTAACTGGGGATCTGTTCTCCTCCAACACTGGAAAGAAAAGGGAAAGCTGAGACTGGCTAAGACAAAGAACACAATCACAGCTAAAAAACCCCTCCCCTTTTAATAATACTTTGATTTAATTGCATTGTCATGTAGCAGTATTTCTTGTAGCTGGAGAGCATCAACACATTACACAAATCTTGCTGCCCGAATGGTAATTAATGCCCATTCATAGAAATATATTGCTAATATGTTTAGCTTTCACAGTGAGAGCTAGCATATTATTTTAGGATGGGGGTTTTTTTGGCCTTCAGTGTGGTGCTGCATATTAAGGGGTTTTTTTCCCTCAGCTATTCCATTACCAGAATGAAATGCCACCAGTTAATAGGATGGCAGAGTAAATGTCACGAGCTGAAGGGACCACAGGAATGTGTATTTGCCACATGTAGAAGCAGTACTTTATTACAGCGCAATGTGGAATTTATGAGCATTGCTATAATATTCTAGATATGCCTCTCTGGTAATATCTGACATATATCAGTGCTAAAAGTCAGGATACTGCAAAATCAGCTCCCTTTTGCTCTCTGTACCTTTCCTAGATGCTATGGAGCTATATAGTCCCAGTAATGCACTGTCAACTACAGCAGGTAAAACTAGCCCCTGCATATTATTTATTGGCCTGTGAATGCAGATTGCATACACACTTTATTACCTGCTAATTTACCACCCGCTGGCTGAAGGATGGCCAAAGTCTACTATTTGTTTTATAGGAATTCATTATGCCATTAACCTTTCACTCCCCTAGGCCACGAGGAAGAGTTTCTTCTGTTAAATCACTCCCGTAATAATGCTCTACAAATGAAAACAATGACTTATTGCACCCCACAAAGCCTAATAAATGTAAATTATATCCTAACGCTCCGCACGTTGGGAATGATTGTATGTACGACTAGTTACTCTTTCCAAAGACTGTTTTGGTCTCTGAAACATGAATAGGAATCATGCCCTGTGTTACACCTGTGTTACACCCAGTTTTGGTGCTTGGGGTAACACTTTCACGTTTTGCATTGTAATAGCAGGGGACATCATTGAAGGGGATGTGGCTCATGTATTTAGTTATTTTTTGTAAGGAGGAAGAAAAAGAAAAAGAGAGACAAATGCAGTTGCCTTACCCTAACAGCTGAAATGACAGTTGATATTTTATTCCTTTATTTTTGTGGTAAGAAGTCCTTGAAGGCAAGTTGGTGCAATTTTGAATGCAACCAGTGGTTGTTTCATTTTAAAACCAGTCTGTTTGGAACAGGTATTCCATACTCCACTGCTGGTGGCTATTTGCTGTAGGACAGGTCTGTGCAGCCTGCTGTGCTCTGTGGAAGGATCTGATGCATTCCTGTGGTACCACTTGAGCAAACTCATGAGGATATTTCAGCTGGGCCTGGCCCAGGATTATTTTAAGAAATAATTTTAAGGTTTTGACCAGAAGTTTGATCTAGGTTTGCTGAAGCGCTTGGGAGGCTGAGATTCCTTGCTGGTATAAACCCAGCCTGTGTTAGAAAATGAAATGTTGAGCAGGGTTCTGTGAGGTCAGAAAGGCCTGCCCTCTGTGCCATGACCATCCCCACGAGGAAGAGCAGATGGGCTATAGTTGTAGATGACTCCTTTCTAAGGGGAACAGACATTCCTCTCCTCCAGGAACATCAGCAGGGAATTTCCTAGCCTGGTACAACCCTTGGACTATGGCCCATCAACGTTCTTCCATGTGGATGGCAATGAAGGCACAACACATAGTCCAAAGGTGACTTTTTATATCCCCCCCTCTCCCAGTCAAAGCAAAATTCTGCAAATTTTCCGGTGGTTCAATAAATGTTTTGTGACAGGGTATCTCTGCAATGAGTGCAGCATGACACTCTGTCACTTCTGTACTTTCTGCACCTCTCTGATAACCTCACAAAATCTCTCATACCCAGTTCAAGCATTGCCAATTAAAAAGAAAAAAATCCTTTGCAGTTATGTGTGGCATTCACCTTGATACCAGTGACATTCAGAGAGCCTGCTGATTTCTTAAGCTAGTGATTAAGAACTGTCTGAAATAGTTTCACACATGGTTTGTAAATCCTCAGTCAGAGCTTTTCCATCAGTGCCGCTGTGAAATATTTCTCCTTGGCTTTGCAAATGTTTTAACAGTTCCTTTGCGGGAAATCTCTGTCTTGAAAATGAAATAATCTCTTTCTTCTTGTAAATGTTTATTTTCTACAAATACCAGAGCTAGTAGTCAATGACTGCAACGTAGCACTGCAGTAGATAGAGGTCAACCTAGAATATGACCAAGGTAAACTAAATATCCAGAAGTTTCCTCCCCTCGGAAAAAGATGCAATTCAGTAGTTTCTTGTGCTTAGACCACAAAATGCAAAGGTGTAGATGATCTGATCAGAATGGCAACATCTGTTTACACAATTTAAATTGATCACATAAAGCAGCAATTAACAGGGTAGTCTTTTCCCTGTTTAATAAATGCTGCATGTCTGGGAGGATTACAGAAAATAAAGACATTTATTCTGTTGATTTACAGAATGGAATTAGTACAGCCCATTTCTATCCTTCCACCAGTTTGTATCTGGAGGGGCAGGAGAAGAACCAGTGTTGAATTTCTCTGAATCTCCAATCTGTGTTGCTGCCATCGTGCTCTTAGTGATGCTGTACTCCTCTAATTTTTTCCTTTAGCTATGGAGTTGGATTTTGTAATAAAAAGAAAGAGAAAACTGCAAAGTATTTATGCAGATGTTACCAGAAGTAACACTTCAATTTCTATGGCCTATTCTAAATCCCAGCTAACAGCGGATGTGTTGATTTGTAGTTTGGGTCACAACTTGGCTTAAAAATTTTGGTGAGCAACTCTAAATGAAAGTAGTAACCCATTTGTATTCCTGCCAATAGAGCTAAATGATATGTTCAGAAGTTATATCCAAAGAGCCCAGAGGAGGAGTCCCTTGAGCAGTTGGATAGCTATGCTATGCTTTCCTCGAAGTAAGTTTGCTTCTAGATCATTTGATAGGGAATAATCCAGTTTAATCACACGCTTGAGGGGTAAGAAATTACTTCAATTAGAGTCTCTCTATTGTTAGTCTGATAACTCTTGTTCATCTTCTAGTTTAACACCGTTTGTTTATTTTAAATGGGACTCAGCTGTTGTGATCCAGGTATTAATAAAATTACAGTTTATACATCTTTATCTGAAAAAATAGAGATGGTCAGTAGCATAACTGCAGTATTTCATATCCAATCCTGAGCCAGGGTCACAGTTCAGTTGTTGAAAGGCTTCTTTGTTCTTTCAGTTGCTTGATTTTTCAAAGAAAACTTTTTGCACTCACACTTTTTCTTCTTCTGTCCCACTTGTCCAACACATTTCAATAGCTTCTATATTTATTGGCTTGTTTCAGCCAAACTTGGCAACTCTGTCTGAACTGAGGTCTCATAGGTGTGAAGTGCCAATGGTTTTCATTAAAATTGCTAGTTTGGCATGTGCTTTAGTGTGCCTTTTGCTGAAGGTGCAAACATTAGTCACTCTGCCTGCCATCAGTCTTATGGCCCCCGAGAACCCAAAAGGCTCTGGGCACAGCGTGGGTCTGTCAAGTGATGAAACAAATAAAGGTGCACAGAAGAAGCTGAGGACCACGTAGAGGTCCTGCTGGAACAAAAGGAAAATGGATGTTTGTCAGAGAAGATTGTTTGTCACAGTAAGATGCAGGAGGAGCTGGGGAAGGGAAGATCAGCAGGTAAGACAGGAGGCAAAGGAGCTTGGTTTGCAGTAGTAACTGGGTTAACAGTTTGCAGACAGGGTAGAAGATGGATGTCTCAGATGTGTAGGAAATCAGGCTTCATTAGCTTTTCTCCTTGCAGAAGAACATGTTATTAATTGCCTTTGGTCTCCAGGGGAACCACTAGCCTCGTTTGAAACTTTGCTGCTGCTTATTGTCTGAACGCTGAGGCATGCTCTGAACAGAGGGATGTCTTTGATGCTGATAGATCAAACTCTGCACTGAAATCTGCTGAGATGAGGAAGCCTGAATCAGCAAAGCCAGCTTTTAAGGAAAAACAGAGATCCCTCTGTGGAATAAAGGAACAAGTGCTGCCAGAGTCTGGAAATATGAAGTCTGTGCTCTTTAATGCTCAGCACTCTCTGGGGTCCAGCCAGCAGCCTGGAGGACAGAGGAGATATTACTTGAGGATTTCCAGCCGAGGAGGAAAAGAGCCCTAAGTGGCTGTGTGTGGGAGTGCAAGGACAGCCTGTCATGATGGGTGATTAGTGCTGGTTTGCAGGCTTGGAATACACGAAGCAGCAGCGTTAGTAAATGCTCTACAGTGCAAGGGAAAATTGCCCAGGACTTTGTTTTCCTGTAACTGCTAGTGCATTTTGAACCTGTATATTTAGTTTGAGGCTTTACACCTGTCCTTTTGGGTAAGAATTCTGACACTAAGAACTGTCTTCTGCACAGATGAAGTCTAAATCAAGGGTTTATTTCCTGTCTCCTGCTGTGGACGTCTGGGAGAGGGCAGGAAAAAACACTGCGTTATTTTGGAGGAGAAGTAGTTTCCAGCTCTGATTTCGTTCTCAGACTTCTTCAACTCACACTCTACTACTCTTTGCCTTTTTCTTTCGCCATAATCACCTGATACAGATCTGTTTATTATTTGCAAAGCTAGCAAGTTTGTAGGTGTGACTGTTGAAGGTGTATGACCTGAATGATTAGAAGCTGCTTATTTACAGGGAAACACATTTACATTCATAAACCCATCCTCTGTACTTCTCCAAAGGATTACATGATATGTTTGTCTCTGTGAGATCCTCTGGACCCTCTGTGATGAAAGCTCCAACTAGATGGGCTCTGGTTTAGTGCTGCAAGCCCTGTGGCACGGTTATCCAAGCCCCAGGCAAGCTTCACACACTCACTGCAGTGTTTGCCTCTCACGTTGCTTCCAGAGACAGTTTGAGAAAAAGCAAAGGTGGAATTTGCTTTGAATTACTACTCTCTTTTACAGAATTCACGTAGCTGGACAATATTTTGGAAGAAAGGGATAGGCCTTAGGTATAAAGCATACACTACTGTATGACTGATTGGTATTAATTGATTATTTTTTAGCATAGTACAGTTGATAATGGTGTTTAAATTTCAGTTGGTATATCATAACTGTGAAACAGGAGAGGCCTCAATTAGACAGTACCATAATTAGGTGTTCAAGACATGACTGGACGTGGCACTCAGTGCTGCAGTCTAGTTGACCATGTGGTGATCAGTCACTGGTCAGACTCGACGATTTCAGAGGTCTTTTCCAACCTAAGTGAATCTGTGATTCTGTGTGATAATAGCTTAGAAGCAAAAGAAATTCTGCAAGATTAGTCACTGGAATTCTTATTTTGTGGAGACTTTGGAAAGGCATTAAAACAGACAAGTACATTAACAAACTTAAAATAAGCTTTTTATTACTTAATATTTTTTCACTGAAATTCAAAGCTTTGGCACTCTAAGTAAAGCAGAAAGTGGAAATCTCAGCAGCACTGCATTAATTTTTCAAGCCCTAATGTGCCAGACAGGGAATAAGTTATTACATCTGTTGCCCTCTGGGAGGAAGAATGAAAAGCACAAAAATGATTCTTCGCTGTTGGGCTGGAATAACTGAATAATAGCTGATACGAGCAGCAGAAAAGCTTACAGCAGCTTTTGTGTCATCATTAGGAGTGAACATTTCTCCCTGTAACTAGTGTAGCAAGATTAGGAAACATGGCAGGGCTTATTTGTTCTTCTCATGAGGCCCTTCACAATTACGGGAGAATTTCAAACGAGCGCCTCGCGCGCAGCTGCCGATAATCTGTGTGAGATGCTCCTTTTTTTCATGTTGACTTTGCAGCCGGTCCGTGTCGCTTCCGGGATCCGCAGGCGAAAATCCAGTTGTCTGTGGCAAGTTTATGAGAGCAATATGGCACTTCAAGCTGCGGTGCCTCTGGGTAGGTGAGGGCTTTGTTTGCCAGAAGCCGGGGCTCTTGGGTGGGCTCCTGGACATGATGAACTGAGTCCATAAAATCCTTGTCTCTCTGACAGGGAGAAGCATTTTCTGAGTTCTTTAGTGACTTGTTTTCCGAGAGAGCGAGCCCAGGAGGCCTCTTATTAATGATTGTCTTCTCTGTAAATATACTCATAAAGCTTTTTAAGTACCGTGATAACATGGCAGATAAACAGAAGGATAATCCCAGAGGAAGGTGTGGGGATTACTTTTGTGTCCTTGAGCTCATTTGGGAATGAAGGTACCAAAGCACCATCTCCATGCTTCACTGGTGACTCAAGTTGAAGTATCTCAGCCTTTAGTCATCCCAAGGAAGTATGAAAGGATTCAGTAACAGGGACTGGAGCCGAGGAAGAAAAGCACTGTGGGTTCTCAGAAGGCTCTGCATCTGCCCATCTCCTTGGAATATCAGGTGTTATTGTGGCATGTGGATCAAGAAAGCCACGTGGACAACAAGGGTAAAAGCACTTTAGGCCTTTTCAAATCAGTCTGCCCTTCGTTGAAAAGACAATTAGAATGCAATGTATAGATTTTTATCTTCGCCTCTGATCGATCTTCAGATATCTTTATTCAGCACAGTTTGCTGTGGGTGCCGTTGGCTTGTGAGTCAAAGCAAGCTCATTTCACCTGATGGAACTGACTGCACACCCATTGCTCTAATGAATACTGAACTGATATTGTTTCTCTGGCACGACTGTGCCTTGTCAGGGGTTCATCTGAGGTCTGGGAGGCAGAAGGCTGTGGCAGTTTACTGTGCTGCAGGATGTAATGTATAAACAAAGGCTATTTTAGGGCTGATGTGAGCTAATAGAGAAGGTAAGTGCAAATTAAAGCTCGTGGAAACATTCTGTCTCTGATCTATTGCAAGCACTATCTAACTGTATTTGGGTATTGAGGCAGACTGGGGATAGTCCTCTACTGTTCCCTGCATGCATTCTTTAATTTTCTTAATACTTTTTTATTTGCACTGGGCAATGCCAGGGCAGCTGTCAGTATGTGGATTTAGCTGAAATCAGCTGTTTTAAACTTGGTTCACCACTCTATTTAATTAAGGTTTGTTGGAAAGCTTCCATATGTTCTGTGTAGACTAGCTATGCCTTAAGCCTTATGTAGCTGACTTTGACAGTTTGTCACTAAATCATGACAGGCCATGTGCTCTTATAAAATACATCAGCATTGTCCTTTAAAAACCGTGTAGCAATTCTGCTGTGACACGGTTAGAATGAGGAGGCTTCCTGGTCACAAGCACCTTATGCAGCTCTGGTAGTATGGAACAGTGGTGCATCAAATGTGAAATCATTTGTATGTAAGCACAGAACAAGCCTGTATTTTATTTGGTGTGTAAACACGCATAAAGCCAAAAAACTTTTTCAATGCCCCTGCCTCTCTGCTGGCTTGTAATTAGCCTTATGTATTGGACTAAACATCAAACCCCCAAATCACGTGCAAATTAGTCTTTTGTTCTCGAGATCTGTCTGCCTTTGGAGGTGAACTGTAGCTAAAGGCATCCAACAGCTCAGGAAAGGGAAGATCTGCGAGCACTGAGAGTAAACCAATTGTAATAAGGGGGAGATTTTTCTACTGTGAAGGGTAATCTGTCTCAGAGGTAGATTAGCACTGACACATCCCCTTTAGACAAGAAGCTCAGAACTGACAGCCAGTTGGAATTCTGTCTGGAAACACTGTCAACACCTACACGTCACGAGAAAAAAGAAACGTGGTCTCTTGGCTGCCTGCAGTTGCAACCATCTGCTTGGATGACGGATTCCTGCTCAGGGCTGGGTTGGAGTAGTTCACCAGGACTTCATGGGTGCCAAGCAGCAATAGCTTGAAAAGAGCAGACTGTGTGTCTCAACACACGCTGTAGGGTTTATTAGGAGCCCTCATTCTGCATGACTGCAGCAGCATCACACACCTCCTTGGGTTGCTGGCGTTTGTTGATGCTCACAGAGACAAAAAACCCAGATTTTGGGGGACCTCGTAGCTCCCAAAATGCGGTGCAGTGGGCACCTCAATCTTAAAACCCAAATGTCTTTAGGAGAGCCATCTCCTGAGATTGCTGGATGAATAGGAGAAATCACTGCCTTTTCACCACCCACTGAATCAGCTGGAATTTATGACATGAAAATGCTCATTCGATTCCAGGATGGGAGAAGTCAGTCAGAATACCTAATTACGTGGATATTGAATGTGGACAAAGTACTCCTTTAAAAAAAGAAATTAAATAAAATTTAGCTGTGCCACAGAAGGGGTGAGATCTGCATAGCTGGAAGGCAATGCAGCTATAAGGAATTTTATTAATATGTTGTGGATTTTATTTACAATTTGGTTTGACACTTAGCAACAGAATTATTTAACTTTGGAAAAAATGACTGGTCGTTATTATTTCACTAGATCTTCATCATACTAATTCTAATTCTTATCTTTATTAACTTTTTCATTTTTTCTTAAAAATCTTCCAGAAAAAAGAAAATCCAGTAATGTTATAGCTGAATGAAGCAACATTGCAGGTATCAGTTCTAGCCAGAAGTGTAGTCAGTGTGTCACTGCTGTTCTCTTTCGTGTTGCTGGGGAATGATTGTACATAGCATTAAATCCCCCCAGAATCAAAGCAACATGTATTTCCTACCTCTTGTGGAAAGACTGTGTGCTCCAAATTACCCACTATGAATACAGGCAATGGCTCTGTGACACTGAGAAAATTGAGATCTCTCTGTTTTACACACGGTTCCATCCTTCCTTATTTTGAAACAAGTAGTATATTTGGCCTTTCTGTTAAAGGTCTGCTGTTATCTAGCCTTTTTCCTTGGAAGCCCAATTACTTTTTGTGTGTACCTGTCTTTACTCCTGCATTTTTTTAAACATGTTTACCTTTCCATTATGCTTTCATAGTTTCCTTCTTCTTCTGTCTCCTTGGTTTTTAACATGAATATGTTGGTGACTGAATAATGCCACCACCAACTCCTGAACAAGTAGAAAAAACAGCTGTTTGGTTTTGTTTTTTTGGTTTTTTTTTTTTTTTTTGATTTATGTTTTGATTAAATTGCTTCAGAGTTATAAAACACAGAAGTGACTTTCACCCCTTCCCACACCCATCAGCTGCCTGTGCTGGAGGAGTGTCCTCCACCCCTGCTCTCTGTGTAAGCAGGGGGTTCAGGTGAGCAGCTGTTTTCTCCTCCCTCAGCTGGAATTCACCACGGTGGGAGATGGAGCTCGTGTTCAGGGCAGCAGTGGCCAAGCATAAGCACCATCAGGGAATTCAGCCAAAGCACACTGAGAGCCATGCAAAGGGTTTGATGGTGTATTCCAGAGAATTACTGCATGGAAATGGCATCTATATTCCAGGATTTCTCGGCATTACATGTCAAAGTTTTCTGAGGTTACTCATTGAGGTAAATATTCTCTACTTCTCCCGTTTCCAAGAACCTTTTACCCTTGACTAGACAAATGATGACATTGCCGTGTTACTAATCTTGCTGATTTTCACAGTGTTTGATAAACGCTTTGGAACAGATTTCATCACATCCAGCAGATTTAATGCTTCTTTAGATAAGGCAAGTGCCTAACAGTAACACTTTTCTCAGTCAATTCAACTACAAGTAAATACTGTGTGTGATTATAGGATTAAATCTGAAGCAAAAGCTTGGTTTTGTAAGCAGTTAAAAATCTCTTGTTGAAGCTTTTCTTTCTCTCTTTTGCTGTAGCAAATGGACTCATTTTTCCTTGACAGGTTTTCAGTTATAAAAGCTGATTGTAGGCTAAAAAACCACCTTCTTGGGAGAATTAAAATTTCCCCTTTAAAGGATCATTTTTTAAAATGGAAATACACTTGATTCTGGAAAATTTCAACTTTATTTGTTCCAAATCTCCCTGCAAATCTATTTTTCAGCTCTATCCATTTTTCCTTTTCATACTCATGAAAGTTGCCATAGCTACGTGTAAATTGCTGATAATTTCACTCAGTTAAGAAAAAAAAGCTTCTTTTTCCCCAATTAAATCTCAGTAGTTATGAAGAAAGATGTTGTTACTTGTAACAAAAAAGAGGTTTCTTCTTCTGCCCCCCACCCTCTTGTTCTCATTGTGTCTATTAAAGCAGCAATAGTTTTCTGACTCATATTTACCTGATGATTCAGAACCTTAGACATGAGATTCCATAATCAGCAATTGCCACAGTGGGTGTTAATATCTGTGTGGGATATGGTAAAGCCTGGAAATCTATAATGCTCCATCAGGCTCCGAGAAAGAAGTCCTGTTCCCTGGTTTTGTCCTCTGTAATGTAACAAAGGGTAGGAATATCACGGGGGTATCCAGTATAACGTGGCAGGGAAGGAGAGCTCAAAGCAAGGTTAGCAGCACTTGCTGCCCTTTGCTGCTTTTCTTCCAGGAGCTTGAAAGCCAAAGAGCTTTGTTATGGATCCCACTGAACGAACTGCACAAAATTTTTGTTATTTCATCAGAGAGGAGAAAGCCACAGCAGTTCAACTCTCTCTTTCCTCTTGAACAGTTCCATTTTAATTCAATAGTTGCAGCAAACAGAAAGCCTTCCTTACACACAGCTTTAGTGATATCACACCAAGCATAGCCCAAAACACTGTTGGAGTGGCTTCCTAAAACTGTTACTGGACTTCCAAAGCCGTGATTTACCCAGGCACTCCCTCAAAAATTTCAGCAGTGAATCAAACATATTGTTTTCGGTTTCTACAGAGATAGAGCAGGAGCACTCATAAAATCAGCTGGTTTGTCTTGGCTGATGAACAGATGAGGGAAATATCGTCCCAAACTTTATAGCTGCTTCAGAACCAACACCAGTGAAGTGCTTTAGTCCAGTGTCTTAAGGACACTGCAGAGCAAGGCAGGATTTGAGGGCTGTGTTATCGTTTCTGAGGCCGTTTTGGTAACACTGATTAATTATATGAATCTTTCTCTAACATGTTTCTTAGGAAAATGCAAAGACATCATATGTTCTTTGCTATAAGGGTGGTGAGACACTGGCCCAGGTTGCCCAGAGAAGCTGTGGGTGCTTCATCCCTGGCAGTGTTCAAGGCCAGGCTGGATGGGGCTCTGGGTTGGCTGGATGAACCAACCTTATGGAAGGGGGATTGAAGCTGAACAACCTCTAGGGTCCTTTCCAACCCACACCATTCTGTGATTCTATGGTTCTATGACATAAGTAAATGTTACTTCTGAAGCACACATTAAACCACGTTGCTTCCAAGTGTGCCACGCAGTGGGCAAAACTAACACTGGCAATATTTCCAGACATGTTTTCTATATCCAGAGGTGCAAAAGGTGGACAGACAAACACAGATGTATCAGCATTTGGTTTGGCATCTCTCTTTTAATTTTTTTTTTTTTTAATTTTAATTTGTGTATGTGGTGGGCTTAATCAAGCAGAGTGCAAATGATGGGTGTAGCTTGATCTACAGCACACATGCAACTTTTGGAAGTGCTTGCAGTGCTTAAAAGTATGTGCAACAGCATATAAAACCCCTTGGAAGGTAGATGTTGCTGAGGTAGAGAGTCCATTCTAAAAAAACATCAAGTCATCATATAATTGCATGGAATGTTTGATGACATGGTATTTTCTTCATGGGAAATGCAGTAATGCACTAAAATGATTGGATTGTATCCTTTATATCATTTTAAGGGAATTAAAGTCAGGTTTGCAGATAATGCACGTCAGTGCTTGGCAAAGATCATCTCTGTTTTAATTGATGATTTATTTTAGTCTTTCTCACACTGTCCCGAGGGTACCCAAAGGAAACCCTTCCTTAGATGAACAGGACACTTCCATTCCATTTGTGCTGGACTTCACTAGTAAGCAGAGAATGTCATCTGCAGTTCACTGCAGCGAGTGCAGACGTGTTGTTAAAGCTGAATATTCAAATTAAGTAATTCTGGAACTAAATACACGCTGTAAAACACGTGTGTCAAATTTAAAATGCCAATAACACCACTATTATTGTTTGGCTATTTTTGCTAGAATTATTTTCCCTCCTTCAAAAGCAGTAGGCTAAAGTGTGTTGTCTGGCAGGTGTCTCCAATTTTACCATGTTTAAATGATATGGGAATTTTGACAGTGCCATAGGGAAATTTGATACTTTTTCATCCCCTCACTCACATGGTTTGTGACTGTTTGATTTGGAAAACTGGCTGATCCCTTTTCTCTGATGTCTGCTTTCACCATCTTCATCTCTTCAGAAAAAAAGATCTGTAAGAATTTTCAAAAAAAAGGAAGCCATGTAGGGTTTTAGGAATCTCAGCTTACACTTTAGATGTTTGACAGGATGAAGAATATAATTCATGTAAAACAACAAAAGGAAATGATACATCTTCTTTCTTCTGAAATGCTGTCTGCTCAAGAGACTTTTAAAATGAACATTGGAAAGGACCCCTTGTAAAAGGCTTGTTTTCTTTTGACAAGGTATAAGGTTGCTTTATCTCTTTTCCTTTAAGAAAAAGGAACAAATTCATTTTTTCCTGTTTAGACTCATTTGAGGTGGAGCAAAAGGAATAAAATGGTTTAATTACTTGTATGGTAATTTTTGTTTTTCCGCACGTGTGTATATGAAAACTTTTATTAATAATTCTCAGGTGTGTGGCAGAAATACCATCTTCTGTGTCAGTTAAAACATCCAAGTTATTTGTTTCATTACATGCAGTAGAATTGCACTTCATCCTTCTGGTTTCAACAGCTGAATATTGTACTGCACTTCCTTTAAGTAGATGCTACAGAAGAGTTGTAATTGAACTTCAGTAAGTGAACTTTCAAGCTGTTGTGGGACATCTGTGTACCCAGCTATGCAAAGGACCTTCTAGAGAGTGGCTGTGAAGCTCAGATCTCACTCTTGGTTCTGAATTGAAAGACCTTGGCTCTAATATTTCACATTTTACTTTCAAAGGCGTTACCAGGAGAGCTGTGGTTGCAAATATGGGGCAGCAATCCCGCCTGTGCAAAGCTGTGCTGGTGACTGCCCTGTGTGCCGAAGGAGGAGGAGGTTCCACCTTAGCAGCAGTTTTTAAAACAAGTGCTTAAAAAGAGGGAAAAGTTCAGCAAGTTAAAAGGGGGGGGTTTTTTAGACAAAAAAGATCCAGACAAATCAGGGGTGATTGGTGGCCAGCCCTCCAGGCAGGACCAGGCTGGACACACCCTCACCAGCTTCACCTGGCCTTCCACTGACAGCTGTGGTCCATCAGCCCAGAAGCTTATTTAAGCTCCAGCCTGAAGGTTCAAACTTGGATAGAATGGGTTTAAACACATCCTCCACTTTGGTCACAACAACCCCCTGCAGCGCTACAGGCTGGGACAGAGTGGCTGGAGAGCAGCCAGGCAGGAAGGGACCTGGGAGTTTGGATTGACAAGAAGCTGAACAGGAGCCCGAGTGTGCCCAGGTGGCCAAGAAGGCCAATGGATCCTGGCCTGGCTCAGGAACAGTGTGGCCAACAGGTCCAAGGAGTGATTCTTGCCCTGGACTCAGCGCTGGTGAGGCCACCCCTGGAGTGCTGTGTCCAGTTCTGGGCCCTCAGCTCAGGAAGGACATGGAGGGGCTGGAGCAGGTCCAGAGAAGAGCAACGAGGCTGGGGAAGGGACTGGAGCACAAGTGCTATGAGGAGAGGCTGAGGGAGCTGGGGCTGTTCAGCCTGGAGAAGAGGAGGCTCAGGGGAGACCTCCTCACTCTCTGCAACTCCCTGACAGTAGGTTGTAGCCGGGTGGGGTTTGGTCTCTTTTCCCAGGCAACCATCAGCAAGACAAGAGGGCTCGGTCTTAAGCTCTGCCAGGGGGGAGGTTTAGGTTGGATATTAGGAAGAATTTCTTTCCAGAGAGGATAATCAGCCATTGGAATGGGCTGCCCAGGGAAGTGGTGGATTCTCCATCCCTGAAGGTTTTTAAGATGAGACTGGATCTGGCATCAGTGCCATGGGCTGGGAACCACAGCGGGGTTGGATTAAGGGTTGGACTTGATGATCTCAGAGGTCCCTTCCAACCCAGCTGATTCTGTGATTCTATATCTGTTCCTTGTCCTGAGTTATTGTTTGGATTTCCTGGACTGCCTTTGTGCCTGGCTTGTAACCCTGCCTTTGCTGAGGATCTCTGGACTGTGGATTGGTTTTGTTGCTGTCATCATCCCTGCTCTGCTCACCTGGATCAGAAGCCCCACCTGGGAGGTCAGTGCCTCATATTTTTAAGAACAGAGAGGTGGAGTGACTTTATGTATAAACTGTGATTTTCCTAAGCACCAAGCAAGACAAATGTGTGTTGCCTTTACCAAAGTGCTTAGGCTTTAAATCTCTGCTTGGAATTCAGCAGGCTTATTTGGTAGCAGTTAGTTGGTAGCACTTCAGCAAGTGCTGTAGCACAGCTGTCTTTCTTGGGTGAAATATGAATTATCTGGAGTTTGGTAGTGAATTGAAATGAAATGTGGTTAAGAAATGTATTCCAGCAGAAGGGGTTTAATGGCTTAGTACAAAATAATTTGAGTGTGTATGGGAAAGTCAAAAGATCTGTTACCTTCCACAATGTTTTTTCTCCTGAAGCAGTTTTAAGCTTAGCATGTGCAGATTCAATTCACCACCTACTTAAATGAATCAGATTCAGTAGGAAAATCTCTGAGCTTGCTCTGCCGAGAGCTGTGTGAGTGTAAAACGTCAGGAGGCTGCAATTCCCTAATTTCTGAATGAGTGAGGCACATGCTGTTTTTCCTAAGGAGGGAGAGAGCTTCAGAGAGGTCTTTTAAATGCTCAGGCTGAGCTATGACATGCTGTCTGGCTTTTTGCTTGGAAACTAAACTGCTGTTAATGTTTCCAGATTCCAACTGAGTGTTGGGATGGTGTTGGATGCCCGTTGCTAGCTCTGGATGCTCTGGAAGGTGGCAGGACATCAGCAATGTGAGGTTTTTGCCTTACAGCTGCCTGTACCAGAGAATTAAAATTTCAGCCCTCACAGGTACACCTGACTGCTCAGCTATGGTTTATGAGCAAAGGGGTGCTCAGAAAGAGGGCTGGCAATAGGATTCTGGGAGGATGCACACATGCAAAAAGCCCCCTAAAATACAGATTTAGAGACAATCCTTGCACATCAGCTTCCAGCTGCTTTCATCAGGCCCAAGATTTCATACTAGCTGGTACTACAGAGAAGAGCCTGTGAATGCTTACTTCTCTCTGCTGAAGGGAGTTTGCACTTCATAGAGCACAAGTCTCCTGTAATTTGAAGAAAGTTCCTTTCTAACCAGACTGGCTTTCCCTTGGGAAAAAGAACCAATGTCCTACCCAGCCATTGGACTTGCATCATTGTCCTTGAATGTTTTATTTGTAAAAACAAAGTTCATACAAAGACCCTGCATGAAAAAGATCCACTTACAATGATGGTCCTTTGGTCTCTTTGCTGTGTGTATATGAAAACTTTTATGGTCCTTTGGTCTCTTTGCTGTGTTTTTGAGATGTAGCTTTTTTTGACGTTTTAGCTGCTTGTTATGCCATGATGTAAAGCATAGTGACAGCTATATTTACACTAGCTGTAAATCTGGTTTTGTAAACACCAGATGAAACTTAAACTTGGACACTGGCATATTCCCCAAACTGTCAGTTCTGTGACAAAAACAGTTCTGTCCAGAAATGCAATGACACTGGTTGAATCTGCAGGGATGGTTAAGAACCTTGGTTAGTAAGGTTAAGGGATGTGATGTGAATTATACCTGGTCTCCTTATTTATTACCATTCCAATATGTGTATAGATAGGTGCATGGCCACCAGCAACCATCCCTGTCAGTGAAGAGGGGAAAAAAAACCATAGGGGAAAAGTTTTAAGGCAGTAGAGTTTGGGAAAAGCAAGTGTGACATGTTGTTCTCCAGTGGCCTGTTCCATAGGCCATGACTAATACAACAAAATTGTCTTAGAGACTGGATGGAAGATGTTTTCAATTTAACTTTCTAAGCAAGCTGGGGCTGCACACTCCTGCTCTCCTATCCAGCTGCTCAGGAACACTGAGACGTACCCTCAAGTAAATCTGGGTGGGATTGCTTCCATGCAACACAGAGACAAGGAAGGCCAGCTATTGAATATGCATTGAGTCCCTGGGTTCCCTTTGATTGCCAACTCATAAAATCACATATTCCTGAGTAATGAATAAATTATACTGATCTGAATAAATGATACAGATTCAGCCCAAGGCTCTTCCCCTATGAGCAAATTGGCACTTTGCTGTCCCAACGATAATGGGCTGGCACTGGACCATTCCCATTATAAATGGTGTAGGATATGGCTAGACTTGCTAAACCAGGCTTCTGGCAGAGCATGGAAAGGATTGAAGCACTGGCTTCTGGCAGAGGTTACTGGGGAGTGATGAAGCATATTCCACACCTCCCAAACTCGTGGTAGTAGAAGGAAGCAGGAACAGCCCTGGTTTCTCAGCCCTCCAGCACAGCCAAGATGCTGCTGTCATTGTGCTGCTCTTGGAAGGATGTCAGTCAGTGAAGGACTTGGCTGTGAGGTAGATTTAAAATCAAGCTGAAGTTGTCAGTGCATATTGCTCAGGTAGTTGGGAGTCTGGCTTCAGTAACAGGACGTCTGCTCGGTGTCTGCTCAAGGCCTGTGCACCCAGCAACAAAGTTTCAACACCTGATACACTAGTCAAGCAATAATTCAGCTCAGTCAAACCTCTGATGGTTTGTGGGGTGGGATGGGGGCACTGCAGTGTTGTGTCTGACTGCTGGGAATGCAGTTAGAGGCTTGGGTGAAGGAAAAGATAAACCAAAAGCAGCTTCAATAAGGCATTGTGGGATGTGGAAGACCAAGGGTTATAGAAGTCAGGAAGTGCAAACAACTTATTTGAAGCCTGAACGTTAAAATTGACTGCCCTTAAGTTCTAAGGGACCATTTCCCATTTTGTTCTTAGATTGTCCTGCTTTGCTGACATTCCTTAATAACTAGTAAATTTTATTGCTTTCAGTAGAAAAATTGAACTACTGCAGAAGGGCTTTGAGAGGGTTTTGTTTAGGACTATGATTCATTTAGTTTGGGTTTTGGTGATGGTGTTTTTGGTTCCCCCTCTCCCCCCAAATGCTTACAGTACTATGGGAATAATACACGTTCTGTAGTAAATTCATGTAAATACATTAAAGGTTGTAAGTCATTAAATTAGAATGTCAGGAAAAAACGCTTGAAGGTAAATACCTGCTAAATAATACAAACATTAACAAATATTATCTTTCAAGTGAAGAGACAAATTCTTCAACTAAAACGATACTTAAGGAAAATTATTCTGTTTTAATGGGATATTGGGAAAGAGAAAATAACAGGAAATGTGAGAACCATAGGGGCTGTTCAGTCCAGCAGAAAAACTGTTTACATATGTGATCCATAAACCAGAAAGGAGTGAGTTAAGGTTGCAGTGGCCAGATCTCAGCATCAATTGCACCCATCTAGACAGTCCTGTATCTTCTTGAGGGTTAAGAAGCATTTCCTTCTGAGATTTCTTGACTCTGAAAGTCATGAAGTGACTGTGAAGTCGTTGAAGTGACTGAAACTTCCTTGATCAACCTGTAGACCTCACCTTGTACAAATTCAGGGAACCGGGGAGTGATCCATATGCTTTTTTAATCTTATACTGGATATTTGAATAAGAACTTTAATGTCTTTCGGATGTTTAAAACTAATTCTTCTCACAGCAAATGTCAGGAAGAATCCTAATCACTCTCAGGGAAAAGTACAAATTTATTTTTTGGAACATTAACTTCAAGTGCCATAAATACAATAGACATAGTAAATAACTGTTCAGGGATTTCTTTTTTTATAAGCAAATGTAAAAGCAGATTTTTCTTGGATGCATTTTTTCCTTGATATAGTTTCTTAAGCTACTTGAAGTCCTCACAAGACTTTGCATATAATATTATCCTTACTATATTGCTGGAAAATTTGGTCTTTGAGAGTTTTCGTGAAAAAAAATGAGATAGACACTTAGGTGCCTTTGGTGAAGTAATATCCTATTGGATCATTGAAAATAGAATCAGATTTGGAACTGAGAAATACTATTCCATGTGAGAAAACATACTTCAAAGCCTCTTGTGGTTTAATGTACTGTCTAAGATTTTCTGGGCTAGGTTGCTCTTGAACTGTACGGTGGTAGTAGGGTATGTTGCATATTAAATAGGTTTATAATAAAATCAGAAAACTAATTGTGCCCAGCTGGTATCTTGGCAAACTTAGAACATTGATCCATCTTTTGTGTTTACAATCTTAGTTGTGACAAATATCACAAAGTTTATTCCTGCTTTAATTTCAGAAGTGTTATTTCTGTCTGGCATACACTTCTCTATTGTCTTTCCAAGTCCACGTGAAGTAACCACTGTTAGTGCAGCTAAAATGAAAACAATATAGTTTTTATACCATGCTTTCCTATGTGTTAATGAGTTATATGTGCAGCCTTGTCAATTCTCCATCCAATGAGCCAAGACTGTGTTGTTCCCATTCCTTCCAGTATGTGCAGTGAGGATGTCATATATCACACAATTTATCAATTAGGTGGCATATTTTTCACCCTTGTTAATGAAAGGAAGGGGACAAGCCAACCTCATAAGTTGTGTGGGCTTCTTTCCTTTCTTTCGTGTTCTGTAGCTGTCAAAATGTTCCTTACTCATATGTTCAGTTTTTCTTGCAAAATTCCTCTTGGGACTTCCCTGCTTACATCTTTAACAACTGAAGGATTAGGATGAGATTTTCGGAGATGTGCAACTTCCTTGAAAGCTAGGCTAAAAATCTATCTCCATCAGGTTAATTGTTCTAAAAGAGATAATCTTACAGCAAGGCTTTTGGAGATTAACCCATAAATACTAGATGGTGTAGTATTTTCCTACTGTTGCTCCATAAAGTGCTTCCTAATAGAAATAATACAGTTCTGGAGGATACTGAGTACAGGTGACTAAATGCTGCAAGTATTGATTAGTTAGCAATCAAAAATAATTCCTGATTGAAGTTTTGTGTTGCATTAATAACTCATTATCTACCACAAGTGTGGATTTGAGATTATGTGAGCCTTGAGTGGTTACCCCATTAGAACCTCAGCTATGCAGCATTTGCTTCCTTATCATAGAATTCCTAAGTCTCTAACACAGACCGCTCTTGCCTGTTGTATCCATGTATGTTTTCTGGTCCAAAATACATTGAAATAAGCTATAACCTGATATTGTGTGTATCTGCAGTAGTGTAAATTGCAGGTATAATTGGGGCAGGGCAGAAAGAAACCAAATGTGCCAAATAACTCTGAAGTCGAGCACAGCCTTTGCAGCACAGCGTGTTGGATGTTCTGGACTTCACACATCCCCAATTTTGGGGATGAACAGCCCCCACCAAATGCCTTAGAGCTGCTGCAGGTATGGTTTGGCTGCAGAACAGTTGTAAAAGGTCAGACAGGATAGGATTTAACATCTATACATCACCCAATTCCTGGCTGCCTGTTGAAGCGCTGGCTGGGTTACTCACAGCGTGCAGGAATGCATGAGCTGCCCTGGGTGTTAATGAGAACTAAGGTGTTTCCTTCACCATATTTGCATGTGGAATTTGATTCAAAGAAGATAGTTGGAATAATAAGGAGCATTAGCAATATTGTTAATTGCTGTGTGATTATAATTAAAACGTACTAAAGCTGATTAATGACTTCTGGAGATTGTTAGCGTGTCGTTCAGTATTAACTGCGCTGGTGTGGTGAGGTAAAGGGATGGGAGGATGGCATCATGAAGCATCCCCTGAATTTGATTAATGAGAAGTCAGACATGCCAAAAAAAAAAAAAGACTATCTGTTCATTCCCAGGTAGGAAAAAAATACAGTTTTTCTTGCATTTCTCAGAAATATAAATATAGCCAGTCAGAGCACAGGCAATTGATAGTGTGTAGAAACAAACAGAAATGCACAAAAAAAACCCCAAATGAATAAACAAAAGCAGCAACAAAAGCAACAGCAAACCACCAAACAATGGGAAAAATGGAAAGCCTATAAAGTTAGGGAAAGAACTTGGCAAAACTGGCAGAGCAAAGCACGCCTGGAAGTCTCCCAACAGAGCTTGGTAACATCTGTGTTTTGAACTGGATAAACTGAATTGCTGCTTGTTTGTTAATTAGGAAGGCTGGTATGTTGCTATAAGAAAACTGAAATGTGAATAATAAACCTGTCATGAAGATTAGCATCCATTTTCTAGATAAATATTCCTGCTCAGAAGTGAGATTCCAGAGGAATGTTTTGATTGTCACAGTAGACATTGCATTTGGTACTTCTGTGTAACAGCTGGGAAATACCAGATTGTCAACAGTGTCTTGAAAAAAACCACTTTCTTCTTTACAGAGGCATTCTTTGTTATAGCTGGGCATTAACTGTTGCTGGCCACAAATTACTTCAAACAAATCCTAAATTGAGAGGAAACACCGCTCATCTTTCAAATCATCTTGGCTGAGGTTTAAGGCGTAAGAGCAAGGTTTAAAGATCATCTTGGCTAAGAGCGCAGGTACAAAACTCTTTAATTTAACTAACCCACCAAAACTGAGGGTTGATGGTAGAACAATGAAGCTCCCAAACCCTTTCTTCTGTTCTTCAGAAACTGGAAATATCTGCTCTAGTTGTTTGGGTGCTGGGGGATAAATAGCCCATCCACCATCAGCCCGTGCTGGTGTAAAGAACGCTTCCACAGGACCTCTGTATGCAGGTAGAGAAGGATTAATTTTTACCTTCAGCACATTAACACTGCAGTCTGGAGAGCAGGGAATAAGGAAGGTATTTCTCTGCCTTTCGTCGAACCCTCGTTATCTGTGCTCCAATTAATGCCAGCTATTAATCTCTGGTTTGAGTCAACGGCATTTCAGTTGTACAACACAGAAGTTACAATGTTTTCAGAAGGTGACACCGCCTGACATCCTTAACATTTGTTTAGAGGTGTCAAAGGTCCGCAGTTCTGAGTAGCCTTGAGTGTGTGAAGAATGAAGTTTGTACGTGGGACTTGCAGGAAAAGGGCAGACAAAATGAAGCTTAGCTGTACCAAGTGCAGGGAAGGGGACACAGGCAGACACAGAGATCCAGGCTTCCTGCTCCTGCTGCTGTCGGGAGAGTGGGAGGAGGGAGTGGGGCTGCTCCCTGTTCTCCCCCCAGAGGTGGATGCTCTGCCCTTGTAGCTCCAGACCACCACCACGGTGCTTCAGTCCCTGGCAGGAGGATTAGACCTTTTGTTAGGCCAGGTGTATTATTTCTTGCCAGTGAGGATCATCTGATAACGTTTCAAGCGAATTGACAGAGCCTGAAGATGCAGTCAAAAAGTGCTGATGATTTATTTCTCCGCTGATTTTCAGCTCCAGTGGAAGGCACAGATAAAATGCAAAAATAGACCGGCTTAGAAATAACTCCTATGCGATTATATCCAGGGCTTTCCTCTTTAAATATTCAGAGCAAATGTAAATATATTCATAGCATTGTGTATTATGCCCGTGGAAATGCATTTGCAGCGTGTCAATGTGTTATAAAAATAATGGAAAACACTATTTTCTAATAAAAAACCCACAAAAATTGAAGGCAGTAAGACTAGCAGAAGTTGTCCCAAAGAGGACATATCGCTCCCTGTATTGTGTATTTGAAATTCAGATTGTAATTACAACACTGTACTCTGACATTGCTCTAACAGTGATTTAGATTCTTTCCAGTAATCGTTTCTCCATAATGATAGGGTACACATAAATACCTTGGACAGATATGGTTATCTGGCTTAGTCCTGTGTGGGGACTGTTTAGATAGATGCTATAATTACTTGAAAAGGTTGTTTAAAAAAGTAAAAACCACCGGAATGTTTATGTGGTGCATCTAGAACTTTAATTTTCAGGACAATGGATGTGGTGTCTTTAGGAGTGTGAAGCTGTCCAGGGAAGGGGCAGGAATGTGAATTGTATCTGGGAGCTCATATGCACACAGCATCCTTATGGGTGTGTACAGGAATATTGGGATATTTCCAGCTGTGCTGTTGCATGTCAGCTGCTGGGATCATGCCTAGAGGTGGGAGAGGTTTAAATATGTGGGGCTTCCAAGGAAGTGTGTGGCTGGTGGTTGAGGGTGTGCAACAAAGTAGGTTAATGCTAAAAGGTCTATTAGTAGATTTACTTAAAGAATAACTTTTTAAAATTAAGATATTCCAATAAAAAAGTGAAAAGTAAAATATAGGAAAATAATTATAATAATATATAATTTTATATATTATTTATATGTATAAATTATATCTATCATAGATATAATAGATATTATATAGATATAATTTCAAATTATATCTATAGCTTTCTATCTATAATTTCCTTCTAGCATATCTTGAAATCTCTAAGCCTTTTCACTTCAAGTAAATGGACAAAACCATTGCAATTAAAAACACAATCTTCAAAACATGTACGGGCATAGATTGCTGTCAGAGTTATTACATTTGCTTAAAGAGAATTTATTTAAAGGTTAATGTATCTATGACTGTTTGTGTTCTACTGAGAGCTATAAAATACAAAAACCTGCAAGTCAGACTGTCAAAACTCAAGTTATTTTTATGAGGACCTGTAGAGAAAAGCTGAGATAATATAGCATATCAATAATTTACGTTAGACATTTTGATTTGTATTTATTAATAAATGCAGCTTGCATATGTAGTTTCCACAGTAATTAAATTATAATGTTGAAGGAATGGAAAAGGTGATAGGCCTTCTGTTGAGAGCAAGGGGAACATGTCATGTGTGCTTAAAATATTGCCAATCTTCCAGAACCAATTAACTATAAACAATGTAGGCATTCTTATTGCATTTTAAGGAATAAAAATACCTGACCTTGAAAAACAATATATAACTTTGTGGGGGGAAAAAACCCAAAACTATATGTTGGAAATTACAGCTCCAGAGGGGAATTAATGTATGTGCTGCTCCAGCTTAATCTTTTCTATAGCTTAGTTAAATATTCCTTACACTTCTGCAAACCTCTCATTCTATTACTGTTATTCTAATGTGTCCTATACTGTCACACTGCTTTTGTTTAGTTCTGGGGTTTTGGGCTGAAAATCCACATTGTTTTAAGCAATAGTGGATGGATTTGATATATTTGTACTTGGGGGCCTTCCTGCTTGAAAACAAATATTGTCTGGAGCTTTGGATGGGCTTCATGTTGTATAAAACTGTACATCATAAGCAGGGAAATGTAGAATTCCCTTCCTTCTTCAGCTGTTTAATTCTTTTAGAAAGCTTCTCTTGATCTTGTGTGATGAAAAGGGCCTCAGAACTGAACAGCTGACTCATTTCATTAACACAGAGGCACAAATAGCTGGCATTGCAGAAACGGGGTGCAGTTAATGGAATTTGTAAGGCTCTGTTACAAGTACATAAAAATACAGCTTTTAAAGTTATTCTGATAATCATAGAAATGCTTCATAAGTATCTTTTGTAAGGCAAGATTCAAACTGCCTTATAATAAAACCAAAGAGCATTAATATAAATATACCAAAATTTGGGGGTTAATACAAAACCAGGTTGATTGCCACTGCAGAACAGTTTTGTTCCTTACAACCATAATCTTATCCCTTTGTAATTATATCTTTAAGTGAGTAATTTGCTGTGACTTGATTCTAATGATATCCTGCTCGCAAACAACGAAACTCATTTCACAGTTTATATTTAAACCTCAGTTTTACAGAGACGTGGTAAGTAATGAACAGCAATTTGAATGTAAACAGTGATTTCTGTAGCTACTTACTTTGAAGGCTCTCAAAAAAACCCTTAAGCATGTGTTAGTCCACCTTTTAAGAAAAGTGGGTAGAAAAATAAGATTGCAAAGCAGTTATGGCAGATAAACTAGACATTGTTTCTCCTCCAAGTTCTAACTTGTTAATCAGATTCTCCCTAGAATGTGATCTGAGGGATGAATAGCTAAAATACATATCTTGCATACACACTATATATATATATAATATAAATACAAATAAACTCATATATTCATATACAGATTCCCTCTTTTCTTGATGATGGCTCTTTAATCAGGGAGAAATCAGGGTTAGTGTTGATATCTTTGCCTCATCCAACAAAATTAGCAAGTCACTGTTAGAGGGCTGCTGGTGAGGTTGGAAGGCAATCAGTTGCACCATTCAGCTGCAGAGGAAAACTTCAGTTCACACATGTTCTTCTTTCTTCTTTTTTTTTTTTTTTTTTTTCTTCCCTTTTTTAAATGGAGCTTCCACAACAGTTCAGCGGAGCTCAAAATTACAGCTCGGGAATGATCGGTTAAATCTCAAAAAATTGCAGGGGGGAAATAGAGTGAGAAATTAGTTTCTTAATATTGACAAGATACTGCGAAACCTTCATTACAAATGAGATGATCAGCTGATATCGTTTTCGTTTTACATATGGATTTCTCATGCCTCACTGTGGACCCTGAAAAATTTCCTCCCATTCCAGTGAAATCTGAACATATCTGTTTGAAATGCTTTCGTGTTCATTAAACAGGGACTTCTTGAAGGAATGGGGATGTTTGCACCACTGCTACCCATGTTGCCTGAAAACCTTTCTGCAGACAACTCTAAATTGGCTGTGTGCCCTCCATGGGAATTCAGGAAAACTTCCAATACTTTCCCTGTGATATTCCAACAGCAAACACTGCATTTGAAGTTGGAATTGTCAGTGGCTTTTATAATTTCTCAGGGCTCTGGTTCAAATCTTTTAGCCAATAGAAGGATGTTGAGGACTTGTTTGACTGCCAAGTGACTTATTTGGTATATGAGTATATGTGTATGCATATACATATATATATGTATACACAGTATTATTATTACAGTAATTATTTTTTAATACACATGGTTGGTTATAGTGATTTTACAGGGAAGAAATTAAGGCTGAAATCAAACACAAAACTTGGAAATAAATGACTGAAAAGTGAAGAGCAGCTGGTCCCCTCATGTTCCAGACTACTGCAAGGACAACCCCTTCAGCAATATCCCCTGGAGGATAAATATTTTAAAGCTATGTCAAATACCTAAATGTAAGTTATCTTCTGTCTTTTCCTCATAGTGCAAAAAAATTGTAATATTCTCTCCCTAGGTGAACTAGGAACAAACTGGGATTCTGTGAGGGAATGATTTTTATTTCCTTTAGTGCATGCAATGGTGCCTGAACAGATTATTGCCTTTCCCCACCTGATGTAGAGAAACAAGGGCAGGATATGGAAACAAGGCAAAGTGATCATTAAGCTTGCCATGAAAATTCTGTGCAATTCCCAATTGTGTGCTCATGTCACTTCTTTAAATAGATATTTCTGATTACAGTGGTTTGCATTTTAAGCAGAGCACTGTGATTCTAGGAGTTGGTTATGATCTGAGTTTAGACACGAAGAAAACGTGTATCTCTTGCCCCTTGATCCTGGCAAAACAATACTGACCATCTGCTAATTGAGGCTGAGTCAAAGAAAACTTTCTGAATTTTCCCCAGAATGTTCCAACAAGAAGAACAGATCTTTGAATTGAAGTCTGACACTTTTCAGTCAAACAAACCTCACCTCAGTCTCAGGTTGGTGCAGGACTGCCCTGCCTGACACAGCGTCCTCACACACAATCACTCACACAAATGCTGGCTCTGTCTCCAGTCTGTCTCACTGTTCCAAAATACTTTAATTCTTTAGTGTGTGAAATGTACTGTCTGTCTTTGCTGTAAATTTTCTGGCTGTTACTTGTGTTTCTTGAACCACCTGAACAATCAAGAATTGCAGAATTACTGAAGGGTCACCTTGTCCAACCCCCTCTATTTAATGTTTTTGAAATGTTTCTTCACATTAGAGATGGCAATGCTGGGTTTTTTTCTCTGCCCAGAACTCTGTCCAGTTTGTCTGGGTTGCATCAGGTTTGTGCAATGTGGTAAATTTGGGCTCAGTGGAAGTTGTCAATGGCAGACATTTAATTAGCTGTGTTGTCCACAGAATGAAGCTCTTTATTAACAGGGTGTAAAATCACAATAACGTTCTTTGCTGTCATATCAATTTACAAGTTCGTAACTAATTAGCTGTCAGTTTGCAGTCTTAGGTCTTTTCTTATGCACTTCTTTCTCCCAAAATGCTGTTTCCAGTAGACCTCCTCTCTCTCTTTCTGTAGCATTCCCAGTGTGCTGGGATTTTATCCCTAATTTGCTTAGTAATTTGCTAATTTACCTTTGTAGTTTTTCCTACTTTTCCTAATACTTCAAGGGGTTTGTACCTAAAAGCTAAAGTTCTTCCACGTCTTGATTTGGGTAGAAGGACATTTCCCTGAGTTAGAATATCCAAGAGTGATGTGCAAGCTACCTGGTGGATTTTTTATTTTTTACCTTCTAAAAGCTCGTTAGACACAAAGTGTTCTCTCAGGTAGAGCAGAGGAGGGCCAGGCAGGGTGGGATATGTGGACCTTGTTTCATGACTTTTACCTTTGGTGACAGTGGTTTTAGTATTATTTAGTATTATTTTTATATTTTCCTGACTATATAAGGCACCTAAAGATAATATAGATTGCAATTATTTTATAACTAAAGTAAGAGGAATGTATAGCTAACAGCTATGTTATTTCCCAAGTGTCTTGTATTTGAATGATGATTTTTCATCTGTATGTTGTTGGGGTTTCTTTTCCCGGAAAACTTTATGTTATTCCTCTATTTTCAAGTCAATAGAACCTGTAGTAATTATTTTTTTCTATTTAATTATTTGCAACTCTTTCCAGTTTATGAATTTCAGTAGTGTACAATTTGCAGGCTCCAACAGTTCTCTATAAAGCTACATCAGACTTGCTGCTGTTACATTAATGAACTTTATTAGCATCCCTGCCCACAGCAAGGGGGTTGGAGCTTGATGATCCTTCAGGTCCCTTCCACCCCAAACCATTCTATGGTCCTATGATTTATTATACTAAAATATTGTAGTTTGAAAACAGATCTTTAACAAAAATCAGGTCATTTTCCAAACAAAGCAACAGAGAGACAAAAATATTATCTCACAAAGAAGTAAAATTCTGAAATTCGCATCCCTTTTATTTATTTTCAAAGCTCTGCCTGCTGGCAACAAAAACACCAGCTTTTTTCGGTGCGACTTCACCTTTTAGGAAAAATAACTTGAAAGGTCAGTTTTAAATAACCACTAATCTGAAACCCTGCACTTGAAGCACAAGCCAGCATTGCCACAGCAGACTTTGCAGCCTATCCATCCCCTTGATCTTTATCTCCAAGTTTGATCCTTAAGAAAACCCATCACAGAAAACATTTCTTTTTATTAAACAATAGAAAAATGGAATAATATTCAAATCAATTTAGTGCAGCTGGTTTTGTACCGTATAGTGGAGCACTGCTGACTGCTGTAGATGCATCTGAAAAGCCTTTCATATCTAAAGATTGACTCCAGGCAAAGGTGAAAATGAGCAACAAAGAGAAAGGAAATGATGATTCTATTTTATGAGAGGAGAGGGGGGGAAAGATGATTTTCCTTGTTAAACTTAGCAGGGTAGGGCAGGAAAAGACTATTTTCAGAAAGAGTGACTTCTCGTCCTGCTTACTGACTTTTACTGAGAGTATTTCTTCAGTAGTACCAGTCAATGCCAAAGAATATTTAATCCATTTTTCCAGTGCAACCCTAGGTCTGAAATACAGTAAAATTAAGAGCTTAGAGACAGCCGGTCAATCTGGGATTTCCCATCAGCCTTCCTCATTTCGGGGTGTCTATTAAACATTGTTCCATGGTCAAAATCTGTCAGTTAAGGGAATATTCCAGCTGAGCCCAGGCAATGGTAGTACTTAACATTAGGATTCAGAAACTTAGGGAGGGAGGGCATCAGGAAACCACCTCTAACAGCCTATCCTTGAGAATCATCTCTCTATGAAATGGTGCTGTGCATCTCTAAATGCAGTCAGGACTCTTGCTTTATTTATGTGGGGTTTTTTGGGAGGAGTGTTTGTGGGTTTGTTGTTTTTTTGTTGTTTTTTTTTTTTTTGTGTGCTGAGGCAATCAGAACATTTAATCACACATTTAATATTCATTGTCTACAGGCCTTATTTTAGAGTACTACTGCTATTCATATATCAAAGGTGTCTTTCTTCAAGATTGTATCTTAAAAATAAGTTGCTTAGTCTACAAAATTAAGGGCTTAAAAAGGATGCAGGAGTTCATCAAGGCTCCTTTGTTTGCCAGAAGTAATACCTTATGTTCTGGGAGAGATTTCCACATTTCTATTGGATGCCTGCAAGCTGATGTGGCATTACAAAGCACAGAATTAAAATACCAGTTTTATATTATCATTCATCTTAAAACTTCACATCTGAAGCACAGTGTATTCTAAAAGAAATTAATAAGTTACACATTTTTTCCAGCTGAACTGTCTGTATGTCATTATTTCTTCAGTTGTTTGAGGTCCCAACTAAAATGAAGGTTTTATTTTAATAGATACTGAATTTACACATACTAAGAGACAGTACATGCCCAGTAAAATTTACAATAGAGTTCAGAGAAAACGTACAAAAGGTCAGAGAAAAGAACTGCTGTCATCCCACTTTAATGAATAGTGAACTACAGCACAAAGGACACAAATAATTTCCTCACAATCATTCAGGAAGCCTACAGCAGGAAGGAGAATGACACCTGCATCTTATGAGACCTAATGGCTTGATTAGCAAAAAAAAAAAAAAAAAAATTAAAAAAAATTATGTTTCCTCTTTCATTTTGTTTAATGGAATTGTTTATTGAAGTTCTTTGTAATTCTTACATGAAAGAGGCAGTAGAAATAATACCGCTCATAATTAGGTAACTTTCAAAGCATCTTAGCTTGGCTCAGGGGTAAAACTTGAAGGTGAACCTTCCTCTGAAGGTACAGAAGTCAATCGTAAAAAGCTGTGGCTATGTTTTTGGTGAGGATGTCTTAATGCAATGTTTTCTAACAGGAGTAAGTTTCCAGTTTTATAACTTTCAGATTCCTTTAAAATGTTAACACAGTGGCTCCTCTCAGGGCACCAAATTAACCCTCTTGTGGATGGACGTAGGGGGATCAGTGACACGCACTTTGATTTTTGATTATGCTTCTTCATCAACAGCACAAACTCCTAAGGACTCTGACAGGCTCTAAATTCCAAATGTTTTTGAGGTTCTCTGTTACTTAAGCACACTGAACTGTTACATGGGCTTGGCACCAGCTGTCAGGCTGATGAGGTGGGTGATGCCTCTGTGAAAAAGAGCTGCAGAGCAACATCAACCCTAACCATTGAAACAGTGGCACCAGAAATGCCCTGGAATCAGATGCACAGCAGTTGTCTGCTGGGGGTGGGGTGGTTTATTACTGTGCTCACCCATCTCTCTTGTAGAAAGAAGTAGCTCCTAATCATAGCCTGGGTTTGCCCCCCTTTCTGTCCTCCTGGCTGACCTTCTGCTAGGAGGCTTGGGATTGACACTTGGGATGTTAACAGAGTTAGGTTATTTACCCTACTTAGCTGGATTTGTGCATTTAGCATCCAGGTCTTTCTTTTAAAGGAAAATTCTGGTAGCTGATATCAGGTGGTGTTGGCAGTCTGACTTATTGTTGTAGTTGTGTTGATCTTTCTATACCATGGTCTGTTAATGAATGTTCCCCATATAGTAAAACTAGATATTAAAGAGAGTCACTGTGTCTTGTGTTTCTGCCAAGAAGCCAAAGAAAAAAATAATCCTGGTGGAAAAATTGTTCTTCAATTCCAGTAACAAGGGAGTGAGGCAAATGTTAATAGTTGAATGGTAGAAAACTCAATGCTGGACATAGTTTCTGTTTGTGATCAGAAGGCTGCCAGCACAGTCCCAGCATGGTCACCCCACATCCTAAGGGCTCATCCTTGTGTGCTGGCATGAGGTGGGCAGCAGAGATTCCTTGGTCTCTTTAATTCAAGCAGTGCATCAATTTATAAAAAAAAATACGAAAAGTTAAGTTTCTTCAGGGTAGTGTTTTGTGATTTCCCTGTGTTAGTGCTTCTTCCCTGGAGTTATCATTTTCCTTCTCTCTGTAATTCTCCAGGGAGGTGTTTAACACCTCCTATACACAAACAAGCACGTGCTATTTCAGCACAACCACCTCATTTTCTCTTCAGCATCATAGGCATGGCAAAAAAATTATAAGCAGCCTGTATTGTCAGACACTTTATCCTGAATTTTCCAAATGCATTGAACATGAAGACCAAAGAAAAAAATAATCCTGGTGGAAAAATTGGCTTTGAGTTTCTCTTTTGTTCTCCAATTCCAGTAACAATGAGTGAGGCAAATGTTAACATGTCTGCCAAGTCTGTGACATTTTTGTGTTGCAGAAAGGGTGTGCCTGAGTGGGGGAAAAAGCTGTGTGCTGAAATACCTGCTGGTAGCAGCCAGTGCATCTCCTCAAAGAGGGAAGCTCAAGAAACCCGTTGTCACTGTCAACAAACCATTCTCCATTTTCTGTAACACTTTCCCAAGTCAGGCTAATCCTAGTCCCCCTTCTGAAACATGTAAGGGATGTCAAGTAATTTTGTGACACCAATCCGTGCTAGGCTGCAGATAAATGCTTAGTAAAGTATTTAGGTAAAATATACAAAACATGGCTAGAAATAACACTTGATAAAGGCAGGGGATGGCCTTTTACTACTTGCTGTGTAGTGCAAACAAGTCTGTGTATTTGAACAAGGTGGATTTTTCTCAATGTCTTTTGAACAGTAATTGCAGTTGAGGGATGCAGTCCTGGCCATCCAACACCTTTGAATTTCAGGGCTTTCTTAAATCATGCAAATCATGTATTTGAGCTAATAAGGGTTGGGGCTTTCCTGCTAATCTTATTGTGTACGTGGCACAGGTGAAATTGTGGAGAAGGTCAGACTACCAGGATTACATTTTCTGTGTTCAGACACAGTTACTGTTCCAGGGAGTCATGTAGGACATGCAAGATACTCCTTCTCTGCAGCAGGTTAAAAAAATGCCCTTGATCTCTGCACTTAGAAGATTTTGTTTTAAACACAAGACAGCATCAGAGTTATTGGTATGAATCTATTTGCATTCATGGGGGAAAATAGAATCTTCCTTTTTTATTTCCCTTTCTCACACACAGAGGTGTCACATCACAGTTTTACTTTATGTCCATATTTTATTTTTGGACCAAACAAATCCTTTGTTTTGCTTTTGATCTGTTGTGCAAATAAATACTCTTCTTTGGGGTATCTGTATGTGCTAGGTAAGTTAGACATTGCTTCTTTTTTTTGTCCTAAATCAGTTAAATGATCACCTGAGGTAAAATGCAAAGATACCCACCTGTTTAAACAGGCATTACAATAAAGTGGATTTTTCTTCATTTCTAGGTGTTGTACTTGATGCATAATTGGGTTTTTTCCTCTAAAAAGTGTATTTTCTCATTTCATATTAGTAGCAAGAAATTAATTTAACTGTGTGAATAGAGAGGTCTGAGAATAAAAGGGACCCGAGACAATTAGAATCAGTTCCTAATTCAGTTGTAGAAGAATCATTCTGGAATTGGTGTCTGGAAACAAATCTGCTTATACTTTTGCCCATATTCTCCCTTCTCCTGCAAAAGATAATGGCTTTAAACTGAAAGAAGGGAGGTTCAGATTAGATATTAGGAAGAAATCCTTTACTCAGAGGGTGATGAGGCACTGGAACAGGTTGCCCAGAGAAGCAGTGGATACCTGGAAGTGTTTAAGGCCACACTAAATTTTTTGAGCAACATGGTCTAGTGGAAGGTGTCCTTGCTCACAGCAGGGGATTGGAACTGGATGGCCTTTAAGATCCCTTCCATCCCAAAGTATTCTATGATTCTGTATTCCTCTAATTCTTCTCCTTCTCTCCTCCCACTACCGAAATATATTTCCTTTCAAGTGCCTTGAGCTGGGGGGAGCCATAGAGTTGTTCTCTACCCAACCTACTGGTCTGGTCTCCTGGGTTGGTTTTTTTTGTTTGTTAGTTAGTTTGGCGGTTTTTTTCCCCACTGGAATCATGAAAGATTTCTTTGGCACAGAGATAATCTTCATGTCTAAAAATGCAGACAGACCACCATTGCTCAGTGTTCAGAAGCTGAGCTTGGGCTGGGCTTTCTGAGTTGTAAGGTGTCAATCCTGATAATCAGGACAATTCTGTGCCTTATTTGTAAAAGCATATACTACCTAAGCTATCCATGCAGTATTTTCAATTTTTGTATTCAGTTTTTCAATTTTGTATCACTCGTTTGCTTTCTCGCTTCTGTTCTTGTTACTGGTCCAGGTGAACTAATGGTAAGTACCAGCTTATTGTTTCTGTTGATGTATCCAGCCAAAGGTTGCTTTCTGTCTTTTGAAGGGAAAACTCCATTAGGAAATGTGATCAATTGCTTGTGAAAAAACCATAACCACCCCTTGCCATATAAAGTGCTCAAAGGGAATGAGTTCAGTCTTCTAGCTGAATCCAGGTTGCAGGTAAATTCATTTGCTTTGAAGTTTTTTTTCAATGAGTGGAGTCCTGAGGAGCTGACCTTCCTTCAGGTAAGTCACACAAATAAAGACATTTAAAACATCAGTCAAAAGGAAAATGTGGAAACGTACACACGTACCCTGGAAAAGAATCATGCAGAACTCCTTCTTTAAAATTATCTGGGTTTCATGGTTTAATTAATACTATTGTATAGACAAATGGAGGGTGCTGGAATGAACTGGCAGCAAGAATTTCTCATGAGCAGTGAGGAATGAGTTGTTAGACACGACGTTTCGTTCCCCAGTAGCTGAAGGTAGTAATGGACAGGCTGCTGGCTCAGACATTAATCTTCTCAGCTATATCCATAAATGAAATGTCATGCCTAACAACTCCTCTTTTATTGGTATTACATCTTAGCTTTCCCTGATTAAAATTAATGTCTTTGCATATATGTATAAAAATGGGGATTAAAAGATCTGCATATTCAGATGGTCAGAGATGAAACGTCCGCGCGTGGGGCGCCCGATTTCAGAGAGCAGAGAGGAAAAAAACAACTGCAAGGAAAGTCAGAACACCTGCTCTTAGCAAACATGACAACCTGCCAGAATTTCATCTTGAGATGTGCTTGAGACTGTGACAGAGATAACCAGAAATTACTGTGCACTGGGATAGCAAATTAAAATCCAGAAGTCAGTGAGGCCACAGGATATTGGATTTAAGACCATGAAGAGGTTGTCAGTGTTTATGACATTTCATTGCTGGAAAAATATCAGTGTACTCAATGTGTGTATATATTTGAATGCTAAAGCTGGGTGAAAGGCTAAGTCAAATCCATAGGACAACTTGTCATCATAAGCAGTTGAGCATCCTCAGTTACAGTCCTGGGGGCCAGAAGTGAGGCTAAATGTATATACTGTGAAAGAAACATAAGCAAGTTTATTCCAGGGAAGGAGAACTGGATGATGGATAAATTCTGTTTTATTGAAGATGTGTCACTGAAGTTAAAAACTGGCTTTAGGTCCAGCTCAGTATGGCTAGTCTGCTGATGTAGTATTAATGGGAAATAAGAAAATGTGAATTCCAGGGAGTGATCTGGTTTGAATCCTGCTGTTGGGTCTTTCCCCCCAGCCATGTACAGGAATGAGTGTTGTCCTGGGATTAGAAAACAAACACAAGTCACATTGTGAAGTTTTCCAAGTATTGCCAATTTGTTTCAGGTTTCTTCAGAAAACACACATTGATGGTATTTTTCAGGGCATGACTTAAACCCCTAAATTCTTGATTCAGCAGTTTTAGCTTGGCAATTACACCTGTTGAATTTTATTTGTCTCGCCCTACTTTAGTAATCAAGCATTTTATATGTTCTCATACTTTGATCAGCTTTGACTAAATCAGAGGCTTTTTAGAAAAATACAGCAATATGCTATGACAGAAAGGTAAAATGTTAATGATCTTCACATGTACTGTTTGAGGGGTGTTTTATGGATAACAGTGTGAGACGTGACTGACATGTTGAAGTGTTTTGTCCTTTGCCTCGTTGAACTTATTAATTTTTCGCCTTAAAAAGGGCAATATTTCCCACAAAACATCATCTCCCATCACTTCTGACCACAGACCCAACCTGTAATGTTACCTGGCAGTAAATACACAGCCTCATCAAATCACTTATCCTCCCACGTTTCAGCGATAATTTTGAAGGGAATCTGGATAAATTACCTCGCAAATGGTACAGCTGCTCTCCAACAGCAGAACTAATGAATTGTCATGACTGGGAGAGAGGGAGAGGTGCCTTGAATCCCTAATCCGAGACAGCTGACGGGGTGATGCCTGCTCAGGTTTAGTCACCATCGCTAATTACAGGCTGAGAAATTACAGCCACTTTCGAGTTAATGGCTGGTAAACACTCAGAGATAACTCACGCTGAGAAAGGACTTGCCCTGCAGTTAAAAAAGGGGGGTGGGTGTTGGGAAGGACATTTTATGCTGCTGTGCTGACCCTCCAGCAGTGACTGTCCAACCCAAGCTTTTAATATCCACGACATTCATGTTCCAAAAGCATTCTAAATACAAAAACTGCAGGCACTTCCATGTTAAATTTATTTTTTTTAATAGAGATGTAATGCTTTAAATGCAGATGTGCTCAGTAATAAGGAAAAATTCAATTATTCTCCTCCTCCATCAGTTCTTCTCCACAGCTAAGTATGCAATGGTGTAATGAAAAATGTCAGTGGTGTGATGGTTATACCAACAATAAAATCATTTGCTCTCTGTTTTTATCTGAAGATACTGAATCTAACATGCCAGTTATGTCTCTAGAGTGGGTTTGAGTGAGGGGTGAATACCAGCTCAGTCAGCAGAGTTTTAAATCAATCCTAGTTCTGCAAAAGCAGGAGTACTTTGTCAGCTTAGAAAATGTTAATGGACTAGCTGGCAAGCATGATTTGAATTACAATTTCAAAATTAAATTTCACTGTGCTTATCACTTTTGGGTTTTATTATTTTCTCTCACCAGTATTGCACATGAATTCCCTGGTAAGCCAAGTGTCTCAAACTGCAGATCTACGATACGTAAGCAAAGGTGAAGGTGATAAGTGAGAAAGGTGGGTAAATGACACTAAAAGTACAGTAAATTCAGGTGGGCCTTGGATTTGTGATACTGTACATGCTTTAGTGCTGCTTAATATTGATCAGCCTGGGAGTTTTCCTTCCAGACCTGTTGCACTATTTATATTCTCTGCTATCTAAGAGGACAAGCAAAAATCTAAAATCTAAAATCTTCTCATACCGAAGAGCAGAAAATCAGGCTTGCTTTGATATCCATGTTTTAGAAATAAAAAAATCCAAGAACTAAAAAGATCCACGTGAGCATTTTCAAAGCTACAGAATGTTCTTTCTACAGATAAACTGAAGTCCAGTTGTTCAAACTATCGGGATAACAATGGGGGTGGAATTTAATTTGTGTTCTGTGAGTAGTTTAATGGTTGACAAAAAGGAGGGATGGTGAAAGGGCCTCTAATTTTCCAGGGAACAGCATGACATATTCAGATTTATGGACAAATTCTAGGCCCAAATGTTTAATCTTCCAAAAGTGACAAAACGAGCAGAGCAGTCTAAAGAGGCAAAGGGCAAGTTTAATATTTCTTTATCTTATCATCCCTAACTTCTGGAAACTATACTTGAGGATATTGAAAGTGAAACTAAATGCAATAGAGGGTTAACTTCTCTATTTGTGTTGCTCTTTGATATGTTTGACTGGAAATTCTTTACCTTTTAGAAAGTGTAAATGAACACATAAACTTAGTATGAGTTTCAGATAATAAAAACCCTTGTAGCCCAACACCCTAAGCTTGGTATACTGTTTAAGTACCCCCCAAAAAATCCCCAAAGACATTGCAACTGAATTTCTTGTTTCTTCCTGCTCCAGTGCAATCAGTTCTGTCTGGTGGCATCTGAAGTGACACAATATTTGTAATGTGAATGCAAAAGAATCTCAGTTATGGGAGAACTGTCTAAAATTCATCACAGATCCCTCAAATTTGGCTGCTGCACAGCGAGTTGTTCTGTGCAGAAGTCTTCCCAGGCGTGCAGACAGTGTTAACTACAAAATATCTTTTTAATTTTCAAAATGAAAAATGCAAAGACAAAGCGTGGTAATTCGTTCAGCCTTTAGAAAGTCACGAATCTGCTTACATTTAGGTCACTATTTTACATATATGGAAACCTTTTTAGAGGGAAAAAACTTATTTATACTTTCTGCTGGAGGGAAAAGTAAATTGCTGGTAACTTGTTAAAGTTCCATTAAAAAATCCTTCACAGCTATCCATACTATGGCTTTCCTGGGTACCTCCCTAGGAGGAGATTTCTGAGTTCTCTGGTTGGCGTGCTACTGCAAAAAAAGATTATGCAGAAATATATTTGCAACTTCAATTTCTCCGTGTGTGTGCCCTTTGACTCTGTTTGGACTACAGTCACGTAAATAAGTGTATCAGTTTCAGCAATTTTTTCCAGTGGAGAAGCTGAGGTTTCACGAGAACTCTCCACCCAAGCAGAGTTATGCAGCCACTTCTTTTCACCTCTCTTATCCCCTGGTTCCCCAAACAAAACTCGTGGCAATATATCAGTAACCCTTCACCTGACTGTTGTGAGCAGTGCTCACAGTGTGCAGGCTCCCCAAAATGATAAGACTGTCTGTTCTTTAAGGATAAGCCTCAGAGGCACCTCAATTATTCTTTTGTGTTGTTTATGAACTGCAGAGAGTGGTTTGGAGGCTGCACCGAGGGTGGTTGATTCCATAATAATTTGGGAACTTGTGACCTCGTTCAGAAATGTCCAGTGAGTGATACAGTGCAGAGTCCAATTTTAAAGGGTTTGTGAGTTGTTTGAGGGTTATTTATTTGGGGGTTTTGTTGTTTTGTTTGGAAATATTTATATCTGGTGTTCTGCCAGGCTTTCTTTGGATTACCTTGCTGTACGTTTCCTTAGCAAAGAAGTAGTCTGTGCATATCAGGAAAACATGTTTTTAGTTGGGTTAAGATTTGATTTAATAAATACTACTAAAAAATAATTGTCAGTTGTAAAGATAATACTTGAAGATGCTCCAATGGAGTCCTGAAACAGTCCTCATCTTTCTGCTCTCCTGAATAGGCATAAAAATCTCCCACACTTTAAAGAGAATGCAAGTTAAAAGTTGTTACTTGATTTTTTTTTATTATTTTTATTTCCTCTAAAGCAGCATAAAATTTCCAATTAATATAGAAAGCAGTTAAATGAATTCAGAGCTGGGACTGAAGGGAGAAATGATTTTGTTTCCTTACTGAAGTCCAGTAAGTTGTTTTTTTGTTTGGTTTTTTGGGGGTTTTTTGGGGGTTTTTTTTAGGTTTTTTGATTCTTCAGCTGAATGACTGGAAATGGGAAAAATATTGCCTGTTTCACCAGTGCTGTACATATGAAACCATCTTTTTTTTAAAAAAAATGTATGTCCCTTAATTGCTAATGCTGAAAGGCTCCACAAAGCTGCAGAAGGCCTTTTGTTAACTGTAGTGAAAGCTGTGGTGGTAATAATGCTGGGTGAAAAAAAAAAAAAGTCTTGATTTAATACCTCTTAAAGAAATGACTTTTGGAAGTTGAGCTAAAGAAATATCAGATGTTAAACAAACCCTGTTTGCTTGGCAGCATGGGAAATTAGAAATTCTGCTGTCGCTACCTAGCAGTGGTTGTCAAAAAGCAAAATACTCGGCTTAAAACCGTGAGTTCCGTTCAGAAACACAAACTGTTTTTCACAACAAGCTCTTTGGTGGAAATCAAAGCAGAGCTTTGCTCAGGAGCTTGCTTTCATCTTCCCTCGCAACCTGTCTGTGGTGGCTGGATGCAGCACAGTCCCAAAGTGCGCGATAAAACCGAGGTCTTTATCAAACAGCTGCTAAATCAAATAAAACTACCTTGATGGGTACGAACCCCTTAAGAGTTGCCCATTAAGAGGGGCGATGCTGTATCGCTCCGATTGATGGGGCCATAAAAGCAGGACAAAGAACACTTTGCCGGTGTTAAATGCCCATCGTGGCAATACGTCTCTAAAATCAGCGCAGAAAATTGTCCTGTCTCCAAAGCTGCTCGCAGAGCATCCCCGCTCTGGGTCTGACAATGGCACTGCTTTTCCTTTTTGCTGAGGAATTTACTGTGATACAGAGATGAGCTCCTGAAACATGAACTCAGTCGCGATCCCCTCTCAGTTTTATTGTCTCTGAGGACACGTTGTTTGTAACCAGCATCGCTTGTAACGTCACTGCACAGAACTCGCCACACCCCAATTTATTGAGCTTCTTTATGCAACTTTTGAACTGGTTTCATTTATTTTTGCAGTCCCTTTGCAGATTAGATGCTGAAGAGCATTAAAAGAGGAAATTCTCCCCGTCGGTGAAGTGGCAGATCACCAGCCACCTCCAGGGGAAGCTACATGGAAATGTCTGGGATTGCAAGTGTAGCCTGTCACCTTGTTAGTCTGGTAAGGGGTGAAATGCTACATTCACCTTTTTAAAACTAGCAGGATGTTCCCCTTCACAGGGGAGAAATGGAAAAAAAAAAAATATAAGACCACTTTGAGGGAATTACAAGTTGGGCAAATGCTCTACTCTGAAGAGTAGATCTCCTTGGATTTTTTTTTTTTTTTTTTTTTTTGAACCAAAATGTATATTATGATAAGGAAATGCTCACAATTTTGCTAAGTGGTTTGCTTTTTTTTTTTTTTTAATTTAAGTTATTTTCTTAATTTAAGTGATTTTCTTAATCTTAATTTAAAGTGATCCCTTTAATTTAAGTGATTTTCTTGTAGCTGATCTAATTTACCTACACTTAATTTTATAGAGAAAGTCAAGATAACCGGTCCTTATACTCAGCAGTTCCAGCTGGAAGGGGCCATTCACAAAATGATCCAAAAATCTGAACTTGAAACCTCTAGGACAGAAGGCAAAACCAGCCTGCAATTCCTGTAACAAAGCTCTAGTTGTCTGGTGTAATGTGAATTATAAGTGCATGGCGAGCAAACAAAAGCATTTTACCCCAATTTTAAAAAAAAAACGTTACATCTTCGGATAATAATGATTTAAAAAAAGAAAAGTTTGGATGAAATAAAATCCTGCAGTAGAGCCTGTAAAATCCCTTGGCAACTGTCAACTTTTGAAGTGTTTCACCTTAGTTTGCACTGATGGTAATGAACATTTAAATACTTCGGGGTTTTTATTTATTTATTTCAGTCTGACCCACTAGTATGCTTTTAAGGTCTTATGCTCTGGGGTAAAATGTTGTTCTTTACCTGCTCTTGGAGCACACGTTCCTCTTTCCTCACTTTAAAGTGGCCCTGGGACAAAACCTGCTTGCAGTGTGGTGTATTTTTTTTCCCACAGATGATGGGCTGCTGTTATTCCAGACATCTCTCAAATGTTCAGTGGGATGATGAGACAAACACCTGTTTGTTTGCACAGGCTGTATAATCTGTACCGTTTTTGCAGATGGTGCCCTTGCACAGTTCTTTGAGGTAAGTGCTAAATAGCCATGAATGACTTGGAAGCAACGCTGGAAAAAATGTAGACATTAAAACTCGCAGCAGTTTCTGCTTCCATCAGATTTTTAAACCTGTTTGGGCACGGGAGAGCACAGAAAGGGGAGCATTTCAAGACTGCAAATGTTCTTGGGGCTTCTAACATGCCATTTTTCAGCTATGAAAGAAGTCTTCTGTAATACAGAAATGAAGAGGTTTATCCAGCAGAAAATAAGTGTTGTCACTTTATTTTTTTTTTTTGGCAGGAGGTGGTGGTGGTTCATCATTTGGACACATCAGGTACTTTCTTTGTGACTATGGTATAATATAAAATGACAACGTTTCAAACGGCGACAAAATGACAAAGCGCTGATCTGTGGTGGAAATCCAGCATGGTGAGAGAGGTTCAGCCAGGCAAAATTGCCTCAAAATGGAGTTAGAAGTGCACTTTGCTTTCACTTTGTTTCCTTACTGTGCTTTACTCTTGCTGATTCACTACAGGGGAACCAGGAGCAGTGAACACTCTTGAAATGTCTCCAGTTTGTGGGGTGTTGCATTCATGGCACTCTCCCATCCAACATTTTGAGGACTTGTTTATCCAACGTTGTTCATCACTTTGAAAATAGAGCTGAAATCAAACCTAGTGTATTTGTTGTGTCTGGAATACTTATATCTGTCCACACAGTAAGGAAAAAACTCCATGGTTAAAACTCAAGGGACTGGTTTAAATTGTCACAGTGGCTTTTGGGATTCTCAAGCAGAAAATAGAGCTTGCATTTGGGAAATACATGCTCTGATGAACTGTCCCAGCCTGAGAAATTTCTGGAAGGGCACAGTAGTTGCCTTGTGCCAGAAACACAGTATAAACTGGTCAGCAAGGACAGCTGATGGTAGAGAACTGCCCAATATGCTGTGATGGCAACCAGGGTGAAATCTGTAATCCCATACAAATTTTCCCCTGAGAGACTGAGTGGGAATGAAGAAAGATTGTATGGTCACAAAAAAGAAAAAAGAAAAGAAAAAATAAAAAGGGATCTATTTTCTGCAGGAATATAGTGTATTTTATAAATACAGTGATTAAATAAAGTCTAGCTAAAATGCAAGGACTGAAGTTAAATGAGATTCTTGAAGTGTACAAGCACATAGCAGACAAGTGCTAGTGAATGATATTACTTACTGTATCAGAAACTGGAGGTATTTCTAAATGTGACACAACTGTTTAAGCTGAAATTAATAGACAGGTATTATGTGACACTTTATTTTTCTGAAGTAATTTTCACTGCTGTTCCCATGAGAGTCTGGGAAATTGGGCTTGACTTACAGTGGGAATGATGCCTGCGATTATCTTGTACCCTGTCTTGCCAGTGGGTTCCCTTTAGGAGGGTTTCCTGCCCTCCTTTCCACCCCACATTCCTGTTGGGTTGCAGGGGAAGCACATGTGGTGGGGAGCTGGAGGAAGGTGTTCAAACAACCCCACAGACTCCAGCTCAGCCAAGGGAATTCTGTACGTACCCCCTGTGTTTGTTAATCAGTGTTTTAATCACTAATACCCAGGTCTAGGGGATGCCACCATCTCTAGCCATTTAGGAAATGCAAATTCTGTCTGACTGGATGGCCTATACCTTTTCCTTATAGGTTTGAACTATTCAGTGGCCATCACCAACTGTAAAATGCCATAAATGGAACAATATCTTGAGAGGAGCTGCACAGAAGCCTTCAGATGAACCAACTGACACTGTAAGTGTGACTGTCCTGGTGTCAGTTTTAGAAAGCAGTGCTAACTCCTGTGGATGGGGCTTTCCTTGGTGAGCAAAGTACATGGTGTTAAGAAAAAAGGTTTCTCTGTTGTTCCAAAGTTGCTCTGTGGCTGTGTTCAGTTTGAACTTCTGTGGTGGTTTGAAACCCTCAGAAATCCAGTTTCCAAGTTTAAGCCCCCCTCCTGCAATTTGCCTCAGTGTGAGAGGGTTTTCAGACAAAACACAACTACTCAGCATTGGGGGAAGGGGAAAATACTTACAAAGGTTTATTTACATACATATATATATAGATAACAACTTAGTTATCTCTTCTACGATGAAATAATATATTTACATTAGATTAAATGTCTCTTTTTCTTCCATAAGAGTTCAAGAAGAAAAGAGAAAAGTCCTTCTGTCACTCCTCAGGTCACAGTTCCTTCATTTCATTCTCCATGGTATTAGTTAGTGTCTTTCATTTTTTAAGGCAGCAGATTTAAGTATTGCAGTCAGGATTTTCTGTTCTTACTTTGTGGAAATTCCAATTCCCGAGCCCGAGCCTTCGGGGAATTTCCTTGGAGACCTTCACTCCTCCTGGATTGGAACATCTAGGGCAGCTCTCAGTTCAGTCTTTGCCCCAAGTGTCTTATCAGAGCTCCTCTGCTCTGTCTCAACTTCTGTTACTATTTTTGTGATTTGCTGATATTTCTAAACACACATAAACCGTCAGCCCCCCAAATCTGTGGCTCACACACACCACTTTGAAACAAAACATTAAACCCCCCCCAAACCATCTGTGCTACAGGAGACTCTGATTTTCCAAGTCCTCAAAGACTGTTTCAAAAATCAGGCTGGTGTGACTGGTTAGCAATGCACTCTGGACATTTAAACTCTGATTTCTTGCTTCTCCTTCCCAGCCTATGGTTTAATCTTCTGTGGAGATGTGCTGAACAGAGCAGCTGGCCTGTAATTGGGGGAGATTGCTGCAGACACTTATCTCTGTGGGTGTTACTCACTCCTGTTCTTGGTGTTATTGCAGTTTAAATGGTTATCATTTTCATCTATAGTGTCTTTCTAAGACAAAAATAAGCATGTGCCACTTATCTTTTCAGTGTCATTGAATCGTTTCAGTGTTGACTGATCTTTTTTTTACTTCTTTTTTTTCCTGCTGATCCTTGGTCATAGCACAGCAGAAGTTCTACATTGTTATCACTCATGTGCTATTTAGCAGAAGCAATCAAGATCTAAATGAGCTTAAAAATTTCTCTTCTGGTTACCGTGATTGGAGTGACAAAATCTTTTATCCTAACAATCAAAAAAAAAAGAAAATCCAAGTAATTTTATAACCGTGCTCCCAAATTCTACAGCTTATTCAGATCTTGTTGCACTGGCTGCTTTTCATACCTCACGTTTCTTGGGACTCTGAATACCCCTGAGCAGGTGCCCCTCTTGTTGAGACAGTCATTTCTTACCTTGGGAAGTACAAATTGGGAAGCCAAACTGGGGTGATCAGAGTTCAAGTGAGTGTTGGAAGAGGGCTTGTACTAAGTAACACATTGGGAATTGAGAAATCTGATTTCAGACATGATCCTGAGCAAATATTTCTAGTGTGACCTATTTCTAGTGTGACTTAATCCACTGATCAGTCTGGGTGTGATCAGTATGCTGCCAAGGTTAATAAAGGTGTTTCTTTTGATTTTGGTGAACTTCAGCATCCTCACCCACTAAGTGTGGCCATGACTTTCTTGTTTCTCCTCCTTTTAAAACAGGCAGTGCCTAATGTGCATTCAGGCATCCAGGAAAAATAAAACACGTGGCTCTGGCAGCCCACAAGTGATGCTACTAATGATGGAAGAGAACAACCTTTCCAAGGTCAAGTTACCAAGCATCTGAACTCTGGGAAGCATTTGTCATGGCCTGGGAATTGATCTGAAACCTGAGCCATCTTGGAGAATAAATCACCACAGAAAGCATGCATTAGAATATTCCCTATGGAGCTGATTTCCTGGAAGCAGACCTAGGTGTAGTATTGGTAATGGGACTAGCAGGCTGGAAGGAGGCTTGTGCCTGAAAAAACAGCACCAGAAAGAGCAATGAAAACATCAGTGCTTACAGAGGGAGGGAACAAAACTCCTTCTTTCAGCTCAGTGGAAAGCTGGAGTGCTCTTCAGGTGAGTGATTATAAATGGTAAGCACATGGACCACATTTTGAAAATTTTAGTACTAGTACTTGACATTGCATAAACAAAAATATCAGCTCCATGAAGACTTTAAAAACAGAGCAAAGAGGATGAGTAAGTCCTGAGGTTTGCTCCCATCTTAAGGGCTCCTTGTATTGCAAATTCATAAAGCCAAGCATATTTGATGGTGCTATATCATAAACCCCTTGTCTCTTGGGAAGCTGTGTGTAGTAGTTGTACAAGTATTGGATTTATTCTAGAAATTCTCTGGGTTCATAATTTTTAATTGCTTTCATTACTTGTAGCTCAAGGCAAAGGGTGCAAAGAAGCAATCAGTAATGTGTCCTCCAGCCCCACGATGTTGTGCAGTCAAGCCAATGTCCTACATAAGCTGAAAGAAAGCAAAGCCCAATGATGAAAGCTCTGCCTGGTATTAACTGGTGAAAACAAAAAAGCTCCTAATAAAAAATAGTTGAGAGCTAGCACAGGTCTTCTCCCCTGAGCAGAATTTAAGGACACAACCTTAATCCCTGTGGGGTCTGCTCTGGGCCTATTCAACCATTTTTGGCTTTCGTGGTTCGTGCTAATGTGGGCTGGAACAGCTGTAATGGATGTAAGGGGCAGGAAAAAACCCTCTTGCTGTAGTGTTCAATTTTAAATTATTTTCAGGCTGAATGTAGCACACAATACAAATCCAAAGGAAAGAGGAGGCTTGGAAGAGAAGGGGGCTGAGACTGAAAGCAACACAGCATGAGAGGAATGTGAAGTGCTGTTTTATAAACCGAGCGTTCCTCCCGCTCCCTCAGTTGATCTGTAAATAAATACATTGCCTGGATATTTTTTCTTTCCATTTTCCTTTTGCCATTTGTATACTTAACTTTATAAAAACCGTTTCGTTTTGTCTTTCCTTCCATGTCAACAAAGAGCCCTTGTGAGAGCAGTCAAGTCCCTTTGCCCAGCACACTCTCCGTGCCAAGGTAGGTCCAAATCCCCAGCAGTTGTCAGGAGTGGGTGCTCACTGTCTGACCAATAACCAGAGCAATGGGACAGCTCCTAGCAATGCATTATCAACAGCACCAGAAAGAGCAATGAAAACATCAGTGCTTACAGAGGGAGGGACCAAAGCTCCTTCTTTCAGCTCAATGGAAAGCTGGAGTGCTCTTCAGGTGAGTGATTATAAATGGTAAGCACGTGGAGCTCATTTTGAAAGTTTTAGTGCTAGTACTTGACATTGCATAGCTTGTCATAAACAAGAGATGATCTCTAAGTTTTATTACACCAGGGCAGCTTTAAAATCTTCAAATCATACACAGCTTTATCCCACTTTCTCCCTTTTTCAGTAGCTGTTATGGCTCAGCCATTCTTCTTTTCCTTGCTCTTACCTGCTCAGACAAGCAAAGATCTTGTCTGATCTTTGGATGAAGCATCAAACAGGCCAAAATGCACTGGGCTTTGAAACAAGAGGAGCACTGAAAGAGGAAGATTCCAGCCAGGCCTTTGTCTGTTGGCTGATTGGTCTGGTTTTGGAGTTGACATTTGCAAGCATAAAAGCATCAGGGAAAGTAGCAATGGCATTTTGAGGACTGTGCTGCAAAAAGGGCCAACTAGAATCTCTCCTATTTCCACCTGTTCTTCCCCTCTGTCTTCTTCTCAGTTCCAGCCTCTGTCATCGCTGCAGCAATCACTGCAGGAAGGTGAATAATTGCTTTAGTGCTGTTGGAGTACATAATGTTGCAGTTCATTGGGATTTTTAAGTTCCTTTTTTTTTTTTTCTTACTTATTTTGAGAATGCTTTGGCTTTTCTTCGAGAAGAGAACTTGGCCTTTTAGGTACCATATCTTAATGTGCTAAACTCCTACAGAACGATCAGAAAAATCCCAATTTAACTTAGACTTGGGGCTCTTTTAATCCACTGTTTGGTAAGATTGCTTAGCTTACCACGGCACAGCAGAGCATCACAAAGAAAAGGGACACTTCTAAATCATAACATACATGCACACACATATATATATATAAATGAAATTGTAAAGTCTCTGAGAATTTCTGCTGAGATAGTAGGGGGGGAAATGTTATTTTTATACTAAGATTATGTTTTGCAGTGAATTTCTGGCTATTCTGAGGTGATAATCAGTGCTGAGTAGGTTTCTTTGCCATAAAAAGATCCAGTCTAAAGAGACTCTTGAGTGGCAGCCTAGATATGAGAAATGTTATTTGAATTACATACAGTTTATATTCCTGCCCATTTTTATAGTATTTTCCAGAGGCTCTTCTTTAGTTTTAGGCCTTCTCCTTGAAAGCACATGCAATAAAACTGTTGCTGCTGCCAGCTTGTATGCCTGAAAGGTCAACTTTTTTTTTTTTTTGTTCTAACTTTATCAGTTTCTTTAATAAAAGATATTAACTCTCTTCACAGCCTTGTCTCACAGAGAGGAGAAAAATATCCCCTGCTCCAAAGAAAATATCACTTCTATTTAATGATTAAAACAAATCAGGGGGAGAGAAGATATAAGACAGCTACAGGAAAATTCTGGTGAGTAGTAAGCTGTAAAAGCTTAGGTTGTGTGGCTGTTCTGAGAGAGGTTTTCATAGTAGAATGGAGCAAAATGGATCAGAACATGGTGCAAAAATTGCCACAGTAAGGCGGCTTTCCAGTATCTCAGGAGCAGGTGATGAAGCAAGAGGAGATGTTGGCTTGGAGTGCAAGGGGAGAGTGGACTCGGGTCCTTTTCCTTTTCCTTCTTTTCCTTTTTTTTCCTTTTCCTTTTCCTTTTCCTTTTCCTTTTCCTTTTCCTTTTCCTTTTCCTTTTCCTTTTCCTTTTCCTTTTCCTTTTCCTTCTTTTCCTTTTCCTTTTTCCTTTCCTTTCCTTTTTCCTTTCCTTTCCTTTTTCCTTTTTCCTTTCCTTTTTCCTTTTTCCTTTCCTTTCCTTTTTCCTTTCCTTTCCTTTTTCCTTTCCTTTCCTTTTTCCTTTCCTTTCCTTTTTCCTTTCCTTTCCTTTTTCCTTTCCTTTCCTTTTTCCTTTCCCCTTTCCTTTTTCCTTTCCCCTTTCCTTTTTCCTTTCCCCTTTCCTTTCCCCTTTCCTTTCCCCTTTCCTTTCCCCTTTCCTTTCCCCTTTCCTTTCCCCTTTCCTTTCCTTTCCCCTTTCCTTTCCCCTTTCCTTTCCCCTTTCCTTTCCCCTTTCCTTTCCCCTTTCCTTTCCCCTTTCCTTTCCCCTTTCCTTTCCCCTTTCCTTTCCCCTTTCCTTTCCCCTTTCCTTTCCCCTTTCCTTTCCTTTCCTTTCCTTTCCTTTCCTTTCCTTTCCTTTCCTTTCCTTTCCTTTCCTTTCCTTTCCTTTCCTTTCCTTTCCTTTCCTTTCCATTCCTTTCCATTCCTTTCCTTTCCATTCCTTTCCATTCCTTTCCTCTTCTCTTTCCTCTTCTCTTTCCTTTCCTTTTTCTTTTCCTTTTTTCCAGCATTTTCCAGAACTTTCCAGAAATTCCCAGAACATTCCTTTTCTGACATTTTCTTTCCTTTTGGAAAATACCAGAACTTTCTGGAACTTTGCGGAACTTTCCAGAAATTTCCTTTTTAATTTTTTTTTCAGAACTTTCCAGAACTTTCCAGAACTTTCTTTGTCTAAACTTTGATTTCCTTTTAGAAAACTCCAGAACATTCCACAACATTTCAGAAATTTCCTTGTCTGAACTTTTATTTCCTTTTGGAAAATTCCAGAACTTTCCGGAAAATTCCAGAACTTTCCAGAAATTTCCCTGTCCGAACTTTTATTTCCTTTTGGAAAATTCCAGAACTTTCCAGAACATTCCAGAACTTTCTGGAAATTTCCAGAAATTTCCTTGTCAGAACTTTTATTTCCTTTTGGAAAATTCCAGAACTTTCCTTTTCTAAAATTTTTATTTCCTTTCCAGAAATTTCCAGAAAATTCCAGAAATTTCTGGAAAGTTCCTTGTCTGAACTTTGATTTCCTTTTGGAAAATTCCAGAAAATTCCAGAACTTTCCGGAAATTTCCAGAAATTTCCAGAAATTTCCGTGTCTGAATTTTTTCCCCAGAACTTTCTAGAACTTTCCAGAACTTTCTGGAAATTTCCTGAACTTTCCAGAGATTTCCTTTTCTAAAATTTTATTTCCTTTTGGAAAATTCCGGAACTTTCCGGAAATTTCCAGAACTTTCCAGAAATTTCCTTGTCTGAACTTTGATTTCCTTTTGGAAAATTCCCGAAATTTCCAGAAATTTCCGGTAATTTCCGGAATTTTCCTTGTCTTATTGCCCCCCCAAACTTTCTAGAACTTTCCAGAAAATTCCAGTACTTTCCCGAACTTTCTGGAACTTTCCAGAAATTTCCAGAACATTCCAGAACTTTCCAGAAATTTCCTTGTCAGAACTATTATTTCCTTTTGGAAAATCCCAGAACTTTCCAGAACTTTCCAGAAATTTCCTTGTCTGAACTTTGATTTCTTTTTGGAAAGTTCCAGAACATTCCAGAACTTTCCAGAAATTTCCAGAACATTCCAGAACTTTCCAGAAATTTCCTTGTCAGAACTATTATTTCCTTTTGGAAAATTCTAGAACTTTCCAGAACTTTCTGGAACTTTTCAGAAATTTCCTTGTCAGAACTTTTATTTCCTTTTGGAAAATTCCAGAACTTTCCAGAACTTTCCGGAACATTCCAGAGATTTCCTTTTCTAAAATTTTATTTCCTTTCCAGAAAATTCCAAAACTTTCCGGAAATTTCCAGAACTTTCCAGAACTTTCCTTTTCTAAAATTTTTATTTCCTTTCCAGAACTTTCTAGAAAATTCTGGAAACTTCCAGAAATTTCCTTGTCTGAACTTTTACTTCCTTTTTGAAAATTCCAGAACTTTCTGGAAATTTCCTGAACTTTCCAGAGATTTCCTTTTCTAAAATTTTATTTCCTTTCCAGAAAATTCCAGAACTTTCCGGAAATTTCCAGAAATTTCCAGAAATTTCCTTGTCTGAATTTTGAATTCCTTTTGGAAAATTCCAGAAATTTCCGGAAATTTCCAGAAATTTCCTTGTCTGTTTTCCCCCCCCCCCCCGGAACTTTCTAGAACTTTCCGGAACTTTCCGGAAAATTCCTGAAAATTCCAGAACTTTCTTTATCTGAACTATTATTTCCTTTTGGAAAATTCGAGAACTTTCCAGAACTTTCCAGAACATTCCAAAAATTTCCAGAAATTTCCTTGTCAGAACTTTTATTTCCTTTTGGAAAATTCCAGAACTTTCCAGAACATTCCACAACTTTCCGGAACTTTCCAGAAATTTCCTTGTCCAAACTTTTATTTCTATTTGGAAAATTCCAGAACTTTCCAGAAAATTCCAGAACTTTCTGGAACTTTCTGGAACTTTCCAGAAATTTCCTTGTCAGAACTATTATTTCCTTTTGGAAAATCCCAGAACTATCCGGAACTTTCTGGAACTTTCCAGAATTTCCTTGTCTGAACTTTGATTTCTTTTTGGAAAGTTCCAGAACTTTTCAGAACATTCCAGAACTTTCTGGAAATTTCCGGAAAATTCCAGAACTTTCTTTGTCAGAACTTTTATTTCCTTTTGGAAAATTCCAGAACTTTCCAGAACTTTCCGGAACATTCCAGAGATTTCCTTTTCTAAAATTTTATTTCCTTTCCAGAAAATTCCAGAACTTTCCAGAAATTTCCTTGTCTGAACTTTTATTTCCTTTTGGAAAATTCCAGAACTTTCCAGAACTTTCCGGAAATTTCCAGAACTTTCCAGAATTTTCCTTTTCTAAAATTTTTATTTCCTTTCCAGAACTTTCCAGAAATTTCCTGAACTTTCCAGAGATTTCCTTTTCTAAAATTTTATTTCCTTTCCAGAAAATTCCAGAAATTTACGGAAATTTCCAGACATTCACAGAATTTTCCTTGTCTGATTTTTTTCCCCCCGGAACTTTCTACAACTTTCCAGAACTTTCCGGAAAATTCCTGAAAATTCCAGAACTTTCTTTGTCTGAACTATTATTTCCTTTTGGAAAATTCCAGAAATTTCCGGAAATTTCCAGAAATTTCCAGAATTTTCCGTGTCTGAATTTTTTTTTCCCAGAACTTTCCGGAAAATTCCAGAACTTTCTTTGTCTGAACTATTATTTCCTTTTGGAACTTTCCAGAACTTTCCAGAACTTTCCAGAACTTTCCGGAAGTTTCTGGAACTTTCTGGAACTTTCCAGAAATTTCCAGAAATTTCCTTGTCATAACTTTGATTTCCTTTTGGAAAATTCCAGAACTTTCCAGAACTTTCCAGAACCTTCCTTGTCTGAACTTTGATTTCCTTTTAGGAAATTCCAGATATTTCTGGAAAATTCCAGAAATTTCCAGAATTTTCCTTGTTTAATCCCCCCCCCCCCCAACTTTCCCGGAAAATTCCTGAAAATTCCAGAACTTTCTTTGTCTGAACTATTATTTCCTTTTGAAAAATTCGAGAACTTTCCGGAAAGTTCTGGAAATTTCCAGAATTTTCCTTGTCTGATTTTTTCCCCCCCAGAACTTTCTAGAACTTTCCAGAACTTTCCGGAAAATTCCAGAAAATTCCAGAACTTTCTTTGTCTGAACTATTATTTCCTTTTGGAAAATTCGAGAACTTTCCAGAACTTTCTGGAAAATTCCAGAGAATTCCAGAACTTTCTTTGTCTGAACTATTCTTTCCTTTTGGAAAATTCCAGAACTTTCCAGAACTTTCCAGAAAATTCAAGAACTTTCCAGACATTTCCTTGTCTGAACTTTGATTTCTTTTTGGAAAACTCCAGAAATTTCCAGAACTTTCTGGAACTTTCCAGAAAATTCCAGAACATTCTTTGCCTGAACTTTTATTTCCTTTTGGAAAATTCTAGAACTTTCCAGAACTTTTCAGAACTTTCCAGAAATTTCTAGAAATTTCCTTGTCTGAACTTTGCTTTCCTTTTGTAAAATTCCTAACTTTCTGAAAAATTCCAGAATGTTCCAGAACTTTCCGGAAAGTTCCAGAAATTTCCAGAAATTTTTTTTTTGTCGGAACTTTTATTTCTTTTTGGAAAATTTCAGAATTTTCCAGAACTTTCTGGAACTTTCCAGAAATGTCCTTGTCAGAACATTTATTTACGTTTGGAAAATTCCAGAACATTCCAGAACTTTCCAGGACTTTCTGGAACCTTCCAGAAATTTCCTTGTTTGAACTTTGATTTCTTTTTGGAAAGTTCCAGAACTTTCCAGACGTTTCCGGAACTTTCCAGAAATTTCCTGAACATTCCAGAGATTTCCTTTTCTAAAATTTTATTTCCTTTTGGAAAATTCCGGAACTTTCCAGAACTTTCCAGAACTTACCAGAAAATTCCAGAACTTTCCAGAAATTTCCTTGTCTGAACTTTGCTTTCCTTTTGGAAAATTCCAGAACTTTCCGGAAAATTCCAGAATGTTCCAGAACTTTCCGGAAAGTTCCAGAAATTTCCAGAATTTTTTTTGTCGGAACTTTTATTTCTTTTTGGAAAGTTCCAGAACTCTCCGGAACTTTCCGGAACTTTCCAGAAATTTCCTTGTCTGAATTTTGATTTCCTTTTGGAAAATTCCAGAAATTTCCTCTTCTGAAATTTTATTTCATTTCGGAAAATTCCAGAACTTTCCAGAAATTTCCTTTTCTGAAATGTTTTCTTACTGAAAATTCCAGAACTTTCCAGAACTTTCCAGAAATTTTCTTTTCTGAAATTTTATTTTCTTTCTGGAAATTCCAGAACTTTTTGGAAATTTCCAGAAATTTCCAGAAAGTTTCTTTTCTTAAGTTTTATTTCCTTTCCTGAATTTTCCAGAAATTACCAGAACTTTCCAGAAATTTCCAGAACTTTCCTTTCCTGAAATTTCATTTCCTTTCCTGAAATTTCCTTTTTCCTTTCCTTTTTCTTCTTTTTTTTCCCCTGAAATTTCCTTTCCTGAAACTTTCTTTTTCCTTTCTTGTAGTTTCCTTTTTTTTTCCTTTTTTCTTTCCTTTCCTGAAATTTCCTTTCTTTTCCTGAAATTTCCTTTCCTTTCCTGAAATTTCCTGAAATGAAATTTCCTGAAATGAAATTTCAGGAAAGGAAAAGAGATGAAATTTCTGGAAATTTCAGTAAAAGGAAATTTCATAAGGCCTCAAATATGAAACATGTAAGAACGCCAGGAAAAAGTAAAGATAATATCAACACTCGTAACAATAATAACAATTGCACTTCTATAACAATAATAAAGTAATTATTCTAAGATGTTGTGCTGGTTTAAAGGCAAACCAGCAGGGGAAATGAACTCAACTCAGAGAGTTTTTTTTAAGTCAGAATAACATTTAATAAAATAATACAATAAATACAATTATACAGACAAACAGTTGGTTTTAACCCACAAACCCCAAATGTATAACCCAGCACCCTGGGGCATGAACAGAGTGGTGTTGGTTGGGCCCCCTGAGTCCAAAGTAAAGGAAGAGGGGAAAAAAAACCTGTTGGTGAAAGTGGTGGTGCAGTCTGGTCAAGAGTGGTGGTCTGCAGTCTTCCTCTGGATCCCACGAGTGGTTAAAAAAGTCCCAAGACTCCAAGATTATCTATCCTCCAGTTCAGGCAGGAATGCCCAGTCCCTCCCTCAGGGCGGGGAGTTCCACACTGGGTGTGAGCACAGGAGCATCCTCATATCTCACAGGCCTCTGAACACCCAGTTTACAGCCTGAGGAGTCAGGCTGTATGGGCAGAGGGTGTAAATGGTTCAGTGATAACAGTTTCTGGGCAATGGCATGGAAGGCTATGGAATACACAGTTTTGGGTTACTCCCGTCCAGTGATGAACTGGTCCCAGCTGTTCTAACTAGGACAGATGTTTGTGGAAAAATAAATCTAAAGTTCAACTTTGGTGGCTGATCAGCCTCTGCACCACTTAAGCACATAGTTTCATTTCTAAATGGTGCTGGTTACAACTCATGGGCAATCAGAGTCTTCTCCTGAATGGGAGATGTGGCCCTGTCATAAAGCAAAGCACATGCTACAGTGAGTGGTGCTAATGTGGTTTAAAAAGCCTCTGGGGAGGCCTCTTTCCATGTGGGATTAAATGCATGTCATTGGTATAATGCCTTCGCGTTTGAAAAGCTTAATTTTTAAATCACTAGGTAGTTGTATAATTGTGGTATTTCCATTCCCTGCAAATGAATCAAACTCTTACTTCTGAAGTGAAAATAAAATGGCCTGAAAAACGTCCGCAGTTCTGCTCAGTGATGTCACTGTGGGGCTCAGAGCTGGGCCTTGGAGTGGGGAAATGGTGCCAAAGTTGAAGAATTGAACTGCACTTACTATGGCCAGTTCACTTTTTCCGGCAAAAAGTACATTACTCACGAGATCCCTGAGCTGTTTTCCCAGGCCAGTCAGATGCTCCTGATTTCTCCTTGTCCCAAGCTCCTTTGAAGGTTGTTTTGCCTGGCAAGCTGTGCTGTTGCTGTCAAAGGGAGGTAAATCCATAATGAACAGACTGGTTGGGCTCTCCTGAAAAATATACACCCAAAGCATTTTGAATAAGCAGGTGAGTCCCAGTGCTCTTTTATGTCTTCCCATTTCACCAGAACACAAACCACCTGCTAAATACATGTAATTACAGTCAGATTGGTATATAAATGCCTATCAAAGATAGGGACAACATCAAGGATGCTAAGGAAAAAACATCTAGATGCTAGCAATTAAATAAATCACTATATTTGGGAGAAACAGCTGGATCTGTACAAACGGGCTGTTTGTGCATTGCTTCTCCGTACAGAATCTCCTGAGATGAATAAAACACAAGTAATTACAGGTAATCTTTAATTCTTTCGGTTTCTCCTGAATGGAACTTGGCACACAATTTTCAAATGCAGCTAAACTCTGCTGTGAAACTCTGTGTCCTCGGGCTATCAGCTCTGCTAAAGGCAAAGGAAAAATGTGTGAGAAAAATGAACATTCTGGCCAGCAGGAGCAATTAAAAACATCAACTGTAATGTCTGTGCAGGACTTGTGACTACTCTTAATATTTATTTTTTTTTAAGACATTATGGGCAGTGTGAAACTTTTTACCAATATCAAGTTTAAATTTATTCATGACCACTCTATATCCATGTATTTCTGCACCAGTATTTTAAACCAAATGCTTATTGCCTTGTCTTGGTATTTTCTCCACTGATGCAATCAAAAGATATTCTTATGGTTCCTCACCTTTAATTCTGTTAACCTAAACAAGCCTAGAAAAGCTATTTGAAATGTCTTTAACAGAGATGCTGCCCTCCCTGTAATCAGACTAGTAGTTCTTTTCTTTATCTAGTCCAATAAAGTGATATATAGAGATCTATATATCTATCTATATAGATATGTGTATATATGTTTTTTTAAGGCGACTGCTTACAGTACTCTAAATGAAAGCATATCCATGCCTTTTATAGAATTTCTTTGATTATTCCAGAAAACACCATGCCTGGTACATGACAACTGCACTGGTTTTCTCTTGGCAGTGGCACCTATGTGGGTCACAGCCACAGCAAACTAAAAATACACCCAGGCTGTTTTCTTTTATTTTTTTCCTGTTCTGTAACTTCCAAATGATGAACTGCAGAAGTTCTTGTCCCTCAGGACATGAATTTATGCAGTACATCTTGTGATATTAGGGTCCAAAGTATGTTTCCTTGCATAATTAAGTTAATCTTATTTTTGTTGTGCCAACTGAAAGGCATTTAGTTCCCTGTTTGTACAGACAAAGCCCTGACTTCTCTTTTATATGATCAGCTGAAAAAATATCAAACACACAGAGGCTTTGCCCCAAACATTAATGAATATTTTAATTAGTATTAAACTCCAAATCTCCCTTTAATATCCCCTACCCCTACTTTACTTCTGCCTTTGAGTGCCGTACAAAACTTGTAAGGGGACAAAGTCAGAGCTGAGAGACTTCAAACTTGCCAAGACTTACCTTGAGAGGAAAGCCCTGTGATTTCAGCACATACACGTTGAGGAGAGCTGTTAAAATCCATGGTTCTGTGAGCCACTGCATCACCTTCGTGTCATGCTGTGTTTATAAGCTGCCCATGGGCTCCATTTCTGCTGAGAGATTTAACCTGTGAGCTCTTTGGGTCGTGGGTTATCCCTTTGCTCCATGCTTTCACAGGTTTTAGCCTCGAGAAGACAAGGACCTTGACTGGATGCAAAAGCCACACCTCATTAATACAAATTACCCATTAAGTATTTGGAGAGTCTTTCTTTGGCATCACACAAATTCATCCCTCCACACCCAATAACCTTGTCTCTAATATTTCACATTTTACTTTCAAAGGCATTACCAGGAGAGCTGTGGTTGCAAATATGGGGCAGCAATCCCGCCTGTGCAAAGCTGTGCTGGTGACTGAAGGAGGAGGAGGTTCCACCTTAGCAGCAGTTTTTAAAACAAGTGCTTAAAAAGAGGGAAAAGTTCAGCAAGTTAAAAGGGGGGGGTTTTTTAGACAAAAAAGATCCAGACAAATCAGGGGTGATTGGTGGCCAGCCCTCCAGGCAGGACCAGGCTGGACACACCCTCACCAGCTTCACCTGGCCTTCCACTGACAGCTGTGGTCCATCAGCCCAGAAGCTTATTTAAGCTCCAGCCTGAAGGTTCAAACTTGGATAGAATGGGTTTAAACACATCCTCCACTTTGGTCACAACAACCCCCTGCAGCGCTACAGGGTGGGCACAGAGTGGCTGGAGAGCAGCCAGGCAGGAAGGGACCTGGGAGTTTGGATTGACAGGAAGCTGAACAGGAGCCAGAGTGTGCCCAGGTGGCCAAGAGGGCCAATGGATCCTGGCCTGGATCAGGAACAGTGTGGCCAACAGGTCCAAGGAAGTGATTCTTGCCCTGGACTCAGCACTGGTGAGGCCACCCCTGGAGTGCTGTGTCCAGTTCTGGGCCCCTCAGCTCAGGAAGGACATGGAGGGGCTGGAGCAGGTCCAGAGAAGAGCAACAAGGCTGGGGAAGGGACTGGAGCACAAGTGCTGGGAGGAGAGGCTGAGGGAGCTGGGGCTGTTCAGCCTGGAGAAGAGGAGGCTCAGGGGAGACCTCATCACTCTCTGCAACTCCCTGACAGGAGGGGGGAGCCAGGGGGGGTTGGTCTCTTTAACCAGGCAACCATCAGCAAGACAAGAGGGCTCGATCTTAAGCTGTGCCAGGGGAGGTTTAGGTTGGATATAAGGAAGAATTTCTTTCCAGAGAGGGTGATCAGCCATTGGAATGGGCTGCCCAGGGAAGTGGTGGATTCTCCATCCCTGGAGATTTTTAAGATAAGACTGGATGTGGCATCAGTGCCATGGGCTGGGAACCACGGCGGGGTTGGATCAAGGGTTGGACTTGATGATCTCGGAGGTCCCTTCCAACCCAGCTGATTCCATGATTCTATGATTCTATGATTTTTAAGGACAAATCAGTAACTTCAAAAGAATGCTGCCCTGAGTGCCCACCTGACAGTGTGTAGACTGCAGCAAAAAGACTGCAAAACAATTTGGTGACTTTATGTTGCTACCTTACTGTATGACATTAGGCACTGCCACCCACAAGTTTCACTAAGCTGGAAACAGACTGGAAGGCAAAAGAAAACAATCTCTAAAAGCTAAAGAAATAGAATCATACAGGTTGTCTGCCTCCGTATCTTTAAAGTTTTTAAGAGCTGAAACATAGCTCCTAAGATTTAAATACCAAATTGAGCTGTCAACAATGACAACAGATGTAGGTAAAACTATTTTTCATATGAAAGGATTCAATTCCTGCTTCTCTCTGGGTTTTAGGCACAAAAATGAGTGACAGAACTCATGCTGCACTTATATAAAAAAAAAAAAAATCACCTCCAGAAATACAGACAATCCAAACATCTTTGTGCCATATTTTTGGTAATAAGATTTTTCAAAGTTTTCAGTTGTAAAAAATTATCATGTATATGAGGAAAACAATGGTTTGAGCTTATTTCTTTTCCCAAGTTTAAAACATGTGTCACCTAAAAGCTTTACAAACAGATACTGCAGTATTTCATGAAGTCAGAAAAAGCTGAAGTGAAACACTTGCAATTTAATGTCATTACATTGAGGCACTCCTGTAATATTGCTATCATCTGCTACTTGAGACAATGAAACCAATCCAAAAACTTTACCTTAAAGTAAGTAGCAACTTATAATGGAAACAAACTTAATACATATGGCAATCCTTGCACTATGCATATTTAAATAAAAAAATTACATTCTCAAAATTAAGAAAGAAAAATCTTTAAATACTTTAAAATACTGTAAATACTTTAAATAAATTATATGTGGCACTGCAATTGATAACTTGCTTTTGCTTTTAAGCAAGTGGCTTTTTGGTTTTTTAAACCATAAATAGAGTAAAATGTGAGAGGGAAAAATTATCACAAGCTTTAGCTCCACCTGTTTGGGCTCTTCACTATAGTCTAGAAAGCTATCACCATGCAAAAAAAAAAAAAATGGACAGGCTTAGAGGCTGCCATCACTTTTATTTCTCATGGTATCTCTTGGTGAGTTCTTCCCAATTATGATCAAAATATTAATATGATGCTGAGTGTAAAATGCTTTTAATTTTCTTTTCCCTGTTACAGATGGTCTGACACATTAGAAGGTTCTCTTGCAAATTCTCCATTAAAGTCCACAGGCCAAATACCTCCAATCACATGGGCTTTCTAGTGTGAAATATTGTTGATATTGTTATAACAACTCCTGTCATTGTACCTTACCTCTCACATAGTTAATTACTTCATTATCTGGAATATAGCAGCTGTTCTAGATATGGCATGGAAGCACTACAAGGAAAGATCTTTAACTCTAGATTTCCAGAACTTACTTAATGTCATCTATCCAGAATATAAGAAACACTGTAAAATGTCACTGTTTGATGGAAGAAAAAGAGGGAAAGAGACAAAGCAGGTTTTGAGCTTAATTCTTGGATACTTTTGAAATTCAAGGACAAATAAGTTAAATCTCTACAAGTACGATGCAGATGGCATAACATACTTGGGGCTTTTATATCATATTAAGGATTTTAATTTTGTGTTAGAAATTGTCACATTACAAGGCACTCAACGTTACCTCAGTAGTTTCCTGTAATTTCATTTATTCCTTTAGTCAGTCTGCAAAAAGTTTCCACAATGGAAAAGTGCAGAAAAAAGAAAAGCCCCACTCAAACATTACTGAATGAAACATAGAAGATGTAGAAGTACAGCTGGGGGGGGGTTGTTGAAAATTATGTTTCTGACAGCCTTTAACGTGATTTCCTACATCAAGAGGAACCACTAACAGGAGTTAAGTATTTCCAGGGTGTTTTGTTTTGCACTTTTCCTTGCTAGAGTTCATTACCTGTTCTGTTCAACTCTACTAAAGGGACAGAGAACGTATGGAAAGTGGAGGAAAGCTGCTCTTTGCTTCCTGTTGTTGGTGGCCCATCTGGTGGGACATCTGGTGCCCCATCATGGTGTTTTCAGATACAACCACACTGTTTTCTAAGGGGGAATGAGTTTGGTCAAATTTCTGTTAGGAAGGGTTCAGAATGTAGTGGTGATTAGCTCAGTGTCACCCTCAGTCTTACAGACGACTGTATCTTGGAGGTCCAGATTCCTCCTATCCCTTTATCCATCAAACTACTGGCAATTTTGAATTAATGTGCAAATGGAATTGCTCTGGGCTTTTTGCATTCCTAAATATTTTTACCAAGGGGTAAAAATTCCATTATCGACATGTACAACAAAGAGATGAGAACCATAGGTGGTCCTGTAAAGAATTTTCAGAGTAAGACAATAGTGACATGTATTTCACATTCAATTATTGATGCACTTGAAAATCAAAAAATATTAGATGGAGAAGGCACTGATAAGGGGACAATCTATTTATCTGAACTGACTGTGCAATCCGACTGGAAAATTTGTCTGAGCGCTCAATGTCTTTGGAATTAAAGGAAGTTATCTCACCTCAGTGCTTCTTATGATTACTGTCATCAGAAAAAAGAGCTGAAATATAAAAAAATTACCCAAACACAGCATTTACTAAGCACAGTAGCAACACCAGCCTAGTGGTGCCTGTTCACTCTCAGCCAGCATCGCCCCAAACCCTCAATCTGAACCCACCTGACACTCAGCATTGCTGCTTGCAGCCATTTCTACCTCTGGTCTCCATGGTGGTTTTTCAATTGTCTTACAATTTTACATGAAATCACAGGTGGAGTCAGATAATAGAGTAGAAAAACCCAACACCTTTCCACTAACAGCCACCAATTTTTTTCAAAACCAAAAATTAGGGCAGAACCCATTCTAGTAAAGCTGCCAATGGAGTGCAGTGGAGATTCCCTCATTTCCTCCCTCACACGCCCCATCAAGAGTGCAGACCAGTCTGCCTTTTAGCCACAACAGGCCACCACCCCTGTGGAACCCCATGTTCCCAGCACAAACCACTGGGAATCAGTGGATCAGGGTGCTGGTGCCGTGCCCGGCCCCTGCAGCCTTTATGGAGCAGAGACATAAGCTGCAAGCCAAGATCTTTTCCTTCCCTCGGGAGCATCCAAAGCTCTCCTCTGCTGCACAGGCATCTATCTTGTGGCAGTTGCAAATATTATTTGAAGTTATCTCCTCGTCTGTCTTATCCACCTCCTTTTCCTAGGAGAACTGAGCTGTGAGGGGCCAAAGCCTGCGTGTATGGGGTGAACTCACAGCAGCAAACATCAAGGCCTCTTTGGGACAGGCTGTGCCATAGCAGAGCCCCATGTGTAAAAGGAACAAAGCTACTGCTCTGATTGCTTCTGCACTGTAGAGCACCTACCAGCTTTCTGCAAATTTTACCTCATGGGTAAAAGGATTTCCAAGCCAAGATGTTAAATATACACAGGCAGCCGTTCCAAATATTATGAAATTAAACAACCTCCTCTATTCTGCATAATAAAATCAAATTGCTACAATTGTGTCACTTCACACCACACGCAGCGAGGATGAAAAATTGGAGCAGCCTGTAGATTTTTCTCGGGTTCTGTCAGCAGCACATGTCAGCCTGCAACAAGGAATACCTATATCCATATGCTTTCTGTCAGCCTGTAAGACAAATGCAGCACAGTCTTTGTGCTTCCAGCAAACCAAGAGAGAGTAAATGATATATAAAGCTCGTCTTTTTTCCGATTCATGGATAGAAGGCATTACGTGGACAGAGACAAATGTGATGGTTGCACGCTGACTGTGGATACCCCCAACTGCTGCAGCTGTGAGCTGATTTAGAAAAGACAGTGTTTTATTTTATGTTTATGGATTTGAACCCAAGCTAAACACATTTGTAACCGGCTTGGCCTCCCCTGCACTCACACAAGCCGTACGAGCGCTGGGCAGGCCGGTGCTGTCAGTGCTCAATCCTCACACTGCAGCTGAACCAGCCACTGAGGGGGAACAGAGGCATCCCCAGTGTTTGCTGTCACAAGGCAGCAGCAAACTGCACATTCCCAGAGCAGCTGGTGGAACCTGAGAGGAGGCTGGCCTAGGGGGACTGCCCTTTCTTTGTTATGATCTGCCAGTGGTGTAGGACTTCCCTATAAATTTGTCTTCTAAGTGGCAATGTCAAACAGCTGTAGGATGATCATCTTTGCAAGGCTCAGCTTCCTAAATTGCAATCAAGGAAAACGAAAGGTCACGCCAAAGTAAGGTCTCCCTTGTGTTCCTTCTTACTTGGTCTAATTCCTTCTACTTTCCACATTCTAGCAGAGGAAAAGGTTCAGACTTCTATGGAAACATATGGTGATCTTAGAAAAAACATTTTCTATGAGTAAACATATCAGAGGAAATTAATATTATTAGGTTCATCCCCAGAAGAAAGGTAGAATTCATGTCCCTTGAGTCCTCTAGTTAATTAGGGGAAGATACACAGCTCCTAAAGGAAAGATGTGTAGATATCTTGCAAACATATCTCACAGCAGTGTCCATAAAGTCCTGCTGGTGATATCTGATGTATTTGGTTCATTTGAGAATCTGGGTTACTAAGTAAGGTCAGAGGTTTTATCTTACCCTTCTCAGATGACTAAACTTAAGAGTTATTAAACCCACCAAAACACTAAGCTTTTAAACTCCTACAGCACATTCATCACTGAACCACTGTTTGTGATGACTTTGGATCACCTACAAACATGCAATTTCAGAAATAAAATACCACAATTCTCGGGCAACTGTGGCAATAATGATCATTCTGCAATACCACCACTGAAATAGGAGATGCTATTGGCTGTTATCGCAGGGCCTGTTTCCATAAAGCTCCTATAAAATCCATATGCACGGTAACCATTTGCAAGTGAAAATGTAGCTGATGTGTGCAATTGTTTATTCTGAATACAGAACAGACATCTGCATGAGCAAATGGATGTGCATGCAAATCTCTTCCCAAACTTGAGACAGTTTTGATCCATAGCCACAAAGGCTTTTTGGAATATTCCTGTTGATTTCAAGGATTTTGCCCACAGATGTTATTTCAAGGCCATTGAAATTACTCCACTGCTCCTCAATATCAAGAAGCACCTTAACTTTTCTTTTACTTACAGCACAGTTACACTGATACTGAGTCAAATCAAGCCCAAATACACTAGGAAGAGATAATCTCAAGAAGAAAGCTTGATAGTCACTACAAAATTAAGCATGACACACTGTTGTGCATCTTCTCCTGCAGTGGATATTTGCAAGCAAAAATCAGGGATTTCTTCTATTTATTAATGCATTTTCCCCTCCAGGAAATCTCTTTAATGAGGAAAAAACCTCCAAACTTTTAAAATGTATGTATTAAAGAAAACTCTTCATAAAGCTCAAACTCGTCTCACAGTTGTATTTTGCTGTTGCTGCTAAAGGATCAAAATAACCAAGAGTAAAACCCAAACATTCTGAAAAACTTTTGAATCCTGTAATTCTGTTCATGTTGCAGTGGGGTTTGTTTCATTTAAATCTAAAGGTTCTCAGTATTTGGAAAGCTTCCAGGTTGCCCTCAGGCTGAAAAGCACCACTGACTCTCTAATATCAAAGAACCAAGGGACATTTGCTGCAGCTCTGTACCACACATTTGCTGCTTAATACACAGGGGTTTGGGGCCCTTCATCTACTGTTCTGTGGGCACAGGAGCATCTTCTAATTAAAATTCTCCCCATCACCACAGGGCAGGGCCTATCTGTGTGAACCAGGTCCAAATTACTGGTCAGGTCTCACACAGAAACGAAAAGTGGCCAAACAAGCAGCAGTGACCTCCAGCACTTCACCAAGGGCCTGATCAGCACAGGAACGGGCACTTCTTTTGCTTTGCCAAATTCTCTCGGGATTCCCCCACGAAAAACTAAAGTTTCCATTCCTTTGGCTTAAGCCAGTGCAGTTTGATGAGTTGTTGTTCTTGGTTTGCTGATTGATAAGGTTTGAAGCACGTTTGCATTTAGTTAGGAGGTGTAAGCTGGCAGTGGGCTAGAGGGAATAATTTATAAATTAGATGATTTTGTATAGATTAGCCAAGTGCCTTCTGACTGAGAATATAGCCATCTCTAAATATTTAGAAGAATTAAACAGCAACTGTTTGTTGAGCACATTTAAGTAGGCTGCTGAGGTATAACTAGGAATAAATAAAAAGAAACCAAGAAAAAGGCTGATATCACAGAGGAAAGGCTTAGCAGTATAATAAGGCAAACACAAAAAAGTTTGTGTGTCTATTTATACCTCTCCCATCACTAAGTCTAAGTTTAAAACCTCAAAACTATTATGCATTAAATATAAGACACTGGTTAGGTGAATGACCTTACTGAGTCTATGTTTCCATTTTCATGAGCAGCTTTGGACAGACATTGTATCTCTCTGTTACCCAAGTTAAACTAGAAATATACTTCTTTCTCTTTCTTTATACATACAATGCATTCATGTTTTGTCTTTGGGTTAACATATAGCTCAAGACCATTTATTGAGGTTTAGACCAGTATCTACAAATGTCTGTTCTTCCTATAAGTTAGAGAGCTGTACCTGGTCAAGTTAGCACATCATCTCCTACCTTATTAAAACTTGTGTGCCCCCAAAAATCATTTTATAATAATAAATGCTGAAGGTATCAATGTATCTATTTCCTTGTTTATATTCCTATCACTTCCTGTAGACAAACCTACATGTGCAATTATATATACACGTATATATGTATGCAGAGGAAAGGATTATACAGGGTAGCCACCACTTACCTTGGAAAAGAAAAATTTTGGTCCAGATTCCTGTCTGTCTCCCAGTTCTAACAATTTAGGAGGGGGAAAAAAAAAAAGTATTGGTCTCATGCTGAATGAACCATCATCATGAAGGACAGTTAAAATTGTATCCATTCAAGAAGCAATCATGTAATTACTGTGCTTGTTTCTTCCCACACTGCAGAAATGATTGTACAGAGAGAATCTCTGTGATATCTAAATTCTTCCCCCAGTATTACCTTCAAACTTTTCTAAATAAAAATATAAATCTAATTACTCCTTAATTTTCCACTTCTGGGTGAAAGTAAGTTTGAAACAATAAGAAAGGTCTAAAAAACCCAAAAGAAATATTAAGTGAACAGTACCTATTTCTCCACTAATCATCTCATGGGATTTCTAGAGAGAGATGGTAAAATTATACTCTGGGAATAAGAAGCATCTCCTCAGTCTTTTGGAACATCAGTATTTTACTGACATGAGTTCTTGTCTCTGATAATTATGGAGGTCTGGGTGAAGTAATTAAATTATGTGGAAAAAATAGGGTTTGGGTTGTTATTTTAATTATTTGAGTAATGCATACTTTGTATAGTTTGCCTTTTAAAATATAAAGTCTAAAATCTCTAGAGTACAGACTAATAGCTCTGAATAATCCTAGAGAGAGCTTGACTTCGTATTAATTGACCTGCTAAATCACAAAGTGGTTATTGCCTGTATATATTTAAAAATAGATAATAGTACCTTAACCACTACTTTTAATCTTGAATTTCTTTCTTTAGGTAGTAAAGACTGCAATCCTATGGTGGTTTGTGCCTTATCTCTTTACCTCTGAAAGTTAGTAGAGTCCCTCTCAGAAAAGTCTGGTTTGTTTTCTGGTTTTTGTGTAAGTACACGTTAAAACATACTAGAGTATCAAAGAGAATTGGTTCATCTGCTGTTATGACATTATCCAATGAATTTCCCAGGTTATGATTTTCTAAGCTATTTACTGACAGAAGCAGTTTCAAAAACAGTTATTTGACTTTTCTGGATTAAGTAAATCTAAATTCAGATGCGAGCAATTAATGCGGTATTTAAATTTTCCACTTTCCCTCCCTGATTTCTCCCCTTCCCTTCGGTATGTTTATTAGTGCCAGTTAATTTTTACTTGTCCAGAAGGCAATTTCTGAACTTCAAAAAATCAGCACGGAAGAATTTTTTAAGTTGCTGCTGCGACATGAATTTTACCACCAAGCATCATTATGATTTCAGTCTCATTTCAGGGAAAAAGATAGTGCCACGGACTGCAAGGAGGAACAGATTATTCCATAGATTAAAGACAAAGCCCAGAAGTATACATGATGACAGCTGCAAGAAAGCTAATATATTTTCAGTCTCTGCAAAACATTAGGTTTTCTCAGCTGAGTAATGGAGTAAGAAAGTATGGGGTTTATATTACGTGAGTGTGTTTTCAAAGTCAGAAAGAAAACAGCCACGTTTCACATCACTAACACTGTCACACTGCACTGGAGTCCAGCCAATAAAAAAGGTAACTATTGACTGCACTGAAACCAATGTACAGAATTTCAGGCGTAAATGAAACTCTAAACCCGCATTTTTAAGCATTTCCCAGAGGTGGCTTATTTCCCAGCCTTTGATAAGCAAGAGTACATGTTACACACTTAGAACAGAAAAATCCCTGCTCCACTGAAGATGATGACAAACCTACCGAGCAAAGATGTTCAAAGGAAGTTGATTATTATTGACCCAAAGAGACACAGAGACAGACAAGGAAATCACATTCTTCAATTCCTGGTCTCATCTAAAACCACAACAATACAAACAACTTACTGGCTTTTTCATCTGTGTGTCATCAGCCAAACAACAACAATCCTTTTAAAGTTTTACTGACACCTAAAGTGCTGCTAAACCTCCATCTCCCATCATCTTCTTGTGAAAGGGATCGGACAAATCAGACTGGAAACCTTTAAAGATATTACCTGGAAATCAAAATGGAAGGGATTTTTTTTTCCTGACACGTTTATTCTCACTCTTTGACACTTTTACCTTAAAAATAAAATTGCATGGTTCTTCTCTTACATAGCACCTGGTGGATTAACTCTTGTAGAAAACTACAGCTAATCACAAAACCAGCTAATTCTTTTTTAAACCAGTAAGTTCATTTGATTGTTTATGGGCAATCAACCGTTCCCATCTTCCTGGAACTACAGCCTTCTAAGTGCCTCTAAGAAAATGATAAATACTACTTTCATTGTGTTTTTAATGCACAATTTATGGCTTAGCAAAGTATGTATTTTTTCTTTAAAAAAGAGTTACAAGCTACTTCTGTGAAATCTGTCAGCTCGGAGCAGTGTTGCGTTGTTCCAAACCTCCATTGTCCTGAAAATGAGAATCCAAATCTACTCTGCATTATGCAGCACAGCAAACCAGTATTATTTCTAAGGAACCAGAGGAGGAACAGAACAAAATCTTTCCCAGATTCCATTGACTGGGTAGGCAATGGTTGGAATTACGGACGTTCTTAAGGTAAACTCAAGTGTGGCCCTACTGGCAACACACAAAACACAAGCCTCTCATTAAAATGCTGTTAAGTTACAATTTCCTGGAGAATAAGGAGAACAATTCTCCTTTGCAGTTTCTAAAACCAGCATGATACGTTATGTAAAACTACCCACCTGTTGAATCGTTGGTCTTCGCCTCTGCAAAATGCTAAATATTTTTAGTGTTTTCATTGTTATAGTACTTGTGGCAAGAAGCACAAAGACACAGGATCCAGACCCTTCCTTAACTAGACCCAGAAAGCAGCAGTGAGGCAACTAAGTCTGCCCGAGCCTCTCTGCAACGTTTTGCTTAGAAATTTAGATTTTAATGATTTTTAACAACGACATTTTAAAGGTCATTTGAAGGGTGGAGCTGCCACGTTCTTGGAAGGAATTTCTGAAGCATCACTCGTATTGCTGCCATGGATTTGCTATGGTGACATCTTTGGTAAGGACTTAGAGGCAAACCCACACAAAGTCTCTGGAGCTGCATTCAAAGGGAAGTGCTAATTTATCTCAGTTGATTGTTTCATTTATTCTGTTTTCCAGTTCCTATTTCCATATATTAAAGGGACGTAGAGTCTTCTATTTTGAAACCTCCTGCTCCCAGAAATCAATTTTACCTAATTGTTGGTGTTTATCAATAAACTCTTAAAAGAATCAGCTGGTTTTTTAAGTTACTGTTGCAACTAATAGGAAACTGTTGGGAAAGACAAGGAGGTGGAATAGAAGCCATACATTCTATGTGATGATAAAAGCCTGGAGAGGAAATAAAATAAAATACTACAACATACCAGGTGTCATCACCATTAAGTTAACATTACACACACTCTGTGATGCTGAAATGCCCTAGTGGGGAGAGCACATTTTCTCCTGAGTATTTAGAGGGTTCTGCCCACTCATGTACAAAATTCTACTTCAAGCAAAGCTCTTCACATAGTTTGTAAAATAAAATTTCTCCTAGACAATACATGCTACTCTGCTTGAATTACTGTAAATTTTAAATGTAATCTGCTTGTTTTCCAGTTCTGGGAATGTACAGATATCTTTTCATTGCATGATCATTTTCACCAAGCATTGTTTGTTACACTCATCCTACCAGAACCACATTTTTGATTCACATCAAGCTGCAGTTAAGTTACTGGGGTGATTTTCTTCCTCAATTCACTGTGTTTCAGCCAAAAAAGCATCACTTGCTATGTTTAAGTAGTATCACTTGCTATCTTTAAGTAATTTAAACAAATTTGTTTGGTTTTTTGGGGGGTGTCTGCATGTGTCACAAAACAAAACAAAAAAATTCTGCAAGATTCAGGAATCAGCATTTACAGTAGTAGGGATTTCATAACCAAAAAAAAACCCAAAACCCAAAACCAGGCAACAATCTCTTCCATTACTGGTACATTTGGCAATTCAAAAGCACCAGGAAATTACCTCAGCTGTCAAGGTAAAAATTATCTCTCATGTGGGGAAGGCAGAAGGCTCCAAAAACCTTCCTGCCTGTCATCATTTGCTTTATTTTCCTGTCTTGCTCAGCAACAGCTCTTTTCACTTTTGCATCTCTTAGTTCAGTTTTCTCAGGCCAAACACACTCAGCAAGATGGGATTACACACAGCAGCCTCTGATCAGAGTCAAACCCCTTCAATTTACTGCTGCAATCATTCCTTGTGTCAGATAGATACACCCCGCCACTTATTTCAAATCAACCAGATTTGAATCCAATCCCTCCCTCTGACCAAAATCCACTCATTTTTCAGGCATTCCCTTATGGGAAGAAGCTGTAAAACATCTGAGCCAATGCAATTTCTCCACTTCTACAGTTTTTTCAGGTTATTGCTCCCTGAATGGTTTGGATTTAAGAAACTAAAATTCCTCTTGCCCTGTCGCAAGATCTCCTAATAGTCCCAAAGGAAAGGAAAGAAAGAGGAAGATAAAAATTATTCTCTAAACAAATATTTTACAGCCATAACAAAATAATTGTGAGAATGGATCTGAGTTACCAAACTTTAGGTGCTCTACTGCTTTTAATAACACAGCCAAACTTCTTGGAACTTGGCTTCAAAATGCAGATTTGTACATCTGCAAACTGGCTGCAAAAAGGGGTAACATGGGAGTCTATTTACTATTTTTCTGCTTCCTAGTTTTGGGTTCTAATGGAGCTTACATCTATCTAAACAAGCAGACAGTAAGTCATGTACTCCCTAATAAATTGTGGAAGTTCAGACAGACAATTTGCTGCAACATTCCACTTCCCAGTTTTCCAGATCTATAAAGCACGGCATAAAACCACTGTGTGAGGGTGTCATGAGAGCAGCTGCGCACACTGTGCGTTAGTGAAGGACTTGCTTTCCAGGAAGGGAAGGTATGAACTTAAAATAAGACAAGGAATCAATTTGGGTCCAGAACTTCAGCTATTAATAGCTGCAGATGTTGTGGTACCCTTCAGCTGCTCTTGCCTGAGGGCCTTTCTGTGACTTACCTGAAAGTCTGGGCCACGTACATCAGGATGACTTTGCACACACTGTGCACATCCCACAGCAGCTCTGCTCTGGAAATAGCACACTCATTTTTCCTTCCACTTCAGTTTTTCAGTACATAATTACTCATATTCCAAGAATCACGAATACACGGCGAACAGAATAGGACTTGTTGCCCAGCGTGCAAAACAAGTTCTTGAGAACTTAAGAACTGAGAACCCAACACAGAAAGTCACTTTTCAAGGTTAATCTCACCCTGGATGTGTGAGGTTGAAGAGGGTTAGGGTTAGGCCAGGTCAGAGCACACTGACAGCCAGCAATGGGTTGTAACACGAAGAAAATGAGCAACACAAGTGCTAATACGAACTTATTTCTGTTCTGCAACTAAACATCTTGTCCATAATTTTTTTATGGACAAATCCTGTAAAGGTTAACAGATCCCAACCTTCTAAGAGAATTGTAAAACAATATCCAAAAAAAAATCTGCTGGTTAAATGGAGATTAGTTAAAGATAAGTAAGCATATATACACACATAGCACTATGTTTAGATTGTATTTGATATATACATATTTATACAGTAAATTAACTCCAGGAACAAAAATTATCAAAGCCATCATTTTACAGTCCACCTAATCTTATAACAATTTCCCACTTTAGATCTGGTTTTGAAAGGAAAACAAGAGGATGGCAAATCTTTTTGTGGATTAATCCCTCTCCTCAGAAGACAAACCACCGAGCATTATTTTTAACAGCCTATTCTGTTATTTCACACCCAGTCATTGCTCTAATTGTGGGCAGGAATAAAGCTCTGAGCTGTCGAGCTTAAACCTACTCAGGAATCCTATTTTTAAAAAGTCACAGAGAAAAATGTAATCTGTCTTTTGCCTCCTGCTTTTGTAAAATCACTGTCATAACACTGAATAACAGAATTAAGTAGTCCCCGTAAGACCGTAGAATAATGATCTTAGGAAATTTGGATATTATAGTTACATTTGACTTTCACAACCATCCTGCCAGACTTTTACAAGAAGAAACATGACCACGAATTAGCACGAAATCCAGAGCTGTTGTCACCCCTGGAGTACTTCTTTCATGGCATGTGCCATGAACCAGTAATTTGCAGCTGGGAGTCTCTCCAGCTTCTGAAGGAAGGCACTTCCTTCAGTGCCCACTGAAGGACACAAGAGAGGCCATGCCTTATTTTCCCCAAAACTAAGGCTAATATTTTTTTTTTAAATTATTTTAAAATATTTTTTTAAAAAAGATTGATCGATCTCCCTTATTCACATTGTGCTGTGACTAAGTGCTTTATAAAAGGTTTTAGGAATTCTGTAAGAATTGTATTTTGTTTTCCAAAGCTGCTTGGATTTATCAAGGAAGTGAGGTTGGTTATAGAATAGCCAGAAGCACCACTCGAAGCTTCACTATTGTTTTCCCATGTCTGCTTTGCAGACAGGCTTGGAGAGGTCAGTTCCTGATAAAACCAGAGAAGACAGGAGAGTTAATGGCTCACATCTGCAATTTTAAATTATTCAGTTACCACTTGAGTACTAACCACAGGCGCAATAAACAGCAGCTAATACAGGTCATGCATGTTTCATAAAGGGAAACTGTACACTCTGGACTATATTACATGGAGCTCTGAAATACCCACAGTGTTTTCAACATCATTTAAGACCAGTTTTTCCTGCCATTACTTTAACTTTCTCCAGTGATACCTCCCCTTGATTTGAACTGGAGTTTTATTCATGTACAAGAGACAGACTTCAACCTATTAAAAAAAATATTTCCTTTAAAATCATATATACAGGGGAAACTTTATAGGAATGGGTTGGCTCATGCAACTCTCCTTTTCAAGGGCTGCAGAGAACAGCTGTACCCTCATGTGCTTCATAGTCTGCTGAGACATCCAAACACTGAGTCCTGTCCGAAAGCAGACACTTCCCAAGGAACAGGCTGGTGGTCACCAGTACTACAGCGACTGCACATTGCAGTGGAAGCCTTTCCTTGCTGGATACCTGGGGACACCAAAGTTTGCACCCTTCAGCAGGGAGTTCTCGTGTTGTCTGCAGAGATTCAACATAACCAAAGTACCTTTTTATGCTGTTTGGAAAGGAGTCAAGCGTAGAAACACTGAACAGAAACCCAGAAAAGGGGAGAAAATGTGAAGAACTGGAAGGAGCATTACAAGTACAGTTTTAGGCAACTTGCTAGCAATCTTAGGAGTCTGGGTCCCTCAAATACCATGATGAGGCATTACCTTCTTTAATTCAGAAAATCTGAACAAACCTCACTCTAATTGTTACTCAGTTATCCAGGAGAACTTGCTGGTGAGCTTACCTGCAGCGAATTCTCTACTGTTACTGTTGGCAGTATTATTAATAGCAAAGCTTGTGAGACAGAGGACAGCAAAGCAAAAAAAGCAGGATTAAAAGATAAAGCTCAAACATCCTCAGAAGTGGCACGCAGTAACAGTCTGCTAAAGCAGAATTGAAGAAAATTTCACTTTAAATAAGCGCATCATGACCACCTCTGACAGATGGAGAGAGGCACCCAGGCCTCTTCTTATCTGGGCCTAGCAAAGTTAATATTTCCATAACTGCTGCACCAAGACTGCAGGTCACTGAGCTGTTGGTCACCTCCTTACACTTCTCATCTTTTCCCTCTGTAATTGGTTCCCTATCCTCGACTTGGAAAGATGGTACCATGTAACAACATTCTGCCAGCAGAGTATTTGTTCCTCTGAGGAATTAATGATACCACACTGTATAAAAATGTCTCTATTGAACCAAAGTAGCTGCTCTTTTAGCTCAATTACAGCAGAGTCATCCAGGAACAGAGGATGACTTCTGAGGCAGGAGAACTCCTGTCCCTCTGGAAATGCTACCTTTTCTCCAGCCGTGGAGCTGTGACCTCTCAGGCTCCAAGCCATTAAAAAGTGCCTGACTATCAGAGGATCTGCCATCCCATTACTGCTCTCCCTCTTCAAAAGAGCTCTTTCATTCACAAAGATATTAGCAGGGAGTTAAAGTGCCACCAATTTCTCTCTGCTATCTCTTGGATAGAGGTTTCCTCTCTTTCCAGCTAATAAAGCTAAAGAAGGAGAGATTGGCAGCGAAGCCACAGTAAATTAAAACTGAAACTTCTCAGTCACTGTCATTCCAGGGTTTCTGACAAATTCACCATCTTCTCCTTGAGGTTTTACTTCTGATGAATGACGCCAAACTTCAAGGGAAATAGTGTTTCATGCACTTAAACCCCTCACTCTAAATTTCCCCTCAAACAAAAGTGTACAAATATCCGTGAAAGAGCCCACAATAATTCTGATAAAGGAATGTGCTGCTTTTATAGTGACATCTTCAAAGACTCCATCGAGTGCCATTATTCTGGAAGCCTCTACAGTTTTTCTACTTGTCACTTCCTCATGGAAGGTATTAATATCGACTCTTAACACATTCTTTTCTAACTTTGACAGTTTATCAGAGAAACACCAACATAATCCCTATTTTTAGCCTATTTCCATGATCATCCATGATCTGTCCAGAACTAAGGTCCCTATAACAGCAGTAGCACAGCAGATGTGGAACATCCATGTGCCAGAACATTTCATCTCTTCACTTCTCCAGCTTCCCTCACCCAGGTCTCAAGTAAATGAAAGGTTCACAGGGACAAGGTAACAGAAGCAGCAAATCACCTTTTCCCTTACCCTAACCATAAAGAGAGAGGAATGTACATGGAAATCAACACGTAGATTTATAGTTTAGAGTTAAATTTACAGTTGAACACCTCCTCTCCTCAAAAGGTACGTATCTCTTTTCAGAGCTTTGTGAAACTCCAGCTGGTTTTAAATTCTTTACATGTACCCAAAATGTACACTTGTTCCCTGTGCTACAGCTGGAAGTGGTGAGTCTACACAGTGAAACAACAACTGAGTGAATTTTGTTCACGTGTGGCTTGTTTTTCTGTTACTCTGAAGAGCTGAAAATCTCGTTGATTAGTTTTGAAATTGGGAATTCTGATATATCCTTCCCAAACGTGCGGAACAGAATTTTCTGCGTGATTTCTTTGCTGAGCTTCGAACTCAGCAGAAAAGTCTTTGCCACATCTGAAGAGGTTAAACAAACAAACAAACCAAACAACAAAAGAATGACCACAAGAATAATACCCCAAACCACTGAGACACTACAAATTGCTTTAAATGTCCTTTAGTGCTGGAAATTTTGCTTATGTAAATAACAAAAGATGTGGAAGGTAAGAAATTTCCTAGGTCTAATTTTATTCATTCCTTCACAACATCTAGTCGGGTAAACTACAGTAAACAGTAAAATTAGGCTGTTGCCTGAAGAGGTGAAATATTGCTGTTCTCACCCTGCCTACAAAAAATCTGAAGTGGTTTTTGACACATGCTCTGACAACTCAGCATATCTGTTAAAAGGCAGAAACAACTATCCATTCTGCATTAAAACTCATTTTTATGATCACGGTGCTATCGCAGAATGTAAAAAAATAAACTGACATAAACAGAGATGTGAATACTATTCTTATTAGCAAAACAGGTCTGACACACCGCTGCTGCCACAATAATGAAAAGAGAAATCAAAATTGCCATAGTTTAAATCTGCGAATGAAATTCGAGGAACAAGGAAGAAGCTTTAATGTTATTAGTTGTTAAACAAGGAAAATGCACACAGCTAGAAATGGAGCTTAAAAATAATCTAAACAGAGCTCAAATTAAATTAAAATATCACCTTGCAAAAATAACAACAAAATGGAATACAAGTGCAAATGTGGACAGGAGTGGGAGAGGAGGAATCACTGCAAAGAGGTCATAAGTAACTCTACAAGGTAACATAATCTGAGTCAATGAACCTGGAAGAACTGATACATGCTTTGGCATGTCCAGTAATAAATACTGTCATAAATATTTTTAAAAGGATTATTTTTTTTTTTAAATCTTATGACCAATTTAAAAAGATCTGGAAAAGGTTTGGGTAATTATTTTTAGCTCAAATGTATGGAAATGCAGATTTTTTGATTACAAAATGGTTAAAGATATGAAAGGAACTTTTTATAAAAAGTCATACTAGGCAACCAAATATACATCAGTTTGGACAAACTCAGCAACAGAAACATTTCCCCAGTTAAAGACTAGAAGGCAGTTATGACCTGTTCTTTGTTACCACTGCCTTTTGTCTTTTGGCAGTCACCTGGATGCCCTTGGAAAGCACAAAATCTCAGCTACACAGATGAATCAGCGACAACCCGAGACCCAGAGGTGTCATAAAATAGGACTCAAAGGCATCATATGTAACAGTCATAGATGCTGCCCCAGGATTCCTCAGTTAATGCATCTCCAATAAACACTGGGAAGCGGAAAATATTTTCATTTATTTTAATGTTTTCATTTATTGCTAAAACCTTAGCCGGAATTCTCTATGCAATGCTTGACTTTTGACTTCAAGGCAAAAAAGGGGATTTGAAATAAAAGTTTGTACCAAGACGGTTCACTGCAATAATAAAGAATCGGATTATAGGTAAATCAAATAATTTCTGATTAATTTAAACCACAATAAGTCCACTCTTAAAAGTGTTTTAATGGACATAAAATTAAATCGGACACTAAACGGTAAAAATTTATTTTTCTTAAGCACAAAATTCTCCAAACTTCACCAGCCACACACCACCAACTCACACTGCTCGCTGAAAAAAAAAATCTACTACAACTATTTTCTTTATTTCAAAGTCACACCTTCTCATAAAAAAGTGTTAACAAACCCCTGCACTTTATTCTCCAAGGGACAAACTCTCCAAAACTCCCCTTTATTCATTTCTACATCAAAAGCATGTACTCTGCTAAGACTCCAATTAAACTTGAAGAATTCCTACCATTTATTTTACAATTCACATACCTTAAAGAAAAGAATATCGTGTATCAAGTCTGCTGCTAATTATGACCCATAGCATAACTTCTTTCCCTTGTGTCCAACATAAACTTTGCAACATCCATTATCATTATAAATTATTTACTGAGGAGCTGCTGAATGCAAAATTTAGGCTTATTGGAAATTCTGTTGGTACACAAAATAACTTTACAATACATTACACCTTCCTACTTCTATTAGACTTATTACTTCATATTTCAAGCAGAAGTAAATATTCCCCTTGTGGGAAAATACTGTCTATTTGTATAAGACTTAATGACATAAGGCAAATTGTGCTGTTGGTTTGAGTTAGACATCCAATACACTTCAATAATGTCCTATTTCCCTTTGTATATGATGCAATCCTAAAGGAAACATGATTAGAAAGCCCATTTGTGCTGGAAATTTCCTTTGATTGTTTTAAAGGCTATTACTCACATCAGCACTGTACTGTTCTCCCCTCATCTATTTCCATTATCAGTTGGATTCAGAGTAATGCTTGTCCCAGGAGGTTTCCCAAACAGATTTAAGTGAATATAGCACTCTGATTACAAAAGCAAAGCAGGCAAAAGCCCCCTGAGTCAATACATTCTGAGAGACAGGTAACCTGAGTAATAAGTGTTGCATTCGAAGGTCATTGTTTCACGTTTTCATTAAAATACATATTCTTTCTGGAAAAAAAAAAACAAACACAAAAAAACCCCAAGAAAAATTATTACATGTGCAGACTTTTCAAACCTTTACAACAAATTAAATTTTCTAAAGAATTTTCCTTTTCATAAGAAAATCTAAGAACAGGAAGATAAATCCGATCTCATCCAGTCTTTCCCTTTCCACTGTTCATTTACCAACTTCTGTAGCTTCCATGTATGTTCAATGTTTAACAAAAAGAATGTGCTGTACTGGAAAACTACATAAATAAGAGCCATTGCTAATCCATGGACAAGTGATTTTTTACAGGGACCCAGCGGAAGAACCACAAAATTACTTCCCCTGTGTGTATTCCTGTTTGTTCACCTAAAATATGGTGGAATGAGACAGGAGAAGCAGAAGCTCCAGGAAGCAAACACTGGCACTGACTCCTCAAAGCCATCCCTGATCTGAGTGCAGTCAATAAGCTGCATGAACTGAGGGCTCTCTGCAGAGCAATTATTTTCCTGCCAGCACCTCCAACAGCTATTTAACCCTCAAAGGTTAACACACTATATGCTGCTTTAAAAGAATCTGTTTGGAAACAGCTCTTAATTTTTGTTTTTTTTTTTTCCATAAGCACTAATTACTATTCAAGACAAGACTTCATGTTAATAATATTGTTAAAAAGAGATGTTTATTGTTTTTCACAGTGTCTCACTCCAGTGCTGAGTTTCGCCCAGCAGATTTTTCTTGAAGTTTATGCTATCCAGAATTAATTTATTTCTCTGTTTATTCATGCATTTTTCACTCCAGGTCACAAAGCAGAGATGAATAAAGAATTTAAACATTTCAGAATGCCTTAATATCTAGACAAGCAAAATGCATGTTGTTGGCATATCACTGCCTGTGATTCATTACTTGAAGGACTAAAAATGTAAAGTCAAGAACATAACACAAATGATCTCCCCTAAGCATATCCAGGCAAAGTTCATCACCAAAGTCCTAATAAAAGAAACCAGCTCTGACAGTTGTCAGAAATGCTGTAAATGGGATTCATCTGTCTCTGGGCAAGGTTTGCAGTCTCCTGACAACATCAGAAAAAACCACCTGTCCTGGACCAGAACAAGGAACCTGTGCCCTGTTCCTATTTTCAGCCAGAAGATGATGCCTAGTAAAGTTAAAAGCGTATGACAAGTATTTCTGATACCTCCCCAAATCCAATGCCAAATGCCAGTTATTTTCAGCTGAGAAACTGTATAAACCTATCATTCACTCATCCAGAAGAGGAACGAAAAAACCACCCACCAAAAAAAGGAACAAAACAGTAAAAATGAAATGGTTACAACTGAAAACACACGATGTGTGTGTATGTAGAAGAAATTCTTAGAGTCTTCCAGAAAATGACTTTAAAGCTCTTAACACCAGCTTTGCCTCTCTGGGGCAGAAGGAGGCCAGTTTGAACTTCCCAAGAGCTCCAGGAATCAACTGTTTTCAGATTTCCACAGTGAAACACACTGGAATCAACTCAACAGTATCTGCTTCTGATGTATATCAGAATAGAGTCTTACACAGTTTCCCATTGCTTGCTCAGGGCTGCTTTCTACCTTTTTGAGATTAGCAGAGAATCCATCCAAGTTTGACCTCGAAAATCTACCATTTGTACACGGTGTTAGGGTCAACAGAAAAACAATGATTCACCCTGGAACTCCTTCACACCCTGCTTTGCTGGGGCATGTGGCTTGCTGTTGCAGCACCAAAAGACTTCAAAAGTTTGATTGTAGTTTTGGTTATTAAACAGACAAGATCTCTGTGGCCTGCTTCATGTTTTCCCGCTCCTTGTGAGAGTTTTTTGAATCTGGCTTCCATGGGGTGGGTTCCCCTCCAGCACTGCAGCAGGGGATGAAGTCACATATACACAGTCTGAAGAACTGATGCTCCTTCCTGGGGGACACTCAACATGTGGGAGGGGAAACAACAAACTGGTGGCTGTAAGTGTGAAAGCAGCACATCCCTAATTATATCTTCAAGAGGGATTTAATCACTTCCATGACTGGAAGTCAAAGTGAGTAGTCCTTTATCACACCCAGATGCGTTTCTGAGTTTCAGCAGAACAGTTTCCTATTAGAAGTCAATTTGACCTAAATTCCTTTTTTTTTTCCCAACTTTATCCTTTGCTAACTGGGAACACACGAGAGTAAATACAGCCTCCAAGCCTAATGCAATATTCTGAAAGGATTAAATAAAATCTATCTGAGCAAACATAATATCGTTATACATTTCTCAAGAAGGCTGAAGGATTATTAAGTGCTCTATGATTTCCTGACTGGAGAACCGAGCTACTTTGGGACATGTTTCAGCCTACATTAGTGGGATTTTTATACATTTGCCTCATCAACTGGATTATCAGAAAGAGTAAAGTCATTTAGAGAGAGAGCTTTATTTTTTTTTAAGGTACTGCAACAGCAAAGCCAACAAAATCTAATGAAAATTTAACTTGAAGAAGCTGAAAGGATTTTATACATTTGAACAATTGGCAATATACAGCATTCTATAATTACAGAAGGGATTCTAAACAGCTGATTTTTTTTTCTAAGGTTAAGTGAAAAATACAACAAAACTTTACTTAATTTGTCTTGTTGTTTTAAATGGAAGAAACAACCTTGATATGTGCTGCTGAATGTAACATTTACTCATCGATTCATAAGATAAAGATGGTTAAAATTGCCTATTCTTGAACTCTGTTTTCCATATTCAGATAATTCTTATGCTTAATGAAATTCGAGGTATAATCTAAAATGTCAGCTTTGGGAACCAACAAGTAAACTATTCCATGGGATGAGAGCAGCCTTTTCCTTTAAGGAATATTAAACAGACAGCCATTGGAAAAAAAACCATTAACCACTTTTCAAAAGAGCAATTCCACTCTAGGCATCACATGTAAATACGAACTGCTAAATGTCCACCAGTACATTTCTAATGGATTCTCCCATTAGTTCATCTATTTTTATTTTCTCATGTCTTTAAAGTTAAAAGGGGTTGAGGAGGAATGCAGGAATTTTGACCTCCCTTTACACCCTAAATGGTCTGTGCAGAAGTAAAAGCAAACCCTTATGGCACATGAGAACAGCACATTCTGCTGCTTTGTTTTTTAAAGGGAAGGGCACAATCCCAACCCTTTGGCATGGGATGTTTATCACTATGAGAGAAGCCACCCATTAATGATTTAATATCCTGATCATTCATTTCACAGGAAAGAGTACTACTAAACTGTCAAAGAAAACAGTATATCTTAGTCTTACTAGTAAGGGGTTCAAACATTAGATTCCATTTTCACAATGTTTTTAAAGGCAAGATATATTTTTGCTTCATATGTCATTTCAGTTAAGTTTTAATTGAAATAGAGTCAAAAGAATATATTACATTGATGAAAAAAGTATCTTCCTTTTTTTTTTTTGTCCAAAAACTTCATGCAACATTAATTCTTATTCAAGTCAACCCACTAAACCAAATTAAATGTAGTTCTGCTGTGGTAGAAATCTTCTCAGATCAAATATTGGCACCAGAATGGTTTGTGGTGAAGATTATTCCTAGGCTTGCATGAACACATCAGAGTGCATCTGTGAAAAGGTACATGTTATATTCCACAATAACAATCAGAATTTTTAAAAATGCTGGCAGAAGGCCAAGTCAATACAAACTTCTTGCTAATAATTAAATTTCTCATTATATGAGAAGTGAATTTCTGAAACAGTTTCTCAAGCTAAAATTAAAATTACAAAAGGGACTCTGACTGTGTACATGAACTCCTACAAAGAAAAATGAAGTGTGCAATCATCAATCTATCGGTGATCTTCACCCCTCCAAAGCCTTTCGAGAAGAAAGTATTTTGCTTTATCTTTGGACCACACGTGTATTAATTTAAATCACCAGGTGCTTCCACAGGATGGGTGCAGGATGAGACCCTCTATCACCCAGAGCCACTAATGTCTGCGACAGATCATTTGATTTGCTGATTTTTTATCCTCCCCAAAAACCTGTTCTGACCCCTGGCTTTCCACCAGGCGTTTAAGTTTTGGTAGGAGGCTGGAAAGTCATCACACAGGGGTAGGTACAGCACAGACCAGTGGATACTTCTGGCCACCCTTCACTGCCCACAGTCCTACAAGACCAGAACTGATTGCTCCTCCCTAGAATTTATTTTTATGTGGGGTTTTTTTCAACATTTTGCTTATAAAGAAGTTTTTCAGCTTAGTTTTTATGCAAGTTGCATTGGGATTTGGTTCTCTCTGCTTTAATAGCAGGCACCAGAAAAAGAAAACAGCTGCTCTTTTTGTGTATGTGTGTTTTGTTGTGCGTTTATTCTTACCTCTTTTCAATATGTCTAAACTTTAAGAATGCTGGGTGACTTTGCCCTGACAGGAAGAAAAATTTTACTGACCCATAAAACTTGGAATTTAAATTCGTTTATTTTTGTTACCATTAATTCCTAGTGTGACCATCACTGCTCAGAGCAATTTAACACACACTGCACACTTTAATATGGTTGAAGCAATGGGCTCTAGAATCCCTCTGAACAAATGGTCTGTTCAAGTGACTGACTTTTCCTATTTTTCCTTAGTCACACAGGGTACCACACGTGAAAAGCCTGACTGAAGACAGTCCTTGGACTCCTGAAGCTTACAGGATGCAGCATTAAAGTAGATGATGCTTTGGAACCTGTTGGTTTCTTTTCAAACCAATTGCCAAGCTATGAAAGCTAAAGAATAAACATTTGTGTTAGCAGTTTTTTTCACTTTTCTAAAACCAGAAACACTGTTATATGCACATTAACTAAACTTAATGAAAGATTCCTGGGTGCCACAGGGAAAAACTGCTCAGTTCTCAGGGTTTAAAGGCCAATCAGGATTGGAGCAGTCTATTGATTTGTTAATGACCTAATTAAGTGGAATTGGTGAACTATACCTTCAGGATCAGTATCTGCACTGAAACAGCTAAACCACAGTATTCAACATTTACAAAATACTGAAGCCTCAGATTTTCTAAATCATGGTCGGGCTTCGCAAACAAAGATTTGGGGAGGGCTCTACCCACGTTTGCTACAAGCACACTGGTGGCTAAAAAGGTCAATATGAGACAGGCATGTCCAGTTGCAAAAGGCACAGCAGAAAGACTCCTTAGGTGGGAAATTCTGCAAGGCACGATTCTTTCTGCATTGTCTTTTCTCCTCAAGGGTGATCCTGCTGCGTTCTCAAAGGCATCAGCAGCGTTATAGATGGTGTGTCTGCAGACCTCCTGATTGGAGGCCAGAGCAGACCAGTTATGGTGATCAATATGGCCAAGGCTGAGATGTTGTTTCAGGGAGTCCTTGTATCTCCTCTTTGGGGCTCCTCTCTTGCAGCAGCCGGTGGCAAGTTCACCATAAAGCACGATCTTAGGGAGGGGGTGGTTGGTCCTTCATCCTTGAGACGTGCCCTGCCCAGCACAGCTGTGTTCTCAGCAACATGGCCTCAATGCTTGTGACTGCTGCTTGTTCTAGAACAGATGTGTTGGTCACATAATCTGACCAGTGGATGTTTAGGATTGTTCGGAGGCATCACTGATGGAAGCGTTCCAGGAGTCACAGGTGGTGGCGGTAGATGACCCATGATTCGGACCCATATGAGAGAGTAGACAGCACTATGGCTCTGTAAACACTGATCTTGGTGCTTTTCTTCAGGTGTTTATTACGCCAAACTCTTCTGTGGAGTTTTCCAAAAGCACTCTATGCCTTTGCTAACCTGTTGTCCATCTCCCCGTCAATCTCACCATCCGAGGAGATGAGGCTGCCTGGGTAATTAAACTGCTGGACTGATTTGAGATCTGATTGGCCAATGGTGATGTGGGGATGACGAGGGACTTCCTGAGGTGCTGGTTGATAGAGATAGGTGCTGGTTGTCTTCTTCAAGCTGACTTCCAGCCCAAAGAGCTCAGCAGCGTCTGCAAAGCAGGATGTTAAACGCTGCAGAGCTGCTCCTGTGTGAGTGACAAGGGCGGCGTCATCAGCACAGAGCAGCGCGGTCTCTGTGGCGCAATCAGCGCGTTCGGCTGTAACCGAAAGGTTGCCGGTTCGAGCCCACCCAGGGACGGCCGCTTTCCTTTGCTGATGACGCCGCTCATGCTGATTTTCTAAATACTCTTTGGAGTACTCATCACACACACACAGAGCTCCCACGAACCGCCCAGCAGAAAAAGCGAGCTACGAGCTCACACTGCTCCCTCTTCTGGCAGTTCTACGCCCACCTCTCCAGCATCTGGGAATAATCCATCCACATGGACCGTTTGCACCCACAACCAGCAGAGATCTTCATCAGGCCACTTCACTTTGCCAAGGCTGGAGGGGATTCTTCCCGAAGATTATAATGAAAACCAAAACCCCCTTGATTTCAGGTAGATAGTATTTTATCCCTCATGCCCTGCTATTTTTCGTCCCCGTGTGAAATTAGAACAGTAAATTAGAACTGACGTGGTTTTAACCCTTACTGGCCATTTATTTCATTTGGAATTGCTATGTTCCAAATGAAACAATAGTTGTTATCTTTGCAGCTTAAAATTATTTACCAAGATTTGAAGATCTGAGTCTCAGCAGAAACTTCATTAATATTAGATAATGAAATGAGCACTGATTGTATTTCTGAAAGTAATTAAGCTAAATTAATCCTCCAAATAAATGTAATGCTTTTAAAGAAAAGAAAAGAATAAACAAACCACAACACAGATGCCTACACTAAAAAAAGTTTCAGTCAGCCTCGGTCAACTTTCTCTCCTTTTAAACATTTTCAGATAGTCTACATTAAAACACACTGCAATTTGAGTTGTTTGCCACAAGTAGGACCAACATTTCATATAAAAATACATCCCTGCAGGGAAAACATGTTCCATCTATCTATGAAGATCCAGCAGAGCCTGGATTGAGTGCTAATAAAGTACTTGTCTGACTTCCCGTGCTGGACTGCTTTTGCTGCCTGCATCGTTGAAAACAAGAACTGCACTGCTTGATTTGCTGCAAACAATTCTTCAAATCTTAGGAAACCTGCACATTAGCTTCTATCACCTTAAACAACCCCACTACTGTGTTTCCCAACTTTTGACCTCCAACAAAAATAGAACCAAACACCAGAGCATTTGCCTGTGCTATGTCACTTCAGGGTCCAAACCACATGTATTCTTTCATTCCTGCTAAAAATAAATCATTCTCTAAGTCATCAACAGGATGTTATTAAAGAACTGACACAGCTTTATTGATCTTCTCTCCTGGAAATCAATTATCCTTACCAGTGTCCTGGTTTTAAGCCTGTGTGGATAATAAGATCTTAAATGACCACTGACAGAAGCAGCATCCGTGCCCTAAAGCTGCCAGTACACACGGGCACATACACACCCACCTGTGGACTACAGGGCATATACACCATATACATAATATATAATATATTATATATAATAATATATAATATAATATATAATATATACAAGGCATAACACCATATACATAATTCTCAGGATGGGAGTTGATGTAGAAAGTTGCCTTCATGTCTGAATTCTGACAACTGAACTAAACCTTTCTTAGACTAAATCTCTTATGCTCTTGGGGCACAGAAGACTCCAGTAACCAAACACCCACAGCAAAAGACTTAATCAATGGCCAAAATACCTCTCATGTGTTCAGACAGCCACTTATCAGAATTATTGGCTTTTTGACAAACTATAAGTAATTAATTCATAGTCCTGGACAAGTTCACATCCCAGAGATAACTCCACCAGTGGAAGTCCATGCCCAGCTCAAGAGTTGCTGTGCATTCTGCTGTCCAGATGCCTACAGACGTGACCTTTATTCCCATTTTATTAAAATAGATTTTTAAAAAGCTCTAATTAGAAGGTTTGCAGCTGATGTGCCGATGTTTCTTTTGAAAGCCCGTTTTTATGGATTTGGATTGATGGCACTTCTTTGGAAGCTTATGGAACATGCTTTTTAAAAGAGGTTGGGAGAAAGCTCTTTAGTTGAACCAGCTAGGCCACCCAAAATCTTAAACTGGCTGGAAATAACACCACATTTCTGCTGTACTTCTCTGCAATGTCCTGCCATTCATTCATTTTTCAAAAGGCAAGCCCAAAAGTATCCAGAAGTTACCTCTGCTGACCTGAATATACATAATTCTCCAAACTATTATTTGTACCTTAATCCTATATATAAACAAATGGGCAACCGCAGGAAAAGTGACTAGAATGAAAAATTATTTTTTTCTATGTGACTTTTAAAAGAAAATATAACAGAAGATTATATTGATGTACATTAAAAATAGTAGCTACATCTAAGCACAAATACTGGTTGAGAAAATCAATTAAAGGACAGTTTTTACTGAGAAATTTTCAAAAAACCCAAAGCTACAGTGCAATTTACATAAAGGAAGACCTCAAACAGTTCTACCATACTGTACTAAATTAAAACATCTGTGGCCATGGGCCTGCAATTTTATGCACTTGGACAGATTACTGTATTTGTGTGAAATGCAATCAACTTTCTTTTAAAGACTTTGCAGTGGTTCACAGACGCTAAAGCAATCATAATTAACATCAGAGTTATCATGCCTTACACACCGAGTTTGTATCAAAATCAGGGATTTTAAGAATTCGAGGTCAGGCCATTAAACACTGAAATCTCTTGTCACTGAATATCTAGCAACGATTAAACCAAAATGATTAAACATCTGGTTAGACTAAAATGCTGTTTTTCAAGGAGTTTAAGAAAAAAACTGCCACGGAAGGGGTGGAGAAAACCCAGAACTGATTGCAGGTTTGTTAACCTGAGGCAGTAATTTGACTGCTTGTCACTGTTTCATCAGCACATCTTTATATGTTGAATAAAGCAGTCACCAGATTACTGCTTTAATCAGCATCATAAAACATCGTGTTTCTCTCTGCTTCCTAACAGCTGGTTTAAGAGGAATAAAAGGTTTATTTGATGGGTAAGCTGGAAGATCTCCAAGGGCCCTCTGAGCTCATACATTTCTGCAGTTGGACTTTCAAAGCAAGCTGAGTCTTCACAAATACTGTCAGCCCAATCTTTCAGAGCATAAAGGTTTCTACAGAAAAAAAAAAAATCAGGAAATTTTGCTACCTCCAACACAAGAATCTACTCACTCATGCCTTAATGCCAATTATATCTTATTGTACCATCAATAAGAAAAAAAAAATTACTTCCTTTAGATATATCAACCTAAAATCTAATTCCATAAAACAGAAGTAATAACTCACTATCTACAAATTATGCTGTTTAATTGTGAGGTTTCTCAGCTACACTTCCGCATTAAATCATTTTCACAAAAAAAGTCTCCCTTCCTCTCATTTTCTTTCCCCTCACAGCAAAGTGACCAAGTCTGGATATAAGGGAATCTCTATGGCATGGGTGTGAAAAAGAACCTCCTTGACTCCACTGACTCCAGTACAGGACCACGGAAACTTCACAGTAAACGGAAAATGAGATTTTTAGAAGCTTTTTATGTCAACCTATTGCAAGTCTTACTGAAATGTGAAATTCCAAAGTACACAGCAAACACTGCAGGAGGGAGGGAGGGAGGGAGGAAAGTTTGGCTACAATTAAATAGCATTAAGAGAAGTTCTCTCTGGTATTTTTAGCAGTATATCTCGAGTTACCTCAAATTATTAAAATAAGAGTAACAATGAGGTAATTGAGCTGAGGATACCTTTACTTAAGGTTTTTCTCTACCATTGTTACTAAACTTTGAAACAGAACAAACAAACAGGGCTCGTAGATCCCTACCCTCAATCACCTGCTCCTTTCAACCTGAATTCCACAGTCACGGGTGAGAAGAGAAAGGTGAAGTACAACCCAACAGATTTTGATATTTAAAATGTGCAATTTGAAAACTTGTAATTATTTATATTGTTAAATGTTTTTATCAAAGCAAGAAAATAACTTCCAGGTAGAATCACAACCTGCAAGGGTATATTAGACTTGGGCACATGAGCCATGCAATACTGCAAAGATTCTTATTCTGCTGCAGAAGTTAACAAGACAGTCATAATTAAATTAAATTAAAACAGATTCCCAGAAATCCTTAAATGAAGCCTGGGAGCTCTCCAGTCCCACCAGGGTTAGGCAAGCACAAAACTGTTTTGCAGATATCTCTATTCCACCCTGCCTACTGAAGGTACAGCACAGCACCTCCAGCAGTAGTGATTTTGAGGACATGCTTTGTTTGAAAAAAGAAGAGGTAAACGATATGATACATTGTTTAATAATCCCACACTTCTTCATCAGACATGCAGGAACCCAGGACTCCCATTCTGCACACAACTCCCTCACCCAGGCCAAAGTTGGGATCTGACAAGCACAGCACTGACCATTTCTGTCTTGGGCTTCTTTGCTCCCCTCCAGTTTTTTAGGTCTTGTTTTACAAGTCCACATCAAGATCATTTATGGTCTATGGACAAAATCACTGAGCTCTGGACTGACATCCAGGCAAGCAGTGTCATAGATCACTTACCCAGGGCCTTTTGGGATGGTGTAGAGAGCCAGCATAAATCAGTATGCATTTCCAGATTTCTAGAGCTTGCACTGCTGCTCCACATCCTCACTCCTCTGAGGTTAATACTAATTCTGTGTGGCTCCATGTATTAAAATGACATTCCCAGATGCAGAAGGTAATACATTCAGGTATGTGCATATGTTTAAAAGCCAGCAGACAAAAGCAGTTTCTTTTCTTTAAGGAGAAAGAATGACAAACTCAAGGCAGGTCATTCTCAATGCAGCAATTTTACCACGTAGACAGGAAAGAAATCAAGGCATCCACTATGATCAAATAAAATAGCAGGACTTGGAGAAAAGTCTTTTTGAAGCCTTAACTCAAGAAGCTTCAGACAGAGACACTTCAGGATAAGCAATAATGTTTTTTTCAGAACAGTGAACACAGGGAAATTAAGAAAGGAATCAGTTCCTTCTCTTATGGATGTGTTCAATACTTTGTCTCATCAGTGTCTTGCGAGTACGTTTTATCCATTGAGGTGAGAATCCAAATGTTTAGGACTGCCTGAAACAATAGTCTTGGCTTTCATACATGCAGCTGCAAACCAGAAAAACAAACCAAAAACCCCAAACAGCCTATAGAAATGAAGAGAAACAGCACTGCATGCCCAGGAACCACACACAGCACCATTTGTTTGAACTCCAAGAGAAATCCCTTGCACTGACCTCCAGCACTGAACAGCCTCAGCTGGTCCTCAAGGAGTTCTGGGGACAACTGGCTTCTGTCCTCCTCAAGAATCCAAAGCAGAGCCCAGGCTAGTTCTTTGTTTCCAGGACAAAAAGAGGAAATGAAAAATCCCCCTCTGAATCAACAAAAAAAAAAAAAAAAAGAGAGACAGACAGAAACAGAGGACAAAAAAGCTGAGAGGCCAGGATGGCATTTTACACCAGCAGGAACTCTGGCCACAAACATCAAGATGGAAAGGGCAAAAGATGACTTCCCACTAACTCCAACTGCCTGGGGAAATTCAACCTCTAAATAGGATTTGTGCTGAAGAGGGTATTTGAAAACCAGGTATCTGCCAAACAGCTTTGTGTTCAAGGGCTGTGTGACAGCTCCTATTGCATCGCCAAAATCAAGCACAATACGGTCTCTCCATCTCTGTAATGCTCTGTTTTACTTGGTATTATTTTTAAAAAGATGGTACTTTAGAGGAGAAAATGCACTAAACAGGTGACCACAATCTGGGGGAGGAGCAAAGCACTTTTGCTTTACTGAACTATAGATGAGCATGTGCTTCTGTAGGGAACTGCTCATGCCATTATCAGCACAAACTGTGTGGAGCTGGCACTGGATTGTATCAGATCAAACACAAAACAAAAAAAGATTTCTGAAAAGAAAAAAAACAAACAAACACGTGCGAGGAAAAACAACAAAACCACAAAAGCAAACAAAAAACCTGAAAACAAAACCAAAACAATAACAACAAAAACCCCACCAAAGCCCTTTCTAGAGAAGAAAAATAACTTGTGGAAGGGAAAGTTTTACTTTTTACTTTTACTTTTCATTTTCTGTCTCCTTCTTCCTATTGGTACATTAACAAATGTACATTTTGCCTTAAGAATAAAGTCTCATATGACAGTACTAACCTATACCAACAGGATATAGCCAAGCATTATACTACATTCCTGTAATTAGGGCCTGAAAAAAGGTGAGAAGCTGGGACTTCTCTTAGAAGTGGTTGAGAATTGTGCTGAGAAGACTGATAAGAGGGCAAGAGAGAGGTCATGCTGGGAATTGCCCAATTTCACCGCTGGGGACTAGGAATAGATATTGTTCTTCTGTTTATGAGCCAACGCTTTTTATTCACCAGCAGCACAACAGAAAAGCTTCTTGGTTTGATGGATAGCCAGGTGAGTTCTGTAAACATTTTCTAGATTCTGATAAGCAAGGTGGGGTTTGTTTGTTATTTTTTTAATACTAGAGTGCACACGGGGAAACAAATTACCCCAAGGCTAACACATCCAGTTACTACTTTACTACCTAAAAAAATCACTGACATTTCAAGAGGTAGGCATTTATGGCTTTATTCTGTCTGACATGAAAATTTGGCTACCATACAATCGTTTAGAAACAGATAAATTACATTGTGATTAATCCTGCTGTATCTTTTTTATATCCATCTGCAAGTGGGCACATTCTATTAAGTCAAAATAGGAAGGCGTGGAGGGGGGAAAGAAAGGATATAGGGAGGAAAAAAGGTGTTTCACAGAGTTATTTTTTGCATCATATTATCTACTTGAGCCCCAAGAAAATAATAATAATAAAAAAAAAGCGCCAAAACAAAGGAGTTTTTCTACAGGCCAGGAACTGTGACTATTCTCAAGGGGAGAACTTTGCACCAAAGCAGGAACGACACTTTCAAGTAAAAAGAATTATTATGCAGGTTGGGATTTGGAAAGCTCAAGATATTGAGTGTAGAACAGCTGTTGTACAGACATGACTTCAGAGCTGATGCTCCTCACGTGGTTTTGCTTTTGATGGAAGCACAAAAAAGACAGAAACTCTTCAGTTGTTTATAGCTCAAGCCCAACCTGTGCATGTCCCCTCCAACTGACCTCAGCTATGACATGGATTGACTCAAACTGTGACAGTCACTCAGGAGTGAAACTCAGGAGTTCGTGCCCTCGATCCAAATTTACATAATTTTGTGTTTACTTCCAGAAAATAATTCCAGATTAAGGTTCAAAGAACCAATCAAAAGCTAAGAAAAAAATTTTGATTTGTGCAACTCGAATTTTACTCCTCACTTGCACAACTGACACAATTACTACAATTACACAATTACCCACAAGAGATGATTTCCATACCCTAAAAGCTAATGACCAGTCCAGTTCCTTATTTCCACCTGCACTGGATATATAAAACAATTACTTTCTTATTTTTTCCCCCTGTGCTGCCATTAGTATTCTTTACAAACAAGCATCTGGGTCTGGTACATTAGCGTGCCACGAGCTGTGGCATCTTGAATGAGAGGTTTGCATGAAAAGTACCTCCAGTCTGACAGCCAGAGGATGCCAGCCATGGGAGGAACAACAGATTCATAGCCCTGCCTCGAGAAAACCAAATGCTTAGACTTTGGTGTTCAATACAATTAATTTCTTAAAAGAGGAACTCTCTGCATACTTTCTAAGGAATGGGCTGTGTCAGCCAAATGAATTGTTTTCCACTTGAAGGCAGAACTTGGAGCTGGTGGCATTTATGACATTGTGACAACTGCTCATTTATCATAAGTGATGAATCTCACAATACCAAACTCAGCCTTTTACACTTGTGTGGTTTTTAATAATCCTGATGTACCAACAGAGAGAGTCACTACCAGGGGAAGAGGCCTAGTGCTCTGTGTAGCCAGTTACTCCTCATAAAAAACTGTTCTGTGTAAAACCTAAAGAAAATTCATCTTGGGAGAGGGAGAAGGGACTGAAATTATGTTGACAAATAAAGCTAAAATAAACCAACATAAACCCCCCCAAATAAACAGCAGCGTAATTCATTACATAAAATCAGTAAATACGCTCCCACACATATGGGGAAAAATGAACATATGATAAAACTAATAGGATTATGCAAAAGAAGTGTCTAATAATAGGTCCCTAATTAATCTTTTTTAGTCTTGGGGCTTGCCTGTAATCATTCTTCATGTGCATAATGTAATTTGGGAGAAACCTAATTCTGTGCAAAGGACATGTCTTACAACAACCCAATTCTGAGGACTATTTTTCCTAATCGGGTTATGGCTCAGCAGATGGTACAGAGTCCAGTCCTGAGCAATACTTAGCTTTGCTCCATGCTTTAATGACAAAAAAGCAGGGTGTGGGGGGTGGAAACTTTTATTGGGACCATCAAAACACCGTTCCCTTGGAACACTAAACAGATGAAAGAGACCTGAGGAGAGTTTTACAAAAAACCTTATAACATCTAAAAGTTATCATGATAACTACTTTGCTGTGATTAGTCTTACTAGATTCCTTACTGTACTTCTTAACTACTTATTATTGTGAGATTTTTAAAAAAAAATATATGCTTTGTTACTGAATCAAATAGCAACTGTAGCATGAAACACAGTATCTGGTATTTTTATGCATGCACACATGTGTCTGTGTTTCCATATAAAGCAATGTATCTTTTATTATAAAGTTTTCCTAAGTTTAAGAAATAGATATCAAAATATCCTAAAGTTTTATTTTGCTTTACAAGTTTCACAAAAGAATGAAGATTTAGATATGGACAACCTCTACAGAACTTCTACTCACCCTTTAATATTTTCCAGTTATGGAGAAAAGTACATTTTTCATCACCTAAAACTAATTCAAATCTTCACACAGGACTAAGAAAACATTCGGGAAGGTGGTTTCATTTCTTTCCCCAAGTTTTTTAGTCGAGTTATTTAATTAAGAAATGCCACTGCTGGAAATTGAGCCATTCATGTTCCAGCTTCCTAAAATGCAACACACTACAGGTGATACCTAAGGTCAATATTCTCTTTGTGCTATCATAAGTATAATTGTGGCCTTTTAATTATGAACCACACGTGAAAAAAGTTGGCCTCCACCAGATATTAAAAATTCCTTAAGCACCATAACGTGTCTACCTCCCAAATCCAAGCCTTGCTTGTCATTCCTAATCTGAGCACATGAGAAAATGTTCCTGTTTGTTCTGTTCAAATGAGGTTCATTTTTTTTAAGTTTATGCTGTTAGACCAGCCCCCTACAGATTCCACATTCACTTGTTATCAATGTAGATAAAAAGCAGGCAAATATGGCTTTGCAAGAAAACCCAATGCAGGCTAATTAAAAGTTAATATCTATGCTGCAGGCTACCAAGCTCTTACTAATATTGGGAATGAGGGGGAAAAAAAGCTTAACGTTTCAAATGGAGAGAACAGAAGATGGGATGAAATCTCAATATATTCTGAGCAAAATCAGTGAAGTTGCTCTAAGCACAATTTAAATGATGATGTGAAGAGATGGGTTCCTTGGTATTGATTTCTTTCTTTTAATTTATATTACTTCTACTACTACTACAAGTTTCAGCTGCAGTGTTGGGGGATATGAATTAACATTAATAAACCCAGGGATCTCTCTGGCTAACACAGTAAAAGTCTAAGGCTCCTGTAGAGCAGAAAACCTAAATTTTGATGGAAAGAGAACTCAACTCTTTACACAACTTGACTAAAAGCTAAAACTGGTAGTAAATGCATGTAGCCATTGATCAAAATTGTTTATAGAAACTCTCCCAAGTGACAGCAAAAAAAGGAGGAATAATCACTGACCAAAATGCAGGGAAGTGGCAAAAAATGCAAGACACTCCAGAGCTCCCAGACTTTAAATAGGAAAAAAATACCAACCAGAAGAAATTGAAGAGCACTTTGAAAAATGAAAGGGGTAAGTAGCATTCTTGAGGGTAATGGTGTAGTTTAACAACTGTTTTTCATGTGGCAGAATGAAAAGAAACCATTCTTCCTACAGTACAGCAAACAAAAATCCATAACAGAAGAGGAGTCAGCAGCAAAGCCAGATAAGGGTTCATATTTCACCTTAACAATAAAATAGTAATATTGTCATTACAAAAAAAAAGAAAATGTAGTCAAGGGGAGACTGCATGGCAAACCCAAAGTCAGTGCACATGAAGCTTCCAAGGCATCATTTAAAAGAAAGCTGTTTTTTTTATACTACACATACACATGTGCATAATCTGACCAAAGGACCACAGACAGACATGGTTCAAAAGCATCTCTGTTTCATCACTTATTCCTTCATTGCTCCACTGTTCTTTATAGATTTGTAGACATGTTGTTGCCCTTCCAGACTGTTATCTGCTTGCACAGTCTGGTAAAGCAAAATCAGACAGAAGTCCTCCAGATTTAATGAGAACGTTGATAATGTGTCACAAGCTCCAGTGACTCTGGGGATTAGGTGTATTTAGAAATGCTATGTAATCTTCAATGTTTTGTAAGCAACCACGGTTTGGGATTAAAATATATCAAAACTTGTCAAGATTCTGGTATTCTTAATATCTATTTAGTGACATCTCATTTAGGTAGAAGATTCATTAACCTCAAAATGCTACTGTTTTTCTATAGCAGCAGTATAACATGCAAGGTTGAGCTGGTGCTTGCTTTATAAACAGATTTTCAGAGTCATTGGCTGAACGAATTCAGATCTCAGCAGCCTAAAATTTAGTATAAGATACAGAAAAAACATTGAGATTCATTAAATGGCTTTGCATACTGCAGCCTCACAAAACATGACTGTAACCTGAGTTGAGGCAGTTTCTGCTCCCTAAGAAAGGTCCTAAATTAAAATGACTAGACTTTGTCTACCAGGCATCCTCAGAATAGGTTTTGGGGTGTTGTGGGAAAGATATTTGAAGCGAGTCAGTATTTTTTTGCAAGAATGAATATTAAATACTGAGCAGGTGCAGTAGTTAATTTTCATAATGTTCTTGGTTATGCAGCAAATACAGCATTGCAAGTTTCATTACAAGGTAGAATACATTCTAACAAATTTTGTTTTGACACTAACTGCCATTCAAATGAGCAGAAGCACCTTCATTTATTTTAATGAGAGCTGACATAAAAAAAAACCCACATGCAAATAAGACAATATTACATAAAGGAAAAAAGTCAATCAAATAATGCAACACAAATAAAATGCTAAATATAGGAATGACACGGTCTTAAAAACCCAGGATAGTTTGGGTTGAAAGAGACCTCACAGACCACCTGGTCCCAACCCCCCTGCCATGGGAAGGGGCACCCCCCACTAGACCAGGTTGCTCCAAGCCCCATCCAACCTGGCCTTGAACACCTCCAGGGGTGGGGGTCTTCACCACACTTAAACATTAAAGAACTGATAGTGAATAAACATAGCCAGAAAAGAAACAGAGACAATGTACACGCTGGCCTGTTGTGTTTATATGTAATATATTTGTAGTTCCATCAAAAGAGCCCCTAGAGGGGCTGAAGAAGGGAAAGGGGCAAACTTTTGGTAACCAAAGCAAATCCAGGCAAAGTACCAGGTAACCAAAACAAGCCCAGCCGAACTTCTCAGCCCCTCTGAAAAAAACTGGCAGTTCTGGAATAAGTTTTCAGTTTTGCCCAATTCTTCATTCATCAAAAATCATTATCAAAACCACTGCTCTGCACACACACCAAAAGGCAGTATGGCATTGCTCTGCTCAGGAGTTGCATCAAATCATATTTTGTCTTCTGAGCTCTTATGCTTGTTTCCACAAACATCATTCACCCTTCAAATGCTGACTGAACCCCAGGCAAAGACTCCGTAAGAAAGGAGGTTTTCTCGTGTTTTCTATCAAACAATTTCCAAGCATTTTCACAATGTCGCGTAAATAACGGCGCCGTTGTATAAAACAGTGTAGCTGAAATGCTGTAATTAATTTTGATACCTGTAATCATAACCTGTAATTATCATGTAACTGGAGAATTATAATCAAGGAGCAAAGCCCAATTCCATATTTGATGCGTTTCACGGGAACAGCTCTGTTGTTACACACCTAAATAGGAGAAAATGCTACAAGCCAGAGGATTAGCTGGGAGAGTGTGCTTTTAAAAGTCATTGTAATTAGAGATACTCAACAAATAACACAACTGAATACAAACAGAAAGGAAGAGGGGGGAAAAAAATAAGTGTTTTACTGGCCTTCAGAGAAATACCAAGCTTTTGACATTTCCACACCTTTTAATTGTAACTGTGATATAACTACATAAAACACGTTGCAGACATCACAGAGTAAACCTGCCCCAGATGCATTTGCCTGTCTACACTAGATTAATTCCTCAGCAGTAAAGCAGAATTTGTAATTATTTATAAATCAATCAGGGGAACTTTTGAGGCTACAACAATGTTTGCTTGGAATATCAAAGCTGTATTTTGACAACAAAGTTAAATGAACATAGAAAAGCCTCTGTAAGAGAGGAAGAACATAATACTTAATAATGAATTACATAAAAAGATTAAATAAAATCATTTGCACTCATTTTTTTCCACACTCATACATTTGCAAGGACAGAAACACATGCACTTAAGTATTCTGTCCATCAGAACCTATATTGTCATGGGGCAGAGGAAATACCAGCTGTCAATATTTTCTGTCTCCAGGGCTGTTCTTACAAAGGAGAAGTTATGGTTGCACTTTTTATATATTTGCTGTCTTCTGTCTCTTTATTTGGATGTCTTGCGCTTGCAGTCCTGTCCTTTATCTTCCCTTCACCATTTCCTAACAGCTTCTGTCTGTCTCTTATTTCACTCTGTCCTTTGCTTTCCCATCTCAACATCTTGAAAACCTTCATGTAACTGTGCTGTGATCTTGCTGCCCTAAGTGCCAACAAACCTTGCCTCATTTATCATGTTTTCTTTCTGGTGCTTCCACAGCCTTTCCTCTCTATTCCTATTTCATTCATGCAAATATGTATCACAAATTTCTATTACAATGTGTTTTGATAAGGGTCCAAAACTCCAGCTCTGGAAAATAGTTTCCTTCCAGATTTAGTAGCTCCTGTTTGCAGAGCTAGATCAAATTAAAACTGAACTCTATCCATTCCCAGGACTTCAGCCTACAAAATCATCTGCACACTTTTAATCATACGAGTTACAGAGTGCTTGGTTAGGTTTTTCTTAAAGCTCACACAACAGAACAGCCGTGAAAGAAAACCTGCAGGTGTAACCAAGAACTCAATTTGTTCCAGCCTTTGGGTGATTTGTGCTATAATGAACTTTTCTGTTATTCCTCTGTTCTGTGGTGGTATAATTACCTTTAGGGGTGTTCATGTAAAAACTGGCATTTTATTTGGTGAATAATTTACAGGTTGGCAAAGTTTAAATCCATATAAATGACACACTTAACATTAATGTCAGCTAGACAAGAAGAGAACAAGCAGGATCCCGAGGAGGCTACGTGCAGTTGTTTCACCACCTCGTGCAAGCAAGATTAGTGGGGACTCTCAGTGAACTTGCCTACATTTTCCAAACAGCTGATCTCATAGAAATCAGGCAGGGATTGATTTTAAAAAGCCCAGAGAGGAAAATCCGTGGATACCACACACGGTGCCCCGTGCAGTGCCCTGCCAGCAAGCGTGGAAGAGGCAGATTGAAGACGACATGTTGATGCTGATCAAACTGGATAAGATCAAGTATGAAAGGTTCTTGGTCACGAACGCGAGCTGACCGAAAATAATTAGTACAAACTCCAGCTATTACAACTGCACTGAAAATGATAAAAGTTACATAAAAATACAAAGTATGCTTTAGCTGCAACAGAGCCCACTAAAAAACCCAGTCAGACTGAAAGGTGAGAATGCCATGGATTTGATCTATGCTGTCCCATCGATCATGGATGATCTGGTACCTCCACACTTCTCTTAAAAACACCTAACACTCTACTACACACTTGTCATCCTTAAAAATGCATAAAACAGGTTTTAAAATCACAGGCGACTGAACTTCTCCCCTCTTAGTAAAAACCAAGCTAGTGCATTAAGGGCAAAGAAATCTTTAGACCAATCTCACTTTATACATGTAATATATGTATGATACACCAATCTCACTTTTAATAACACACCAATCTCACTTTTATACATATCAGGTCCTGGGGACCTGATAGGTGGATAGAGGACAGATCTAATTATTATGAGAGCTACACACTGAAGACAGACGTAACTTTTTAAGAATTCCCACATCTCTTCCACTGAATCCAGCCCACAACATAACGAAAAGATTTTCATTACATCTGAAGGAGGGATTAAACAGTCACAAATTTTCAATAACGTGCTGCCTGGAATGCTAATTATGACACTCCTTTTATGAATATTTAATTTTCTGTTGGTGCTTATGTCCTTGAGCTAAAGCCCATAACTTCTATCAATATTAATGAAAATTACACATTCGGATCCATAGAGAACAGAGAAGTTACCCAGAGATCTTAATATGTCCAGTCTTGTTTAACTATATTGATTTCCAACATCATTTCTAGCTGGTACTGTATGACAGGGATGCTGAAAACACACAGGTTTTTAGCCCTTTTTAAGGGTTAGGAATAATGATGACACATCAGTAGATTTTATTAGCACCTAACATGAGTTAAAGGTTAGTCAGTTTGAAAACACTGATTAACTATTACTCTTAAAAGATGTCGGACTTACAGACTTATGAAAAAGAGGTGCTGCAGAAACCAGAGACCTCCAAGGCAATGAAGGCCCATGGTGGGAACCAGAAGTGTCACCAGAAACTGTCCCAGGGCAAGGAGACACGGTGTGAGCACTGAAATTAGGTAAGGGAGCTGAGGTTAAGACCACATCATTGTGTCCACAGAGCAGATAACAGGTGGAATGCAGCTGTTTATGGAAACATAGGGTGAGAAAGGAGTCTTGGGACACAAAGCCACCTTTGTTTGGAGGCTGTAGCCTCTGCTCAGCTTGGCTGCCTAAGTGGAACTCATTTTGGGTATCAATGTAACAGAATTGGGGCCAAGGAGGAAATTTAGAGAACAGGGCAGCATCTGAAAGATTGTCTGAACTATCCTTCTTGGTTTCATGTGGAGTCTCCCATCCAACAGGAGGGAATTCAGACTTGTGGAGCAACACAACTGTATAGAGTTTGTTCCAAAGTTTTAAATCAAGTCCATCATGTACAACTATGCAACCACATTACATCATGCCCTGAAGTCAGGAAGTAAACACTGAAATGTAAGACATGCTTTTGCTTGAGGAACAGGTTTTTGAAGATACAACTGTGGAAAGATGTTCTGCCCACTAAGGAACTGTGTGTCGGAAAGTTTGATATTAAAAAAAAAAAAAAAAGAAAAAGAGAAAAAAGAAAATTAGCTAGAAGCAGTTGAAAAACAACTAACTACAAAAGATTGGTCATGCTTTAGTATCTGTCAAAGTTTAAGGACAAAGTTCTACAACTACTCACTCCTACTTTGGTACACACTAACAGATGTGTCCAGGGAACAAAAAACTGCTCCATTGCAGTCAACGGGAAAAAATTCTGTCGAGTATTAAGTGAAGCAGGATTTCATCTGATGAGTGGCTTTTCAGATCAGAATCTGTGTAGAAGTTTCTGGATCTGAAGAAGCTTGAACCTTGAAGCTAGAAATTTTTAATGTCTTTTGGCGAAGTGAGAAAACGTACAATATAATGTTGTTAGTAAAATGCCATTTCATTAAAACTCTGCTTCACCTGTAGGCTTCTCCTCTCCTCCCATTTCAAACAGAACTAGTGTATTTTTTTGTGTGGTAGGTCCCATCATCCCCTCAAATCTGTTCCTGTGGACTCTCCAGGCTCACCCACGTATTTCAGCAGACCACGGTGAGATCGCTCAGCAATCGCATCAAGTTTGAAGAAGTCTTTTTTAGCCTTTGTAATTCCAAAGACAGACACCCTGTAAACATAAAAACACCAGCCAGAACCCCAGTTCTTTGTCCAGAAACACGACCTGGGCCCTTCAGCCCGGGCTCCCCCTATTCCCTCACTCCAAGCAAGGACTCGGAGTCCTGGCCAGTTCCTCTGCCAGTTCTCCCTTCCCTGCTGGCTGCCTTCCAAACCTTCTAAAACTTCTCTGGGGTATTTCAGCTTGTGAGAAATACCTGCTCTGGATGCAATTACACCCATTAAATTTAGCAATTTGTCAAAATCCCTCTGATTATGTCAGTTAGAAGATGCTTTCCTCAGAAAATGCATTAGGAAAGCTTTGAGGAAAAATTGCATCCATTTCAGCCTGTTTGCTGGACAAAAAATAGAATTAGCACCTTCATTTTCATATCAAAAGTTGTATTTCTGGTTAACCTTGTTAAGATTTTCAAAGCAGTAAAAAAACCAAAGAAAGGGAGAGAGTTTTCTTTTTTTTTTTTCTTTTTGAATAAAGCATATTTTTTCACCTGCAGTTTCTTTTCAGGACATAATTTCTACAGAAACACACCCAAACCTACAATATTTTTGAATGTGCAAAAGCATTAGTTTGATTTAAAAAAATTGAACTGAAATAATCCAGTGTTTACAGATCACTAATACTGGGGCCTGCTGGTCTAAGTAAGTTATTAGAAGATATCACACTATGCTATATCAGGCTCTTCATATTCCTCTCTGCGGTTCAAAGGTTTTGTATCTTGTCTGCAGCACAAAAAGCAGTTCTTTTCCAAGTGAAATTACCTCAGAATGACATAGCATGAGCATAAAGAGGAGCTTAAAATTCAGAGATTAAAATTCTATCAACACCATTTTTACGCTTCTCCACCAAAACTATCTGTTTTCTCAGGCAAATTACTGTGGATACCTGGTTTTATCTTATATGAAATACAAGCATACTTCAAACACCACGAGTTATCAACAATTTCCTTCTGCATGTGGAAGATCTTGAGAGTCACATTCTTACATTTTCTGAAAGTGCTGCGGCTCAACTGCTTAAGTCAAGGTCAGTTTGCCTGATATTTAAATGGAGCTACAGCTTTTTAATGTCACTTAGAAGAAAGGCAATGGGAAATAAATCCATCCTTCTTCAGTAACCTCCCAAATGTCAAGACATTTTGATACATTTGCCACAACAACTTAAGGATAAGCCTGTAGAAAGTATACACAAGGTAATGTTTAAGAGTCACCACACAATTCCTGTGCCCTTCTGCAAAACAGAGCAAATGTCTCCTCCAGCCCCACAGAGTTTGCTTTGTTTTGTTCTAATCAATAAATAAAAAAGATAATTACTTTATTGCTGACGGTCACTTTTCACCAGAAACTGATGTGCCACCGCCTGGAAGAAGCACAAAGCACAGACCACCAAAAGACCTGAATGAGCACTATAGCCTGTTAAATCAAAGATTTCAGAAGAGCTCTGGGAAATATCTATGTTAGTATTAATTAAGATTTACCCTTGTACAAAACAAAGCGCTGGCAAGAATGGTGCAAAATACTGTTGGAGTACAAGATAAAGCAACAGCTCCAGATGGGTGCAGCTGCACTGCACAGCAAAGTCCCATATATCCACATTTTGCAATTTTTGCTGTCATTTAACTTTTCAGATATTAAATATTTGTTGTTTAGTCTTGAACTCGAAATCAGACTGCCTCTCATTTCAGAAAAACGTGGCCCTTCCCATTGTGAAACAGGGTGGTGACCAAACACTCCAAATAATCAAGGAGATCATATTCTTAACACATGAAATAACCGTGGAATCATCAGCCTGTTGCTATGAGTTTTTCTCAAAAGAAAAGAAAAGGCAAGGTTTTTAAATTCCACATTTTGACATAAAGTTCAGACAGTCAGGGCTTAATCTTGAAATGCACAAGTTCCACAAAAGAAAAACCCGGTAAAAAAAAATTAGAAACTAATTCTCCCCACCTTTTCATTAAATGAAGAAGAAAAACTGATCAAAACAAAACCAAATCAACAATGGAGCAAAAAAACCTCTACCCAATCCCTAAATCTGCCATGAGTGCTTTCCTTCTCCTGGAATGGGCTGTGTTATTCTTCAGAGAAGTTGAAAACTGGATTTGCAATGGAAAATTTACCTCAGGTACTGAAGCCTGGAAAGCACATAATAGCAACAGCAGCATGAAATTCATCCTTTACTCTGGCTTGAGGTGCTATTTGTCTTGCTGGTTTGCAGTGTTTGTGCTCAAAGCTCCTTCTTTACACACACAAAAGCTTCAACATTTACACCAAAAGCATCACAGTGAGTAATTAAATCTCAGGTTAAGAAGAGCAGAGATGCTGAAAACCACAATTTTAACTGCTGGAATCTTAGGGGTTTTTACAAATTATTCCAAACCTGGTGCTATAAATGATAAAACTAACAGAGAAGAGTGTTAAGAAGGATTTAGGTAGAAGGAACAGATAGTTAACTTCTAAGATCTTGACATCGTGGTGTCTCACCTCTTCTTGCATTACATGAAGGTTTTTATGCATGTATATTGTTTGTACATTGTAAAAAGTAGAGGAAGAGAGGGAACATGTGTACACACAGTGAGAAAGAAAAGAGAAAATTAATGCCTGTTAACTATGTTATATCAAAAACATTTCTGCTAAAGCATCCATTAAATTAGAAAGTGGACTGTTTGTCTGAACACCAGAATGAAAATCACATACAGCATAAGACAAAGTTTTCCTGAATACAAGGGCAAGAATAATTCTTATTTATGTTTAGAGACAAATGCCAATCTGATCCACCTAATAGTGACAGGAACTTGGCCAGGAAGATAGAAACTGAAATGAAGTAGGGTCTCTGTGAAAATGGATGACTAGCTTTCTATTGATTTCTTTCCACTTCCTTAGGAATCAAATTGTTGTAAGACTCAGTTTGGAGCTTTCAGGTTTTTGCTCAGTAGGTTTAACTTCGACTCAGTAACCTCTGTGACACGTCTGTTTCTATTTATTATATTCAAGTCTAAAATGGAATTTGTACTTTCTCCATGTCCTTATAGTGATCTGATTTTCTCCAGTTATGAAAAGAGTCATCAGGTTTAATATAGGTCATCAAAATATACACTGATTTGTAAGCCACTGTAATGCAAAGGGATATTAGGTGTTAAAAAAAAATACAGCTGGAGCATAGGGGACCACAGAGAAAGTCAAAAATAGAACTGAATATTCTTCTAAAATAGAAAATAACAGCAGGACACAAAAAATGCAACACTAGTTATGCTCTGCTCTCCAAAAATAAATCTCTCCATATGGCAATAAATGAATAAATTAGAGGTTATAGCTGAGAATAGGGGTTGAATGCATAGGAAGTCTATTTATCATGAGTGAGAGGAAAAAAGCTTAGCCCAAAAGGGATAGTGAAATTATTGGTCAATGAGATCTCTACTGACACTTATTATTGATGCCTTAGATAGGCAACACTATGGACCCAGTTTGTTTGCTGCAGTGTTTAGGAATCTGGATCTCTGCAGTCCTGCAGTTACCAATCCAGTCTGTTACTGTATTGAAGGGCTTCAGTATTGCAAAAACCTCTGTTTAGACAAGGAATTTTCTAATGTATTATTCTAATCTCTAATTTAGCCGGAGGCTGTGCAATAAATTCCAGTAAGTTGTGAGTTTTATACCATTTTCTAAGTCAAAGTCCAGCTAACTATCTGTTCCTTCTACCTAAATGCTTCTTGGACTTTGAGATGTAAAAGGCTCTGTTTTGGGCTGCCAGTAAAAACCCACATCCTATCCTACCAGGTTAGAGGCAGCCTTCTTCCACATCACAGCTGACTGCATTGTGTCACGGGGCCAGGTCACCCTGGGTGCTTTGCAGTCGTTTTGCATCATCTCCTTGTCGTGGTCTGAGACCCCCAAAAATCCAATTTCCAAAAGTCCAAGCCCCCCTCCCACAATTCACTTCAGTGTGAGAGGGGTTTTCCAGACATAACACAAGACTCAATATGAGGGGAAGGGAATTATATTACAATTATTACACAAATAAATACTATAATACATTATATACACAATTCTAACTCTCTCTCCTATGGTAAAGCAATATTTACATTAGATCAAGTCCCTCCTTTCCCTCTACACGTTTTAATACCTTTAGATGAATTCTGCATACATTAGTTACACTAACTACTACTTTATTGGCAATCATTTTGTCTGCTAGAGGAACAGTGAGATCACACTAAGTCAGATAAAACCTAAGGAACAGGTCAGAAATAACAAAAAAATGAAAATAAAAATCACTGTATATTCATGGAAGCCCTTGCTCCAATACAGAAGGAAACTTCCATTAAGGAAGTTATAAAATATATATAATACCATATGTATTTATATGGTATACTATATATATATAAAAAATATATAATATATATATTATATATTATATATATATATAATATATAAAATATATAAAATACCATTAAGGAAACTTCTCCAGTGGAATAAGCAACCTACAGTCATATCCAACAGGAGGACTAGAAAGGAGATAAAACTTAGTTAGACTGTATACTTGAACAAATTAATAATAAGGGGAGATGAATCCAAAGTCCCTAACTACTTCTGTTACTCCATCTGGCAGCATGAAGAATCTGTGACATCCTTCTAATTCATCAGGAGAGGATTTCCAGAAAGAGGGAATATAGAACTTCTCACATATTGAAAGGATTACATAGTTAAAATACTGAAATTCTGATTTTTTTCTTTTTTTAGTACTGACTCTGTCATACACTTCAAATAATGTCAAGAATCCTTAATGTTTCTGTTTCTCACTTCTTTACCTGTAAAGCTTGAGTAATTCTTTTTTTCAACCATAATGTGGCAATAAGGTAAATTATTGCTTATCACATATGCAGCCACTAGGCATGTGTAAACATAAAATATTAAAGCTAGGAATGGGGAATTTAGTGCAGTGGTCCTCTAGTCTCTTTGTCCCAGAATGATTTTCTGGGGCCAAATGCAGCCCACTGACACTTTAAAAACATGAGTGTGTTTGTGATCTCTGGTGTAGATGTGTACAAATATATTGGTGTGCACGTCCATGAAAAGATCCCCTGCACTAGAGCACAAATGGAACAGAGTCCAGCTTTGCACCGTGGCCCAGATGGGAAAGTTCAGGTCAAATTCTCTGTTATCAGATCATCTCTACAGCTGCAGAAGTACTGGGAAATACACTCTCAGACAACTCTAAATTATACTACACGAGTCATGTAATTATTACATCATACAGATCATTGTATTGGGAGGAGAAACCTTAAGTTATTTTTGGTTTGTCACTCAAGATTTACGGCTGTAGAATAGGCAGCTACGTGTTTCATGTTCTGCTTCTCTTAACCACTCTCATCTATGCAACTGAAATAAAACCCCAATTCAGGGGATTTTCCAAATAATTTTAAGAATTAAATCTCTGTGTTTCCCCCTCCATCCTTGTCATATGCACCTTTTCACAAAAAAAATCGTCCTATTTGCTGTTAATAGGGAAAGGCAAATCTCATAAGGATCGTGAGTACTCAGCACATCTTAATGCTGCTTCCAAAATTAAAAGCCAGAGGGGTTTCTTTTCCCTCTCTCCGAGGCCTTCCAGCAAATTATTGATTCTTGCTGATCTCCTTCCATTAATACATTTCTTTCTTACAGCCTGAGTGATTGCATTAAAGTGCTTAGTAACTCACTAATCATGTACATCTCCTGGGGCTGCAAAGATCTTTGGTTTTTAAAGCAATTTGTTTCAAATGAGGCCGCATTCATCCTAATGTGAGGGTCAGGGGCTGAGGGAAAAAACGAAAAAAGTAAGTTTTCAGGGATCACACTTGTAAGATCCAGAATTTTAAGCCGTTTAAGGTTTGACAAAATAATAACTCAAATCTGTACCTTTTGAAAATCACCCACCATTAATAATCTCCTATGAAAATCTACTGCTACAACACTGAGCGACTTAAACATTCTTGTTCACAAAATATATAATACCAGAATAAAAGTGTTAATAAACTCTGACCTTCAGCAACCTTAAAATCAGACTCAATGTCACAAGGTATGATAAAAACTGAGCCACAAAACTCAAGACTTTTTTCCTAAATATTACAGCAGCGTTTATCTTGTCCTAGAAGCCCAGGTAAGCTGCATGATGTCCAGGACTTTTCCTTCACCTCAGCTACCCTCCAGATAGAGCCCTTGTGTTGCTGCCAGCCTGTGAAAGGAGCACCTGCCGTCAACACAACTCATTTCAACTTCATCAGGTTACAGATCAAGCCCAGTCCCTTCATAGTTCAAGTTCAGTCATGATAATAAACCATAACAGAGAAAGAGTCCCAACACAGCTGCATCTACTGAGGAGACACTGGGGTTGCACATTTTGGCCAGGCAGGTTGCCAAGGATGTGTTTCACAAGTACCCTGCTGCTCCTTTCAGAAGTTTTACAGGGTTTTAAGATAGAAAAAGGAAGGACAGAAAAATATATATACATTGAATTTGTGATTTGATCAGTGCAAAACCTTTCATAGCAGTTAAGCTGCAATTATGGTACCGATTAAACCTCAAAGAGATGGTGAGCTCAATATCCCAAATGCTCTCACTTCCTGTAAGAAGTTCTTCATGTTGCTTGGCTTGGATTTTTTTTTTTTTTTAAAAGCCATCAGTAGTTTCAAGCTGGAAACTTGAGTCCTGGTACTCCCATACAAAACCACAATCAGGGGACAAAATCCTGGGCAGCAAGGCCAGAGGACCTGTGGCACAAGTGATTGACGCTGAAGGAAGGGGTTTTAATCCACTTACATAAAACCAGCAGGTACATTACATAGACAAATACAGAGGATCTTCTCTGTGTTGCTCAAACTCTTGCAATAAGGTCCTATGTAGGAGTGGCAGTTTGAATAGCTTTGTATCTGCTGGATTGTAATTCACATTCTGTGCTGAACAGTTGATTACAAGCAGAATTTAGCTGAGGCATTAATTTCTATAGAGCACATTAATTTATTTATTTTAAAGCCCTCTGCTTCCCCAGAATGAAAACAAACAGAAAGCTGGAGAGATCCTGGTGGTGTTACCACTGGTTGGTCGTGACTGATTCCCTTAATATGTTTCCTGTTTTGTTTGCTTTTTGTCTTTCAGTAAATTTCAAGTTTATTCCGCACAATCCAAATAAATAGGAGCTACATTATTCAATTTTTTTAGACTAAAGCTTAGTGTAGGTAGTTATGTTACACCACATTGCTCCTATCACCTGGATTCATGACTAGTGGAGGAGGTGCCATGGTAAGGATGCTCAGCCCATGGCATTTATCATGCCAAAAGTACCAAGAGACCTGAGCAGACTCCACATGAATTATATGGCAGGCTTCCCAGCCTCTCCTACACCTTGAATTTTTTCTATGATGTATGAACCAAGTCTGGAAAATAAGGATTTGGGAGCAAAGTTTGGAATCTACTTGGTGAATTCTTTGTACTTGATGTGCAAAGAGAGGGAAAAATGGGGACAGTAACCATTCACTACTGGTTTAGAGTCCTCTCTCATGATCAAACACTTTCTTAAATCATGACTCAAAGCAGCCACCATGGACACTGGGGTGTGAAAGAGAAGTAGGGAAAACTATCTGTTGGTATTTATTGAATTAGTCTGGCAGAAAAAAAGCAGTTAAGACGAAAATAAAAATCTATTTGCTAAACTTGGCAGCTTTTCCACTCTCTGCAGCACCCAGCACCATTCAGGTAAGAGACAGGTTCTGACCTTGTATCAGCAAAACAAAGCAGATCAGGTGATTCATCTCTCACACTGAAAAATTTGTACCTGCTGAAACTTCACAGAAGTACCAAAGGAAGCAAAGTATTTTCCTTTGCAGTACGCACGAGTCAGATTATGTTTGCTGTAAGATTCCATCTGAGATTTATGGATTTTTTGTTTAGTCTTCCCACTTCATAGGCCACATCTGTTAGGAAAGGAGCCACAGGTCTCCACAAGAGACACTGAAGATAGAAGTTTACACTAGTACTTTGACAGACTCTGTCAGAGAGATTGTATTTCTCCCCCTAAGAGGGTGTGGCTCCCTATCCAACTCTTTGCTCATCCAGGGAATACACTGCAACTTCTAGTGTGCAAAATTGAATAGGCTGGTAAAATTTCTACCACTCTACCCCCTCGTCTGCTAAACTATAGGGCTGGTTTAGATCTAAGAAGCAGAATTATCTCTACAACACTAGTGAGCCAGGAAAAAACTGCAGCTCAGCACAGGTTTCTTAGCAGGAATCTTAAACTTTTCCATGTAGACTTCGAATCCAAAAACTGAAACCACAGTTGAGGGTGTTCAGTTGTCTGAACTCCAGATTAAAACACAAGGAAACAGAAGTCCCTGGCAACCAAAATTATTTCCTTTCAGAAATATCTAATCTTCTGGACCTGAAAGTATTTGATTTAGCTCTGTCCCCCCAAATACTCAATATCTGAAAGAGACAAGAAACTTTGTAACACCCACTATATTTTGCCAATAACTGCTAATTTTGTTTATGAGGCCATGCTTGCCTAAATGACACAGTAGAGTGAAACCCATCCCTGGTTTATTCCTTTGAATACCACCACTGTTTTCAGGGAACTTGCTGCTAACTGAAGCTAGTGGAAGTTTCTTTTCTTCTCGCAGAAAGGCCAAAACCAAACAAAGTTATTAATTCAAAAAGCTATTAATTAAAGTTATTAATTTAAAAAATCAATTAAATAGGTACCAGGTGTTCTGTTACTGGCTAAAACCTGTATATAATATTACAGAGTAGCTTTTGGTTACCTTCGTTTTTTTTCTATGCTGCTGAAGTCAATTCAATTCCATACACTAGATATCAGATTACTTGATATATTTTTCGCCAACTGTTATGTTAAGAAGCAGATATTTTAGATGTTATTGCCATCCAGAGGAAGATGCCTTAAGAACATGTGTGTGTGTGTATCCCCTGCATGCACAGACACCCCTCTGCAATAACCTTATGTACTTCCCAACTAAGAGAAAACAGGGCTGTGACACTTAGGCTGCTTCAAAATAAAACTTCCAGCTCAACATAAAGTAATTAACTGGAGCATACTGAATCTGCAGAGCAGCAGGTTAAAAGCACAGGTTAATGTGTTGGTGTTATTTAAATGGCAGCTCTGTGCCCCCCTCCCTCGCTGAGACACAAACCTGCCAACCCACTGCCAGAGCATCTCAGCCTCCCAGCCTGAGCTGATCAGCGCAGCTCTCGTCTGCCACTGCCAGCACGAGATCGCCCAAAATGAAATGTTCCACTTCATTTGACCTTCCCTTGTAGAAATATATTAAACATGTATAAAAATTGTACATTTTTCTTTCATTGATTCCGGAGCGTATTCAACCCGAAAAGCAACGGCACACGCGTTTCGAGAGCTGTCAGACACTCAATTTGCTGCTGTTCTGGGCACTAAAACGCACAGGGCTTGGAGAACATAAAAAACAAAGCTACAGACACATGCTCAGAATTTAGAAGATCCTAAAGATAATGCAACCGCTTTCCAGCAGGCTTCTCAAAGCTGTTTTTTGTTCATTTTCATGTTTGCTATGCAGACTGCTTAGAGACACTGTATTTTCTGCTCTTTCTCGTTTTAATATTGAGTATTTATATATCGAAGTTAGATTTGCATAAAAGCTTATGTGTGTATGTACATTAACATGAGTATATACATATTTATGAACACACCTAGCCAATACTTAAGGCTTCTCAAACAGGCAATGCTTTTTTTTACAAACAGGCTTAAATACAGAAGTGATCTTATCAACCACCAACTGGACTACTCCTACATTTAAAATCACGTGTTTTTGATACATATCCTGACATTAACATTACCCTGTACAAGCAGATCTTCGGGCTTTACAGATCACCTTCTTACAGAGAGGGATATCAGTAGCAAAGGGCACAGAAATATTCTACATGCAACTTGTGCTTATTAGCTTAACAAATACCAGTCTTGGGACAGCCAAGTGACACGTCTTTCACCTCCCTGGGAGCCTGGCTCTGTGCTTAACTCTGCTGACTAAATTAATTCAGAGCAGAGAACAAGGCAGACAACTAATATTCCTGCCAGAATAAAAAAAAAAAAAGCGAAAAGGTGAACATGGAACAAAAATAAAGATATTCCTTGAAACAGAAGCCTCCATGACCTCATGCTTCTGCAATAGTGCAAAGGGCTTTATTTAGGTTATTTTAGTATTCTGGAAAGAATTTTTCATGCCTTCCAGGGAGGTATCAGCTATACTAACAAGCACAGAGCTTCAGTTTCTCTGGGCTTACCTCCTGTGGCCTTCCTGCTGCAAGAGAAGCTTTTACTCAGCAGGCTTTGGTTGCCAACAAATGTCCTCAAGAAGTTCCTAGTAACCACTTAGGAGAAGGCAGCCACTGTGACAGCTTTTTGTAAAAAAGATATTTATAGGTTTATATGTTATTTTTTTTTCTTTCTTTATGTATAAACCAGTGCTATGTTGAACATGTGACAACTAATTAAACAAAATAAACACCCTCCCAGAAAATCATTTTTGTTCCCACTTGGCTTTGCAGTGAATGTTTTACTCTGGAGCTGCAAGTAGCTGGAATGTTGTAAGGCACTTATTTCTCCCTAGCAGGGGCCCAGAAACAGGTCTTCAGAGATTTTAAAGCTTATGGCTACAAATCCAGCTTTTCCAGCCTTCTGACTGATTCCTGGTTTATCACTTGTGTGATAAGAAGTTACTGGGCTGGTTTGGAGAACCATCAGTAGCTGCCTTTCTTCACTGTGCCTCAGATTTCACATGACAAAAGCACTTAAAGAGTTCAGTTTCCTCTCAAAATGTAACTGTCATGGGAACAAACACTTTAGTCCAGAGATGAGGCTATTGAGTGGTGTCAATACTCACACTGCACAGGGACTACTTACTGTCACCAGATACCCTTCTTTCAAACCAACCCCCTCAGTCAATGCTATTTTACTTGGTCATATTGGGCATTTACTGGATGATTCGGATAGAACTATAAATAAAATGAATTGTTTAAGAACTTTGGCTCTCTCTCATCTAATTTTTATAATTGGTCTCAGTATTTAAATTTTTCATGAAGAAAAAAAGTCTATTATCTCATTCAAATCAGTATTTACCATTAAGTTTACCACTAACTCAATTTGTAAAGACAAGCCTCAGATGAAATTAGAAATCCTGAATTATTCATTATGAGGTCTGCTAATTTTACACTATTCTTTCTTATGTGCAACTTCAATGTGTCAGACCAAAGGGTTGGATTTTTTTTTTTCTGGCAGGGAATAAATGCTTCAAAACACTCCCCAGAGAACAAAATGTAGCTGTCACATTGAAGATAATGCATTTAATCTCTTTGTTACATTACAGCAACTTCAGTAAGCTTTATTGTACTGCGTTTCTCTATAACCACCCTGCAAAAAATTCATTTCCTAAGTAAGCAGCATGATGGTCTCTACATTTCTACCCACTTAGCAATCAGATTAGTGCTTTCAAAATACTCAAAAGCAGCAGTAAATTCCTTTCATGAAAGCTGGCAAACACAGCAAGCATGTCAGTCATTCCTCAAAGCAAAGATGAAAGTTACTTTCTAATCTTCACCGATTTAGCTGAATTTGGACTCAAATTACCTATGATTTCTAGCCTCCCTTGCTCTACTCAAGACCTGTTATGCAGGTATTTCTTCTTAATTTATTTTAAAGTCCACATTGGAACATATTCCAGTACCAACACAAAATCATTTAAAACGCTATGTCTAAAGTATGTTCCAATTTTCAAATAATTCAAATACTGGAGCACAGAAATTCATCACATGTATAAATCTAGCTGGAACATGCAAATAATAATTAAAAAAACCCAACTCTGAATATCAGTTTTCTCTCTTGTGTTTAAGTGGCCACTGCAAACCCAGCCTTCATTTGCTGCACACTCACAGTGAACAGCCCGGTGTGTTCCGAGCACACGTGGCTCTGCCAAGATTCCACACAGCCTCTAAAGGATTTGGCCTCTGTCTTTCCAGTAGAACCATTGAGATATGTGTCATTAAATGTTTCACTGTTAAAAGTACAGAATACTCTGTAAACAGTCTAAACAACGATCCCTCGAGATACATTAGAGCCTAGGGAATATCAGTCCTCTGACATTTTATTTAACTTTCTTTTTTCCTTTACAAAACAGCACGGTTTTTATAATTTTAATTCACAGACCACAACAGCCCATGCAACTCTGAGTAAATGCTATAGAATATTTTCTGTATCAGAAGCAAAGCAGCTACCACGACAATAAAGGACATTGTCTTCTGCTTTGTGTAGAGGAGTGCAAAGTTACACTGACTTTTCTGCTATTTCTACTTTTTGGTCATGCAGAGTGCCAAAATTCTCCCTTCTCAATTAAGCAGGGCAGAAACAACCCCATGTAGGATTTGAAACTGCAGTAATAATAAATGGAGTAATTCAGGTCTTCAAAAACTGCAACCTATTTAATACTAGAAGGAATTATCTGGTATAAAATGTTTTAAGGAAATGTAGTAAGAGGAGACCAACCAGATGAAATGGAGGCAGTTGTTGTCACAATGGTATATCTAAAAGACCTCCATGCCAAACCAATATCAACTCAATTAGTAGTTGAGAACCCAAAAAGAATTAATGAAGAGAATTATGAAGGGCAATAATATGGATGCAATCTGAAAAAAACACTCATGTATTAATAAACAGTACAGGACTATTTTCTGGCTCAGAATAAGGAGACTAGGAAGCTAACTGAAAGCATTTAAGTATATTCACAAACTGGTTTTACTAATAAAACTTTCAGACAGTGCACAGTGTTCATCTTGGGAAAGACTGCTTATGAAGTTGAGATTTATAATATTCCCACGAGGATGAGCGACCATGAGCTTTGGTGTGCATTGGAAATAAGGGAATTTAGAATTCAGAGGCCTCAAAATGCTTTGTGGCTTCTTCTCCATCTATAGGTCCCCAATTAAAACAGATGTAAAACATATGTTTCAGTCTGTTCCAATTTAGGAAGTCAGTGAAGCGTGAGCTCAAGGTTTACATTCTGCACAGGGATCACTGCAGAAGTGGGGAATTTAGTAATAAGTAACACTTAACTCTTAAGTAGCAGCTTGGATTAGTCATATGAAAGTGTTTAATGCAGGAAATCACTACCATTAACTTCATTTTAACAGATGAAAGAGCTGGGACACAGAAATAAGTGATTTGTCTCCAGACATACAAAAGACCAATGAAAGAGAATCTAGGGAAAAAGCCTCTATTGTTTGATTCTCAGCTCAGACTTAGAGTCTCTCCAGCCATCTAATACAACCACCCCATTGTTGTATTTACCAGAAAAACAACAGCACTCTATCAATACAGGTACCATAAACATGAGATGGCTCTGACCATAAGAGGGTAATGGCCACCAGGCCTTCACATATCCTGTGATATAAATCTGCAGTGAATCTACTCTAACATAGCAAAGAGATGTGTTGGTTGATTACTTTTTCTACAGAAATAGAACCTGAATCTGTCAAAAAGTTGGTGGTCCACATTAACTTGAGATGTCTTCCTCCATTACACTCATGATTTTGGAACAGTTTCTGAATAACTTATACATCTACTTTTCTAACTTGAAGCAGTTTCTCCAAAGAGATTAAACCAGATATTTGCAAGACATTTTTGACAAAATGCGTCTCCAAGAATTTCTTCTGTTTTTACTGAATTCTTGTAACTACAAAAAACCATGTAGACTTTTTTGACTTATTAAAGATACAAGAATGAAAGAATGCCAGAAACTGCAGTGATTCCCAGTACTTGTCATGCAACATGGAAATACCATCAGCATCTTCTGAAAAAAAGGCCAGGACAATTCTTTCCCTTCAGTCTTCCTCAAAGACTCATCCTCAAGTGCCATCTCCATTGCCTCTGCCTTCAGGTTCACACCAACTCTCAGACAAATGCAATGAAATAACCTCCCATTTTGGCAGCATTATATACACGAGACACACACCTGTTATTACCAAAAGTCTGATGTTCTCTTATTGCTTAATCACCTGTCAAAACTTACCCTTGCCTCAGCTTTTTCACTACTGCAGGATTTATTTAACATTGCAAAAGATCTGGCAGGGCACTCTCAGTAACCAGTAAAAGAGGTTTAACAAGAGCAGCATTTGCTCCCTGCCCCCAGCAATGGAACTGTACAGAGCATTTCTGGCACCAATAGAGCAAAGCTGTTTTAACAGACATAGCTGATCACTAGACAACTTATTCATATTCTGTACCTGTCCATGTTTTAATCCAAGAGACAGTGTTTTTCCAGCTCCTATTTTACTATAAACCTGAAAACAGCATGTTAACAGGGCTATAGCAATGTTCACGTTTGGAAAAAATCAGATCCTCAGAGTTTCATTACTTATTTTGTAATTATTTTAACTATTCCCTCAACAAAGAGTATTTTTGCTTACTTCTTTACATTTCACAGTTTATGTACAGAATTGCCTTTTAACAGCCTCTCTCTGGGCTCCCACAACCTTAATTCATTTGAAACCCATATAAACCTCGATGCCATCTGGTAACTTCTTGCAATCTAATTATCCTGATAAATGTATGCACAATATTAGACATTTTCCATTACAGAGGTGACTAATGTTGCTTCTCTATTTACAAATCTGCCTGCAGATTTCTGTTACAGGCCCATTTGAGGAGGCTAACAGACTTGTTCTTTTAAATTTATATCTTACTTGATGCCAAGGGTTTTTTGCCAAACGTTATTTGAATTACGTACTACTGTTTATTCAGATCAGTTTCCTGTCTTGTAAATTAGGTACACAAAGTAACAAAATTGCCAGGGAATTTGTTTTGCACATTTTTTTTTTTGTATGCTGCCAAATGAAATTTTGAATAAAATCGTTGTTGCCCCGCGAGAGGAAAAATAATGATTGAAGCAGCAGTTTTTCCCCTCATTTTGGAATATCAGGAAAGCAGTCTTTATGAAGGTTCAGGAAAGACAGCCAACTTTGAAGCTTGAAGCTTGCATCAAGGTATTGTATGTGATCTATGTTACACAAGACTACTGGAAAAATACTATGAAGCCACAGGTAGCCGAGAGCTTCCTACCGGCATCCTCATTTATACAAATTAGAAGTTTTTCCACCTGAAATATCCCAGAGCTTCACAAATGGGACTCACCAGGGATCTGCAGACTGAAATAAAGAGACCAATGTCTTTAAAAGGCATCTCAAAACACGGGGAGCCAAGCTCCACTCTGCCCCAGTCATGCACTCTGCCAGCAAGTGCCGGTGTCTGCAAGCCACGGAAATTTGGCACAGAACAATTCATGCCATGTTAAAGAAAAGTCTCATAGTCACAGACCAGCCACTGTCAAATTTTCACACTGCCTACAGAGAACAGACAATTTGTGAAACAACAAAAAAAGCAAAACTGATAGAAAGAAGAGAGAGCTACAGTTTATCTCCATTTTGAGAAGAACGCTAATTTGTGTACTCAGCTTATTTAACATCTGCAAAACTGAGCAAGAGGGAACAGGAGAAATGGTTTCTGCAAGTTTGATAGCTATGCAGCTAGTCATGATATTAACTAAGAGTAGTACATTCCCTTAAGATTTGTCTTATTTGGTAAGTTAATGTTATAAAAGCTCACAGAACAACACACTTTAATTTCAAAAGTGCCTTGTAGTAACAACTCAATGTGCTTATGAAACGTTTCTAAACATCTAGGCTTTTTTAAACCTTTGAAATATAATCACTTATGCAAATATAAGACATCTACTTATTTCCCAATATCACTCCGTTGTGCTATAAAATACTACCTTTTGCACGAAATGTATCTAAAATAAATAGTGAATTTCTATGTCTGTGTTCCTCACTGGTGGCAAAGGATGAAGGCAGCAAGGAAAGGGTTTTTCAGAAAGAGGTGCAGAACCACCAGTTGCACAGACTCTTCTCAACAAGCCCTGATTTCTAAACTTTGGTTCTTTTCCATTTAGCACAGTTGCAATCACATCCTTTGGTTTGGGGACCTGGGTTGATAATTCCCCAGGAAAACTGTCTTGCAGTGTTTTTATTTTCAGATGCTGCTGCAGATAGTTAAAATGCAGGAGGGGACGACACTGGCAAATTCAACATCACCAAGCTTTTTACTTAAAACTCTACAATTTCCTTGATGTGCTGGCAGATACCTGGGTACCAGTGGGCAGAGCACTGAACTTCCCAGTCAGATGTGCCAGTACAAAGGGGCACTAATTACACAGTCCAAGATTCTTTTTGCTCTGAACACTACTGAAAAGACAGCAGTTGGCTAAATTAGACAATATTAATGAAAAGAGAAACACAATATTAGACAGGCACATTTATCCTCCTTCAATTCAACCATTAGTAGTCTGTGCTGCTGCTGAGTAGCACCAGGTTGGCTCAGCACTAATTAAGCCAGTCATTATCACAGCTAGGTCTTTGCAGCCTTTTAAAATTCTCCCTCATTTCTTCTGCCATTGCTTCCTAGGAAAAGCATTTGCCCTTTTTAATCCAGATAGCAAACAGGCCAAAATAAAACATTATCCTATTTAGGGCTGTTTAGCCAAGAGGTTAAACAGAGAAAAGCCTTCTACCTCGGGGCATCCTGCAGGGTGATGGAGAGGGGGAGTTGGTTCAGGGGCTGCCAACATCTGCTGACATAAGAGAGGTACTTGATCCCAGAGAGGATTCCCTGAGACCTGCAGACACCTCTGCAGAGCTTGGGTCAACCTTCCCAGTGGCTGCAGGTGACGTTCAGAAAGGTGTTGATGGTACACCTGCATGAGGAAGAATGTGGCCAACAGGTCCAAGGAAGTGATTCTTCCCCTGGACTCAGCACTGGTGAGGCCACCCCTGGAGTGCTGTGTCCAGCTCTGGGCCCTCAGCTCAGGAAGGACATGGAGGGGCTGGAGCAGGTCCAGAGAAGAGCAACAAGGCTGGGGAAGGGACTGGAACACAAGTGCTGGGAGGAGAGGCTGAGGGAGCTGGGGGGGCTCAGCCTGGAGAAGAGGAGGCTCAGGGGAGACCTCCTCACTCTCTACAACTCCCTGACAGGAGGGGGGAGCCAGGGGGGGTTGGTCTCTTTTCCCAGGCAATGATCAGCAGGACGAGAGAGAATGGTCTCAAGTTGTGCCAGGGGAGATTTAGGTTGGATATTAGGAAGAATTTCTTTCCAGAGAGGGTAATCAGCCATTGGAATGGGCTGCCCAGGGAAGTGGTGGATTCTCCATCCCTGGAGGTGTTTAAGATAAGACTGGATGTGGCATCAGTGCCATGGGCTGGGAACCGCAGCAGTAATGGAACAAGGGTTGGATTTGATGATCTTGGAGGTCCCTTCCAACCCAGCTGATTCCATGATTCTATGATTCTGTGATTCTGTACACAGACCGATGTACTGCGACTGCAGGATGGGGTGGAAATGTGGTTTTCCCTTTGTTGCTGGGTGAGGATAAACTTTTACACTCTGTGATAACGCAGCAAGACGTGGAATGTCTGTGTTTCACTAAATAACATTATTGAGCAGACTGGCTTACAGCCTCTGTAACAGCACAGGGATACAAAGCTTCATGTTAAATGAGCCCACCCTGAAATTAAATCTGATGAACCAAACGGAACAAGGGAGAGCTGTGACATCCACAGTGTTTCTGATTAACACTAAGTTCCTATACAACCTTACTGCAAGTTACGTGTGCACTTCCTAAGACATCCAAAAGCTGTTGTTGAATGCCTCAAACTCCAAAGAGATGTCAGGAAAGTCCCTGGGATATCCGAAGAATTTCCTGAAAATCTGAGTCAATAACAAAGTGCCAGAAAGGGCTTGTAGGATTGGACCTGGCAACCAGCTCTTCTATGAAATATAAAGAGGAAGGAAAAGCCTAATGATAATTCAGGAAACAAATACAACTATCAAAAAAGCCTCATTTCTTGCTAAGTGATGCACGAATAGTACATCAGTCTCAGCATGGATGACTTCTCCATGTGAAGACATTAACCCAGAGATATTTGAAATAGTAAAGACTTAAACCCAGTGGCATTGAATTGAGGATTCTCTCATGGTGATGCACAGAATGTCACCTTTTAAAAGACAAGGAATCTCCCAAATGAGTTTCTACCTATCAATATAAATTAACATCATTTAACATGCAGGTTCCCCCTTAATTTTCAGTTCAGAAACATCTTGAAATTTTCCACCTGAGATACTATACAGAGCACAGAATTCTTACAGTACATCTTCACTGGGCAACCATTAGCATAATAAGAAGTTACCAGTATCCACATGGTCCAGCTTTGCCATGTGACAGTTCTTGTGAATAGATCAAAATATTTCCTAAGAACACAAAAACATGGTAGTTTGATAATAAAACAATGGACATTTATAAACATCTCTGCAGACAGGCAAACCAAGACATCCCTCTAGGAAAAAAAAAGCTTCCTCTGTGCTTTTAAAAGACATGCAATATATCTGTCCCAATTTCACAATTCCCAACACACGTGGGCTATAAGGGCTTATCATTCAATCCTTCAAGAGCCACACATATATCAGTGAATATGTGGCTCATCCACTGTACAGGTGCTGCACTAAAACAGAATATGTCAGGTTAATTAATCACAAAAGAAACCAGTAAATTGGTTTTTCCTTGCAGGAATATTTTGTCTATTCTCTTTCAGCCACACCACCCTCCCCCCACTTATTATTTATTGCGGATTCTTGTGAAGCTTTTAAAAAGAGAAATTATCCACAAAAGTATCATATAAAACTAACTGTTTTGAATAGCAGAACCATGAAAGCAATAGATTAAGTCAGATGAAATTATTTTTCCTCATTCCATTACGTTCTGTAAGATTTTAAAATAAATATTCTGAAGAAAATGACAACACCATCAAGACAGAAATGATTTTTAAAAGAAGTAAACCAGCTCTATTGTTTTATTTGCTTTCCAAAAAGATTAAAATAAATTTTTGAACACCTCACAGAACATGGAAAGTACTGCTTCTGCCTTTTTTTTTTTTTTTTTTTTTTACACTGTGGTGCTTAATATCAGCAAAATTATCTAACAGGTGCCATCATATGAGTATAAAAATTAATTTTACCAGAATTCTTATTTCCCTTTCCATATCAGTATTCCCATATCTGCTATAAAAGCATCTTCTAACTCTATCCAAATCAGCAGCTGGGGGAAGGGAGCGTGGGGAGACATAATGGGCAAAAGAGAGGTATTCACTCTTACACAGAGGCAGTTACAGCAATGACTAAAAAAAATCTGAGCTGCAGGCAAGTTCTCAGGGCACCTGATGCATAACAATGTCTCTGTCAGGTATGCAAATATCTGAATGCCTAAAAAGCACCGGCGCTGTGGTGCAACGGGGAAACAACGGGACCATTTCGAGGTGATTCCTGCGTTAGGAGTGGTACCTCTGGCTCATCAGGTGAGCTGAGGATTCGGCAGGATGGCAGGTGTGCAGATGTCACCGAAGGCACAGCTGTCACCATCAGGTGCGGGGTCACCGCGCTCGGTGCTGGCGCTGCCTGCTCGGGGCAGTGCCCGTAATGAAATGCTGGTTGGGAGCAGAGCAGAGATACAGCTGCTTTCTCCAAGGAGGTTAAATGCCTGCTACTGAAGGCCCACACTAAGACCTTAAACCATCTTGTCCGGGAGCTGCTCTATGCTGATGATGCCACCATTGTTACCCACACAGAAGCAGCTCTGCAGCGTTTAACATCCTGCTATGCAGATGCTGCTGAGCTCTTTGGGCTGGAAGTCAGCTTGAAGAAGATGGAAGTTCTCTATCAACCTGCACCTCAGGAAGTCTTCCATCAGCCCCATATCACCATTGGCCAATCAGAGCTCAAATCAGTCCAGCAGTTTAATTCCCTAGGCAGCCTCATCTCCTCGGATGGTGAGATTGACAGGGAGACAGACAACAGGTTAGCAAAGGCATAGAGTGCCTTCAGAAAGCTTCATAAAAGAGTTTGGCAAAATAAACACCTGAAGAAAAGTACCAAGATCAGTGTTTACAGAGCCATAGTGCTGTCTACTCTCTCATATGGGTCCAAATCATGGGTCATCTACCGCCACCACCTGCGACTCCTGGAACGCTTCCATCAACGCTGCCTCCGAACAATCCTAAACATCCACTGGTCAGATTATGTGACCAATACATCTGTTCTAGAACAAGCAGCAGTCACAAGTATTGAGGCCATGTTGCTGAGAACACAGCTGTGCTGGGCAGGGCACGTCTCCAGGATGGACCAACCACCCCCTCCCTAAGATCTTGCTCTATGGTGAACTTACCACCGGCTGCTGCAATAGAGGAGCCCCAAAGAGGAGATACAAGGACTCCCTGAAACAACATCTCAGCCTTGGCCATATTGATCATCATAACTGGTCTGCTCTGGCCTCCAATCAGGAGGCCTGGAGACACACCATCTATAACGCTGCTGATGCCTTTGAGAACGCAGCAGGATCACCCTTGAGGAGAAGAGGCAACGCAGAAAGAATCGTGCCTCGCAGAATTTACCACCTAAGGAGTCTTTCTGCTGTGCCTTTTGCAACTGGACGTGCCTGTCTCGTATTGGCCTTTTTAGCCACCAGTGTGCTTGTAGCAAACGTGGGTAGAGCCCTCCCCAAATCTTCGTTCACAAAGCCCGGCCATGATGATGAAATGGCTACAAATCATCCAGAGACAGCAGCCAGAAAATTGTTTGAGGCTTACAACTTGAGATGTTCAGAGCAGCAGGAATAGATAATTCAGCAAAACCAGTAAAAAGGCACCAGAGGGACCCGAGCCAGGTTTGCTTAATGCTCCAAGGGGAGGCAGAACAGGTTTCTTTTCACACCTGAAATGTATTCATTTGCAGCTTCAAGGAAATAGGATTAGCTGTGGGAAACGAAGATTGACTCCTGGAAAAGGACAAGTTTCTTGAAACTTAGTGAAAAAACCTCCGAGTCACTCCTTTTGCAAGACCAGCACAGTGTAGCAAGTGTGATTTCTGATTAGATATTTCAGTAACGAGTCAGGTGGAAGTCTACCAGAAATAAGGCAGACTGTGGATTGAAAATCATTCAGCTTCCTCAGTAGGTTGTTATGAACTACGTGAGCAGTATCAGATGTGCTTATGCACGTGAAAAAGCAACACCGATTGATGTCAGATGTGAAAATAGTGACTTATCATAAGAATAATTTCTATAACCTATTTTACTGTAAGAGCCAACTGTGTATAACCATCTTTTTCGACCTGCTGTGCAAATGTTTTAACATCTAAACTGCACCCAGTGTGCAAAGCCATATAGAACTAAGAAAAGATGCTCAGCATTTGAAGTCCTTCATGCTCATGTCACAGTGAGAAAGTTGTAAATTTATTACAACACTCAACAGCATAAAAAATAAATCTATTAAAATATAGATTAAGCCTGTAGTGAGAGAGAGAAAAAAGAAAGTGTCTACCCCTAAACTCCTGTGAAAACAGATAGAGCAACATTCGTATTTTGGCATTGCCCATACATATAAATACTTGCCATTCAATAAGATCAAAAATCTTCTAATATCTGTCAGCATATATCATGTCAGGCCCTTTACCCTCATGTTTTGAGAGCCCTGCTAGAACATTCCTAAACCTTGCCTACAATTAGAATTCATCTGACTGAGGTAGAAGTCCTTCCCTATAGAAGATCCAGGAGTTAAAGGCAAGGTTAGGGGTGTTTTAATGCGAATTCAGCCACCAGGATTGCTACCACAGCATTGAAGGATTCCTCCCAAACTTAACCCTCTCCTATATTCCAGGATAATGGTGAAGTTACCCCTCTAATCCCTCATGGTGATGCTGCCCTTTTCTGCCTGTAGAGCTTCAAATACTTCTCCAAACGTTAAAGATGGATCCAACTTCATCATTTTTTCATCTGTGACCAAGTCTCATCATATGGCTCTCGAGGGAAGCAGTTTATTTATCAAGTCACTAATCACTCTTCCCACTTTGATGACTTTGGATTTAAACAACACACACGTTCAGCACTGATTCCCAAGAATTCATTTACTGATTATTTCATTATCAGCCTAAGAGCAAATATTGAGAGGAGTTAGCTTGGTTTACAGTCAAGCTAATTACTTTTCCTATGCCATTGTTTAAATTATGTAGGACAGTGTTGACAACAATGGTTTTTTTTCAGTGATTTGTTATTTGATGTTGTTTCCAATATTAACTGTACATTATTAAAAATTATAATAAAATGGTGACACTTGAGTATGTATATCCATATAGACTTACATTAATTGGGAAGGAGAAATAACCATAGGCAGTAAATACAATTCCTTCAATCAAATTAGTTAGAAGACTCCATTTAGTTTGTTGCCTTGGTGATTTTGTTTAAATGCTTCCTCTAAATTTTATTGACAGTATAATGCTGATTTTAACAGTCAGCTCTTCAGTCTATTAATACAGCTCATATATAAATATAAAATATTAAAGAGGTTTGGCACTTATTACAGCTAAAATGAACTGTATGCACTGAATTCTAATGCAATGGTTAACAACCCTTCCATGGCCAGCACTGGGGAACTCAACAAGAAAAGTGTATCATGGCCTGTATTTACATACAGATCTTTTTCAAAATCGTAGACAAAACTATTATATTTGAGTCTCTTATCTAACTAACCAAGAATTGTTAATTTTCAGTTAGTATTTCAAATGACCCATTTCGTCCCACTCCTCTTACTAACACAGTTCCACACCATTAGTTCCACAATCATGGCTGAGAATTTGCCTCTCACATCTTCATTTTAAGAGGACGTTCACATGCAAACCCACACATCCCATCAGTTACTGCAACATACCAAAAAAAACCCTGAGACAACCATGGAAAAAATCGTATAAGTCACATTAATGATTTCATCTAATGTTATACACGAAAGCCCAAGAGTTTACAGTTTTGAAAGGAAAGTGCAGTTTTGAGTGTTTTATTGTTGAAGAAAGGGAGTGTTAGGATTACTCAAAATAGGTGGAGATGCTTTTGAATATTTCACTGTGTCATTTTAGGAACCTCATTTCTTAAAAATTTCACTTTGCTCTCAATTTTTTAAAAATCTCCTGATAAAACCCAGAGACTATGCAACAAAAGAACCATTAAAAAGACACAAAATTATTCTTACATTTAGACTATTAATCCATACATTAAAGTTAGATCTTCTCTTTACTGTGTTTGAGTATTTTTACATGTAATTGTATTCAATCTAATGCTACTCAATTTTCATGACAGTTCCTGGCAGCAGATTTCCTAAATTGTCATGCATCATTTAAGAGCTGGGGGAAAAAAATAATTAATAATGCAACTGTTGCATACAGTAAATGCAAACAACAAGATTTTTACCCCTACTTTTGTCCAATCATTTTCATGTGTAGAAACCTTCTGTTGCAAGAGTCATCCTCAAGCAACATTCTACACCCAAGTTACAAAAATCATAAGGAAGCAAAATAAAAATAAAATGCTAATAAATCTTCAACTACGATAATGTGGAAGTGAGCCTATAATTATTTCTGCCACTCACAATACATTTTTAACATACTTCTATGCAGTAAGGTCTATCAATTATTATTTAGATCCCTGCCAGCTGTCAGAAGTGGTGCTGGATATTTGATGTGGGCCTGTTACATCTACCAAGAGCCACGAAAGAATTTTCTAACCGTGGAGTTCTAAAGTCATTAAAAATGCTCTGGAATTGCTTTGCTGGCCAGAAAAATAGCAAGTGGGTAAATAGGCAGGATGACTGTGTGAAAAAACCTAAGCAGAATTTGGTGGGGAGGGGCAGAGTCATCCTGGCCAAGAATATCCAAGTGGGAAAAACGAGAACACATTTTGCAGGCTTGGGGCAATAGTGACATACACTTTCTCCTCCTTATGCCTCAGAGAGAGGAAAATATCCTGAGCTGTGCTATTTTTGCAGAGTTTCCCTCTGGTTTCTGATTTAGTGTAGGTTGATACAACCTGCAGACAATATTTTATAACCTTTTTAACACCTGAGAGTGCAAACCTCGCAGGGTTCTGGCACCACTGCTGCCTTCCAGACCATCAAGTGCCTGGTGCTATAAAAAGACTTTCAAACCCTTAAATTTGGGGATATTTGACCTGTGCTATAACTTCAGTGGCTACTTGGCTATTTGCACGCCGTGGGAATACTGGAAGACCAGAGCAGAGAACAGAAGCTTTACTGGAGGTTTCTTCCTGCAAAGCATAAGAGAGCAATTTAAACTGTCCTGGTTAGTGTCACAAAGATGGCACCAAAACTAGAGACCAGTTGGGTTGGACATAATTATGAGGACTTGATGAGAAAGCAAGAAGCATGCTGCAAAGCTCAGAACTCTATTCTTTCACCAAGAAAAAACACCTACAAAACAGAGGTACTTCCAGTGTTCTCAAAGAACTTTGGCAGTGCCTCTATCAACATGTTGAACCTGCATAGCTGGGGGAGGGGAAAAGATATTTTCCTTGTATTTAAAAAAAAAAAATCTAGGTTAATTCAATCAGCAAAGCAGAAGCTGCTCAAAGCTAAGCTTGATATAGAAGCTCTTGGTATTTTCAGAAATTATTCTTAATGGCACCGGCCTCAAAAAGGTTTGAGGAAGGCAACTAATTTTTTTCAAGTGTTGTTTCAATTAAGTGCCTACCATTTGCAATTATGGAGTTTTGAGAAGCTGAAGCAACAACATGTTCTCATTAATTTATACAGCAATAACAGTTTTGGCACAAGGTGGGAATCGTGGGCCAATAAAACAGATGAGCAGGCAGAGCTGTCTCTCAGTGAAAAGACAATTGGCCTCAGAAGACTTTCTTGTAAAGTCCATAACTAATTAAAGTATTTACACAGAGTGAGAGATTGAAGACCTTTGCCAGGCTTTTGGGATGTGTGTGCATGGGAGGAAGGCAAGTGTCCAGGAACAGGACAAGAAAAGAATTCCATGTGGTTGCACACACACATCTGCTTTTACTGTAGTGAATGAGATACAGGTAAAGTGATGAAAACTGACACCAGAATATAAGAAAATACTAAGTCTGTATTTGCCTCACTTTGGACTTTTCTCACAGTCAATATTTGCCTTCTAAATTTTAAAATGTTCTACAAGTGTTAATTATAAACAAGCTTGTAAATCTTTCCTACAAAGTACCCTGGTATAGAAAATTTGACCACTGCTTACAAAGTTCTGAAGAAAGATCAACTAGTTTCTGTGAACCATTTTTGAAGTGCTTCTCAAGAGTTCCTCAAAGATGTAAGTATGTTCCAAATACAGTCTGCCAGAAAAATGTAGTATCACCATCTGAGAAAATAAACTGTCTGGAGGCTTTGATGATATAAAAGTTTATTTATTCCTCTTTGGCAGGTTTAACTTACACAACAAATAATGCCTGCAGAGACTGGCATCATAAGAATCCCAGTTGGTACAGTTACACTTTAGTAAGTAAAATTTAGCCAATATTATATGCTACATGGTACCTCCCTACTTCCTTGTAATTGTGGAGACAAGATTTTTAGCAATACTTGTATACTTTCACATTTTTTTAAAAAGGAGGTTACTGCTTGTTAATTATTTGAAATTATTATCAAATTAACACTGATTTCCACCCACTCCTGGAAATTGTGGGCCAGACACAATGCACATCAAAACATCCTGGCATCATTCTTAAAGCTGTTGATTAAAATATACAGGCAATGTGTTCAGGTTTGAACACACACCATTTGCTTCGATTTAACATCTTCCTCATACCTATTGTCCTTTTCAGCCATTCTAAACAATGGGATATCATTCCTTCCTCTTTCAATGAAGCCTGAGCCTCTTCAACAGGGAGAGGCAACACGTATTAGCACGAACTCATCAAATTTCTGCTTTGTCTTAGCTGCAAACAGCCAGTGAAACCACCTGCACTGCAAGCATGTCCAAAAACACAGACTCCCCCTACATCCCAGACACATTTACAGTGTTTTGCTACAAAGATATAACTAGATTTTATTAAATTTGTGATCAATATATTTCTGTTTTTTTGAGGGAAGGTAATGATGCCTATATAGGTGAAGATATCAACACCAGATCTTTGAAAAACTGAAATATGTGTTAGCTGCTTGTATTCTTTTCTTTTGTTCCACACTTCAATTTCCTGCTTAATTTCTTTACAGGTTACTTTCTTAAATAAAAAAAAAACAAACAACATAAAGCAGTGACAAAACATAAGTGGAAATACAGTGAAGAAATAGCATGTGGAGACCTCGGGACTGAGAAGGCACAGCCTGTACTCTCTCACTGCTTTCTCCTCCCAAAAAGTGAGGCAGACCAAAACTTTCATGACCACCAGACAAAATTCCCTTCCTCAGGACATTGTATTTCCCTCCTACAGCATATACAGGTCCTCATACACTGATGCCACAGGGTCAAATTAACACAGATATTTTTGTTTGTGTATCCTGACATCCTAATGTGTGTCCTCCTCTCAGGAAGAATGTGTGAGAGCAGAGGTGATTCAGCAGTGGGGGCAAATATTCTTATTTGTTGGATTTTCCAAAATGCTCTAAAACGAGTTCAAATCAAAGGAAATTTGACTTCTTATTCTCCTGTGAGCAATTAGTCCGAGGTGACAGATTGTGAAAAAAAAATCCCACCACCCACCATGACCTTTTTCATTTGGAGGGGTTAATTGTTGTCTGTGGGATGGATGGCTAAGCACAAGGAACAGTAAAGTGCCTCAAAAGCTAAGGATTCCAGGTTATGGCTTTTTAGGAGCCATCAACATACAAAAATGTCTGCTTACAGAGAATCTTCACTCATAACCTTTCCCAAATGTCTTCTCACTGACTGCCTCACAAATAGCAAGGTCCTTCTGTTTGAGGTCCTTACCTTAAGCTCAGATGACAAATTATTTTCAGAGGGCTAAATAATCAAAGGCTACTTGCTAATTAGGTGGCTTCAACACATCAAGATAGTATATGGAACTGCACTGGTGTCTCTGCCCTCTTAGTTCTTGTAATTGCTTTAAAGAGGTGAGGCCCAGGCAATGCAGCCACCTGCTGCATGACAGAGTCAGCAGGAACCTCCTCTGATGACACTCAGCCCATCCCTCACACCAAGCACTCCAGAGGACATGTCTGACAGACAGTTTTTCCACTGCCAAGTGAATTTCTTTCCCCGCTTTACTTATTTTCCACATTTTGCCAATAACTTAAAATGCAGGTTACAAACAAAACCCTCAGTAGTAAATGAGGGGAAAAATTACATGAAGAAGAGATGGTTATTTTCTTTCTATTGAGATACTTTAAGATTCTTTTCCAATGTACTGATAGTATTCTCCTTCACCAGGGGTAACATTTCAAGTAATGAATAATTAAGAGAGAAATAATACTCAGTTGTGACTACCAAGCTTTTCAGAATACATATGTGAGTTATGATGATACTGAGAAATATAATAGCATGCTCCCAACAGCCACATAATATCTTTCAGCCAGAGGTTATGCAGAATAACAGAGTCTGAATTCAGATAAAGAAGAAAATATCAGATGCAGGGAAGGCACTTAATTCCTGAAGGGTATTATTCCATCAATCAGTACTATAACCCATATAAGCTTGTTTTGGAAATTAGCACCTACATTTTTTCTTTAAAGCATAAACAAAAAAAAAAAATCATCCATAACTTTACCTTTTAGCAGTTCTTAACCTCAGGACAATGTTAGGATTGTTAGGACTGTTGAAAAGACCTTCACAGGGCATCTTGAGCTTCACTGTGCCTCAGCCACACCAGAACTGTGCCTAGAGAGAGTTACACACACACAGACTGCCCCTTCCTCAGAAACCCTAGCTCTAAAATGATCAATAGGAAGCTCTGCTTCTTATTTGCTTCATTGCTTTCAGCTTTGACTTTCAGCATTCATTCTTCATTTGATTCACCCTGATCAGCTGTTGTATTTACAGCCAGGAGCATCTTCCTGATCCACCCCCTGGGACCAGGCTTGGCACAGGATCTCTTCCCCTGGCTGCAGCTCCATGCAGAGCAAACCCAGAGCACAGCTCAGCAGGCAGCCACTGTTCATCCCAGCAGGTGTCCCAGACAGGAGAGATTCAGGGTACAGAGAACAAACTCAATGCACTTTTGTTCAGTGCTCTCTGTGGCTTTCTCAAACACATTTCAATAACTATTACATGTATCCATGATCTCAACTTCCTTCTGCTCCCATGTCCTCAATATTGGCAGTGCTGGCTGCCAGGACATTCCAGGAGCTAAAAACTGCCTTACACTAATGTCATTCTGTATGTTCTTTCTCAATTCACCTGGGCTTATAATTCTGCTGGAGAGTAAAAAAAATGTAACCTCATAAATGAAATTTGAATGCTATTTCTCCCCCTCACTTCATACTAGATTTCACTATTATAGTTTAAAAAAATCATTACAAACAGTCTGCTCGTGGTATTGATGTCCTGCCAGTTACCCCAGCAGAAAAAAGAAGTGAAAAATGAGAAAATATTGCAGAAACAGAATGAGTTTTGGCTTCTAAAAATGAAATAGAGAAAAGAGGTGGTCACTTACTGCAAATGTTTCAGGAAGATAAACATCAAGGAGTGGAAAAGGCAGTATCAAGACAAGAACAAATGACTATTAGAGTGGCATCAATACATTTAGACTGTGAACAATAAGGCTGCCAGTCAGTAGAGTGCTGAGTTCTGGAATAGCCTCTGAATTGTAAAGGCAAGACAAATCACCCAGTGATCTGTGACACAACTCTTGTTGATGGTGGGCAAGTCAGGAGGTTTCTTTTACTTGTGTTCTCATCTCTTTAGGACTTGCTCTCTCATGCTTATTGAAAAGCCACCATGTTGAAGACACAATGCAGCACTAGGGCCTTTCTGTTTGGGACTGCACAGATGGGTATGAACACTCACTTCATTGCAAAGATGGAATTCACTCAGGTTATTCTGAGTGGTTCACACAAACGTACAAGTATCCACTTTTACCTCAGATCTGCACAAAAAGTATAAATAGACCCCTTTAAAGTCTTGCTTTTACAGCAAGATCTGCTGGACTTCAGCTCTGCTTTCTGAACTACCTTCTGGTTCTGAACGAACATAAATGATACTGTGACAAATCAATTCTCAGGTGACAAAAGCACAAACCACAGCAGCCAGGTACACATGCTGTCAGAACCTCATATTCCAGGGAAGGTGGTAAAAGGTTATTTTGGACACTTGCTGTTATTTGATCCCCTAATAGCAGTCGGGAACGCAGCCAAAACCCTACGCTGTTGGTGACAACGGGCTGACAAACACTTTCCACCAAAGTGATTGATAAACTCTTTGCCATATTTAGTAATTGCTTTCCACAACTTCTGAGCTTTATTTCTGCCCTGCTTACGCAGCCCCTGATGGCTGTGTCCACTGGACAGCTCCTGAGCATTAAACAATCAATTCCTTCAGCCATCTGAGAGCAGGAGATGTATAGAGCTGTCAACCCTGACACCCAGAATCTCCACACTCATTTCTCCTTAATGGCACGCTGGGCCTGAAGAGTGATATAAAGAATAAAGCAGAAACATCCCAGAGAAGGACAGGAGAGGGGGTGGCAAGGAGAAAATCCACACACTGGACACAGAAAGATTTAGGGATTCACAGTCTTTCTCTTCACCAAACCAATGAAAATTTCCAACCCACCCAGCAGGATTTATCGTGCATGCTCTCACAGGAAACATGGAAGGAGCCCCACATACCCCCATCACAGCTCCTAACAATGTGATCACTGTGGCTCAGGTACAAAACTCCCTTCTCACAGAAATTGCACATTTTACAGTATTAAGACCAAGCATATCTCTCTTTCTACTCAGAGTTTCAGCTAAATTAATATTCTAGAACTGCTATGATACAGCTTTTCCTGAATGAAAAAGTATCTTATTGCCAATATTGCCACTGTATAAAAATAACTATATCCCAGCTGAAAGGTCTATTAATAATTGGTAAATTGAGTCTTTTCATTATTTTTCATCAAAATCCATAGCACGATACAGCAGGTACTATATTCCTTACTGTCTCTCTCCTTTTATTTAACTCCTGACTTGCAGAACAGTGTCTGAATCATCATAACTATATTCAGAAAGGAAGAATATAAAAAGTACAGTAGCTGTAAAAAATCAGGCTGCTCAGGTGCAGTAAAACAATACAGGTTGTCTTTTATTTTAGCAATAGTGTCCTATTGTTGTAATGGAAAAAAAGCCCCTGTACACCTTCCAAACATTTGAAAAGGATGATACTTGGCATTAATCTGAAGTTCTGGCCACAACCTGAACATTAAGACTTTGAGAGCTCTTAGAAGGTTCAACTACCTTGAAGATGGGAGTTTTGGGTGTAGGGTTTTTTCCCCTTGAGACTTTTCAAAACCAACTCATAAGATCAATATTTGTAGCTGAAACTCCAAGTTAAATTTCTTAAGTGTGACATTCAATATATCTTCATTAAATTTACTTTTTTGATAGTTCAAAAGAGTTAATGCTATATAACGCCCCCAACAACTCTCAACTGCCTCCAGTAGCTTTAGATGTGCAGGGTCCAGAAGAGATGTTAAAACATTAGAAATTCTTTCTGCATGTTTCTTTCCTTGCCAGAATATTCCTCTTGCCTTAACTAAAATCTGTCTTCGAAATGTGTTATGAAAGAAGAAAAATGTGTTTGGAGATTACAACAATGACAGAGATAAACACACTTAACTATATAACTGCAACTTCAGTAAAAAACTTAAAATATTATCCTTACTCAAAAGCTCCATGAAGTTTGCACAGAGTTGTGAGTTTTTCAACAGAATAATTTCTCTGTGCCATCCCAATTCAGATTGTTTTCTCTTTCCCTGCATGAAATGTGATCTCTTAGTCAAATCTAAAACAAACATTGAAATAAACACTCTTCAAGATGGCAATAAGGTTATGTTTATGGGCAACTGATTGATCAGTTCCTGCTTGTGAAGAAATCTTCACCCAGACTGCACTAAGATGGTGATTTGATCTTCCCAGCTCTCAAACTAATAGTTATCAAGTACAGTCTGTCTGATCAAAGACAAACTGTTCAGGTTCTATTCAATAGCCTGAGTATCACCTGATACAAGGGCTTATTTAATGCAGTTTTGGATTACAGGATCAAATCACAGTGAACAACAGACAAGTTGGTCGGTGGGGGTTTTTTTTGGGGGGAGGAGCATCTCTGTAAGAACAGAAGAGACTTTTAACCCCATCTCAGCGAAGCTACGTATAAATGAATGGTATTGCTCTTCTAAATGAGCAACATATCAGGTAGTTGTTAAAATAAATAATTAACTACCTTATTTTTTTACTTTCTCCCAGTTTTGGATAAGTGTTTCATTTCTGGCACTTATCTTCGACACAAAGCCTTCGTATGAATTCATAAATATAAATTTATGATCAAATTGTGAGGCAGAAAGAAGACAATGACATTTCAGGACGCGTTCTTCCCTCGCACTGTTTCCATCTAAGCCAAACTCCATCGAAGCTGTTGGTACCCTGCTGAGTTTGTTGACAGCTACAGCACTACACCAGCTCCAGAGCCAGTCTCCTCATTTTACATTCTGAAATGATGCCATTTGGCACTGAATAATATGCTGTCTGTTAACATAAAGGAACAACAAGCTGCTTTCACACGGAAACGTGTGCACTTTGTTCTATTTCCAAATGCGTTCAGCATCTAGGCAGTCACTTTGTGTCTGGATGTACAGAGAGAAAGCAACAGGTGAAGAGTCCAACAAAACAAATTTCTGGTTGCAGGAGCACTTACACCTCTAGACAAAGCTCAGCAACCCCTTACCTTGTGCTCTGCAACACTTAAGTAACATAAATACATGAAACTGTCCCCGGTTGGCCAGTCACATGAATTACTAGAAGATGAAGATGCCCAAGACAGGGCTTCATCTTCATGTCTCAACACCCAAAGCTTCTCCTCAGTTCTGCCATAGATGTGAAAAAAAGAGAGTATAGAACTCCAACACCAGTTCTGCAAATGAACAGCTTTATTCCAAGATAAAATGGAGTAACATAATTACAATTAACTCGGGTCAACGCTGAATACCTGCGGCAATTATCTCTCAAAAGATAGGAATTAAACAGGAAATGAAAGCGAGCAGATCCACCAGTTCAAGAAAAAGCAAACACAAAAATAGTCATCAAAATCATAACAATATACAAGAGCTTAAGGAAAACAAAACCTAATGAGGTGATATCAGTGGGGGTGAACAAAAAGTCAGAAGGGTTCTAGAACACTGAAAGCTGTCATGGGCATGAGGTCAGCCCTATTTCTCCCTGGAAGATCACAATAGTCCCAGCAGGAATTCTAGTTACTCTCTGGTAAATGGGATCAGAAACTTTTTAAGGAAAAAAAAAAAAAGTAATGCAAGTCATCCATAAATTTTTTTTGATACTGTGAGCTTTCAAACCTTTCTGGAGAGTTACTGACTTTATCTATACATAGCTACTGTTATGTAGCTGTGTACAGATAAAAGTTACAAGAAGACAGATATAAGTTGCAAACAAATTACTCCAACAGTAGTTTCTTTGATGCCTTTGCTTACTTCATTCCACAGTTCCTTTCAATGCTACCACTTTATCCACCTAGTGAGCAGGTCATTTGAACTATTCTCTGCAATGATCCCACAAACACCTTGCAATAATAGATTGGGGGGGGGGGGGAAGGGAAGAAAAAAAAAAAAAAGCACCAGAATGCTTAAAGGCCAGTGCTAACAAAAACATGGTGTTCTGGTCAACCCAGTAGTACTATTTTGATGGTGAAAGTGCAGTGCAATCTTCTAGACAGAAAAGACTGCAAGGTATTTGATCCCCAGTGTTATCTGCATTTGCCAGCCAGATGTGTAACCCAAAAGTCACCCTGAACAACAAGAACACAAGTCTTGCAGATACACAAAAGCTGATTGTACTGCTCAAAAGACTGAATCTTTTGCATCTTGCTTGAGGGAAGGGGAACATTTCACTGGCATGTAGCAGTTTGTGGGCCCTAAACCTCCTCTTTAGACTCCAGTCTCCCCAACATCCCCTGGCAAAGCAGTAGTTCTGTAAGTACCTGGATTGGAAGCACATTTGCACTTTGTACCATAAAGGCTCATGCACTCTCTCCACATCAAGCCCACCCAGAGACCACAGCAGTTCTGTGGTGTCTCCTCCTACCCTCCACTGATCCTTTGTTTGAAAGCCTGAGCTCATACTGCCTGTCAGAGAGGACATGTGTGGCCTTTTCTCTTGTCTACCCACCAAACTCTCCTTTTCAGGGTTTTAATTTTCTGCCAATCTGGTCTAAATGGGACAACAAATTCAGAAGTGAAAAGGCTTGAAGTGTTTGGCAGGCAAACAACAGACACAGGTGTTTCCACAGGAAACTGTTTTCTTAATTATATGTGTCATCACACTAATGCTGGCAATCCCTTCATGGTCCTGACCTTCATTTTCAGAGGCCAGCAATGACCAAGCCTGCAGGACAAATTCCCAGCTCCCTCTCACTCTTGCCCCTTTGGCTTTCAAGAGGAAGAAAAAGGTTAAGGAAAGAAGTTCTTCAGACAATGCTATCACAGTTTAGCCTATACGGTACATCTCACTTGGTAGAACTTGGAACAAGCCTGTCAAGGCTTTTACAGTTAGAATCTGTAATTAAAAACAAAAGCAAACAGCTGAAGAGAAAATCACCTTGTACTTAACACATCAGAAGTCTCTCAGAGAGTTTTATCACTGGCGAGAAAAACCTGAAAGCCACTTGAAAAAAATTAATTGCCATTGGACACAACATTTTGCAAATGAAACAGATGAAAAAAACATTGACATAAATGAAAATGTGTTCACAAGACCCTTTAGGAAAACCACATCATGAGTGTAAAGCTTCACTATGTTTCATTACAAAGTTAAACAGCAAGATGGATGAAAATGGTATGTGATTATTTTAGGAATGGTCTTTACACTCAACATTCAACTCATAGTTTCAATGACAAATAATTAACACACTTTGTGATCAGAAAGTAAGCAAAAGGAGAAAAAAAAGGGAGCATCACTGGACAAAGAGACTTGGAGGAAATGGTTGGTTCTAGGCAGGTGATATGAAATGTGAAACTCAGAAAGAATTATAATCAGACCCGTGTTTTGCAAGACTCCTCCACTTAGTGCCCTGGCCAGGCAGAGATCTTTAAGGATGACTATTAACAAAACTGTCAAAAGCAGCAAGAGTGTGGCTTCTCTCAAATCAGTTCAGCTATTTCACACGAAACCAACATGTCAAATTGAGATCACATATGTGATCTCAAGAGTTTGTCTTGGTGACTTAAGAATGAAAGAAAAGGAAAAGCCACAGACCTGCTCATGAAGCTTCCTGTGCACTTTTATTCTAGACTTCTGGTTCGAAGGATTTTTAATTCTTCTCTGCCGTTTTTGAATCTTGACTGGTTTCAAACAAAAAGATTTAGCTTGAATTTGTGGTTGACAAGTTAAGGGTTGCCTTGTTCTCTTACAGCAACTTGACCTACCTCTATTTTCCCAGAAAAAGTGTCTCTTAAAATTCTACATAGAACAGTATCACATCACTGTAAAGAGCTCATGAGCTGTGAGCTCCCCTCCTTTAACTTTGGGGGAAAGTGCATTAAAATTAAGGGATAGAAATAGAGTGCAATTATAGTTTTGTTCTCACAAAACAACATATATAATAAACAAAAGAGTTTTGTTAAACTTAGATATAAGAAGGCTGTGCCGGGTCAGGCCATCCAAGTCTGTGAGATACACACACTATTTCTGAATTGCATGTATTAAACTCAATAGAAAATCTGGTATTACTGACTCAGAAATGTCATTTTCGACAAGTCCAATAGCACAGAATTCAACCACCATGCCAGTCCAAAGTTTTACACATTCTTAGAGAACAAATGGGTGTTTCCTCATTTGGCAATTCCAAAATGAACCACTGCACAGCTGTATGTTGCTGCTTGACCAAACAGAAATTGTTTGCTTCGTCCCAAACTTGCAAGACTTTGCAAAACTACACAGTAAAACTAAAGGAAGGAAGAGCTATTCTAGACTTGCTTTGGTTGCCAACATAATGCTTTAAAAACAAGTTATACCTAAATATTGCAAGGCTGATGAACTGCACAATCAGGAGACAGTATCAGCTGTCAGAATCACTAGAACTGATAGAAATGATTACATTATTGTGCCATCACTAATATGAATCTCAAAAGTTATTTTTTCACCAAGACTGTCTTCATGTACCTTGTTATAGCCGAATTACATCCTAACCTATCAGCAGATTTCGTTGTCAATTTAGAAAGCAAGCTAAAAATTGACATGGTGATTGGTCCTACAGAGCACCCAGAGCTCCCCTAACACTGTTGATCATTCAGAGCTGACTTCACTGACACGACTAAAATTGAATTATCAGTCATCTGACTACTCTGTCTGCTGTGGTTGTCCACCCCATGCCATCCTTGTCACAACAACCACAGCATTTCTTCTTCTTTTAATTGCACTTCATTCCTGGAAAGGGACCAATTCCACCTCTGGGGGGGGGGGGGGGGGGGAAAGAAAAAGCTTTAAATGGTATCATGAGCTGCCCTGTTATTTGCATTAATATTGCATTGCAGAGACTATTATAAAGGTGCCCATTCAGGCACTAAATCACTCTCCACACAAGCATAGCAGCTCAAACAGCGAGTCACAGCAGTGTATTTTTGCTCTTTTCCAAATTACACGTGTCCTTCCACACAACCATAGAGGCAAATTGCCACCTTCAAATGAAAGAACTGTACCAGAAGTGTGAGCTTGCCAGTTCACTCGTCTTTACTCTCACCATCTCCTAAAACAAGCTTTGCCTTTAAAACAAGCTACAACAAAGTGTGAGATGCAACCCAACAAGCTGTCAGAAACCACTTACCTCCAAGATAACCTTGGTCAAATCCAGCCAATGGATTTGTTATTTAGGAAGGGGATGACAAGCAACACTCAGAGCAAAAGACTACATAAAAGTAGTTTCCATAGAAATCTTGTCTCCTAAAACAGTGATAGAAATCACCATGACAACTAACCTAAAGAATTATGATGCAGGTTTAAAGTTTACCCTGCTTTAAGGATTACAGGACAGATCAGACCACTGCACCAGCAGCTGTATCCCTCTTGGGGCAAGTGCAAATTGTTCTCTTTTTTTGCCATTGCATAAGGTCTATTACTAATTTTCTCTTCCAAAGGGTAGAGTTGCACATGGATTTTAACAATTTTTAGAAGTTATGTTTCAGTTGATTGCATAAATTGCAAAGAAAAAACCCAAAAGCACCAGGGTATACTGGATATTGTGAGCTCTCTGTAAAATATAAATCAATAATCTGGTAGAAGAGAAAGGGATTTAAGTGATTTTCTTCTCATTCTACAGAAAAGCCATACCATTTTGTTCATCCATGTATTTAAGGGAATCTGTGTGACTGTACTAGTAGGGAAGCTATCTTTGCTATTCTTATGAAACAAATGATGTATTCTCTGATATGCACAACTTATATATTGAGTTTCAGCTAGCTTAAAAATCTAACTCCAAATATTTTAGGTCTGTTTATCTATGTATTTTATATTTATATTTATTTTATTTCTATTTAATGACAACTAGTCAACTCCCAGGACATTATGAAGCCATGCCTTAAGGTCTAAACAAACAGTTCTCCATTTTCCTTCACTTTCACAGCAGTACTTTTGGTGCTGCCAGAAGTTTCAAGTTATGACATATAGTCAGAAATCCTATTCTGAGGAATTCTGGTGTCAAAGTTAGTTTAGATTGCTGAAAATTATCTTTCTGGAGAGCTTTCTTGGTCCATTTGAACTCCGTCCTAGCTGTTGTATTTAGGACACGGGTGAATAACTCCCTATCAATTACTAACCTGTTCAAACCATGTATTTATTTCAAATATAAAGGTTTTTTCCAAGGACTCCTAATCTGACATTATGAGGTTTCACTGTCTTCCTGATTCTTTAGTTCTGTACCTATTATGTTTAAGACTCTAAATAAGAATTCTGGCTTCAAATGCCATCTGGAAACAAAAGATTTTTGAACTGTTAGCTGTGGTGGAACTTGGAACAATGCATATGGCTGATCCAATTCCCTCCCTTAATTAAAGGGTAGCCACAGAGTCTGTATTTGGAAGCTCCAACTAATAAGCTAAGAGGATTTTTATGGCTTTCAATTTTCAACCAGCTGGCTTGTATGAAAACAAGGTGTCTTGGCACAGAGAATTATTTATGCCCATGTAGATTCAGTGTGACTAATTATTTGCCACAGGACAATGGAAATCTGCAAAATAAGTGATTTGAGAAGGAAACATCCAGCCCAATTCAATTCTGGCAGAAATTCCTCCCCGTCATTAACTAAATCAAAAATGTCTCTGTGCAGAGGCAGCATTTCAATAGCCCAAGAGAACCACACGTTTGGCACACAGTTTGTTCAGCAACAAACCAAACAAAAACAAACCAACCCACCTCACAGGCACTGTTTACTGTCTTCATTCTCTGAAGCACACTAATTCATTTTGAAAGAGCGTGGTTGTCGTCCTCCTTATTGTTTTACATTATATATTATATGCATCGTTTCCAAAAGCCTGGGAATTTTTCTTTGTGTCACTGTGATTTTAAAATTTTATCCTGTGCAATATTAGTTGCTAAGTTCACATGCAACATTAGTTGCTAAGATGCTATACAGGGACGTACACAACGGAACTAAATTTCTCTTGCCCCTCCGTGTTTATCACCAGCAAGAAGAGGAAAAAGAGACAATGAAATTAGACTATTGCTTCCACTGAAAACAGTTGGTTTGCCTTTCAGTTAAGAATAATTTTCCTCTGCTTTATCCAGCCACTCAAACTTTTGTGAAATACTTGTGTAAATTAATATGAAGAGGACAAGCACTTTCAACGCCTCTGAAAACGCTTCTGACTCCCACCACTCCAGGTCGAGACCAGCAAAATTCTGATAGCATGCTTCATGTCAGACAAGAGAATTTCTAACCAGTCAGCACAGGTTAAAACGCTAAATTAAAAAAAAAAAAAAAAAAGACGAAACAACAAAGCAACTAATCAAAACAATTAAATAAATTTTTGGAAGTAGAACGGACGATTCCTTTTGTTTCGTCCCTTTTGTTGAACGCCTTATATACCTTTTCTGCAGTACAGAGAGGCTTTTTCATTATCAATGCCTAACATGAAGGCAGCTAATTGCCAGCTAAGAGCTGTCTGCAGCTGTCCCAGACTGCAAAAATTGTGCCTTGCCTGCTGGGTGGCTGCAGTCCTGTGCACCCACCTTCGGGTGCATGAGCCTCGAGATCTCAGGTCTTGACTTCAAGACTTCAAAAAAGGGCTGATGAAATCCTCACCAGGGACCTTTCTCTGTGCATCTACGCTTCTTGTTTTCTCTTAGGGACTGGTGGGTGAGGACAAGCAGTCTGTACCCCCAGTCAGCTTCCCTCTGGTTAACACATCCTGATTTTTCCTCAGTAGAGGTGACTGGTTACCTGTGCAGACTCTGCAGCCCCTGTCACGCGCCTCCTCCTGCTGCAGTTCTCCTGTTGGGAGACACACGAACAATCCTACGCTTTTTTTCCAATGGAGGGTTTACACCTTTATTAGACATAAATGGGTGATTATGCAGGCTCTTAACTACAAAGAACTGTGGCCACCCCGAGAGAGAAAAGCTCATTTGTCATTCCGTGGGATCTGAGGAGGGGTTCCTGCACTGGTGTGGAAGGAAGGATACACGTGGGCTGCACGAGGCAGAAGCTGCCACTCAGGGACCCGTGAAGACTGACACGAGGGAGAGACCTTTTTAACTAGGACCTACAATAAGCAGCTCACCTTTTTTTCCAGGGATATGCCACTGCCACACACAACAGTCTTTACTGAGAGAGACGTCATCCAGCAAATGTCCCTCAGTAACCCACACACACCTGCCCTTACAGTCCAGGACCTACACAGGGCTTCCTAAAATTCCAGCCACAGGCTGCATCCTGACATCAGCAAATGAGCATGGTCTCTTCTGGGGAAGTATTCAAAGAAGCAAATCCACTGGCTGCATCACATCTGAGAGTAACACACACCCAATAAGGGTCTATGAAGCCAAGTGCCATCTATCCACTAAGCTACATGAACCATATAAAAAAACCCAGAAAATCCCCACACACCTACAAGTAGTTACACATTGATAATCATATAGAAGAGATCAGCAGGTAAAAAAGGACTGGATTCTATGAAACAAAGTTAAAGTATATTGGCTGAATATCTTAACATATACAAGAGTATTTTCCTGCTCTAATACATTTGTGATTAAATGCTGTTTAGTCATATCTTCTGAATTTGTTAGCAGCTTCTCAGGAAGCTTTTCAGAGAGCAAAGGTTAATACACACTTAAAATTACTTGGTTGATTTGTCATCCCATCTTCATGTGGCTAAGCCCATCACAGGAACCAATATAAATTTAACACCATTTCAGGAGAGGCTTAACAATATCCCATGTCATATCATTTAGAGGAGGTCATTTACGTTTCCAAGTCAGCCTTTGACATCCACTGTACGACACCATTAAATCCAAATGTTTAAAACAAGATCTGATTAAGATTACCCAGCTAGACTGGGGCTGCACAGCATTTTACCTACAAAGCACTCTAAAATGTCTTGAAGTGATGGCTTCACAGTGATGCAGATTTCAAAGACTTGCTGTTTCTGAGTCTTAATTAGGTAGCTGTACTCTAATAGTCTGTTCAGCCTCCTCTGAACTAAAATTTCCTAAGCAGCTTGCCAGTTCAAAATACTTTATTCTTCATATGTTGTTGGGTTTGGCTACTTTGCTCTACTAAATCACCCTCAAATTGTTCCTGTCAACAGTATGTCAATCTCATAGACTCTCAAGCATCAAACTCCCACTCTTTTGAAAAACACACAGGAAGTCTTCTATTTTTTGACTATCAAAAATTAAAAGGTCTATCCTGTGTAGAGAATGCAAATGCTAAACAGTTAAAAAATGCAAATACACTGCCACTTGTAGCAGTCTGAAATTTCCCCATCATCCCTAATCATTAGGGACTCCTAAAACAAGATTCTCCATGCCACTGTATCTAGAATAAGTAGACAGGGAATTTTCTTCACTACTGCTTCTCATAATTTATTTATTTGATTCTGTTGGATCTGCAATCAAAACAAACATTCTGGGACAGACTCACCCCACTTTCCTTGGGCTGACCCATACAGTGATTAAGCAAAAACAAATATCCCCTCCCCCCCACACACACATTTTCTGTGCAAATCAGAGTTCTGGATCCTGGATAAGTAAAACAAGATGTAACACAACCACAAAGGCCTTCTGGTTTTACCTGTAAAGCCAAAGGTATGTGAAGCTTTGATATTTTAGAATAAATTCCTAGTGTTGCTGCAACAATGAGCTAGGAGGCACTGGAAACAGCTTCTCCACTTGCATTACACGGAATTCCTCGTGCCCATATTCACATTGCTGAGGTTTGTAAGAGACCTGGCTCACACACCTGCATTTGCAAACATACAACTCACTAAACTGCTAATTTTTTAACTGTGCCTTGTTTGTAACATCTTCATCTTCAAAGATTTTGCTATTAAACATTTGTGTTGACTTGCACCTTTTTGTGAAAAGAACCCCCAACATGCAAAATGTATGAAGTGAGGCAGAGAAAGCCATAGTGTTCCTTTTTTAAAATCAATAACCCTGTGGTTAAGAACTTACTATGTCTTGAGATGCAATTCCCAGATCTTCTGCATCCTCCTTGGGTTTCCATAGCAAGGGTAATGCTCTGATTTCCATACCTTACAAAATACTCTGGTGAGAAGAACTCTCAGTTATATCTGTTTAGGTTTTTCATGGGTATCTATTAAACACCCACTGGAATACAGACTGGATTTCAAGGTCCCACTTGCCAGGGATCCCCTTCTAGGGTTCCATTTCCCCCACCAGTTCATCATATTATTAGAATTCTGTCCCACTGAATGGATATTTGCATTTCTTATGGAAACCCATGTAGTTAGCAAAGCTTCATTAAAAGAGATTAAAAAATGCTTTTCTCCCTAGTCTAAAGCAGATCAACTCTGAAAAGAACTAAGTGCCTACAGAGATGGGCCATGTGGAAGTGGAAGTTTCTTTTTCCAAAGTGGGAATTGAATTGCTAATTCATACCCCATGTAAGTACCACAGTTACTTAGTTAATGGAGAATAGAGTGAAAGGCAGCATAAACATCCTCTTGTGGACCTTCTTAATCTTTCATTGCCTTACTTTTGATACTAAAAAAATCCCCCCAAACCCCCAAAAACTCTACACAACCAATAAAAACCCCTGAAAACTGTTTTTCAAGGAAAGAAAATAAAACTCCATTGCCTTTTTCACGAGAGTAAAAAAAAACAGAGGATACTGCCATGATCACCCTGCCCATGGCAGGGGGGTTGGACTAAATGAGCTTTGAAGGTCCCTTCCAACCCAAACCATCCTGTGAGGATCTGCTGTGTTTGCAGGTTGCTATACACCATTATCAGTAAGAGAAGAGGGGGAAAAAAAAAGGAAAAAAAAAAAGATAGTTGCATAACTGACAGAAAATATTTCACAGAGACTGTAACAAGCTCCTCTCAAAGGGCAAGTTATTTGTGTTCTGTACTGGACAATTAATGTCATTAGAGAACACAGAATTAATAGCCCTCATTAGAAGCATCTGGAGAATTTCCCTGCTGCAGTATCTGTGACCAACCCAAAATGCCCAAGTACAAATCAAGGTTGCATCCTTCACTCCTATGTGTATTTTTTGCTGAGTATACTTTTATTTGTGATACATATTGTCTCTCTGGACCTCCCTGTGTATTTATTTCCACTGAAAAAGCATTGCTTTACTCTGTTGCATCCATTGGCTGCTAATACAGGCACTGAACAAGAGCAGGTGTCCTGTTCTGAAGGGCTGAAAATCTAAGGAGCAATTTAAATAAGATTTAAATAAAAAGGATCTGTAATATTTAAAAAAGAGCAGGTTTTTTTCAAGTCTGGACAGACATTCCATCAAATTACAGAAAACTCAAAAAAAAGTCAGTAAAAAAAATGACTCAGGTCACTTGTAATCCAGCTTGATATTGGAACACAAAACCAGCTCTGTGTAGCTTTTAGAACACCTTTACAGACTGTATATTCAGCTTGCTATGTCTACACATGTGCTGCAGGAACAAATTAAACAGATTTGCTTGATAACTGAATTCAGAGAATTTGTAACAGACAGTGAAGATTATCAGAAGACAAAAATCACGCGTTATGCAGTGAACCACTAATGTCACATGAAGCAGGTTCTTCTCAGGTATAGAATAATCACACATGACGTGCCAGTTCATCATCTCTCTTAAGTCCCTCCAGAAAAATTCAAAGGAACTGACATTATGAGTCTTCAGATTCATAAATGTTTATTTTACCTCAATTTTTTATGGGTCGAAGAAGTTTCACGCAAATCATAGATGATGTATGTTAATACCTACCTTTCTTTTAACCTCCTATTTTTCAAGGAGGACTTTCTAGGGGATCAGAGGTGGGGAAGAGTCATAGAAATATTGGCATAAAATAAATCACTGAGAATAAATATATCACACTTTAATTAAAAAAATAAATAAATTGAGATTAATTCTCTAAAATAGGCCTTCGTTAATCCATGGCAGTACAGTGAATTTTGCTATCTACTAAGTCATCTGAGAGTCCTGTCTAAAATGTTTCCTCAGGACAACTTTGAAAGAGCCAGTAGTGCTTACCATATCTGCACATAATTTTTTTACTTAAAGCTGAATTTCAGTGATTAGCCTCAGTCAGTCTGATATGAAGGAGCATTACTGCTCCCAGCGAGCTCTAGTTTATAACCCAGTCCCTTCCCTAAAAGCTCATACACAATAGGCAACACATAAACTGCAAAGAAAGAAAGCTCTGACAAACTTCTTAACCAAACCAGCTAGTTTTGTTATCACAGCTCAGGTGTCTCGGGCAGCAGAATTTGTTCAGTGCTGTAGGTTTTCAAGAGGAGACTTGCCTGTGGAAAAATCCTACATCAGTAAGGGAGGTATCAGCAGTTAAGTTATTCCCTGTTTGAAAACAAGCAGAACACCTCGCTCCATCTATCAGAACTTTTTAGAAACCTCCTCCCAGAGGCAAAGGTGTCAAGGGTTAGTTTGATAACAGTGCAACCTTGTCTCAGAGATTTGCTAAGTTGCGAGGCAGATCTGTGAAACACCAGACAGTACCAAGCGAGTTAAAAAGCTCAGGCAGAGGTAGGGCTGCTGAGGCCATTGGTAGTGCCTCCTGAATTCCAAAGGAAACACCACCAGCATGAGAAAGTATAAAACCACATGAGGTGGGGGGAAAGTATCAAACTGGGACCTCAACAATGAGATTCAAGGAACACGAGACTGACTTCTTCACCTGACTGACAACAGATCGGCTGGAAAAGCTCACCAAAACAGCCTCACTGGGATGTTCAGAGCAGCAGCAAGTTAGTTCCAGCTTCTACTGCATGTTTAGCCAAAAAATAATTGCTTTAGACTCGCACACATTCCCTGTTTGCAGAACCTCTCTGCACACAGTAGAAGCTGCTCGAGCAAAGCAACCCGCTGAGGAAGGAGAGTGTGGGCTCGAAGAAAGAAAAAGCTTGCCTTGAAAGGATTTTATAAAAAAAAAAACCCTACAAAAAACTCCAAACATAGCTGCTCTTCTTATGTATGACACTGCTGCAATAGTCCCACATCCTGGAAGGTTCCTGTCTGTACCCAGAAGAGAGGATTAAGCTGCACTGCACATATTTTGGAAATCAGCTTTCTGCTGGTGAGCTGCCAAGGGAAGGCCAGCTCTGAATTCAAAACAAAATTCAATGCCATTACTTAAAAGGAAGAGAGCAGGACTACAGCTTAACATCCATTAGAGTAAAAAAAAAAAAAATCCTTTTAATTTTTCTTATATAATTTCTGACTATTTAAAACTGGTATTTTTATAAGACATCATTCATGAGTACTGTATTAATAATTATTTTTCCCTTCTTTAGTTTCTTGGAAAACAGTGCTAAACTATTAGAAGAATGATAGGAAAATGTTTCCTATAAAACTCTGCATGTTACCAAATCCCAAGAGGGATACTAAATCTACCACTGCAATACCCATTAACTCTTTCATGAGCAGCTCAAAGGTATGAAAAGTTCAAAAGAGATAGGAAAGACAGTCCTGTGAAAAATCTCAGAAGAAACTGCAGGGAGGGGAGGGGTCAGGAGGTTACATTGATAATACTGATCAGGAACCTGATTAAAAATTTTAGTTTTTCAAGGTTATTTAAAAATTTAGTCATGTTCTAGCCAGTGATCTCCTGAACTGCAATTTACAGAAATCTTCAAGAATAAGAACAGTTGTATCATCTCCTCTACACAAGATATTATTGGGCATAGGAATGGTACAAAATGGTGCAAGAATTTCAATTATAACTCCCCAATAATTAAGGGAGACACACACACAAAACCCATAAAACATCTGATGAAATAGCTAAAATAGCATTATTAGAGTAAAGAATGCCTTCTCTAGACAGCTTTTGTCTATAAAGACATGATATCATCTCCCATTTACAGGCAGAAGAGCAAGCCATGGCTATAAAATAATTTTTATATGCAACTTTGAGAAGCTCAAGCCTGAATTAAAGAGCACTTCTCGTCTTCTTTAGTATATTCAGAAGAACAGCTCAACAGCCCGAGATAAATATTGCAGAATTTGGTAGTTCTGGAAGTCAACCTGAAGGTTCAGTTTCTTTACCCCCAGAAGTTAAGGTATCAATGGATTTCTTATTCCTCACATGCTGAAGAAAGTGGGGTGTAGGGGGAAGGAAACCCCCATGGGAAGTACACAGGAAAAAAAGCTGCTGACTTTTCATAAAAACGTTTTTGCTTCAGGCTTTAATGACATTTGGACTGAGCCCACAGTTTACAGCATGAATTCAGTTATAGCTTTTCATCTAGGCCATGGTTAACAAAATTAGAGTTGAGAGGTTGTAATAGGTTAACTTGCTCGTTCAGGAACTATCTTTGCAATACAGGTCTCAGGGTTTGAAGCAACAAGCCACGAGTTCTTCATGAGAAGGGTGGCAGCTGATGTGCCACATAAACTCAGGTGCTGTACTCCCATAACCCCACTATGGGCTTTATGATCCATTCTTAGTCTATTGTTTCCAGTTTGAGGAGTCAAAAGTACATCTAAGGCTGCTGGTAACTCCAGTTAATACACTACACACGATGATCAAATGGAAGTGCTTGTGAACAGTTCTAACTTTTAGTCCCATTTCAGTTAAAATGGGATCTGTAGGATAGTGTGCTCTTTGTTTTTCTTCGTTGTACTATATAACTTATGCCAACTATATGGCAGTTTGTTAAGCTCTTAAAAAAAGGACATTCCAAATTACTTATATAAAACCAGTTGCCCTCCAATTTTAATTTAACTTGCTTCCTATACCATCAATTAATTCAACAGAAGGTTACATATATTGGAGTTGGAGCTGTGTAGAAAACAAAGCTGCTGCCTGCTTTCCTGGATGTGTTTATATGCATTATTATAGTTTGATCTGCTTCCTAATTTCTGAAGCAATGCATTTTTCCTCCTCTGTCATTCATTTTGAATGCATGGTGTTCACAAATGCTGATTACTTTTCTGCTAGGGATTTTAGCCATCTGTGCTAACACAGTTGCTGAGTCACAGACAATAGGAAAAAGATAATAGTCATTAACATGAAACAACAATAAAAGACCTAAATTTGCAAGCTCCAACTTTGCCTACAGTTTATGATTAATGAAAACTAGTGCTTACTGAAAGCTGATTATGTGTTTCATTCTGTGTGAAGCCTGAGGGGTTGAAGCTTAGAACACTGAAATCCTTCAAATTCCACCCAAGTTATTGAATCTCTCCAATTAACTTTGCAGATTGAATCACTGAGTCAGCACAATCAGTGCAGCAAAAAACCATTAGAATAGATTTTCCTCTGTCTTGCTAAAAAAGCACCAGTTGGTGATCACAGCTAATTAAGCAACCCGAGACAGCACAGCACACCAAGAAAATTACATTTTCTTTGAACTCCCAAATTCACAAGTCTCCAAGTACTGGTTGCATACCTGAGGTTAGCCTGGAGTTTAGACAAAGGCAACATTTCATCTCAGGGATAACAGGACAACCACAACATTGTGTGTGGTATGGACATTACTGTTAGAGAAAGAGCTAAATGTGGGGGGGGTTGGTGTGTTCTTTTGCTCTTCAAACAAATTAAAAAAAATGCACATTCATTGAATTCCTATTTATCTATCAGGTCCTCAAGGAAGGGTTAATGACAACTGTGTGACTGGCAACCCCACTGGCAACTCCACAGAACATCCATGTATTGGGATTTTATTTAAATATATGCTTTTTTCCCCTTCCCCCAGTATTTCACTGAACAGGAGAAAGTACTTTTGAAAAGATGTTTATCTCAAGGAAAAAAATGACTAATCCTAGAAAGTGTTCCTTTGCTTATACTCTGAAAGAAATGACAGGCTATAATCCCAACTTAAAGGAATCTAAATTGGAGTTAAAATAAAGCCTCTAAGTTGTTTAGTGATTAGGGTATTTAATTTACTTATTTTTGAACTGCAGAAATAATCAGAACATTCAAAATTATCTATGAAGTTAATTATAGCGCATGTAATTAAATTATTAAACGCATTAATTCTATCACATAAAATTAATTAAATATCACATTAGAGTCATAGTTGTGCAATAACTATTTTTGGAGACAACAGAAAAAAAAGAAAAAAAAAGTCTGTTTTCAAGCCCTATCACCCTCCTATACACCAAATCAAGCCATTGTCTGTGTCTAATCAACTATAATAGGCATAAACCAAATATACCATCAAAGAAAAAAGCTTGATCTCCAGTATTTCTTGCTTTATGGTGTTCAGGTAATCTTTTTTTTTTTTTTTAAATCATTCCATTGTATCCCTCTCACAAGCACTGAGTCTGTTCATATGGTCCTTTTCAACACATCATCTGTATTCTAAGAAAAAATATACCATCTACTGTGTATTCAAATTCCCTGCTTTTCACTTTTTTTTTTTAATCAGCACCTATTGACTTAAATTATACTATCAGAAACTTCAGTTCCAGTGACATTAAACATAAACATTACAGAAGAGCCTGATAGTCCTCTGCTGCCTGACAAAGGAAAACTGTACTATTAAAATCAGCGTGTGTTATGTTTTATTTACATTACCTGAAATGTGTTCTCAGATAAATCAGATGGTTTTGTAGGTGAGGTTAATCCCATCAGTTCCTTCATGGCGAAAGAAGAATTTTTAGTGTCTGTAAGAAAAAAAAAAAACGAGATATTTTTATTTTTTTTTTTAGTTTCTCTGCATAAACCTCCTGCTTTGCCATTAAGTGCCCGTTTTGTACAGGAAAAAAAAAAATTCCTGTTTGAAAGACTCAGGTGTAATGCAGGGGGTTCTACAGGGGGAACTGCTCTGACACAAGTATTTCGCTTCAAGTATTTGAAATTCCGTAGCGCACAGGGCGAAGTTTTCCTCTGACATTCAAGGGGTGACACAAATCTAAGCTATGAAATCACAGCCCCACAATTTGTGTGTCATTAAGAAAAAACACAACTGGAGGAAAAAAAAAAAAATCCTTCAAATGTTGAGGTACACAATGGCCTCAGCTGTCAGGAAACAGCGAACGAAGCATCGCGGTCGTTTGCGGGTTTTTGGTAAGAAAAGTTAACTTTTCGAGAGAATTAGATTTGTAATAGAATCATCTTAAAAGTGTCTGTACAGGTGTCTGTTTTGAAGTCTTCTCTAGTTAAAAAAAGTCATCACACATCAAACAGTTTTATTTGTTTGCTCCTAGTGCCACACAAACAACACACACAGACCACCAGCTAAATTAAAAGTCGATCGGTCATCAGAGCAAGGCAAGGTCAAATCTCTGTTTTATTTTTTTAGTTTTGGCTTTAGCTTGTTTTTGTGGGGGGTTGGGAAGGGAATTGTCTTGGATTTTTGGTTGGTTGGTTGGTATTTTTTTTTTTAACATTTAATTCACTGTTCCGCGACTCTTCTTGAAAGAGTACTTGACTAATTAAACCAACACACGGGGGGCAAAAAGATAATTTAGTATATATACTGTTCATCACAATGCCTTCAGTTTTGTTGCTCTAGTTCCATTGTTCCATTCTCACTATTTTATACAGCATGCTGTTAGATTAATGCAATGTTATTAAAAACTAATGCAGTTGTGAGACTGCCAATATTAAAATTTAAAAAAAACGGAGCAATGTTTTTCTCTGGTAATTTTTTTACTCTAGAAATGAGATAAAATCAATCCTCTTATCTTCCTTAAACCCTAGTATTCTAACATTCAAGCACAGTATCGTCTCATTTATTTCTATCAATCGGAAAATTGATTTTTATAATAGTATTTTTTATAATTTGCTCCTCAGCTGCGCCCTTGTGTCAGAGCAGCACGTGCAGAGGGCACGGGGGACAGGAAGGGCCTCTCTGCAGTGCCTGTCCCTGCACTTCTGCACAGTTACTGGGACCCACTAACCCTCAGAAATGGGATCCATCCCACTTCCAGCTGGAAGGTACAAACATTCCAGCTTACCCAAAACGCTGCTGAAGCAGACCCAGCACCCTCCCCTCAGCTGAGGAACTGTTCTGCTCACAGGCACACTTGGGAACACATCATGAGTTTGTGAATTAACCAAGTAATGAATTGGGGAACTCTCATGCCAAACCAGTCTGTGTGAAGGGGACTGAGCCCTCTTTTGATTTGTGGGATTTTGGGGTGATTTTTATCAAAACCAAGGAGCCCATGAAATAAAGTTTACAGAGTACATTGTCCTGTAAACTTTGGGAGATACTCTCTTGTGATAGCAGTCTATGTGACAAACAGGTTTTGATGTTAAACTAATATCAAGCAAGCCTGAGAAAACCAAATTTGCTGATTGCCTAAGCTGTTCAAAAGCTTCTGACTTTCATAATGTGCAGTATGCCCAGAACTCAGGCTTCAGGACCACCCTGGAAAGCTTTACCAAGGAGATAATCCCCAGTACAGCCACAGCTTCCCTGACTCTCCAGCAGTTTAATATCTCCAGGCCACAATTTTGAACATGATTTGTTTATTACATGGAAACAAGCTGAGATTTTCAACTTGCAAAATGGAAGCACTTAATTTCTAGTTAAGAAAACTTCCACTTAAACACAGGTTCTTATAAAATGAGGGAAAAAGTCAGAAATATGAGATCCAAGATACCCAGATGAAACTTTGATATAAGAGTCTGTTCAACAACAGTAAGGAGAATACTAGAATGGTACAATAGAAAGTCTCAACAGTCTTATTACAGGATCTAACAGCCACAAATGTTCCCAGTTTACATTTGGAAAAAAACCTGAAAAGACTAGACTGATGATACCACAAGACTGATGCAATCTTTTCCCTCTCCCATTGTGACTTAGAAAGCTCTTGATTAAAATGAAATCTTTAGAGTACAAATTAAGAGAGTCATCCGAAGATACAGAATTGATTTTCAATAATTCCTGTAAGCCTGGAGGGACTCCAAAAGCTGTGGCTATATTTAAAACCAGTAAGTGAGATGAATCAGACAACCTCTGCCCCATCAGTCTGAGTTCCAAATAAAGTAAAGGCACTCTGCCATTCAGAACCACTAATAAAGCTTTTAGTGAGATTGTAGAAAATAAGACAGGCATGTTTAGGGCAGCTAGGCTTAGTCTGATGACAATTTGTTTTAGGCAATAAAGGCTTTGAGGTGCACAGGTGAGATCCTGGGCATTCCAGCTTGCTCTCTCATGCAGGTTGGGTCACTCAGCCAGGCTCCACTTCCTATTAATGCTCCCAATAAAAGGATCCCCAACGAGCTGTTAGTGGTGTCCTAACTGCCTGGCAGCACAGGAAACAAAATACATGCCTACTTCATTTTCACTGCCTTCTTTGGGACCATTTTAAGGATTACATTCTCCTACACAGGAGAACCACCATAATGGCAACACACATGGGTTATTTCAGAACTCCCCTGGGAGCCAAGGCCCAGAGCTGTAGTGGGGAACTCCAGTGGGACTAATTTGGCCTTACCAACATCTTAAGTTACAGCCTGAAAGAAAAAAAAAAAATCTTTGGACTACAAAAACAATTTATAATTTACAACTGGTAGGCCTGGAGTCTGATATGATTCCAAAGGGTTGGACAGAAAGGGACAAAGCTACACTGATTGGAAGTACAGCAGAAAACAATGTTAAAGAAGGTTCAAGTAAAGTGACAGTAATTACTTTTCAGGTGGACCAGTATGGTCTCAGTCATCCCCAACACCTTTGGCTATGACTGAAGCCACAGGGACTGAAGATGCTCAGCAGGTCATAAACGTGTCTCAGGATGTGGCCCAAATTATTTACACAAGGTCACTCCAGCAACAACCAAGAAATTTCCAATTTGTCATCTGAGAATGGTTCAGCTTTATTTCCCGCAGTTCCTCATTTTAAGTTCCAATATTTGCTGCAAATTCTGCACAAAACATCACTGCAACAAGAAGCAAAGGTTGATGTGTTCTTGTTATGCCTCAAAGTCCTAAGTAGTCACAACAAAACAAGTCAGTCTTCTAAGAGCTACCCTGTTGAAAATAAGGCAAGAAAAACAGTAGTAAGATTTTTTAAGTGCAACATTCCAGCTTCTCTTACTGTTTTTGTCAAAAATACTGACAAGCTCTTCTAAACTTGCCCCAGAAGAAGAGTTAATCAGAACTTTTCAAACACCATTAAGGGTTCACTGGAGTAATTTCAGCTTCAGTTTAAGGATGGTTCACTCATCATTAATCAGATATGGCAACAAACTCTTTGGCCTAATGGTTTTGCATACAAAAAAGGCAGGATAACACAATAACCCCAAACCAGTCACACCATTTCCAACAGCCTCATGGTAAGGAGATCAGACTGTATTCTTTAGCCACTGGCAGTGGCAGGCTGCTGTTACCAAAACTCACAAGGCCCAATGCCATAAATCCAAATGCATAGCTTTGCATGCAGGAATATTTAGCATTGTTATATCATGACAGGGGTAAAACTGAGCAAAACACAGCAACTTTGGAATTATTAAGAAACAGAGGAAATAAAGTATTTCTTGACAATAAAATTAGTGTCTCTTCTAAAAATGCATCAATTTTGAATAAAAACTAAACAAGATTTGTCTCTTTCAGGAATTGGGGAGCTGGGGGGGGGGCAGGACACAGAATTTCTGCTATTCTATTTAAGCTATGAACTGAGGCATTTTTGGCCCAAATCGCAATGAGTTCAAGCATTAGATAAAAACATGTGGGTTTGGTGGTTGTTTTTTTTCCTCTGAGGTGGATGAAGCAACCTGTACTGCCCTCATCATCATCTGCATTGCAGTTCAGTTGTGAACAGAGAAGTATCACAGCCCCGTGTCACCTCAGGAGGCCTCGGAGCCGTGGCTGACAGAGGACAAGCAGTGTTGGGAGCACCCAGAGAAAGGTAGTGCATTGCTATCTTCACCTCTCCAAGCTGACCTGAATTTGGCTCAGGAATTGCTCTTGGAGCACTTCATCCAGTTGCATCAACAACTGCACGGGCCCTCCAACCACCTCTGAGATCCAGGGAGAGATCTCCACACCCTGGCTCCTGCCCACACCAACCCAGGAGCACAAAGCTTGCCCTCCCTGCTAACTTCCCTCTTGGAATACCACTATGTATAATTCTCACACAGAATAGGGATCCTGCCTCCCACCACATCCCGCATTTTCCTGCAATCAGCAGATTCAGAGGCGCAGAATTCATACGATGAATTCTATTTTTTTACACCAGAACTGATTTTTATTCCAGTGCTTGGATCCGGGCTCTGGAGTTAAATTTAATGAGGATGGTACCACTAACGTGACCATTTTTCATCATCAGATATTTGACATGCCTACTAATGATAGCAAATACACTTGTCCTTGTGGGTAACCACTCCTGTACCAGTTTTACTCCAATATTCACACACAGCTGCCTGAGCCAGCTGCTGACAGCAAGACTGTGGGTGGCAGGGGAAGGCAGGCAGGAGAAAGGAGGGCAAGGGTCAAGGAATTAGTCTTCTGATAATAAAAGAGTAAACAGCACATCATATTCTAAGTATGTTTTCTGCAAGATAAAGACTTGCAAAGCGTCTCTCACGTTTTTAACCAAGGGAAAACAGGTCTAATGCACCAGCTCCACTTTGTTTGATAAAACTTTCACACCGGTATCCTCAGGTTAGGTCGTGGTAAACAGATGAGCAGGCACAGTGGATGGAAATTTAAGTGCATTTATACTCAGGCCCCTCGGTTTGCAATTAAAAAAAAAAATTCCAGACTTACATTCCATTTAAACTGAGATCGGGGGAAATACAGAGGGAGAAAAACAGTTAAAGATGCAAATTTTGAAAACCCGAGGTAACAGAATATCTAGGTATAATCTTTAAAAAAATGAAGATAAATATGCTTTACCTGGGGAAACTATATCTTCATAGATTATGTCAAAGTTTAAGACATGCATAATTGACTTATGTAGCCAAAGAAAAATGAGACACACAGAGAGACAAGACAGTAATAGTTTCAAGGAACATTCATTAAGGTTAACTAAATAAAATACAGTTTGTAACATGCAGAGTAGCTTTCATAATTTATAGGTATTCAGTTTTCCTATTTTCATTAATGTATACATTTAAGATCATAGTCACAAATGAAAAGTTCTAGTTTAAGAAAGTAAATCCACAGGAAAAAATGATATACAAGGCCAGATCAACTTGCCATAGTGAGCGTAGGGACCTACCTGTTCACACTACAACATTGCTGATGAATGTAATTTTTGTTCTTTGCTTAAAGCATGGAACTTGAGATTTGTGAGAGAGAAAAATTTAGATTCAGACAAAACCAAGCCTGTCTCTGGACTCATGATTTGCACAGCACAGGGCTGGCTTTTGTTAAAAAGGAAAACATAAATATTTTGGTTTTTTTAACTGAAAAAACATACGTAAATCAAACCTGCATTATTATTTGCATTCCTTAAGAGAGGGCCTTGAGTGCTCTGACATAAATTTGGGCCCAGCTGCTCAGCATATACAGGTGGGAGCCACTAATTTATTTTTCCTTCTTGAACTCACAGGCTGGGAGGAGTCAGCTGCCAGAGAGCCCTTCTCCCACAGTTTACACAGGAGAACACACTGGTGCTCACACTCTCGAAAACCTCTCCATCTTCCTTGCTTTGTTTTTCCTCATAAACTCATCCTTCATTCTGTTAAGGCTATTCAGACATTTTTTTTTTTTTCTAATGTGTTGGTTTGTGGTTCTGTGAGGTTATGGTGATGCTCATCAACACCATGCTCAACCCTTGCAGGACCAGTTCTGACAATTACTCAGTAATTCTGACTCATTCACTGTGCATTGATAATTCAGCAAGTATGACAGATCATTGGGTAGCCCTAACCTCTTCACTGCTGTTACATGCACACATTCAAACACTCACTGTTTAGCTGAAAACTTAATTTAGGCACTGGTACAGAACACAGGACATACAACAATAATTACCCTATTCTCCAAAGCATAAAGAAACATTTTTAGTCCCTCAGTTGGGTATTTCCAAACTAGTCAGACTATTTGAAGAGAACGTGAAGAGATTGTACCAAGGAACAGAGATGTTGTTACACAAACTATTAATATGAAACAGCAAAAAACTCAGGTGGAGATGAATTCTGTTATTTCTCCAATAGTTATTACTCAAAGCATACCAGCGTTATCTGATTTAAAAACCTTAGTCTGAGAAGCTGGACAGATTTCCCTTAGCTCTGACAGACATACCTTTGTAAACAACCTCCCCAAGCTAATTTCTTATGTGTGGGGGAAAAAAGTGCACAGAATCACCATGGCTCTATCTAGCAAATTAAACAATATTTGATTTTCATTCTTCATAGCCAAGAACAGCAAGGATTATTGCTTAGCAGCTTTTTCTTTTTAAGGGTTGTCAACTCTGAGCAGGGTTCTACTACTGCTGCTTTCAGGTTCCTTCTATCCTCACCATCACTTTTAAGAGAAGACATGGGGGAAGGAGAGATACTAGGAAAAAAAAAAGTCAATCCCAGTTGTTTCCTTTTCCTCCTATTAACTGCAGTTTCATCCCAACACTACTGAGGTGAAACACGTGTGGTTTATTATACACTTTGTTGCATCAAACCTTAGGCTCAGTTTTAGGTGCTGCCCAAAGTCAGACCAGTTTCCTCAGACACTACCACCCCCATCATCAGACAGCTTTCCTAATGGCAGCACCTGTAGCAGTAGCACACTAAAGATGCAGATTCGGTGACAGACACAAGGACTCAGAGTTTCCTGCAGAAAAGCACAAAGTTATTTCGCAAGAAAGAGCCAAACAAGTAATCTCTGAATATTGCAATATGAGAAATGTGATCTGCTCACAATTAACAGATACAATTTGTCATGACAGTGCACAGCTCCTGCATTTTAAAATATATTCCACGGTTGGGCTGGTGGGTTTTTTCATGCATTTCATTTAAATGCACTTTGATTTAAATGAATTCTGAGAGTTGCTGTGCAGTTTTTAGTAGTGAAATAAGATAAAGGATAACTTCTGGAAGAATGTGTAAATAAGCCCAAGCTCACAGTAAGTTTTATAAATATGTGTCCAATTGATTCCTTGCACACAGCACTGCTATGAACTCAGACTATCCTGGTGCCTGCTGATCCCAGGGAGGGCAAGAAAATAACACTCAAGTGAACTTCATAACGTATGTTAGCTGAGTTTAAGCTGGATAACTTCTTAAATATTTTACTGGAAGCTAGCAGAGATGTTACACCTCTTGAAATTTTTCAAAAAATTCCAGAGAAGAACAACAGTGTCTCTCGAGCAGCCCAGCTCAGCACGTTCAGTGATGCAGCAGGGAAACTTCTTCAGTTCACCACAGCCAAATTACATCCATGGAAAAGTGTGGCATAGGAAAAAAACTGCAACTCAGGTACAGTATAATGCTTGGGAAAAATGACAATTTTGGTCAGCTTTAACTGGAGCCTTAATGTACTGTTTTTGCTGAGTACTGCAATTGCATGTTCTAACACCATTTTATTAATCCCAGACAGGAGTCAATTCTAAACAGGGCAACTTTTCTCCCACACTTTTTTTCTACTGAAAGCTATCAAAAAAATTTTCTTCCTGAGAAATTTAATCTAATTATTGTGAGTACTGGCCACATGTTATCAATAATGCAAAAAAGCTTTAAAACTACTGATGTATATCAGCCAGACCTTGTCCCAGCATCCCCACGAATGATCATTTAGAGCAGAGAATTTAGACTTCCTTTCAGACAGAATTAGCCACAGCAGTGGAAAACCTCCCACTTCAAAGATTTTTTTTCTTCCTCCGTGCTAGCACTGTTAAAGTGACCAGTACAAAAGTGGCACACACACTATGTTCAAAGGCCTTACTAAGTATGAATTTTGGAGCAGGACAACTGTTTTCTATCCCAAAAGACAACTTATACGTAATTATTCAGCCACATAATTTACCTATTTTCCTCAAAACCTTCTTTACTAAGGCACATTACCCAAACAAATATTTTTATGTAAAATACTTAATTTAATAGCTCTTTAAGTACTAAGCTGAAAAAAAAGAGATGAGTGAAGTATTTATTGTATCCAAAATAACTCTTCATTTTGCTTGGCACAACATAATTTACTTCATGTTTTCTAAATTAGAAATCCAATGTTCACCCAGTTCTGCTCAGGTTTATGGGATATAACTTTTTTTATCAACGCTTGCTCCACCAACAGCTTTGTTTCTGCCAGAGGGTTTAGGGAAGGAGTGTGCTGCCTACACAGACACACACACAGAGGCAAAGGATGTAAACAGCTCTATCAAAACTTTAAGTGATAAAGTTTGGGTTCAAAAAAATACTGTAAATAACAGAGAGAGCAAGTGGTGTTCACAAGTGAGCAGCTCTATACCCAAGCACCCTCCAACTTTCTACAAACAGCTTAGTGCAAATGCCACGCTGCAGACATGAAGACACCAAGCCCTCCCTACCCCACCAGCCCCCTCAGCACTAAGAATTCCCAGTCTGATCATAACCAACCAGCTCAGTCAGCCAAGCCAAGCAATTATTTACCTTGCTTTTCTGACTCATAGAACAACTTGTTTTGTAATCATGTGTGTCTGGATAACACTTTTCCAGTACAACAAATTCCCATGGATCGAATAGATCAATAGGTCTCCTCAGTTTATCTGTGCAAGTTTCAAGTTTGATTTGCAGGATTGCCTGAGAAGTGTTATCACTTCCTGAAGCCATGTAAAATCCTCACTCATCTAACTTTTGAAGAGTTTTTGCTCACAGAACTCAACTAGGAACACATTTGGAATGCTCTGTTGTCTCAAACTTAAGCAGCAAGTTTAAGTCATAGATTTAATGACAGAATTGGTCAGGTTTTTTCCCTAGCAGTATTTTCCAACTCTGATAAATGGAAGAATTTTAAAAAATTTGATTGGGTTTAAATATTGGGGGGGTTGGTTCCCTTGTAGGTGGTTTTTTTTCAGATTTTTTTGTTTTATTCATTTCTTTTTACAGCCCAGGGAAAGACCAAAGAGTCACATATTTAAAAAAAAATAGAAAACATCATAAGAAATCAAATTCAGGGAATACATCTCTGTTTCAGCAGAAACACACACACTGTTGGGCACTAGAGAAGGACATTTGAAAAGCTGGGAGACACTTAGGACAACTTCAGTCATTCTACCAGCACAAAAGGGAATGTGCAAGTGCTAAGTGGTGAGACCAAGAGCAACCTCAAAACCTCTTGTAACATTCCCACAAGGTGGTTTGTACACTGGCAGTCAAGTGTTTAGATATTTCAGTGCCTGTTTCCAGAATTCAGGTCGGAAACATGTGAGTCTCAGGGAATCCATCATTCAAAACAAGCACACACATATTGTGTGGTGCCTTTAAAACATTTCTAACACTTCTTAGGAAATGTCCAGTAAGGCACCATTTGGCATCAGCTAAATGGTGAACTTGTTTAAAAGTGACTTTTCCCCTCCCTGTCCCACAACACAACTAATCAACCTTTTACACTGCTCTAGATCAAACCCAGAGGCCAAGAACAACCTCCCAGACTGATTTATTTCCTTAATCTCTCAAAAACTACTCGCCTTAATGCTTACTGCATTTGCAGGTTTTCAAGACTTGAGTCATCAGTACAAAAACGGATGTCTTCCAGAAAACTTTCCAAAACAATGAGGTAAAAAATAACAAAGTTCTGCGGCCCTTATAAAACTTCTCCTCCATTTTTTTTGCACGCAGCTGCTTTCCAGCTGAGTCTCCAGCTACGCTGCCACCTGTAGCACACAGGTAACCACATTCCCTCCCGGTGTAGGCTAATATTTCTTCTTTATTGTGGCAATTTTAGAAGCTTAAGACTACCACAGAGGTAAAATCTTTCCATACAGCACCCGATTTTTCACTCATTTGAACACATAGTTCTTATTTAGCAAACCTGAAACTACTCTCCTAGTGTCATGAAATTTTTTGTTCCCAACATGACTTTTCTGAAGCTGTTCACACAAATATATTTATTTATTCTAATGAGGCAAGCCGTTTTAGTACTAGTGTTATTTCACAATCAAAATGTCCTTTAATATTCATTAAATAGAATTACAAAATCAAGGTAATTAAAACACACACTGTTAACGACCACAGAATGCAGTTTGGGTTGATAGAGCTGTTCACCACTTAAAAGAAAACATTTTGCCACGTTTAGTCCAGGCTCTAAATATTTCCTCTTTAAAAAAAACCACAAGCAAAGGTCTGCTGCATTTTTATCAATGGGATTTAAGGCATTATCATCTCCTCTTTACCTACCGATGAACTACCTAATAAATGAACTATTTCAAGTTCATGGAGCTAATTCCTTGTTGATGACAACTTGACTCCTAAAAAAACTCATCCCATAACTAATCCAACAGCATATAAAAAGATACCAGTTGCTCCGTTGTAGTCTTAATACGGAAAAAAACGGACTTCGTTAATTACAAATTACTTTAATTAACTTCACATGAAGATACTGTTCTAAAGTGCAATTAAAAGCATTTATGAGTGAGTGTAGGGGAGAAAAAATTTCATTATTTTTCCATATTCCTTAATTTACTGAAACCTAAGGGAGACAATCCACTGAGTCAAAAGAATAATTCCACATTCAAAGTTGACTCCGTGTTTTATGAGAAATAATTTCTCATATGAGATACGTTTCCTTCATGTAAATGAAAATAAGTCTGCATTAACTGAAGACATTATTTAAAAAAAACCCATCAAACAAAACAAAAACAAACAAAGAAACCACCACCAAACAACAAAAAAAGTCCCAATTCTGAGTGATGTATTTCTTGCAACAGGATATTTTTTCACCTGAATTTTTTGCAGGGCATCTGTGACTGATTAATGCTGATCTCGCCCGTTTTCCATTCCCAGACCGAGCTCTAGCTGAGGCACCAGGTTGAGAAATGCTCTCTGTTCATTAGAGAAGCAGTCTAGCAGCACATATTAGCTAAGGGTCTATTGTACATCAAGTTGCAAAATTATTCTGAGATCCAAGAGTCCTTGGCTGACGGCCCAGTAAGTACAGATTTTTCAAACTAGATGGAAGTGACAATCTCATTTACTATCAATTTTTATGCTAATAAAGACAAGCAAGACCTGTCTGCACCAGTCACTTCTGAGTTTTTAATCAGTTTTTGGCCATCTCTGTGCATAACCTAGAGGAGCCATTTAACACAGCAGTAACCTCTGAAACCAGCAGTCCCTGGCCAAGGGCACTCAGGAGCACAAAGAATTAGGCACAGTATTGACAGCACAGGTTCACCAGAAGATGCACTATTGATCCTCCTGGGGTACGTGGCTTCGAGTCAGCTGCAAACATTAGGGAAGTGAACCTCCACTGCCATCTTCTACCACACCCCTACAGCTGCACCTGCACTTGGAACACTTCCCAAGAATTGTCTAGGAACAGAGAGTATGAGATCCTCAGCCTTCAAGCAATCCAAGCTGCAGGAAGATTGTCAGAAGCGTTTTACAGTCCTACATTGTCCTGTAGGACACTGCCTCCATCACTTCCCAGGCTGTTCAGCTCCTTGTCCTCAGTCCAGTCTTATTTCAGAATTCCTGTGTTTAATCTGGAGCCTCTAAGCCTGATCAGCCCAGTTCCAGGGGGTCTTGTGATTCAGACCTTTAACTACAAGACACAAGACACGTTCCAAAAATTGTCTGAAAGGGGAAATGTCCTTAAGAATCACAGGACTGATGATACATCCATCAATCACAGCATCACCTGCATACTTAATTCCTGCTGCACATTTTGTATTGACAGTAATACACTGGGAACACAAGCAATGTGATTTCATAGAGTCAAAGGTCAATAACTTTCATACAAGAAACACTGCATTTTATTTGCCCCTAAAGACTCCCCTTTCTTTGTATTAAACATTCACTAGGTCATTAAAATAGAAAGAGAAGGGTAGCTTCATGTTCAAAAGTCAGATTTTACTAAAAGTTTAGGCAAGCCCCAAAACAGCGAGTTTTCTATTATTCTGCTCCAATTTTTCTTTTGTTTAATATCTAGCACATAACTTGGGTCTAAAAGGCTGTAGGCTGTTATTAAAAGGGAACTTTAGATGCCTGTAGCAACAGGAACTTCCTGTCAGCAGCTGATAATAAAGATCACTAAAGAAGAATTTTATTGCTGTCTGATCACTGCAGTGACAACACTGAAGCAGGGCAATTGTCCCTTGCTGTTTGAGTGTTTTTTCAAGGAAGTTTTTCATATGAAGAGTAACTAAACAATTCACCCTTTAAGACACTCACTTAAGCAAAATAAAAAACCAAAGCCAATGGGAAAATCATAAAATAAGTTCTCTATCAGCAGAGCAGCTTTTTTCTAATTTCGTTTTTTTAACATCTTTTTGTCCTCCCCTCTTTGACAGGGTTTTTGATTACAGATTCCAGAAGTTATTTTTTTTTCCAGAAACTTTAGATCCCTTGGACTGCTTGGCTCTTCCTCACCTCACAAGGAAATGTTTCTTCACCGACCACTTCTCAAAACATGCAATTCTGCCCCCTCCCCCTGAAAAAAAACATTAACATCCTAAACAAATTTAACACCTCCCAGAAGGGAGTAACTTGTGGGACCACTGTGGAGAATTCCAGAGCCATCTTTCACCATGGAGTGACCAGAGAATACAGAGGCTCATGAAAATTAATATATATGGAGCATATCATAACCCAAGGAAATAAGGAGAATAAGTCTACTATCACATATGTTCCTGCTGACTGCAGCTTCAGAGCTGGACCAGGGTTATGATAAATGCAGAAATGGGCTTCTTCCTTGATAGGAGTCTCTGCACTTCACATTATGATTAAGAAAGAGAGCTATTGCCAGGAGCTAAGCCTCTGCTGAGAAAAAAAACCTCAGTCCTGCAGAGGAATTGAAACATCTCCCACAAATATTCTGCAGCAGGATGTACATGTAATGCATGTATATGTTCAAATACAGACATTTGTTGCCTAGATTTTTCACTGGAAGTACCCCATGAAGAGTAACTATTCATTAAGGGAGCAAGAACAAATACTGTGTCTTATAATCTCCCTTATTGGCTTCTTAAACAAAAAGAAATTTCCTAAAGCACACTTGTTGCACGTTAACTAAGAAATTCTCTACTTCTCCAAACAAAACACTACATTGAAAGAATGTGAAGTTGTGCCAGAGAGATAATATCAAAGAAATTCACCAATACAAAACATACCATATGTCTCACTGTAAAGTGAGAGTGTCTGTGAACATGCTCATCAGCTTTGGGAGAGACACGTTGCCAAGACCCTGAAAGAAATGACTGCAGATCCCTGTTTGAAGCAAAGAGTTATTGACCAAAGAGACTTGGAGGCCTTCCAGCTTGTTAAAGGTGCTAATGATTCATGTATGCAATTTTTGAAGAAAGAAATGGGCTTCAGCACTGGGTTTGATTTTTCTGTCGGGAAGTCAAACTGCACTTTAAGTTGTGCAGTGCTGGTATCTTTCTGAACGTGCTGAGACACTTCACAGAGAAATTATAATTCAATATATGCCCCAAACAACTTGCCTTCAGAAAGGCAAAGATACATAGGAGGTTCCTGCCTACTGCAAACCCTGTTTTTTTAGAGTACACCCATTGATGTTTTCAGCATCACTGTGCTAGAACACTGTTCCATCATTGGAGGCATCTACACAAAAGTTTAACACTAGCAAAGGTTAACTTTATCAGAAGCCTTTTCAACCAGGTAGGCAAGCAAAGAGCTTGTGCCAAGTCATCCCTGTATTTATGGATTTTGCATGCAAAGCCATGAGAAAGTTGTGCTGCAGCACAAAACTCATCCCATCATGATGAAAAAATAAATAGCTTGTAAAAGTGTTTTCTGTTTCTTTGCAGAAGTTTCCATTAAAGCCAGGGAAAGAGAGGAGAGAGATGGTTGTGTCTCTCACAGGGAGACTTAATGTTGTCAAGCAGACAGAGAAGGACAAGAATTTTTGCTTCTATAGGTATCCTTTAAATTTTTAAGTTTTTCCTTATTATCACTCATTTTCTGGAGTTTATACTTAAGTCACACCATTCAGTAAAGTTTTCAAAAAGATATAAGTGGAGAAGATAAAAAAGAAACAAATTAGTATATTACTGGGTGTAGGAAAGGGGAAAAGTAAATGAGAAGCAAAAACCATAGTTCTCTGGACTGGGATTCAGAGTAAATGGATAATCTGAGGTAAATCTCTTATTTCCAATCCTACTGCTAGAAATTGTCTGTTGGTGTCTGGTCCTAAATCCCAATCTTGGCAGCACACAGGAAAGACTAAGATGACCAGCAGTCATTATCAGGAACAATGGATCAGTTAGATTGGCTTTGTCAAGATAAATCTAAATCAGATATAAACCTGAATATGGTATATGCATATGTGTGCCAATATTCTCAAGGTATTCCTTTCTCTTCTAAAGCAGATGAGCTTTTCAAGAACCAGTTACACACAGAATACCTTGTGAAGCACAGAAACATTAAAAAAAAAAAAAATCAAGAAAGAGAAATCAGGTTTCCTGCAAAAATTCCTTTTGCAAATTCTGATAGGTGCTTGGTCCAGGCAAACCCTACTGAAAGAAAACAAAAGGCATGGAAGATGTGCTTTGGTCTCAGATTCCCTAACTGGGCATAAATAAAACATGTAAGGGATTGCCATGAAGAGAATACACTGCAAGTTAATCCACTTTAAAGACCATAAATGTGTAGTACAAGGAAAATAAATTCCTCAAAGAAAGGTTTCCTAAATGAACTTCGACAGTAAGCCAAAGTTTATATCAGGAAGTATTTAATCATGTATTGGACTTGCTGCATTTTTCCTGTTTTTTGGGGGGTTTTTTGTCTTTAAAAATTATACTTAATGGCATAACTCTGTCCCAGACACATGTACCTGTAAAGAGGCTTTTTCATGGCAAAGACTGTGCAGAGAGTTGTGTTTGATAGAACTGCTACAATGAATGTGAAATTCCAAAAAAACTCTTTGCCCCACATACCCAATGCACCAAACTGATTAGATCTACATCTGTCCCATACACCTTGTTCCAAATCTGACATTGTCATGCCATGAATTCACCCACACAGAGGGAGAGTCAAAACACAAGACCAAGAGTAAAACAACGTAATTACATGAAACCCTGGTGCTAGGAAAAAACAACAGCAAGATGCTTCAACCTCACATTTCAAGAATAGAGTGCTAGAGTAATGAAACACCAACATTCAATCTCCTTGATTTTAAATTTAAAAAAAAAAAACAGAGGGGAAAACTTAGTAAATTAATTGGACCTTCAGCATTTTTCATGATAACGTGAATAGCATGTGTGGGTTTATTTTTCAGCCATAGCCTCTGCTAAGAAAATAGTGATATGAAAGTTTGTTTCAAACTCACACATTTAAGTGAAAAATAAAGTGGCAACTTGAACTTCTTGATTGGAAAGAGGCACTGCAAGATTTCATTTAAGTCCAAGATACCCTTCTGTTTGTTTTTGAAATGGAACTTCCAGTCAGAAAAAATAAGCAGAGATCCACAAGATAAGGCTTTTACAAGCAAGTCACACCATCCAATTAATTGTGCTGCTGGCAGAGGCTCCTGACACCTCCATGCCCCAATCCAGACTACCAGGGCAACCACAGCACTCACAGAGTTACTCACAGAGCAGGGGGAAAAGATCTCCTGCATCATTGAGTCCAACCATTAACAGAGCACTACCATGTTCACCATTAAACCACGTCCCCAAATGCCACATCCACACACTTTGGAACACTTACAGGGATGGTGATTCTGTATTTCAAACTCGGCTCCACACAACCTTACACCAGCAGTTCACTAAGTTCCACCAGCACACCATCCAGATTAATTCCACCTGCTCCAGGTAATTACTGCTCAAATAAGGTCTCCTCACACCCCAATCACTTGTGCCACACCTGTTTGTCCTCAACCTGATGCAGCACAAACTTGTTAGAACTTCAAACTTCCACACCTGGATGTCCCATTCAACAATTCAGGGCAGAACAAACTTGTTAGAACTACTTCTATTTCCTCTGATTGCTTCCAAAGATGAGTAGGACTGGCACATCCTGAACAGATGTGCCACAAGATAAGCCACAAACATTTAAAATTAAGTCAGAAAGAACTGGAGGAAGAGAAGGAGGAGTGAAAGAAGAAAAGAGGGAAAAGAGGGCTGAGAAAAGAGGGAAAATAACACAGTTCTGTTTGTTTATATACAGATGCAAATAATGAAGGAAATTGATTTTAAATATCTGAAAGTCATTGAAGAATGAATGCCCAGAGAAAGACAAAGGATAAGAAAAACCACAAGCTTCTCTTTAGTAGGAAAGGAAAGTACAGAGTCACATTGCTGCCCTTTATAGAAGTACAGGTTTTGTGGGGAAACTTCTGTGTTAAGAATCTTCATCCAAGGAAACTGGATAACTCTAACATGCTTTGAAGAAGTTGTATTTGATAATGCTAATCAGCTGGAAGCAGACAATAAATGGAACTGGCCTGTACTAGGCTTTGAGGCTCTGAAGGATTCCTGAGCAGCAATAAAACTTAGAAAGCCCCTCAGAGTGGAAGTCAAAAAACCTCATTAGACAGGGAAAGCACCTCAAGAAGTCTAGCTGGAATTGCAGATTCCCTATGCCAAATAAGATAGCTGGAAAGGACTTATATTCAGGAACAACAAGTTGCAAAGCATCTGTTATTTTTTTTTAAGATTCCAGTTAATCCGTACATTAGTTAATCAGGCAAAGCCCCTCGACTGTGAGGAGTATTTTTGGATGAGTACAGAAGCTACTAGAGTTTGCTGCATTCCATGTGAAGCCATACAGGCTGTGCAGGTTTGCTTTTAGCATTTTTCAGAGGAAAAAAGGATGCAGTTGAAGCAGGCAGATATCTGCAGTGGCTAAAGATGAACACAGATGAAAATTCTATTCTCAAGAAATAATGCAACTAGGAAAAAGTCTAATACAACAGTGCATCCTTTTAGAGAACAAGTCTGAAGATATCATTGATCCTTTTGTTTCAAGAGACAAGGAATGAGCAACCAAGACCCTTCTCAGTAGGGAAGGATGTAGGCAAATATTTAACTAATCTACTTTCCTAACCTTGCCATAATTTTAAAGAAGTTGAGAGTAAGCCATATTTTAAAAGAGGAGTTTATACTAAAGATGCATTTCTGAAGTATGTCCACATAGGAACTCAACTTTGAAACATGGCAGACAAAGTGGAGAAAGCCCCACTTTAACACACCTGAGTCAATCCAGGCAGCTGCAGTAAGAGCACGGGGGCACAGAAAGAGCTTTTACACCAGGATAGTTGGAGCTTGGAAGTTTTCTGTATTTTGATATTACAACCAAAATTGAGCTCAATCACTGACTAGGAGAGATGGCTTTAACATTCCATTTACACGTGGAGATAAAAAGTACCACATTGCTTTTTTAAAGGCCAGTGCTACAGGACTAAAAAATGCTCTAACATTAGGGCTGGGTCTATGCAGACACTGTTCTTTTGGTGAATACTCTTTATCTCCCCTCAGAGAGATGAAAAGATTTTTCAGCTATAAGGAGCTGCTTTTGAATAAAAAGGGGTTTTCTATATACTGAAATATTTAACATTTTAAGTCTGGAAAAGCTGGGCATAACCAAAAAATAGGAAATAAGGATCCACAAATAACTCCGTCATTTCTCTGTGTGTTTCATTTCCACTGAATGTTTGAATTAAAGCAAATTCTGCCAGGTCCTTTCCCACCCCTGACTCATTTCATCCCCCGTGATGCCATTCCTTGCTGCAGAGTCTGAACTTGCTATTGTAAATCACTCCAACCCCTCGTGGGCTCCAGAATGGCCTTTCCCTGACTGTGCTCAGTGGATCCCCAAGGGAAGAAAAAAATTCCCATCCACTGCTCCTCCCCATGGGTTTTATCTGCCCCAGCTGCCTCTTAGCAGACCTTTGGATATAATAGGGACATGCAAGTAAAATCATCCCTCAGAGCTGGCATTAGCTGGAACTCACATCAACAACCTGACACAGTGACTCCGTGGGGGCTGATGGTAAGAGAGACATAGAAGCTAAAATAGGTATAATTTTAGTGCACTAGAAAAGGATATGATTTGTGAACTGAATACATACCTGGGAGAGATTTGGAATTTGCAGGCACACCCTCTAGACCATTACATTAAACCAGATAAAATTAGGCCCATAGTCGCATCATGTACATGCCCATCTGATTTAAAGACAACGTAACTACCCAGTCTCACATGAAATATAGATGTGTAGATTATGATTTTCAGGAATACTTCCAAGAAAATTAATTATAGCTCTTGAAACAGAACACCCGGGACAGCACATTTCCAGCCCGTTTAAACAATTTGAAGTGACTCAGGAAAGCAGAGGTTCATTGCATAAGTACAAAAAACACGAGCTAAGTGGAAGTGCTAAATGGTAGCACAAGAAAAATTAATCCCCAAAGCGAAGGAAGCAGAGATTTTTTTCCTGTAGGTTTGGAACGAGCAAGCAAAGCCAGATCTGCAGGTCTTAATTTTCAATCTCACTTTCCTGAGATGCTTTTCTAGGGGATACTTGGTTAAGCACTCAACTGTATACATTTGTTTTCACTAAGTATACTGTGTCTGAAATAACACCTCTGCCAACAGACCACCATTTAATGGGAGAGGGTTTAAGAAATGTTTAGTGTCATATGAGTAACATCACTGCAAGCCCTCATTAATCTTAGTTCCCAGATGACAGCAATATACAAATTAATGTGGTACTTAAACAGCAGAATTAATTCAGGAAAAGCTCACACTTTTTTCTCCAGAAAATTAGAAATAATAATACGTGGATCACAATGAACTGATGTCAAATTTGTTGGTAACTTGCAGGTAGGTGAAGCAAAACAAATCTAACCTTTCTTCTTAAAAGTGCTGCTGAGCAGGTCACAAAGGGGAAAGCATAGCTCTAAGTGGTTTTGTGCCAGGCTCAGCCCCAAAGTACTGCGGGGTCTGAAGCCAGGACAAAGGGTATTTCAAAAAATATCTTATGTCCTGGACACTTGAAAAGTTGAATTCATGGGGCACAGAGGCACACAGTTTTATCTGAGAGTGCAAAGCTTTCTTGGCTACCCATGGAGGACTATAGAGGATGGCACAAGCCATTTTCATGTCCATACATGAATTACTGTGCACACACTCAAAATAACTTAGCTAAAATTAACTTAAAATCAGGTTTAAAAAAAAAAAGACTATGTCACTGATGGCTCAAGACCACTTTTCTGTAGGTGGAAGTTGGATAATTTTTGGCATTTTCTCTCAAAAACTTTACAAAGCCTCATCAAAGAGATCACTCTCTTCTAGGGCTAAGACAAAGGATGAGAGAAGACTCCATTTCAGCTTATCGTGACAGAACTCAGCAGGAATGTCCACAAGAAGAGCTACAAAGCATATATCTTTTGAAGCAATGAACTTTAAAAGTTCATTTTACACATGAACATACCTTCCTGTGATAATCTCCAGTCTGTTTATTCATCAGCTGGAACTCAGGGTGCGAATGTGAAGGTGACAGGAGCAGTGAGTTTTATGTTCCTGAAGTGTTAGAAAAGGTATTAACCTTTTAATGATTTTTCATTCAAGCCTAACTTTCACAGTGAAAAGTAAACCAATCTGTGATATTAAGCATGAAAGAAATTCCTAGTTCAGAGCTGGAGAAACAGCGAATATGGAAGATTTTGCTGCTTACATTAGTTCAGGAGTCATCCAAGTGACACACAAACAGCAGGATCATCAATGTAGCAAAACAAACCCATAGACAGCGATTGAAAATTCAGCCCAAAGGCCTTTCTGTTGGTCCTGATCCAGAAAAACATCTTCCAAAATTATCTTTCTTCAAAATATGCAGGATAGTCTAATTCCAAGCATAAGTAAATGTACTGTAAATTTTTTAATGTGATTTACTAGGGAGTTGGACAGGCTCAGAGAACTGATAATGGATGTTATGGAGAGGAAAGCTGTGTGAATTTCTTTGAAATTAAGGACAAACTAAGAATGCATTTTTCATTCATTCTCATTTCAGTTTCCTGGGACTTGAACCACAGGTAGTTTATAAACAGAAAATCATTTTGCATAACCCACATCAGATAATTTTTTTTTCAATAAATACTTTTAAATCAAGATACTAGATAGAAAGCAGATAAATAGCCCTTGAAAATCATTCCTAAGAGCTATAAATTGCCAGTTTTCCACTACCCAGAGAGATATCCTAGAGGCATGGCAAGAGATTTTTTCTCCTGTGTTCTATAGGCTTTTAGCAGGAGTAATGCATTTCTTTCTGTGTGTTATTTACCGAGAGAAGGAATTAGATATTTATCCATCCAGGGCTTTTCCTGCAGTTTGTCTTTTCACTTTCCTTCCTGTTTAATTATTCCTGCCACCTGCATCTGGGAGTCAGCCTCACACCCTGGACTTTCCATCAGGAGCAGCACAAGCCTTTCAGAAGGCAAAGGGATCATCCTGTGCTATATCCAAGTCAACAGCTTGCTTGGGAGGGTCACTGGAGGCAATGAGGATGTGGAAAATCACAACTCCACATTCCAATGATAACAAGTTTCTGGGATGGAATGTTATATTTTGCCCAGATATATTTGAACTCTATACCATGGGGGAACCACTGGAACATCACAGCTGGAAGCTTGGCTGTGTAAACTGGTGCCATTCTCATGCTGTGGGCAAAGAACAGTGTGTACATCTCTTCTGTCCCTTCACTGAAGATGAGGAACAGGAGCTACCTGCCCACATCATATCATATAAACATCTGGAATTCAAGGGCTTAAAGGATCTGAGAAACATTCATCTATCTCTCAAGTGCTAAAGTGGGGATGCTGAACTGCTTCTGAGCTTGTGGGCTCCCAGCAGCTGCATCCCATGCCAAGAGTAAAGCCTTAGTTCATGCCAGATTTGCCAGCTTGCCCATCCTATTTCCAAGAGATCCCTGAGCCATGGAATCAGGGCCGAGAGCACCGGAGGGTTCACATGAATGTATTTTTTTCCCTGTGCTGACATAATACTGTTGGCAGAGAAATTAAGACTCATATCCTCACACCGGTTGGACTTCATGATTTTGAGAGCCTCTCCTGACCTAAAGGATTATACAGTCCCATACCCTTGATGGTTTGGTCTCAGCATTTTCTTCCATGTTTTGGATACTTAAAGTGCTGTGAAGATGTGTGTCACATCACTAAGTAGTTGTGCACTTAGTGTACAGCAGGACTGAGAACAGAATTTCCTGGGATGATGCAGCACTTCATAGCATTAGCAGTGAGACTCTCACTGGAACTAACTTGACTTCAGTGTAATTCAGGCAAAATTTCAGCTGGACAGGTCGTGGGTTATGCTCACTGATGTCTGCAGAGGACTAAGTCAGTCTTCCTGTTCTTCCCTGTATCATTAATGGAAGCAGAGGTCCCTCAAGTGGCTCTTGCTCAACACCCACAAAGGAAAATCAAGTAACAGTGCAATTTCCCTATAGTGCAGAGAGACCTTGTCTCCTTTATTCTTTTAGATATTAATTAACGTGTAGTCTCTTAAAAGCTGCTCTGTAGATCTCAGGAGTAGCAAAGGATGTCAAGTTACATGTAAGTTGCTATGGTGACTAATCCTTTCTAAAAGGAAGAAACAGAACAAATTCGTAGAAGTCTGTTTCTCACTACGAACAAAGGATGTCACTAAATAGTCTTTATTTTACAACCCATTGCTTCCCTTTGTTTTACTCTTGTTTACAAAAATCACAGCAGGACTGTGCATTCTTTTTCTTCCAGTCTGAATATTCTGAGCTTCCTGTTTTCATGGAGTTGCAGAAAAACAAGGTCATTCCAGATCTTGGATTGTTTTTTTTAAAATTTATTTGTGTAAAAGTATAATGTTACTGACCAGTCTTTTTGAGACATACTTTGGCTTGGAAATGGTTACAATTCCCAGAAAAATTATACTTAGCCAAGAACTTAGGGCAAATTTTAACATATTTCCCTGTTTTTATTTCCCTGTCCTGAACCACAGAGGTTCAGGCATCAAGTACAAGCATAAATTTTGCAAAAGAGAAATTTCCTTGTGCTTGATCTGTGTCAGTCAGTGGCGTCTGGGACTTCTGCCTGGAGAAGTGGTCGTAACAGTCTTCATAAAAAAACCAAGAAAAAAAAAATTACTGTTTTGTTGGTGTAGCTTTATCCCAGTGTAAGACTCAGAGCAGTTTTGGAGTGCTGCTCTTGAGACCCTCAGACAGCAGAGTTACTGCAAGGGGCTCAGCTGTGCCCGATCACAGGGGCATCCCCAAGCCCAAAGATAAACACAAGCACTGTGACAGCAGAGACATGGCCATTTCTGAGGTCGAAATACGAGAAAAGGTGATGGTGGTGAGTAGGAATGAAGAGAATTCCTTAATAAAAACTCCCTAAATCATGTCAAAAGGTTTCTCATCTGCTTCTCTCAGCCCCTTCCTTTCTCTCTCTCCCTCTCTGCTGTATTCCACATGACGAGAATCACGAAGTAAACAACTTTATTCGAAGAGTTGTGTAACAAAAATATTCTTGATATTGTTCACTACAGGAGAAACAATTTAGCAACTGGCTTTCTTATCCGTATACTGGCAAGGAAAGCTTGTATTTTGCTAGGCTGAAGACAGCAGAATAAAGCTGCTTCTACACTCTCAGCTGGGGAACTGCAGCCATCTAATAGGTAACTCCACTTGGCATAGCTTTGAGCAATGCATTACATTTCCTTTATCAGATTTACCAAATTACTCAGCTGCCTGCAAAAAGTCAGGGACAGGAGGAAAACGTAGCTCAGCTGTAACAATACTTCCTTTTACCCTTTAGGAAGTCAGAATTGGTGTGTTGCAAGGGACAGGAAATTCCTTTACCTTTCTAATTGCTGATCTTAAGAACTGGAAACAAGCACATAAGAACGAGGATCTAAAGAATTCTGCAATATGTATAACTAAATTTCTAAATTATAGAACAAACAAGTGTTTATTGAAGGAAACAGTTCTATGACCGTGACTTGTTCTCTGGTATCTGCATCAAGAGCTGGATGAAATAATTTATTCCTTTAGCTAAAATCCTCCACGTCCCAAGAGACACTGCAATGGAGATGTGATTCCTCTAGAGAAGCTTTAATTCTGCCTTACAGAAGAGAAAAAAAACTATTATAAGAAACAGGTCTTTTTAATGTCTGAATGCTCCAGTGTCAGCAGAGCAGCTCTGAAGAGGAAAGAAAAGCAGGCAGAAGCTAACCTTGAAGTGTGTTTGACAGGAAAGGGCCTAAAAGTGGTAGATCACTGAAGAAGTGGCACAGACAGACCTTAAGGGAAAGGGGAGAGCTGCAAAAGCTTCTAGAAGTTTTTAGGGTTATTTGAGACCAGCTAATTACACAGCTGAGGGAGCTGAGCTCAGGGAAGGCTGGTGACAGGAACAGAGCAGCTTGATCTGGGTCACAGAACTGTCACGGCTCAGGATTTTCTATCTGAGGAACTTTTATAGCTCCCATCTGCATAGTATCTGAGAGCCTTACACTCTTTTAATGTGTTTATTCTCAAAATGATCCCATGAGGCAGGAAAGCATAATTATTGCTATTTTTTTACTCCTAAAAGTAAACTAAAACCTGGAGACTGCGGGGAAGATCCTCATCTGACATAATTTGTCTGTTAAAACCAAGAGCATCCACTGGCTGTCCAGTAAGGTGAGGGTAACTAGGATGATTTAAGCCAGCTGAGTTGGTTTTAATCTATGATTTGTTCAATATCACCAAGGCTCGTGTTTCCAACACTGGAAAATGAAACCAGTCTTCTGAGCAATGCTAAGGACTGGCTCATCATTTTGTTTTTCATGACTCCTACAGGTAAATGTGACTGAAGAAGAAACCTGAGCCTCAGAACTGTAAAACCCATGAGGGAGAGATGCACAGATTTAATTGACTTGGGCTATGGAAGCCTTTTTCTGGTCCTTTCTAACTCTTTATCAGTTGTTGGATTTACTTTGGTTTTGTGGTTCCTTTTTTTTTTTGTGTGAGTTTCTTTGGGTGCTGGAGATCCTGTTATTCTACCAGCAGCAGAAAATACTAGAAGTCACTAGAAAATGCTTGTTTCTCATGGAAAAAAAACTTGGGAGATAAGTATACAGAATTGAGGCATTTTTCCAAAATTAATAGTTATTTTTAAAGTACTTTCACTGCATTTAAAGCTGTTTGAATTTCAAAGTTGTGAAATATAGAAAATATAGAATATTTTTTATAATTTTTTTTTACATCAGCAGCAAGAGAATAAAACAAAACAATTCCCTTCCTGCAAGCTGCTGTTCATATCAACTGCTATTTCTCAGATCCATCTAATCTCTTGATGGTAGGTAGCATCAACATCTGGCAGCCTTGAACATTACATTTGAATTTTTCAGACAGAAACCTTGAAAGAATGAGCAGAAATGACACAATGTTAATCTCTTTCTCTGACAGGTCAGATGCAAATTTTTGCTTGAATGGTTCAGGTTTTGCAGCACTTAAAGCAAAACAAGAATTATTGCTATGGCATAAAATGAATTAAGGTGCACACACTAAATGCCAAATACAGATATACACACCAATAATATAAAATTACTGCCATGAGAACCAAGTACCAACTGAGGGCAGCACAGGGAGCCTGTCATGGTAAAAGAAGATTTGTGCTCTTCATTGGAAATCCTTTCATAGCAGTCAAAAGAGAAATCTTGAATTTGACAAGGAAGGTCTGCTCTCACTTTGATCCTATCAATCAAGAGTCCAGTAGGTCCTAACTCAAATATGCTATGTCTTAGTTTCACCCTTGGACAACTATCAAGTCTTTTTCCTTCTACCATTCTGAAGAATGACTGTTTTATGCCCTTATTTTTAGGACTGTAAGAAATAATATTTGGAAAGCAACTGATAGTTTCAGGGTTATTGACAACTGCCTCCCCAGAGGAACATCAAGGTGACAAATGCACTTGAGGGTGACTATTTTTAATGTCGGATGTCATGGCAGAAAACTAATTAAAGATGTCATTTCTGTTTTATTTGTGCTAGGAAGACACTGTCAGCAGCTTGCTGTTATAACACAATAGGCAGGATAAATTCTGCTCTCACATTGTACAGAACCCACAGTAAGTTCCCCAGAAATGAAAAGTACAGCAGGAGAAAGCCAAAGTTGCACTATCCTTTGGTAAAGTTGTCCCACTGCCCACAAGGACTGTCCTTTCTGGAAAAAAGCTTTGAGTCTAAACCTCCATCTCTGGTTCTGTCATGCTCAAGCCAGGATTTAGAAAGCAGGAAACAGACACGGGACAAAAATATATCTGACACAGGCAAGGCCACCTGAGAGGAATGAAATTACAAGAAATGTTTCTACGACATTCATTGCATCTTTTCTCTGTCACCAACTTTATCTCAGTTCAGATTTACTTTTGTATAGTACCTTAATTCTATTGGTTATCACTTTTATCTGCAAGGGATAGTTTATAAAGTGCTGGGCTCTACACCTCAATGGTAAATCCTAGGAGCAGAAATCTATGGACAGGTGTGGAGTGCATAATTTGTCTCTATATATAAAGTCTATATAACATATCTCCTAATTATTGATAAATAAACCCCAGAAAACTACTGGTCTGGAGTTCTACTGCTTAGCAATATGAAAGCCAATATTATATTAACTTTTTTGACTTTCTATAGATGAGAGTCTGTTTCCATGCAGTGATCACATATTAGCATGTCTCCAATAATTATATTAGTACATACACATAAATCCTCCTTGCAAGAATCTATCTTCTCCTTTAAGACCTTTTCTGCTATGGGCATGATCAGGAAATACATGCACAGGGTATAGAATCTGAATATCCAGGCACTACAGACTAGAAACTGCCACAATCAAAAGGAAAACCATATCTTTTCTGCAGGAATTACCAGCTTAGCACAGCACCCCATGAACAGAGAGAGCTAGTTTGTGTTAAGAGGGCCTGAAGTATAAGAGGAATGAGCTCATGTCAATCATGGGGAACAGCACACCAAGGAGGGAAAATCAGTACAAACCAACCCAACCCCCCACAACCCCTATATGGACCTCATCTTTAGTAAGAGAGAATGAAGAGAATGCACAAATCAACTTCTTAGACTCAGGATTAAAGATAAAAGCAAGGAGGGATCCTCTCTGAGGCCAGTTCAGAAGCCTCCTGCAAGGCTTCGAAAAACAGTCACATGGGTTAATGACAATGTAAGACTTCTTTCCCCTTTAATTTCTTGCAGAGTTTGGTAGGAAGTCAATACCTTTTAACAAGAGCAACTGATAGAGATGAGCTTTCTGTTACACAGAACTTTCTTTTGGTCAATTCTGCTGTTTAAACTGACAGGACTTCTCTTCTTTGCATATCTTAAGCACAGCTGCAGCCACATTAGTACCGCTTTTCTTTCCCTTTATATCACAATGTCTATTCAACACCAGCATGAATCCTGAATCCTACAAACAGCACAAATCCTGTGAATACCTAATCTCGCTCCCTAATGTGAAATATCTCACCACCACCATCAGATAGCTTTTTGCATACAATTCATCAACAGCAAAACAAGGAGATGCTAATAAGTTTCCACTCAAGGGTACCATATAACATGACTAAGACCATATGGGTTTGCTAACACAGCCAGATCTGCGAGATTATTTTAATATGCACACTTTGGTCCTTGCAACTGGACAAGCCAGGGGTTCATTTGTTGTCTTCTTTCTTTTCTTTTTTTATGTCTGCACCATCTGTTTTACAAATCATTGAATTTATAATACAAAGGTCATTGTTTCAGCAATGTGGGGAATTGGATTTTGCTAGTAAGGCAAACGTTGGTGAGAATTAAATGAATATATGCATTTTAATAAACGTATACATGCACATGCTGCCATAAGTGGTTTGAACCACACAACTGAAATATTTGATATATTGGTGGGAGGGTTCTCAGAGGAAAGTCTTGAGTGAATGGCCCCAGGGAAGAGATTTTAATCAGATATTGGGGTTCTGGGGGATGGCAACAATGTTCAGGTTTGGGATTTGCACTTTTGACACCTTCTGGAGCAGACAGTGAGGAGTGTCTCCATCCTGTCCAGAGGTGTGACACTGGGGTGTTTTTGGAGGGAGCTGTCTAACGCTTAGAGCCAGGGATTACTTTAGCCAACGATTTGCAAGTTATGAACTTTTGGTGAATGGCTACTAATCCTGATTCTTGGGGTGTAAAAGCAGATGGCAAGGCAATCCTGCAGTGCTTACTGAACATGATGCAGCAGAGACCTCCAGAGCTGGGATATCAGAAGAAAGCCAAATGGAAATTAAGTTCTCCTCCTCTGCAACCCCAGGAAGAATCTCACAAAATATCACTTCTGCCAGTATTAAACAGTGGCTACTAACACCCAGTTCCTTATTGCCTCATTAATTCTGAATTTTAGCAGCATCACTGTCTTTTTGGGAAGAGGGACAGGGGAATCAGAGCACTGACATTCAAAGATGGACATAGGACAAGCAGGAGGACCTCTGGCTTGGTATGGGGGCAGAAGACTGCAAACAGCCAGTGTTATTTAACCAATTCTAAGATCAGCCAAGAGGAATATGGACATTTGTAACTGTGATACCATAAGTATGTGTATAAAATACACTTACAAGGCTGTGGCTTTGCTACTGGATGAGCCCCTCGGGATTAGAATGTCAAGAGGGGCACAAGCATTCTTGATAATTCTCTTGAGTTCCATGTACTAGGATAACTAGGACACTAGGATAATTAGGATTCCACCCAAAAAATAGTCTGAGAGCAAGGCAAACATAAGAAAAGTTACATGGCATATCACATTCAGTCATTGACCTTACCAATTGTTTTTGAGGAGTGATTATTTTAGGATTGAAAAAGCAACCTTTCTGCTATTGTATTGTGATTATTACTTCTGGGGATAATTCATCATTGCCTTAACTAGATAATTGAAAAGTTAACTTGAGACTGTATTTGTGATGTGAAAGTCAAAGCTCTACATAGATATTTCACCAAGGATTTATGGGGTTTTGTTTTACACACGCATGGTGCTACATAAAAATAAGATTACATTTTATGATCCCCTACTGAAAAGGGGGGAGAAAAGAGTTAAGAATCAGTCAGAAGCTCAAGCATTTCCAGTCATTGACATGCTTACCATAGATAAAAGAGCAGGCTAGATTTTAGAAATAGTTTCTTTTCATTAGATATGGCATATTTCACCTAAACTAAGCACAGAGAACTTCCGGGGGAAACAAAAGTTAAAAAATCCCAAAGACCTCAATTACTAACATAAAACACCAGGCGTGCTTACTGAATATTCAAACGTTTTCTGTGCACCACAGCAGACTACGCATTTTTCTGGAGCCCAGATTTCCCTCCTCAGCCCCGCTCTCCATTTGCAGGTCAGACAAGCTGAGCGTATCAGCACATTAGCTCTCCTCAGCTCCCGCTGGGGAAGGCCCCCCGCAGCACCACGGCTGTCCGTCACACTGAAGTGATTAGACAAAATCTTGCTTTCCCCTGGCAGTGATGAGCCTCTGCCAGCCCGGCCCAGCTCCCCACTGACATTGGTGGCAATCCACGGCGCTGTCATCCCTGACAGCCTCCGTCAGGCGCTGCCTGTCAGCTCGGCGCGGCCCTGACCTCGAACACTGAGCTGGTGGCCCCATCTCCCCCTGCTCGGCGTGCTGCCATGTGGGGACAATACCAGGAGCAAAGGATTTGCCTCTCAAAACTGATTTTTTTTTTTTCCCCCTGCTTTTGCTATTCAGTATCCCCAAAATAATTTTCTAAAGCGCTGACGTCGATCTGAACACAGTCAAACGCCCACGGTCCCAAATTCAGTTAGGAAAACATGGAAACATTAAAATCATAGAATCAGCTGGGTTGGAAGAGACCTCCAAGATCATCAAGTCCAACCCTTGATCCAACCCTGCCGTGGTTCCCAGACCATGGCACTGATGTCACATCCAGTCTTATCTTAAAAACCTCCAGGGATGGAGAATCCACCCCCTCCCTGGGCAGCCCATTCCAATGGCTGATTATTCTCTCTGGAAAGAATTTCTTCCTAATATCCAACCTAAACCTCCTCTGGCACAGCTTAAGACCCAGCCCTCTTGTCTTGCTGAGAGTTACCTGGGAGAAGAGACCAACCCCCCCCTGGCTCCCCCCTCCTGTCAGGGAGTTGCAGAGAGTGAGGAGGTCTCCCCTGAGCCTCCTCTTCTCCAGGCTGAACAGCCCCAGCTCCCTCAGCCTCTCCTCACAGCACTTGTGCTCCAGTCCCTTCCCCAGCCTCGTTGCTCTTCTCTGGACCTGCTCCAGCCCCTCCATGTCCTTCCTGAGCTGAGGGCCCAGAACTGGACACAGCACTCCAGGGGTGGCCTCACCAGTGCTGAGTACAGGGCAAGAATCACTTCCTTGGACCTGTTGGCCACACTGTTCCTGATCCAGGCCAGGATCCATTGGCCTTCTTGGCCACCTGGGCACACTGCTGGCTCCTGTTCAGCTTCCTGTCAATCCAAACTCCCAGGTCCCTTCCTGCCTGGCTGCTCTCCAGCCACTCTGTCCCAGCCTGTAGCACTGCAGGGGTTGTTGTGAAGTCCTTCAGATAGTAAACTTAGTTGCAGCTGGGGAGGCCTCAGGTTATGAATTCTCATCTGTGAGCAATAAACAGTCACATATTCCCAAGTAAGAACAATTCTCACCAGTATCAGTGTGAAGAGTATTGCGGGCAAAGGGCAATGTTACCATTGCCAATGTTACCAACTTTTTGTTGGCAACTGTTCACATGCTGGTATCATGCCTCTCCACCTTTGGGACACTTCATAAAACACAAATTTCATCTTGAGTGAAGCCCTTAGGAACCACTGCAGTTTCAAAATGGGGAAGAGCAATACAATCTGATGTAGTCTTTGAGATACTTTGACATCGTAAGTACTAGAGCATTTTTTTCTCCTTTTGTTAGTATTTTTACACACAAATACTCATTCTCTATCATAGCTACTGCTTTAGCAAAAACCTAAATACAGAGGAAATAATTCCACTTATTCCATGCAAAGTCAATAATCCCACTTGTTCCACACAAACATCTCTTTTTTTTTTTTTTTGTGGCAGAGCACTATGAGTCAGCAGCAGTTTATTGCTTTTCTGTCTCAAGAATTTTTGGGGCAGGTTCTCAAACTAGGTTGGATCTTCACTCATGTCAGTCAAGGAGAATTCACTGATTTCAGTGTCTGCAGGCTGGTGAAGATCAAGTCTTTATTCCCCACTTTTTTTTTCCCCCTCAACGTTTTGGTAAAGCACATGCAAAAAGTTTGGTGAAACTTCCAAACATGGGGCAAGGCAGTCCCAGTAACACCACTGAATTTATTTGCCCTTCTGCATGTTTGTCAATGTCTTTGAGAACTGACAGAGAACTTAACAATGCCATAAAAAGTGTTTGCTCTCTCTACACAAACACGATAGTCTCTCCTAAGTTCTCTCAAGAGGTAGAATTTTAAAGCTGAGAGAAAACACCCCACAGGACACATGCCTTTGGAGTAAAAATGTTTAGAACAACAAACATAACGACAGGAGGAGAAACCAAAGACCTTCAGTACAGACACGTACTGTTACTCACTACACCTGTGAAGTGTGACAGCTACAACTCAAAAGACAACTAAACAGTTTTCCCCATAAGCTTCAATGTGTTAGTGGGGCAATGTATGTGGGAGCTTAAGAAATACATGCAATTTAAATACACAGAGACAATATAGACCAACATAAGATCTTTCTCATTCATGTTGAGATAAAACCATCTGAAGAGTCAATAGTATGAAAGCAGAGAAGAGACAAGAGGTATAGCTGTACCCAAGAGACTCTGCTTTCCTACTATGATTTAATTAAAAAATAATATTGAAATATTGAAACACCCAAAGCATTCAGTGAGCTATCTGTATTCCTTCTAGTTACACGAACATAAAAAAACCTGTGAACAAACACCATAGTTTGGGTTTGGGCAGGGTAAAAGGGAAGGGTGGGTAATAAGTACAGTTACTGGAGAAGGCTACTAAATGTTTAATGTTTAAACTTCAGGCAACAAACTGATAGGGGACAACGTGTAGTGTTAGTAGACTTTCAGAATGCAAATACACCAAGCATGGTGTATTCCCACAGACCACACATCTGAGATCGTGACTGCTTAAATGCCATGTCAGTCCAGACCAGAGCCTGATCAAAATTAAATCTGTTCCAGTCTTGATTCAGTCATGAATAATCACGGATCAGCGAGCCTGGATATGAAGTTGGGTGAAATAAAGGTGCAGCTAACCTGGACTTTGAACACAGCCAATAATTAGGTGAATTAAGGGTAAATGTCTTCCTGGAGCTCATGGGGATTTAGGGTCTGGTGTAATGTTGCAACCAAGAAGGTTACAACAATGTATTAAAACAGAGGAATATTCCATACATGTTGAAATAATACTTGATTTGACAGATTGACTAGAATGTTGAATTTGCTCAGACATCTAAAGATTATAGGGGTGACTGCACTAGTCAGATGAAAGATTCATTTAGTCCAGTATTTGGCATTTAACAACACCCACTCACAGAGGCTCAGAAGTGCATAAGCCCAGGATGGAGCGATACTTTCCCTGTCTCTGAGCTTCCAGCAGTTCCCAAACTGAGAGTTGACTCAATGATGTCATGATTATTCAACTCTCTGTCACTTATTTGAACACATTTTGAACCCATCCAACTCGCAGCATCTTAAAAAAATCAGCGGGTGTGGGTTTCTCCACCTAATTATGCATAACACAAAAAAGTTCTTTTCATTGAATATAAACTGGCTGCCTTTATCACTTAATTTCACGTGCTTTGGTTTATGTCCTTTGAATAGTGAATAACCATTCCCTCAAGACCTGCCCCTTGTCAGACAGATCATTATAACAACCATTTGCAGTCATTTAATCTCTGAGCTATAGACTCTTCCTTATTTCACTTCCTCTGCATAAAGAAGGTGTTCTGTGCCTCTGACTACTGTTCTCTGTGTCCTTCTAGGTTACTACATCTTTTTCTGAAACGAAGTGAGCAGACTTGTAGCACATATTTAAATATCAGTTTCCCAAAACAGTGTGGAGATCTACAGTGATGCTTCATCCTGTCTTTTTCAGTATTTCCTAACACCCTCACTTTCCTGCCCACACCTAAGATCAAGCAAACACTTTTAGGTAACTACAGACAGGCTCATAATTCTCTTTCAATAATGGCATATTTAGAACTCAGCATGATATAGGAAGGGGGTTTTTGTTTGCTTGCTTTCCCCAGTGTGTGTGGCCTTTTATTTATCAACACTGAATTTCAGATGCTCCTTACCTGGTGCTGTGAGATGGCAGAACAATAGTCTAGAGCCATCCTGGGTTTCAATATTCTCCATCATTAGGAAGCTTTCCTGTTCATCCCTTTTCCATCATACATGTTAAATAGCAAACGTTCCAGCATCTCATTTCGTTGTAAAAATAGATCATTTCTTCTGCCTCTGCTTTCTAACTTTAAAGGAGGTATCAGTTTCTGAGCATACAGTTTCTTTTGTTCTGTGACACGCTGGTGTCTTCCACAGCCATTGGCAAGATCCTTGTCATACCCTTCAGTGTGCTTCAAGGAGGGAAATGCAGCTGGTGTGTGGAATTAATGAAGAGATACAAGTAGTTATAACGCTATAGGGGGGGTCAAAATAATCAAGGATCTTGTTAAAACCTGAGCTTATTACAATTAAATACACCTCACTGGAAAAAAAAATCTTGTAAAATGGCTACTTAATCTGAAAGAAGCTTTTTGGAAAATTGAACCATGATTTAGGCTAGAAATAGAGTGCAGTGTTTTTAAATGGTGGAAGCAATCAGTCATTCAAACAAATATCCAGCAGCAGTGGTGGATTCCGTAAAAGTATCTTTCAGTCAAAATTATTTCTTGCAAGTTTTATGTTTTCTACTATGAAGAAAATTAGATTAGCCTGTTCTAATTGTATTTTATGAGTTGAACCTAGAGTCTACTTAATGATGTGCTTCTTTATTAATTCCTTTCTGATCCAATTCCTGGAAAATGTACTAACAATCAGCTTCCGTACAAGTGCAGCCTGGCAATCTCACACAGATACTAGTTCATTAAAAATAGCCAGTCAATAGTTTTCTCTCTAATTTCACCCAAAGAAAAATGTTCTATAATTAATAAGCACTCACACTGTGGTATTTACAAGCACTGTCACAGATTGTTCTCATGCAAACACTTGGCCTTAAAATATTTAATTGTTACCCAATCTCTTCCTTGGATCCATTGTCAGGGTAACCTGTACAACTGACATCCATGGGCAAAGCTGGTCACTGGACACTTTCTGAATTAAATTTCTAGTTAAATGCCACAGAGATCCTCTGATGGATGTGGACTACAACAGCTGTTTAAAGAGCAATAGATGTCTGCTCTCATCTCCTTGAGTGATGGTAATATAATGCCTTTATTCTCAAATTGCTGTGAAGATCTCCCACGTGGCAAAAAGCAGCCAGCACAGACAATGAGAGGCTTTACTGCTTTCAGCCTTACGATTATACAATTATCTCTGTCTGATATACTGTTCCAGGATTATCTGAGCTGACAGCCATAAGTCTATCCAATGCTATATCAATTTGTGTAATATTTCTTCCTGTAATCAAATGTCATATTTCTGATCCAGCCAACTTCAGCATACATTGAGACCACTGGCTTCAGCTTCTCCACGAGCCTTGTGATCTCAGTGTCTGCACAGAGAGATTGATTGTCCTTGCTCCAAGCTCCATAAACAAAGAGCAGATGTATTTATTTGAAATGCACTGGCTACGTTTTTTCCTGCATTGCTGAAAATGTGCCCAAGCACATCTCAAGTGATGCTTGTAATCTGTAGCTTACTGCTTAGGCTGCTGAGAGTCTAGATATCAAATAATGAGGTGTGAGAGGTGTGCTGATCACTGCAGACCTGGTTCCCTTACCTTGCTGCAGGACACAAGCAGCAGATTCACAGGCATCCACCCCCACACAACAGCTCATTAATCAGCAGCCTGCTGGTCCCACGTCTTTGCTGTTCCACACTGGCAGGAGCTGCATCAGAGCTCTCAGTGAAGTTGTTCCTAGGAAGGATACAAATGCCTGTCTGGTCCCTTTCCCGATTGTAGAATATGCCCCTTGCCAAATCCAGAGAGAGCTCTCCATATAAATGGATGTCATTTCCCTCAAAAAACCACAAAAGAAGTACATGGAAAAAAACCATAAATGGATCCTCCCACCAGTTCACTTGGAGTTCAGCAGGAGACGGTTCTAAAAGAAGGAAACAAAATATAGAGGAGCATTTCCCAAGTTTTCTGAGATACGTCTTTTTTTTCTCTCCTTTTCCCAAACAAGAAGAAAAATAATTACTACATATATTCAGGAAAAAAATTAGGCAGTCCAAATTGAAGGGTAAATCCAGGTAAACAGAGGGAGCCCAGAGAAGTTTGATTCTAAATTGGGCAATAATTAATGTGCACCTCTTGTGTCCTAACTTTGAAAAATAGACAAAAGTTACGTGCTGGCTATTTGGGTAGCAGGTGTTTGGTATTTGGGTATTTTCTTCTGCAGACTGCAATTCAGGAAGCACAAAATGATGAGTGGGAGGCTTTGCCAGAAATGTGTGGTGGCAATAAAAATGGGACTACACAAAGAACACTCTTCCACATGCATGCAAATGGAGGGAAGGGTGGGGAAGGGATATTTCAGTGTGATTTTCTTGACAAAGACTCAGTTATGATCCAAGGATTTAGCCTATTACGTTCAACTGAAAACATTGTTATCCAGGAGGTTTTTTTGTTAGTGAAATATAGACAGAATGTTGAACTGAACTGTGAACTGAAGAGACAACAGTAATTAGCTCTAATTGAATACAAGGAGCAGGATCAGACAGACCATCCATGAGCACAGAGTAGGGAACTCTTAGTAAAATTTCTCTCCTAAATTTCTTTTAGACATTTGAAATTTTGCTGGTTTCAGCGGTGATTTACCATTCTTTAAATAGTTATTTAAAAAAAAACCCAAAACACCTCTTTCCATAGAAAGCCTCCAGAACAGTCATTGTCCATACCCTTAAGAAAGCTGTGGGGTTATATATTACATATTTTGCATCCTTGATTTCATATTTCACTAAAAACCACACATTTTATTTTAGAGGTGAAAGAAAAGCAATTATTATCCTGCCTTGCTAAATCTACCAGTGGATATATGAGAAAACTTCAGCGGGTGACAGTTCATTTGTTAAATGTGGCACAGAGAGGACGCTGTATCAAAGTGGAAATCAATTATTTCACTCTGATATTTTTATAATGTGTTATTTGTAGGACATCTGTGCTCAGAACTCTTTAATGAAGTCAAAGGTCTGCCACTTCAAATGCTGTAAATTAGTGTAAATGTCAGGTACATACAATGGTTATGTGTGAGTACATGGAGTGGCCATACTGCCCAGCCAGCAGAGAGCAAGGCACTCCCGGGCAATATATCCACAAAATATTTATATTTATTTCTCTTTTACCCTGAGAGTGAAATGCAGGAGTGAAAGGAAGAAGAAAATGAAGGAAAATAAGGGAATTTCTTGCATACACCAGTATGAACACACTAGTGGTTTCTCGATTCATTGGCCTTTCAAAAAATTTCACATTAAATTCTGCCTGCAGAAAGACTATGGACTGATTATCTATGCAATTTCTTAAAAACAAAACACCTCCTAACAGCTAAAAAAAAAAAAAATAAGGCAGAGAAACTTTTAGGATTCTTGTATGTTATGTAAAACTTTACAGACTACTAATGGAAAACACCAGATTAACTCTCAGAGTAAATGGACAAAACTATTAACATTACCTCTTATTCAAATTCAGTCAACTGATTACGTTCTTTCTTTTACAGCTGCTATTTGATTGTTTTTCTAAGACATTTTAATCTCTTTCTTTCACTTCTAAGTTCAGATCATTGGCAGCTTTATCATTCTGTGCCTGCTGATGAATTGAGAATTAACACTATCTTTGGATGCTTTATATGAAGAGCATTTCTGGGGTATTCTTGCAGAAAACATTAAGAAAGTATCACAATCTGATTACCCACCTGATTGCTTTCTTCCCATTTGTTCTTTTGACTAGTAACCAAAGCACTTTTTGGACTGTTTATCTTGTATTTCCTGTATTTCTACGAGTACCCTCAGTATTTTCTTTCCTCTTTGGTCAAGAGACACACAAGGCCCAGTGGAGAATCCAGGTGTATTTGCCTACACCCACACACAGTCTGCTCCAAAAATTCTGAGATCCATTTCCAAGTTTGTGCCTTGCAAGGAAACTTCTCCTCAAGTCTACCTTCTTATAGTCTCTCCACAGGTACGCAGTGAACATGCAGAACACAGAAAAATGAGCATATATGTCTTTTAAATTTCATACATAGCATCTTTTTGGTGTTTTGGCTATAACCAGATGCTCTTTTCAGTCTTCAGTCCAGGCCACCACAAATCCCAGTAATGGGGGAAGTGAGTGGAGGAGTTTAGGCAGCCCATTACTTACTGTTGTCATCTGCAAATTACCTGTTAAGAAGAGGAGTCTCCAGGAAGGAACAAGCAGTGCTGGGGCTGAAGAGAGGAGAAATTCACCCAGTTCCCAGCTCAGAAGAGAATATCACTTTTATCTTTGTCTCATCTGCTACACCCAAGAGGCTAATTTAACTTTCCAATGCCCTGCTTTTAGGAGATGGAAGAGGCCACACAAATTCAGCACGAATTTCTGAAACAGAAAGTCCATTTTTTTGACAAGTTACTCAAAAGTGTATAATTCCAAGAGAAAATATTAAGCCCCTAAGAATGGAGTTTGTCAGGAATGTTATTGTCCAGAATGTAAACTAATGGCAGCTGGAGCTGTGTTTAGGACACACCTCTAGGAAGGACATCAGTTTGTCTGGCAATAATGAGAGGGAAATGAGAGCTTTGATTTTCCTCGTAGCATCCCAGCGTGTGAATGCACTGCCTCTGAACATCCTAGTAGGTCCTTATCTGTGTAATCAACTCCTGCAACACCTTTGAGGTGATAATTGTTGACAAATATCAGTCAGGTCATATCTGACAAGGCAGTTGCCTGATTTTACCTGAGATTCTGCATAGACACCTACAACAGATTTTCTCAAGGCAGTGTTAAGCAAACAAAAGAACACTAAATAGATAGAAATATTTTTGTTTTGAAGCTTTTAAATTCATTGTTGGGTAATGTGATGTAGCAGTGTCATGGCTCATATGCTTCAAACAAAAAAATTCAAATCCCTCAAAAAGGCAGAGGATGGTGGAACATCCCAAGTTATCATTTCATGACTTTTAGTGTAACATGTTATAACAGAACATGCAGTTTAGGCAGGAGAATGCTATTTTCAGCAGGCTTTATCAAAAGTCATGAAGCCTCATTTCAACAAGAAACATCATCTGTCAGTTCAAGAAGGAGAATGAATGATAATCTTTGTTTAAAAACTGCCAAGGAGTGATTCAACGTTCATCAACTCCCTTCATTCTCATTAGCAGAATTTAAATACCCAATTTAGCAACCTTTCACTTTTCCTTTTTAGATGATGGTGTGTTACTAAACTCGTTTTATAGAGAATAATTGGCAATAATACTCCCCTTCTTTCTGTGAAATCCTGAGACGTTTCACGAAATAATTTCCATTTCACCTGGAACATTTTCCCTTCTGCGGTACCTGTGGAATCAACCCAATTGTCTGTCTCTTTCAGAAATCATTATGCTCTAGTGCAAACCATCTCTTAGATGGTTTTATTACTTCTGTGAGGTTTACCTGCTGATGGATGCAATGTAATTGGGCACAGATGCTATTTGCCATGAATAGACAATCCAAACTTCCCAACAATTGCACGGCGTCGAGTTCCTCCGAGTGCACACAAAAAAAAGCTTCTTATTGTTTTTAATTTTTATCCAGCTGGCTTGAAAATTGCAGCCACGTGAAAACGTTCCCTGAATTAGGAAAGCAAAGAAAGCTCTCTGTGTCGTGGAGCTGCAAAGGTTTCGTGGTCTTGATCTTCCTCGCTTTGAAAAACCTCCTGCAGACTTCAACGGGATTTGGAACAGACCTTCTGTGAGGTACAGAAACCAGATCCACTTTGTGCATCCTCCGTGTGAGTTCTCCAAACAGAAACTAATTAATATTTTGACATTTTAGAGTAGCAAGTTGGTATTTAAACGGGAATATTTCCAGAGATCATTGCGCTCGATATTGAACAATGCAATTACTGACATCAGAAATATGTCATTTCCATAATGCTATAGATTAGTGTGCCCAGAGCAATGGACAAGGCACATCAGCAGTACTAAAGAGCAGAGAAAAAAAAACAAACCACTTATGAAAATTCTGTAACTATCAAAACAATTCAAAAGGCTGACCTTTCATGGACATCCAATAACTTAGATATTTATTCTAAGTTTCTCTGAAACGACAAGAAATCAAAATTGGAAGGAGGTAAGCTTGAGGGCAGGCTTCTTCTTGGCATTTCAGAATTCACATGTTTTTTATCCTGGGGAACAGAGAGTGGTCCCTCTCAAATTTGCATCCCATCAGCACAGAAATTGCCTGCCTTTTTCAGTTACATAGAAACCACAAAGAACTTACAGTTTATGTTTCCAACTCTGCTGTTTTGAGCATTCTTATAGGAATTACTTGCTAAAAATAGGTATTTCAATGAAGTCAAATGGATTTATGGATGTAGCACACAAAGGTTTCACAGGTAAAGCTTTCCTGGAAAAACCATTGGTGGGATATAGATGTGCTAAATAGACAAAAATACCTCACAGCTGTTCTATTTCTGACACCCACACATCTTGGATTTTGTTGGAAATCTTTAAAATAAATAATGTTTAAGCCGTTCATTAACTAATTCCTTTCTTCTAGGCACTACCCTGTGAAATCAAATAGAAAAACAGGACCTGCTAAATGGGTAATATTGCTAAAATTATTATTACTAATCTACTTTTCTTATTTTTTATTCCATCTTAACTGGTATCTGCTAGAATAATTTCAGATGGACTATGAATACGCATCTTAAGGGCTACAAATTGCACTGAAATGACTATTTGAATCTGCAACTAAAAAGCATCTGCACAAACCCAAAGGATATTCAGTGTTTTTTCAAGCTTCTGGCTTCCTCCTCAGAGATCTTGAAAAAACAAGTCCCAGCATTCAGCTTCTTTTGCTTGACCACAGAACCACACTCAAGGCGTGTTGGTACCTTTCATGTGCTTCTTATATGAAAAATCACACAGGAGAAAGAAAATAAGAAAGAAATTGCACACCATGTGTGCAACACAATGTCTATTAAATGTCTATTTATGTCTATTGACATAAACAAGAGCTGAATGTACAATGAAATGACTGTACTTTATCAGGTAAGAAATATAAAGCATGTTAGCAGCTTTGCTCTGCTTCTGTCTCCTTCCAGATTCAATACCTGCTCTAAGATTTAAGATAACTTTTTGCAACGTTTTCCCTTATCCTTTTTCATGTAACAATGTGACAATCACTTGACAGTGTGGGACTGTCCCCTGGCTGTCAGTCAAGAGTCTTGTTCCTCAGAAGACTCACATCACATCACATCCCAGGACAGCAATCTGTCTGGTCAGCCAAGTATATTCTCAGGGATCTTTTCAGTGAATCTGCATACATTCAGAACCATGTATGCAAAACCATCTGTTAATGTAGGCAGTTATTTATGTTTGGGGAAAAAAACCCTAAACCTGTATTACTGACTTACAGAGTATTGTGCAACAGCAAGGCACATTGAAAAAAAAAAAACAACAACAAACCACCACTGCTTCAGATTTGGGGTTTATCATGTAAAAGCTTCATATTTACATATGGTGGTGAACACAGTGCTGAATGGGGGTTTATTTCACTCCAAGCTCATCTCCAATCACATACCTGGATAAATCTATTAGGTCTCACTTCATCCCGGCATGACTGGTATTTCTCAGTTCAGAAGCACTGGTTCCTCCCTAGTGAAGGTACCAGGCAGTGGCCAGAAGGTAACAGCGATGCTCAGAGGGTTCAGTCATCTCTGGAAGTGCCTATTCTTTAAAATACCCTAGTGGTAAGCAGAGGGATTGTGGCCTTTTGGCAATGGCAGGTATCTCAACAGCAGCATTAAAGGTGTGTCATTTCAAAATGTGCCTAGATAAAGTGCTAATCTTTTATTCCCATGAAATGTATATGCTACCCCATTTTCCAAGAGCCTGGGGATGCTGTTTGGTGGGCCACAGGCATTTGGGATCATATTTTTAAAGGCACAGATATGTGTTTGAGTTTTAAGACTTCCTTAGCTTCCTTTAAGACTTCCTAAAGCAGCAGAAGTTTAGAGCTCAGGCACCTCTTTGCATCTGTAAACAAAATTAGAAGTGCTGCAGAGGGCTTAAAGCAGAATGATTAACAGCAACTGTAAGCACTGAGTAACTTAAGATTTGCACCCGCACAACAAGAACAGCTCAAAGGAATGAAAATGCAGAAGTGTAATAGAACTGGGCCCTAGCCCCTAATGGGTGTTGCTGTCACAGGAGAATTAACATCTAATCAGCTATTTAAATTAAAATGTCTAAGCATCAAAATTAACTAAATGCCTTAAGCAGGGGCATTTAGCCAGGAAATGCTAAAATACACATCAAATAATATTTCTAGATGAAGGGTAAGAACTCCAGGGCCTAAAGGTGAGAGAAAAAAAAGGTTCTGAGCGTTTTACCTTTAAAGCTGGGACACACAGAGGAGTTGATGCACGGCAGATGCTACAGGGCTATAAGGTTGGCTCTTGCCTGTGGCAGCAGAATGATGGATACAAGTACAGGAGCTTCTGCTACTATGTGATTAGGCTACAAGTGGGAGGCGAGAGGTGGATGAATTGGGAGGCATTTGTAAATGCAGCAGTGACTCCATGATTAGGTCTGTCTGCCTTCTGGTAAAACTGACACCCTAAAAGCAAAAATATTACGCTGTTGAACGAAATTAGTATAAGAAACAAAATCAGTAGGAAATTCTTATCTCAGTCTCTAACAAAGTACCAGCACTCAAGAATTCCTGGGTGTATATTCAACTCTTCTACAGAAGGGTTGAGGGTATAATGTGAATGTCAGGAGTCACATGGAGAACGAGGCGTAGCCAAAACACCTGAAATCAGAATTGTTTGTTACCTCAGAGGAAACTGATAGAGACAAGTGGGCCAGAAAAAGACAACTTTGCTTTATCTGTGCAATTCTGCTGCTACAAGAATACCAGTGAGCTGGATTAGAGAAGAACTGAAGAAAATGTAGTGCTGTAAGGAAACTGCTGTACTGTCACAAGACTGCTGTACTGACTATCCTTAATGCCTGAGATTTTTCAGGAAACCATGGAAAATATGCCTATCCAGCCTGTTGCACTGAGGACTGACAATGCTTTTAATCAGAAGTGATGCTGAATGTTTGCCATCATTAGAGACAGTACTGCAAAAACTGAAGGCGGGTAGGACTCAGCATCAAAAACAGTCGTGCTTCTTTGAGACTAAAGCACAGTTAGGCTACAGGACCAAGGCAAAGATGAAAGCTGTTTCTATGAAAGACAAGCTCATGACAGGTGAATGAATCTCAGTCATGTAGAACACAGTTTGACATGTATAAATCTGGGCAAAGCAGGAATCTTGTCTTGTTCATCCCATACAGCTGGGACAATTTTGCAGTATAGTATGGAAAGTAGCAAAAAAATGGTTAGTTGGGTGTGTTTTCATCTCTCTAGCTACTGCTTTTCCCAGCTGCAACAAAACTGAAAAAAAACCCCAACCCAACCAACAAAAAAAAAACCAACAAAACCAAACCAAACCAAACAACCAAACAAAAAACCCAACAAACCCAACAAACCCAACAAAAAACCAAACCAAAACATTTTTAAACTTGTGTGAAATCCCTGTTACCAGCTCGACATGTCACACCTGACTGGTCAGACCCAGCTGTGAGGGCAGCCAAAGCACCTGGCTGTGCACAGCACTCAGCTTTTGCCTGAAACTCCAGTGCTGAACTCAAAGTCGGAGCCAGGGCAGATTCCTGCTATTCCCCTGTTATCCAATATGGTCTGTGCTCATCTTGCAGAGAGTGTATTATCCACAGAAGATCAAAACTAGACCCCTGTAAAAATTTCCTCCCTCAGGGCTAGGCAGGATCCCAACATGTCTTGGGCATGCTGTGTGCTCCTGGGGCACAGTCAGGGGCACGGGAGCAGGGCTGTGACACCAACAGAGGCTGTGGGGCACAGCAGTCACCTTTCACTCTCCAAACAAGGTGAGTGATCAGATACCCAATTTTTTGTATGAAATGCACAGCTGACAAGAGCAGACCTGGCCAAAGCAGCAGAGATGTTTGTGCAGCGTTCGACGCGGCAGAAAGAGCTCGTAATCCTGGAGACCCTTCTTGCTCATGAACGCCTGAATTCTGCCATGAGATACACTCTGTATGTCTGTGTTAGTGACAGATGTCCTTCTTAGAGCACCTGCATGCTCCAGAGAGTTAGAAGTACGCAGAAAGGCCTTGACAACCAACCAACCTCCAACAGAGAGCTCAGAGAAACCTTTCCTAAACAGGCTCTTCTGGAGGTCCAGCCACAGGCACTACCCCAGATTTTAAAGCTCCCCTGAAACAAAAAAGGAACAAAATATTATCAAACATCCCCTTTCCATCATGAAGTCCAAATCTTACTTTTTTTTTTTTTTTTTTGAGAGTGGGATGAATAATTGATTAAAAAGAGACAGCATTGAAAAACCGAATTGCCTCCTCCAAACTAAGTCCATGAGCTCTGACAAGACCAAACCTTCACAAGTTTTGAATGACAAAGATGGTAAGAATTCATTCAGAACTAATCTAAGCTGTGATGGTGAGACAAGTATAAACCAAGCTTTTCAAAATCAGTTTGTGCATATCCCTCCAAATAAAGAGTTAAGCCAAAAGAACCTGACGTATATCGGATGTTTTACGAGCTATCTTCCCTCCAGTATTGTTCTGGAGCAAACTGGATCCTTGTTATTCAAACAGCATTACACTACTCTTTGAACTCTAAGGAACCATCAGTACAGGGTTTGCTTATGAAGTGACATGGAGTGCAAAGGTCCTTTGCTTTTTGTAATGATTTTCTGAAGGAGAAGAGTCAGGAGGATTTCAGCCTTCTGGGAACAGCAGACACTGGGAGAGTCTACAGAACTAAGGGACTCAAAGAGTAAAAGGTAACGTGAAAGAAAGCAACTCTTGCCATCTGAAATGAAATAACTTTAAAAATATCTTTTTTTTTCCATAAACTACGAACAAGAAATGGGTCAACAGAGTGAGCCAGTTGCCCGAAAAGATAAGGGACAGAGCTACTTTCTTCCCTGTCTCTTGTTTCCTGTCTATTCTGTAGAACTTTCCCTTCATCCTCTTTGTTGTGTGATTAATACAAAGCTGCATGTTTCCTACAGTAACTAAGTAGATTAGTTTCTTGTGAACAGAACAGTTGCTTTAAAAAGGCCCTGTATCACTCCTGAAAACAGGAGTTAGGCACCGAAGGAACTTACTAATCTCTGCTGAAAATTTCACCCTCAGCATACCGCGTGCCTCCCTTCTCCATCTGCACGCTGGAGATAAGAGCCTTGGAATGTGGCTGCTGCTGTCATCTTGGGAATAAGAGAGGTAGAGGGAAAAAAACCCCCACAGCAGCAGTGAGCACTCGAGCTGGTATAATGGCAGTGCTGCACTGATAGCATCCTTTCTTGGGCACTGTGCAAAAATGCTGCTGCTCCTCTTATCAATTCAAGCACACTGATTCTCACCAGGGGAGAATTTGACCTCCTGTGGCTTGGTTGAACCTTCGGAAAACCTGTATGTAAAACCACACAAATTAACATGGGTGCATTCCTGCTGCTGTCAGACTTCCTGTACACCAATGAAAATAGAATCCATGGCTTCATGAGAATTTACTTAATGGAGTAACAGGTGACTACACATTCTACAGGATCCCTTATAAGACAGTCTGAGCAAGAGTTATCTCCATGCTCAGTTCCCTGGTCAGCAATGCTGATGTTGACTGCTATGTTTACCTTTAAAACTGCCTCTTTCCAAGTAAAGCAAAATAAAAGCAGCGAGCAAAATACAGCTGAGGACTTGGGCTGAGCCTGAAAGGAAAGTTTCAAGTGCTGAATGAAACACTGAGTCAGCTCTAATTTGGGATAAACTACTGTAAAGGTCTAACAACATTTAGAACTTATCAGCTGTCGTTATTGAAAGGTTTATTTGGTCTGCCGATGCCAAAAACAGTGAAAACTAAACCTCAAAGGCTTGGAAATTTCAATGCCTGAATTGTCAGGTGAGCCTTTGGGTCTTATGTTGATGCACAAGTAAAACATTTCACTGTGAAATCTGAAAATACGCTTCAGTTTATAAATTTCAAATTGTATTCATTAATCCTTTACTGTTAAAGCCAAAATAATTTAAAATATCATTTTTTTAAATTAATGTTTTAATGGGCTTTGTACAACCACAAAAGATAACAGTGCTGTGGCATCTAATTTCTAATGCTGGACCTACTGGAGGAGATCCCCCACTGGAACAGGAGGATTTGGCACCTATTTCTTCCTCTCGATTTCACACCATCTCAGGCAGAAGTTCTGTCCCTAAGCCCTCCAGTTAAGAAAAAGATTTTCTACACATCTTATTCCTGTGCCAATGTGGAAACCCCTGTTTATGGCTGGGACTCGACTTTTTGAATATTCATCTTGAATATATGTGACCAGCAGAGGGATGATCACATCCTCGGTTCTGGCAGGATCCACGGCATCCCCTCAGATTTTGTCCTTTCATCTTGCCTTGGAGGAAGCAACTCCATTTCTTACACAGCTTTTATAACTATCGCAAGGGGATCAAGTGCAACAAGCATCAAGTAACTGATACTTAAAGTATTTGCACACTGCTTGGCCACATCACTTTGTGTTATGATGACATGAAATGCGAGTGTTGCAGCAAAGTAGTGCTGCCCCATCCTAATCAATCAAAACCAGAGGCAGCAAAGCTCCTAGCAGCTGGAGGGCACAATCCAGCCTGGAAAACAGTGGAGGAAAAGGTATAGAGATCTGCTGTTGTGCAATTCTTAATGAGCAGAGCAAGCAGAAATACAGGGAGCCACGAAAATCCCCAACACTTTGAAGCTCCAGGAGCAGAGCAGCAGCCTCGCTAAGGGGAGTTTGTTTGCTTTCTGTTCCTAAACAAGGAGGCAGAGATGGTAGTTTAGATCTGGCAGCTCCTTCAAGCTTAAACTTTCATGCTGAGCAAACCACAAGTATTCAGATTTAGAGCTGAGGCATTCTGGAATTTTATAACTCCAGTGTGTGAACACCACTGATGCAAATCACACTCAAACTGCTCATCTGGGTAAGGTCCACACTTCCTACCTTCATTTCCCTCGAGTTTAACATTTTGAACTGCCCTTTCTGTAGGTTTTTCACACTCCCTGAAATTCAGCAAAGAATCAGAACTGATGCTCTGGTGTCCTTCCCTGAAGACAATCAGTCCATGTCCACACGTGCTGGGTTTGGCTGAGATAGTTTGTTCACAGTAGGCATTTTGGGGCTGTGCTTTGGATTTGTACTGGAAACTATGAACAAAACCAAGGCTATCCCAGCTGAAACCAGCACACCATGGATTCATTAAATGACATAAATATGGATACAGGGAAAATGCCTACCTGTGAACAAGAGGAAGCAACATTGTTCAGACAGGATATTCCAGCCTTCTACTGTGGGAGAATACAAATGATTATTTAGCCAATGCAGGGCCATATTCCATCTGTGAAGCCTCCCTGTATCCTTGTAGCAGTGAAGTCTGCACAGCTGGCAAATTTAAAAAAAAAAAAGCGATTATGAGAGACATTTTGAAAGTCTGGGAAACTCTGAACAGTAGTAAAGACTAAATATTAATTATAACAAGTATCATTCAAATGTCTTATAGGACTCTGAGGTACTAATGAACTCTGTTAAGAGCAATAATCAGGTTACAAATTAAACTATTGGATTATATATTAGGCAAGCTTGAGTTTGTTGAAGATTTCTGTGTAATGAGGTTATTTTACCTCTTGATACAACAAATCTAATTTTCCATGTTTATTATGACATCTTATTAAACCGCTGTAGAGGAGGAACATTAGGCACACATTTTAGAGAGGAACATCAGAGGCTCAAAGTCCAAGGTAATTTAAAAAAGGAACATCAAGTGTTCCTTTATGACATTATTATTTTTAATCCATTTGCTAGCAAAAAATAAAACAAAATAAAAATAAAAAAGGGAAAAAAAAGAGCTGGTAGCTAATACTTCAGCTACAGTAAATACATCTTGATATTCATGTTGAGCTTTAAAGACTGATTTTTTTTTGTTTGTTTGTTTTTTAATTCTAAAATCCCTGTCTTTAATATTAGCAAGTCACAAAGTAGTCATGATCACAGGTTTTCCTTTTGTGTGTGTATCTGGCAGTGCTACCCAGAGAGGCTGTTCCACTACTTTGGGGCACTTTGATTTAAACTGAAACGAAAACTATAAGTGAAAACAAGGGGTATGAACAGTGAAACAAGGTAGTTTTATAACACATGATGATGGCTTTATTTTTGTTTTTAATTTAGAATTTATGGATATGAAATGTTGGTTTTACTGCTGAGAACACGAACACATTAAAATACAGACCGTGATGTGTGCATGAAACCACATAATGCTGCACAAGCCCTGATATTCTTTTATCAAGCAACCTTCAGAACCTACTTAAAAGCAAAAGGACTAAATGAAATATGGCCAAAAGGTCAAGTTGTGAAAAATTATATATATTCTAGCCTACATCCAATTGTATGTGCAACTTTACGCTGTTTCAGCATGCAAGGCAGAAAAAAAAATTGAATATGTTTTCTATTGGCATGGATTTAGCAAAAATCCCCACACAAAGCAAAATATCTCTAGTGACACATAGAACTAAAGCCTTTATACACTAGGTCAAATTCCATGAGGGGATACAAGAAAATTTGCCTGCTGTTAGAGCCAGTGGGAACAAAGAAAATAAAGCCAAATGCTACTGAAAACAAAGTTTTCAGTGGCAAGACTTAATATGAAAGCATTCATAACAATCGTTTCCATGCAACTACCTAAGATGGGGCAAAATTATCGGGGCGGCAAAAAAAATACCCTCCTTTTTCCAGGAACTTATAAAATATCTTCAAACAACTGTTAGGCTGTCTCATAAAAATAGCCTGGAGATCAAAATGCTGCCAGTGACCTGCGGAGCAGCCAGGCAGGGCAATCCTGGCTGCCAGCAACCTGCCAGCTCCCTTTCCCTGGAGAAGCCTGGCCAGACCTGCCATCTTCAGAGCTGGAGTGCAGCAGAACATGCTTGGAGCTCATTCTATAGCTCTGGGTCATTTCCTTCTAATTTTCGTTCTCTCCACCTCCCTTAAAGCGCAGTTGAACAACTCTGCTGCACACCAGGAACATATGGAAGCATCACTCTAACCTCCACTTTTCCCAGCCTTTCTGATAAAGAAAAGGAATTGCTTGACATCTGTATTTTAGCTCAGACTCGTTAAAACAGAGAGAGTGATTGTGGACAGCTGCTGGAAACAAAAGCTGTTGCTTCCTCACTGGCATTTGTCCTGGCAAACTCTCTGCACTGAAGATAAACCACAGACAAGCACCAACCATCGGATCCATCACTCACAAACTGGAAGAGGTGGATTTTTTTATCCTGCAAGTCTCTTACACGCAGTCTGGAATTCATACAGCATTTTGCAAGGCACAAAACTATCACCTATAAAGTAAACACCCCCTAGAAGCCTCAGGGAATCCAAGCTCTTCCTTCATTGACAGCTTTTCCAGCACATCCCTCAAAATGAACTGGGGACATTTCCAGACATCTCTTCATAGAGTCCCTAATCTGCCCTGGCAATACAGTGGCGAGAGGATATTGTCCTAGAATCTCCTAAGGAGCAAGGAAAAAAAGTGGTTTTCAATTGGCAATGAACAAAGCTGCAGAGCTGCTGGTTGTTTGTCATCTCTAGTGTCAGATCCTTGAGGGTTTTTTTCAGTACAATTTGATTTATTCATTCTATTTCTGTGTGTCATGTTTCTACAAGCCTCATTACACGGCTACAGAAAAAATACTGCAGATGAATTTTTGTTATCTGAAAAATGAGAATGCTTCCCATGCTAAATGGTTCAAGGTTTGTTAGGTAGGAAAGTCATTATGTAAAAAGAACTCTCGTGCAAGAAACTCCAGCTTTTTGACACCATGTTCTTGAACTTCTCCAGCTAATGAAGGATTCTACATAATGATATCAAACCTGCACATTCCTTTGGTAAAACATAAATAAGCAAAGAAAGGACATGTAAGGAAATTTTCCTTGAAATACAAATGTATAAAAGCAATTGAATTATTTGACCTTTGAGCTTCTTATTTTTTTTTAACTCCTCAAAGGATTGCCTTAAAATTAAATCTTTAATGCTGACTGAAGTAAGGATGATTACAGTTTATAATACAGAGTAGTCCTGTGTGTCTGGTCTTGAAGTGTTTTTGAAGCCCACACCCAAAGCAAAGTATCTGCTATAGAACTTACAAGTCCATATCACATTTCATAGGTACATTCTCAGATTCCTGGCAGTCAATTTGTTGTGTCTGAAGAAAGCAATAAAATTAATTTCTTCTTGTGACTAGCTCTGAATTGTGAGCTGAGCATACAAATCAACTCCCAGAGGCACAGAGATCTGTTGCTATTCATGCTTGTCAGTGCATATGCACATACACCTGCCTTGACTCATGACTAAACCAAGCCTGTTAACTAATGGCCATTCTAAGACAATTCCTGCTTCAGGTTTATATGCAAAAGAAGGAGGCTAAAAAATTTCTTTCCAGGAGCAAACTAGAAAAAGCCCTTAAAATTACAAACATGCCTCTCTGTTGACCCTCGAGCCTGTGTCATCAGCATTGAGGGAGAAGGAAGACTGAGTCCTGCTCTTAATATGCTTTTCCTTTCACATTATACCTGCTGGCCATTTGCAGAAGTAATAGATATTTTGGTGTCTACCCAGCTATACTGTAACCCACCCTGTATTAACAGAAACCAGTGACCCTCTTAGTCAAATGCTAGTTCATTGCTACAACATGTCTCTTCACTAACTTTAATATCATATATTTTTAGGCAAACAGCACACACCTACTCAATCCTGATGTTAAACTCTCGGCTTTATAAGCACATATAAATAAATGTGCATATAAAAAAAAATATATTTGAGTAATCTGTACATTTTTCTGTGACAGATATACATACCAGTTTTGTTAGAACTTAAGTTCATGCTGCAACAAGCATTGCTGGTTTTCTCTCCCTTTGCTTATTGAGTAGATATTTTATTAAAATGTTCTTTTTTACATTCTGGGGATATGACCTTGGTTGTGTTTAGTGATGAGTTCTTGCAGGTTAAGAAAAGCCTTTTATTCCAAAACACCGTACGAAATCTCCTTACCTACAAGGAGAAAGTGTCCTATATTCCTGTATGATAAAAATAACTCCACATTGGTGCTTTGTGAAGCATTAGCAAAGCAGAAGTTACTCAAAATCCTGTATTCAGTGTTCTCCTCAACCTTTTTGAATCAGAGAGAATGAAAGAGAGAGATACCCAGAAGGGCAAACAGAAATCTGTGCTAGAAATCTGTCACCAGGACTGCAGGCTTTGCTACAAACAGCACAGCAGTCAGCAGTGTGGGCAGCCAAAAGAGCAAGCAAGGTCATTCAGGAAACTGCCACCACAGACCTAAAAGCTGCTAGGAAAAATATAGGAATTGTAGCAAGTACATTTAAATAACACAGAGGTCATGGCACAGCCCGTTACAAAGCACCAGGACTGACACTCCACCAGGGCTTGGTTTAGTCACTACTGAAGGAGCTCAAGAGATTTGTGCATTCCCTTTTTTGCAGAAGCTGCCCATTCATCTACACGTAAAAAACGCTGAGTTTTATATCACGTTGCTACACAGGGTCGGGGGGCCATGATCTCAGCCACCACCACAACAAAACAAAAAGTCATTTCTCCTGTCATCTTTATCTCGCTCATAAAAGCGACACTTCCTTTGAGAGTGGGGCACGTGAGAATATAACACACGTTTTTGGGCTTGAGAGAAAGCAAACAGATGGTTCCTCCAAAGAGAAATAGAAGAATATGGGACATTGTAAAAAAGTTCTTCATTTGTAGTTCTGCACATACTCTGTAGACAAGAGTAAAGGGCATGTATATGAGTTGTTTTTCTTCCTTGGCATAAATCCAGCGGCACCAAGGGAGCTGGGAACTCTCCCAGTCACAAGAGATGAATGTAAGCAATTCAACGGATGTGATTTCTGAAGAACTCTGTGTTTCCCTGTTTTGCTGGGGGAATTTGATCTTAAAATCGCATGGAACTCCATCAGCAAAGACCTCTTGCTGCTTATTGGTGCAGAGAAAATGAGGAAAGGAGAGTATTATCCCCTAGCCATGATATACAGAGGTGTTTGCAGACCTTCAGTCTCAAAAGGTGTGTGACAAAGCAGCACAATTCAGGCCTTTCCAGCAGAGCAGAGAAAAACTATCAGGCTTTTCAAGTGACATGAGGCCAGGTGAGTCCTAAATTGGGACTTAGCCTTGCCCTTATGCAGCTACAGAAAGGCAAAGACTATTTATGGTTTATTGAGACACCAGGTCCTTCTCTGCCTACATAGACAGAGTAACTGAATAGGATGGTGGGCGTGGGCCCACATTAACTAAACCAGAAGATACAGGGCCCTTCTCAGCTCTATGTTGGTGATAAGAGCTGTCTGATTTTGAGATTACCACTACTTTTTCCCCTTAACAGGTGGTAATGCTAAAATCCTTCAAAATTTTATCTTTTCTCTACTGCTCAAATAACTCTGGAGCTGTTACTAATGGAGAGAGAGAAGATTAGAAAAAGGCAAAAGAGCTGCAACCACTGGCTTTTAATACTGAGGCTCATGACCACCAGTCTTTCAATCAGTCTTTTCATGACCACTAATTAACAAGTACTGAGTGTCTGGATTTCTTGTTAATGAAACAGGTGTGCAAGAGTTTAGTAAGATATTACCTGAAACATTTGCTTGCTTTTCTTCCTCAGTTGCTGACGGAGATGCTGAGCTGACAGCTGCTGACAAACGAGCCTCTGTCAATTTGAATTAATCAAATTTTCACACAGATAACTGAAGGCTTCTGTAAAGGCTGTTCAAAAGAAGAATTTCCAAATCAGAAAACTAGGTTATTTTAATTTGTATGATTTCACTGAATAACTGTGATTATTCAACATTTTTTAATTTTGACACTGTATTCCATTAATAATGTAGTATTTTCTCCATTTATTAAGCATACATATTTCCTTCAATTCATTTATTTGTTCTAATATTCTGATATTATATTACCTGTGTATACTTCATTTAATTTACCTATTTTTACTTTTCTGTTTGCTGACATTAATGCAGTTCATGAGGCACATCTCAGAAAGTCTTTGTTAAAAAATGTGACGTCGTGGTTTTAGTCTAGAGATGCAAAAAAAAAAAAATGAGAAGGGAAAAAATTGAATTAGAAGGTAGATGGAATTTCTCCTTTTTTTCCCCCTAAATTCAGAACCTGAAGAAATCCCCCATTTAAAGTACCTTTCACTCACAGCATTTTTTAAAAAAAAAAAGTCATCCTTAAGAGATAATTTTTGCTTTGTACTTTGTATCTACTTCTAAACGCTTTCCATCTGACAAGCATTTCAAGCGAGTTCAGCTACTGATTTTTGATCTTGCACTTTGAAATACCTGATTCAAACACCCCCACACCTCTGCCTGCAAAGGAGTAACGATCACCGGAACTACGGATCAGGGACTGAAATTTTATGCAGCTCTGATACATTTTCAGGTGCTGGCATATACCAAATAGCACTGGCATAACAAGTGGTTTAACAATCTGGAGACACAGTTTTTTTTCGAGACAGATCTAAAAGGTGATGCTATTTTTATAAGTCATAGCAGCTGAGCTGCTGTGGGGGATACCTTCTGGAATGGTGCTATCAAACCGGGATACAACTGGATGACTAGTGTGTCTTATCTTTTGTCTGAAATATCTTACTGTATAACTCATTATTTGAGAAGTATGTTGAAAACTTTTTCTGCCTCTGAAAAAGTGATCTCCCTTACTTCCTTAGCCTTCCCAATCTTTCATGCTAATGACTGAAGAACTAAAGACAATTGAGTTGGGCCTTCAGCATTTTATGCAATTATATTTTCCTGAGATGCATAATAAAATTCTAAAACATAATGTATTGCACCCATCCCATTAGATCCAGGATGAATTTTGAAGCCTAACTTTGACACTGGACCAGAAGGGAATGTATGCCAACTGCAGAAATAGCACATTAGTTTCATATGAAAGCTTTGTTCAGACATTACTTTTCTGTATTTGCAGATGTGTTCACTGATAGGATCTAGAAGGTGCTAATACAGTCATACATTTCATTGCCTACTAGAAATATGATTAATCCTAACAACAAAGTTGTAGTGGGACACACAGGGCTCCTTGGAATTTTCCCTGGTGACAAAGACAGCCACGGTCTCACCTGACTGTGCATGACAGGTAGCCCTGGGTCAACAGGGTGATGGTTGATGGGTAGAAGTGGAGCTGTCATTGACCTACCAATCCCAATGGAATGGGTTGTACAGCTGCACAAAATCCGGATCTGCTGCTTCAAGGAGCTCAAAAATATAACCTGAAAGAGAAACAAACAAAAGTGATCTGAAAGTTTCTCCGTTCATTTGGTGTGCAGAAAGTATCAGAGTGATGCCCATTCAAGGCTGAATGTCTTCACCTGTCTTCATACACTAATTTTTAAATAATGGATTTGACCACAGTGTCTACCACCCTCAGGAGCCGGGAGGCTCAGAAACACAGGAGAGTCAAAACCAGTGAGAAGAAATTACTCTCTGAGGGTCTCTGCTTGGTCTTGGAGGAAAGGCCAAGACACTCCAGAACGTGTCAGAAAATGAGCAAAGAAAATAAAACCACACATTACAATGTTAAATGGTGTTAAATCCAGGGACACTCATGAGGGAGAGCTGAGCTCTTCTCCTGACAAAAGCTCTTGTGCAGGTTTTGGTTCACTGTATAAGGAAGGGTAAAGATAACAGCAATTTCCTTGATTCAGCACAATAACACATCCATTTCCTCATTGCCCATAGGAACAGATTCTCTTTTTCCCCTCAAAGAACCATTATCTGCCTTCAGCAGAGATAAAAACACATAGCAAGCAAGTATACACAAAGTAGCAGCACCACCAGTTACGGACTGAAGTGGAAGAAAATAAAAATGATGCTTTCAGTATGAAGAGCAGGCTTCAGAAAATAGGGGTTTGCTTTTGAAAACAGCTAACATCTCTGTGTAAGAAAACCAGGTCTGGAGAATTTCAATCTCTTAAAGATCCAAGCTCCATAATTTATTAGAGCAAAATTGTTTTTTTTCCTTCTTAAGTCGGCATAAATCAAAATTTAAATTAATCTATTCAATTATTTCCATTGTCAGCTTGTCAGGTGAGCTTAGAGATCAAGCTTAGTTTTCAAATTAACTATTTTTGTTGCTTTATAGCAGAGGTGAAGGAATAAGAAGCAAAGAATATTTTTATGTAGCTTATAAATTGAAAAAAAAAAAAGAAATATTTGCAGCTTAATTTTGACCATTTTATTTTTTTGCTTCTGTAACTATGGCTGGGATAAGAAACATGGTGAGGAAGTGCTAAAATGTTGCAAAAATTCTTAGCTGAAACAGTTAGGAATCTGATTCTGTCATTGTTCTCATTGATCTGTGCAATTATCTCACAGAATGATAACAGGAATAAACCTTAGGTAATACCTAAATTTTGGATGTTCACCTGAAAGGCACCAGTTAACCTTCTGCAGCACAGCACATTGATGTCCTGATTCAAGACTAGAACACTAACTGGGAAAGCATTTTGGCCATATTTCACATACATAACTTGCACATTATTTGTTCAAAACCTGTGACTGAGCAGCAAGTGATATGTACTGACAGGCAATAGGAAAGGAAGTCTCACCTGAGCCCTCCCTCTTCCAGGAACAGCCAGCCCTCTTCCCAGTAAAATTCTCAGAGCCTCAGACAGATTTTAAGCAAGAATATGAGGTTACATGTTATCTGGAGATGCAGTCTCAGATTTTAAGAGTGAAAGGTTCAAGTTGTTTATAAGACATTGTACGTAAAAATAGCGACCCTCAATTATAGCATGTGCATTAGAGACATTTTTTCCTAATAAATCTTTTAAATGTCTAGTTTCAGATGGGAACACTGTCAAATTTGATTGAGTCCATGTATTATTTTTTGTACTGTCTTACCTGATCACCACAAATAGAATAAACCAAATTTCTCCTCAACTTTTAGCCAAGCTGCATTCAGTTCCATACAAGCAAAGCCCACCACATGAATACTTTTGAGTGTATACACACTGTAATCTTGAGTCAAACCAGAAGGTTCTCAAAGTACTCCATTCTGTATTTTATTCCTTCTCTGCCACATTCAGGAACAAGAATTGCCCTTCCAACAAGTGGTGGAAGCCATGCTGTGCGTGGGTAAGATGATTTGTGGACCTGGATCTGCGGGCATTTTTCAATATTTTGAAATTAGAGATACGTTTTAAATACTCTGTGTTTGCTTTCCATACATACACATACTATGTGTATGTATTTTAAAGGTCACATAAAAGAAGATTAGGCAAAACGAAAGGCAACTCTTCAGAAGAAGAAGATGTCAAACTGTCCTCAGAATTTTTTTAAAAAGAGAGTGTCATTTTCTTCTTCAGCATAATATACCATAATTAACCCAATGATATAAACTAGCCCTGCGAGTCACACGATTTAACCCCTAAGGCTAAGTATCATTCTTGCTGCTTTAAAGAGTGAAACAAGAAAGACACTCAGGTAAAAATGAAATATAATAATGAAGTACAACGTGCATGAACAACAATAGTTGTTTCAAAACTCCTTTTAGCAGCTGAAGGGAAAATAAGGCACAGGTTTCTGCACATCTCTGGCACTTCTGGGAACGACTGTAGATTTTGTGGCAGCCCTGTCTGCAGTACTATCAAGAGCACCAGTGACAATTAAAAACCAGTTCGTGTGCTTATGTCCATTTGTAGCGGCAGCACACCTGGGGACAGATGTGGAAGCCAAGCTCTGTCCCTGGATTTTGAGCCAGAATTGCTGTGTGGGTTTCAGTGCACCAGCACTTTACCCATTCTGCATGGAAACCACACCAAATGGGGCCCTGAAGGGTCAAAAAGTTCAGCCACAGGTCTCAAAGGAATCTGAATATGGGAATCATTTCCTGTTTTAGGTTTGCCTTTTGAGGATGCTTCACCACAAGCATATATTTATAGTTCCCCGGTTTTACAAACTTGCTTATTCTAGTGGAACATCACGGAAAACAACAGTTTAATTTGACATCTCTGTTTATCATAGACTTAGCTGTGTTACAAGACCTTTCCAATTTCAAACTGAGTGAAACAAATAAAACATAGGTGCCAGGTTCATTAGCATTTAATGAATAACAAATTAACTTGCCTCTGCTAGTAATCTGAACTTGTCTTACTCCTGAGTTTTTCCAATTATGTTATCTTCTTTCATGCAAATTAAAGGACTACACAAGCACAATTAGATGTGGCAGCTACAAACAACTAGGAAAGAGCTCAACAAAATAAATTACAAAACTCTTCTTTATTCCAGGGGAGCATGTATCAATTCAGATAACTGGCAGCTCTCTTCAGCTTTTATCTATTCCAACCCAGACAGGAAATAACTATTAAGTTTGTGTTCCATGTGAAAATAAGCTATGACTTGTTCCTCCCCTCTTTCATTCTCTCTCCTTTCCCACTGCTTATGAACTCAGCTTCTTGATATTAAACTGATGCATGGCCTAGTTCCTCTCCTTGACTCAGATCTGCTCACTAGGGTCCATAAATACAGATTTCTTTGCTGATCTTAAAGAATTCTTTCCTTATGACATTAGACATTCAACATTTTTCTTGAATTCCAGTTTTCCCTCAGCACCCTGCTACAGGGGAGCAGAAAGCTACACCATAGGGGAGCTTTAGACTTAGATTTTTTTTCCATTACAGAAGTAATTTGATTGTATTTTTCTCTAAAATCTTGTTCTATCTGTTGGGAGGAATGGAAATACAACAGACTTGCTGTTGCATAATTTTGGCTGTCATTTTTGAATGGCGTTTTAATTATTAATGTCTAAAAAAGAAAACAAACTTCTGAAACATAGTGTTCCAAAATGTCTCTTTGTTCTTAAGAAGCCAGTTACTGCTCTTGACATTTATCTTCCTCTAATACAAGAAAAAAAACCCAAATGCTTTGAATTAGCAAAAAGCATTGCTTCAAAATAACAGTTATAAAACACTTCAGTAACAAAATGCTCATTTAGGTTTAACAGCAAACTTTTTCAAGTAAATCTAAGTAATTTAGTCAAAATTCACTGCTGTTGTCCCCTTGCTATGGGAGGTAAAGCATTTGCTTCTCCTATGTTAAATTATGTTTAACAACATCTGGATGATGTTGTTTGGCACCTTTGAAAACAAGAGTATCCAACAGCCTGAACCACTAAACACATAAAGGGGACATGTGCTGAACTGATGCTTCTTTTTCTCTTTGTATCTTTTTCTTAAACTATTCTGCCTATAGAGCTCATGGAAAAATTTGTAGGGCAAGGTTTAATTCACAATGTTTAGCAGCTGGCACCTACACAGACAGAGTTTGTGTACAGCCAGAGGAGAAGAGTGCAAAGCAGAAGCTTCAAAAAAATACATCATGGGCCTGCTCACCACCCACAGTTTTACTCGGCAAAGCTCAGCTGCTGCTCCCCATGACTTGTTAATGAAGACACAGCTGATAAAACATTCCACCTAAGCAGGAAATGGGAGCTCTTAAAACAAGTTAATGAGAACGACGTGAAAGACTAACTCACAGACTACAATTAGAAAACCGAACAATATCCATGAAGTTTCAGGAAAGCAAGAGTATCAAAAATTGATTTTTGGCAGTTCCATGCAGTGGTAACACAGTACACCTCTACTTAGCTCAAAGATTAGAATAATCTACTTAACTGGAGCAAACCTGAGAAACCTCCATGAGCCACTTATTTTTGTCTAGCAAAATTTGTCTTACAAAGGTTACAAAAATTATACTCAGATACCCTAAAAATCAGTTGGGTTCTTATTCTCTTCTGTCAGGGAGACTGGTGATTATTTGTATGCTCTTCTGACAGTGACCTCTGCGAAGAAGCTGACTGTGTGACCAGCAAATCTTGGTAATTTTGGGGGAGTAAATGAGACTTCCACAGCCAAGTAACTTTAGAAGCAAAAGTCAAGGTATTTGGTGTCTGGAGCTTAGCTGACCAATGGCAAGGCAGTGCTGACCTTCTCCTGAGGCATTAATATAGGCCCCAGATTAAACTAATGCATGAGACAATGCTACTGGCTCCTTCTTGCTCCCTAGAAATCAAGCAAAATAAATGAACTTGTTTTGTAACCCCTGGAGCACGTTCCAGGTAAGTAAGTGACAGACAGTGCCAGTGCAAGGAAAGCAGGTTGAGTTGACGTGGAATTAATCTTTAAACGAAGTGGATATAGAATCCCTTTCCTTCCTAAGCACCATTTGTCAGCAGTAGTCACTGGTATAACCAGGGGTAACCAGGCCATAAAGAAGCTTTGAGTTCTTTGGGGAGGCATTTCATCAGACAATCTCACAGCAGTTCACTCCACTTCTGCCTTGCACTTAAATACGCATTTAGGACAGTGCTACATTCATTATAATTTCTAAGCCAGTATGGAAAATGATTTCACAGCAGGAAGAAAACTGTGGAATCTGCAATCCAATGCAGCAGCACATTGAGCTGTTGGTGCTCCCCCCCCCCATAATAATATCTCATTTCCTTTTATGCTCTAAGGTTGAACAAGAACAGATGTGAGATGTTGTGATCACTGCTTTTTCTGCAAGGAGAATAGTTTAACGGTTCTGTATCGCAGGCAACAGCTTCCCATGTTTATTTCTCTGATCTTCTCAAGGTTGCAAACTATCTGAGCCAAAAAAAAAAAAAAAAAAGCATTTTGATGTCTACAGCATTCTTCACAGTTTTTTGTTTTGCACCGATTAGCAAAAGCAGCGAGTTTTTATCTTGATTTTTTTAAGTGTAAATTGGAGCATTGGTAGCATAGGAAACTCCATGGGCAGACAAGTAAGCTTTGGGGCTTTTTAATATTGATAAAGAAGCCTGCAAAAGTTTTGAGCCACACAGGATGTAAAAGATTGAAAGCACATTTCAAATGAGGACAGTAACAAAACCACTTCTAGACTAAATGAATAAATTGAAACAAAGCATGATGTGTGTGTGTGTGTGTGTCGGGAGGGGTCCTTTAAGCTGTCACTGCAGGAAACCCCTGAAAAGGGAACACAGAAGGATAATACAGACTCAAATAGCACTTTCCTGGCATCAGTCACATCAGTTGTGCTGCTTATTGTATCTTAGAGAGGAAGAACCAGCCATAAGGACATTCACCCATGTGTGTTTTTTTTAAGAGTTACACACATCTCCAAGCCCACCTTCCAAGACTGGATGAAACTTCTAGTTCAGTGTATCAACATCTCTGTCCCTGCCAACTACTACAGGCAATACCCAGCACCTTAAAACCTGCTCATATCAGTATTACCTTGAACACTGAACACTTGCTTTGTGCCTCATTTTATCTGCAAAAGCACAAAAGCTCCAATCTAGACTTGCATGCTTCGCCCATTCCCAAAGTTTGTTTCATTAAACTTCAGCCACACGGTGTAAATATGAGCTGCACCCTCACTGACAGCCCACTGGGGGTAAATCTCAACGTCCAGAGGGCAGAACCAAAGATCTCACTCATCATAACTCAGCACAGAAAGCATCAAATCTGGGTGTGCAATGCTAGTTCTCAGTGCCTCGTTTCAGAACTGAATTGAGTCAATCACAGTCAATAAAATACAAAGTACAAGGGCAGAACACCCTCGACTTCTTGCCCTCTCTCTACCAACGGTGGACTTGCTAGGAAGCTCTGCTCATGCTGAAGCCTGTTATCCTGTTATCTAGGCACAGGAATCACATCTATGGGATTGTCAGTTTTACTTTTAGATGTATTTATCATTCTCAGTAATCAGGACAAAGTTATGAATTGTGAAATGTTTCTAACAGCATGTTTCCGTTTTCAGTTCAGTTGATAACATTGACTTCGGTTTAATTTAGTGCAGCCGAAGTTACATCTCGGATTCCCTCTCAGTGACTAAAGTCACGCTGCTTCTGCTCTGATTGCCCATCCATATTCTCCACCACAGCACTGCACTTTTAGCACGTTCTTTTTCTTGTGTCACATTGATCTACAGCTTACTTTGGGAAATGCTCACACTTCAACATTGTGATTAAATTACGGGCTCGATTCAGATATATTCCTCACCCAGAAATTCTCTTGGCTTCAGTAGGAATTTGCATGTGTAAGGAATGCAGAAGTAGACCACATTCATAATCAACACAAAGAAAAATATCACAGTCCTTCTGCTGGCCATTTGCCTTATTTTTATCCAATTCTAACAGAATAAATTGATGGAATTTTTTTTTTTTTTACCAGTTCACTTAAGTTCTGTTAAGTGCAATCTTGCACATTTGAATAGTTTCATTAAGTGTTTGGGGGAATATCACACAAATACATTCATTTTCTCTGGAAGTGTAAAGGATTACCTTTTCTGTTCTACTGTTTTGCACAACTGTTTATAATAACAATATATTTCATTGTACTGTCCTATTTATGACATCTCTTTGTTCTTTCTGTGTTCTTTTGAGAAAAATACCTTCATATAATTTTCACTTTTACATACATTGAATTTGGTTTGTGTGTATATTCCAGGGGGACCTTTGCCCTTCATGACTCAGACTTGATGGAGTTTTGTTTTCCTTCAAGATAGACAACATGCAGTCATTCAGCCAACAATCAGGAACAGAATTAAAGGCAAGAATAATTAAAAACTCACATGAAAATAAATGGAATAATTGACATCTCATAGGAACACTTTGGATTTGCTTTCCCTGAAATTTTTTTCTGATTAGAAATCTCTCCTTGTCACCAGCTCTCTCTAGAGATTTTAGATTTGTGTGAGCAGATACGGATATTTGTGCATGCAAGTGGGAAAAGTGGGAGTATAGTGGTCTCTGCATCCGTATTATTCACCCAGCATGCCCAATGATAAGTTATCTGATTTCAGTACAACCCTTCACAGAGGTTTTGGCTGTTTAAAGTAATGTATTTTCCTATTTTCATGCATACCAAAAGCACTGTATCCAAAAGAGAGCACTGACAGTTTATGTCTCCATTCTTTTGCTATTTTATATTCTAATAATTTGTTGCTCACGTAAAGCACGAGGATGCAATTCTGAGGATGGAAAAGGGTAAAGGAAGGCAAGTTACATTTCTATAGAAGAGCTTTTATCGTGCTATGTGCCAAATTCCAGTCAAATGGAATCCCCTCTCCACTTTCTGATGTGGGCAGGCAGTGACTGGCATTCACTGCCCCAGCCACGTCAGCTGCTCGGTGGCTGCTGCTGGCCCTTTCTGGCTGTTCAGACAGCTGATGCCTTCAAAGCAATTAACACCATTTTCCTGAATACCAGGGAGGATTTAAAAACTCAGTTGGCCGCAAGCACCATGGTTTTGATGAGCAGAACTCAGCTTTGAGGCAGAAATTCCACAAACGCACCGCTAATCTATTTTTCCTTTTGTTTTATCTTCCTGTAAAGAATTTCATAGCACCAGATGCTGTTTTCTTTTTTTTTTTTCTACAAAATTCCACTGAAAATTCTTTTGATATATCTGAGCTTTCTGCCAAAGCCTCAGAAATAGACGAGAAGATTTTAATCGCAAAACCTTAAGAATTATTCCACGAAAACATTTCAAGGAAGAGCGATATCTTTTCTTACTTTTTTTTGAAAAACAGGAAAGCCTAACGCATTCCTCTCCTTTCTTTCACCCATTTTACTACCTGGAGTAGTTCAACTCAAGGACTTAAGAAAGTGTGAAGTTCAGCTGGGAGAAGATCAGACACAGCTTCTCAGTGTGTCTCAGAAGTCTGAGGTTTGGTGAAGGAAGTTAACACCAGGTACCACAGCCCAGCCCTCCGAGTTGCTCAGTGCTCATTCTGAAGATCTCCGTTCCACTTCTTCCAATTGTTTCAGAATTTATTTCCTTATTCATTCCGTTCTGATGAAAGGCTCTGCAGAGCATTTAGAAGCAAAATGCCTCTAAAACGCTCCCAGGGTTTCATTTATAAACACCTGGAAAATGAGCTAAACTGTGAATTGCATGTGTGCTCTGCAGGGACCGAAATTTTAAAGTGACAGCTGAGGCAGTTCAGGGAAAACAGGAAAGTAGCCATGAATAATGGAATTAGATGAGATGCAGTCAAACCTCTCATTCAATTTCTACCTTTAAATCACTAAAATTATTTCTAGCAATAATAGTATAGGAAGTCACACGCTGTTTCAGCAATCCATTCATATTTAATTAAACTTATAAAGTATAAGCCCCAAGTTATCATTTTTGCCTTTTTGATTCAGGCTAAAGTTCATTTATTTTAACACCTTTGGGAGTTTTGCCAGTTAATAATTGAAGAGGTCATTTTGTTATGAGTTGCTTCTTGGTTTTCCATCCTATGTATGTATGTGTTTATTTAGTTTCTAGTGAAGGGAATTTTCCAATTTCTGAAGGGCTACCAGAAGGCAGAGCCAGGGCCAGCTCTGGGTTGTTGCAAACAGTGAGGGTCTCAACTCATAATTTAAAACACAAGGAGACACTGTGCAGATCACTGGATTGAGGTACCTGTGTGCTCATCTTTGATTTGTTTGCTAAAACGTGGTTCTGCAACTGCTGTGTCATAACCCATCAACATCTGCAGGGAAGTTGTTGCTAGCAAGGCACCATCCCTGCAGGATTTGCAGTCAGCAAGCAAAGCCCAGTCATGCTCTATGCTCATGAATCCCTTCTGTTTTTTTTTCCCCAGGGCTTTCTAAAACAATGTATTTCTAAACCAATACCTTAAATAGTAAGATGCAGTAAAAGATTTTTTTGAAACACAAAATGTCATGCTACCAAAAAAAAAAGAACCACCAAAAAAGCATAGAGATTTTTTTCAAGGACAGGAGAGGGGAAGGAGAGGAGGAAAGAAACAGCCACTATATTTTAATTGGCTTCATAATGTCTTCTGATAGCAGGAAATATGTTGTGAGAAACCCTATAAATACATTCAACACCTAGAAGATAATATGGGCCACCTCGTTTCCTACTTACAGAAAGAGGGGCCACATCAATAACTTGAGCAGCAAAATCAGCAGAACTTCCCACTCTTCTGCCTGTTACTATAAAATACGATTTATGTGGCAAAGTAATGGCTCTAGTAAATACGTTTCCTCAGCAATATCAATAAAACCACAGCCACAGTTGTGTTCTAGAAATGCCTCTGACTGTGCTCAGTGGCCATTTCTCATTTCCGTCTTTGGACACGCAGGCTTCCCCACCTGATTGCAACACACCACTACAGGATATTGAAAAATTCATTGCAACACTCCTCATTTGCTAATAGATGTGAATAAATTAATACAACACAGAAATTCTTAATGTTTGGAAGACTTGGGGATAAATGATCTTTCGCTTGGTCCTGCTCTGTGCTACTCGGGAGTTCTGATACCCGATAATCTGAAATCCCAAGGTTTTCACTTAAGTCTGATATCTTGGCTTATTTGCATTAAAATAATTTAAAAAAAAAACCTTTTGGGACCATCAAACGTACCTTTTCCTTTCACCAAAACATTCAGGAACATAAAATCTACCAGCAAAGTGCACATGTGGAATGGTCACTGGTGACAACATACTCTCCACTTTCCCTTTAATGACATATTCATGAACCTACTCATTGGAAAAAAAATGATTTTTTTATCTTTTTTTTTTTTCCTACTTTCTTTCAAGCACAATGGCTTTTGGCTGTCTTTCCATCTCCAGTAGACACACCGAGATCTGCCAAACCTGAACCTTTGATTTGGATAAAACATTTATTCCTCCACCAGTGGCATTTGAACCACAGCCACCACCAATCATGTTATAGGGTATAAACATGAGGAACAGCAAAGGGCTTTAATTGCTACACACCAATTACAAGGCACTTCTCACTCCAGCTTTGCAACCCATGATGTTTGACTTCTTTTGGAGGTGACACTTTGGGATTTATCTAATATGCTGTTGGAACAATCACAGACTGTTCAACTTCTTTGGAATATATTAGTCGACGCTGCTGCTAAATTAAATTCCCCACAGGGATTTTTAACTGCCACACTAAAATGTACAAAGGAATTTTTTTTTTCTAGCAACAGTGACTACAGTAATGACTGTTAAATTTCGTTTTGATAATGACAGATGTTACAAAGACAAAATAGGAACGCTCAATGAGATTTTGGGTGCCATTATCCCAATTTCACATACGCAACATATTTTGAAATTTGATAGTAATAAAACTGTTTCCTACAACATAAGATACTGCTTTTCTAATTTAGATAAATTTTCTATGTTGTATCAGAATCTGTCAATAAGTTGCTCCAATTCAGAGCCTTTTACTTGAAGCATTATGAAAATCTTTACCTTCTTGTGGTAATATATAATCCTAATACATGGAGCAGTAGATGAATGTAAGATTAGAAGAAGGGAATTTATACAAATCCCTGGCTAGATACAATTTGTTCTCACTCTGTCGCTATTTTATGCATGGTTATAGAAATGTGTTTGAATAAAATGACAAAGCATTCTATTTTGATACAACGAGGGATAAAAACACTTCATTTTTTTGACTTAGAAGTGCAATTTCCTTTTTCAAAAGAGTGGAACACCTACCTAGTGTAGGAGGAGAGATCACAAAGTTCCAAAAAGACGAATCCTGAACACACTGAATAAAACAAGCAAATAATTGATTAATTAAATTTGAATTCTGATTATATTTAGAAATATAACAATAGAGATATAGGTACCAAGGGTTTTAAATTTATTTTTTTATAGTTAAATGCTTTTAAAACCTTATCCCTTACCTTTTGCCCCTCCTTGTCCATTTCCATCTCTTTTACCAGAACTAAAACACTCTAGTTTACCAGGATTTTAAGAAATTCCACTCATGTAATAGATTTTGGAAGCTACTGAAATCAGCAGCCTGCCTGAGTGCTCCCAAAAGTGTTAGCAAATCCTTAAAGCAGATGCTGAAGGTTCCATGTGTTTTAAATTACAACATATTGTTTGATTCCCACAGAGTTTCATTTGCCAAATCCCACCCAGGTTGTTACATCTGTGTCATCAGAACAGAGCCCACTCCTCACTCCTGTCTGCCAGCAAAGGAGGGGTGTCTGAGTCACCTCAGGAGCAGGGGTGTCACTGCTCAGGTGGATTGAGTCACACTTAAAAATAGAAGTGAGAATGTTTACCCTTACATGCATAGAGCTGATACAGAAGAACAGGAAATTAAGGACTCTGAAGACCCTTATATATGTTTTGAACATTGAATTCACACCACCTCTTTTCGAATCTATGAATTTCTGGCTGAATAGTTCTGTCTGCTGTGCTTCCCTCCTGAAATGCAAGCAGCACAAGATTTTTAAAAACAGTATTCTCAAAAGCAATTGCTGGGTTCTATCCACATCCTCAAGTGCTGTTTTCCCTACACAGTAGCTCAGGAATCTGATACAGGGAGTATGAGGAGAGATCACAAACTAATGGCAGCCATTTGAGTATCCTCTGAATTATTAATAAATGAGATCTATGGAAGCCATTTAGAATGTCTCATTAAGCTGATTAACTCCCTATTTCATGAGAAAACACTGGGTGTTCTAGCAGAATAGAAGGTAGGAACTAGTAGATAAATAACCATTATTGGAATAGCAGAGATTTTTTTAGTGCAATTGCCAAGCTAGACAGAAAGTGTTACTTGAAAGACTCAGGAAGGACTTTCAAAAATTGGTGTGACAGAAAATTTGAACTGGTTAAAAAAAAACCCCAAAAGATAATCTGATTACATAAAAAATGTTTGTGACAATGCAGTAAATAAAGAACACTGTCTAATTTGTTCAGGCCCTAAAATACAGCAGCTGCAAATTAAAGCTACAGGTATATCACTGGTTCTGCTGAGGATTTAATAACAATGCTTAGGGACAAGTGTAGCCCCGAGGGAATAAACCTGCTGCATCCAAACAGGGAGAACTACTGACAAGAGGGGATGCCTCACTTGGCTTTTTGTGATTTGTGCTTGCCTGTGTAGTTTCAGCATTATCTTACCATATTTTTTATTACGTTTTAACTGGTTAAAGAAATAAACCTCATACACAAAAAAATCAGACTATAGCTTTGCACACTTTATGAGATTTTTCTAAACTACTTTCATCTCATCTATCAATTCAAAAGTGAACTGGCTGAAGAGGAATTAGCCATTTTATGGTGTACCGGAATTATATTAATGACGGTTATTTGGTGATGTAAAATTAATGCATTTTAATCAGCTAATATTAGTGCATCTATTTACATGCAATTCCTTTCCTCAAGTATTAAATGCAGAGTAAAGAAATAGCAGATTACAATTTTGCAAACAGTAGCATTCTCTATCACAGAATATATGTTCCTCTAATCTTGGAAAATTTCATTACTACAGCAATTTATTTTTTTCTGAGTTCAAGAAATTATTTTAGAGGAATCCAGAAAGAGAACATCAGTGTAAGAAATCAGTGATGTGCTGTGGCCCCGTTTGCTTAACAGCTTTCCCCAGGATAATTGGAATTTACGTTACATTTCCTGACATCATCCATGAGAGCCCCTTAAAATTCTTCCAAAACCTGCACCAGCACACCGGGGGTGTTGTAAAATGGGTTACAGATACCCAAAACCAGTGCTACTGTCATTACCTGAAACCAACACAGAACAAGTCTCGTATCAATGATGATAAATGGACTATAGATTTTTACACAGTGAGAAGAACTAGTCCTAAGAATTTAGAACACTCATGAAGATTTTTAATAATTAGCTATTCAATTATTATAAAATTAGACAATAATTGCTATACAATTGCCCTTAAATTACATATATATGCACACACCAAAGTTATTATACTCTTCTAATATATCAGTATAAATATTTACTCTTCATTGGCTTTTTAAGCCCTGTAAGTTAACATGAAGTAGTCTAAATTTTAAAGATACGTGATTTTTTACTAATTTCTGTTTGATCATACAGAGACCACCAAATGAGAGTAAGATCCCACTTGGTCATAGGGTAGCCTGTCCAGGCCATTCAGGGAAGTGGAGGAATCACCATTCCTGGAAGTGTTCAAACAACACATGCATGTGGCACTTGGGAACGGGGTTTAGTGGCTCTGTGTTAATGTCTGCACTTCATGATCTCAAAAGTCTTTTCCAACCTTAATGATTCTGTGAATCTATGATCTTACCTCAGCTGTCTTAGCTGCTAACTGCTGAAACCGATTTTCAAAGACAGGGTTTGGTTTTTTTGCTCCTTAAAATAAATCCCCAGATTCATCCTCTCTGGATAAATAAAAAGCTGCACCTATTTTCAGTAGGGATCAGTGCAAGGGAAGTTTGTCTCTTGCAGAAGGCAGGTCCCCTCCAGCTGTATTTATGAATGAATCTCCAAATTATTGCTTTTATTGTCCCTGATGAGCACTACTTTGCATTCCAGTTTCTGTTATTTATAGCACAATGCCTGAGGGAGTAAGTACAAACAACATATGGAAGATCTACCAACTCATGCATAATACTTCAGCTTGACTTGTGCTTCCATGGGGATTTAGGTACTAATACTGAATTACTTCGTTATTGGTCTGGAACTCTCTGAAGGCAATCCTCATTTTTCAAACCATGTGATATTTATTCGATAAGGAGGAAGCAAAAGAAAGGAGCACAAGCTCAAATGAACTTGTTTGGTTGGTTAAGAAGCTACACAGCACTAAATGTTTTACTGATATAATTGTGACGACTTTGGTGTTATCTTGCCCGGCACACAGACCACGAATTTGACATAGTTTTGGGACCTCCTGAGAAGCAACACTGGCAAGGCTATTAACTGTTTAAGCCAGAAATCTCTCCTCTCATTCTCAGCAAAAGAGAATTAATACTCTCAGTTGAAGGCATAAAGTATATTCTGTCAAAGAGAATATACTTTATTGTATGTTCCTTTAACAGCCAACAGTGTTCTCCAAGATATTTCAAATATCAAGTTTGTTTGAGTTAAAACATGGCCTTTTCTGAAAAGCTGTTTCAGAAAGGTATTTATCTCTTACTATAGTTATTTAAAATATCTATGTGTATCCTGCATTTGTAAATAAAAAGTCTCAAATCCTACATTTGATTCCTAGTATTTTTCAAATAAAAACGGGAAGCAGCTTTGAAACCTTTTTACCCCATTTTAAACAGATTAAGGATCATATTCTCTAATATTTTGATATTTCTCCCTCTCTGTCTTTCCATAAGAGGTATGATATGACCAAATACCTGATGCTGTCTCACAACTGAAGGCTAATCTTTCCTCTAGGGTATCATAAGATCACTGTGGCTTATTTATAAAATGGAAACTGTACTCAGAAACTGTACAAATGCTATGTACTTAACCTCTTGCTCTTTCCCTCCCTTCCTCTCTCCCTCCCCTCAAAACTTGATCACGGGCAACTATTCAATATATTTTTGAACTACCCCCATTTTTCCTGAGGTCACTGAAGCCATTACTCCTTCTTAGCAATCATATTTTACAATTTGTCAACCATTTTACTCCCTTTAAGATGGGAACTTTTATTTGTTCGCTTAAGAACAAACGCTGACAGATAAACACAGAGGTTAACGTGCTGCTGGTAAGTGCAGCTCTGCTAACAAAGGGGTTCTTCAAGCTTAGACAATGCCCTGGTTCTGATAAAATGCATATTTCCGTGTTTGTCCTTATGCTTCACCATATGTCCTTGCTGCAATGATGCTGAGTAATACAGCTGCCACATTAGTTGATATGGTTGCTACTTTAATGGATTGAACAAAGAGAATCTGATCACCTTAAATTAAATATGGGCATTTTTGCCCATATGGTATTTTGCAGGGCTATACACTGACTGCAAATACAGTGACTGTCATAAAATAAAACTAAAAATCCTAGAGAGACTATTTATCTAAACACCAGCCAATACTGTCTCTGACAAATGAAGTGGAACTTCAGGCATAAGGCAACTTTGCAATCAGGTTTCAGTGTCGGGGGAAAACTTATTTTGTAATGTTTTATATGGCTGTAAAAACAACAAAAATGTATTTTAGTAATTTCTTGAAACGATAGCTTCATTTTTATGATGAATATATCTGAATACTAAATGTATACCAAAATATATGAAGTATGAAAATAAAAGCTTTGCTTGTAAAATGCCAAAATGATTCTCTTGTCGTATAAACAACTTTGTAGTTACACTGTGATTATTTTTCTTTTTAACTTATTTTGTTTATTAATTTGTGAAATTCACTGCCACAATTTGTTTTGGATACCAGAAGTGTAAATGAAAGAAAATCCACTGGGGACTAGGCTATTAATATACACAAACCAGTGCAAGAAACCCCAGATGAGAGGACATACCAGCTAAACCATCATTCAGATACTCACTCCAACATTATTTTCCCTCCCCAAGTATCAATTATGGTCTGGTGTTGAAGAAAGTGTAACTTACAATTAAGAGTCTCAACTTCTCCATTTCCATTTCTTCACAGTAATTGGCAAAAAAAAGGGAGCTCGAGGAGACAGCTTCCTAACAAGAGCAGTTATAAACACATCTTAGGTATCTACATGTCTTTGCAAGGTGCTTTTTCTCCAACACTGCTCAGATTTAAATCTCTGTACTGTCCTTTATAACGTACTTATTAGTAATTTCCAAAGATATTTGCTAAGAATGGTATTTACTTTTTACTCCTTAAAGTTTTTTGGTATATAATCATATAAGAATGTAATTTTTTTAAATGAAAACTGTAAGGATAGATCATTGGGAATACTGAATTTTAAAGAGAATTTTCAAATCTGATAAATTAGCTAAATTATAATGCTGGTTAATTGTGTTTCTCCTTTTACAGTCCAGATTAAGCTTGCAAAGAGGAACTGCATCTTGGTTTGAGTCTGTAACCCTCTCCCCAGTCCTTGAAATGCAATGAGAGCCAGGAGTAGTAGACAAATTTGGTATAGTCCTACCCTTAGACAGTGATTCAATTTTCCAAAGAAGAAAAATTGCTCTTCTGTGAAACTCTTATGCCAATATTACAGAGTGGATAAGAGTTTAAAGACCAGGAGGAATACAGAGTATCACATGTGGCCATTAACAACACAGCACTGTAGACAACTGTCTTGTTTAACACATAGGAAAATTTTTTTTGCTAATAATTATCAATGTCAGTTCTTTATTGTCGAGACATAAAATTCAGGTTCTATTTGGGGGGGAAATCAGAGGCCAGCAAGAGGAAAAAGAAAATGTTTATGAGACTCGACTAAAATATAAGCATACTTATACATGCTTATTAATTTAAAATGAATTGATTCAGACAGTTCTCCTGATAAATGTAGGAAACTGGAAACCCCATTTTAAAGCAACTATTTTCTAGAAACTTATTTCAAATAATAGTATTAAGTACCAGTTCAGGAATTTCCAGAAAATTTGTCAGATGGTAAGACTTCATTGATGACATTTTCTGTAGAGATTTCATTTAGCACCCAGAATCCAGATAAATACAGGAGGTTATTGCTTTGGGGTGTGAAGGAAGATTTCTTTTTGTGACACTGTCAACCCTGTTCTTTCCAATCCTTCCCACACTGAAAAAAAGGACACAAGGCAACAACAGGACCCTGTTTTGAAAAGCTGTCTTAGAGAAAAATGAACATGATCTCTGCAGCTACAAGAAATTAATACATTCTTTAGCCATGTATGGTTCTTAGGCAGGAAAAAAATTGGCATTTTTGTTTTGGCAAATCCAGAAGTAAAAATAATTTTAAAAAATCCTTTTTGCCTTTTGGCCAACCACTTTGTAACACAACATTCTCTGTCAGCTCATGGATACGCTGCTCAAAGATGAGCAAAGCTTCTTCAACATTTTTATTGCCATAAAATCTCCCAACTGCCACCCTAAAGTACAGATCTGATCACAGGTTTGTAGGAAACAAGAAGAACAGGACAGACACTTGAGACAGGGCAGTGGGAACGTGAAAGAGGAGCCTGAAGAACTGCATTTCTTTGCTCCTGTCATTCTTGAGGCTGGGACCAACCACAGACTCACAGGCCCTTGTGGCTCTCTTTGATTTTTGGGGAGGTAAAACCTTCCTGCTCTCTAGAGTGCATTTCTTCATACAAAAGACTTGCCAAGGCAACGAGGGCTTGGGAATGTTCTGCAGAGCAGAGCCCACAGCCAGGTGGAAAGGGAAGCTGCTGAAGGGGGTGCAGAGAGGTCTGGCAGGGACAGGCAGAGCCTGAAGGCCATTCTCTGTTTAGGGTGATGCCCTCTGAGATCTCACCTCTGCACTGCAAAATATTATCACATCACTGTTGAATATTAAACGTTGCTGCTGCTGTTGAAGACAAGAAAGCCAGAAAGACAAATTGTTAAAAATACTTAGTGGCTTCTAAAGGAGCTAAATCAATGGGAGTGAGAGAAAGGCAGCCCATGGTCCCATCAGCCAAAACCTGGCTGGATACAGCACATCCCCAGCAGCAACAGCTGCCCTCAGTGGGCAAGAGGAAACAAACTCTTGCTCTTTTTAGGAGATGCACTTGCTCTTTTAGGGGAGACATTTCAGGTCCTGCCTCAGGACACCTTCCAGCAGCTGTGCTGGTTAGAAAGGCAGGCTCCAGCACACAAACCTCAGAAACATTCACTAAAAAGATATCACATAGAAGAGCTGACTAAAGAGAAAAGCTTTCAGAGAGATAAAATTAATGGAAAATTGCAGTAAAATCTACATGAAGCGATGATTATTTTGGACATTGACCGAGCAACTTGAATTTAATCTTCGACTTGTTTGAGGAAGGTTCCATGTGCTTCTTTTTCTGCTTTCACCTCTCTGATAAACACAAAGAGTATACAAGGAACAAAATAAAAGCAATAGTATGTTGCAGGACTTTATGCTGTCTTTTGAGTGTTTACTTTGCAAACAAATCATGGTTACATCACAACACACTTTCATCAGCGCCAGAATATAATTTTATTCAGTTGGTAAATTCAGTAATAATATCAAAGTGTACTAAATCTCATTTCTTTAAAATATATAAGAGGGCTTAATTCATTTCAAAAGTCAGCCAGGCTTTTGAATGCTTTCAGCATCCCCAGTTCCAAATCACAGTCATATTCTGTTCACAGCTACTCCCCATTTGCAATCCCATAACTCTGTGACTCAGGTGGAAGCATTTAATGTTTTCCTAGCTAGCCTAACATTGTTCTTGTTTCAACAGGGAGAGGGGCCTAGGAGAAATATTAAGTGACCTGAATGGTATGAAAGGCAAAAGATAAATGCAAGTACTTCTTGAAAGTTACACCATGAAACAGTCATTGAACTAGAGAAGGAGTTGTGTCATGTTTTTTTCACTTAAATAGAGGAACAACACAGAACTGAGGTCTAAATTTCAGATGTATCAAAATGGTACAAATCCCTGTTTTTGAAGAACAAATCCTCGAGACACTCTCCTGAAGTCCCTTCTGACCCTACGCACGTGATCCCCTAAGTTTTGAGCCAAGATTCCTTGTGGAGCATGTAAAGACAAAAGGAAGGGTTAGGAGTCACAGTCGTGACTCTATGTTATTGAGGTATGTCAAGTTTGGAGGTGATAGAAAGGCAAAATAATTAGTTTGCACAGTTCAATGTCCAAATAACATGACAGATGAAAGGAGCTTTCAAACCTCTCCTTCCTCATTGACTTTGATTCCTTTATACTTTAGCAGTTCATAGAGAGACTTACAAGGAGAACTGGATACCTATTGACAGCTGAGACTTGAATTATTAAGGTGAACTGAAAAGAAATGCCCTTGTTTCCTGCACCAGTGAACATCCCAAATGTGGCAGCTCTTTTATTAGTGATGAAACTACTCTGTTATTCTCTCCATTCCACAGTTTTCTGAATGTTGAAGATAGCAATTTCAATGGCAGCCAAGGACACTGAATACATTGTATTCCAGAGACAAAAGTTCCATTGTGATTGTTCACTGGTATTTCTACCCTGGAAAATTACAATGCCACAACCCATACTAAAGTTAATAAACTGCCTATTATAACACTGATGTATGCTGCTGCATATTTATTAATCCCATCTGCAATAGTGAAATATAAGATGCCATAGGATAAAATAAAAAAGTCTCAGGACATTCACTAATCAAACCAACAAAATTAATTAAAAGTTAGTAAACTAGCAGCATAGGGAATATGATTTTAATCCTATTGTCCAAAGAAGATATTTGCTTTGCTACGAAACTACCACAAACATTGCCATTGTATCTGTAGCTTGAATATATTATGAGTGTCTTGGTATGAATCTACTCTGTTACGTGAACAGAACTTTCATTTTTTTTCTTCCCTAGTGGGTGGGGTTTTTTTGTATATGTGTAGTGTCATTAAAAAAAAAACCCACCCCAAAACATTTATGTATTCACTTCATCCAGCCAAAGTCAGAGGTATCAGAACAGATCAACAATGCAATCATTGAACACAGACCAAAAAAACCCATGAAGATTACACAATTAGAAAAAAGAATATTTGGAAACTGTATAAGGCAATGATGGACAGCAAACTCCTTATATTCTCCTGTGTAGCTCAGCACACTGTACTACACTAATTATAATTACCAGTGTATGACCAGCCTGTTTTTCTATTCCATTCTAATCTGTAAAGCTGACTGATTTTGTCAGTTCCAACTGACTGAAGCTGTTTTCTGACCTCTTGAAAATGTCTCTTCCATAGTCTTCAGATAACACATGCGGAACACTTGTCTTCAATAATTAGTTATTTTAGGGGAGTAAATGGGCAAGAATCCATCCAAGAATTCCAAATTCACTGCTTTAGTGCTTCACAGCATCCAAATGTATTTTTAAATGATAATTCCAAGTACAGCATTTTATATGTTTGATATTAATGCAATTTGTACTGCTGACAAGTTTATGCTCTATCATGCAAAACCACGCTTCTTTTCGAGGCCATGGCCAAGTGATAAATTGCACAGTCCTTCTAAAATAAATTGATCATCCACATTTGACTATCACTTGTTAATCCAGTGGCCCCAGAAATCATTGTAACGTATCTCTGTGCAACTTCAAGCAGTGCCCATTTTCTACAATCAGCGAGTCAGAGATGTGATTTACATGTTCCATGCACAGCAGCCTTTTCTAACATTCCCTGCGCTCCTCCAAAATGAAGAAAAAAAAAAAAGAATTCAAGAAACTGAAGAAAACATGAAGCTGTTGAGTTAGGAAAAAGGATTCCATCCTGTATCACTGACGGATATGCCAGGAATAAACAATTAATCAATTTTAAATGACTTTGCTTGGGAACACAGGGAGTTTGACAGCACCTGAAAAAGTTACCGGTTTCCCTGATGGCCTTGAATTCACTTTCAGGCCTTTCAATTTTTGTCTCTTAGGACTTTCAAAATCTTACATTTAAGAAAATAAAAGTGTGCATAAAGCATTTCTAAAAGTATGATACACTTGTTTAAAAAATTCATTGCTTTTTTTCAACTTAGTGTCTGTAGGCAAAAAGCGAATGTCTGTAGGCAAAAAGCAAACATGGTCAAGGGGAGGAACAACAACTAGAATCAGCTTTCAGTAAGTTAGCAATTTCCTTCTTTATATCTCAGCTAGACACCAGTTAGATGAAACATTATAACGTGCCAAACGCTGTAATCGAGGAAGATAGCTTTTTACATTTTTATCATTTTTGTCCTTCAAGAAAGGCACCTGTGATCCCCTCAGAGTCCCAAAGGGGACCTCTACCTGACACAGCTTTGAAGGGCAATCAGGTACCACTCTTTAAAAGGAGGCTTTAACATGGTCAAAAGCAAAGCAGGCTGCCAGTTTTCCTGGCAATCCCAAAGGGATGACATTCCATTAGCACACCACCCTCAGCCTCAGTTCCTGCTGAACTCAAATAAAACACGATTTTTAAAACCGTCTCAAATAAAATGTGGTGTCAAATAAAACACCATACCCAGTTTAGTTTTCGTTTGCCTGCGTTATACATCAAGTTTAAGAAAATAAAATTCCCTCTTCAATTTTTTCCAATGCTAAGAGAAAAGAAATAGGATTTCTAGTGTACCTGTAGGAATTATCAGGACTCTTCTAAGGATAACTAACACTCTTAGTCAGTTGTCACCCACATTCATGAATCTGGAAATGAACTCTACATTACAACTCTATACAGCATCACCAACAGACTGCAAGATGTGAAGGGCTCAGGATCACTTATTTTGAGTTAAAAAAGAAAATACACCTCCATTCTAGTTATTGATACTGCCAAGGTCAAGAACTGAGTATACAAGTAATTATATACCTATATAGTATAAAAGAGTTTATTGTAAGCACATCTGAAAATCAGGTACAACAAAACTATTCAAACAATATTGTACAAGGAACTGGAAAAAAGTAAGTTTACTAAATGTTCCTTTTTTTCCTCTGACTTGAAAATAGGTATCTTCACTACAGAAATAAACTAGTCCACAGTCTCCTTCTGTACCATAACAGTAAGAACAGCAACTTACTGTGAAATGCAAATAAATGTTGCATATTTCTGCCCCCATGTATTCCAAAAACTGGATTACACTAGTGAGTATTCATCAAATACGTTTTAATTAAAAAAAATCCTATTACTCTACATTATTTTAAATATCTCTGATAATAAAATGCTCCTATATGTTACACATGCTCCAGCATGTATAATGCACTCCCAATGTTAAAATCTCTTTACACTTCATTCATATTGTGAACATGTGACATTTGCTTTTGTTGGCAGCAGAATCACATTTCAAATAATTTTTTCAAGACTCTGCTAGATACACCCTAATGCCACTTGCCATAAACACAGGATTACACACTTTATGCCTCCTTTTTCAGCTACATACATAAAATAATTGACTAAATAATGTAAAAAAGATTCTTTCTCCTAAGTATTACATGTATGTTCTCATTTCACTTTTTGAAAAGCACTGTGCAGCTTCAGGGACAGCATCTCGTTTGGAAATGGCACAAAATCATTCCCTCCAGTGAGACTGGATCAAAGGAAACAGGGTCAGAGATAGAGCTGATTACACCAGGGCTCGTTCTATCAGCAAATCAGCAGCTCCACGTGTGTGATACCTCAAAGATCTCTTTCAAACTATTTACAAGAGTTCACCCCCATTTAGTCCCTGCCTCACAATCCATTGACCCATTTGCTGCTGAAAACATGACCCACCATGGCAGCAAAATCCCAGCTGCCCAGAAGGGACCCAGCCAAAATAAAGCAGGTTTCTACCGAAAACTAATTTATATACAATGACACAGTGTAGTTATTTTGTAGGTGTTTTCATTTATTGATAATTAATTTTGATTTGATCGGGAGCAATAAGTACCTTAAATTGGTGCAAGCAGAAATTAAGACAAACTATGTGTTAGTCCTTTTGGATTTAGTCAAAACTGAGTACTCCAGGCTTGACCTGCAAGTGCTCAGAAGCACCAAGGAGGTTATATTTTCCATGCAGCCAACAGCTCCAATGTCACATTAACAGTCACAGGTTTCTGAGAGCTCAGCTTCTCTATTACTATTTGAAAATGTAGTCTGCATACTTCTATTTTCCACATTTTATTTAATGCTAAGAATTCTTTTCTTGGGACTGTTGGTTTTCGTTGTCAGAGGTGGCCTTGACTGACTGTTAATTGGAGATTGCACCAGCATGACTATAAGAGGCAACAAAAGGATGAATTTAAGCACTTCTCCATAAGAAAGGACCCAAGAAAACACAGTCCAAATATAATTATAAAGAAAGAAAAGGGATTGTTAAGAAGAAAGCCTTAGGAATCCTCATTGACTCCATTTGTATCTTCTAGGTCATTGACATCACCCTACTGTTTTGACACCCATTCAACACACTGATTTCAAAACCTTCCTTGACTGATTTTTCTATTCAGCACAAAAGTACATAAGACCATGACCTGAGTGGGCAGTTAACTTCTCAAAATACTTGTTTTGCACCTAACTCTCAGAAACACTTTTTAAAACTCTTTAAAAAAAAAAAAAAAATTCAGAAAGTTTAATTTAAAACATTTCTTCCCTCCAAATTCTTGCAAGAACATTAGGTGAAAACAGGACTACTACCTTTCATTACATTCAACAAGAGCTCTAGTTGTAATAAAAAACATTTTATGTCCCTTGACTTTCTCATAAAACAGTATTTATGGAGCTTATTTGTACAGTACAGTTGCCTATTCCATTCACATTCCTATATTGTCTACATTATTATAGTTTCTAAATACTTAATATACTAAGATACAACAAAATTTTGCCGTACCTAGAAAAAAAGAGATAATTCATTCACCACAAAATTCAATTCATGCCTGTCTTTTGTTAACTGCTTCTAGCAATGCCTTATTCCAATTGAGCCATCGCCCAGAAACATCTATTGCAACAGATAAGAAAATCATAATTTTTAATTATAATAGTTGCTTGCATACATCTTTTTTGGACAGTGCCATGCAGAACTGATAAAGTTTTCCCCCTTTCTAAGATAGCACTTTCAATAGGATATAGCAGTTTAAGGAAAACTGACTGGAAAGAGAAGCTTCTCAAGAGCCTGAAGAAATTTCCTCTTCCATTATGACCATTTCTCTTTTCATGATTCATTACTGGTGTTTATTTCCAGCCTCTCTGTGTAGTGAAACTCAGACACACTTGAAGAGGGGGGACCCAGTAATATTGTGTGAATATTACCAAACTACTGATCCCACTGCCAAAGTCAGTGCACAGTGATTGCTTCCGTGTTTAATTCCCTGGTATGTGGACAGAGACTTTGTTGGGATCCTTGAGAAGCAAAGATCCCTGTGCATTTTTGCAGTGGGTGATGACTCTCACACGCTTGGGGTAGACATGACTTTGACCAGAGAATGTGACCTGCTTTTTGAATTGCCTGTGGGAATCCTCCAGAGGCCATCCTGCAGAGTCTTCCCCCCCAGCGTGCCCCAAACTCTGTCACATCGGGTATTTGACCTTTTTCTCATTGCTGAAAGTCTGCTGCAAAGCTTTAGAAATACCTGTATTTTCAAAACCAGCTACTTTTCAAACTGCACTAGTCAGCTTATTGTCCTGAGGCCATCATAGTTCCAACAACACCCCTACATAAAATATATGGGACATTTGCCTTTGCTTTCCACTGGATGAATGCTGCTAGATCTACACATTCAAATAAATATGTTTTACTGGAGACACCTTTTTAGCATTTCAGGTCCCAAGACAAAATGCAATATTATCTTTCCTGTGGAAGGACAATTCATCACCAAATACAGAGCTCCATAAAACGAGCAGAAGATGCAAGACACCAATCCTCCTCTATTCTTCACCTAAAGCACACAATAGCACAGTAACCATTCTGTTCTGTCTCTCCTCACTGAAACACTACTGAGACAGGCCCATTTAATTAGAGCAGAAAGGAGATTTTTTACCCTGAAAAACCTTCAGCCTCACAGCACATGTTCACCTGCCTTCATTTCAATTTTCTGACAGCAAGAGTCATTGGATTTATTTCACTGAATTGCAGTAGTTCACTAGTGAATTATACTACCATTTTAAAGTGATCATATTTTCCAGGCAGATAATAGCACAATCATTAGATATGTCCAACTCCTCATTTATCAGCATCTTATTCAGGTAACTCTGAAGAGAGGAAGGTATATTAAGAACTGAGGAAAAATTTAAATACTTACATTTATAAAGAAAATAAATTCCTGTCATATCTTTGACGTGAATATCATAATACTTTTGTTTCAGACATCTAGCCAATAAAACTTACAAATCTCTGGGAAATTTTGAAACCTCCAAAGCTCAGTTGGCTTAAGGTTCTCAGGACAGGAAGAGTTACTGACAACATCCGAGTTTAAATTCCACTGCTCCACAATGTAACAGAGAAAAACAAGTGGGAGAACATTGCCACGGCGGGACATAATGTCTAATATCTGCACACACCCTATCTCATTTGCAGGGGCTGCTGCTGCTACCAGGCAATAGAAACCTCACAAATTACAGCAGAATTCATGACAGGCTGGGGGGCAGGAAGAAGGAGATGATGCTTAATTACTCCCCAGAGTAATAAAATAGCAGAGCAATAAAGTAGATTGTGTAACTTCTCACCCTGCCTTTTCCATCACTGTTGCCACAATTACTATCCCATTTTCTACTGCTGCTTCAAACAAATGTAGAGTTGCACTTCAGTTCACATTAACTTCTCTCTCTAGTACAGGAAGATGTATTTTTTGAAGCCTTATCTAAAGTTTCAGCACTCTGATTATTAAAGAAAACACATGGCAAAGTGCACACATATTGAAAATACGACAAACCCTGACCAAACCCATGTGAAATATTTTTAATGCCCTCAGAAGAGCCAGGCTGAGTCCGGGAATGTATCCTTTGTACTTAACTTTTCCAGTGCCAGGCTGCTGCTGCTGTCACTAAGATTTCACCTCCTTCTTTATTCCCTCATTCATTCATTCTCCAGCAAGAACTGCAGCCACGCAGAGTGACAGTGGACATCGTGCCACTCAAAAGGATGTTCTGGTTATTCTCTAGTTGCTCTGGTCTAAGCAACAGGCAATTCAAATGTAATGGGTATTCCAGTTAGATTGTGAATTTAGGGAAAGTTTGTCTCACTATCAGGAGTTTCTAGAAAAACTTGTATTCATAGTAACACATTCAAGGATTTCACTCTTAAAGGTTAAACTCATGAATGAAAAAATTCTGCTAATGAAATACCAGAGTCCAGAACTTCCAATAATTTTGACATTTTATACTCTCCTGAATGTAGTACACTTTGCAAAACTGCTTATTTCACTGAGTCAGAAAAGCCAGATATAAGAATTTGGAGGTGCCACGCTAAGTCAGCTGCTTTACCTGGCTTTTACACTTCTGCAAGAGCAATCACAATGAAGAGATCGAGGAATACTTGTTTGATTTCAAACTTTTTTATAAAACAATAGCAAAAATTGGTCACGTGGGCAGCAGTGGAAGACAGCGAAAGAAGAAGCACGGCTTAGCCCAAAGTAGAAAGGACAGTGTCTTTACTTAGAAAAGAGAAGTCCATATTAAATTGTCATACAAAAGCCCTTAAGAGTATTCATTTGTAAACAATAATTTTGTAACATATAGCCCTGCAACAGCTGTAAATATTCCAGGTAAGCAAAAACTAAATAACAACATTTTAAAGTAATTCCAGCAGGTGACACGTCACTGAGTAATGGCGAGGGCTGCACACACTGCTCTGATGTTCTGCCAGGTTGGCTGAGGGCACCTCAGCACTTGCAGCTCTGGACAAATCCTACATGAGAACACTGGGAATAAGCAAAGCACTGCCAGATGTAGTGAGATTTCTTTAGCAGAAAGGGAACTTGGGGTTCCCTGGATGGGCTTTGTTTTTTCTACTGCGTAAAGATCTGCCAGTCAGGTAATTTTATGGGAGGCCTTTGTAGATGGGGGAGAGAATTCAGAGTCATCACAGCTGCCTAAAAGGTAAGAGCAAGAAAATCTCTTCTTTTTGTTTCCTATGCAGAGGTAGATCAAACATATTTCAAACCAAGCATCCTGGGTTAATAACCATTTGTTGTCACCCTAAGCATAGTTTTCTGTCAAGCACACAGAGATGGGATTGGTGAAGTGACAGAACTGGTGCTCAGATTCACAGTTTATGTCTCTCTGTCACCTGGAACAGAGACTTTCAATAAATGCTTGGAGCATGAGTATAACTGGCTCTTTTTAGTTTTAGTTTCTTTGCAAATGTTTTATCGGTAGCTCTTTGTAAATGAAGTTGCTTAACTATGATTCAAGGGAAATGGAAACCATTTAGATCTAATGGAAAAATAAGTTTAAGTGTACTCAGGTGAGGAAAAAGAACTGCTGAAGTTGAGTCTACAGATTAATCAGCTTACTTTCGCCTAATAGATTTTTTCCCCCCGGGTGCTTTGCTCCTGCCATTTAACCCATTCCTGTTAAAGAACCTTTGAGAAGCGAAGGCTGTGGAGCCGCTGCTGTCCAAAGCCTTCCATCAAGGGGTGTTGATACTTGCTGAGATTTGAAGCCTAGATTGGGATTGGGGTTACTGTGTTGTCTTGGTCTAGCACTGCAACGGTGTTTTATTCAAAAGCAGCCTCCAAAACACAGGGATACCTTTCGGTTACTGCTCGGCTGAGTCGGCTGTGAATCGGTGACCGAAGAATGAAGTGCTTCGAGCCCATCTCCAATTGCATGAGCCTCCAGCCTTCCAGAACTGTTGGTGCTCACCTTTAGAGACAGCAGATTAGGCTCACTTGTAGTGCCTCACCATCTGCCACTGCATTACTTAATGGGTGATCTTTCCATCCTGCTCAGATCAAAATAAAACAGAAAACCCAGCTCGCCTCAAACGCTGTGCTCTGCACCTACCACCCAAAATATCTGACTGAAGAAACACACTGGTGGGTGAAAAATCTGCCATCTGAAAAGTAAGTTATGCTCCACACATTTTGCTCGTAAAAGTCACCTGAAGTACTAGAAAGGTGGACACTTAATCAAAATGAAGAAGTTATAATAACTACAGAAAGCAATTACTTTAGAAAATAATAATTTGTTTCCTCAGTAGTATTACCATGTAAAATCTTACTTATTCATGACTAGCCTATAGAAAGCTCTTACTTTAGAAAACATTATTACTAGACATACACATTAAAAATAGTTTAAATCAACACTTACTAAATTAAAAATACACATCTTAGGCAGTACCTCCCCAGAGTGTATGAAAACTGCTTTTTCTATTTACCACTTCCTTTTTAAAGTAGCATATTTTTGTATTGTTGATAACTAGCTTTAACTATTAGATCATTATTAGATTAATTATTAGATGTACAGTTGACCAAAGTAGCTAGACTGTACCACAGTAATGTTCTAGAATGATTTGTTAAATGAAATCAGGTCACATTTGTCTCACACCAGACCAGACATGGACTGGGTTTTATTTCTCCTTGCTTTTAGATAACTGGCAAAAAATGTTATAAATACTACCTTTGTGGAGTGGCAACGACACCTCAGAGCCAAAAATGATGATTTATTTTTTTTTAACTTATTTTTAAGGGTATGTGCATAGAGGAAATGTGATTTTCCTCCAGAGATTTATTTTCAGAGAGGGAAAAAGGATTGGCTGATAACATGCACTTTTTTATCTGCCCAACTCTAGAAAAAAAAAAAACTTCAAAGATCACCTTCCTGTACAGTTTTATGGGATATGGTCTTTTTTCACTCTATTTTCATATGAAAATGTAGCATATAGTAATTCTGTATGCATGAGAGTTTGATGCTGCAGAGAGATAGATGCTGAGAGGCTGTTTATCCAAACTGAATTAATACCCATAATGGTCAAACTGTATGTAGGCAAAACACAGGAAAAAACAAAACAATTAAAGATTTCATTATTCACAGCATAGAAGCTTTTTCCAGGCATGTATTGGGTCTGACAAGGCCAAGAACAAAGTCTGCTTTTCTGTCCTCTCTAAGCAGTTTCTTACTACCAGATCAAAGGCAGACCTCAGCTTTAATGCTCCACAGGAGACAGGAACCTCATTCTGTAGGAACACAGCACACAAAGGTCACCTGGATTCATCTGACACACCAGAATGCAGAGGGGTGAGGACAAGAGGACCCAGACAGACAGCACTAAAGCTCTGAACAAATGTCTGGTGGGACGTAACACAACAGTGTCATCGAGCATTTAACTCAAACTGCTGACTCCTGAAAAGAAAAACAAACCATAAACTGGCACACCTTCAGGGGGATTTATTTACCAGGCAATTTTTTTTTGCCTAATAAAAATAAATTAAAAAAACCAACAACAACAATCTATGCAACCCCCAAAAACATGAATCAAGACCAACTAAGCTTCACACTGCCAAACTCCTCTGCTTCTTAGGATGTACAATGTGTTGTAAACTTCATAAAATCATAGAATCTGCTGAGTTGGAAGGGGATCCATAAGGGTCATCAAGGCCAACTCCCAGCCCTGTGCAGGACCATCCCCAAGAATCCCACCACGTGTCTGAGAGCATTGTCCAAATGCTCCTTGAACTCTGCCAGGCTTGGTGCTGTGACCACTGCCCTGGGGAGGCTGTTCCAGTGCCCAACCACCCTCTGAGCGAAGCACCTTTTTGTAATATCCAACCTAAACCTTCCCCCCATGACAATTTCAGGCCATTTCCTCAGGTTCTGTCACTCGTCACCAGGGAGAAGAGGTTGTTCCCTGCCCCTCCTCTTCCTCTCATCTGCAGCCCACAGTGAGGTCTCCCCTCCACCTCCAGGCTGAAAAAGCCAAGTGACCTCAGCTGTTCTGCAGACGGTGTCCCTTCTGGCCCCTTGGACACCACGTAGGTGTAACATTTTCACACGTGGCACCCAAAACTGCACCCAGCACTGGAGGCTGCACCAAACAAAACATGTGCTGGAAGTCAGTCCCCCAAGGCTCGTTGGAGGCTGAAGATTCATGGGCAGTTTCTCAGGGCAAAGAGCACTGTGGCGAATTTTAACTGACCTCCTTGTGTGAGGAGTGGTTTGGGCTTTTTTGTAGCAGCTTTCAGAGGCCACATCCATTTCTCAAACACCAGGCATTTAAGAGAGACTAAACTAGCCTGCCTCATGCACCCCGTATTGTCCTTAATACATCTGCTGCAGGGAGGCATAACAATTTTTTGTTGCTGTTAAAATTTTATTTGCTACAGGAGGGAAAAACCCGAAACACTGTCCCTCTTAAAAGTAAAAGCAAACAAAAGAATTTGTAATTATACAGCTCCTTGATATGATTCCTTCCTGGGAGCCTCCACTCATCTACTACTCTGCATCAGACTAAATTCTGTCTCTCTCATCTTTTTAGGTCTGGATAAAACCCACTTGTCATAAGAATACGTTTGACGTATGAACTTACATTCAAATATATTTAAAATATTAATATAGAGCAACACATTCAGACTGTAAATACCAGTGAGTTTGTGTTATTATATAATCACCATTTATTATAAAACTATGTTTTGCACATTGCACAAAGCACAAGTACTACACTTTGTACAGTCAAGTACAACTTCTGTAAGACAAATAAAAAAAGGAATGAGCACCTTCCAAACTACTTTACTGCCCCTTAGTCCTTTACCACTGTAATAACTTACAGGGGTTTTTTATTCATTTCAAAGAAAGTGGATTCATAACTGAGTTTTCAAAATAATTCCATCTTATATGTGATATAAAAATCTACTGCTTTTTCAGTAGATTCAGCCACAATTTGGAGAGCTTTATAACACACCTGCAGAAAGTTCTATTATTGCTAATATCTTTCAAGAATATTACACGTGAGTAGGAATTGCCCAACACACTAATCAAGAGCTTCCCTACACGATTATTTTCTCAACAGCCTGTATTTCAGTACAAATCCCCAGTATCCCAGCTCCAAGAAGACATCTTCCAAAATAATTTGCTTTAATCACAGCACTAACAGCAGCTCCTGGAAATGAACCACTTTGTGTTATCTCCGAATAACCTTATGCATCCAACCTTTTAATCACTTTTGCAGGAGATAATTGTTCCTGCTGTAAGTTAATTGGCCAATTATGCCTAATGACATGGTACCTTAAGAATAAAACATTGATTCTTGTTTTCATAGCCCACTATTTGTTAGTAATTTGAGTTTCTGTGAGTTACTGGCATTCTATAACACATTTTATGTAAGTCAATTTTTAATAATTTGACAGAGAATACTATGGATCACAGGACTAGAAGGAACCTGAAGAAGTTGTGTCCCCCTGCCCCACGGGAACTGCTTCTTTGCTTCTGCCGTTCCTGGCAGGTATTCTAGTCAGACCAGACACTGTTCAGTGCCCTCTAATGAGAATGCCTTTACACTGCTCTGAACAGTCTGCCCACTATCCATGCCATTAAAGCATTTTTCCTAATTCTAAATTAATGTTTTCTGATTCCACAGCCGTGGGAAAGACACCTTTCTACTCCACAGTAGCCTGTCACGTGCTCGAGACTGCTACAGACGTGTTTTAAGCCAAACAGTGGAAGTTATTCCTTGTAGTAAGACTATCTAGATATCAGTCATTCCCATTTCTTTTCTGTGGAATGGCTACTCTCTGCCATGCCCTGGCTGAGAGCTGTGCCATAGTAGAGAGATTGTTTCATGATGACATTTATGTTTTGGTTTTTTTTTAAATATTATTATTATTCACTACAGCCAGCTATATAACATATAGAGCTATATAGTACCTGTAATAAACTATTTTACTTGGTGATGAAAACTTACTTATGAAGTCAACCAGGGCCACAGTTTGTAGCAGGTCAGCCTACAGAAAGCAAGAGTATTAGACTGAGTACTGTCACTTGTGCTGGGGGTACTGCATGTTGTTGTGGTCTGACATTTATCTGTACTTGGAGCCAGAGAAGCAGCTCTGCCCCAGGTTCAGTGCACAGCACTGGAAAAATCTCTGGCTGACTGAAGGGGAGCATTAGCTTAGCTGGGCTGCTGCGTGCAGTGCTATAAACCCCACCAGAACCTGTGTGTGACAACCTGTGTCCTGGCCAAGCAGGGACCAGCTGCAGTGACCCCATCTCTCTGATTGGGTGGTGCAGTCATGTAGGATTTTGTAAAACTGATGCCTCCACATTGACAACATATTGACAAGGATTTCAATTTTTTCATGGTTATTATTCTGAGAAAAAAAAGTCTTACTATCTTCCCACTTCTCACACAACAGCAGAGATCATGCTGCTGCAACAAAATGGATCACAGGAAACTGTGAGCTGGTCTAAACTGGCAATGACATTACAGCTGGCCCAGCTCTATTACTATTTTTGATGAAAACTTGAAAAAGATTTGTACAGATTTCCAAAACTCAGAGCAGAAGTACCAGCAGCTTATAAAACAAGCAGTACAAGCACACACACTCAGCCAAAGATGAATGGGTCACCACCCACTGTCACTAAAACCAAAACAAACATTTATGGCAATGGTTTAACAGGCAACACACTTCATGGTTTTCCAGAACCTACACAAATTATGAGGCATTAAATTTCTGTATCCAGTTTTATTGTCTGCAAAATGATGTAAGAAAGAAGGAGGATCTGTCAAAAAGTAAAGATACTACTATGCCCATTGTGGTAATACTAAGTCTTAGATGTTGAACTGCATCATCTCCTGAAAAAAGGACTCGGTTTTGAACTGCCAAGGTTTTATATTCCAGCTGAAAAGCTGAGCTCTCTTCTAAAGAATTTTCCAAACTTTCTAGTGACTATGAGTCAACAGTTTTATAAAAGGAATCTGAACCCTGAAAAGCAAATTTATTTGGATGTACTCAACAGAGCCTCAAGTGAACCATAAAATTTTATTCATTAGACTCACTGACATAATTTAAAACACTTCATCCAGATAAATTTCATGTCAAGCACAGTTTGTTTTGTACCCATGTGAAAAGTCCAGTCAGCAGAAGTTCAAATGGGATTTAATAGAATGAGCCAAGTTATTTTATGATGGCTGGCAAGAAAACTAACAAAACCTTCAGCAAGCATGTTTCTTAATCTAAGCAAGAGATCCCTATGCATTAATAAGAAAACAGGTATCCCTCTAACACGTACCGATACATTCACCCCACAAACCCTGAATGAGGTTTGAGGTCCTCTGTGCTTGTCCCACACAGTTAGTGGGCAACTCTCCAATTCCAGAAACTTGCCCACCCTGCCACGGTGCCCTCACTTACTGCCTCATCCCTGTAGGGGCTTTATGCCCATTTTATGAGTGTATCAAAATTCTGAATCCTCTAGATGATTATTTACTGAGCTACCATCCATATTTTGGGTGTACAACTTGATCTTTAATCCCAGGTTCTGCTGGAATTCTAAGTACCAGCAGAGAGACCAGGGCATGTTCAGAAGTAAATATCTTAATCACTGGAGTGAATATACTGAGACTGCTTTTTTCAGGACAATTCTAACACCGTGCAAGCGATTTGGGAAAGACTGGCAGTCGACTCCTCCTGAGCTCACACCTCACAAGAGGTGGAATGTGAGGAAGGACAAGGAATGTGACATTTTTTCTTTGTCTGCTCTCTGTGACAAACAGTGAGAAGTGGGGACAGAAGCCAAGGGCAGAGTGCAATACTTGCTTTCCTGGACACAGGCAGGACTCCCAAGCGAAGCACAGAAGGCTCTAACATTATTTTAGAAAGCTCTCTTATCTCTTGTCCTCTGTCATTGTATTGAAAGCGCTGTCAGCTTTAATAATTTCGGACAAAGCTTATCTTTTCCCACACACTCCTTTTCCCATGTGCTCTCGGAAGAACTATTAGGCAAGTTCTGGAAAACGTTTATTAAAAACTTTGTTAACTCCTAGAAGTGTTTGTGAAGGCCGCTTCACTGAGCAGGTTGGGCCTTGGAGTGTCTGCACAGATTTAGTGCCTACCCAGCGATTTAATACAATTCCAGATTTAGTGAAAGGTCTGACAGTGCTCTAAGGAGTGGGGCTGTAGAATGCATTCTTGGCAAAAGGCCATAAAACCTGCCTTAATTACGGAGACTGACAACCCTTCTTTACTTCTCTCCTGAAATTCCATGCTGGACCTCAAAAGCACTACTCAGTAGGACTGTCAGCAAAACTAAGACATTTCTGTGAAGAGTTTCCTCTTAAGGAAAATTCAGGTTTCTGTGATAAAATTTTCAGCTTTCTGTATGTTACTCATACATTTGCTTATTTAAATTAATTATTTTAACACTTGGTATTCAATTTTCAGTCTACAACTCTACTTATGCAGTGTATATTACAGAAAAAATCCCATAACAAATGCATTTCTCAATGCAACAGCAGTGCTTGAGATAACATTCTAAGATGTGTACATTCTTATCAAATTTGTCCACAGTATTTCCATATCTTACATGAGTTTTATTGCCAGGGACAAAAACTAAAAAGCATAAAAAAGTGAACACCTGTGAATTTTCCCTGATAATAACTACTTCAAAAACAGAGTACAGTTCTTGGGAAAGGCAAATACTATCATAAAGACACTAGTGATGGAAACATTGAGCTCCTCGGTTCTCAAGATCATTTTGAAATAAAGTAACATGGTCAAAAGACAGACTTTTTACCCTGATTTACCCTGCGAATTCTTTAGGTTTCATATGAATACATGCAAGACTCAGCTTCATCAGTCCACAGCTGAGATGCAGAAAAAGTTTGTATGTCTCGAGTCATGATCATACACACAATTTTGCCTGCATGAGCTCTTTGAAAAGTGATTTTTGTGCTCTCATTCAGATTCACGGTTCAAGTCTGGCAAGAAAACCAGCTTTTCTGTGAGTCTGCATATTAGTCCTCCAGGGTCTAGCTGGTGTGGTATTCTTTAGCAATCAGGTGTCTAGAGATTAATTAGGAAGAGAAAGCACTCTTCTGTATCGAATCCAAACCAAAACCAGAAACACAAAACCCTGGTTCTCAAAAATTACAATTGGAAACACAGAGGTGTTTTCTACACAGTCAGCCAGTTGGAATCAGTGGAATCCTTTCCTCTCCGTTTGCTACATCTCCACATTCCCAGGTAGGCATAGAACAGACTTGGCTGTCTCAGAAATAAGCACTGTGCGTTTGAGCCTCAATATTCACCTTTTTTCCAACCTGCTGTCAAATTTCAGACCACGAACTACATGTAAATCTCTCAGTATTCCAGCTCTTTTGAGAAGAATGGGCAGTATAAAATATTTACATGTTCCGCATCAAGAGAAGGAATTGGCCCTGCCTTGGATTGTTTTTCCCCTCAGTAGAAATATAAAACAAAGTCTAAAAAGAAAGGAAACTATACAGTTGTGAGGACCAACAGAAATCTGTGCTACCAGGCAGTAGGAAACAAAAGACAATTTATAATTGTGGCACCGTACACACTTAAATACATAATTGATTCACATTTGCACATCTTGAATTAAACAAACATTTAGAAAACCATTCCCAGCCTCACCATTAACACCATAATAGCAAGTACTTTGTAGAGAAGATGATCGGGTTTAGAATAAAAACCAGAAATTTACAGAGACAGAAAATAGAGCTGGACAAGTAAGAATATGGTTTCTTGCTGTCCTCTCTCCATCTCAGAAAGGAAACAAGGGGATTAAAAAGCAAGAAACACTTAATAAAGGGAAATGAAAGAGTGAGGAGTTCATTTGTTTGATGGGTATATATATAGCACATGACAGTACAACAAATTATTCTACTGTACCCAGAGGTCACCTGCACATTCTTTACCTTTTCTCACAAGAATGCAAAGAAGGTAAAAATAAAACACAACTATAAACAAACAAAACCAAAGTTAATTCTAAGTGTGCTATACAATCCCTGGAGTGTAAGGGACAGTGAGAAGAGCAAGCATACAGTAGCTCTAAAAATTACCACATATTTACACACACATACAACATTGTGTGTTTGAAGTATCCAAAGAAACTCTAGGTTAGACATAAAATTATGAGGAATTTAAATTCTCATGCTTCATGAGCATGAGACTTGTACTAATTGCTGTGGTTAGAAAGAAAGTAGACCCAGGAGGCAGTAATTGGATTTAATCCATTACAAAGTTTTATAGTAATTTTCTCTCTGAGATATTTGACACTGGACAAACTACAAGAGCAGGCAAACCAATAGTCTGCTGTAATGCAAAGCTTATATTCCTTCAGCAAATGAGTTTAAAATGATCCTGATACTGAACTTATCAACTAATCGTCCTTGTTAAAATGAAAGAAAACTATTTTGCATTGCATTTGTATCGAATATTCTATTTATGGACATAAAAATCACCATAAAACCACCACAGATTAAGTAACATCTGCAATCTGGTATGAGTCCATCATAAGCACATCTGAAAGGGATGTGCTTTCAGATACATAAATCTAAATAAAACATAAAAGCTTTCCAAGGACGCATAAACCCTGGAACCAACTGAAGAGACACAAATCTTTGGGGCGATTGAGGCCCCTCAAATAAAGAATTTGAAATTTTCAAAAATATTGCAATATGTTTTTAGTTTTTCCCACTTTATCCTGGACCAAACCATCCACAGGAGTTGACACAGATAAATGAGTGGTTTCACTTCACTCAAGAAACACTTTGGGGGAGGTATTTGCTGACTAAAAAAATGCACGCTGATCAAAAAATCATGATAAGTTAGAGCTGCTGTGTCATGAAGACATGAAAAAACCCCATATTTAAACCACGCTTATTTAAACCAGAACGTAAATAATAGGATGTATGGATTGCACTCACAAAAAATATTTTGGTAATTTCTAGGTAGTCACTTTTCTCCAGTTCGCCTCAGTGAACTCCTTCCTTGTATAGAGAGGGTTTTTTCATACAAACTTATACAAAGTCATTTTTTCCAGTCACCTCCATAACAGCTCTCCACAGCATTGCTATAAAACAGCTTGTACTTCTGCTGAGGGCTGGGGCTGAAATTCTGGACCTTGAAATCCACAAGCATTTCTGCAAACAATTCACTGTGCTCCAGATTTCAGCTCTTGCAGAGACAACAGCTCTCCTGGACTCGGAAGAGCCTCTGTTTACTCAACCCAAACTTTTAATAGTTTTTACTTCTCCAAAGTCCTCCAAAGTTCAGTTAACAGGATCAGAATTATTTTACTTCTACTGTACACATCCTTCATCAGAGAAAAGCTATGAAGAGGACATCCTAAGTAACACTCAAAGGGCACCGAAATGTACATTATTTATCGTTATCTAACAAAAAAAGTACAGCAGGAAAATGAAACTTAAGTCTTGAAAACAGGGAAATTATCTTTTAAATCTCCTCCTGATACGTTAAATATTCTTTTTTTTTTCTGAAAGAGCAACACAAATGTTCTAATCTAACCCAAAAGTAGACCAGGTTAACTGAATGAATCCCCGAGTGACTGACAAACATCTCTACATGTAAACCTCCACTAGAGGGCACAAGGACAGCTTGGAGAAAATCACTTCATGTGCTCGGAGAAATGCTGCTTTGCTTCCAGTTTAGCTCCACAGGCATCAGCCCTCACAGAGGACTTGGTCTGAGCCCTGACTCACTCTCCTGATAACACCCTTAAAATTCATTACACACAAGTTACCTATTGCTCTCTCTTCTGATGCAGAAACCTTTTGCTATAAGAGTTACCATCAGGTAACAATCTACGCCCCAGTTACAAAAATCACGAGGAAGAGGAATAAAAAAATAAAATGCCAATAAATCTTCAACCAGACTGATATGAAAACGAGCCCATAATTACTTCTCCCACTCACAATACATTTTTAACATACTTCTATGAGGTAAGGTCCATCAATTATTATTTAGATTGAGAAAAGTAAACCAAACTATCTCTTCTAATCTCACATCATGTACCAGTGTAACGGCTTTGCAAATTTTGGACTCATTCAGAACGTGTGACTCTACACCATTTTACTTGACTTTAACCACCAAATTCTCACCCCTGGTGCTACAATACCCGACCTGAGCCCTGAACAAAAACAAAATAGAGAAACTTAACTTACACAGGAGTTCAATGGCAGAATGTTTTAAATATTTAAGAGCAATTTGAATAGGTACTAGTCATCTTAATAGCACAATTTATAAATGCTTGCCAGGAACGGAGACCTTCTCATGATAAATGCTTCTGTTAGAATTCAGTAATGAATTAATTTTTAATAAGGCAATGATCTTGTTAGCATTAAAGGTGACTTCTCTTTCTTTTTTACATTAAAAAAACAGGCCAAAATTCTGCAAGTAGTTAACCTCTAATTGTTAGGGATAAAGAATTATGATTTTTCACACAGTCTAAAGCTTGTATCTGCAGCATGGCAGACATACCATGGAAACGAAGAAATTGGATAATTTAAGCATGCAAATTGGGTTCAACTCACTGGAATGAGTTACTTTAGAGATTTATTTCAGCTGAGGAGCAAGTCTTAGTTTTCACATTAAGTTCAAAACACAGTTACTTTTTAAGACATGTTCATAACTGTGCCTTAGCATTACAATTTTTGAAATATTTTTAATAGTCTACATTTTACAGGTTTCATAAATATATTGCTATATGTGTGATAATATATTCAAATTCTACATCAACTTATTATGTATTTATATTATTAGTTTTTAATTATGGCCTAAGTTATTGGTTTCATGATGTTGGTATGATAATTACAAGTCAATATTTTCTTTCATATTTTCTTTCATATTTTAGTCTACCTTTTCTAAACAGTACAAATTACAACCCCGAAATCCATAAATCAATTAAAATCTAGATTGATTAACGAATTTTGCTGGGAACAGAAAGGAAATTCTCTCTCTGCAAAATGTAGAAGATTGAAGTATTTAAGCGTGTGGCAACAACCAGAAGAAAGTGGGGAATCACACAAGGACTTTGAAATATATAGCAAACTGTGCTGCAGAGTGTGCCAAAAATCAAAGACATTCACTCCAAATGGAGAAATTAATTCATGAACATTTGCTGTTCATAAGCTGATAGAAAGGCACTCCAGTGGTGTAATATAAAATAAACAATCCAGACTGGAATATTTTAGAAATGTGGGTGAATTTGTATTTCCTATTATTTGAGGGAAAAGATAGAGATGTAGGGAGAGAGAAGAGCTTTAAAGCATTTTCACAAGGCTTTCATTTAGATTAGAATACAGTAAAATATCACTGGGAGAATTTTGGGGTGCCAAATGTTACAAGCATACAGGCACTGAATTAATTAGCCTGATATATAAATGACTAAATAACTCAAGAAGAATTTACACATATTATTTAATAACTTCTAAAATATACACATATGTGCATACATGGATATATATATATATATATACACACACAGGGGCTTTCAAAAAGTGGAGGCTTTCTGACCTTTGTCACATTAATATGTACACATAGTTCTGTTGCAAATATACACATTTTAGCTAAACCTCAAGGGAAAAAAATTGAGAATTGAACTGACATTTGCTGCATAATAAAATGTCTAGTTTCTATTTTGAGAGTTTTTTTCCTTTCAAAAAACATTGTAGGTCCTAGGGAAAATGTAGGTGCTGTATTTGAGCTTGCACAGTTCTCAGTCTGAATAAATAAAAAGAGGGAAAAAAAACAAGAAGCAAGGGCACACACTAACCGGGGTTTTTAAAATTCCTGGGATTTAATTCTTTTTAAGTTAATTCCAAATTAGATTGCCACTGATTTTTTAAAGACATGCTGTTGCTCCCAGATGTAACTACACTTCTGACAGATTCACGGCCTTATTATTTTCATGCTAGAGAAAAATGCTGATTCAGAGTTTCTAAGCGGATGACTGACGGGTTTAAGCTGTTTTATTTATTGTGAACGCTAAATTTGTTGGGGTTTTTTTGGTTTGCCTTTTTTTTTAGCTATGTATTAATCTCTCTTTATGTTTTTTAATAAATTCTATGGTGTTAGTCTTGGTTTTACAGTCAATCCTGTGAGTTACATAACACTTTACTGCCTTCAGACTTTTCTTTCGTATCACTTGGGTTTTTCCTCCTGGCAAATGATGTGAAAAACCTTTAGAGAAGTACAGACATATTTAATGGTGCTTCATATATAATAAAAACATAAGTTATTTATGTTGCCTATGTTCACCATTATAGCATGTTTAAAATAGATTAATATTTATTCAATAAAAATATTCAATTAAAAATCTACTCAGTGGAAGGACAAGTATAAACCAAGTAGGTAACACACAGTCACACAGGTTTTGGGGCTCATTTCCTTACCAAGCCTCTCATCCTGTTACTTAGACCTCGAGAAACACATGCTTTGATTTATAAACATAATATTAATGTGTACATAACAAATTGATCTGAGGTACTTACTTGGATCTGAAAGCTCACATTTTCAAAATCATTTTCGTAGAAAAAACCCCCTTTGTGAACACGAATGGGACACAGCAGCCTTGTTTGTGACAGAAAACAACAATCAGCACGAACGTTAAATTAATGCATGACACTTGCTGAACTCTAGCTCGTTTAACTGCCACGTTTCACCTGAAGGCAGCAGGGCAAGGACTGATTAAAGCAGCTCAGGATCTGCCCTGGTGGGTACAGAAAACCCCTGCCCTTATAGAGGACACTGAGAAAATGCTTCCAGCTCCCCCCACAGAACTTGTGGAGCTAAACCAAAGCCTCGTCTCTTAGTCCGGTCCCCAATTTCTTTCTATTTGTTTTAGAATTCATAAAGAATAGCCTCTCGTTTTTCTCTCCCCTTTCTCTGAATAATGAGTTGTTTGCAGATTATCAGGGAAGAGAAGGTCCCGTTTGCCACTGTCCATTGGACACCCTGTCACATCTTCCACTTTGCTGCTTTACACCGTGTTTCGTAGTGACAAAAAAATGAACTTCAACAGGGAAAAAAAGCAGAAAGCAAGAACAAATATTTGAACAAAGTGATAAATGCTGGAGAAATAGAAATGTGGACACTTAAACGTATGTCAAGCTTTTCATCTTTGCTTTACAGTAGAAATAACATAGGAGGGTGTGGCTGCACTACTTGAGAAGACACACATCAACATATTTTTGACCAATTCAATAAGCTGTCAAACAAGACTAAAATGCTAAAGAAATAGATGAACTGTAAGGAGGAAATATGTCAATGGGGCAGGAGAGATGAGCTGGGTTATGTAAGAAGGGGATGACCACTTGCTTCTCTTTTCCTCCTGTGAAGAAGCAACAGAACTAATATAAAAGTTAGATAATGGAAGAAATGTAACTTCCCAAACCAAATCTCTTGTCACCAGCAGGACAGAGCCCATCCTACTATCAGTGAACCAGTAACAAAGCAGGAGAAAATTTAATTTTCTTCTAAGGGACAAAGCAGTGTATCTATTGGACCAGATGCAGGAACCTGCACGTTTGCTGAACTGCAGAACTCCAAGTGTGCATGTTGTTTCTAAATACTCATTTACACATTCATTGAAGGTATCATTGTCCAGAAGGATCAATGCTCTCATCGTTTTTATGTCAGATTCTGTTTTCCTCTCAAAGCACTAGTTTCTAAATATACATATATATATATTTATAATGTCACTACCATTCATACAACAAGCTTTAGCTGGATTCTTTTTTTTTTTAAAAAACAGGTAAATGCCTTTCAGATGCCTTTAAAGACACTGATAATAATTCCTTTCAAAGACTGCCTCTGATTTAAAGCACTGCGAAGGAACTACAGTTTGGCTTGTCAAGAAATAATCCTGTTCCTTAACAATTTGCAGAAAAATGTTTATCCCAACACAAAAAGCACGCAGCTACAACTCTTCTGTCTTCTGCCAGCAGGAGAGCTACACAGATAGTTTTTCTTATATGAAAGCAAGAGAAGCTGGATGAGAAAACTGGGAAAATGAAAGAAGAAAATAACAACCAGAGCAAAATATGAGATCTCTGCCCTGCTGACCTCGGTGCAGCCCAGATTGACTTCAGTGTGGTCAGAGTTTCACAGTCATCTGGCGAGGCTGAACTCTGAGTGCTCGATGTCAGGAGCCATCACAGCCAGGGAGCCAATTCCAGGGCGTCACTTGCCCTCCTCCTCTCTCTAACAAGCGTCCTCTCTTGTTTCTCTCAGACGATTTTAATTCAAGGTCACCTTTTTCCGGCGTCTTTTCATCTGACACAAATCCATAACTTTCTAATCAAGGCTCCCATCTCTTCCAGACCTCCTTTTCCAGCCAGCATTGCCTGCCTTGTAAATCAATGAGACACTCAGTTCCCAATCAGCTTCTCTCTTCCCAGCTTGCCTTCGGTGTCTGACCTTATTGTAACCATCCATCTGGGTTAAATCTCCACTCTTGCACCACTACTGCTCACCTGCTAAATTAATCCTGCCATCCCATATCCATGCTACCTGAATTTAATAATATGAAACATTTTAGAAGTCCCATTTGCATCAATGTAAATGCTTTTAAATTGCCTGACTAAACCACAGCAGAGATTGGATAAATAGAGCTTTGAGGATGGGGCAAAAGCTAAAGGAGGAGGAAAAAAGCCCCTCTTTGACATGATAATAATTTCAAATTAAATGCAATCTTTGGGAAATAGATTTGGGGGTAAATGTGAAAATATTGAAATTATCAATTTAATGCAGAATAACAATTTAAAAAATTGTAAATGACACTAATTCATGTCAGAATGGGGAAAGAAGGAGTAATTTACTGTAGCAATATTATGCAAGACACCTTTCATAAACCTGAATAAAATATTAACTAATGTGCTTCAGGAAGATACTGACTTACAGGACCAGAAAACTGGAGGGCTATTGATATATCCAGGATACTTAGTAAGTAAAAGTGTTATTCTGATGGAAGACGTATCTAGAAGGAGAGGAGGCGGTTCAAGTTAGGTCCAGGAAATACTGCAAAGTTTATTTCACTGAACTTTAAAAGCTTTTAATATCAGCAGTTTTCTATCAGCAATATTTTATGAATAACTTCTCAATCAGTGTGTATTGCTCAGCTGGTGAAAGGAATCCTAATTCCTAACTGCTGACAGGAATCCTAATTTCAAAAGCACACGCTTTATCAGTGTGTAAAACAAATAAACTTCTTATGGTTAGTTCTCGCCCCAAAATAAATATGCATATCCACACAGGAGTACAGGATAACAAATAGTTACTGTTGTACACACACTCTGATACTTGTACCAGCCTAAGACAAAAAGCCTCCAGCTAAAGCAAATCCACCACCAGTTGCTGAGAAAAGAAGTTTGCGGGACACAGAACACAATCTACATCATGTCACACTCATTCCTTGATTCCCAGCATAAAGAAGTAACCAAGGCAGAGGTAAGAGCTGATATCCACACACCCAGCCAGATGCTGTGCTCTCCTCTGGCCTTCTTCCTAAGTGCACTGAAGTTTAGATGAGTGAAAAAGAAACGTGAAATCGGTACAGCGCTCGTGAAAAGTGTCATAAAAATTCTTGTTTAAAGTTGACTTCAGGTAGAATAAATATATAACTTTAAGAAAAAAAAAAAAAAACAGCATTTTTCAAAATAGTTTTTCGGCTTTCCTGTGTCTATTTTTAGCTCAGTACATTTACCCCAGTAATGCCACATTTGAGTGTGCATTAGCAGTTTGATAACAAGCTAAGCACAGAGCACGGGTGGGTGGCAGCCCATGGAAGGGTAAAGGAGGTCTGTGAGATACACTCAGTATTGAACAGTGAAAAATAGCAGATGGTTATAAAGGAATGCACTGAATATGCAATGATCAGCACTGTCAGAGCTTAAGTACATTTTCAGCACGTCAATTAAAATATACTAATTAAAATCGTATAGTAAGAAATAATGCTAAATAGAAAAATACATCATGTAACAAAAGAATTGATCATATAGTTATAGAGAAGATTGATTGCCAAATTTCTCTGACCTCAAGCTGCCCCACAGCTGCATAGACCATGTGCTGGTTGTTTCTGAGAACACACATTGCTTGTCATCCTCACTGATTAATGGAAATTACAGTGACAAATCCTGAATCTGAAGCTTACTGAAAGGTGACACCTAATCAATATATTTGCATTCCTTCACAACCAAGGACGAGGAGGAGTATGATACTCTGAACTTATGCAAGAATAAATAATATTGGTTATAAGTATAAGAGCAATCTATCACTCCTACTTATTTTCCCTGTCAGCTGCCTGCCAGCATTTTTTCAAGCTGGAACCAGCATACCAGGCATGGTGCACTGCCTGAATTGCAGGAACAATGTGAATGGGTATCAGGTTATAAATTGCTGCTGTAGTCCCATATGGCACATAATCCTCCTGCAAGGCCAAACAATGAACCACTGGATTTCACGTGGCTCTTTTATGAGGCAACAGAATCAGCAAGTTTGAAACAAGCAGCTCCTAGAAGACATGAAGCAAAGCAAACTCAGCAGAAGGAAGCTCTAATACAGCTCTCTGATTGTAGCCTGCTACTCAATTATGAATCCATCTTTACCTGAAAATTGCCACTAAAGCCAAAATAACCAACACCAAGGACCTTTTTAGTACTGCTGCAACCTGAACCATAAAACTCATACAAAAAATCCACTACCCCACTCAGTGTGAGTAATAGAGCCAGTGCATCTCCTGCTTGTAATAAGGGACAAAAATTGAACTTGAGGGACTATTGACCATCAGGCCTCTGTGCTCCAAAAATCCTTGAAGCAGACATTTTTCAAAGCATCAGCAAGGCAGAGAGGATCTCTGATTTCAAAGCTGGGTGAGCACTGTCTGCAGCTCATCGTTAGTCTGCTCCCAGGACTGGGAGCAGCAGTCACTGCTCTGCTGCTCAGGGATCTCCCAGTAAGCCACAAGGAAGAGACGTGGGAGCATGAAGACTTCCACCCAATAATCCCTGTCACTGAGACAGAAAACAAAACTGTACAACAAATTACATACTTCTATCCAACTTTTAATGCACAGAGCTGCATTAAAAATACAAGATACACATGGAAGGGAAATGGGCACATCTGACTACACCAGGAGTTCCTTCCCTCACCCAACCCCAGTCACCATAATTAAGCACCACTATGATGATTCAGGACTGAAACCTGCACTTTTAAATTCATTCTTCATCCTGAATTCATAATAAATTTTTCTGTCCCTCAAGACTGTCGATAAGAGAAACAAAAATTGAGCACAGAACATCCCACTGGTATTAACCTGATGGTAACAAAAGTGTCCCAGCAGCACCTGCAGCAGCTGACACTACTGCTCGGCCCTTTTTATTTCCATAGTCACAGGTGAGGAGGTATCCAGCTTACTTTTGGAAAAGATGGAATTCACCTGTCCATTTCCCAACTGTAAATTAAAAGACCAGGATTTCTGTCCTTTCATCTGCTTCAATTTCAGAGGGAAACATTAAAAATGCTTCAAAATGTTACTTCACTAAAAGAGATGTCAAAACAGATGCATCCCGTTATAGTGTGAGCGAGAACATTCCATTCCTTATTTCCTGTCACTTTGGCAACACTTCTAACCTCACTGAAGGTTGCTAGAAGAAACTAAATATTTGAACAATGCTTGCAAATATAAAGTGCAAAAAGAAGCAACAACAAACTTAAACTCGCTTCCCCACTCTCATGACTTTAACAGCTGTACACAGATCAAATCACAAGGCACAGACTTAACTGATTCCTAAAAGCACATTTCACTGCTTTCTGGCAGGAAACCATTTTTATTTGGTCATCACAAGAAGTCACCACCACCATGGCTGTCCCTATGCTGCAGAGGGTCTGCAATTTCTTTTGTTTCCAATTGAAAATATTCTTAACCCATCAACCTGAAACATCATCCTGAAACTGCTGCTGGCACAGATGTGCCATGGGAATCTGAATAATAAATTTGAGTAGGAACCCATCTGTCACTCTAGGTCTAAAAGCAAGTGTTGCCCAACATTTCCAGTGGCTCTTGATGCTCCCCTGGGACTGTGTGAGCTCTGCTCACCAACTGAGGTAGTTTTAAGCCCTTTAATAGATGCCTTCCCTTCGTACCAGTTATTAATCATTAACTTCACTTGGGAAATGACAATGTCTAAACTGCCTCCAATAAAGTGTGTGACAGTAACCAGCTGGAATGTTTGAGGGATTAGTGAACACGCACAGAGATCCTCCAAACCCATCACTCGTGGTGTATTATTCATTTGGGAATATCAGACTTTTACACTGTCTCCCTCTAACATTTAAAATATTCACAAGCTTGAATAAATAATCTGTTGTCAAAAACATGAAAAAAGTACTAGAAAATTTATAGCTCAGCATGAGAACGGGGGACCATTGCTAAGGACTGAAGCAACTATATATTCTTCTTGACTTCTTAACTCACTTTAGAGAAGTGAATTATCTTGACAAACACATAATGAAGTAATTCAATGTGTTCTCTTTATGCAGTCTGGCTCTTACTTCCAAAGAGTGCATTAGATATAGCTACATTTCTCAAATTATTAATCACCATTTTTGTCAGTCGGAGGTAGCTCAGTTCAGGTTTAAATGGGGATTATTTTCCCTAGACTGCTGTTTTTAAATTATTTATACAGACTGAAGAGATTTCCATTAAAATATTTGATGTTTCCATGTAAATTTTCTAAATGTGAAATAGTATATTGATCATTGTGCAACACATTTCAGGGACCAGACATAGCAAAGAACAGCTACTACAGAAAGAAATGCTGTACCTGTCCTCTAATTCTAGGTTATAAACAGATGGCACGATGGGGAACTCTGGTGAAGTGCCCATGGCATTGAAGAAGTTAAATGTAATAAAGCTGCTTTAAGTGGATAGGAAGCTGCATTCCAGAACTACATATTTCAAAAGAGGAAAGACTGGGAGAACTGCAGATCTTGCATTGCATGGGATATTAGGAAAAGAAAAAAAAAAAAAAAAAACACAACAAGCCCTCAAACAAACTCTTCTTTAAAAATTTTCTCTGGTCCTTATATAGGCTCTCAAATTCAAAATAGAATTTGATTTAGGAATGATGCAGAGTATTATTTTTTAACACAAGGGGAAGAGCTCTGTGTGCTTTTTTGCTGACTGTGACCAGAAAGGGCAACTGAGAGCTCCAGCTTTCTTCTGGGCTGGCAGCTTCCACAAGTGCAGTGATTCTGCTTTCAATGTAAACAGGTGTGACAATTTTTTCTCTCTTTTGGCAACTAATTAACCAACTGCTTTTTTCTTGAAGTCACTGAAACATTCCTTAATTAAGTTAATTTAAAACTTGCCTAATTGACCTGAGGTATTAACACCACTGCACCTGTAGAAACTGCATAATTAATTATTGGGTGCTTGGAGCTGTGATGGACTCTCTTCTCACACTAAAAGATACAAAGTGTGATGGTGCTTGTTTACCTGCCTTCTGAGAAGTCAGCTCAAATAGAAGGTTTTGGATAAATACAGACTGATATAAGTCTGGTGTTCAGAGTGTGGGATTTCCAGGAAGACAGCACCATCATTCCCAAACTAAACTGGCAGCTTTTTGCCTGATTCCTTTAGAGCCATTTAGGTCTGTTTGCTTGGTGGCTGGGTCCCGAATCTCCACAGAAGTAGAGGAAGGGAAAACTATTTTCAGAGGAAATAGCCCTGAATGGTAAAGTCAACAAGGATTTCTAAAACTAAACCCCACCTTAAAAACTTGCCTTTTCCTAAGAACCATGCTGTCCTTTTAGCTGCAACATCAGCCATCCAAGAAGGGTCGAGGATTTCACTTTAATTGCTTTACCAGAATCTTTTAATAGCAATTAAAATTTTACCTTAATACACCTTTAGATTACAAGTCCCTTCTTTTTCCCCCACTCACCATCATGACTTTTGCTGTCTATCCCCAAATCCTCATGCTACATCACCACCAAGATGGGTCACAAACAAATCAGTTCAAAGTGAACCTCCTAACAAGTCATTGCTTCCTCAGCTTCACTGGCAGGCAGCTATCATTGTGCTATAAGGTTTTGTCTTTGCAAAATAATGATTATTCTTCGGTCTGAGCATGGAAAACAAGAAAAAAATGCACCTTTAACAAGGAGGAAGCCAGTACACATTTCTAACTGAAGAGCCCTAAGTACATCCTATGTTCAGATGGATAGATCCTTATCAGATTGCAATTATTTGGAATATATAAAAATCCATCTGAACTAACGCAAGTCCAGCTACCACTGCTCCCTTTCACTTCTTTCTCCACAGTTCTGTTTTTCTGGATTTCACCCAGAGGTACTGAAAAGTAAAATAAAACCCAGAATATATTAAAAGAGACCTGTTCCTTCCTACACCAGAGTGCATTTGAAGACCACTGATAGTCTCTCAAACATTTGACTTTCAGTAGTAGGAGAAAGATAAATGTGGTCCAGGCCTTCAATATAAAAACAGAAAAAGATGGATTTAGCCTCAGTCTGTAAGACAATCAGAGCAATATCAGCACCTAAATAGGCACAGACTTTGGTATTTTATTTAATGTACATCCAGTAGGAGGAGGTGACTTCCACATGGCAACCTTCAAGCGCCCTTGCAGCCTGTGAGGGGCATCACTGACTGCATCTGCAGATCTGGGACACAGTACCTGTTTCCCTGGGGTTTGGAACGCTGGAAAAAACGACATGGAGATGGTGGAGGGGGAAGAAAGATGTGGCAGACTGACCTGGTGCAGCATTTTCCCCTGTAGAGTTTCCCCCTTAGAAGCCAGAGACAGGAGGCAAAGCATAAAAGAACACACCCAGCCCTAACACCAGTGCCAGTCTGATATCCTACAGGCCTACAAAGCTAAAGGTAAGGACAGCAAACCCCTGCAGACTTTGGAAACTTTGCAGATAACACAGCCTGGAAGGCTGGGGGTGTGCACATTTCTAACTGGCCTCCATCACAGTGCAAGTCCATATCACAAACATGGCAACTGCCTTTATATATGATTAGTCCCAAGACAAAGATTCCCTTAAAATAAGTAAAATGGCTTGATTTAACTTACAGGGCAGCATATAGTCCTGAACTCTTTTATACTAGAAAATATAACTCAAGGTCCTATGCATCAATCTTTTATATGAAAGATGCTGTAATTTAATGCAGAATGCTCAGAATATTGATATATCTTCTCTCTGCCATCTGGTCTAAAGAGAAGCACATCAAGACTCCTTTGCACTGTAAAATGTAAAGTCTATCTCTGGACAGATCCTTTGGAAAAGTCATAGTTGTTTTCCTTAAACTTCCCATCACCCGAAAACCAAAATCACCTTCACATTATCTGCAAAGCTTAAATATTGTGTTTGCCTGAAAGCAACATGTACTCTCATATACAGTAATTTTATTAAGGGGATTTATTTTCAAAGGCAATTGAACAAGGCAATTGAAAGGCTCCCAGAGGAATAATGAGCAGTAGTGAATCTTGGTGGATGAAGGAATTATTTCCTATTTATTTTCCTATTACATGTTCACATCAGAAATATGCCCAGGAATGATCAAGTAGGAAACAACCACAATCTCCAGGATAAAATGATAACAATAACTGGCACAGAGAACCAGAGACTTACTAATAGGTGTTTTGGTAAGATAATCAAAGTGAAGTTGAATCTGCATGGTGAAAGAAAATCTCTGTTTAAGAAATGGGAAAAAAGCACCAGTATATTTGAAAAAAAATATATATGACTGTGCAAATAATGTTCCAAGTGGGATATATAAGCAAATATTTTTTTGGAAAAAAAACAAAACCCAAAAGAGTTCACATCAAAAGAAGCCACAGAGAACATATCTGAGGTGAAAAGCAAAAGCTGAAAAAATTTATTTGTTCCTAAGAAGTGGTGTCTGCAACTGCAAATTAAGGAGAAGTGACCTACAGCTGGAATGCTATCCATGCTTCCCCTAGAGAACTCGAGAAATGCAAGGAACAGGGGGCAAAAAAACCACGTTAATGGAACAAAATACTGGTTTGTGGATGTAATGAAGTAATACACCAAAGGAGAATTGTGGAGATCGTGAAAAACACCACTGAAAATATTAAAAAATGAATTGAACATTCTCTTTGTATTATTAAGGTGAGGAAAATAAAACCAAACAATGCCGTTTTGAGGAGAAATCAAACCTGAGCTGAAAGAAAAATCTGCATTTGGCAAACAAGGGAAAGAACCAAACAAGACTGTATGGTTTAGATTTTCAAGGAAAAAGTAAGGGATAGAAAAAGAGAAATGTTATTGGCAGACAAAGGGACTAAAGAAACAAAAAGTGTTTTGTTTTGTTTTTTTCTCTTGTTAAGTGTCAAGAGAAAAACAGAATTGTAAAATTAACAAATTGTTGCTAAGGACTAGACCTCACAGGTATTGCACACAGATCAGGAAAGACAGCACTGAAAGATTAACACCCTCAGGAAAATAAAGACAAATGTGCAAGTGAGGAGGTCACTGTTTTATGAAATCTGTTTTTAGATATAAGTGGGCAGGAAAATGATTTAATGCATTAGGCACTGGAGAAGTTATTACCTAAATTGACAATGATAACAGCAGCAAAACCTCCAAAACTGCAGTATTTTTTGCAGCTGTTGCTAAGGGAATACATGGAAATGTTGAACTGGACTTAAATTTGGTGGGGTTTTTTTTTTAATGGCATCTAAGTTAAGTAATAATTCCACCATCTATTTTATATAAAAGTTAAGAAAGGTCCAAGAGGCTTCCAGGAATAAAGAACAGCAAATAGATTAACTAAAACCAGCAGGGGATGATCTCCTCATTCTCTGAATCTCCTTTGATTTCCTTAGATAGTGACCAAATATCTAGAGACTCAAACATCCAGAGGGCCACAGCACTTTGTTCATATTTCTGCTACAAGTCCTTCCAGGTATATTCCACTTGTCTTTTTTCCTAGAATTCCAAAAAATAAATAGAATGGAAAAATTACTCTTTAATGCATTCAGTTAACTTTCAAAGACTTCAAAAGGGGTCCCAGGATCACTTTAATTCTGAAGCAAATAACTAGATGCTTCCACAAAATCCAAAGTTTAGTCCTGTTTCAACCTTGTGATTTCAGTGGACAGAACAAACAAGAAACCAGTGTAAATCATTAAATCAGTAAATAAAATAATCAATAAAATTAATCAGTAAAATAGATAATTAAATTATAAAGTGTTTCGAGCGACAGTGAAAAGATAAAATGCAAATAAAATTATGAAAAAGCATTCATGGATAATTTACCTTTGGACCCTGATCTGAATCTCATCTAAACCAACAGGAGTATTTCTACTGGTCACAGTGGACTTCACATGCACCTCAAAATGTGATTTCCTAAGCTGTAGGCAAAGGAAAAAAATAGTAAGACATAAGTATTCTATGGGAGGAAAGAACATGGAAGAACTATGCTGATATGTTTAACAGAAAGAACAGGCAGCGTTAATCCATCTGACACAAACTATAGTCAGTAACCAATTTTAATAGATGCAGATGCAGTTTGAGTTTTATAGACAAAAACCAAACTTGTGACAATCGTGTTTCTGGTCCCTCAATTTCTCTAAATTGTAATTTATTATTTAAAGAAACAAGAACTTCTTTCATCTTCAGCTGAAAGTAATATTCAGTTTTTAAACGGACAGTGAAAGAAATATTTAGATGAGAGGATAGAGTTTGAAACCTATGCTCATCAGAAACCCACTGAAAGCTGCCCATAAAGTCTCCTTCAGATTTCACCATGTCTTCAATGACTTCTTAATCAGACTGTAGGAAATTTGCTCCTGAGTAGAGCAGGGCACCATTTCAGGTTGCAGCAGCCACGAGGACTCCACTGCTGCTCTGCAGTGGTCTGTCAGGGTGGAAGGAACTGTGAAGGCTGTGTGTGACTTCAGGCTCTGCTTAAGGAAGGGGAAAGCAACGTGTCAAGCATATTTTTGAATTCTTTTGTTTCCTGGAATAACGGAATATTATCTCTTTATTTCTATATTCAATTACTCCAAAAAGTTTTGCTCAGCTATTGGAAACACTACAGCTTCCAGAGTTTAACTGTTTGACGTAGAGAGAGAGTTAATGGAGAAGCAACTGTGCTGCTGGAGGTTGAAATAAAAGACAATTTTGAGAAACCATGCTGCTATGACCACATATCTATGATCACATAACTCAGTGCACACCATGGCAATTATCTTGTAAAATGCCAGGGGAGGGTAAATAAATATTTTTTTTTTTTGTAAGTCTCTTAATGTTCAAAATTTGCAGTTTGAGCCTGTTTAGAGCTGCAACACAAGTTGTGTGTTTATTTGTAGTAAGTTAATGAGTGAGTAGAGCTCCCAGTAACCACGGGCTTAATTCCAGTATTATTTCTGTAGAAGAAATAAAGACTTCATCAGAAAAAGAGATGCATAAAGAAGAATGCTTAATATTTCATTCCTTTTCATTTTTATTTCTTTCGGTGCTACAGTGATCAGAGAATGTGTTTAATAGTGGAATATGTTCAGGTAATAGCAATCAGTTCAGAGCACTTCAGGAAGTTGCTGCCCTCGACAGCTCATTCTGTGCAGACCTGTCATCCACTGCAGAGCAAAATGAAATGATTTTGCATGTGTTTCTTGCAGGGACAGACTACTGGATCTCTGTAGCCACAAGCTAAAAATTCAATATATTTCCACTTTTTCCAGTCTTTAAGCACAATGCATAACACATCATTAAAATATTGCTAATATTAAAACCAACCCTATAATAATTATTTGTTCCCACAGAGGTTGTGGCAGGCACAAAGGCCAAATCACTTAACTTAGTCATGTAGAACAAGCGCTGTGTTTCTGCCAAGAGTGTCGGCACCTCTGACCCTCTGCCCTCTCTGCTGGTAAAAATGACAGATGTAGAAGACTCAAAGACTTGCCTGCTAAGCAGTGACTTTCCATTAGCGTGCCTGAAAAGTTTCCTTAGCTTTTTTTTCTTCCACAGAAGCATCTACTTCAGCTTAATAGCACAGTAGGACAGACACAGAAAGCACGTTCAGAATTCCCTGGTTATCCAGTGTTTGGTGGGTCCCACTGAACCAGCCATGTTACTGCTGCAGAACTCCTGCTTGACTACAGACTGCATTTGATTTGAGAAATTAAACACTGGTAGCAAATTAAACATTCTGTCCGGGAAATTAAACATTTTAAACGCTGAACTGGCTCTTTTAAAAACGATTTAAGGGAGTGACCCAAAGGAGAAGGGAGGAGTACGGTACTAAAAGACACATCAGTACTGAAAGCAGAGAGAAGCATTGCATGAATTGAAGTGCATTTGTTCAGGAAATAATTAGTTGTCTTTTTCCCTCCTCTCATGGTGCCAGAGAAAAATTTCTCTCTCAAAAAAAAAAAAGATGTAGGCTGACATGACTCTGGAACTGGGGAAGCCCAGGCTGGAAGGGCACGGCAGGATCTGCTGCAGGAATTCCAGACATCCATCCAAACCTGGCTCAGATCTGCTGCTGGATAAATAGCAAACCTCTGCTTCTCCTTCCTACATTCATTTCTAAGTAGAACTCAAGAATTATTAATGGTGATATCTTAATATAAAGATGACACTTCTCCAAAGTGCATCTGACAGCCCTAAAGTCATCCAAGTCTCTCCCTGCTGAGAAAAGCAGCTTCTGAACAACCTGTCTCAAAGATCTTCATGATGATCGTTGTCCTGTGCAGGCAGGAACTCAACTTTAAATTCTGTGTTAATATTTGAGCTGAATTGATATTAAATTAAGATTAATTCTGAGGTATTAAATATGTATGAATAAAACAACAAGGAAATCAAGTTCAAGAAATGCATGCAATTTTCAGGGTCTGACTCTCACTCCACTTAACATTATATCAGTTTTTGCAATCAAATTGTTTATTTTCTCCAGAGAATCCTGTGCCCCATTACACTGTATATCAGCCACTCCAAGTCTGATGAACAAGACATATATTTTGGTGAGGGGTTTTATTTTAACTCTTATTTTTGTTTTCCCTCTCCAAATGCTATTTCCAAAGGTTCCTATCCATGTTATTAGACAAAAAAACACTGAAGTCTCCTCTCAGTGAGGCAAGAGACATTTTTTTCCCTTGTTTGAATCCCCCAGTTCTTTCTCATAAAGCTTTCATAAGATGAGAAACTGTTATTTGTTCACATACAGTAAATAGTAAATTAGCATTCCAGTAAGACTTTCAAATTTAAACAGATCATCTTTGATTTCTGCAGTTAAAGTATTCATTAACTGCCATTTTACCAACTGGAAATTAGAAGCAATTATATATATATGCAAATAGTCACAGAGTAGGGACATTTCTCCATTTAAAGCAGTTATTTACTGTTGGCATGAAACAATGCAACCTGTTCCTGTGCTCTGGTAATGTCCCTGGCACCATTAGCAATTATGGCAGCTATTGCAATTCTTTCAGCACACTATCTCCTATAAATCAAGTTGTAGCACACTATAGGACTTCTTAGACTAAGTAACGCTACATAAAGCTAAGGCTCAGCTTTGGGAAGCACCTAATCCCTCGTCTCGCTTTATTTTTATCAGCAGAGCCACTGATGTTAAAGGGATGACTCCTGTGGTTTGCTGGGCATGCATTAAAGTGCTCTGTCAAAGGGTCACACGATACCAGCACGCCCCTGAAGGAAGGTTACACTCTGCAAGCAATGCCGGTTTTGTGCACCTCTCCAGTCGTGGAGAAGGGAAATAATTCGTAGCTAATAAATGCAGTGACTGAATTAAACCATTTCTGCACACGATGCGCCATTACCCCCACCCGCTTTCTGAGGGAATACCCATTCCATGAGTTCTGCATGCTCCAGCGTCACTGAGGCACATTCACCTGAGCCCCTGGTCTCCCACCACTTGCTCACACAGCTGGACTTCCCTCCGGGCTGACAGCTCTGCACACCTGGCGCGCTGCCTGTTCTCACAGCACAGCGAGATAATCGAATTTCCTCCTTATTCCCCTCTCCTCTGTCTCTCTCTTCCTTGTCACTGCTCCCCATACAGCCTGTCTTTTCCCGCACTCCCGCTGTGCCAGCTCCCCATTCCAGGCACGAGGCGGGAATTGTGCCGAGGCCGGAGCTGCCCCGCAGTTCCCCGCCGGCTCCGGGCGAGCCCCGTTCCTGTCGGCGGAGCAGAGACACTCGGGGCCGAGGGAGCATCACTGCGGGCTGCTCTGCGGGAGGAGCTCCAAACCACACTGCGGGGGCTGTACCAGCCCCACCGCCTTCAGCAGCAGCTGCAAAAGCCCCGCTCTGTTACATATGCAAGATCTGGATCAGCGATTCGAATCCTCAGACTCCGGAGTTTCACACATTTCCAGGGACTGATGATCAGAGTTACCACATACAGACCCAAAAGCTGAGCCAGCACTGCCTTGCATGCAGCAGGCTTCTTACACATCTCCTGGATCCAGTTTAGAATTGATTTTAACAATCATCACAATTATTTTACTGTTGAATACTCTACGATCTGCAGACCCCAGGGTCCAAGGCTGTGTAGCCAAGGGAATTACAAATGCTAAATTGCTTCAGATTTCTTATGAAACAGAGAGAAGCAGTGTTACCATCAGTTTGTTGCTCGCTTTAACTAGTCTGCACTGCCACTTAAACAAGTCCCATATTTACAATTAATAATTAATAAAACACAATTCTAAGTGCGTCACTGCAAAGATGGTAATTTCATTACAGTGAAATACTAAGATTCCAGCCTGCTATATTAATCAATATGGTTGCCTTGGTTGCACAAAGATAATTAAAATTTAATTGAAATTCACTAAGAGTAAGATTAGGTATATTTCAATAAAGAGGATAAAAGATTAATATTTTATTCATCACGGATAACATTTTTAAAGCATCTTACAAAAACCAAAACAAACAGTCACAAAAAAAAAAAAAAGTGGAATGCAAGTTTTTTCTGGATCTTGGTTCTTAAGGAGTAATGCAAGAGGTATGAAGATAAAATTCTGTACCTAGATACCCAGTTTTTACTTCATGCTCAGCAGAAGAGTTTCTTGCTTATCACTACAGATTACCTTCAGTATTTCAGACTGAGAAGTAGATGACCTCTTTCCTTCTGAAGACATGTTTTAGGCAGACACATGGGTCCTATAAGGGTACTCATAAGAATGAGATGGAAACAGAACTTAGAATCATAAAACAATTTCTCTCTCTTTCTCCTTCACTTAACGGAGAATAGATTTATTCCTAAAACAATTTCTCTCTCTGTCTCCTTCACTTAAAGAAGAATAGATTTATTCCATCTTTATTAACATAAGACAGTGGATTTGGTCTACACTAGCTGCCCTGGAAGATCACAGAGGTAGCTGGGGAGCTCCCAGTTCCCCACCAAATTCCAGTGCTAGTATCAGAGACACACAGAAACACAACAAGACTCCAAAAGTTACACTGGACACTGTGCATGCACCGGGTCTTCATATCTCCAGCTACACAATTCCCACTTGGATTGCCCTGAAACATCAGCTCATAGCCAGGGGAAAGGTATTTCTCAAAGCCTATGCTTCCAAACCCAGTGTAGATGTTGCTACCTGATGCTCTTCCTGTCCCTGTGAGTACCTGGCAGCAATGTTCTGGGGAGCAAGAAGAGACAAAACAAAGCAAGGAAGAAGACATGTCCGTGTTCCTAATGATTAGGATCAAATTCCACACTTGCTTAACCTGCCTGACTTCAACAGGTATGTGTAGCATTAAAAGCTCCATTATTATTTTTCTGAGGTAATCACCTCAGCTTTGAGTCCATAGGTAAAGAAAAGACAGCATCAAATTCAAGTGATGTTCCCATTAACACAATTTTGATAGGAAACAGTAGGGAAAGCACTCTCAAAGCATTGAGTGCAATTTCTGCCACAGCACTACCTGTAACTGGAATTATATATACCCTTCCAAATCTCACACTTGACTTGGAAAATTTACCCTCAATTGTTCACAGCGAGCAGAAAATACTGATAATACCTGCTACTTCAGCTCATCCAAAAGTTACCAGTGGGAGGGGGATTTTAAGCCACTTGCACTAAGGGTCCTTGGTGAAAGAAGTGCATGCCAGCTGTCAGGCACACAGATTCTGTAACAACTGTGCCAACTGGTTCCTCAGAAACGCTCGCGGAAAAAAATATTGTCACTTGCAAACAGATCAAAACAGCTCTAAATAACCTTACCCCGGAGTTCAGATGGCAAAAAATAATACAGAAAACTACCATGGTACACATCTGGGACACACTATCCCTAGTAGGAACAGGAACAGATGTCTGAAGTTTGCAACAGCAACTGGTATTCCCGTGCCAGTGCCTGGTGCAATCATGCCTGGCCTGATAATGTACTTCGTGTGCTTTCTGTGCTGCACACGCTGAAAAAAATGATACAGAAGGAGCAAAACAACAACAGACAGGAGGAAGGAAATGGAGAACAGAACTTCTGTTGTCTCTTTTCCTGCTGGGGTTTAGTTTCACGACCTTCTGCCTTTAAACCGTGCATCTCATCAAGCACATCCCAGTTTCTTGCGGGACATGGGAAGAAGAACTTTCTTTTCCTTTATGGCTGCAAAGGTTTCTCAATAACAGAATTAATAAAATCAGATCTATGATAAACTGTTCAAGAGACTAAATAAAAGTCTCTTAAATAATAATACCTGAAAGGATCTCTTACACATTTAAATAATTAAATAGTTTAAATAATTTCGATTGAGAGGTTATGTAAAATGTCTTATTTCAGATACAAACATTCGGACACCTGATCAGTGTCTTTTTGGAAAGGAATGAAGGAGGGTTAAAGAAATTACAATTATCAACTGGCAAGCCTTAGCAAGCAGATTTCAGCACATTATATATAATTCAGGGAAAACTGCAATACACGGATGGAAAGATCGTCTTTGGTTTTTAAAAATCAGATTGTAAATATTTCACTGGGCTTTATTTTCTGTGTTGATTGTGTGGTGTTCAAGTATCCATTGCATTATATTTTTTGAGGCACTAGTGGACACCAGCAATAAAAAAAAATCAGCAATTTTGCCTTATCCATGTGGAAGCTAGACAGTTTATTTCAAGATAATTGTCATAAAATGTGCCAAATGAAAACCACGGAAAAACAAAAGAAAAACATATACTTCAGTGAGCAGAAAAACCAACTAAAACAAGAAGCTCAATCTAAATAAACAACTCAAGGTATTTGGTCAGTTTTCAGCAGTTTTAGCAGATAAAGACTTTAAGAGCCATGCATGCATCCAAGCACCCCTTCCAACTCAAACGATGTAGTTTTATTTTACTGAGACCACAAAAAAATGACTTTTCCTTCAGACTTTTATGTATCCTAATTTAATGTTACAGTACCTTATTAATTTCACTATTAAACTGGTACTGCTAATTTATTTGAGATTTATGTTGACTGATTTTACAGCAAGAAGAAAAAAAAAACAGTATTAAAAGGAAAAAAAGAGAGATAGATTTAAGAGCTGCACAAAAACCACGAGTCTGAATTCTGCAAGAAAACCCACATTAAGTTTCTTCTGAGCTGCTGATCAGTTAAATTATTTACTGATTTCAAATATATAACATAGAACATATTTCACATTAACTCTGAATGTGTACATAGAGAATGGCCATGGCACATCTGCCTTTCAGCAGGGATATAAAGAAATGGTAAGGGTTCTTTCATTAATATTATTTCCCTGTCTTGCAGAGCCAGCAAGGTCTCAATTCCTTAAGTGCTACTAAATTTTTTAAGTAGACAAAATGCCCTGATTCTCAAATCAACTCATTATTCAGAACCAGTAAGTTTAATAAGAATGAAATGCCCCAGAGTATTTGACAATCCCCTTGCCAAAAGAAACTCAAAAAATTAAACTATCACTTAAAAATTTCTCCCATAATTAACTGAAAATCATTTTCCATTTCTTCCCCCAAGTCCATAAAATTCTTATATCACAAAGAAACTTTAAGGAGTGATATTCATTCATTTCTTTTGGTCTTGTTGCCTCTCATAGCTGTACACAAGGATAAGGGTTATTGCATCTCTTGAATATGCTTTTCCACTAATACTGTTGCCTGACTTGTTATATCTGAAGAGCTAGAATATTTCAATTTGTGATTATATTATGTCTAGGCTATTAGTCCCAAAGTTCTTCAGTTCTAGGATAATTCTAAATTGTGCTAAGTCTCCCATTTGAGTAATTCCTGTAGAGAGCATTATCTCTTCATTCTAGCCTATGCAGTCATGATGGGCACATGTCTAATTAGGTGAAGTTGTAAACTCTTCCAGTATGTAACATTCACATCTCTGGTAGCTTTATCCCAGCTTCAATCCATTCCTCACTTCTAAAGTCACATTTAGAAGTATCCCTAATATTCAGAATATGACAATTAAAATCAGATTATACAGCAGAGTTATGGGAAAAGAGAAAGCATGGCATTTAATTTAAATATCTTCCATATTTATGCAGGAATTGCAGAAATATATAAAACCCCAGAATAAACAGATTCTCAGGTAAAGCTCCTACCCAATCTGTCAGACACTAGAAGCAGGGAAGGAGGAGTACCTGCAAACGCAGTTTATCAATAGTATGAGATTTAAAGGAATTCAAAACTTTATATTTGAAAATACAGAACTCTGCCTGAAATTAAGGGGGTCTTCGATTGAAAAAAACAAAGAAGCAAACCTCAGAAGCAAGTAATTTTTTGCCTAATAAGTGAAGAAATACATTTAACCCAAAGATTTCTCAGCAGGACTAAAAAGATGCAAAGGAACTCTGGCAAAGAGACATGAACCAAGTGTTCGTGATTTGTTGGGAGTTTTTTGTTGTTTTGTGGGGGGTTTAAGGAATTTAAATCAAATTACTGAGCTTGACCCACACCTCATACTCCCAAAATTCCAGGGAAACCTAAACAAGAGTTTTTCCCCTGTGATTTCCAGATAATTTGGCTGCTGCTCCAGTAAATAGAAAAACATCTCTCTTCATTCTCTTTAGGACTTCCAGTCACAATGACCTGTTATCAACTTCTCAGGGTGACACTTACCAATGACTTCATTCACAGGGAGCATTTGGTTTTTCTAGTTCATCAGTCTTTTGAGTAATTACTGCATTCTCTAAGCCAGGTTACCTTAATACAATTGCCTCAGGTTTCTATTTCACATTCTTAAGAAAATTAGAAAATTCAAAGAGTTTATAAAAATAGGACCCAGCCAAAACATTTCGAGCTTCATCACAGCTTGTGTACAACTGATAGGAACAGAATTTAGATTTAGTCTAGATTAATTAGCCAGCTAGGATTGTCAACAAAAAGTGACTACATATATCAGATGGAAATACAACGTGATTTTCATTGTCTGAAGCAAACAGAAGCAGCCCAGGAGTGCCATGGCCTCAGGCATGAGGACAGAGTTCCTAACACACACCATGCTCTTCATAGACTGTGCTAATGCTCCCTAATGTGTCACTGAAATTTTGAAGCTCCTGAATTTTAGAGTATTACTCAAGCTTTCTGTTACAATCTCATTCCATGTGAAGTCTTAAAGCCCTTGATCATGGTAATTCACCTGAAGCTCAGCCTTTCTTTCAAAATTAGCTGACTTATTAGGCAGCAAGGCAACCTTTGATAAGAAAACTTAGGAAGTTCAACACAGAAGCGCAAAATATATTCCAAACGAATTACTGCTGTCTCCAGTGAGTTAATATCGTATATGATTTATTCTAAAGCTGGAAAAGGCAGAATTTCATCTGCTTTTTTAAACCAATTTTCTACTGAATAACAATATCTGGAGCTGGCAGCTGAATGAACTGTCACTTTGAGCTCCCCCCACCTGGCACAGCCGATGACAATCTCGCTCTCGCAGGTGAGCTGCTTGTCAGCTCTACTGTCAAGACACTCCGAGGTGCTTACGCAGGGAAACAGTTATTAATGAATCATTTGAACATTGTTTCTCGTTCCTCCCCCTCTGCTGAGCTCAGCGAGTTCTGTTCCTTGCCTTTACAGCTGCACAATGACACAGAACCACAGAGCACGATGGGCCAATACAGGGAGAATCTGGAGCACCTTCAGCAGCTGGGGATGTATTAGGCATTGACATGGCATAGGGTGGAATGTAGCAGTTTAAACCAAAAATATCTTTTATATCAGGTGTGAATAACCTGAAATCAACCTTAAGGACACCCTGACACATCTGCTGAAGGCAACACTGGAGGGATGACAACGCAAGCCAAGTTTTGTCTTATTCATCTGAAACTGTGAGCAAGGATTCACTGCTAACCGTTGTAAATTAGCTATTAATGAGGTCTATTAGAAGCCATTCGTGGTTCTCTGTCTGCAAGCTGCACCAAACCTTAGCATAAGATTAATACGTCTTCCAGATTCCTTAACTGAAAGCACATTGCGTTTAAATTCTAATTGCTGTAAAACTTACGCAGTTGTTTCACATGTGTCACATGCCAAGAGAATAACAGTGTGCAGAAGAAAGGCAAAACCAGTCTGGCACATGTTTCCTGCATCTCACTGAAGTACCATTTTCCTGGGCACTGCCTGAGGCAACAATCACCGACAAAGCTCTGTGCAAACATTGAAATAAGAAAAATTAATGGCCACAGCCACTTTCTCAACATCAGACAGACTGACTAAGCAAACCTGACTTACATTACTTTCTCCTTTTGCTCTGACCCAGTGATTTAGGATTCACATCAAAGAACATCGATCAAAATAAAGAACTTGCTGTTTTGCCACTAACATGTATTTGATCCACGAATTCACAATTCTTTTTAGAAGGTAGTGATGGAAATTTCAAATGTTCCATAGGAAATACCTTCTCAAACGTCCTCAGGTTTTTAAAACACCACAGCTGTAATCAATTTTGGTACACAAACCCTTATTTCATCACCAAGACAATCAAGTAACTATTACTTGCTGTCAAGTCCTAAACACGTGCACACATTGAAGGGTATTATAAAGTCAGTTAACTGGCTGATTACAGATGTGTGGGTTTATTTCAGGTTTTAAGTAATTCTTTACTTAATGTTTCCACCTTACAGGGATTTTTAGAGTGAGTGCAGATAAATTTTGTGCTAGGCTACAGAAGTTGCTATGGAAGATGTATTTTCATTAGTCCAGCACACAGATGGTAGACAGGTAGGTAGCCTGGAAAGCACAAAATGCTCTGACATTTGGTCAGTTTTTCAGAAATATCTGGGGGATTTGGTTGTTGGCTTTTGTGTTTGTTTGGATTTTTTCCTTTATCTAGTTTACATCTACAAAAAGTAGTATGTCTAAAATCTTTCACTGGAAACAACAAAACCACATGGCACTGAGAATATTTTACACAAATTGCAAGGATTAGTGAAGGAAAACTGAACTCAACTTTTAACCAAACCAATAACAGGTTCCATTTTAAAAAATGCTATTCATTTTAATGTACTCAGCATTAATTTGCTTGTAATTATACAGTGTTGGTATGAGACACCATGAGCTATTTGAGTTTCTGCAGATGTTTTCTGTCTGAATTTCTAAACTTGAAATCCTCATCATGCTGCTAGTGACATTCCTACCACTCTAGAGATACCAACACTAATACACATCTGCATATGCCTGTTGAAAATCTAGGGCTGAAAAAAAGAGAACAACAGCATTTATCCAAAAGAAAGCAAGCCTATAAGCTTTGGCTGTTAGGTGAAGTTAGTAGGCCAGCCTGGGGAACTCATGGTGAGCAAGAGCTTTCTGGTGTGGCACACTTCGTCTGTACGCAATTTTGGCAGACAGACTGCCAATTCCAGCACACTGCTCCTGCAAGTGAACAACTGCCTTTTCACCGAGGAAAGAAAGCCCTCAACCCCCATCTCTCCTGTGCAGTGTGTGGGCCACTCTTGGCACTCCATGGACACAGACAGCTTTCTGTGCTGGCACCTTTTATATGGGAGGAATCTCCATCCGTATGCAATTCTGGGAATCAGACAGCCAATTCCAGCTCAGGGCTCCTGCAAGTGAACAACTGTGTTTCCAACCAGGAAAGAAATGCCTTACCCTCCATCTCTCCTGTGCAGTGTGTGGGCCACTCTTGGCACTCCAAGGACACAGAGAGCTTTCTGTGCTGGCATCTTTTGTCTGGCAGCAATCTTCGTCCGTATGCAATTTTGGGAACCAGCCCTGCCCCTGCCACTTACCCTGGCTGGCAGCACCAAGCAGACGTGCCCCACCAGGGCCCCCTTGCCCTCCCTGTCCCCAGCCAGGCCAACCTGGCCCCCTTGAGGGTGTGTCCACCCTCCTGCCCAGGCCTCCAGACCTTCTGCCGCAGGCATGGGAGATGCCCCGGGCCAGAGCAGCCGGCTGGCAGGGAACCGGGAGGCTGCCTGGGGGCTGCTTATGGCCTCTGCCCCCCAGTTGCTCAGCCCTACCCACAGCCTGTCCCCTCAGGGCCTCCTCTGCCCAGCCTGTCCCCTCACAGCCTCCTGCCACCCACCCCCTCACACATTCCCCTCGCTGCTTCCCACTCCCTTGTCCCGGCAGGGCCTCCGCAGCACCTCAACCCTTCGGGGCCTCCCAGCGCCCCGTCCCCTCAGGCTCTCCCCCAGCCCTGAAGGAGCTCCACGGGAGCTGGCTCAGGAGGCACCTGCCAGCCCTCAGCAAGCCAGACAGCAACACACGGGCAGGCCACAGATGCTGCTTCCCGGCTGGCACAGGGCTTGTGGCCACCTCCCAGGACCAGCTTCTCAGGGAGCCCCACAGCTCCAGGCTCTGCCCATCCGCTCTGCTGCAAGTGTTGAGGCTCCAGCAGAACCCCCCAAGGCCAAGGGCCTTTGGGGCACTTTCCCCTTCCCCACTGCACCTTTGGGCAAGTGTTGTGGAGCACAAGGGCCCTTTTTCCCCTCTTCCCAGATGCCCCGACAACACCGGGCACCAAAAAAAACTCCCGAGTCTCTGTGTATGCTAAGAGGGATTTCATTGTCTCAAGGTGGAGGAACAGGAACTGGTTGCACAGAGGGGTCTGTCCCGAGGTTCAGGTGGTCCCATCAGACAGGGTTCCCAGGATCAGTTCTCCGCTGACCTCCGGCAGCTGCCCCACGGAGGAGCCTCCCTATTCTGTGCATTCTGGAGCTGATCTTCAAACCGCTGGAACCTGGAGAAGACTGAGGTCTCTGGACAGCTCTTAGGATTTCCTGGGTTTGAAGTGCCAGGCTTTTGACAGCAGTGCTGTCAGGAGTCATGCCTTCAATAACTAAAGAGAAAAGAACAGAGCCAAGGTCAGAGAGCAGATCTCTGGCGAGTCAAGAAGCCCCTCCTGCCAGGACCATCCCACCCAGCTCTTGCCATGGCCAGGAGGGAGCAGGGCCCAACGGGATCAGCCAGGAGGTGCTGGCCCCCAATCCCCCCCGTGCCCCTGAAATCTCTCTCTGCTCTGCCCAAGCCGTCCCTCATCTCTGCAGGGAGCAGAGCCCTGCGAGGCCAGGGCAGGATTGCAGCTCCCTGCCCAGGCTCTGTGCTCCCCTCACCAGCCCCACTGCCCTCACTCACCGTCAATGGCGATCTGCAGCTCTTCAGGCTGTCCCTTCAGGTACCTGCCGGCGATCCCTGGGAACACAGACCCTGTCAGGGCCCCAGCGGCACAGCTCCCCCCCGGCGGCGCTGCCGGCCCGGCCACGCACCCTCCTGCCCTGGCAGGGCTGAGCCCGGGGCCTTCCCGCCTCGGGACTCCCCAGGGCTGGGCTGGCACAGGGTGGCAGCCACCAGGGCACTCGGGGCTCCCCAGCACATCCCTGGGCCGCATCCTGCTGCCGCTGCAGCAGCCGGGGCTGGGGCCGAGCTGCAGCGGGGCGGGGAGGGACCTTGTGGCTCACCAGTGAACCTGAGGGCCGCCTCTCGCACGGACTCCTGTGGGCTCTCCAGGTATGCCAGGGCCTGGTGCAGGTACTCGACCGCTCTTCTCTTGTCTTTTTCCAGCTGCAGAGAGCGGCAGGGCACGGAGGGAAGGGTTGGCTGGGGCTCTGCCCCTTGGCCAGGCGCTGCCTGCGCTCCAGCGGCACCCTGGCTCGGGGGCAGAGCAGCCTGCAGAGGAGCCCGCACGCCCCAGCAAGGCAGTAGCGGGTGGGGCGCAGGCTGCTGTGCCACGGGCGGCTGCAGCAGTGGGCAGGGGCACAGTGCCGGCCCCGCACTCTGGGCATTGGGGACTGCGGCTTTGGGGTCGTCCTTACCAGGCACTCACTGAACCTCCAAGGCTGCTCTGCCTTCAGCAGCTTCACGAGATCCCTCCTCTTCAGCAACCGCGCTGCACGAAGCAGCGCTTCCCGAGACGCCTGCAGAGCAACAGAGACCAGGACATGGCACTGCAGCCCAGGGCACGGGACCCGTGTCCCTGGACCAAGGCCAGGAGGAGATTGGAGCCTTTGAGGTGCCAGGGCAGGAGACAGCCCAGCCTCCTGCCACGGGGACACCAGACCCTGCAAGTTCTCACTTCTGCCACGTCCTGGTTCTCATTATGCCAGTAGAAAAAAAGTGGGAGCAGGCTGAAGATGATGTGTGTCTTCAGGGGTTGTTTACTCTCCTCCACTCCCAACTCCATCACCTTTCGGAAGAGGTAAATGGAGAGCACCTGCACGTGGATGTTGTCCTGATGGAAAGGAAGAGGAAAAGACCTCAGCACCGGCTGCTCCAGGCCCACTGAGGCACAAGCCTGCAAGTCCACAGGCCACAGTTTCCTGGCAGCACCCAGCGCCTGGGGTGGGGGGCATAGAGCCTTACGTGGCCAAAGAGTGTCTGGAGCACCTCAGCCAGCCGCAGGGCAGTGGGGGTGGAGATTGGGATGTCTCTGTCCTCGACTTCTTTGATGAATACAGAGAGGGCCGCCCAGACCAACTCTCCGTCTGTATCCCACAGAATGTCCACGAGGCTTGGTGTCAGGCTCCACACGCCGTCAGCCTGTGTGGAACACAATGCTGTGCTGTGAAGCCATGAATCATGGAATCCTAGAATATCCTGAGTTGGAAGTGACCCACAAGGATCACTGAGTCCAACTCCTGGCCCTGCACAGGACCATGCCCAACAATCCCATCGTGTCCCTGAGAGTGTTGTCCTTGAGCTCTGGCAACCTTGGGGCTGTGACCTCTTCCCAGTGGGGCCTGTTCCAGTGCCAGAGCACCCTCTGAGTGAAGAACCTTTCCCTACTCCCCAACCTAGACCTCCCCTTGGCCCAGCCAAGCCCAAGCGATTGCGCTCCCCAGCCCCAGGCTGCCGGCACAGCTTCAGCCAGTTGCCCCCTCCTCACCATCACAGGATCCTTGCTCAGCACCACCAGGATTCTCAGCACCACGCGACGCATCTCTGTGTGCTCGCTCAACAGGCACCTGGAAAGGACCTCCAGGAAGCTGTCACTCCACTCAGTCATGTCCAGGCAGTCCAGGATCTGAAAGGCACGGAGCAGTGACGGGATGCCCGGCCGGCAGGAGCCCAGACCCGCACCGGGCTGGGCCCAGGCAGCAGCGCAGGGCACGGCACCGTCCCGGGCAGCTGCGGCTGCGAGAGGGCAGAGGGGTGGAGGCAGGTCAGCAAGGCAGCGCTCGCCATCAGGCTCACCTCCACAACGAACGCCAAGGCAGGAAGCTCCCAGGAGATCTTCTCCCTGGTGAGCAGCCCCAGCAGGCAGCAGGTAACCCGGTAATACAAGGGGCTCGAGGCACGGCACAACTCCCTGCCCCGGGGGAAACAGGCACCATCAACCCTGAGCCAGGTGGGCCAACCTCTCCCGGGACTCACTGACAGAGTCCTGGTCTTTCCCCACCAGTCTGGGAGGGGACGAGGGCGCTCTGGCAGGCGGCTCCTCCTGTGCACCCGCCTCTCCCAGCCTTTGCCACTCTGCTCGGCCATCCCTGGGTGACAAGGCCCTCTGGCCCACGACCACGGGCACTGCGTGGGGTGCCCCGTGCAGAGGGCAGAAATGACAGGGGCAGCGGGGACAAGGGGGTCTCACCTGGCCAGCAGACCCACTGCGTAGTGGCGGCTGTCAGCCCTGAGGAGCGTGTCCCAGCCACGCTTCCGTTCCATTGAAAGCACGACATCTTCACACTCCAGACGACAAAGCAGGGCCTTCATGGTCAGCACTGCAAACCTGGGTGCAGAGCAAAGCCCCGGTCACGCTGGGAGCCCTGAGCAGCCCCGAGGGCATGAGAGGGTCAGGAGGACTGGGACTGAGCACCTCTTGGAGTTTGTTGGAAGGTCGTATTGCTTCTGGCATTCCTTCCACAAGGTGTCAACTTCCTCTGGCATCTGCTCTGGGCTGATGGAAATCTGAAAGAGCAGATCCACGAGGAGACGGGGGGAATCCTTTTTCAATGGCTCTGGGCACTGGAGCACCTGGAGAATCTCCCAAATCACCCTGGTTGCCTGCAAAAGATAAACCACCCGGACACAGCTCTCAGTGCCCACATGTCCATGTGAAAGAGCCCAGGTGTGGGAGGGAGAGGCCAGGGAAGACGCAGGGGCAGCCCCCAGCCTGGTGCCCCTGAACCCGCCCCTAAGCCAGGTTTCCAGCCCAGCGCCTGAGGCAGGGAGATGCAGTGCTCGAGGAGGATGGAGAGCTGCTGGAGAAGCAACCTGTGGGCAAGTAAAGTCCAGTTCCAGAAACTCACAGCCAGGCCAAAGACATCCGTTTTGTCCCCGTCGGAGGTGGACATGCTGAGCCGTGGCCAGTTCTCCATCACACGGAGCAGCTCTGGCAGCACCCTCTCCACTGTCCTTCCCGATGAGGCGATGGTCTTCCACAGGGTTGCAGCAGCTCTGTGGGGCCAGAGTTCTGTGTCAGGGGGGTGCTGGCCAAAGTGCCTTGAGGAGCAGGGAGGGACCATGGCAGCAGGATGGAGGCTGACATGGCAGGGCTGGGAAACAGAGGCTCCAGATGGTCCTGGAACTCTCCGTCCCTCTGGCAGACCACGTGGGACGGGATGGACAGGGCGATGCGCTCTGAAGGCTGGTGAGCCCCGAGCCGTGAAGGCAGGGAGGCCCTGTACCTGTCACACGATGGGGCACAGCGCAGGAGGGTGAACACAACATCAGCAGGGTGTGCCTCAGTCACCCTCAGAAACTCCGCCAGCAGCTTCTCTTCTGGAGTGGCGCTGGCTGTCAGTCTCTGGTGCACGTTCCTGACGAAGGCTGGCACCTGGAGGAGGCATGGGGGAAGAGCTGCCAGCTTGCCCAGCTTCCCTCACAAGTGCTTCCCTTCCCACCACACTGTGCTGGCCTCAAAGGCTGAGAGGGCCCAGGGGAGCTGGCTTGAGGGGCCACAAGCCCCTGGAGTGGCTTGAGCCTTGGGCACAGGCTGCTTACTTGCTCTGGACTGGAGACACCATTCTCCTCAAAAATCTCTGGAGTGGGAGCATAGTTCGCACTCTCCCTGGGCACGAGGTCAGTGTCTGCAGTGCCCTCGGTCATTGCAGTGTCGGCCTCCGCAGTGAGATCGGGCGGTGCAGCGCCAGAGTTTGTGGGTTCATCGCTCAACGGGATGTCAGAGATTGCAGTGCCATCGATCGATGGGCTGTCAGTGTCTGCTGTAGCATCAGTCAAAGCAGGGTCAGACTTTGTTGCGTGAACAGTAGGCGGGGTATCACAGTTTCCTGTGCCATCAGTCAGTGTGGTGGTGACATCAGGGTCCGCCTCGAGCTCAGTCGGGCTGGGGTCAGGCTGTGCCATGACCTCGCTTGGTCCGGTTGTGGTCCTTTCACGCCGAATGCCCAAGAATTTCAGAAAGTTCTGCAGAAGAACGGAGAGCAGGGAAGAGCGGGATGTGCCCTGGAGAGCTCCAACAGCGGTGCCAGGCTGAGCAGTGGCAGCAGGCCCAGCCCAGGAGGCCGTGGCTGCAGGTACCTGTGCTGCCCTGCGGAAGCGGCCACGGGCACGGTCCTGTTCTTGTGTTTGGTCCTGTCCTGGATCTGGCAAAGAGCGAGCGCGGTCAGAGCTGAGGGGCTGCGGGACAGGCCGGAGACCACGGCCCAGCCCTGCGCTCCACAGGCAGGGCCAGCCCCGGGATGGCCAGTGCATGGAGCTGCCAGGGGATCAGCCCTGGGCCCTCCTTCCCCTTCCCCCTCCCTTTCCCTGGCCATGTCCACAGGGGACGGGGTGGGATGAGGCAGAGCTGGCTGCAGCCACCAGCCCTGTGGCCCAGCTGTGCCACTCACCTTCCTGCAGGGGATGCAACTGCTCCATCTTCTCCAGGTGCTGGGATAGGGCAGCTCCAGGGCCTTTCTTCTTCATCCGAAAGGGCCTGAGCAGGCTCAGGTGTCTTCCCGCCATCCCACAGTCTGGCGTTGAAGACACCTGCAAGAGAGAGACACCTCGGAAGATCTCCGGGTCACCAAGTCCGGCAGGCTGCCCTCGAGGCCACCTACCGCAGGGATTGGAGACTCCGGAAAATTTCCGGGTCCCCAATCCTGTGGTCTGGCCTCGAGGGCACCTGAAAGAGAGAAAAGCCTAACAAACGGTATGGGTCAGCAAGTCCTGAAGTCTGGGCTCAAGGACACCGGTAACACAGAAAAGCCTAGCAAACGCTAGGGGTTAGCAAGTGCTGCAGTGCGGCCTCAAGGGCAGCTGCCGCAGGGATTGGGGACACCTCGCAAAAGCTCCGTGTCACCAAGTCCCGCGGTCTGGCCTCGAGGACGCTCGCACAAAAGAAACGCCACCAAAACGCTCCGGGTTAGCAAGGAACGAGTTGGCTGCACGGGGGCTCCGCACAGCACCGCTCTGTCCCGTCCGTCCCGTCGCACGCTCCGAGGAGCACTGAGGCGTGGCCACCTCACCACCACTACTAAGTCATCCCGTGTCACAAAGGGCCCTGTGACACCCTGCCCCGTGCCATCCCACCGTGTCACAAAGGGCCCTGTGACACACTGCCACGTGCCCTGGGGACTCCCCCAGCCCGGCCAACCTGTCCCAGGCGGGAAGGAGTCCGTTCTCCAAAGCATCCAAGACAGCTGGACACGGACTTTAGACACAGCTGAAAAACTAAGCAAACCCTCCCCTGCTGTGCCTGCCCACGGCAGCAGAAGGAGCCCCCTCGGCTGCCGAGGCAGCCGCAGCGGGAAGGCCACGGGGCCTCCACACGAGCTGGCACGGGCTCCTTGGGAGAAGTGCCGGCTGGTGGCCCTCCCGAACACGGGGCTGTGACACACAGAAGGAACGTGGGGGCGAGGGCACCAATGCTGCTCCCATCCCGTTGCCCGGGGCTGCACCAAAATCAGCAGCTCTGGCAAGTCCTCGCCCAAGGAGACCTGCCACCGCCCCCAGTCCTGGCAGGGCCGGTGCCCATCTCCTGCCCCACACAGCTGTGTCCCCGGGGCACTTCTCTGCCACAGGGCAGCCAAAGCCAACGGGCACTGATGTCTGCGCTCTTGCAGGGGGTTGTTGGGAGCGGCAGCTGGAGCAATTGGTGGCCCTGTTCGCCAGTTGTCAGAAGGTAGAAACACTTTCTCCTTGTGGGAATGATTTTTTCGGGCAAGTGATGAGCTGCAGCACAAAACTCCCCTCAGTTGTTGAGTTTTGCAGGAAGATTAGATTGATCAGACATCCTGTCAAGTTTCCTTGTGTTATTTGGACTTTTTTCTTGCATTCTGCAAAATAAAAGCTGCCCGGTCTGATGTTCAAAGTTCCAGTTGCTGTGTGTACAGCTGTGACTCCCAGCTGATAGCCAGGGCATTGGGGAAAGTGGAGGGGACAGGGATGCAAACCTGTTCCCTGTCTCTGATTAAGGTGCCGGCCTCCTGAAGGAGCAGCCAAGACAAGTGCGGGCAGCAGACGTCTTTTGCCGGTTGCTGCTCCCACATGGACACAGGGCACACGTGTTGCCACGGGTCCAGAACACTTGATGCAAGAGCAATGGGGGGCCGTGCATTGGCAGGGAATGGGCTCCAGCAAGGCCAAAGTAGGATCCTCTAGCAGCAAAACCTGAGCTTGTAAACTGGGCCATCTTCGCAGCAGACAGCACAGTGCTGACTTCCCTCCATCCTGCAACCTGAGCCAGAGAAGGCCTTGCTTCAACTTCTGCTGCTTCTTCCTTCCACTACAGAAAGGCCTGCGTTTTGAGTTCAGAATCCCTGGCCCCCTTGGCTGTGTGCCTCTAGGCCTTCTGCCGCAGGCACGGGAGATGCCCCGGGCGAGTGCCAGAGCAGCCGGCTGGCAGGGAACCGGGAGGCTGCCTGGGGGCTGCTTATGGCCTCTGCCCCCAGTTGCTCAGCCCTACCCACAGCCTGTCCCCTCAGGGTCTCCTCTGCCCAGCCTGTCCCCTCACAGCCTCCTGCCACCCACCCCCTCACACATTCCCCTCGCTGCTTCCCACTCCCTTGTCCCGGCAGGGCCTCCGCAGCACCTCAGTCCTTCGGGGCCTCCCAGCGCCCCGTCCCCTCAGGCTCTCCCCCAGCCCTGAAGGAGCTCCACGGGAGCTGGCTCAGGAGGCACCTGCCAGCCCTCAGCAAGCCAGACAGCAACACACGGGCAGGCCACAGATGCTGCTTCCCGGCTGGCACAGGGCTTGTGGCCACCTCCCAGGACCAGCTTCTCAGGGAGCCCCACAGCTCCAGGCTCTGCCCATCCGCTCTGCTGCAAGTGTTGAGGCTCCAGCAGAACCCCCCAAGGCCAAGGGCCTTTGGGGCACTTTCCCCTTCCCCACTGCACCTTTGGGCAAGTGTTGTGGAGCACAAGGGCCCTTTTTCCCCTCTTCCCAGATGCCCCGACAACACCGGGCACCAAAAAAAACTCCCGAGTCTCTGTGTATGCTAAGAGGGATTTCATTGTCTCAAGCTGGGGTAACAGGAACTGGTTGCACAGAGGGGTCTGTCCCGAGGTTCAGGTGGTCCCATCAGACAGGGTTCCCAGGATCAGTTCTCCGCTGACCTCCGGCAGCTGCCCCACGGAGGAGCCTCCCTATTCTGTGCATTCTGGAGCTGATCTTCAAACCGCTGGAACCTGGAGAAGACTGAGGTCTCTGGACAGCTCTTAGGATTTCCTGGGTTTGAAGTGCCAGGCTTTTGACAGCAGCGCTGTCGGGAGTCATGCCTTCAATAACTAAAGAGAAAAGAACAGAGCCAAGGTCAGAGAGCAGATCTCTGGCGAGCCAAGAAGCCCCTCCTGCCAGGACCATCCCACCCAGCTCTTGCCATGGCCAGGAGGGAGCAGGGCCCAAGGGGATCAGCCAGGAGGTGCTGGCCACCAATCCCCCCCGTGCCCCTGAAATCTCTCTCTGCTCTGCCCAAGCCGTCCCTCATCTCTGCAGGGAGCAGAGCCCTGCACAGCCAGGGCAGGATTGCAGCTCCCTGCCCAGGCTCTGTGCTCCCCTCACCAGCCCCACTGCCCTCACTCACCGTCAATGACGAGCTGCAGCTCTTCAGGCTGTCCCTTCAGGTACCTGCCGGCGATCCCTGGGAACACAGACCCTGTCAGGGCCCCAGCGGCACAGCTCCCCCCCGGCGGCGCTGCCGGCCCGGCCACGCACCCTCCTGCCCTGGCAGGGCTGAGCCCGGGGCCTTCCCGCCTCGGGACTCCCCAGGGCTGGGCTGGCACAGGGCGGCAGCCGCCAGGGCACTCGGGGCTCCCCAGCACATCCCTGGGCCGCATCCTGCTGCCGCTGCAGCAGCCGGGGCTGGGGCCGAGCTGCAGCGGGGCGGGGAGGGACCTTGTGGCTCACCAGTGAACCTGAGGGCCGCCTCTCGCACGGACTCCTGTGGGCTCTCCAGGTATGCCAGGGCCTGGTGCAGGTACTCGACCGCTCTTCTCTTGTCTTTTTCCAGCTGCAGAGAGCGGCAGGGCACGGAGGGAAGGGTTGGCTGGGGCTCTGCCCCTTGGCCGGGCGCTGCCTGCGCTCCAGCGGCACCCTGGCTCGGGGGCAGAGCAGCCTGCAGAGGAGCCCGCACGCCCCAGCAAGGCAGCAGCGGGTGGGGCGCAGGCTGCTGTGCCACGGGCGGCTGCAGCAGTGGGCAGGGGCACAGTGCCGGCCCCGCACTCTGGGCACCGGGGACTGCGGCTTTGGGGTCGTCCTTACCAGGCACTCACTGAACCTCCAAGGCTGCTCTGCCTTCAGCAGCTTCACGAGATCCCTCCTCTTCAGCAACCGCGCTGCACGAAGCAGCGCTTCCCGAGACGCCTGCAGAGCAACAGAGACCAGGACATGGCACTGCAGCCCAGGGCACGGGACCCGTGTCCCTGGACCAAGGCCAGGAGGAGATTGGAGCCTTTGAGGTGCCAGGGCAGGAGACAGCCCAGCCTCCTGCCGCGGGGACACCAGACCCTGCAAGTTCTCACTTCTGCCACGTCCTGGTTCTCATTATGCCAGTGGAAAAAAAGTGGGAGCAGGCTGAAGATGATGTGTGTCTTCAGGGGTTGTTTACTCTCCTCCACTCCCAACTCCATCACCTTTCGGAAGAGGTAAATGGAGAGCACCTGCACGTGGATGTTGTCCTGATGGAAAGGAAGAGGAAAAGACCTCAGCACCGGCTGCTCCAGGCCCACTGAGGCACAAGCCTGCAAGTCCACAGGCCACAGTTTCCTGGCAGCACCCAGTGCCTGGGGTGGGGGGCACAGAGCCTTACGTGGCCAAAGAGTGTCTGGAGCACCTCAGCCAGCCGCAGGGCAGTGGGGGTGGAGATTGGGATGTCTCTGTCCTCGACTTCTTTGATGAATACAGAGAGGGCCGCCCAGACCAACTCTCCGTCTGTATCCCACAGAATGTCCACGAGGCTTGGTGTCAGGCTCCACACGCCGTCAGCCTGTGTGGAACACAATGCTGTGCTGTGAAGCCATGAATCATGGAATCCTAGAATATCCTGAGTTGGAAGTGACCCACAAGGATCACTGAGTCCAACTCCTGGCCCTGCACAGGACCATGCCCAACAATCCCATCGTGTCCCTGAGAGTGTTGTCCTTGAGCTCTGGCAACCTTGGGGCTGTGACCTCTTCCCAGTGGGGCCTGTTCCAGTGCCAGAGCACCCTCTGAGTGAAGAACCTTTCCCTACTCCCCAACCTAGACCTCCCCTTGGCCCAGCCAAGCCCAAGCGATTGCGCTCCCCAGCCCCAGGCTGCCGGCACAGCTTCAGCCAGTTGCCCCCTCCTCACCATCACAGGATCCTTGCTCAGCACCACCAGGATTCTCAGCACCACGCGACGCATCTCTGTGTGCTCGCTCAACAGGCACCTGGAAAGGACCTCCAGGAAGCTGTCACTCCACTCAGTCATGTCCAGGCAGTCCAGGATCTGAAAGGCACGGAGCAGTGACGGGATGCCCGGCCGGCAGGAGCCCAGACCCGCACCGGGCTGGGCCCAGGCAGCAGCGCAGGGCACGGCACCGTCCCGGGCAGCTGCGGCTGCGAGAGGGCAGAGGGGTGGAGGCAGGTCAGCAAGGCAGCGCTCGCCATCAGGCTCACCTCCACAACGAACGCCAAGGCAGGAAGCTCCCAGGAGATCTTCTCCCTGGTGAGCAGCCCCAGCAGGCAGCAGGTAACCCGGTAATACAAGGGGCTCGAGGCACGGCACAACTCCCTGCCCCGGGGGAAACAGGCACCATCAACCCTGAGCCAGGTGGGCCAACCTCTCCCGGGACTCACTGACAGAGTCCTGGTCTTTCCCCACCAGTCTGGGAGGGGACGAGGGCGCTCTGGCAGGCGGCTCCTCCTGTGCACCCGCCTCTCCCAGCCTTTGCCACTCTGCTCAGCCATCCCTGGGTGACAAGGCCCTCTGGCCCACGACCACGGGCACTGCGTGGGGTGCCCCGTGCAGAGGGCAGAAATGACAGGGGCAGCGGGGACAAGGGGGTCTCACCTGGCCAGCAGACCCACTGCATAGTGGCGGCTGTCAGCCCTGAGGAGCGTGTCCCAGCCACGCTTCCGTTCCATTGAAAGCACGACATCTTCACACTCCAGACGACAAAGCAGGGCCTTCATGGTCAGCACTGCAAACCTGGGTGCAGAGCAAAGCCCCGGTCACGCTGGGATCCCTGAGCAGCCCCGAGGGCATGAGAGGGTCAGGAGGACTGGGACTGAGCACCTCTTGGAGTTTGTTGGAAGGTTGTATTGCTTCTGGCATTCCTTCCACAAGGTGTCAACTTCCTCTGGCATCTGCTCTGGGCTGATGGAAATCTGAAAGAGCAGATCCACGAGGAGACGGGGGGAATCCTTTTTCAATGGCTCTGGGCACTGGAGCACCTGGAGAATCTCCCAAATCACCCTGGTTGCCTGCAAAAGATAAACCACCCGGACACAGCTCTCAGTGCCCACATGTCCATGTGAAAGAGCCCAGGTGTGGGAGGGAGAGGCCAGGGAAGACGCAGGGGCAGCCCCCAGCCTGGTGCCCCTGAACCCGCCCCTAAGCCAGGTTTCCAGCCCAGCGCCTGAGGCAGGGAGATGCAGTGCTCGAGGAGGATGGAGAGCTGCTGGAGAAGCAACCTGTGGGCAAGTAAAGTCCAGTTCCAGAAACTCACAGCCAGGCCAAAGACATCCGTTTTGTCCCCGTCGGAGGTGGACATGCTGAGCCGTGGCCAGTTCTCCATCACACGGAGCAGCTCTGGCAGCACCCTCTCCACTGTCCTTCCCGATGAGGCGATGGTCTTCCACAGGGTTGCAGCAGCTCTGTGGGGCCAGAGTTCTGTGTCAGGGGGGTGCTGGCCAAAGTGCCTTGAGGAGCAGGGAGGGACCATGGCAGCAGGATGGAGGCTGACATGGCAGGGCTGGGAAACAGAGGCTCCAGATGGTCCTGGAACTCTCCGTCCCTCTGGCAGACCACGTGGGACGGGATGGACAGGGTGATGCGCTCTGAAGGCTGGTGAGCCCCGAGCCGTGAAGGCAGGGAGGCCCTGTACCTGTCACACGATGGGGCACAGCGCAGGAGGGTGAACACAACATCAGCAGGGTGTGCCTCAGTCACCCTCAGAAACTCCGCCAGCAGCTTCTCTTCTGGAGTGGCGCTGGCTGTCAGTCTCTGGTGCACGTTCCTGACGAAGGCTGGCACCTGGAGGAGGCATGGGGGAAGAGCTGCCAGCTTGCCCAGCTTCCCTCACAAGTGCTTCCCTTCCCACCACACTGTGCTGGCCTCAAAGGCTGAGAGGGCCCAGGGGAGCTGGCTTGAGGGGCCACAAGCCCCTGGAGTGGCTTGAGCCTTGGGCACAGGCTGCTTACTTGCTCTGGACTGGAGACACCATTCTCCTCAAAAATCTCTGGAGTGGGAGCATAGTTCGCACTCTCCCTGGGCACGAGGTCAGTGTCTGCAGTGCCCTCGGTCATTGCAGTGTCGGCCTCCGCAGTGAGATCGGGTGGTGCAGCGCCAGAGTTTGTGGGTTCATCGCTCAACGGGATGTCAGAGATTGCAGTGCCATCAATCGATGGGCTGTCAGTGTCTGCTGTAGCATCAGTCAAAGCAGGGTCAGACTTCTTTGCGTGAACAGTAGGCGGGGTATCACAGTTTCCTGTGCCATCAGTCAGTGTGGTGGTGACATCAGGGTCCGCCTCGAGCTCAGTCGGGCTGGGGTCAGGCTGTGCCATGACCTCGCTTGGTCCGGTTGTGGTCCTTTCACGCCGAATGCCCAAGAATTTCAGAAAGTTCTGCAGAAGAACGGAGAGCAGGGAAGAGTGGGATGTGCCCTGGAGAGCTCCAACAGCGGTGCCAGGCTGAGCAGTGGCAGCAGGCCCAGCCCAGGAGGCCGTGGCTGCAGGTACCTGTGCTGCCCTGCGGAAGCGGCCACGGGCACGGTCCTGTTCTTGTGTTTGGTCCTGGCCTGGATCTGGCAAAGAGCGAGCGCGGTCAGAGCTGAGGGGCTGCGGGACAGGCCGGAGAACACGGCCCAGCCCTGCGCTCCACAGGCAGGGCCAGCCCCGGGATGGCCAGTGCATGGAGCTGCCAGGGGATCAGCCCTGGGCCCTCCTTCCCCTTCCCCCTCCCTTTCCCTGGCCATGTCCACAGGGGACGGGGTGGGATGAGGCAGAGCTGGCTGCAGCCACCAGCCCTGTGGCCCAGCTGTGCCACTCACCTTCCTGCAGGGGATGCAACTGCTCCATCTTCTCCAGGTGCTGGGATAGGGCAGCTCCAGGGCCTTTCTTCTTCATCTGAAAGGGCCTGAGCAGGCTCAGGTGTCTTCCCGCCATCCCACAGTCTGGCGTTGAAGACACCTGCAAGAGAGAGACACCTCGGAAGATCTCCGGGTCACCAAGTCCGGCAGGCTGCCCTCGAGGCCACCTACCGCAGGGATTGGAGACTCCGGAAAATTTCCGGGTCCCCAATCCTGTGGTCTGGCCTCGAGGGCACCTGAAAGAGAGAAAAGCCTAACAAACGGTATGGGTCAACAAGTCCTGAAGTCTGGGCTCAAGGACACCGGTAACACAGAAAAGCCTAGCAAACGCTAGGGGTTAGCAAGTGCGGCCTCAAGGGCAGCTGCCGCAGGGATTGGGGACACCTCGCAAAAGCTCCGTGTCACCAAGTCCCGCGGTCTGGCCTCGAGGACGCTCGCACAAAAGAAACGCCACCAAAACGCTCCGGGTTAGCAAGGAACGAGTTGGCTGCACGGGGGCTCCGCACAGCACCGCTCTGTCCCGTCCGTCCCGTCGCACGCTCCGAGGAGCACTGAGGCGTGGCCACCTCACCACCACTACTAAGTCATCCCGTGTCACAAAGGGCCCTGTGACACCCTGCCCCGTGCCACCCCACCGTGTCACAAAGGGCCCTGTGACACACTGCCACGTGCCCTGGGGCCTCCCCTAGCCCGGCCAACCTGCCCCAGGCGGGAAGGAGTCCGTTCTCCAAAGCATCCAAGACAGCTGGACACGGACTTTATGCACAACTGAAAAACTAAGCAAACCCTCCCCTGCTGTGCCTGCCCACGGCAGCAGAAGGAGCCCCCTCGGCTGCCGAGGCAGCCGCAGCGGGAAGGCCACGGGGCCTCCACACGAGCTGGCACGGGCTCCTTGGGAGAAGTGCCGGCTGGTGGCCCTCCCGAACACGGGGCTGTGACACACAGAAGGAACGTGGGGGCGAGGGCACCAATGCTGCTCCCATCCCGTTGCCCGGGGCTGCACCAAAATCAGCAGCTCTGGCAAGTCCTCGCCCAAGGAGACCTGCCACCACCCCCAGTCCTGGCAGGGCCGGTGCCCATCTCCTGCCCCACACAGCTGTGTCCCCGGGGCACTTCTCTGCCCCAGGGCAGCCAAAGCCAACGGGCACTGATGTCTGTGCTCTTGCAGGGGGTTGTTGGGAGTGGCAGCTGGAGCAATTGGTGGCCCTGCTCGCCAGCTGCCAGAAGGCAGAAACACTTTCTCCTTGTGGGAATGATTTTTTTGGGCAAGTGATGAGCTGCAGCACAAAACTCCCCTCAGTTGTTGAGTTTTGCAGGAAGATTAGATTGATCAGACATCCTGTCAAGTTTCCTTGTGTTATTTGGACTTTTTTCTTGCATTCTGCAAAATAAAAGCTGCCCGGTCTGATGTTCAAAGTTCCAGTTGCTGTGTGTACAGCTGTGACTCCCAGCTGATAGCCAGGGCATTGGGGAAAGTGGAGGGGACAGGGATGCAAACCTGTTCCCTGTCTCTGATTAAGGTGCCGGCCTCCTGAAGGAGCAGCCAAGACAAGTGCGGGCAGCAGACGTCTTTTGCCGGTTGCTGCTCCCACATGGACACAAGGCACACGTGTTGCCACGGGTCCAGAACACTTGATGCAAGAGCAATGGGGGGCCATGCATTGGCAGGGAATGGGCTCCAGCAAGGCCAAAGTAGGATCCTCTAGCAGCAAAACCTGAGCTTGTAAACTGGGCCATCTTTGCAGCAGACAGCACAGTGCTGACTTCCCTCCATCCTGCAACCTGAGCCAGAGAAGGCCTTGCTTCAACTTCTGCTGCTTCTTCCTTCCACTACAGAAAGGCCTGCGTTTTGAGTTCAGAATCCCTGGCCCCCTTGGCTGTGTGCCTCTAGGCCTTCTGCCGCAGGCACGGGAGATGCCCCGGGCGAGTGCCAGAGCAGCCGGCTGGCAGGGAACCGGGAGGCTGCCTGGGGGCTGCTTATGGCCTCTGCCCCCAGTTGCTCAGCCCTACCCACAGCCTGTCCCCTCAGGGTCTCCTCTGCCCAGCCTGTCCCCTCACAGCCTCCTGCCACCCACCCCCTCACACATTCCCCTCGCTGCTTCCCACTCCCTTGTCCCGGCAGGGCCTCCGCAGCACCTTAACCCTTCGGGGCCTCCCAGCGCCCCGTCCCCTCAGGCTCTCCCCCAGCCCTGAAGGAGCTCCACGGGAGCTGGCTCAGGAGGCACCTGCCAGCCCTCAGCAAGCCAGACAGCAACACACGGGCAGGCCACAGATGCTGCTTCCCGGCTGGCACAGGGCTTGTGGCCACCTCCCAGGACCAGCTTCTCAGGGAGCCCCACAGCTCCAGGCTCTGCCCATCCGCTCTGCTGCAAGTGTTGAGGCTCCAGCAGAACCCCCCAAGGCCAAGGGCCTTTGGGGCACTTTCCCCTTCCCCACTGCACCTTTGGGCAAGTGTTGTGGAGCACAAGGGCCCTTTTTCCCCTCTTCCCAGATGCCCCGACAACACCGGGCACCAAAAAAAACTCCCGAGTCTCTGTGTATGCTAAGAGGGATTTCATTGTCTCAAGCTGGGGTAACAGGAACTGGTTGCACAGAGGGGTCTGTCCCGAGGTTCAGGTGGTCCCATCAGACAGGGTTCCCAGGATCAGTTCTCCGCTGACCTCCGGCAGCTGCCCCACGGAGGAGCCTCCCTATTCTGTGCATTCTGGAGCTGATCTTCAAACCGCTGGAACCTGGAGAAGACTGAGGTCTCTGGACAGCTCTTAGGATTTCCTGGGTTTGAAGTGCCAGGCTTTTGACAGCAGCGCTGTCGGGAGTCATGCCTTCAATAACTAAAGAGAAAAGAACAGAGCCAAGGTCAGAGAGCAGATCTCTGGCGAGCCAAGAAGCCCCTCCTGCCAGGACCATCCCACCCAGCTCTTGCCATGGCCAGGAGGGAGCAGGGCCCAAGGGGATCAGCCAGGAGGTGCTGGCCACCAATCCCCCCCGTGCCCCTGAAATCTCTCTCTGCTCTGCCCAAGCCGTCCCTCATCTCTGCAGGGAGCAGAGCCCTGCACAGCCAGGGCAGGATTGCAGCTCCCTGCCCAGGCTCTGTGCTCCCCTCACCAGCCCCACTGCCCTCACTCACCGTCAATGACGAGCTGCAGCTCTTCAGGCTGTCCCTTCAGGTACCTCCCGGCGATCCCTGGGAACACAGACCCTGTCAGGGCCCCAGCGGCACAGCTCCCCCCCGGCGGCGCTGCCGGCCCGGCCACGCACCCTCCTGCCCTGGCAGGGCTGAGCCCGGGGCCTTCCCGCCTCGGGACTCCCCAGGGCTGGGCTGGCACAGGGCGGCAGCCACCAGGGCACTCGGGGCTCCCCAGCACATCCCTGGGCCGCATCCTGCTGCCGCTGCAGCAGCCGGGGCTGGGGCCGAGCTGCAGCGGGGCGGGGAGGGACCTTGTGGCTCACCAGTGAACCTGAGGGCCGCCTCTCGCACGGACTCCTGTGGGCTCTCCAGGTATGCCAGGGCCTGGTGCAGGTACTCGACCGCTCTTCTCTTGTCTTTTTCCAGCTGCAGAGAGCGGCAGGGCACGGAGGGAAGGGTTGGCTGGGGCTCTGCCCCTTGGCCGGGCGCTGCCTGCGCTCCAGCGGCACCCTGGCTCGGGGGCAGAGCAGCCTGCAGAGGAGCCCGCACGCCCCAGCAAGGCAGCAGCGGGTGGGGCGCAGGCTGCTGTGCCACGGGCGGCTGCAGCAGTGGGCAGGGGCACAGTGCCGGCCCCGCACTCTGGGCACCGGGGACTGCGGCTTTGGGGTCGTCCTTACCAGGCACTCACTGAACCTCCAAGGCTGCTCTGCCTTCAGCAGCTTCACGAGATCCCTCCTCTTCAGCAACCGCGCTGCACGAAGCAGCGCTTCCCGAGACGCCTGCAGAGCAACAGAGACCAGGACATGGCACTGCAGCCCAGGGCACGGGACCCGTGTCCCTGGACCAAGGCCAGGAGGAGATTGGAGCCTTTGAGGTGCCAGGGCAGGAGACAGCCCAGCCTCCTGCCGCGGGGACACCAGACCCTGCAAGTTCTCACTTCTGCCACGTCCTGGTTCTCATTATGCCAGTGGAAAAAAAGTGGGAGCAGGCTGAAGATGATGTGTGTCTTCAGGGGTTGTTTACTCTCCTCCACTCCCAACTCCATCACCTTTCGGAAGAGGTAAATGGAGAGCACCTGCACGTGGATGTTGTCCTGATGGAAAGGAAGAGGAAAAGACCTCAGCACCGGCTGCTCCAGGCCCACTGAGGCACAAGCCTGCAAGTCCACAGGCCACAGTTTCCTGGCAGCACCCAGTGCCTGGGGTGGGGGGCACAGAGCCTTACGTGGCCAAAGAGTGTCTGGAGCACCTCAGCCAGCCGCAGGGCAGTGGGGGTGGAGATTGGGATGTCTCTGTCCTCGACTTCTTTGATGAATACAGAGAGGGCCGCCCAGACCAACTCTCCGTCTGTATCCCACAGAATGTCCACGAGGCTTGGTGTCAGGCTCCACACGCCGTCAGCCTGTGTGGAACACAATGCTGTGCTGTGAAGCCATGAATCATGGAATCCTAGAATATCCTGAGTTGGAAGTGACCCACAAGGATCACTGAGTCCAACTCCTGGCCCTGCACAGGACCATGCCCAACAATCCCATCGTGTCCCTGAGAGTGTTGTCCTTGAGCTCTGGCAACCTTGGGGCTGTGACCTCTTCCCAGTGGGGCCTGTTCCAGTGCCAGAGCACCCTCTGAGTGAAGAACCTTTCCCTACTCCCCAACCTAGACCTCCCCTTGGCCCAGCCAAGCCCAAGCGATTGCGCTCCCCAGCCCCAGGCTGCCGGCACAGCTTCAGCCAGTTGCCCCCTCCTCACCATCACAGGATCCTTGCTCAGCACCACCAGGATTCTCAGCACCACGCGACGCATCTCTGTGTGCTCGCTCAACAGGCACCTGGAAAGGACCTCCAGGAAGCTGTCACTCCACTCAGTCATGTCCAGGCAGTCCAGGATCTGAAAGGCACGGAGCAGTGACGGGATGCCCGGCCGGCAGGAGCCCAGACCCGCACCGGGCTGGGCCCAGGCAGCAGCGCAGGGCACGGCACCGTCCCGGGCAGCTGCGGCTGCGAGAGGGCAGAGGGGTGGAGGCAGGTCAGCAAGGCAGCGCTCGCCATCAGGCTCACCTCCACAACGAACGCCAAGGCAGGAAGCTCCCAGGAGATCTTCTCCCTGGTGAGCAGCCCCAGCAGGCAGCAGGTAACCCGGTAATACAAGGGGCTCGAGGCACGGCACAACTCCCTGCCCCGGGGGAAACAGGCACCATCAACCCTGAGCCAGGTGGGCCAACCTCTCCCGGGACTCACTGACAGAGTCCTGGTCTTTCCCCACCAGTCTGGGAGGGGACGAGGGCGCTCTGGCAGGCGGCTCCTCCTGTGCACCCGCCTCTCCCAGCCTTTGCCACTCTGCTCAGCCATCCCTGGGTGACAAGGCCCTCTGGCCCACGACCACGGGCACTGCGTGGGGTGCCCCGTGCAGAGGGCAGAAATGACAGGGGCAGCGGGGACAAGGGGGTCTCACCTGGCCAGCAGACCCACTGCATAGTGGCGGCTGTCAGCCCTGAGGAGCGTGTCCCAGCCACGCTTCCGTTCCATTGAAAGCACGACATCTTCACACTCCAGACGACAAAGCAGGGCCTTCATGGTCAGCACTGCAAACCTGGGTGCAGAGCAAAGCCCCGGTCACGCTGGGATCCCTGAGCAGCCCCGAGGGCATGAGAGGGTCAGGAGGACTGGGACTGAGCACCTCTTGGAGTTTGTTGGAAGGTTGTATTGCTTCTGGCATTCCTTCCACAAGGTGTCAACTTCCTCTGGCATCTGCTCTGGGCTGATGGAAATCTGAAAGAGCAGATCCACGAGGAGACGGGGGGAATCCTTTTTCAATGGCTCTGGGCACTGGAGCACCTGGAGAATCTCCCAAATCACCCTGGTTGCCTGCAAAAGATAAACCACCCGGACACAGCTCTCAGTGCCCACATGTCCATGTGAAAGAGCCCAGGTGTGGGAGGGAGAGGCCAGGGAAGACGCAGGGGCAGCCCCCAGCCTGGTGCCCCTGAACCCGCCCCTAAGCCAGGTTTCCAGCCCAGCGCCTGAGGCAGGGAGATGCAGTGCTCGAGGAGGATGGAGAGCTGCTGGAGAAGCAACCTGTGAGCAAGTAAAGTCCAGTTCCAGAAACTCACAGCCAGGCCAAAGACATCCGTTTTGTCCCCGTCGGAGGTGGACATGCTGAGCCGTGGCCAGTTCTCCATCACACGGAGCAGCTCTGGCAGCACCCTCTCCACTGTCCTTCCCGATGAGGCGATGGTCTTCCACAGGGTTGCAGCAGCTCTGTGGGGCCAGAGTTCTGTGTCAGGGGGGTGCTGGCCAAAGTGCCTTGAGGAGCAGGGAGGGACCATGGCAGCAGGATGGAGGCTGACATGGCAGGGCTGGGAAACAGAGGCTCCAGATGGTCCTGGAACTCTCCGTCCCTCTGGCAGACCACGTGGGACGGGATGGACAGGGTGATGCGCTCTGAAGGCTGGTGAGCCCCGAGCCGTGAAGGCAGGGAGGCCCTGTACCTGTCACACGATGGGGCACAGCGCAGGAGGGTGAACACAACATCAGCAGGGTGTGCCTCAGTCACCCTCAGAAACTCCGCCAGCAGCTTCTCTTCTGGAGTGGCGCTGGCTGTCAGTCTCTGGTGCACGTTCCTGACGAAGGCTGGCACCTGGAGGAGGCATGGGGGAAGAGCTGCCAGCTTGCCCAGCTTCCCTCACAAGTGCTTCCCTTCCCACCACACTGTGCTGGCCTCAAAGGCTGAGAGGGCCCAGGGGAGCTGGCTTGAGGGGCCACAAGCCCCTGGAGTGGCTTGAGCCTTGGGCACAGGCTGCTTACTTGCTCTGGACTGGAGACACCATTCTCCTCAAAAATCTCTGGAGTGGGAGCATAGTTCGCACTCTCCCTGGGCACGAGGTCAGTGTCTGCAGTGCCCTCGGTCATTGCAGTGTCGGCCTCCGCAGTGAGATCGGGTGGTGCAGCGCCAGAGTTTGTGGGTTCATCGCTCAACGGGATGTCAGAGATTGCAGTGCCATCAATCGATGGGCTGTCAGTGTCTGCTGTAGCATCAGTCAAAGCAGGGTCAGACTTCTTTGCGTGAACAGTAGGCGGGGTATCACAGTTTCCTGTGCCATCAGTCAGTGTGGTGGTGACATCAGGGTCCGCCTCGAGCTCAGTCGGGCTGGGGTCAGGCTGTGCCATGACCTCGCTTGGTCCGGTTGTGGTCCTTTCACGCCGAATGCCCAAGAATTTCAGAAAGTTCTGCAGAAGAACGGAGAGCAGGGAAGAGTGGGATGTGCCCTGGAGAGCTCCAACAGCGGTGCCAGGCTGAGCAGTGGCAGCAGGCCCAGCCCAGGAGGCCGTGGCTGCAGGTACCTGTGCTGCCCTGCGGAAGCGGCCACGGGCACGGTCCTGTTCTTGTGTTTGGTCCTGGCCTGGATCTGGCAAAGAGCGAGCGCGGTCAGAGCTGAGGGGCTGCGGGACAGGCCGGAGAACACGGCCCAGCCCTGCGCTCCACAGGCAGGGCCAGCCCCGGGATGGCCAGTGCATGGAGCTGCCAGGGGATCAGCCCTGGGCCCTCCTTCCCCTTCCCCCTCCCTTTCCCTGGCCATGTCCACAGGGGACGGGGTGGGATGAGGCAGAGCTGGCTGCAGCCACCAGCCCTGTGGCCCAGCTGTGCCACTCACCTTCCTGCAGGGGATGCAACTGCTCCATCTTCTCCAGGTGCTGGGATAGGGCAGCTCCAGGGCCTTTCTTCTTCATCCGAAAGGGCCTGAGCAGGCTCAGGTGTCTTCCCGCCATCCCACAGTCTGGCGTTGAAGACACCTGCAAGAGAGAGACACCTCGGAAGATCTCCGGGTCACCAAGTCCGGCAGGCTGCCCTCGAGGCCACCTACCGCAGGGATTGGAGACTCCGGAAAATTTCCGGGTCCCCAATCCTGTGGTCTGGCCTCGAGGGCACCTGAAAGAGAGAAAAGCCTAACAAACGGTATGGGTCAACAAGTCCTGAAGTCTGGGCTCAAGGACACCGGTAACACAGAAAAGCCTAGCAAACGCTAGGGGTTAGCAAGTGCGGCCTCAAGGGCAGCTGCCGCAGGGATTGGGGACACCTCGCAAAAGCTCCGTGTCACCAAGTCCCGCGGTCTGGCCTCGAGGACGCTCGCACAAAAGAAACGCCACCAAAACGCTCCGGGTTAGCAAGGAACGAGTTGGCTGCACGGGGGCTCCGCACAGCACCGCTCTGTCCCGTCTGTCCCGTCGCACGCTCCGAGGAGCACTGAGGCGTGGCCACCTCACCACCACTACTAAGTCATCCCGTGTCACAAAGGGCCCTGTGACACCCTGCCCCGTGCCACCCCACCGTGTCACAAAGGGCCCTGTGACACACTGCCACGTGCCCTGGGGCCTCCCCTAGCCCGGCCAACCTGCCCCAGGCGGGAAGGAGTCCGTTCTCCAAAGCATCCAAGACAGCTGGACACGGACTTTATGCACAACTGAAAAACTAAGCAAACCTTCCCCTGCTGTGCCTGCCCACGGCAGCAGAAGGAGCCCCCTCGGCTGCCGAGGCAGCCGCAGCGGGAAGGCCACGGGGCCTCCACATGAGCTGGCACGGGCTCCTTGGGAGAAGTGCCGGCTGGTGGCCCTCCCGAACACGGGGCTGTGACACACAGAAGGAACGTGGGGGCGAGGGCACCAATGCTGCTCCCATCCCGTTGCCCGGGGCTGCACCAAAATCAGCAGCTCTGGCAAGTCCTCGCCCAAGGAGACCTGCCACCACCCCCAGTCCTGGCAGGGCCGGTGCCCATCTCCTGCCCCACACAGCTGTGTCCCCGGGGCACTTCTCTGCCCCAGGGCAGCCAAAGCCAACGGGCACTGATGTCTGTGCTCTTGCAGGGGGTTGTTGGGAGTGGCAGCTGGAGCAATTGGTGGCCCTGCTCGCCAGCTGCCAGAAGGCAGAAACACTTTCTCCTTGTGGGAATGATTTTTTTGGGCAAGTGATGAGCTGCAGCACAAAACTCCCCTCAGTTGTTGAGTTTTGCAGGAAGATTAGATTGATCAGACATCCTGTCAAGTTTCCTTGTGTTATTTGGACTTTTTTCTTGCATTCTGCAAAATAAAAGCTGCCCGGTCTGATGTTCAAAGTTCCAGTTGCTGTGTGTACAGCTGTGACTCCCAGCTGATAGCCAGGGCATTGGGGAAAGTGGAGGGGACAGGGATGCAAACCTGTTCCCTGTCTCTGATTAAGGTGCCGGCCTCCTGAAGGAGCAGCCAAGACAAGTGCGGGCAGCAGACGTCTTTTGCCGGTTGCTGCTCCCACATGGACACAAGGCACACGTGTTGCCACGGGTCCAGAACACTTGATGCAAGAGCAATGGGGGGCCATGCATTGGCAGGGAATGGGCTCCAGCAAGGCCAAAGTAGGATCCTCTAGCAGCAAAACCTGAGCTTGTAAACTGGGCCATCTTTGCAGCAGACAGCACAGTGCTGACTTCCCTCCATCCTGCAACCTGAGCCAGAGAAGGCCTTGCTTCAGCTTCTGCTGCTTCTTCCTTCCACTACAGAAAGGCCTGCATTTTGAGTTCAGAATCCCTGGCCCCCTTGGCTGTGTGCCTCCAGGCCTTCTGCTGCAGGCACGGGAGATGCCCCGGGCGAGCGCCAGAGCAGCCGGCTGGCAGGGAACCGGGAGGCTGCCTGGGGGCTGCTTATGGCCTCTGCCCCCAGTTGCTCAGCCCTACCCACAGCCTGTCCCCTCAGGGTCTCCTCTGCCCAGCCTGTCCCCTCACAGCCTCCTGCCACCCACCCCCTCACACATTCCCCTCGCTGCTTCCCACTCCCTTGTCCCGGCAGGGCCTCCGCAGCACCTTAACCCTTCGGGGCCTCCCAGCGCCCCGTCCCCTCAGGCTCTCCCCAAGCCCTGAAGGAGCTCCACGGGAGCTGGCTCAGGAGGCACCTGCCAGCCCTCAGCAAGCCAGACAGCAACACACGGGCAGGCCACAGATGCTGCTTCCCGGCTGGCACAGGGCTTGTGGCCACCTCCCAGGACCAGCTTCTCAGGGAGCCCCACAGCTCCAGGCTCTGCCCATCCGCTCTGCTGCAAGTGTTGAGGCTCCAGCAGAACCCCCCAAGGCCAAGGGTCTTTGGGGCACTTTCCCCTTCCCCACTGCACCTTTGGGCAAGTGTTGTGGAGCACAAGGGCCCTTTTTCCCCTCTTCCCAGATGCCCCGACAACACCGGGCACCAAAAAAAACTCCCGAGCCTCTGTGTATGCTAAGAGGGATTTCATTGTCTCAAGCTGGGGTAACAGGAACTGGTTGCACAGAGGGGTCTGTCCCGAGGTTCAGGTGGTCCCATCAGACAGAGTTCCCAGGATCAGTTCTCCGCTGACCTCCGGCAGCTGCCCCACGGAGGAGCCTCCCTATTCTGTGCATTCTGGAGCTGATCTTCAAACCGCTGGAACCTGGAGAAGACTGAGGTCTCTGGACAGCTCTTAGGATTTCCTGGGTTTGAAGTGCCAGGCTTTTGACAGCAGCGCTGTCGGGAGTCATGCCTTCAATAACTAAAGAGAAAAGAACAGAGCCAAAGTCAGAGAGCAGATCTCTGGCGAGCCAAGAAGCCCCTCCTGCCAGGACCATCCCACCCAGCTCTTGCCATGGCCAGGAGGGAGCAGGGCCCAAGGGGATCAGCCAGGAGGTGCTGGCCACCAATCCCCCCCGTGCCCCTGAAATCTCTCTCTGCTCTGCCCAAGCCGTTCCTCATCTCTGCAGGGAGCAGAGCCCTGCACAGCCAGGGCAGGATTGCAGCTCCCTGCCCAGGCTCTGTGCTCCCCTCACCAGCCCCACTGCCCTCACTCACCGTCAATGACGAGCTGCAGCTCTTCAGGCTGTCCCTTCAGGTACCTGCCGGCGATCCCTGGGAACACAGACCCTGTCAGGGCCCCAGCGGCACAGCTCCCCCCCGGCGGCGCTGCCGGCCCGGCCACGCACCCTCCTGCCCTGGCAGGGCTGAGCCCGGGGCCTTCCCGCCTCGGGACTCCCCAGGGCTGGGCTGGCACAGGGCGGCAGCCACCAGGGCACTCGGGGCTCCCCAGCACATCCCTGGGCCGCATCCTGCTGCCGCGGCAGCAGCCGGGGCTGGGGCCGAGCTGCAGCGGGGCGGGGAGGGACCTTGTGGCTCACCAATGAACCTGATGGCCGCCTCTCGCAGGGGCTCCTGTGGGCTCTCCAGGTACGGCAAAGCCTGGCGCAGGTACTCGGCCACTCGACTCCGCTCCTTTTGCAGCTGCAGAGAGAGGCAGGGCACGGAGGGAAGGGTTGGCTGGGGCTCTGCCCCATGGCCGGGCACTGTCTCTCCTGTGCAGTGTGTGGGCCACTCTTGGCAGTCCATGGACACAGAGATCTTTCTGTGCTGTCACCTTTTGTCTGGAAGGAATCGTCGTCCGTATGCAATTTTTGGAATCAGATTGCCAATTCCAGTGCATTGCTCCTTCAAGAGAACAACTGCGTTTCCACCAAAGGAAACAAAACCCTTATCCTCTGTCTCTCCTGTGCAGTGTGTGGGCCACTCTTGGCACTCCATGGACACAGAGACATTATTCTGCTGTCACCTTTTGTCTGGGAAGAATCTTCATCCATGTGCAATTTTGGCAGTCAGACTGCCAATTCCAGTGCACTGCTCCTGCAAGTGAAGGACTGCAATTACACCCTGGAAAAAAGCCCTTACCCTCTGTTTCTCCTGTGCAGTGTGTGGGCCACTCTTGGCACTCCATGGACACAGAGACATTATTCTGCTGTCACCTTTTGTCTGGGAAGAATCTTCATCCATGTGCAATTTTGGCAGTCAGACTGCCAATTCCAGTGCACTGCTCCTGCAAGTGAAGGACTGCAATTACACCCTGGAAAAAAGCCCTTACCCTCTGTTTCTCCTGTGCAGTGTGTGGGCCACTCTTGGCACTCCATGGACACAGAGAGCTTTCTGTGCTGGCACCCTTTGTCTGGGAGGAATCTTCATCCGTATGCAATTTTGGGAATCATACTGCCAATTCCAGCTCAGGGCTCCTGCATGCAAACAACTGCTTTTCCAACTAGGAAAGAAAACCCTTATCCTCCATCTCTGCTGTGTGCTGTGTGGGCCACTCTTGGCAGTCCGACTGCCAAAATGGCATATGGACGAAGATTCCTGCCAGAGAAAAGGTGACAGCACAAGAATCTCTCTGTGTCCATGGAGTGCCAACTCCTGTGCATTGCTTTAAGCGAAGAACTGCCTTTCCACTTAGGAAACAAAGCCCTTACCCTCTGTCTCTCCTGTGCAGTGTGTGGGCCACTCTTGGCACTCCATCTGCTCTTGTCTTTTACTGTAGAGTCACCCTAGTGCACCATGTCCTCAGCCAGGCCTCTAAATTTTGTACCATTAATGAAGAGTCTTCATAGTCCTCTTCCCATGTATGTTCAGCCCAACTTCCATCCGAAGTTTTAATGAAAGGTGCAATCACAGGCATCATCTTTTCATAAATTTTCATTGTCTTTTCTTGTGCATGAGCCTTAACTTTGAACACGATTGCGATTTTTACTTCGAAATGGAAATTAGTCTCACTTTCCCTACAGGAATCCATCTGAAATGGATTCCCTGTTTCTTTGCTTATTTTGAAATTTCAATAAAATATCTCGAAGAAGGCATAAGACTAGCAAAATAAAGAGCTCAATTATCTCAAGGTTGTGAACTAAACAACAAATTTTGGCAGGAATCCATCTTTATGTGAACAGCAGATTTCTCTGAATTCATCTCTTCTTTTTTAAATGAGGAGCAAAGCAAAATGAAAGGAGTTATATGACATAATGCCAGTAAATTAAGGACATTTTTACTGAATAACATCTTTTCAAGTTAAATGCACAGAAACATCCTTTTTGTGGGCCATTTATGTGCTTTACATAAATGGGTGACTAGCAGAATGCTGTAACTATTGTAAGGTAGAGCTTTCTGTAATTACCAATTCTATGCCATTTAGATTTGGGTTTTTTTCATAAAAGATATAAAGATATTACCATAAATTTCATGAACCATGTATTTATAGCCAAAAAATAATAGAAAAAGGACAGTCTCCCTTCTGGTAAGAAAAAAAACACCAAAAAAAATTAATGAAGAACAGTGAAACAGCTCTAGTTGCCAAAAAATTCTTAGATTCAGGAAGAATTGTGATTTTTCTTACCTTGAGCTCGCAGAGACCACCTCAGGGAGGAGTGCTGAAGGAAGTCTTGTGATGCCTGCAGAACTTGATGGGGAATTGGGGATTGTCAAAGGAGAAAGTCACACTTTCCTATCGAATTCTCTTTTAAACAATCCTTTTCTAGGTCCAAGTGCATTATTTCAGGGACCCAAAGCTAGGCCTGGGAAAGGTGTAAGCTATGTCTTATAGGACTATTGCATCTATTTCAGAACCTGCAAATGTGGTAAACCAGAAGTTTTGTGGGGAAATTAATGAATTCTATATTCTCATTTCAGTCTCTAATTCATGGTGTTCACCAACAGCACATTTTGTTTAGGGCTAAACTCGGTGGTGCTTGAGCTGAGTTTGACCATCAGTGAAGTGGTTGGGAGGGAGAAGGAGGAGGGATTGAAGGTATATTTTTACCTGTGCACTGAAAGAGATGATGTTTTAGTGGAACAGAATTAGTGTGTATGGTATGTCCCTGCTGCCCAGCTGATCACCACCCACTCTCCATGCTGAATGCATACATGCTTTCACACAAAGAGCGTTTTGAATTCCTGATCCCAACACTGAGTTACTGTTGCAATACTGTTGCAACTGATACTGTTGCAACTGATACTGTTGCAACTGTCGGGTCAAGAGTGCATCATTTAGCAGCTGGATGGATAAAGACATGATCAGGTTCAAAGCAAGACAGGACTGCACACGTTGAAACACACTTTGTGTGAACAGAAAACTGCAGGACCATTGTAAACTAGCCAGACACTTTGCCACCAGAGATCAGTCTTCCTGTCTGTCACCAGGGAAGGAGCAAAGGAAAATTTAGCCAAAAGAATACAAGAAAATCTTCCAGATTTCCATAAAAAACATCTCACATGGATAATATATTACTTTTTTACTTTGTTTTCCTGGGAGAAAACAAAGGACGAGACCTGTAGAAACACTCATCCAGCATTCATCAGTCTTTACTGCATGTTATTCAACCCTTAGTTTAAATACACCTTAATGTGCTTTATAAAGAACAATAAGGATTAAGCAAAACAATAACTGCTAGGTGCTTAATTGACCAGCATTCACTCCGAGCAATAACTGGCTGGAGTTCTTTGGGAAAAGCAGTTGTGATTATGTAATGAAAGATGATTACAACTCAAGCACAGGGGAATGGATTTGTTTGCAGAGATACCAAATGTCAGAATGAAGATTCTGGTGTCCCTGGGGGACACCACCAGCTGGATGCAGCACCATTCACCACCACCCTCTAGGTCCGGCCCTCCAGCCAGTTCCTAACCCAGCCCAGTGCCCCGTCCAAGTCATGGGCTGCCAGTTTTTTCAGGAATATGCTGTGGGAGAAGATGTCAAAGGCTTTGCTGAAGTCCAACCTGGCCTTGAACACTTCCAGGAATGGGACAACCTGGGGTCACAACCTGTGCTAGTGTCTCATCACTCTCACAGTCAAGAACTTCTAAACTTTATCAGTTTAAAACCATTATTAAATATACATATACATTAATAAATATATAGAAGATATATTTCGTAGTTACTATGTAACACTTCCAGCATTTGCAGAAAGACACCCACAGAGCAGAGGAGTTCCCAGCAGATCTCACTTGAGCAATCTGCTCCCCTGACATCCATCAGAGTAAGAAGTGACCATCCCCTCCCAGAGCTGGAAAGGTGCACAATGTTCTAAAGATTTTCCAAAACATATAACCTCGTCGTCAAAAAACCTCTTAATTTTTCACAGACAGAACAAGGCTCTTAAGTTTCTGTAAGCTTGATCACTTCAAGGGACCTCAGTTCAGGAAACCATCTGATGACAACCAAGTATAAAGTACATTAATTATGAAAAACAGCCACAAAAACTGAATGGAGATATATATGTGTGTATATATATATATAATTCAAGTGCCTTAATTTCACTTTAAAAATCAAAACTGCTTTTAAAGAAATTTAGTTTAATAAACTGCATTTAAAAAACAACTACTGGACAATACTCCTTCCCTCCCTTAAATATCATTCTTTGACCCTTGGAGAAAGGCTTTAAAGCAGCAAAGAGCTAGTTAAGCAGCAACTTAATCAAGAGTTCAAATCAATAGGACAGGCAGAGACTGATTTCAAAAACTATTTTAAAACTAAATTAAAAAGCAGTTGCATTGCCAATTGACAAGTTTAGAAAGGTTTCCTTAGCAATTGTTGAGATTATAAAGTAATGAACTGTGGAGAGAGCAAGACAGAGCACAGGGTTCAGGGGAGGAAACCTGTGTGAATTTGCACCTGAAATTCGTTGGTTTTTAACAAATAGGGTCACATCTCAAGGACCTGCAGAAACCATTCTAGCCTTAGAAAAGGAAAAGCTTCCTGGATGGTTTTCATTACAGCAAGTGCCTAAGAAGCCCTCAGCAGTGCCAAAGTCCAAAACAACAGCAGCAGAGGGAGATTAAAAGAACTGCAGGGATGGTTTCTTGAGCACAGGGTGGGCTCCCCAAAGCCAGACCTTCATCCACAGCACTCAGAAGGTAGAAAAACAAGGATATGACAAAGCCTTAACTGGGGAACTGGCTACCAAGGGTTTATAGGGAAAGAACAGGCTCTGGAAAACAGGACCTGGAAGGTGAGAGAAGGAAATAGAGCAGCAGCGGAGGCATCTTGAAATTCCTCTCATGAAGAAACAGCTTTCCATGTCAGCTGGGGGGAGATTTAGAAGAAATGGGGGGAAATTGCAGCAAGAGGAGACTTCTTTACAGCACTAAAGTGCTGGGACAAATTCGCTACAGAAACTGGGAAATCTCTACCAGCAGCTCCTTGCAGAGAGGTCAGGCATCCACCCATCACAGCAAAGCCAGTCCCAGGGAACTGGGCCAGGCAACTTCTCCAAGTCGATCCCAGCTGTATTTCCCAACACTTGCCCAAAATGTCATTGTGCATTAACACAGCAAAGGCTTTCCCTCAGCTTATCAGGCCTTGGGACACCTCAGATTGAGATGTAAACCCAGCTTGTAGCACTTTGCTGTGCTCAGACTCTCCCCCCCCCAAGATGTAGCTATGCTGAGCAACCAACAACTTGTCCAAGCCATAGGGTTATTTCACAGCCTGTTTTAAGCAGCAGGAAGGAGAAAAAAAAGGAAGACAAAAAGGAGGCTGGCTTTGCTGCTCTCCTGGAAAATGCAGCCTGGCAGCCTCCACACAATAAGACATAAAGGGCACAGACAGCATCTTGCAAATGGGGGGCTCATGAGCCTCTCCGAAGGGCTGGTGGGGAGTAGCTCTTTTTACATATCTCATCCCTGCTGTGCACTGTTTTCCTCCACACAGATAGCACAGTCTCTGTGTTCTCAAATTCCTAAGAAATTGCCCAAAAAGCAGGCTGGAAAGAGAGCATTTCTGGCTGCCAAACCCAGCTCTAGGTGAGCTATCTTTAAAAGGGCTGGGCCAAGACCAGACCTGTGTATAAAAAAAATAAGATTCACAAATAAAATAGCTCCAAACCTTTCAAAGGCCAATATTCACTGAGCATGTTCAACCTTTTTCTTAATATTGTTTGTTTTTTAAACAGGTAACAGCGGCACCATATACTTCCCTGGTGATAGGCTGCTTTGCAGGAATATGTATCATCTCCTAAGCTGTTTGCTTTAGAGAAAAAAAAAGAATATTTGCACAGTATTACGCCTGTTATCTCATGACATTTATATGATGAGCTCTAGGGGCAGAGTCAAAGCTCAGGGGCTCAAGATACCTCCCCAACAAAAACTACTGCACAGCAAAGTATCACAGAATACATCCCACCTACCTCAGAGGCACATGCCATGGGGAAGCAGGGGGAAGAGGCAGACTTTTTGGGAATGATAAGAGCTCCTTGGATGGTCCATGGTCCCACACAGTGCAGGGGGACGAGTCAGGGTGAGCCAGTACAGGCAGTGCCCTCACCACCATGGTCTCTCCAGAAGCATTTGAGGCTTTCCTGCTCCATCAGCACCTCCCAGCTCAGCAGTGGCACAAAGGAGTTTCGGGTCCATCCAGAAACAGCAGCTATGGAGCAAACAGAGGAGTCACCACAGCTACAGCACAGGCTGAAAAACCCACCCAGCCTGGAGGCTGAGCTTAAATATGCTCCTGAGCCCAGGGGTGTGGGTGGAGACCACAGGTGAGGCTCCTTAGAGTCCTTAAAGCCCATTAGGGCCATCGGGTCTACATTGGCCACACCTGGGTCCTCTTGACCACTGCGTCCCATACAACCCCAGGGCACCTGGACCATACTGTTCCTACCCATCTGACAGAGACTGGAGGGAAGGCTCCCTCTGCACAAAAGCATGGATTTTAGCGGGAAGAGAGCCTGCACACATTTGAAAGCACACAAATTAGAATAGCACTGAGGAGGGACCCATCAAGCACACCTGAACAAAGAAAAAAAACTCTTTCGTGGTTGTATTCACCTGTAATTTTTCTAATAAAGCTTGAAATAAAATTTGGAGGACAGCAAAGGCAGAAGGTTAAAAAACAAGGGGGAATCTCTCCATTCAGGGATTTTGGAGAATTTTAAGTGCCATCAGTACAGTTTTGTGGGAACTGCTCACATCCCTTCAGTTTTTCTCTTGGGGGGAAGGATTGATGCAGCTTGTTGGCAGAGTCAGTTCTTTCCCTACCACTGCAATGGCAAAAAGGGAGGTGGCAAAGATGCTGGGGGGGGGGGGCATGATAGGCAGGCTTTGCAGCTGAAGGTCACATAAAGGGGAAGAAAGTAATAGAGGAGAAAAAACCTTAATTAAATTCAGTCAGATGATGCATCCCTTTATCATGTACAGACTCTGCGCTCCGGAGCCTGCAAACCCCTTCTCTGTGGCCCTGGAAACCTTCCTTCCCACTCAAAGCCAAGCCCTCCAGCAGCAAAAACCAAGGGGCTGGGGCCAAACCAAGAACTGTTTTGATGCAGCAGATCCATTCCTGGATCACAAGCCCAGTCCTGCCTCAGCACACAGCTGAGCTGACACGGTCCTGACTCCGACACCCCGGACACTGGACCAGGTTCAGTGGCTGCAGATGAAAGGCAAAGAGGACCATGGGAAAAAAACACAGAGGATCACAAGGCATGGGAAAGCTGATCTGGGGCAGGAATTAAGAGACTTGAGTAGAAGCTGGAAGGAGAGACATCTGAAAATGAGGAGCAAAGCATGACACAACACTCAGTAGAGAACAACCCATCCTCCCCTTCCAGCACCAAGAGCTCATGGTGAGGAAAAGAAATTGGAATGAGTGGAAAAGAGCTGGAGCTGAGGTGGCTGTGACAGATAGGCAGGCAGACCTGCTTTCACAAGCTTCTGGTTCACAGTAGAAAAGACGAGTGGCACTGAACAGAATGTAAAACCACTATAGGTTATTATAACACATCATCTGCTGTGTTTAGCAGAGCTGAAGAATTTCAACTGCTAGTTTTGTGTTGCTGAATGTCTTGCAGCAAAGCCATCCTCCTGGCTTTGAGGGAAGCAAGGGATGGGGTATCCCCTGATTCCCTTGGCAGTTTGCTCCATGGTGAATCATCCTCACTGCTAAGAGGACCTGCTGCCAATTGTCCTGTTAGGAGTGTTCCTTGGGAAAATGACTGTTTCCTTTCTTTTCCTTTGCTACTTTGCCATTGCCTTTTTTAACTGAGTCATCCCATAAAGGCACCATAACAGGGCCTGCTATGTACACAGTTATCTCCTGCTTCCCCCTCTGGCTGCATATTTAAATAATGAGGGTTTTTTTCTATTTACTTCAAGGTCTTTCCTAAAAACTCCTGAATAATAAAAGGCTGGAGTGGGTGTCTAACTAAACACTACCAAGAAAAAAGAATGAGAAAGCAATGGAACTCGAAGGGAGCCTTTGAATCCGGAATTGGTCAGACTGCCAATTCTAGAGCAGAGATGCTACAAGCAAATGACTGTGTATCCACCCAGGAAAGAAAACCCTTAGCCTCTGCCTCTCCTGTGCAGTGTGTGGGCCACACTTGGCACTCCATGGACAGAGACAGCTTTCTGTGCTGGCATCTTTGGTCTGGGAGGAATCTTCGTCCATGTGGAATTTTGGGAGTTGGACTGGCACTTGCAGCGCAGGGCTGAACAAAGGGTACAGCAGCCCTTCTCTCCAGCCAAGAAAGCCTGCAACCTTTGGCTCTCTGGTGCACTTGGTGGGTCAGCCTGGGCACTCCGTGGGCAGCAAGAGCTTTCTGTGGTGGCACCTTTTTCCTGGGAGGAATCCTCATTTGTATTGGTTTTGGGGATTTGGGACCGGCTATTGCAGGGCAGGGCTGAAAAAAGGCAACAGCAGCCCTTTGTCCCAGGCCAGAAAGCCTGTGAGCTTTGGCTTTCAGGTGCAGTTGGTGGGGCAGCCTGGGCACTCTGTAGGCAGCAAGAGCTTTCTGTGATGGCACCTTTTCCCTGGGAGGAATCTTCATTTGTATTGAATTTTGGGAGTGTGACTGGCAGTTTCAACGAAGGGTAGACAAAAAAAGCAAACAACAGCCCTTATGTCCAGGATAGAAAGCCTGCAACCTTTGGCTCTCTGGTGCAGTTGGTGGGTCAGCCTGGGCACTCCATGGGCAGCGAGAGCTTTCAGTGGTGGCACCTTTTATCTTGGAAGAATCTTCATCCATATGCAGTTTTGGAAGTAGGTCCTGCACTTACAGCACAAGGCTGAAAAAAAGCCAACAACAGCCCTTATCACCAGCAAAGAAAGCCTGCAACCTCTGGCTTTCTGGTGCACTTGGTGGGCCAGTCTGGGCACTCCGTGGGCAGCAAGAGCTTTCTGTGGTGGTACCTTTTGTCCGGGAGTAATCGTCATCCGTATGAAATTTTGGGAGTGGGACTGGCAGTTGCAGCCCAGGGCTGAAAAATCAAACAACAGCCCTTCTCCCCAGAAAAGAAAGCCTGGAATCTCTGGCTTTCTAGTGTATATCATGGGACAGCCTGGGCAGTCCATGGGAGGCAAGATCTTTCTGCTGTGGCACCTTTTGTCTGGTGATGCCAAAAAAACTCATCATGAAGAGCTGCTCAGAGACTTTTTTTATCTTTAAGCAGCAAGATATTTTTTTATTCAACTTTGAGAGCAAGCCAGCTCACAGTGGACAAACTTCCCTGACCTGATAGTGCAAAACCAAGTCATTTTATACCCATTAGGTACTTGGTTACATCATCTAACTTACATGTTAATAAGTTGGGCAGTCTCTAGGTGTAGTCTTTCCAGACCTGCGCAGTCTTCTACTGACAGGTCTTCTCCTCAAGCCTTCACTCCTCTGGTGGTCGCCATGGACGTCTTCCCCTATTTGACCTCTTCAGTTAGGTGACCTGAATTCTTCAAGCTTGCAAAATCCTTGCCCTGGGCCTTCTATGTCTTGTTCAAACATCTAGTTTACCTAATTTATTACCATGTGTATACTACTCCTCCTCTTTCTATATTAAGCCCTTTGGTCCAGTGAGCAGAACCGAACATGATATTAACCAGTGATCCTAAAATGTTCTTCTAGGAAAACAGGTGTTGGGCTTTCTAAGCAGGCCAAGATATCTCAGTTAACTCTTTTAGGCCTGGCTCCCGTTTCACTGGGAGGAATCCTCGTCTGTATGGAATTTTGGGAGTTGGACTGGCAGTTTCAGCACAGGGCTGGAAAAAAGCAAACAACAGCCCTTATCCCCGGGAAGGAAAGCCTGGAACCTTTGGCTTTCTGGTGCAGTTGGTGGGGCAGCCTGGGCACTCCATGGGCAGCAAGAGCTTTCTGTCCTGGCACCTTTGGTCTGGGAGGAATCTTGGTCCGTATGGAATTTTGGGAGTCGGACCTGCTTCTTATGAGAATTTATAATGGCTGAGACTTGCTTGTCTGGTCACCAGTGGGAATGCTTATTTCCTCTGCACAGCTGCTTAAGGTCATAAAAGTTGTCAGATGCAGTATTATAGAAATATATTTTTTTTTCCTCCCTATTTTGATTTTGGTTACAGTGGGCACTTAATTTAAAATTCTTAATTAACATGTGGGGATTTGATTACATAATCTTCAGCTTTTTTAAAAGAAATCAACCAAAAAATGCATTACTTTTTCCCCTTCTTGCATAGACCATATTCTACCAGTCACTTGTAACTGTAGAAATTTGTAGTCTGAATGTTTAAGTCAGGTGTACTAATTTCACTGTCAGACAAGACTTTTCATCAATGAAATTCAAGTTTCTCCCAAGGTAAGGAAAGGTTTCAGAACTCAGAATTGAAATATCCAGTACTCTTATAAGTGAAAAAATCAGCAGCCTTTTCATTTTTTGTATCCTACACCTGTTGTAGAAAAGGGGAATCATCTAAGCTTAATGGGAAGAACTCAGAGGCAACAGTATTTTCTTTAGGCATCCCAAAATGATCACCTTTAAGATAAGATCCACCTGACAATTAGATTTTCCTCCACTCTTTGGAAATGCTAGTAGAATTCTAATATATATAAAATGCAATATGTAAATTAATTAAGAGAAGGTTCTTACTATATTTTACAATTAATTAAGTCAGAGTTGTAGGCTCCCCTAGGTACAAAGTTAGGAACAGATGGTCATCTTTTCACCTCAAAAGAAAACTGTTGTTTGATAATGAAATCTTGATCACCTACCATCTGCCTGCTAATGATTAGGAGCAACAGGATCATCTGTCTGAAGAGAAATGCATCTTGGAGAACTTTGAGGGCTCTGATGATCTCAGTTCACAAAGTCAATTAGCAAATATTAGAAAGGTTATTGGTGAACTCAAGGTCCTTATTTCTTTTGTCAGGTTTTGAATCTTTGCTGAGATCCTAACTGAAAAATATACATATATTAAAATATTTCATTTGCTGTGACTCTGTAGCCACAATTTCATAAAGTTTTGGCTTCCCAGAGACAATGTGAAACTTGAGCAACTCTGCAACAATAAGCAACCTGATCAAATAAGCAACTGATCAAACGTGTTGATTTCAAAGCTAATATTTGAAATATCAAGGCCTGTAGCTGGCCCTTATTCAGCCATGCATTTCATGTGGAAGGGCTTGTCCCCCACCCAGCTGTTTCTTTGAGGTAATCCCTGCTTGCAGTTGCTACAGGAACACAAAAATACCCAACTGCAGCGGTGTGACCTTACACAGGGAAAACTCCTCTCTCTCAGCGGAACACAGAAGATGGTTTTAAAACAAAGCTCTTGTACACACTACATCTATAAAGGGCAAGACTTCTGCTCTGATTTTCCCGTGGAGTTCAGCAACTTTCACACGGTTTGAGCTTAACAAAGGCCAAAGAGTCATTTCTGTGGATGTACAGGACATAGTGTCTTCACTTCTGAGGCTGGCTGGCATCGCTGCCAGCGACAACCCCCGAGCCTCTCTGGAGTCTCCTTGCCTTCCTTCCCGCCATGCCCGGCTCTCTCCAGGTTACCATCCTGCCCCTGTCCCTGCCCAAGGCTCGGTGGAGCCCAGAAGTGGCACAGCCAGAGCGTGGCAGACGAGCAGTTGTCCCCTTGGCCCTCCTTCTGGGCCGTGGCTTTTAACGTGCACACACAGGGCTGAAAGCAAACACGCCGGCGAGTTCTGCCATCTGCCATCCATCGCTCTCCCTCCAGGGATCTGGGAGGGATTCTCTCCAGATATGATGCAGAGCTGTGTTTGTGCCCTAAAGGGATGTTCCTGGACAGCCAGAAGCATCAGTACTTTTGCTTGTCGTGTTACTCCTCACATGCCAGATGTTTGACAAGGACAAATTTAACCTCATACATTTTGAATTCTCTTTCTGCACGGTACCTTCCCATTTTAGAAGTGTATCTATAATAGCAGGCTTCCCATACAAGCAAGACAGCAGTCTCTTGAGAGACTGCACAATTACCAAGTACTTCTCCTTTACCAGATACAGAAAGGGATGCTTTTTTTCTGAAAAAAGTGCTACAGGATATAATATTTCTATTTTTCTAAATGCACCAGAGCAGATTCTGATGTATCGGCAGGTACAGCAGAAGGATTTGTTTTGGTTTGGTTTTGGGTGTAAAGTTATGTGTTCATTTCATCTGAGCATTGGATTTTCCATACTGCAGTTCTAGGGATGGCTACAGTTTTAACATTTGATACATCTCGTTTACAGTCTTATTTTTGCTTGTGCCTTAGAAGGCAAACCAGTATAAATAACTGTATCTTTTTTCTATTACTTTCAGCAACGCAGGAACTGAAATCTACCCATTACCTTTTTTTTTAACCACACTGTGCTATATTCCAAAGAGAAACATGGTGCCTGTCCTTAAGGTTTCAGAAAATAGTTCATTTGGTTACTCTCTTCTGAATCAGTTAATCAATATTCTCCAATAACACTGATCATTTCCAATAAAGCCATTCTCCCACCTGAAGGAAAACTGGCCCCTATTTCTGCCCTCTCTAGGTATTTATATTTTCTAAGAGTGTGCATACTGTTCCCCTTTTAGTGCACTTTGCCTCTCAGACTCTTGGCACTCTTCCCAGCAGCCTTGCTTTCCCATTTGAAGTGGTACACTTGAGTGTTTTCCTTCCATTCCTCCCACCTTAAGTTGAGGATACATTTCACCACGAGCCTTTCCTTACTGCAGAAGAAAGACTTGTCTCCCAAATCCCCAAACATCATTTCAATTACTCCTGGGGTGACTCTGTTTCAGCAGTTTTAGGCTGAAAACCTTCCTCTGTGAAAGATTTTTTCTTTCTTTTTTTTTCCCTCTTCAGGCTTTCTGTTCCTCTTGGCTCTTCATACATAATCCCACCACATTTCTCTAGAGTGGACTGTCAGCTCTCATCCCAACTAGTTACCCCCCAAATATATGAGATAAACTCAGGTTCATTAAGTGAAGTGTCTGGAAAAAAAATAACACAGCAGTGATTGACCTTTGCTGATTTTTTTTTTTCTTAAGTTTCAACAGTTTTTCCAGGAACTATCTTAGGCCTCATCTATTCAGTGCATAAAACACTAGAGATATCCTTCAGTAACAATGGTGATAGATGATAATAAGACTGATAACTCACCACATTTCTTCTTACTGGGTAGATTTCATGTATCTAATTATGTAAATTCACAGTGGAGAAAATCCTGGTAGGCAGGGTAGTTGTAGAGTGGCAAATGTCCTCCAACATAACAATTATTAATGCCTATGGAATTGCAGGTTATATTCTTACTAATATAAATGTCAACCTTCAGAGAGAAGACATATAAAGCTATTTATGGCTTCTGCTGAAAGCTATTCAAGGTTTTAATACCTAAAGACAAATAGTGACATATCAATACCTAATAAAATAAGCAAAAAATATATTGAAATATTATACTGTATATTAAAAAATTCAGTGATTTAAAAGAACTCTACCACAAATAAGCTATAGAGTAAATTTCCAAGGAATAAGAGGTGGTTGAATTCTTTTTATACACAGTCTTTATTCTGTGTATTAATTCACATTTACATAGACCATTTGCCTTTCACATACCTTTGGAACGTCTTTTAATGACTATTCGAATCCTCTCGCCATCTTTGAATAATTAAAAAATAGTATATTAAGTGACAAGCGTGGAATCTAGCTCTGTTATTTTACATTTCTCCCTCAAGGCACGGCCACCAGCTTTATGTGATGGAAAAAACATGACCTTTCCCTTCTACTTCTCCCCCATTTTCAGCTATGTAATCTCGTGCCAAACCGTAACTAAGTGCAAGAAATTAGAGACATTTATTATATTTCAAAATATTTTTCCACATATCTTTGCAGCTTTGGGCTGCAAGGCATTCCTTAATTCTGCCTTACGGAAGGGCAAAATATTTTATGTAAAACTGCCTGGAATGGAGAAGTATTAAAGTTGCTTAACTTGGGAGGTTTAAGGATGGGAGGCTTAAAAGCAGCATTAAAACTCATTACACTCAGCAGAGTGGCTAAAACCAGCAGATTGTTGGGTACAGAACCACTATTTCAAGTCCAAAATGCAAACAGCAACTTCTCATGCTGATTACAATTATTAATTCATTTTTTTGCTGTAAACTTGCCCTCTGTCACCAGCATGAATTTGCTGGGGTTCAGTCTCTGGCAGCTTCTCTCCTGTCCCCCTCAACTGCTCCAGGTTTTACCCTTCCCCAACACCCATCCAACATGATCCAGACAAGCAAAGATTATTACTCACATGAGAGAAAAAATAAGATTTTCATACTATGTTTGATCCAGTGCTGACCCATTTCTGTGGCTTTTGGATCAAGCACCTTTACCACCTTTCAGTTTTCTGTGACATTAACGGAGTTTGGAACCTGAGACTTCCTGTTGGAAAACATTAACAAAGGTGACAAACAGCAATAAGCACTTCTTGATTAGTTTTTCATTTTTTTTCCCCCAGTATTCAGCTACAAGTCTATATATCCAACATAGTGGAACTAACTCCCTCTTAAACAGATGAAAAAAAACAACAAAAAACCAAACCAAAACCACAAAAAACCAAAACCCTAAACAAAGCAAAACAGAAAAAGCCCTAAAGAATAATTACAGTTAGCATGACATTTGAAAGCTCTGATGTGAACACACATCCTGTCACACAGTAATAAAAAGGTTCAGATTCTTTGAGAAGGTTCTCTTCTCAATGGTCAGGACAAGGTCATGGGCCATTATGTCGTAGATTTTAAGAAATACCACAGAAATAAATGGCAAAGGTAAATAATCAGTACACCCCATATACTTTTACTCCTTTAGGTCTTTAATCCATAGATGATTAAGTGTCAATTTAACAGCATCTTGGTAAAGAAACAAGAACATACCAACTGTAGCTTCAGGAAATGCAGAGTTATCTTGCACTGTAAACTTTTGAACAAGGGCACAGCTTTTATATATTCCTCAAGTTATTGGTTCTATTGCTTTAAAAACAAACTAGAGCCAGAAAAGTCAGTCCTATATCTCCTGCACAAGTGTTCTACTTACAGTGATAAATAATTCCTGAAACTCAAAGGCAGTCACCAAATGCTGCCCCACAATACCCATCTGTGTCTGTACAGCAAGACAGACTCTGAAAAGCATCTCCAGGCAACAGCATGTGGAAAGACCTCTCTCTCTCAGGACTCCCCCAACCATCCTTGCTGAGATTAATTAGTTACCTAAGACTGTATATGATTAAATACTGCAAAATTAGGTTTATGTAGTGCATTTTCCAAAATATATAGGATAACAAGTCCAACCCCAAAGAATAGAATTCCTTATTTCTGCAGGGGTCTGACTTGAGTCTTACTGGGGATACACAGTTATTTTATTAAATTTTGGGTTGTTCATAGCAAATGTTTTATCCTCCTTAACAGGGTTACATTAACCCAATGTACCCTGTTAAAACAGAGACTGCACAGCTTGGATGCTGCCCTGCCCCAGCAGCCACACCAGCCTGGTGGCACCAACTCTGCCAGGGAGCAGGTGGCACACACCATAAACACAGCCCAGGGCACGTGTAGCTTTCTAAAATTATTATTAAAGGAAACATCCACACAAATGCTCCGTTGCTTACACACACAGAAACCTAATGGCCTCTCAGGAACTCAGTTTTATTTCGCCTTTTTTTAATGCACAGAGGGAAATTTGGGAGGGGAAAATGGAACATCGGAAAACGGACGTATGATTCTGCTTATCCACATATAGAGTTGCATCCTCCTCCTGTTAACCCCTGGGCAGCCAGGAGCACTTAAAAAGGTACCTAGAGTAAGTTTGGGAATGACAGCTGACTGGGTATAGGATCTTCTGGAGCACGAATACTCTTTGGCAACAACACCTGACAGGCAAACCACCACCATTTCTGGTGAACAAGGTGACAGAAAAACTGGTAACTGAACAAATATCAATACCTACTGTTTGCAACAAGTGATTTTCATATATTCTTAAAGAAGGTGAATTGTCTGAGCTTTTCCAGTATATTGAACACACTGAAATAATTTTAAATCACCCTATCAGAAAAGCAACAAAGTCTTCATCTCTATTTTATAATGAACACCACCACCAGTATCTTCAAAGGAAGATTGCTTTATGCCTATGGCCATACTGCTGTTTTTAGCCTAATTTTCTACACGTTTAATTTTTGGTTTCTTCTTTTGCTGTTCATTTTCATTCTGTTCTGTGGTGCCATTTAGTCTTGGCTTTGCCATTACTGTTTTTAACTTCTTACCAGATTTTTCAAGGTATCTCAGTCCTTATCAACCCAAAACACTCCTGCTCATTTCACTTATCTCTGGCAGTTGTTTCAGTCCAGCAGTGCTAAAATTTGAGAACATCCAGAAATGAGTTATAGTGTTGTTTCCTGAGGTGGTCAAGCATGTTAAAGAACATGCCTGCCCATCACTACCAAGAAAATTAGTTGGATTCTATCACCTTAATTCTAATACACATTTATTCACAAAAAAACCACCCAGTGCATGTTGTTGGCATAGGAATTGTGGCAGGCTGGCTGTGTCAGCAGGGAGAGCACAGGGCTGGAAGTGAAAGGCTGTTTGTAGTCAGAGGTGAGGGTCACTGAAATTATAGACAGGCAGAAAAAGACTGTATCATGCAAGCTACTGCTCCTGCCTTTGTACAAGTGGGAAGGTTGTGAAAAAGGCCCAAAGCATCTTGGCCTCTGAGACTTGTTCTGTCACATCCAGCTAAAGAAATTACAGCTTTTAACTTCTCATGTGTTCCCTTTGCAGGAAGTCATATTTTTACAAACACTGTACTAAAAAAAAAAAACAAACAAAACCAAACAACAAACATTCAAAAAGGAAATCAGAACAAAACAGACAGAAACACTTGAATGAGTAATGAACAATAAGCACCTGGAGAGATGGCACAATCTAAATATATTGATGTAAAATTCTGTATCACTCGTTCAATTTTTCTCTCTCCTTCCTCTGATTAAGTGAGAAATATCACAGTCACTTCTGTTCATCAGAATTAATCCTCTTCTGCTTTTCCTCAAGATTTTTCCCTTCCTCTCCCTTCCACAGAGTGAGTTTGCTAGTCTGAATGGAGCAGCACGAAAAGAAAGCTCTGTATACCCTGGTATCAACTCCAGTGGATATCAGTGAACTTGATACCAGCTTCGATGGACTTCAGAAGTTTGCCCACACACCCCACGTGTGCCAACACAAAGCACAGAAAGCAGCAGCACAAAAACAAGAGCAACATGCCCGAGAGCTGGAAAACCAAGGGAAGCAAAGGAGGCAACTGCAGGTACACAAGTGGCAGCAGCAGTGTGGAACACCAGCCTCCCACTGCGTGTAGATCCACACAGTCACCTCCTCACCAGCTGAAGGAGACTTTGGGAATCCCATTCCACAGAACGACTGTTAGAACAGGGCAAACAGAAGCTGTTTGGTGTGCCAAAACGGGCTTCAGAAGAGCCTGGAATACTAATATCAATTAGTTTTCCATCTATGTGCTTCTCAGCTTTAAAATCCTAGCACATTAAAAGGTTTATTACTGAAAATAGTGAAAATCCACTCGTTGAAATGATCGAGTACATGAAACTCCTGCTGTGCTTGAACGCTATGGCATCAAAATTAATTTTACAACTGTTTTTGAATCTGCTTGTTATAATTACATAAAAGTACACGCTGTGACCTATTTTCATCCTAATCTCTTACAGTAAGTAATTCCTCTGTGATTTGACATGAGGTTATGAAAGATATAGGGGGTGGGTGGGGAAACAGGATGGGGTTTGTTCATGTGCTCGAGTTCCCTACTCAGAGGTGAGCTCTATCTGCACTGTCATGAGATATTTCCTCCCATAAACTTGGAGCCATTTACCTATTGAGTGCACAGTCTTTAATAGTGATTACACAATTTAGTGTCTTCCCTGAAAGCTGAATTACCACGTTGTTTATGATGTAGGCTTAACACTGCCTGGTGAAAGGTTTATGGATTGTTATTTATAACTCTTCTCGATCTTTCAGAAATGCCTAGAGCAGCATTATGAAGGATAGTGCCATTCTGAAGAGGACAAAACTGAGCACAGGAAAGTAGCAAAATTAATTAGGTGGTAATGCTTTTCCAAAGAAATTGCCCTTTTTCCTTGTCAGACATCTAAACCAAAAGTTACGGGGAGAAGCAAGTTTCATTTTAAAAAGTTTTTCTACCACAAATGCTATTCATTAACAAATACCATTACTTTTTAGAAATTTTAGGCTCAAAAGAAACCAAGATATCTTATTTATCCCGAAAAATTGTTGCAAGAGGTGTTGCTTAATAGTTTGCTTACATCAGTTCATGTTTTTTGTTCTGCAAAAATTATCAGGCCCTTTGGCATCTTGGTAATTTCATTCAGAAGATCTGGAAGATAAAATGGAATAAGCAAGAGGAGGACATGCACAGGTGTGTGTGTGTGATACATTGCACAGAGGACAACAGGAGAAGGAAGAGAAGGAAATCAATAGGGGGGAAAGAATAGGAAGAGGGCAAGCTAAAAAGATCAGTGGCAAGGAGCCAGGGAACAAGAACCCTTGTAAAGTAACCCTTGAAAGAAGAACAAACATAACAGTAATTTGGTAAAAAAAATTCCAAAATTCCATACAGGCAAAGATTCCTCCCAAACAAAAGGTGCCACACCAGGAAGGTCTTGCTGCCTGTGGAGTGCCCAGGCTGGCCCACCAACTGCACCAGGAAGCCAAAGCTTCTAGGCTTTCTTTCCTGGGGAAATGTAACAGTAATTTGGTAAAAAAAAAAAAAAATAAGTTAAGACTTTATGGTAGAAATATTTCAGCTTAAACATAATGGAAACAAAACACAATGAATCAAAAGTATCTAAGATACAAAACAACAAAAAAAATATGAAAACAGTCCAAAAAAAAAAACCACAGAGGAGCAAAATAAGTTAAAAGACATCATAACAAATACATCTGTGTTAAGGAAGTTTCACATGAGGAATCAAGGTTTTTTTGTGTTTTAAATGCATCTAGACCAGGGTGTGCTTCTGAACTGGCTACCAGAAATGGATCTGAAGGGAGATCCAAGTCCACAGTTTGATTACACATCACACATTTAATGCTAAAGGCTTCTGAGCACAGCAAAAGGCTTCAGTCATGATCAGTGCTCCCAACTTCAGTGGAGCAATTGCACAGTCAGGCATTTTACAGGATGCCTCAGAAGAATTTGGGGTCTGTAGTGCCAAGTCCATAGGAATGGCTGAGAAAAAAGGCAAGTATTATAGACTTAATAGCTGGTTACTTTGAAGATCCCACTTAGGTATAATACACACTGATTGCTGACTAAAAGGCTTCTGAAATGCCAGGAGCACTGAGAAGCAACAATGAATGAAGGAAGAAATAAAGATTTCACTGCTCTGGGAGATTACGCCTCCGTTTGAGTGCTTTGTTGATTATATAAGAATATTTCTGGGCTGTTAAGAAAGAGAACTAAACATCTGATGGGTGTGTGTGGGGATGTGGTGCTCCATCCCCACCTTCTGTGGTGTTATCATCTTTGGCAGAGCCAGTGTGAAGATTCCTAAGTGCTACCTTATGCCTTTTGGTCCATTCCTGGATCCAGCCCAGGCTCCCTAATTTCCCTTGCATTAGCTTGCTCCTTCAGGCAGAGCTAATGGCACTGGAGGTGATCCATCATTCCCACTGTGCTTGGAGAGTGGGAGGGAACATCTGAACTAGTAAATGCCTGTCTCCCGCTCCTCTTCATCACAGCACACGCCAAATGGGAGCAGTTCTGCTCATAGCTGGAAAATTACAGTCTCTGATATTGTTAGGAGATTATTTATGGCAGATTTCCTTCCACCTGTGATGCTAATTGTGAACATTTAGAGCCATCATTCAGTGCAGCTACAAGGGATCACCAAGTAATGAGGTGACACGCAGGCAGTTGGGCACCCACACTGATACCTTTGCACTTCTTATCCATGAACTCATGGCTTAAAAGGGCTCAACAAAACTCAAAAGTTTAGGGATAGCTTACTGATCTGAATATGGTTTTGATCCAAAACTACAAGGTATCCTTAATGCTGTGAATCCAAATATAAAGGTGATCTTGCTAAATACTGCAAACTATTGAGTCTTCCCTGACTAGTGATTATCATTTGTACCCCAGTCATAAGGCATCTGCCTTTGTGAAATTTAGCTGTTGTATTTTTTCTTTTCTTATAATTTGCCTTTGCACACAGGCAGGTAGCTACCTGCAGTGTATTTATTCTGGTTTCATCTTTAGTTTCAAACTTCACAGAAGAGCCTTAAGCATTATGTGTTGCCGTGCTTATTTTTATTTATTTATAAATTTGCTGTTTCCACGTGTAGACAACTGCCTGATGATTAAAGGTATTAGAGCAGACCTAGCAGTACTTTTCTAATCATATTAGTCAGCACTGTGAGCTTTCAATCCCACAGACATCACATTACCAAGACCACACAGGGATTCTGCTGCTTATCTTTTGTGAGCAATGAAGCAGCTGGGAAATCACCCCTCCAGTGTCCAAAATGATTTACCTGCAATTCACCAATGGTGGTGAACACAACTGTTTCACATCCCTTGACTCTTAGAGATGACACAGGTAAACAGAGCAGAGTTTGTGCTTTTAGTTCTCTCCTTCTTCGTATTTATGTCTTTGATTCAAAAAATAATATTGTCCCAGAATCGAGGAATTTGCTTTCCCGTGCCCTGGATCCCGGTTCAAGCAGCACATGAGATAATGAAGTGGACAACTAAATAAAGTATTGACTATTATGTCAGAACACTAGAAAAAAAGGGTTATTTCCCTTCATCAGTCTAGAAGAATGTACCCTTAATATCCCTGAATTACAAAAGAGGAGGACTGTTTTCAAATCAGAGAATAAACAGTTGAATTTATCGTGAGCTGTTTAATGTAAGACAACTGTGTATTAGTAAAATACACGTGGAAGCTCTAAGAACCAGCATGGCTAATATAAAGTGTTGCAGCACTGAGAGCAGTGTTGTATTATAAATATTCATTCAAACAGTAGTTTATTACAGTTACTTCACACCTGCAGGAAAAATGTATTCAGAAAACCCCAAATGTTTTAATAAATAATGAAGGCAAACAACTTAAGCACCATATAAATGTATGGGATGCACTGACTTTGTTACCTACTGACAAACATGAAGTGACACAGAATACTCCTGTGCTTTAAAAATTAATTCTTAATGACCACTACAGTCCCAGGGCAACTGCATCTGTTTTTCTTTGTACTCATTGCAGTCTGTGATTCCCTTCTTGGAAAACATATGGAGCTGTACATCACACTCCAGCTATAACTTCTTCCCTTGCTGCAGCTCCTGCACAAGTTTTCCTCACACAGCCCACCTCAGCTGATCAATAAGTGACTCACAGATGCTCCCTGTCACCCATAATTGGTTTTATGAGCTCACATTCTATAGGACTGAACTTCTCATGGCTACTCCCCTCCAGATCCTTCTGTTTTCCCTATGGAATATTCTAATCCTGTTCTGTACTGATTATCCCCTCCTGACTTTAAAAGGACATTTTGACTAGCATAGGCTAATTTCATGGTCTAAGGTCAGCAATGAAAACCAGATAAGACTAGCTCTAAAACAGCTCACTGAGGTGATCCAGCAGTAACATTCTTACCATCTCTTAAATGTCCTTTTTGGTTTTGGAGAGTCCTGCTTCAGGACTCTCTAACATGCTCTTCATGCACTTCACTATTTTGTTTTACACAAGTCTTCATTACTCTGTACTACACAAATCTTCACTACCCCACTAACCCTTCCTCCAGAACAACAACAGTGTTCTCCTGAAAGCCCATGGGCAGCCAACCAGAAGACTGAATTTCTGTCCAAGTGGTAGTTTTTCAGTGCTCTCAGGGGCTCTTTTAAATCAGAATAGCAGCACATTTACCTAATTTTTACTTATGAAACCTTGAGAACATGGCAAATAAAAATGGTGAGGATATGGTCTGTCAGAAACACTAAAGCACAGGAGGGGTTTGGGTTGGGATTTTGGAGGGGTGGAGGGGTGGAGGGGCTGGGGTTTCTGTGTTTGCAACTGCTCCATAGATCTGGAGAGAGGTCTGCAACAATAAGGCACTAAGAACAAAACCCAGGCTGGAGCTGACACTGCAGGACAAAATCCTGGAGCCACAGTGACACACATCTCTCACCTTCCTACCACTGCTCCAGAACAGCCTCCTTCCTCTTCAACAGCGTCCTCTGCAGGGTAGCATCTTACATATATATATGTATACATATATATATATATATATTTATGCATATTTGCTTTGTGTTGCCTGGATTATTTAAATTTGAACACAGACTGTGAGGTTTTTTATATTCCACTCATCTGGATACCAAGTCAGACTTAAAGCAACTTGCTCCTTGACCTTCTTTGTATATTCTGAACAATATCTATCCAGTTCCCACAAAACAGAAGCACTAAATTCTTTGAGCTTTTTTCCACTAGGAAGGTGATATTTTCTATGTTCACTCATATTTCCATTAGTAATATGGAAATATTACTTTAGTAATATTCTTTAGTAATCAAGCACAATATTCACTTGCTTTGTGGCAAAGTCAATATTTTTATACTGAAAAAGGGTCCCATTTCTTCTTGTTCTTTGTTTTAAACTACTTTTAGGCAGCTGCCAAGTCTGTAAATATGCTGTTTTCCATGATGTATGTAATTGTTGATCTTAAAAGGATTCCCTTATGGCTTTCTCAAGAACACTTGGTTTTAAGATACTCCCTCCATCCCCTCTATCTCTTATTATGTGAAATTATCAGTCCACATTATTTCACAATAATCCATAAATACATAGGCACCACATATACAGAAGACTGTACTTACACCTCCAAAATCAAGGCAGCTAAACTTCATTAATCATTGATTACCTTTTCATAGGTTACACCAGTGCAAATATCCTTTAGCTCTAAATAATATGGTGCCACTGATACTCATGAATGAGAAAAACAAAGGTTTGTAACAACTGACAAGCAAAAGAATCCCAAACTCTCAACAATGTATAAAAGACAATGGAAGTCTTCCTGAAAAGCTGCAACAGGAACATGATGTAATTTGACCATTTCAAAACTGAAAGCTCAAGGTGACTGTGGTCATTGATAAATCCAAAGAACATATGTCTATCTATCATTTTTGGTATTCTGAACTTCTTTTTAATCAGAATTTTTTCATACTAAAATTATATGACACCACTGCTTTCTGTAGAGTTTTCTTTCCTTCGAGATAAAACATGGATTATTTATAACCTCTTCAAATGTGTGCAGGAACTGCACCATCAAGCACTGGAAGCAGACCCACAAACAAGCTCAGCTGTTCCAGACTTGTGTCCCTTCTTTTTCTGCTTTTGGCATCATTTATTCTTTGACACAGTCAAGCAAGAACGTGTTACTATTTTTCCATCAGATACTCTGACATTCCTAGCTGGGAATCTCATGCCTCATGTTTCCACTAGAAAATATAACATGTGCCATGTCAACTGGCAAGTTATAAAAATTTACAGATTTAATTTAAATATTTGAAACAGCTAAAAGTGTTTTCAGGTTGTTTTGAAAGTAAAGATTTACAGTTGGTTTTTTTTATGGGAGGGAACACACCATCAAGAGGTAACATTATGGATATTTGGAGCATTGCTATTAAATTTCTGAGTAAGTTGCATTGCCAATAATAATTATTAATAGAATTGATTCCCAAATCTTAGTCCATGTGGACACAATTGATCTGAAGGCAGCAATTATTTATAAATTCTAAAAAGTATCAAAGTATTGCAGTTCTACTGTCTTGTTCATTTGAACTACTCAGGCTAAAGGTTATTTCACTCCCCACTAAACAGTGAAGAACTTTTGCAAAGTTGGAAGAAATTAGAGAAATCAGAAATTAGAAAAACTAAGGTATAATGGAAGGATTAAGTTCTCATTCCTTCTCAGGTTATGGACACAAAACAGCAAGTAACTTACTCTAAAAGCTTGGTGACCAGTTGGTTTGTTTGGATACAGGTACTGTGTTACCCAACATACCAAATATTACCAACCCCAAAACAGATTAATGGCATTCACGGGATATATCAACACAGTAAAAATTCTTCATTAAAATTAAAAAAGGTGAAGGAGTATTTAAAGCTAAACCTTTGCCAATAGTAAGTTAAATATAGAGAAAACCACACCTGAGAAGGGCAATAGTGTACATGTGTGTTTATAGGTGTATGCACACATAATATCCATACACATGCTCAGACACCATCAAAATAGGAGCTTCAGACTGATAATTATAACGATTTCAAAATCTCAATGACATTAATATGTATATTGGAGTTTTTAAGAGATTTCACCTCCTTGAGCCTCTGTATTATACACAAAAATAATAATGACCTCTACTTCCTTGTGGGACAACTCATCAGAAATTTAATTAGACCAGTCACTGTTCCATTAATGTAAAACTAATGAATTGGGATCTTACAGCCAAATTCTATCACTAAATCTGCTTTTTCAGCAACTTGTCCTGTAAGTGCAGATGCTTAAAGAGGCAAAATGACAAATTACCACCTTGTCCCACTTGCAAACTTTTAGCATTAACATCCATTCTGCCAAGGGAACATTGTTCACAGGGGACCTGCCAGGCACACTCACTTCCAACACCAGCTTTGACATCTTTCCAGACTTTCAATCCCAGGAACACTAATGAGGCTGTTGCAGTCCCAGTCACAAAGAAGGCCAGGACAGTGGCAGCATGTGCCTTCCAACAACTCCACAACCAAATCAAAATCCACGCTAGAAACAGTGGGTAGGAAAGAATCATATCAAGAAATACCCTTACATTATCCTCTTCCCCTTGAAAACTTTGTCCTGGATAAATGAGCCCTCCAGACACTTGTGAAGAGTTTCCACACATCCAGAACCCCGGCTGGAATAGTCCATGTAGCTGTACAGCTGGAACAGCTGGCCAGGATGTGTTCCACATGTGCTTCAGCTGTGCCAGGAGGATGCAACGTGTCTGAAGCACAGCCCATCAGATCGGTGCACACAAACCCAGTCCTGCCCAGCTGAGGCACTTTGGAGCCAATACACAGCAAGTTATGGTTTGGTAATTCATCCCTCGCTTTGAGCACATTTGGAGCCAGCATCAAAACCACTTAGAAACTACCCATACTACTCAAAAGTGTTTGCCTCTCTACCTCACTGAGACCTCAATTATTTTTTATTTCTTCTCTCCACGGTCAAGAAAGCAATTTCAGTTTATTTAGTACTTAAACAGTAATAAAAGCAAAGTCACAGGATTATCAAAGTCATGTTTCCAGCAAGGATCTAACAGGAGAAATAGGCCATATGGATGGCCAAGGATATGGCTGTAGGCTCAGGCAGGAACAGGCAAGTGAGAAGCCAACATGAAAATGGACAAGTCTGGCATGTCCTCCAAGGGGAATGAACACCTCATTCTGTGCAGGACCTTGACAGGCAAACGCTGTGCCCACACTGCCTGTCCTTCTGACACCAGCTGGGCTGGGAGTGTGTTCCACTCACTGATCTCAGCTCTTCACGTGCCTGCAGGAAATCACATTTCTGAGGAGATCCCGGGAGATTTTGATTTCAGTGTTGTTTCTATTACATCTTGCAGGTGTAAAAATTTGAAAAGTTCAATTGCAATCTCACTGTTCCTTTCCCAGAATTTTTTGCACGTATGGTCTGGAAAACAAAAGCCCAGCAAATCTCTGCTTCTCAGCAGTGGGGCAACTTTCCAAAAGGTCTGTGCAACAGCTCTGGTTGTATTTTGTCATCTCCTCTCTTGCTTGGTACCACACAACTACTGTGGTCCTGTTACACAGTATTAGAGGAATTTTTCTGCAAGAGGTGAACATGGTGTTAGTCTTGGGGGGAGAAAAAAAAAGAAGGTATAATCCAAGTTTTCATCAAGATGTTGTCAGCCACAAGTTTCCTCTGTTTTCATCTCTGCAGCTCAAAACAGGTCACGAAGCAGAAATATTTCTAGGAAACTGTTACCATTTTGTTTGGGCTGTAAGAAAGCACTGTTCCATGCTGCTTGTGACCAGCTTTCTTCACAGGATCAAACCAAATAAATTGCAGTAATATATATAACAAAGCAGCATTGGCCTCTCTGAGAAACACGTTCTTGCAAGGCTTAAAACTTGCAGCAGCTGCTGAGCTGCTCTAGCATGAGCTGCTGCCATGCCTGACCTTGGCAGAGATTAAAGATTGTAAAAGAAACTAAAGTAGATGGTAAAACAGGTTTAGAAATATGAAGAGGTTATGTTACTTTTTTCACTCCTGAATTTATTCCAGCATTTGAACAGATTAGCATAAAGCACAAGCTATTGTGCTGGCCCCTAAGCAGGCAGAAGCTGAGGAAGTAATGTAAATTACCTGCCACTGAAAGTGAAAATTATTTAATGCCTTAAGAACACTTTACATGATTTCAGAACCCACCACTGTCTCTGCTGTATGATAATGAGAGTTCAGCTCCAGGGAGTGGCAGTTTTTTCACAGAAAGGGCTTTATTAAGTTATTATAGCCCTTCACCTGGGCCCTTCCCTATTTTTAGGGATAAAGATTTTTTTTTTATTTGGGGCAAGGATCATCAGTAATGTTGTTTTTTTCAACATTATGTAAAATGCATTTGCCACTACCTGTTTTCAACAGGTGAATTCAAAAGGCCAACGGGAGCAAGTGAAGTGTTTTCAGTCTGTTGATCATTTCAAGACAAACTGGAAAACTGCCCGGATTCAACCTGATGGCAGATGTATTTATTCTCTATTTGCTTGTTCCAACACAGCAAAACAGGAGCTGATGTGCTGCTTGCATTTCTGCCTGGGGGACAGAGGCTTTCCATTGTACTTAATGGACCATCTACAAACAGAAAATTAATTTGGCAAGAACTCGCTGATGCTGTGGCAGTCAGAGGAGTACAGTCCATTTTGAAAGTAATTAATCCAGCCAACAGAGAAATAAAATATTAGTTGTTTGGAGCATGAGAACTTTGACACATGGAAAGCAAGAGAAACAAAGCCCTTCGGAAAGATCTGAGCTGCAGAGGGACGTGTCACATTTTGGAAATGGTGCACACAGCAGAGGAGTTAACATTTCCAGGAATGGAGCAGGGATGAAACATCAGTGAAATAATATGCACCTAAATCTGTTTAAAGCTGTGCTGTCTAGCAAAGTCCCTTCTCTGTAGCTGCCAACACACTTGTGTTCCCTGACAAAAACGAGGGGCGTGTTTCTCTCAAAAAGACCCAGTTGATGAACTACTGGAATCATTTTGCTTTCTCACTCATACCTGGGGATTTCCTTCCTGTTTGTCTGCGGTCACCAAGAGCACAGGGAGCCCTCTGATAAAGAGCAGTAGCACATTCCACTTCTCTCTGTATCCACGGCTCCGTGGAACAGAGAGATCCTTGATGCCAGGATTTTCAGGCATTTGAAACCCTGGATTCACAGCACTGCAGAGAATTTCACTGGCAGTTCCCTCCTGAAGGGATGCACATGTTTCCAGCAAAGATGGATTTCAAAGTCAGGTCTGAGTCACACTGATTATACATCCAGGTCTAGAAGCTGAATTTGCTTAAGCAGTGACTGGACACTAATGGATAATGAGGTGAACAGTGGGAATACTGATGGCTTTCTAGTCTATTCAAACAGTGGCATGGTGAAACTTCAGTCAAAATTATATTCTACAGAGTTTTCTCTGATGTGTTTCTAAAAAGCCATCTTGAACACAACTATAAAAATAATTTTACCAAGAGGTAAAAATCAGCATACACAAAACTACAGAACACTGAAGTGCCAGAGAGAGGAAGAGGTGCATGGATAGATAGCCAGCCATCTGAATTCGTCCTGCTTCCATCAGAACCTTCAACTCTGCTCTGAAAAACAAGCATAGGAGATGGGTTTAACATCCAAAAAACCTTAGGGTCATATTTTCTCCAATTTTAATCGTCAAACACACTCTCAGCAATTCTGTGTGTTGACTCCCTCTACACTGCCCCTTTAATTTGGCTGAGAAGGAGGTGAAAACAGCACTTAATGAACCCATGGAAGCAAGGAATAAAAGCAGTTTGGCACCTTGCACATCCCACGCTTCAGCTTGAGAAAAGTTCCACCTGAGGGCTAGAATCAAATACAACAGTGAAGCTGTTGGTATTTTTTGGCCTATAACATCTTCACTACTGGGAATGATACATCAGCCACTAAGGTCATAATTTCATTTTATGCAGTCAAGCTTTGATGGCAAGCCAATCTATTTATTTCAAATAGAGCAAAAATGAAAACTGTCATCGAAACATAAATGGACATCTAACAAAGACATCTTAAAGAATTTTTTTTTTCTCTTAGTGTCAGGAAATACTGTATTTTAATATGATCTCTGATCTCTCACAACCAGTGCAAAATAAGAAGCCCTTTAGGAAACAGTTTGATTCCCCAGAGAGACACACTGGCTAAAAATAACCTCTTGGTCAAGCAGAACATGGATTAGCAGCTCAGCTTTTCTTTGCTAGGCTACTACATATACTTTGATGAAAGTAGCAACTTGGAACTTTTAGAATTAATTTATACATATAGACAAGAGCATTTTCCCCTCGAGGTAGATGCAGTGAGACACCATGAATTCATCAAAGGGCACTCTCTCTGTGCTCCTCACTCTATACACTGTGGCTTTCTCATCACCCTCTGAAGACAGGCATATCTTCCCTCATTAAAAAGTGGCAGAAAATTACAAAATAACAGTCTAACTTCTAATGAACAACTTGCATCCACAGCCAGCTGAAGGAAAGAGATTACAAAGCAACTTTGGGAACAACAACCATTAAATCAACCTAACATTGATTCCCCCTTTTTGCAATGAAATTCATCACAATTGGATTTATGGCCACGTAAAAGTCAGAGTCAATCACTTAACAGGATTCTAAAAATCTGCTAAAAGATCACTACTCAGAAGCCAAGATAGAAAAAAATAATCTCTGAACTTCCATCTCATGGATGGAATTTAAACTGTCAGTGAGGGTGTGAAGCAGCACAGGCACAGATGAACAGATTTGGCTTCCACGGGAGTAGAGGAAAACTCATTTGCAGAGAGTACATTTGTAAAATAAGTACACAGCGTGTATCCTAATTGTATAAATCCAAAATAATAGCCCAATGAGTGGGAGACAATAGTGCACAGTTTACATGACAGATTTCTTCATCATCCAAGTGCCAAAGCGCCTCAAGAAAACGGTGGTGGCATTAAATAAGGATATATTGCTCTTACTGAGCTGCTAATAAACAGCATGATGAAATGGCAGTTTGTCCAGTTCTGAGACTCACACTTATAAGCCACAATGCTTATAAATGGAAGAAAACCAAAGCATTTCATATATTCTGTGGCTGTCACCTCCAGCAATAAATGAACACAGGCACTCCGCCTGGAGATGCTCAGACACAGCTCTCCCCACATGAGAAACAAAAATATGGTTTTTTATATAAATAGGTGTATCGTGAAGTCGTAAGATATCCAAGTTCCAAGACCTGAACTTGGGTGTCAGGGTCTCTTTCAGTGGGATAAGGGAAACGAGAAAATTCTTAAAATTAAATCTTTTCAGGCCATTTTGTACACGAGGTTCTTCTTCTCTTTGGGCCAAGAACAAAGGAAGATCCATCACCTTTGAGAGGGGATGGCTTGCAGCCAGTTGGGATAAAGGGAAAGCCCCTTCTCAGAGAAAAGAAATCTTTTTAGGTAAAAATGAATACATTAAAACTTATCTGAAAAGGGTGGGGATTTTGTGAAACTATAAAATGTATGGAATTAAAATTAAAGGTGTCTTTTTCCCTGGAAAGTTGGTGTGGGAAAGACCCAACATGTTGAATAAATTCTTCCTTGTTTCTTTGTTCCCTGAGTTTATGCCATCTTTCAAAATTTAAAGAGAAGGATATTTCCCACACCTAGACTGAAGAGGAAATCTTCTGCAGGGACACAGAAATGCACACAGATGTACAACTGAGAAACATTTTGGGATGTGGACCTTAAAACACTAAGGTCCTAATCCTGATAAGTATCTCAGCAGTGCCTGAAAGGTTTGTCTGAGAGCAGGATCGAGTTTTGGCAATTAAGCAGTTCTACAATATGTTGGACAAAATCTATGGTAATTATAAGAGAACTGGCAAGGCTGGAGTGAGGAAGGGAAAGGGAAATCCAAGTTTCCTCTTTTATTTTCCTAAGCAGAGGCAAGAACCTAATTTGCTTTTCCTGCTGCTGCAGATAATTGCTGATTTTTCCTGGTTCATTTCGTACTCTGCTCCTTAACAGATTGTTAAAACCCAAAGACAGCAATCAAAAACCATAAACAACAAACAGCAAACAAACAAAAATACCCACCAAACCTAAAGCAAAACCAAACCCAAACAAAACATTCACATCACAACCCAAAAACCCCCTAACTAACCAGCCCTCAGGAATTCCATAACAGCGTGTTTGTCAGGGAAGTGAGACAGGGCACACCAGGGAGCTTCAGTCAAACTAAAGCTCTTCTCACAAACAAGAGCACGAGAATTATGGAAGCAATGATTACATTTACTGATAAGTGCTCTGCTTATTAGAAATCTGAACAAAGGCAGGTGTAGGCCCATGTCTTCAGCCACCCCAGAATTGTCTAGAAATAGGGTCAAAAAAATCCTAGAGAGAACCAAACTGCCAGAAACTTATCCCACTTCAGCTGTACATATTCCCTAGGGAGATAATGTTGATTATTAATATTATCTGAACTGAATATAGAGTACAATACAGTACAATATATAATACAGTGGAGAGGACAGGGTTTATAAATATCTGGGGTTTGTTTCTTTAATTTTTGCCCAGCTTTATTTAAATATTAAACCTCTTGGCAAACAAACATTTTAATAAAAATAGCCTCCTCATTAAATCTTCCTTGTGCATATATTATTTAAAACCCACCCCTCTTTCTACTTAATTATGCAACGACTTATCCATACAAATTCTATCCAAAAACATCCAAGCCTAGAAAAATCTCATTTTGTTAGAAAAATTGGAATTTGAATTTTTTTTTTTTTTTAAGCTAACAGTTTAATTCTGAAAAGCTTAACTTTCTACAAGCATTTTATCAGGCAAGGAGGGAAGAAATCACCCAAGCATGGTGCCAAGTGAATTAATATTTTTAATTAAAATTTTATCATCTAAAAAGATTGAGGGCTTATTAATGAATTCAAACATGTTTATAGGATGGATTTTGATTGTGTGTGTATTTGCTCTTTCTCGGTTGATGAGCAAATGAATCTAATATAAAATTAAAGTCTTCATTATTACTGCATTTCTTTCCCTAGTCAGCATTCTGCTTCTCCCTTTCTCCAGGTCAGGGCCAATACCTACTGACAACACAGAAACCCAGAGAGTTGCTGGTTTGGGTAAGTGTGGCCACAAGGGAGATCCTGCTCGGGAAATATTTCAGCTTCATGTGTCTTCCTGAACATTATCAGCAACAATATGAGCTGGGGGAAAAACTTGGACAGCAGTTTGGACTTTGTTTTTTCATACAGAGCTTTCAAGACCTTCCCATCGAGGCACTGAATGGAAGCACAACCCCCAAAATACACTGATATGGACAGGGCTTATCTTAGAACAGTAATTTTTTTCTCTCATTTTTGGATTTAAAGGTCAAGTCACCCAAAAAGCCAAACAAAAGTAGAATTTCCAAGGGAAAGACTCTCTTTGTTTAACCTCACCTGGGGTGAACAGGCTATTTTCAAAAGGCAGCTTCACCATTTCTACCGTTCCATCGTCTCACTGGTAAGGCAGAAAGGTGCCAAATCAACACCTGCCAGAGATCCTGAAGGTACAGATTTCTCACCTCAGAATAAAATAATAGGTGGCAGTGGGTGCAGAGTGAGTTTGCAGACAGAAACACCCTCTGAAACCACAGCAAGCATGGAGGTTTGTTGAAATCTGCTGGAGGCAGGAGACAAACTGTAGAGTTTTTAAAGATTGGCATGTGTCAGAGTAACATATACATTTAGCAAGAGATTTTGGGTTTTCCTTCTTCTTGAGCACCCAAGGTACAGCTCATATGTTATCTGACCAGTGAATGAAATGGAGACACTTCTGTCCCAAGCATCCTGACACCAAACCTGGGGTGAGTTGCAGAAACATCCTTGCACTCCCTGAGGGCTGAGGCTGTCCCTGCTGCCCTGGAGCCCCCCAGACACAAGAGCTGGCAATAACCTGTACCAGAGAGAGCAGATCCTTTAGGGCAGGAAGCTCAAACTTCTCAGATTAACCTAAGAAATAAAACTAAAACAGACCCTGGAAAGAAGCACCTTTCACTTCCATAATAAAAAATAGTGTTAGATAACCACACTGTATAATACAGACGAATAAATTCCTAACTTGGTCTGTTCTTTCTGCCAAGAAGCTCAATACACCAACATTTAGAAGTTATTTCTTGAGTTGTACCCAAAAGAGCCATAACAGCATATCACAAGTCCCTATCCAAATAAGCTCCTGGATATAAACAAAAAGTATTTCAGCAAAAGTATAGGCAGTACATTACAAATTTTTTTTCATGAGCTTTTGTTCACTGGGCTTTGTTTGTTTGGGTTTTTTTAACTTATCTCTTCATTTTTTGTTAGAGTTTGAGGAACTTGCTTAAAGACAAGGATGCAAAGTCTTTGTATTCAGGTCTGTGGCAGGCACTTACAGATTATTCAATTTTTCTCCTTTTAACCAACATTGCCAAAGAAAGAGTAGTAAACTCAAGATGGTGTTTAGGTTTGTTTTTTTTTTTTTTAAAAAGTAGTGTTAATTAATGAACACATATAAACTTGAACATAATTGGCAAGAGCAACTAGGAAGGATGTATTTTCAGTTTCCATCTCTCATGACTTAGAAGCATCCTCAAGAGCAAGCAGAGGCTGTTTTATATCCCAGGTATTTATCCAGATCATTAATAGCATTCTGAAGATCAATACCTGTGAAATCATATAACATTTAATTTCTTACTTAACTTGCCTGAACCAGTGTCACTGCAATAATTCAGATGCGCAACAAAGAGGAGAATATAATCTTATCTCTGGCTCCACTGCTCCAGGTAACTAAATTCTGTGCAAAATAAATTCGCTACAGCTGTTTCTACAAGTTCACAATATGCCTGGTGATTGTCTTTTTTTTTCCATAACACCAGCATTAAGCACCTGATCCAAATCCCACATAAGTCGATGGAGCTCTTTGTGTTTACATCGATAGATTTGGAGCGAAATTCCATGTCAGGTTCTTGCTGTTATCTCTGCAAACAAGTACAGAGCTTAGGCAGGAAGAAAATAAATTTCTTTCCTCCTGAATTCAGAACAGTGGGCAAACTACAACACTGCTGGTAGATTGTCTTTTTTTTTTTTCCAGTTCACTCCAACTTTCGTAGTCCAACAGAAAATCCTCGAGATCGGCGTGAGCGCCGAAACCCCAGAAGAAATCAAAGCAAGGCAGTGAGCTGTCTCTGAACTCAGCTCAGCTACACAGAGCTGAGCAAGGTAAAGTCCTTTAGAACAGTATAAACAAGCTAAGTTCAGAGGATAACATAGGCAAAAAAAAAAATAAAATTATAAAGCAGCCCGACGAGCCCTGTGTTTCCTGAGAGTAACCCACAAAGCAAATGAGAAGTGCTGGCTGGAAATGACCTCTGCCAACACAATTTATATTGACAGAACCTCCAGATCTTGGATTGGGGGTTTTTCTAACATCAGACATTACTAATAGTTTCCTATTTAATAATTTTAGACACACAAAATCCAAAAAAGAGCATTGTACCAAAACACGTAGATAAGATACACACGAACTCCTCTGACTCCCTCTGAACCATTTAAACACTGACTATAAAACCCCCTGTGCTAAAGGCAGGTCTACTTTTGTATATATAGAAATTGCATCTCAAACCCCACATTTCTGAAGTTCTTTCATAAAGAGTCCTCAGATAATTGTGTTTCAAACAACCCTCACGCTCAAACCAACCTGGAAATCCGGCCCAGAGCTGGGAAAGAGAACAACAGAAAAGGATCAAAAAAGAGAAAAATCAGCAATGAGGGTAACAGGCAGGAGTAAAATACTGGTACAAACCCACCCCACCCCACCCCCTCTCTGGGGTATGTTTCTTCCTTTACTGATATATCTTGGTATGATACTACCTTACTTTGCTCTCACTGTTTTATTCTTACCTTTGCTTTATTCTCTCCCAAGTATTAAATTGTTTCCAAGGAACGCAAAGAAACTCTCTCCAAAAATCAAACTTGATGGATGAAAAGGAGAAATGTAATATGATACTGTAAGAGGAGATAAAGTAGGTTTGACAATTTGGGAAACAAAACATGTAATCAAGAGAAGTGATGCAGAGGCAGAATCTTAGCTGACTTAATAAAAGAATATACCATATTTTAAGAAATCATTTTAGGAGGAAAGCAGCAGGTGGTGTCAAGTAATACCAATTTACTGAGAGCATCCTGTGCTTTTTAATAAGCCAGTGCCTTACCAGCAGCAAAATCATTCAGATGAGAACAAATGGTATTGTGGAAAATAAGCCAGACTTGACAGTTTTATATTAAAACAAAAAATAAATAATGCATTAGGAAGAAAAGGAAATTGCCAGGAATTGAGGACATTTGATTAATATATTTTATGGTCCACTTATATCATGGTCAAGTCCATAATATTTTCTGTGAATTTTTGAGATTGCTTTATAGCTTTCTAGCAAGAAGCCCACAGGATTCAATACAACACCTGCAGAAACTTCCAGAAGATTTTCGCAGACAATCTCGAAGTTAGCTAAAAAGTTCGGTTTTAGTCAGTTAAAATTTGGGTTTAAGCTAGTTTTAAGCCAGTTTAAAAGACCATTTAACCACTGGAGGTTGCTTGAATTTGCCCTCCCACACGGAAGGAATTTTATCTTAACACAAATGTCCCCAGATGAAGCCTAAACCCTCCTGTTTCAGTGAAGTGACTTACCAGGATGGTGAGCAGTAACTGGATGACTAAGAACAGAAATGAAGTTGTCTCACCTTTATCTGCTATGTTGCCATAAAAGCTACTGCTTAGACACATCTGATGTAAGGCAAAAAACAGTTAACAATTTAATGACTAACAATTAAAACCCACAAGATCAATAGGTAAGTTGATCCAATCCATTCCATCCTGCTTAGAAATTAATAAACATAACCAAAAAGGAAACCTCAGCTCCTGCCACTTCCTCCCCCCCCTTTTGGACCAGGTGCAGCAGCCAACAGTGACTTACTATTGATTAATCCTTCAAAACAATTATCACTGAACAGTTTGGGAAAGGTCTAACAGGTGGGAAATATAAATTGCTTACTGAGGTTTTTGAGGGCATTTGGACCCTTCAAAGCTGTCTGCTGTTACCTGTCACCTAGCACTAAAAAGATCAAAATCAGAATAGTGTAATAAATACATTATACATTTATCTTGCCTTTTTTTTTTTTTTTTTTTAAGATTAACAGAATGATATGATAGGTTAGGATTATTGATTGACCCTCTAGGAAGGAAAAAAAAAGCCACAGACATGGCCAATGGTTTGGCCAACACATCAAGAAAAACATTACTGTGATTTGTATGTGTCCTTCCACTGGCAAAGCACTTGCTGAATATACAAAGACATAATGTATATTTACTTACTCCTCAAATAAATTAACAGTAAGCACTTCACCAGGCCTTTTAGGTCTTGGCTGGCTCTCCCCTTCACGATATATTGCTGCACATTAGCATGGACTTGCTGAGTTTTCCAAAGAAGAGGAAAAATTTCTCATTTGTCACCCAAGCTCCCCCCAGAGTACTCACACTGGCTGCTGACTCAAAGGGCAAGTGCAGGTGATTTCTCACACATCACTTGTTCTGGCTGTTCATCACCCCCCTCCCAGTTTCCTCAGGGCCTCCAGCCAAAGGTGCAAAGCAGAGAGAACTGAAGGAGTAGGGGGATGGCACGTGGTGAACACCAGGGCTCAGCGCGAGGGAGAAACATCAACAGTCAGGGGAAATGCTGACTGCTGAGAGACAAGTGAAACTGGGAAATAAAAACTGGGCAAAGGCATAAAGAACTGTGGGAAATATCCCTCTTTTTAAATTTAGAAAGATGGCATAAACTCGGGGAACGAAGAAACAAGGAAGAATTTATTCAACGCGTTGGGTCTTTCCCACACCGAGTTTCCAGGGAAAAAGACACTTTAATTCCATGCATTTTATAGTTTCTAAAAATCCCCACCCTTTTCAGATAAATTTAACATATTCATTTCTACCTAAAAAAGTTTCTTTTCTCTGAAAAGGGGCTTTCCCTTTCTTTCGATTGGCTGCTGGGCATCCTCTGTCAAAAGTGATGGATCTTCCTTTGTTCTCAGCCCAGAGAGAGAAGAAACCCCGGTGTACAAAAATTCTCACATGATCCAAAAAAATTCTAGTTTTTAGGAACTTTTAGATTTCCCTTATCCAGCTAAAAAAGTCCCTGATACCCAGTCCGGGACTTGAATATCTTACAACTTCACCATATGCCTATAAAACCACATACTTTTATTTCTCATAGAACCACGCAAGGCAGAGGAAAAAAAGGTGCAAGAAGTGATTTTTCAGAGGATTTTACTCGAAGTGAGGCAGCAACACAGTTTAGCAGTGCAGAATAAGGGGTTGCATACTTCTGGTTTGTTTGATGTGCGATATTTGACTGCTTTGGAAAGTCATATTAAATATTTTACTCCATCAAAAATCTTAATCTACAACCTCTCCCAAATCTGGTTTGTGATATGCCAGCAAGTTAAGTGGCTACATAACTTCACTGCTTCACTTGAGTTCAACAAGTAGCTGCATTCAAAATCCACAAATATTTGTAAATAATATCTTGCAGTTTCAGGACATTTGCTATGTGACAATATAAGAAGAAAGGCAGCTTTGTTAATATAATTCTGTCTGATAGAAACCTTTTATGTTAATGGATTCTCTCCAAGTTTTGATAAAATGCTATTCACATGAAAAACCACTGAAAACATACAACAAGAAATGAAGTAGGAACAGGTCTCTACTGACTGAGAAAATAGCTGTAGCTGAATGATTTTAATTATATGTATAGTTAATTATTTGTATTAATACATAATAATACAGATGATCACTGTGTAGGAATGAAAAGCACACACATCATGTATTTATTTTAATGATTCCTCTCTCATCTATTACTTTTACATGCCCCAAATTCAACACATTTTTCACAGTTCAACAGTGACTCTGAGGAAACCGTTGCTTTAAAAACATTTAAGCAGTACAGACTTATCACACGTGATATTTTCCTGTGATGAATCTGAGTCACTTCTCTACATGTTATCCACATTCTACCAACAGGAAGGAAACTCAAATCTATGAAGTCTCTGCTGTATTTCTCTGCAAGGATCTATAACAAAGAAAGTTTTGTTGGAATCACACCATTCAATAAGTTAATTAATGCAGACTACTGGAAAAGTGAGGGGAGAAGAGCTTGATGAAATGGGGAGTCATAATGACTGTAAAAGTATCCTTCTCTCCCATTTAACCACCCTCAAGTCATATTCCCTGAGCAATTCTAGGATTGCTCAGAGCACAGCCACAGATGCAATGTGGCTTCTGGGTCCCCTTTGCTGCCATTCTGGACCAGAAAAAAGGAAAGTTCTATGTAACAGCATCCAGGGGGAGTGGGATGTGGTGGTGTCCACGGTGCTAATGCCACCACCCTTCCTCACCATCAAGATCTGCTGCGCTCTGTTACATGAAACACTTTATTATTCATTTAGAAACACACAAAAGTTTGGCTTCAACGAGAACTTCTGATGTTCCATCATTCATTTTCTGATCTGTTCCAATATTATGTAACACCAAGAAAATCATTAAATTAAAAAAAAATGTCTGTTCACATTCTTTGCTCCAAATTGATTCCCTTCAGTAATTTCTAATCTGATGCTTCAGAGGTGAAATGAGCCATATTAAATGTCTCTACGTGTCTGGTATAGACAAGATGTCTCCAGAGGCTCAGACAAACAAGCTGAACCCAGTGCACTCACAGCTGGCACAAGTGCTGCATCTTTGCTCTGAAACATGGAACTTTTTGTCTGAGGAGGAGGAAAAAAAATGAACTTTCCCAAGAACTAAAACTTCTTGACAGAAGACAGACTACCTTTTGCTGAAGGTCAGGGGATTATATGTTGTCGTTCCCCCACCCCAGATTTAAACTCTGTTCTCAAACATATCAGTGTTCGAGGGTGATATGTACAAAAAAAGAGACTGCAAGCATGAATTCCTTCTGATAATTATATAGTACAGCAAAAAACACAGGAGTAATTTGAAAATTCGTCAATTATGTTTTTGTTGAACCTAAATATATATCTGTGTGTGTGTGTATGCAAATATATATGTGTGTGTGTAAACACAAATGTGTGTATATACAAATATGTATTTGTATGTATACAAATATATTTTATATATACACACAAATATATATATACACAAATACATATATACAAATACATATATATAAATGGATGATGTAAGAGTCCACACTCACCCACTTGCTTCTTGTGCTAATTTTTAAAGTATTTTCCCAGTAGGATCAGAAAGCACCCAGTGCAAAGAGGGATCATTCTGGACTTGGCACTGTGAAAATCCATTAGTAACAACACATTAGTTGGAAAGCTTTAAAAAGGTTTCAAAAGTACCACAAAGCTTCACAAACTCCAAAGTGCACTCTTGGTCACCCTTCTTGATACATGGACATGCCTAATACACAGACTCAAAACACACCTGTGTGGAAATCCTTAAAATATCTGCACCATGTTAAAAGGAAAACAAAGCCCACACAGATCAGTTCTGTGGACAAGAAACAACTCCATCAAATTCTGTTTGCTTTTGCATTTGGTCTCATCTCAAAGCTCAGTGGCTTCACTGTGATATATCTGCCTTCTACTAAAGCCCTTGATCTGGGCCCCAGCACATCACTAAAGCTCCAGGGGACTGTTTGTTTGTATTGTTTTTCCTTTGTAAGAGGTTTGTTTTTTTTTTTTCCTTTCTTTTTGCCCTTGTTTAAAAAAAAAAAAAAGAAATTATTATTTCTTTCTATACAACAGCATGTGTGAGAGTACCAGTTTCAAACATGATTTTTGAAACTTGTGAATTCCTACCAACCAAGAGTGGCAGCTTGGATGTAAATCTGCTTCCAAGCTGTGTATCAGAGCTGACTCTTCAAGTTGAAATCTGTAAATACAGCTAAAATATACAAGCCAATTACTTTTTTAGGCAAGTTATCAAGTAGATGTAGAAGTAAAATCAAATCAGATAACCTGCTGCATCTTAATTACCAGCAATATTCTCTCTTGCTTATGAGACTCTAAATATTCATTAATTCTGAGCAATTAGCAATAATGAAATGAAAGTGTGTGAAGCTGAAGTTTGGAATTAGGTATGTCAGAACTCAGTAAGAGATGCATGAATTCACTTCTGCACGTTTTCTCTCAAGAACCCTTCGTGAGCACCACGGTGACAAATTATTTACTGCAGATATCTGGGGATCAGGGCACAAAGGCTGAAGGAGCTCCCAAAGCAAATGTTTGTCCTGGACACAGGGTGGTGACAGCTCTACATCTCAGTGGGTTCAACTCAAAGTACAAGAACTCAGCTCTCCATTCCCAGTGTGCTCAGGGCTGCTAATACACTATGCCAAAAAAAAAGTTGAGTGGTCTATGCCAAAAAAAGTAGCAAAAACCAATTAAATAGCCAGGAACCATTTGTTTATATATCCTGTTAAAGCCAAATAAGCCTCTGGATCTTACTTGCATAAATTCCCCATTACTTGGGTCTGTCTGAATTGCAAAGTATAATCAGTTTCTCTTCAAAAGTATCAATAAATGCAAATACAGCCCATGAACAATTTGCTGCACTTTTAGAATAAGGTGTAATCCAACCTTCCATAAGTATCTGCTGTTAAGGCATCAGTGACATAACAGATTGTGATTCATCAGGATCATAGATTTCCACAACTTGTAGTGCATAAAGTAACAAAACCAGGAAAGGGAAACCAGAACCAAAACACATAATTCGGTGTACAGCACTGATTTTCCTCAACCCGCCTTATACAAAGGAATTTAAGATTCTTTTAGACAATTTTATCTTTTCTAATAAACTAATGCAACTTCATAAAAGATTTTCATTATTGCCATGACCTAAATTAATGACAACTTAGGTATGTGACCATCCAATTTTACCCCCAGAAGCATCTCACCTGCGAGAGAACTATTTTTACCGATGTTGATATTAAGAATACAAAAACGTGAAAACTCTTGAACTTTTAAATTCCTCCTTGGAATTGGAAATATATTGGGACTACTTATGTAATTTAGTGCTACCAATAAGAACACTAATGAGAAGTCCCCCAGGAGATGTTAGGGAATAATTTCAAACACTGAACCCTTTGAATAATCAAATTTCTTTTCCTAATCGTCAGAGGCACCTCTACTTCTACAGAAAGACTTGTTATGTTACATTCAACTTGGAGCTTAATTAGAAAGTAGGTTACCAAGGGCAAAAGCTTCTGGAGGTATTATAATTTCTCTCTTAACTTTCAGTGATTTGATATGATCTGTGATAGTTTAATCAAGAAACATTGCAAATTGGGAAAAATATTCTTTGCAATGACATGAACAGACCACCCTCTGATTCAGGCCATTTTTACAGACAGAGCAAGGTGTCACAACTACCAGGTTTATCACTTAGTGTTCCAAGTAATGGAATTAGATGCCTTCCCAAGACCTTCATCTTCTCAATTTCTCAATAAAGGTTTAGAGAACACACCACCTGCTTCCAGGTGACTACAGTTCCTCCACAACCACAAACTTTTGCTGACTGAGCCAGTTACTTGGTGGCTTCTTCCAGGCAACACACAACAGCTTCTCCTTGAAGAAGCAAAGGTTTGCTTTATGTTTTCTATTTCCACATTCCCAAGTGAAAATACCTAAGCACAATGCTTTACTTCCCTGGATATTTTACTACTTTCAGTCTTCACACCTTAACCTCTTTCAGTTTGGGTACTTTCTCTGCACTAGTAATGCTATATTTTTTCCATAACTTAGAGATAGATAGGTAGATAGACAAATAGATGTATAGTGACATGGTAAAGTAATTTTTTGGTACAGAACACCTGCTTAAGCATTCTCTGGGTCAGGTCTTTTCATAACATGAAAATACAAAATTTATGCCTGTCTGAGCTGACTCTTTGTCACACTGTATAAAGTATCACTGAGAGAAACACAGTCCTGCATTTTCCTTCCAAATTAGGCTCCTTTAAACTGTTATAAAGTTAAAAAATACATGATAGCTTCCCCAGGACTAACAGTTCAAACAATACAATTTATGTTTCATTGAGATACTTCAGAAATTAATTCATTGAATCAATTATTGTTTACATTGAAGTATAAAACATATGGTCCTTCAATGATTTACTGAACTATTCTTCTGGAATTCTGCTTTGGGGGGAAAAAAAAAATCATATCAGAATTTTAACCAAGATAATTTAGAAAATTGAAATGGAAGCTGGAATTGAGCAGTAGCTAAAATGCCAGTAACACAGTGAGCCAAGTCCAATTTAAAACTCACCAATCAAAAGCAAAAACTATGAATTAAGTCACCTCCCTCTCTCCTGCCCCACTCCTTTCACTGACATCTGCTAAGGAAAATCAATCCTAGCAGAGAGCAGGATGAAAAAAGTGCTTTTATGAGTTGGTCAAGAAACTCTTCCATATTTTTTTGTAGAGACTCCCGACCCTACAAACGTGTCCCTGATATGCTGATGATGAATGGATGAAAATCCACTGCAGGTTGCACCACCGGCCATCGATCAGTTGAGCTCCAGACACCAAATACCTTGACTTTTGCTTCTAAAGTTACTTGGCTGTGGAAGTCTCATTTACTCCCCCAAAATTACCAAGATTTGCTGGTCACACAGTCAGCTTCTTCGCAGAGGTCACTGTCAGAAGAGCATACAAATAATCACCAGTCTCCCTGACAGAAGAGAATAAGAACCCAACTGATTTTTAGGGTATCTGGGCATAATTTTTGTAACCTTTGTAAGACAAATTTTGCTAGACAAAAATAAGTGGCTCATGGAGGTTTCTCAGGTTTGCTCCAGTTAAGTAGATTATTCTAATCTTTGAGCTAAGTAGAGGTGTACTGTGTTACCACTGCATGGAACTGCCAAAAATCAATTTTTGATACTCTTACTTTCCTGAAACTTTGTGAATATTGTTTGGTTTTCTAATTGTTCCACTCCCAGTGTAGTCTGTGAGTTAGTCTTTCACGTTGTTCTCATTAACTTGTTTTAAGAGCTCCCATTTCCTGCTTAGGTGGAATGTTTTATCAGCTGTGTCTTCATTAACAAGTCATGGGGAGCAGCAGCTGAGCTTTGCCGAGTAAAACTGTGGGTGGTGAGCAGGCCCATGATGTATTTTTTTGAAGCTTCTGCTTTGCACTCTTCTCCTCTGGCTGTACACAAACTCTGTCTGTGTAGGTGCCAGCTGCTAAACATTGTGAATTAAACCTTGCCCTACAAATTTTTCCATGAGCTCTATAGGCAGAATGGTCTAAGAAAAAGATACAAAGAGGAAAAAGAAGCATCAGTTCAGTACGTGTTCCCTTCGTGTGTTTAGTGGTTCAGGCTGTTGGATTACAAATAGCTTGACACACACAGGCAGCCAAACCAACTTTGAAACCCATTACAAGTCCCTGAAGTCACTGGCTTTTCTATAAATTTTCCCTTCTCTGGTGAGTGTGATGGATTGGTGTGCTGGGCTCTGCACAGCCCCACGTGCCTGCCTGGCAAAAGGGTTAAATAGGTAATGGATGTTATTCATACAGAAAACTTGTAATTCTTCCCAGAGAAAAAGGAAAACCAAAGCAAACTAACTCTGCTCTGCAGGGATGTTTAACTTCTCTTCTCTGGCTGCTTATCCACGTCTGAAACAATCCACTTTTACCTCAGGGCAATGCATTATTGAAGAGAGAGCACGGTGTGGGTTAAAAGCTGTGAGACTGCCTTAGAGGAGGCTGATTGGCTTGAACCTTTTAGAGCCATGAATTTTGGAACCTACACCACTGGAGATTTACTTCCATTTGAAAGCTCAGCTCAGAAAGAAGCCTGTTTCAGTCCTGGGGACATTTAATCTGGGATATTTTGGAGCTTTAGGTAGTTTCTAAATCTGGCAGAAGAGCTGTGTGTCCTCCTCCCCACCACATCCCCCCTGGGGTTTTTTGGGGATGAAGATTCACGTGGTTGTCAGTACCTATGCAACACAAACTTCTCATGGAAAAGTTACCTTACAAATGTATCACTAAAAATTCTATAAGAATTAGATATTACTGCTGTATAGGAACACTTCATCTGGCCTAGAAACCACTCCAGCAATGCCCCACCAGCTGTGATCTCCACCTGGGTACACCAAACACCAAGTGGGGATCAGTGGTTGTTGTTTGGTCATTGCCAAAAATTTGGCACTAAGGTTTTGGCATTTAAAAGGAACAACAGTCTGGAAAAAGCATTTCCTAAGTGGGTTATGAGCAGACACAGTTTTTTTAAGCAGATTAAGAACCAAGTTTGTGCCAATTCAGAGGGATGCAGTACAGAGCTGGACTGCACACGGGTACAGAAAAGGAAAAGGTGGTTAGGTTACACATATATGTACTTTGCTATGCCAATTCAATCATCAGAAAATGGGAGAAAAAGGCTCATTTTTCATTGGGAGATTTCCATGAGGAAATCTTTTCACTACCTAACTAATGAAAACAGCAAGTAAATGTGGCAGGAAGAATGTAGCAACGAACCATGGGAGTTGTGGTCTCCTGGGTTCTCAGATAATATTTGATTGTCATTGGTTAGAGGGTCACGTGACATGTTCAGGTGTGGTATTTAAACCTTGGCAGTTTGAATAAACGGTAATTCTGCTCTGGCACTTGTTCGTGTCTGAGTGGGGTTCGTGCCTTGAACAGCACCTCAAATGGCAGTTTGATAAGGGACTTCAGCAGGTTACCGGCAACCAGGAGCAGCAGCTCTGGGGAACCTGTCCGGGGGTGTCCATATCGCCAAAACCAAAAGGAAGAAAAGAAAGAATTCAGCGCGCTGGGTTACCTCTGCAAAAAGGAACAAAAAAGGAGGAAAAAAGGACCAGAAGAAAGGACAACAGAGCTTCAGCACAGAGGTAACCAAAAATTGGCGAATATGGGAGTGTGGTTTACCCGTCAGGAGGGAAATACTCCAAAAATCAAACAAACAGCTGAAGCTATCTCTCAACTTTTACAAGAACAGAGTATAACCATAGAAGAAAGTAAGTTATAGGACTTGTTATATTGGATTTCATTGCATGAACCTGCACTACCTCTGACTGGACCTTGTCAAGTGTCATCTTGGAGGAAAATAGGGAACAAAATTATTGAAAAACCCAGTGAGGGAAAAACAGACGCCCTCAAGAATTTGGCTACATGGAAAGACATTATGATAGCCTTGAATAAGCACTACAGAAAGGCAAATGCACCCGGGAGAGTGGACTCCCCCCCCCTTCACTCCTTTCCCCTCAACCCCCCCCCTTCAATCGAGTGGGGCAGGGGGAGAATGCACGTTGGTCAGAGGGGATGGGAGGGAGGGGGAGCCCCTGGGGGGAACAGTGCAGTGGCAGCGTGTGGTGTGAAGGAGCATGGCTTGGGGGCTGACAGCATGAGCGTGGCAGCAGGCGGGGATGCTGGCTTTATGCCAGCGCCCATGGCTGCAGTTGAGACCATGCCACACAGAGCAGCAAGTGGTGGTGCTGGAGCCGAGGACTGTTACAGAGCAGCGTCTACCCCTGGACCGTTACAGGGTGACCGTTACACGGCGGTTGCACAGTCAACGTGCAGAAGGGGAGTGGCACCGGAGGCACCGCCATGTTGCCCCTGCCGTGTGCCGGAAGTGAAGCCGCCACCCCCAGGTTCAGGAGTTTTGCCGGGAAGGGAGGAGAATGACTATGATGGACAAATGGACAGCGAGTCTATAGAGGACACAGAAGGAGAAACAGCTTCAGGATTGGGTAGAGGTCCCTCCATAGGTTTATGGGATAAATGCAGGGAGGAAGCATCTCGTGCGGGTGATTGGAAAGTGGTAAATGCGTGCCCTGTTATACATCGACCCCGGCAAGGCCCCCAGTACCAAGCTTTATCATACGAGGTGATCAAGGATTTAAGGCAGATAATTAAAGAGAGTGGTGTCTCCTCACCCCACATGTTTTCCTATCTAGAAACCCTAAGTAGCACCCACGTGTTTGCACCCCATGACTGGAAGGCACTACTAAAAATGGTACTAACCACTACACAATTTAGTGTATGGCTCACAGACTTTAGAGAAAGCTGTAAGGCTTATATTAATGACCAAACTAATGCTCAAACGAGAATGACTTATGCTCAATTAGTCGGGGAGGGGGCATATTCAAAGCCCGAGTCCCAAATAGATTACCCCCGAGAGATATACGAAGTAATCGCAAAACTTGTATTGAGAACAGTGCGAAAGCTTCCATGCATAGACAAAGACTCTAACCTATCCTTTTTTAAAGTCTTCCAAGGGTCCACTGAACCTTACCCCAAGTTTCTGGATCGACTGCAGGCTTCCTTAGAGAGACAAATAGATAATGACGAGGCGAGAGAGATGCTCTTCAAGCAGCTCACCTATGAAAATGCCAACTCTGACTGTCGAAGGGCCCTGCAGTCGATCCCCAAACGCGACCAGTGCACATTAGCTGAATTGGTCTGAGCTTGCCAGGATGTCGGGTCAGTCAATCACCACACAGACTCACTAGCCACAGCATTAGCAGCCAAACTGCGTGTACCCGAAGGGGAAAAGGAAAAAGGCAGTTGCTTCCGATGCGGAGCAACTGATCACATTAAAAGACACTGTACTAAAAAACCCCCAGGGTACTGCTCTCGATGTGGTAAAGGAAAACACTGGGCTAGTGACTGCAAGTTCCAAGGTGGTATAAAAGGGGGGACTAAACCGCAGGGAAATGGGAGACAGGGCGCGAAGCCGCGCGCCCTGACCAACCAAACAAATACGGCTTCAAACAATATGCCAGCGATTTGCTCGCCGCCACCTCAGGCAGCACTGGGTTGGACCTGGTCTCCAGAGAACCAATAGTTTTAACATCTACTGCAGTGGTTTTGATACCCACTGGAGTCTGGGGACCTCTGAAGGCGGGAATGCATGCCTTACTAATTGGGCGCTCACCAACTACCATGATGGGTATATTCATTTTACCCAGAGTAATTGATCCAGATTCTCATAATGAAATACAAATTATGGCCTGGACACCTGTGCCGCCTTGTTATATACCAAAAGGGCAGCACTTAGCCCAATTAATTCCTTTCTATAGCACTTTCTCCACACAAAAGGGTAATAAGAGTACTGAGGCATTTGCAGGCACAAATCCCCAACAGATCTTCTGGGCCAAGTCGATCTCTGCCTCCCAACCCATGATGACATGTCATATTGATGGGCGTAAATTTAAGGGTTTAGTGGATACAGGAGCAGATGTGTCTATAATTAAAGACTCTGAGTGGCCATCAGAATGGCCCACTGTGTTCCCCGCCTCAACCATCTTGGGGGTGGGGGGTATGCAAAGACCTAGACAGAGCAAGCATCTGCGTACGGTATTGGGACCTGAGGGACAGACTGCTAGGATTGCACCCTTCATAGTTCCCATTCCGTGTACCTTGTGGGGAAGGGATTTCCTCGGTCAATTTGGTACCACTCTACAGATAGCAACAGCAAACAATCAGGTTTTTCAGTAAGGGTCATTGGTCAGCCGTTCCATGAACTTATCAAACTAAAATGGAAGACAGACAACCCGATATGGGTGGACCAATGGCCCCTGAAGAGGGAACGGCTAGGTCACCTGCGAGACCTTGTACAGGAACAACTAAACGCTGGACATATAGTACCAACTTCTAGACCATGGAACACTCCGGTGTTTTGCATACCCAAGAAGAGCGGTAAATGGCGTTTACTACAAGACCTCAGAACAATTAATGCAGCCATCGAGCCAATGGGAACGCTGCAACCAGGACTTCCTTCCCCTGCCATGCTACCTGCGGGATGGCCACTAGTAGTAATAGACTTGAAAGATTGTTTTTTTACAATCTTTTTACATCCAGAAGATGCACCCCGCTTCGCCTTTTCAGTTCCAGCCTACAATCATGCGGAACCCATGCAAAGATACCACTGGACAGTACTGCCTCAGGGCATGAAAAACAGCCCGATGATTTGTCAAACAGTGGTAGCCAACATCAGACACCCTGTTCGAAAACTCCACCCTTCAGCCATCATCTATCATTACATAGATGACATCCTGATAGCAGCAAAACACGGGACCGAACTACAATCCACCTTGACTGCCTTAACTGACGCCATCCAAAAAGCAGGTTTGCAGCTTGCCCCAGAAAAAATTCAACGCACCCAACCTTGGACCTACCTCGGATGGAGGATCACTCAACAGGAAATCATGCCACAACCACTGACTTTCAAAGTAACGGACACTATGACCCTGAATGATTTGCAACGGCTTTTAGGAGCCATTAACTGGCTAAAGCCTGTCTTGGGGATCACAACAGAGGAATTGCACCCTCTCTTCGAGCTACTTAAAGGTGACCCAACTCTCACATCTATTCGATCCCTAACCCCAGAAGCAAAACAAGCTCTGGAAGTATGCTCCCAAGCTGTCAAAAACAGGCAAAGCAGACGACGACACCCTGACCTGCACATTCGCCTCGCCATCATATCCAGCAAGTTCCAACCTTTTCCAATGGGATCAGGCAGAATCCGACCCTTTGAGAATTCTAGAATGGTTATTTCTTCCCCACTCTCCACCTAAGACTGTTTGGACCATTAATGACATGCTTGCTAAGCTCATCATGAACGGTAGAGGACGTCTGCAGGAGATGGATGGAAGAGATCCTGAGACGATCTACATTCCAGCCACAAAAGACAACTTAGACTGGCTTCTTGCAGAGGACGCTGTGTTTCAGACTGCATTAGCGGACTTCCACGGTAATATTTCCATTCACTTCCCGAAACATAAACTCTGGGCGGAAATAGGAAATCTACCCCTGATGGCCACGCGTCACTGCAAACTACGACCAGTAAATGGAATCACAGTCTTCACCGACGCATCTGGACGGTCGAAAAAGGCCGCTGTGACATGGAAGAACCCTGCCACAGGACAATGGGACAATAAGGTACAAACCTTGGACCAAGGTTCTGTACAGGTTTTAGAACTAGCAGCTATCCGCATGGCATTTGAATTGTTCCATGATCAACCTATGAATGTTGTCACAGATTCTCACTATGCAGCAGGGTTGCTCTCACGTCTCGAAGCCTCCTTCCTTTGAGATGTCACTAATCCTCACTTATTCACAGAAATTCGTATCATATGGTTTCTTATCAACCACAGAAAATTTGATTTTTACATAATGCACACTCGGTCACACACAGAACTTCCAGGACCCATAGCAGAGGGCAATCAAAAAGCTGATGCAACTGCTATGGCAACTACAGTTCCCAAAATTCTGGAACAGGCTAAAGTCTCACACCAGTTCTTCCACCAAAATGCACGTTCATTAAAGAGACAATTCAAAATTACAATAAACCAGGCCAGAGACATAATTATGTCATGCTCTGACTGCCAGCGAATTACCCCAATGCCAGCTAAGGAAGGGGTTAATCCCAGGGGCATAACAGCCAATGAAATCTGGCAGACAGACGTTACACATATAGCTGAATTTGGTAAACTAAAACATGTCCATGTTACAGTAGACACACATTCCAGATACATTAATGCAACAGCACACACGGGAGAAAAAGCCAAAGACGTTATCAGACACTGGCTCAGTTGTTTCGCAATCCTAGGAATTCCAAAAACCATAAAACCCGACAATGGCCCTGCTTATTGTTCTAAAAAAATCAAAACATTTCTCACAGATTGGGGGGTGCTCCATTCCATAGGTATACCGCACTCACCCACAGGACAAGCGATTGTAGAAAGAGCTCACCGTACACTAAAAGAAATGCTTCAAAGACAAAAAAGAGGGGAGTCGGTATATAGCCCCCAGGAACGCTTATGGAAAGCGTCATATGTTCTAAATTTCTTAAACTGTGATGATACAGACCATAGCAGGTATGAACGCCAACATAAAACTCAAATACTTTCATCTTCCAAACCACCAGTTATGATCAAAGATCTAATATCTGGGCAATGGTCAGGACCAGTAGATCTCATAACATGGGGAAGGGGATATGCCTGTGTATCCAAGGGTACCAAATTACAATGGGTCCCTTCTAGATGTGTCAGGCCTTATATTAGCCCTCCACCACAACAGGAACAACCACCAGAAGAAATAAGTGAAGGATTTGGATTAGAAGAAACATGACCAACAATAGTAAACACATCACAGAGAAAAAAAAAAAAAAAAAAAAAAAAAGGAGGGAAAGAGATATGGGTCTGTTCCCTATGTGTGTAAATCTACATTAACATTTCCTTAAAACAGGGATAATCACAAAGAAGCAATAAATGATACAACAGAACCAAAAGAAACATATAAACAGTAACCAATGCAGAACCAAAAGAAACACATAAACAGTAACCAATACAGAACCAAAAGAAACATATAAACAGTAACCAATACAGAACCAAAAGAAACATATAAACAGTAACCAATACAGAACCAAAACTCCATGAGTCAAACGCAATAAAGGGTTTAAGTGTGCATGTGTAAGGGAGAATGAAACGGTGGCCACCGGAGTATGAATGAGAAAGTTGAGTGGACGCATGTATGTGTGTGTGAACTCAAGTACACTTTATAGAAAGACATCTTAAACACTTCTTCAAACAACACCACGTCAGACACATCTACAACCCAACACATTTCCCTTTTTAGTAAAGATGATGCCATTACACAAAGTCACCCTCAGATAAAAGTTTATCCACACCTACAAACCCTGGGTAATTTGAGATTGTTTGAATATTGCACGAACCAATAAAGTTGTAAACAGTTCAATAAAGGCCTTGTGATGATAGGCCCTGTTTTTTATAATTAGTTGAAATAAGATTAGTTATAATAAGAATGTTAAAAATGCATTGTTTCTCAACTTGTTAATAAAAAGAGGGGGGAGATGTGGCAGGAAGAATGTAGCAATGAACCATGGGAGTTGTGGTCTCCCGGGTTCTCAGATAATATTTGATTGTCATTGGTTAGAGGGTCACGTGACATGTTCAGGTGTGGTATTTAAACCTTGGCAGTTTGAATAAACGGTAATTCTGCTCTGGCACTTGTTCGTGTCTGAGTGGGGTTCGTGCCTTGAACAGCACCTCAAGTAAAGTATTAAAAAGCCTAAGGAAAACCTCCTATATTACTGAAAATACAGCAAATCTTGTTATCAAAGTCACTAGTGCTCATGTAACTCAAAGCATCTTCTGCTCAGACACTTTTTCAAAGAGAGTAGTAATAAAGGATTTAGAGATAAGCAAAAAATAAAAGACCTTAGGGTTTCCCAAAATGAAAATAAATGTAACTGCAAGACAGAGACACGTCAAAGTGCTTCCAGAATGCTCCTGACTGAGGAATAAAAATAAATAAATGATATTGGTACAGTGTTTCTCTTTTCTTTACCAATTTCTGCTTATTACTAAGTACCAGTTACTCTCACATATCAAAAGTTCAAACAGGTTAGGATTTTCATCTTTGGGTTCCTTTTTTCATTTTGCCTTTGCATCAGTGAAGTCACAAAACAAATTATCCCCTCCCCTAACAAGAACCAAGGACTCATTCCACTGATGGAGAAGCCTTTCTGCAGATACCACTATTTTCATCTGTATTGATTTCATTCCAAAACCCTTTTAAAAACTGTATCAGTGCACAGTCCTAACAACATTTCTCAGAGATACCAGTGTGAAATTAGAGAAAGTATCCAAGAGAGTATTGAAGGAACAGTTCAAGTTACCAGTGTTATCAAGATTCCTTTATAATATTAAACTAGTCTTAAATGGAATTTCTCATTATCTCTCCCAACTGACCCTCAGTTGGATTTAAACTTTTTTTTTTTCATTACGATTATCTAGTGACTAAGAAAAATAGGGAGTCATAAATCCATAGTAAAATTTTGGTCCTATTTTCACAGGTTTAAGGAGTTTAGACCGAGGTGACCCTTGGCCACACTTCTGTTCCTCGCTTTTCTCCTTGGGAGAATGCTGTCTAAAACCATTTTAGAAGATGCCTAAAAAGTGGTCAGATGAGTTTTACATGCTTTATAGTTTGTATACACACGAGCCAGTGTGCACACCAGCCACAGAATGAGTGTTAGCCAAAGACCAGGACAGGTTTGCTCAAAGATGTTTGTAAGATCTGTGCAGATATTCAACACCCGGATAGGATCAGTCCTGGAATTCAGCTCTAGCTGACCCTGCTGGGGCCCAGGGGTTGAACCAGATTATCCCAGGAGCATCTTTCCAAGCTCAATGATTCTGCAAATCAGGAATTACCTTAATGAGGCAGGAGAAAAAATTGTGCCCATTTCCTCATTAAAAAATAGGAATTGGACAGGAATTCTCTCTGTTCTGAAATGGTCTTGTCTAAAATCCTATAAAATCAACAGTAGGAACAACCCTAAGTCTTACTTTCCTGTTAAACTTCCAGTGGTTAAAAACTGTCAGTGAACCAAAGGTTAGATTTCTCATATGTTTGTAGAAGCTGATATAGACTAATAAATCTAATAATCCACATTTAGGTCACAGAACTGTCAAAAAAAGATTGATATCACTTTGAATATTTGTTTTCCTTTCATTCAGTAAAGCAATAGCTAATGGGTATAGTTACTTAGTAGCCTTTCTTAAAGATAAGCAGTTTTAATATTATTTAAGGATTCAGTACATCCTGTTTCAACCCAGCTTGGATCTTGAGAAGCTTCAGAAAAATCAGAGTGTTGGCTCCAGTTTCTGAATGGTGGACAAATAATCTCTATTTGCTATTTAGAGAGTTCAGTATTGAAGAAATATCGGATTCAAAACCAGCCTGGGAATGGAAGACTTCTCTTTTACCCCCACAGAACGAGTATGACACTTCCTTCTTGTGCAAGTTTTACAGCCAAAATAATATCCTGAGTCACTGCACAAAATTGCCATGCAAGGGATCTCACAGAGCATTGCTCTGTTCATGGGCAACATCCAGACATGTGTGCAATCCCTGAGAACATACAGAATACCCTAAAAACCACCACCCAGCACAACTTCAGGTCACCACCAGTTTTCTATAATTGCTCATTAATTGTGTAGTTGCAGACACTTGTGTAGTGGTTCCAAATAAGGCAACAGGAATTACTGCAATCCAAGCACAAAAATAATTTCTTAGTCACAGAAATTGCTTTTCTAATACTTGTCTAGAAATCAGATGTTTCAAATATGGGGGTTTTTTTGGTATAGTAAGAGCCATAAAATTTTTTACAAAAAGAAAAGCAAAAGAAACCACCAAACCCCACATTGACTCTTGGGACACAGAAACACAGAATCTGTCTATTCAGTAGATTAAAATCCACAAAGCAGCAAAAGAGCCTGTACTTATAATATTTACCACCTCTTTCTCATCTCCACCTTATCTCCTCCAAAAGCCTTGGGATAAGAACTGATAGAAGGAATAACAGCCAAATATTTCCTTTCTAACGTGTTTTTCATACATTTTTGCTTGTGTATGCATATACTGCCTATGTATATATACATATAAATTTCCAATTCATTTCCATGATCACTCCAAAATCTTCTCCATACACTGTACTCCGATGAAGTATTAAGTGTGCAAAACAGCAAAAATAAATAGCAACACTTGAAATGGATCTATCTGTGCTCATCTGAATCCCTGCACTTCCTACTGATCTGCAAATATGCAGTACAGGAGCAATCCTTACCCCTAGTTCAGCACTGGCTGCCTAAAAATTGCCATGGTAATCCTGAATCCTTACAAAAGCACCAGCCTAGATGTTTATGTGGTAGAAGGCTGTCTGTTATATGCAATGTACATCACTTGAAATCTGAATACTTACATTCTGTACCAAAATAAGACTTGCTGAAGTATATAGGGAAATATGCTGCAGCCAAGCAACCTATTTCAGAACTGCAGTGAATTTATTGTCTCGTTCTCCTCACATGGAAAAAAAAAAAAACAGATGAGAAGCAACGTAATCTAATCTTGACAACGAGACTGATTGGTTCAAAAATATTAACAGTACAAAACCGGCATTACAGTTGCAGCTTTCCGTGGCTGAATTCTTTCTCTAGTGACAAGAGCACCACCTACAGACTTAGAAAATCGTCCTTTCATCGTGTTTGCCCTTAAAAACAGCAGTTCAGCTTTTTTGTCTTGGAAACTGCAGGATGTTCCAGCTGTCACAAGCTGATGCTTAACAACAGTGCAGTAATTGGGTGGAATTTATATCAACAAAAGGTTTGGCCCTATTTCCTTAAGTACAGTTAAACGTTTTTAGTGTTTGAGCTCTAGCAAAAAAAAAAAGTGTGTTGATCAAGCCTGTGACACCTGGCTTGAAAAGGACAGTAAAATGACAGTGTTAAACATGTTCTGCTAATACTAGAAAATCCATCAGTACAAGTCCATTTTCCTTGAAATGCCAGTCTTTTCACTTTAAAAGCAACTAGAGAATTTTCTATTTCTACAAAATATATCAAGACGCCATGTGGCTACAAAATTTAATTTAGATTAAACAAAGGTGGTGAATTAGGGAGAAAAAAAAAAAAAGTCAAGCAAACTGGTTTTCCAATAACCTAATGGACACACATTAATGATGTTAACTTAATCCTAATTACTGCAGTAATTTTCTACTTTGGAAAAAGGTTGAAGTAAACCATATGAGAGCACTCTTCAGAAAAATTATTCTCTGTAATTATTTCTAAAAACCTTATTTTGAAAGAGTAAATCCCAATTAGCACTAGGCCTAGGCAAGTGTAGTTTTAATTTTGTGCCTATTTACAGGGAGTTGGTAACATCTGTTGCAATATGCTTTATATTTGCATCTAAGCCACGTAACAGAGCATGAAGTTTCCCCATCTCAGCTGTGTGTCATGATATAAGGAGACAAAACTCTCAGATCTTTGTCTTTTTCCTGTCAAAACAACCTGATATTAACATCAAAAAAGTGTGTGATGCTTTTCTTAGCTGCTAAGAAAAACCACATGTAAAATCCTCTAGTGGTTTTCTTCTTTTGAAAGAACAAATTTAAAAAAAACACTCAATTTTTTCTCATCAATCATCTGAGTAAACTCATCAAGACCAGACTGCTTAAGTGCAAATTTTAGGCAAAGAGATGTGCAAAGCTACAGCAAATCAGCACTAGAGTTACCAGGCTCTTAAGTGATTAACAAAATATGATATTTCCTACACCCAATAAACCCAGTTTCCCTGGTTTATTCCACTAGGATAAGAAGGTTCAGTGCTTTTTGTACTCTGAATAAGTTCCTCTAAGTCATCAGTGTTCATTCACTGCTCTTCAAGACTGTATATAACCAAAAAAAGGAATTATACTTGACCACAAAGCCCTCCTTAGAAGACTGAGCTAGTGGGCCAAGGAAATCTAAGAAAAGTGGCTGCCTCCTAAAGGATCCAATAGTAATATTTAATAGCATAGAGAGTTCAGCCTGTTATTGGGAAATCACGAGGAACCTTTAGAAAATAATCATAAAAAGAATTTTTGTTTACACACAATGCTGTGAACAAAACTCAGGGGTTCAGCCACAGGTAGATCTTCAGGATCAGGACTGTCTTCCACCCATAAGCATCTCAAGATGCTTTTGCAAATGCACAGGTGTTGAATTTTGGTCACTGCTGAAGAGTTTGACCCCCACTAAGCGGGAAATGCAGAAAAGCAAAATAAAAGGAGAGTTGTTGTGGCACATGTAAGTCCCTGCCTGTGGTCACATAATGTTTTAAGGAAGATTAAACACTTCAGACATCATAACCAGACCAACAGAGGAACAGAAAAAAGCAAAGATCACTTGGCCTACTTGACAGCATCAGCACACCAGGTAAATGTCCAAGTGCTCACAAGTCAAGTGCAATTTTTAAAAGAATCACAGAATCATAGGATCAGCTGGGTTGGAAGGGACCTCAGAGATCATCAAGTCCAACCCTTGATCCAACCCCACCATGGTTCCCAGCCCACGGCACTGATGCCACATCCAGTCTTATCTTAAAAACCTCCAGGGATGGAGAATCCACCCCTTCCCTGGGCAGCCCATTCCAATGGCTGAGCACCCTCTCTGCAAAGAAATTCTTCCTAATATCCAACCTAAACCTCCCCTGGCACAGCTTAAGACTGAGCCCTCTTGTCTTGCTGATGGTTGCCTGGGAAAAGAGACCAACCCCCCCCTGGCTCCCCCCTCCTGGCAGGGAGTCGCAGAGAGTGAGGAGGTCTCCCCTGAGCCTCCTCTTCTCCAGGCTGAACAGCCCCAGCTCCCTCAGCCTCTCCTCACAGCACTTGTGCTCCAGTCCCTTCCCCAGCCTTGTTGCCCTTCTCTGGACCTGCTCCAGCCCCTCCATGTCCTTCCTGAGCTGAGGGCCCAGAACTGCACACAGCACTCCAGGGGTGGCCTCACCAGTGCTGAGTCCAGGGGAAGAATCACTTCCCTGGACCTGTTGGCCACACTGTTCCTGAGCCAGGCCAGGATCCATTGGCCTTCTTGGCCAAAAATAAAAGACTAGCTCTGAAGATATTATTCAAAACTCCTCCACCTTCTGAGACAGGGAGGTAAAATCACTAGTAAATTTGAGAGGAACAAAGACCTCTGAGGTATGCAAAGACAGCTCATAACAGCAATTAAGGGCTTGCATAATAGAAACCAGGAAGGTTTGGAAGCTGAAAGCCAGGAAGGTTTGGAAGCTGAAAGCCAGGAGGCTGAATAACAGATGATGTAGATAAAATGACCAGTTTGTAAAGTCACCCTTGCAGCAGCAACCCTGCCAGAAATGGGCAGGAAAGTGTGACTGAAGAAAGTATGAATGGAGTTATGAAATAATGGGATTCTGGTTGAGAGTATCAACTGTATGAACTGAGGGGTCAGGGTAGGGTATAGAGGTGGTTATGCAGAAAGAATGTGAGACCTACAGATTGCCCTGCAGGTGACATGCCAAGCAAGTCCCTGTCAAAGGGCCATGATTCCTACACTGAATAGTTGCAAGATTCCTCACAGCTTGAATCAAGCTGTTGCTTCACCCATACACCCTGTGAAAACCCAAAGAATTCAAACAGTTCCCATAAAATACTGTATTAGATTTTCAACTGATTTCATGTAATTTCGTATTAAACAGCAATTCAACTTTTCAGGCTGTTTTATTAACTCAAGGACACAACTACTAAATTTAAGTACTGAAGAATTCACAACGAGAGGCCACTGGAGCCCGCATTGAGATTCCAGTTCTGAGCAAGAAAATACCAGCTTTGTGATTTGTTCAAATTAATTAGCAATAACTTCATAATAAATCTATGCAAGCAACACTAAATTTGTGAAAATAACTGCCTGGCAGTGAGAGTGACTGTCTAATGAGACTTCAATAGAGAAAGCTCAAAAGCAATGTCAGAAGCTAATAGAGTCTCTTTCTTATAAGCAGAAAAGCCAAGGTGGAAGAAAGGGTTTTAATTACTTTACTCTTTTACAAGGTAGACATCTCTGATGATGAAAAATGCTATGAGAGGAAAACCACCACACTTTTATATTTAATTCCACCCCATCCCATTTATATTGGGGATTGTTTCCACAACCGTTGGAAGAAAATACCCTTTTTCCAATCTAAGCAGGAGAAACACTTTTCTTCCCTAAGCCAGGCACACACTGAAGACAGCTATTAGATTTTCTTTTGATGGATTTTGCTCATTTATTTAATCCACCAAGGGTTAGTGGGGTAGTTGCAGGAAGTACATTTGGCAACAAGCGAGTTGTGATGATCACAATCCTGACTTTCTGCCTGCTCAGGCAGCAAACAAAAGAGATTGAATCTGGACCATTGCACAGCAGGACCCTGTAAAACACTGCAAGACCTGTGTGTGTGCTTATATTCAGCAGGATTTTTTTTTAAAGAGGTGATGAAATTTCTTTTTAATACAATGTCATGGATGTGGTCAGATTTTTGGCACGGATGGAAATAAATTGCCAGCAATGTCAGAAGTCAAAAAGAGCACACAATTCAATGTCATTTCCAAATCAATGAAAAGCATTTCAAGTTCTCTAACTGTCAAGGTTTTTCTTTATCACTTGTCACTAAACTTATATATGTATATATATATGAAATATAAAATGCATTTCTTTATCTCTTGTCACCATATTATATATATATATTTCTTTATCACTGGTCACACACGTATTTTATAGAGAGATATACATATATGTCAGCTCTGTATTTTAGGGACACTGTGATTCTGGGTTTTCTTCTGGATTTCGTGAAATTATTGGTGAGAAAAACTCCCCTATTCTCTTTCAGTTCTAAATAGTTATTTTCAGAATCTAGTGGATAGTTCCAAGTAGAAGCAGAAGTTGCTGTTTGGAACTTCGTTTTAGTTCCATGTACAAAGTATAATTCATAATTCATACAAAGTATAATTCATAATTCATACAAAGTATAATTCATATTCATAATACAGATGGAGCAAAAAGTCTTTAATCAGAGGAGAAACAGAAATGGTAGAAAAATGGACACATTCCTGTTGATAAAGACAGCACAATTATTTCAGAAAGGTTTGTACTTCCCTACATCAGCCTGGGGTTTGTCTTTTGAGTGTTTCTCGTGGTTCCAACTGTCTTTTCACCAGGACTACTTGCAAGGCAGAGCATTGCTAACATGGTTGTTAGATTAATCTGACCTAGTTAGACAGGCAACTCAAGGAGATCTCAAGCTTAAGAAAAAAATCCCACCATCCCATGGCCATTTTGCCAAAGTTACTGAGCTTTTCTTCCAGAAATGTTAAAATTTTGGACAAATGTCACACCGTTATAAGACAGATATAACAATAAGTGCTTCAATATAATTTGGAACAATTAAAAATAAAATAACATACAAAAAACCCCAATCTATTTTACACTAGGCTGGCCAGGATATTTAACAAAGAATTCCTATGTACCACAACTCAGAGTGCCATAAAATTGAAGGAAAATTAAATAATGTCTCTGTGCTTCAAGTAACAAAGAAAGTAGACTTAGAATTCTATTTGTCAGGCAAAGTAATCAGCAGTGGAATGTGAAATGCATAAAGACTGTAAGAATTGAATGAATTTACAATTTAAAACAGGTGTTTCCATCTTTGATGGCATAAACAAGTAGCTACTTAACAATTTTTGTTCAAATCAAGTAAATCAGCATTTTTTCTTTGCTTGGTTTGAATCAGAAAAAAAAAAGCAGCTAAACTAATAGGTAAAGTTCTTCTTGAAGCTTGAAAACTTAATTATTCTGAAAGATGTTCAGGCTTCAGAGAAGACTAAGAACAAACTCAACAAAATGTCAGCAGATTCCAAGGAGAGGTTTTCCTGTTGGATGTTTTTGGTGTTTTTTTTGTTTGGGATCAGGGTGTTTATTTGGAGTTTTTCTAAGCTTTTTTCAATGAAGTCAGTTCAGGAGACTGAGATCACACCCAAGTACTGGCCACAACGTACACAACTGTGTTCAATCTCATCTTGAAATGTCATTCAAGTAAGTTTTACCTTCTGGGGGCTGTTTCTAATAATTTTGACCATGGAAACAGCAAAACAGTGTCAAAAACAACAAAAGGGGTTTTTTTTATTATGACTATCTCAGCTGAAAGCATTTTAAATTAAACCTCTGGCTTAAAGAGCATTTGCAAACCAAAAAAAAAAGAAATCAGCGAGCAGGACTGAGCTGTAAAACACAATACTGGCTGAAGTGATTATTAAAATAAAGCACTGTACCAAAGCATCTTATCTCTGGCTGCAGAATAATTGCTTATCCAAACCAGATATTTTCCTCCTAATACTTGTAGAGGCTGCACAAAGGATGCAAGTAAATTGGGAAAAGCAGTGAATCCAGGCAAACTGATGTGGGCAGGGGTGGATGTATTCCAAGAGCAGATGAGGGCACTGCTTCCAGCCCACAGCCCCCTTTTAGTGACACAGAAAGTCACTACTCTAAATAAAAAAGCAAGAGGAATGGCTTTTAATTTTGGTGAAATACTTGTTTGGGCAGTGCTTGTTGCCATGGGATTATCCAATCTCCACTGGAGGTTAGTCACTGGCAACAAATGGAAACATGAGAGTAAATAAACTCAGTTGTATTTTTTTTTTTTTTTTAATCTAACATGTTCAGACATTCAGCTTTTCCACTACTGCTGTCAATCTAGCTGAGGAAGCTAGAGAGACCCTCCAATGAAAATGTTTATTAAACATCTCAACATAAAAACATGGGACATCACATCTGTCTAGCACTATATTATATAGAAATTGTATAGCAAAAGTACTACATTAAATCAAGTCTGTACCCCTGCCAAGGATTATCAGCAGAGAGATGCTGCTGGCTCAACAAAAATAGGTCATTTTCTAATAGGGTAAATAATATGAATATACTTACTATTACACTAGAACTTTTCTGTTTGTTTTTTAAACAATTCTAAATAAATTTCCTTTCAAAAGCAATTATGATCCTGAAGGGTACATAATGTCCATCTACCCACCAGCTCTGTATCCATTAGACTTCAACTAAATTGATACATTTCAAATTGAATGAATTTACAATTTGAAACAGCTTTTTCCATCTTTGATGGCATAAACAAGTAGCTACTTAGCAATTTTTGCTCAAATCAAGTAAATCAGCACTTTTTCTTTGCTTGGTTTGAATCAGGAAAAAAAAGCAGCTAAACCAATAGGTAAAGTTCTTCTTGAAGCTTGAAAACTTAATTTTGTATCCGTCATAATTCTGGGGTACTGAAACAGTAAGATTTTATTATACTAAGCTTGGTGTATATAAATAAGTCATCTGTTTGTCAGGAAAAAAAATAGGACTAATTTATAACCTCAGTATTTAAAGCATAAGCAAATCTCAAGCTGATCACATTTTTTTGAGCTACCCTAACAAATACATACACAGTGATACAATATCCCAGTAACAGTAAGGGAAGGTGCACAGAGTCTTGAACAATGTAAGACTGTGATTTGCAAATGCATAAAAAAATTGACTTACAACTGAACAACCAGACACAAAATTTAAGAATTCAGTTGGATTGGTGTAACAGTCCATGTCATCCTTCCTGCTGCCAGCTGGAAAACATCTGGAGCACATGTTTGAGCAGCAGGCACTAAAGCCTGTGTGCACATTTGACCAGTCCTAGGAATGTGCACAGATCCAGGCTGTGCTCAAAGGTGAGAGGGAAATGCTCTGCCCTCCTGAGAAAACATTCCACTGCCCTAAAAACACATGGAATTTACACGGGCATTAGTGGAGGCATCACTCCATCGTGCTTGGAATCCTCCTTGCTAAGGAGTCAGTGTGTCAGCTCTGAATGCTGGCTTAAAAGCTCTGCCTTAAATACTAAGGGCTGCTTAAAGAGGAGAATTTCCCCTGAGTCAAGAGAATTCTCCCCTCCCCTGCTATGTTTGTTATGCAAGAGAAAGGAAACTAAACTCCCTGGTTTACTTCTGCTTTCTTCCTTGACTTTTGTTATGATGTTCAGGAAAAGAAAGCTGCTTGGACAATGAGCATGACAAAGTACAGTGTTGGAAGGAACAGTATTTGCCTTGTCACTAAGGCTTGCAGGGAACAGAATATTATTGTTCACAGAGTGTAGAAAACCAGCTTTGCTTTGGGAACTTGAAAAGGGAGTGGATGGAGGGAAGCTGACAAGTTAGTAGCCTGAAACCCTATCCAAGACAGTGACTTAGCCTGGCAAAAGCTGCACAGAAATACTGTCCCTTTGGATATTTGAAACCAAAACTGAGAGGAGAGAAAGAAGGTCAGTTTAGGGATTCAAATATTTCTGTCCAACAAATAAAGATGACAGATTTCACTTTGCCTCAGGAGTTGTGCACCCAGTGAAACTTTTGTGACTCCCAGGAGTGTAAGAATGGAAGCCCCCAGCCCTGCCTGGGAGAGATGAGCACGTGCAGCACCAACACAACACAACTCAGGCACTTCTGAGATGTCCAGGTCACTTCAAACACTTCAGATTTGCCTTCTCCAAGTGCCAAGCTCAGTAATATTCTGAGCAACACACACCAGAGATCAGAATGCAATTGAACCCTCTCTGTCACTCTGACACCCCAACATTAGACCCACACACCAGAAAACTTAAGCAACTCAGACTCTGACCTTTTAGCACCTTTTATAAAACATTCTGAAACAGTCTCAGTCTCTGGGTCTCAGTGAAAAAGCAAAACTCACATCATGGGAAGGGGACAGCTTTTTCATTTAGCCCAGTGGGGAATAGAAATTTTCTGGAAATTTGAAAATTACCCCCAAGCCCTGAATGTTTGTGCACAGCCCCAGTGTAACACACCCAGCTACTCTGCAAAGTCACCTGGCCACAAACCTCGGCCTCCAACAAATGAAGTGCAACTCAGCTATGATGGTTCTTCTGTAACCATCTTCATAACACAACACTTAATTAAGAACAAGTTATGTTGCCTGGTGTTAAAAAGTGGATAGCAACTACATGCAGTAACTGCTTTAGATTTCAGACTTGTACTGCATAAAACACTGCCCCCCAAAAAAGCCTTACAAGGTAGTTTTAATGAATCTTTCATGGTTCAATAAACTATTGTATTAGGTCACTCTCCTGATGAAGCAATGTTCCAATCTCATTATATTTATTCAGAAAGGAATAAGCTACTAGTGTTATTGGATTTCTTATAATTAGTTAAAAAGCAATTTAAAAAAAAAAAGGGTTGTGAAAAGTAATATTGTGCTGTATTTAAGTAAAATACAGTGCACACAACAACCATTCCTTGCCATCCTGCAGCTGGGATGTGCTTTAAAAGCCTCAGAGCAAGCCAGCATCTTTCTTCTACATCCTTCCCCCTCCTGTCATCTCTATTTTTCCAAACAGCAAACCTGAGAATGAGCTCTAATGGCCTGAAAGCTCTGAAGGAAAAGCACCAGGAGGTCCTTATAGCTGAGGGTAATTAATAGAAAGTGAGCCAGGTGCTTTGTACAGGGGATGAAGTAAGAGCTCAGTCAAAACAGCCAGCCTCAATCCCAACACTGCCTCCTACAGAAATTAATTCTGAGAGCTGTGGGAGTTTGAAACAAACCTCTGAGGGCTAAAAAGACCTAATGCCATCATCTCAGCATGGAGGGAAAGATTGAAAGGTACTTCAGAGGAAGGGTTACAAGTCCCTGGGTACGGACAATATTTTTCCCCTGTGATCTTTACGAAAAAAGAGTAGCATAAATAGTACCAAATGCCTTCACAGCTGGAACATCTGTGACCGAGGGGTTGGTACAAATTTATAATCTTACATGACCATATGAATCTAACTATAATTGACAGACAGGGCTGTAATGACAAAGCTCTCCTGATTTTCCCTGGGACCGGAGCTTCTCAGGCTTGAAGTACGAAATGGTGTTCAAAGAGCATGAGATTTCTCAAGCATTCACAGAGCTAAAGTATCCTCACATTTCATAATCTATACCTGATTTTTCATATGAGCCCAAGGGCAGCCTGCACAAGCTGATATAAATGCATCTGAGGAAGGTTAATAAATACACAGGAACTCATTGAGTCCCTGCTTCAAAATAGCTGAAGTCTGGAAAAGCCTTAAAAAGTACCAAAAATGCTTATCCTGCTCCTGTGTAAAAATCTGCTGGTGAGTACTGCTAGAAATGAGCTCATTGAACACTATGGAATTCTCTTCAGTTCTTGTTTCCATGAGATACAATCTAAGCAATGGTAAGTCCTTGTACACAGGTGATAAAGCGGCGTGTCTATAGACCAAGAAATGCTATTTTACACACCTACAGCTTTTTATTCAGCACACTTAAGGCATTTAAAGTCTTAAAGTGAAGCATGAACTATATATTAGCCAAAGTAAACAGCATGAAAACACAATTGATGGGAGCCAAAACCTTCTCAGATTTTAAAGACCTCTCCTCCCCACACTCAGGTTTTCTCTAGACTCAAGATCACTCCAGTATCACTTCCTAGAGACTTCATTCCATCTCTATATCTGCCAGAATTTTTCATCCCCTTTAAAATATGTTTTCCAGAAAAATATTTCTCCTAAACATTTGAAAGACACACTTTATCAGAAAAACAGTAGGTTTGCTAAGGAATTCACAAGCATAACTACAAACCTCTTTCAGCTGTGATCAAGACATCAGTATCCATACATTTAAAAAGTGAAAAAAGTCTTTTATTTACTGGGTAAAATCTTTTTTTGTATAAAAGCCAACAAAAAAACATGCTGTCATAAGGCTGATAGATAAATTTGTCTCTTGCTTTGTGGAGCAAAGCCCTTGTGTTGTAGTTCCACGAGAGATTGAAGGAACACACTAATACCCACACTGAAATACTGCACAGAGACACAGAGGGACCTGCCTTGCCTGTGTCCTGGATTCCTACACCTGCTTCACACTCTGATAAACACCTTTGAAGAAAAGAATTTATGCTGAATATTTCTCAGAACTTCTTGGTAACACCACAGCTAAATTCCAAGAGGAAACAAAAAATTTTTAACTGGCTTGGATTTATATGTGAAAGAGGGGCACAAAACCAGGGAAGGGTGAAAAGTCCTGTACCAAAGCAGCTGTGCTTTTGCAAGGCCCAAATGAAGGAAGGCACACAAATATTTTCAGGAAGACTGAATATGGAATGCAAGTACTTGGAGGTGGCAGAAGTTTTGATCTCTCACTTATTCTTGCCCATGCTCAGGGACCCCCCGGCACCACGTCGGTCTTAAAATGGAACTATTGCTTCTCACAGAATAACCACTCCAGAGAGATTATTCTGCAATATTTCACAGCAATTTTTCTAAGGAGTCTGCAAAGCAGTATCTGTTTTCTACTATATTACATTCATTGATTGAAATTTTAATTATTATTAATACAAAAATATTTATTAACAAAACCTCTTCTCCTTAATTTCTCTGTCCCTCCCAGACCTGATAAGAGCTACATAAGTAAGCACAGGAGTGCTCTCCTTCAGTGCACACTGACAAGTCAGATGTGATGGGCTCATCCTCAAACAGGGGATTAAAACAAGATAAAATTCAGAGTAGGCAGCCAAGCAGTTTAATTCCAGCTATTGAGCAGCTTCCATAAAAGAAAGGGTTAAGTAGATGAGGGCACTTCAATTTGGAGAAGAGGTGGCTGAAGTAAAGGTAAAAAATCAGGCAGCTGTGAATGCAGGCACTGCACAGGGAAGGGAAATGGCAAGCAATTATTCACTGTCTTTTATACAAAAAATGTGGAAACCTCAACCTAAACCAGCAGACTGAAGATGAAAAATGAACCAAGATTCTTCACAATCTGGGGATTGCACCAGGGAGACCTGTGGACAATCTTGCATTCCAGGTCCATAATCATGGACTGTTCCACAGCCAAGAGAATAAAGTGGAAATATCCTTAACTAGATTTAGTACAGCCTTGCAGCTTCATTGTGTTCAGAGACACATTCACCACACAGCTAAAATCCACCAGAAAGCCACATATACCACATCACGGAGCAACTAGTTTGATTTTAAGCCATTTTAGTTCCTTTGCAATGACCCAAACAGAAGTATGCCAGTATGGTGGGGGTTTCCTCCTGATGTGCCTTATCTTCCTTGAAATTAAGTGTATTTTCAAATCTTTCTAACAGAAGGGTTAATTATTACTTCCACCACTGTTAAAGAAAAAAAAATAAAATTGTTTCAACTATTTTATTAACAATCACTAAAGCAAGATCTTCCTCAAATGAAGTAGAAACTTGTGAGAGTTATTAGTTAGGACGAAGGGTCTCAGTCTTCACAAGTAGTTCACTTTTCTTCACAAGTAGTTCACTTTTCCCTGAAGCCAAGCAGCCCCATAACTCTGCTGAACAGCTAGCACAGGAATTGTTTGATATGTAGGGGAGCTTGACCTCATCACTTACACCACACACATATCCAGGCTGCTACAATTATAAACAGGGTTATTTTTAAAAGTTTGCTTAATATTCCAAATTTGTGATTTACCTGCAGGAGCAGTAACATGGACTGTGCAGTTCAGCGTGTTCCTGTACTGATTCAGCTCACACACATCCCTGCCATTCACCCAGGGAATGCAGTGATTAGGCAGCTTTCCAGCAAACAGTCCTTAAAACAGTTCATAAAAATTCCATTTGGAAAAAAGCTTTATTTCTCGCTCGTGAATTTGATAAGATATTGCAAATAACTGCTCAGGGATATATTTTCAGTCCAACAAATGAGTTAAAGTCCCTTTCCACAAGCACCATCGCAGCTTTTGCAGTTTAAAACACCATAAAGTAGTCCTCGTGTACATACGAGATGCAATTAAATTTGGGTGCTGTTTTTCGTAAACACACACCTACAAAACTCTAAAAACATGCAGTGGAAAAGGTGAAAATATCCATAAAGCAGTCCACAAAAGGCAGCTTTCCAAGCAGGAACCTGTTGCCATTATCTGAATCAGAACCTGTCCAGACCAAAGACTGTTGTTGGTGATCAGAACCCAAATGTTCTTTTGACATTCCACCCCTTAATGCAAAGCTTCCAGAAGTGACCAGAAACAGCCCGTTAATAGGTTACAAAGAAATCCAAGAAATCCTAAATTTTAGGCACAGTAATTCCTAAACTTAGTGCACCAGTTTGTTATCCACAAATGGAAAGCACTTAGCTTTGTTTTAACAGCATCCTCTAAAAGACAATATTTGATTGTGACATTTATTGCCTAAAAGTGTTTTGGTCAAAATCAAAATAAAACTCAATAATTGTGATCCTTCTTTATGATAATAGCTGATACTTATCATGCAATAAACTCTTGCTTTCTCCTACTTTTATTTCCTAAAAAAAAGCAACATAAACCAAAACTCAGTGCAACCTCGCATGTTCAACCTCCAATTTTTCTTTGTTTTGGGAAAAGGTTTTATAACTGCTTCATTGAAAGCTCCTTAAAAAACCAAATGCATCTTTCTAGTTTAATAGAGTAATAAACTGCACATGAGAATGTCAAATGAAAAAGAAAATGAGTTTTCACGATAAAGTGCTACTGTGAAAGCCTTGCTACAAACTGCATGAGAAGTTAAAATAAAAAGATTGAATAATTTTGCTGCTTTTACTTTGACCAAAGCCTTAACACTTAGGACATGTAAACCACTGCCACTTTAGAGTCAATCTATTTCCAAGTGGATCCAAAATGTCATCGTTCTCCAGTGGTCTGTGCACAAGCATTAATCCACCTGCACTCCATCAGAGGAATCTTGTAGTCCATAATATTTTACATTCTTACATAATGACTATAATTCAGAACCTTGCAAGCCCGTTTCCTAAGATAAATTAACATGACAAAAGTATTCAGCCTCCCTTTTCTAAGGGTAAATGCAAAGCAGTTTTGTAGCTCAGTGTAGTTTAAATACTCCAAACGCTGATGGTTTGCAAGATGATTACAGTCTGCCCTAGCAGAGGAGTGGAGTCTACTTCAAATTAATTGGTCTAAACATCTAATAAAGTAATTATGTTGGGTAAATTACACTGTACATGGAGTTACACAAACTATTAGATTATAAAGGCAACAGTCTGAAACCCTCAGCAGGTTCAGAGCTAAATGGTGCTCCAGCTGATGCATTTGGCTGAGGTTGCTGAGGCCCTTCTACCATCACAGCCACAAGAAGTCCAGATGGGCCATGCCAGGAGTCATGTTAACCATTTCATAAAGAAGAAGGTAAGAAGAGAGGTATGGGAATTTGCTCTTTGTATCTCCTTTCAATTGGCAGAAGTGTTGCATGCTTCAAAAATAAACTCACTTTTCTATGACATCATTCCACTTGAATATTGACGCTTTTCTTAAACACAGCACTGTGTACATGAACGTACAATTTAACTTCTCCTTTCACAGAAGCAGTTCCCAGCTTTAGATATTTTCCTTTGCTGTTTCCTCAGATGATAATTCTAAAATCCTTTTTCATTTTCATGCCATTTCCATGGTTTAATTCTTCAGTGTTGTGAAGTGCCCCTCTCAGTTCCATGAAGCTACAGTTACAGCAGCCAAGACTCTGTGAATTGCCCAGTATTTACAGCTTTTTTCCCTTCCTTACTTGTGATTAGATTTTTAAAATACTGAATTTGAACTCACTAACAAGTCAAGTTAATTTAATTGATATATAAATAGGTAAAAAGCTGAGTCAAGCTCACTACAGAGGGTTTGACACTTCAGGAGGACTAGAACCCAACCTAGGTTTCATTTTCTGTTTGGCTGCTTTTGAAAGAAAAGGAATTTGGAAAGTGATACATCTATTTAGGATTCTTACTATGGACCTTGCAGGGCAGTGTAACTACAGAGGTGTGGCCTTGTATTAAACAACCTAATCCTGCTGAAGTAGAAAAGCATTCCAGCACCGATCCAACAGAACTGACATTGGGCCTCAGGAGTGCAATGGAGTGACAAGAGCATGAAAATGCAGCATTACCAACGTAGAAAACAGTAAATACAATCCAAATCTTACTGTTTCCTTGGTAAGGTCACAAGTAATGAGACAGTGAAAGCAAACACATTATGAGATGCAACCCATTTTCCTCCAGGTGGGTCATGTGCTGATTCCAACAGGCTTCAGTTCAGGTCTGAAGGCACGGTTTTTACACTATTGCAGTTAGATTCCATCTGACATCCGACTTTAAATGGAAAATAGAGGACAAGCAGGGTAAATACAGGTAAAAAAATAAAACTTTCAATATCTGCCTACACCATATTTTCAGATATCCCTCAAAACCATAGGGAACAACACCCAGGAGAAACATGTTTGGATCAATGGAACCCAGATAGACTGTCCCAGTTGATTGATACACTCTACTGACACAGATGCCATGAAAGGTTTACCAGCATAGTGTCCAAAATTCAAGCCATCAGAGCTCCATCCAGCTTTGGGAACTGACCCTCTGTTTGTATCATCCATTTCTTCCTTTTCCAATTGGGTTGCCAAGTGGCAGGTCCTGCAGCATCACCAAATAAATGCAGCTGCAGCACTGATCAGCCTGACTGAAAGAGCTTTCCAACTGAGCCATCAGGCACTCCAAATGAAAAGCCAGGGCTAGCCTTCTCAGCAGTCTGTTTGGAGTGGTCAGACCCGAAATTACTCATCAGAAGTGTTCCCTCCAGGCTCTGAGTTTGTTTAAATACATTGGAATATTTATAGAGAGAGCAAATGAATCGCAGCAAACCTGTGGTGGAGCACTCAGAACTCAGAGGGGGCTTTCATCTTAGTCACCACCCTTTAGTTGTTTGGTTTTCTTCCCTTAACCTTCATTCTTGGCCTCTTCTCCCAGCTTTCCACCACCAACTGTGATGGAGAGCCACACTAACCAATCCAAATAACCATTTGTGATACATGATTCTTTTAAAGATGGGACAAATCTATACTCAGAATTCCTTAAAAAAATCCCAGATCCAAACCCCAGAGTAATTAAACCAGACAATACAATACTAGGGTTATGAATTAGTGCCTACAGCCATGGGTCATTTTTGGTATTACTGAACATGGAAGAGGAAATATCAACCCAGCCTCCTGGTCTATACTATGAGACTGCTTGTTATAAATCACGTTTTTCCACTGTTGTATTCAACACATGGATCAATATTCAATAGAGAGTTCCTTAAGTCACAGACACACCCACAAAAACTGCTTATTGATTAACATTACACAAACACACTGCAAAAAAAAAAAAAATCCCTAAAGAAACTTTACAGGAGAGAAAATGAGGACTTAATAGGGGTTTAACATTAAAGATCCAGTCTTCAAAATAACAGATACTGATTTTAAAGTGAGGTTAGCTTTTTAAATGTTAAGAGCATAAAATTGAAGAATTAATTGAATTTACTGTCAGTTGAACATTGCTAATGTAAATTACAGATAACGGTATTGGGTCATTCTTGACTGAATTAAATGCTATCTATCATTATGACATTACTAAAGGCTTTTAAAAATTCTATTGTTAAATGCAGTCAACTTCAAACTAAACTATGTGCATTCAGTCAGTGTCTCAAGCAATGACGATGCAAATAAGTCTTAAGGTGATAGTAGGGATTTATACCTCAAAACTTCTGATGTGAAATTTAAAGGAGCTGGAATTTGAAAAGCAAATGAAGCATTACTGCATTTTGCCCACAAATCTCTTTGTTCCTTTTTGATTTACCACTGGTCACCAGTCATCACAGAGAAGCTCCCTGAAAGTACCAATCCCTTTTGAGACCAACCAGCATTTTCAGCCTGATTTAAAATCCACTGAATACAACAAAAATTACTTCTGTCAGCTTCAGTGAGGCCTTCCAGGACCTCTAAGTGCTCAGCAGCTACAAGAAGTAAGACTGAGAGGGCTTTGAATAAACTTCCACGATGCTCAGCATATCATCTGACAAACAAACATCTCTTAAAGAAGATGCTTCAGCATGGCAGCCTCTGCTCTGAGAAAACTTACTGTACAATGGGAATAGCAAAACCTGTAAAATTAGGAACTTTATGTATAGCTGTAAAGTATGGAAAAGCTAAGAAGTAAAAAAAAAAAATGTTAAAATTTAATTTACATACATATTACCTGACACATCTGACACATACACACAGATATTCATATACTAAAAAAGCCAGCAATGACTTCTCAAAGCTCTCCCTGGGGAATGTCAGGCAGCAGTCATTTGAGCCAGACTGGTGCTTACACATTCTCTTGGCTCTGGGCACTCTGGGTCATGCCCATTTCTTTTACCCCTTCCCTTGTCATGTAAGTGAACATGCCACTGACATTTGTTCTCTGGCAAAGTCACTGGTTCCCTCTGTGTTGGCAGAATTACTCTATCATATATGATATTCTGTGTTCAATTTTTCAGCAATTGTCATTAATAGTATCTATGCCTATGACACATGTCTAGTGATACATCTACCCATCACACTGGAAGAGCATGAAGAAACTTCCTCTCTAAACCCTTGAAAAGATGTTCCTGACACAGTCAGTAGAATCAGAAAACATCAGATAATTAGAGTAGGAATTCACCTCCACAATTTAATCACAGTACATCCTCACCCCTCTCAGTCTGAAGGATTTAAGAATTGAAAAGCCTGCTTTTTTCCAACTCTATTAGTCCTTGACCATGTAATTTCCATCTCCTGGACTGGCCACTGACAGCTTTTCAACACGAAGTATGTCAAGCAATCATCAACCCGTTTGACTGGTGAACACCGTCACTGAATATTAACAAGAATTAGACATAATTAATTTTGCCCAGGGGCAGGTAACATTCCTTATCACAATTCCCTTAGCCCCCCCGTTTTTAAGTGTGACTTCCACCGTAAATCAAACACACAGCAAATTCCCACAAGCGAAGGGTTCAGAGCTCTGCCCTTTGCCTTCAGGGAAGGAGGAGGCTGGGAAAGCACAGAGTGGTTCCCGAGGATCAGACACACTGTACACAAACACTGAAGAGACACGTTAGTCCTCTGAACTCCTGTGAAATCCTGGAGCTCAAGGCACAGTGCACTAGTGAATTCCATGGATTATGCAATATTTGCTTGAGGATGCGTCTGCAGAGGACGGATCTGCCTCTAGAGGACGGATGTGTCGCTGGTTCCCGCAGGGGGAACCGTCAGACCCTTCCTGCATTCATCAACTTGCAATTATCACACCTTCCAGTGGCTGATCTGCCACACGGATCAGCCACTCATCTAATGGATATAAGCCACTAATAGTCACAGATTGCTCAAAACACGTGTCAGGCAGCTCCTTCAGTATTCCTGAAGTGCTGTTCATTTATTTTCAGTGATCATTTCACCACTGAACTGACATTTCAACAGGACAGTGGCTTGTGCAGTGCAGACTTTTTGAGTTTCTTCATTTCTTTGTTAGATCAAGTGTCCAATCTATCCAAATCAAACAGAGAAATGCTTTTGAAAGATTGCATTTCTCTCCAGAGATCATGTTGGGATCAGATCAGCTGCAAAGCTACTGGTATTCAGATCTGAAACTTTTCAACTGAAGATACTCCTTGTCTTTGACAAAACAAATTAAGTACAACAATTTTTTTATATATATATCTATATATTTATCTCCCAAGGTTGGCAGGTATCCCCCCCAAATCATCCTGATGAAACCTGTGCCAAACAAATACTGCCCTTCCTTTGTCCTCCTGCAAATTGCTGCACCTCAGGTAAATGTGGAGATGGGTAACTCAAAAACTTCACGTTGTATTTTTTTTAACCTTCCATTAGCAAGTGTAAATGTTTTTTATATGTCCCCGATTACGTACAAGGCGACAGAAATTCACTTGAGGAAATATTTCAATGCACACTGAATAGAACTGCATTCCAGAAGCTTGGATTCTTAGTGTCTATTTCTGTTATTTCATGTGAAGAACTCTGCAGGAAAGAACACACTCAGTAGTATTTGAGATTCTGCTTTTAAGAATTCCATCATTAAAGGGAATTATTTATCTGCTATTTTCTACAACTTCCTAAAGCCATATAGTTTATATCACACACTGATATTATTCAGAATGAGAAGGACTATTTTCAACATCAAAATTGTGCAGTCATCTCAATTTAGTCCACTTACTTAGTCCCTCTAAACTCACATTAAAAGAATATTTAAATCCATAGAGAAAGAATTTTAAATGCAAAAACTGTGAAAAATACATTGTTACAAATGTACAACAAAAGCTTAGCCAGCCATGAACATATGCATTATTTGTCTCCCTTAGCTTAACTACGTAACTTAATAAACACAAAACTGGCATAAAAATTAAGGAAAACACTGTGTGTGAATGTTGCTGAAAGATGGGTGACAAAGTAAACAAATCTAAGTAAAGCAAGAAAAAGGATAATTGGAAATATTAAAAGACAGCAGACTTCAAGGGTGTTGCTAATGGTATATGTTGCTACTGGAAATTATCAGCTCTGTTTTTAAGGAAATATTTCATGTTTTTGTAATATCTATATATCAGGAATTCAGACAAGAAATTTTGAATGAAATTTATTCTACCCTGGTAATGTCAGAAGGTGGAAGTCAGTAAAAAAATAAAACAGAAAATCCACAAAATCAAATATGCAAAAACCAATATTAACATTTACATATTAATAACAAATATTAGTTTTCATTAAGAACTTGGAGGTACCATTAGGCAATATTTTTTATTTAACCCTGGTGGGAAATGAAAACAATTTTTAATGAACTCTTGCAAAACAGTTGAACCAGTCAAACCATGCAGCTCTCTGAGCACAGATAAGCAGGGCATGGAAAATATAAAATTACTGATCTCCTGAGGGCCATCAGGAGCATGAAGGGCTGTGACAAACCTTTAGCAAGCAGAGGACACAGCTCTGAGATGTGGACATCGCTGGGGTTAATGGCAGACCAAGTCTAAACCACAAAAGTCATAGAGCTTTGCTCACTAGGCAATCAATTAAGCCCTAATTTCTGAATTTACGCATAAATTTACAGAAAATACAACTCCCAGAGACATTCCTCTTCTTTAAAAAGGTGTATACATATATATATATAAAGATGTGGAAAACCTATACACAGAGCCACATACCCAGTCCAGTCACACCACCTTTGGCCTGGACATACCATCAACAGGTCATTTTAGGATACATCCAATTCACCCTCAAAACGAGCACGAGAGAAACCAAAAAATCTGGTTGAATTTCCAGCATTCCTTGAATATTAGAGGACTGAGCTATTTTCCAGCCTAAGATCACCCACTGTGTGAAAATGGAGAGCGACATTCCTCCTAGCTGGAAGAAAGAGTGTTTATATTTAGTTTCCACGGAACTGCGATGTTGAAAGGACATTTATTCCCCCGAACGTGAACAGCTCCCTACCTCGAACGATCTGTTCAGCTTTTCAAAGGAGGATATGATAATTTTTTTTGACAGAGCACTAAATAACCTGGAGAAGTCAGTGCATCAGCAACACGGGACTGTTATTGCCTCTGACACCTGACTCTGGCAGAGGCATTCCATACAGTTTAATCAGGAATAACTAACCCACGCTTCTACTGACTACAGCTGACAGTCAGCTCTGCCAGCTGGATCCATCAGCTCCACACAGCTTGGAGATGGAACCGTGACACCACATTGGAAAGAAGATCAGCAGCACTGTGACGCTGGATTTGTACAGCCAGAGCGACAGGAGTGGTGAGGTACGAGCCAAACCCATCAGAGAACTTAAATTGCTGTGGAAAAAGTAGTAACTGAGGCTACAAAATCCAGCAGGTTTGTAGACCAGGACTGATTTCAAAGAGTTAGCTTGAAAAGCCACCCTGCTGCCTGATTAGAGACCCTGTGAGCAACTTCCCCTGTGCAAAAGGCACAGAGTGATGAGAGCATGTGACAGCACAGCCTTCTGTCTACAGGGATTTTCTGCACTGAATTCATTAAGATTATACAAAACAAAACAAAAAAAAATCAACTTTTTTTTTTATTTCAAACAATTCACTCTGAAAACTCTTTCCCAGCACCTCAGTTACTAAAACAAAGAACTAAAATGTACTCTAAAAGTATTTAGAAACGTATTCTAAAATGTATTTAAGTTTAAATGACATATAAAGAATGCATTCCCCAAGAGGCAATGTGTTCTTGTAGCTTGGTGGCTCTTTAGTCACTCTATCAGTTGGCTATTTCCAGGACCAGGACAAACCCTTCCAAATTACACCAGCAGACCCCTGGGATAACATGCACAGGCAAATCTACAAGGTGATGCACAAATGGGAGTGACATCATGCAAAAATTACTGTACTGGTCTTTGGACTGCTTTGTTCCTGCAAAGAGAACTGACAGAACTCATTCCTATATCTCTGCACCCATCCTCATAGCACATCTCTTACCCATGTTTTTCCTCTAGTCCATGGGTTATACTCTGAACCATTATCCCAGAGAACTGAGAGCTGACACGTTTGACAGAAGCAGGGTGTGACTCTGCCATGTTTTCAGTGGACTTCAGGGGGGAAAATGATTGGCAACTCCATTAACACGCTACATTCCAGTGCTCCCAGGCTCCCAAGCTGTTTTGTTAATTTAGGCATCATTCAGCCTGAATAAAGTCGGAAGCCAATATAATTTCTAATACAGTTGAAGCAAGAAGTAGACACCTCCACCAATGCTGGAAAATTCCAGCATTCCACTTAGCTACCTAAAATCAGACAGTTACAAATACTCTCCACAGGTATCTCCTATTACAGAGGAGGGAAAAAGACTCCTCAAAAATGCTACTGGGATTACAAGGTACACAGCACTCAGAGGAGCTCCTCCCCACGTGCTTTGCACGATATCAGAGCTGGACTCGGAGCCCTGATGCCACTACCACAGTTTTAAATATTTGACCTGACTTATATCACATAGATAACGCGTTTCTGGCAGACACTGGCTGAAGACATAGATTAACATGATCAAAATCTATTTAAAAATATAGCAAAGATATGATTCTATTGTATTTCTATCTAATGCCTGACATGGCTCGTGACACGAGGGTTATCAAGAAAGAGAGGAACTAAACTTTGCCTTTCTCTCTCCGTTGCAGAAAACTGATTAACAGTTACAAAAGAGAAAAAGATCAGCTATTCCAACACATGCAGAATATTGTCTCTTCCTCATGGAAGCACCTGGCTGTCACTCCCACTGGCACCTATGGAAAGCCCCCTTTGTGCCACCACCTGAATGTCCCAGGCTGCCAGCACCAGGAGCTGCAGCACTGTGCTGGGACAATCACAAACATCAAAGGGAGCTCAAGTTAAAAGCGTGCCAGCTACAGGGTGATAGCTCCCATTAAATAAGGAATTTTTCCACAGCCATTTAGAATCCTGTAATGGCTCACAGGGGGATTAACAGAACAAGAGCAAAAAGGTATTGAGTTAGAGGTCTCTCTGATTTACTGGACTTTTCAGTGAGGTTCATAAGAAAATTGTTCTGTGCAGAAGATCACAGAGCAGCTTAAGTCAAGATAAAAGGAAAACCTGAGAGAACATTTCCTTTTCAAAGGCAGGCAGCTGTATGTGGCAAGTGGAGCACAAGTCTGGGTATTACACTGTAATCACATTAACTGTCGGATGCAGAAAACCCCTTTTGCAGGTGCAGCTTTTACATTTTCTCCTTTGGAGCCTTATAGTTTTTCATCATCAATAATATATAATAATCAGATGCTGCAATAGGAATAATGTTTTGAAGAGTCATTGCAAAGGGTAAACATTTAGAAAAGGTCCACATGTTACATATTCAGCATGTCATCACAAAATACACATAAATGCAATATAAACTAGTATATTATCAGACAGGATTCCAATCAACTCTTGAGTTTAATATTACAACACTATCTTTTTTGGTACAAGAAGGGGTGCATTCCTTGTGCCTTATGATTTTCACATCACTATTTTTTGGTGTATAACTTTGATCATTTAAGCTTAAAACAAAACACACATTAGAAGGAAGTACTACTTACAGAGTGCATGAAATAGTGTAATTAAAGAAAAATTGCTGCAGACAGGAAAAGGACTGCACTTGGTCCCAGTAGCTACAAGTCATCTCTACTTAGATCTAAAAAATCACTGATACAATTCAAGTCCAGGTGATTTCACTAAATTTAAAAAACAAACAAACAAAACAAACAAACAAAACCCCAAACAAACAAACCCCCAAACCTGTTATCAGAAATGCAAAATAAACTTCTGACACCCAACTAATTCTGTGCCCTTCAATGTGAGGCACAGAAGCAGATCCCAGTGGCTGGCACAGCAGGAGGGATTGTGTGTCCAGTTAATCATCACTTCCAACTGAAACACAGCAGCACAGCAGGACCAACAGAGACCCTCAAAGTCTTGTTCCACTGGTTTTGGATGGAAAAAAAAAAGCTCAGATCTGATGAATTTTGTTCTGGTAAGGTTATATATAAGGTTATTATACTCTGGAAAATAAAGTTCTATCACAGGACAGTCATTTCACAGACTTGAAGGGAGAGAGGGATAAATAACTGAACTAAAATTCCATGTATCCAGTATATCAATATCCACATTATAGTTCATTTCATCAACACACACTTTTGCACTCGTGCCTTTCGGTGCTAATAAGTAAAGAAAGAACCAACATATCTTTCATTCAACAACATTTTCTCCTGAGCTGCAGAGGAGAAGCTGCCACTGTAACAGGAAGGGCTAAAATGCATTCTGGCACACCAGGGTGGGCACCAGCCTGTTTTAAAGGCAACTGAAACTGTGGCGTGTCATGTGAGTCTGAAAACATCTGCTGACATGGACACAGGAGACTGAGACCTACCCTGAGACTACAGAAGTTTTCCTCGGTGCTTTAAGCAGGAATAAGGAATACTGCAAAATCTTTGGAAATAACTTTTGAGTGTTTGTAAACTATTGCTCAGCATGCTGAAACCACAGCTTTTTAAAGTGCTTCAAATTTTCTCAGTTACAAAACTCTTCTGAAATCAATGAAAAACAGTTATTGCATCTTGATTTGGCCCTTTTACACTGTTTTGTTTTATCTCAACCATTCCTACTTTATTTCGCTCCATAATTGTGAATATAAACAGCTCTAATCTATTTAATGAGTCATCATTGTGTTATTTTTCAAGTTAATTCTGTGTTTTTCCAGTTCTCCAGGAGATTTTCCTGTAGGCTACAGAACACTGAATGTTCTAACACCAGATAAGTGAAGCAATAATTGAATATTAGTCTAAATGCTTGTGGGCAGGGTACTTAGGGACATGAAAAAAAAAATCTATGAGCAAAAAAAGATGAAAAATGTTTTATCATTGTGCAAAGCCAGGAAAAAAAAAAAACAACATTAAAATGGCTACTAATGGGAAAGGATTTTTTGGGGGGGTTTAGTGCAGCCATTTAAATTGAATTTCACTCGTCTCTGATACTCCCCCTACTAGTATGTGTGTTTTCCAATTTTCCAAAACAGTGCAATAAGAGGCTGGTTCACAGACACTCCATTCAAGGATGTGCATGAAAAAAATTGATCATATCTCTAAATCCCAGAGATTTAGTCCTCAGTCCTGCAGTAAAGTACAGCTGGGAAAACCTGGGGCTCAGGTGAAGCCTGTGACAGTCAATGAAGCTCCTCAAACTTCTTTATTAGTATGGCTTTCAAAGTACTAATTTCACATTAGACTGAAAATTTGGCACTGTGCTTGAGGATTTAATTCCATATTCAAAAGCATTTAGTAATAAACTAAGTATTACTCTTCCCTTTCAAAATATTGGTGACTAATTAATGCTCACAGTTTGGATTCAGCCAGCAGGGAAATGAACACAGCTAAATGCAATCTTTCAAATTAACAGGCCATCTCTATAAACTATAAAATCATTCCTTAAACAGAACCACTGTTTTATTACTACTGGGATCTTAGGTTCATTATGTTCTCATAGTGCTCTCAAACATATCTATTAATCTGCATAATCACAACTGGCAAGAATTAATTTCAAACAGATGCAGTAAGTTGCTTATTCATTCTTGATTTCAGCAACAATTTTCACTACGGATATTTATATTTCAAAGAACATTTCCAATGCATAATGAAAAACTATGTCTTATTCCAAACATCACAAGTGTAGTTCCTTACACAAATATCAAATACAACTTAAAAAAAATTAAGTGAACTAGGCAGCTCTCCAAGCCCCAAAGCCCACAAAACTCAGTGTTTCCACTGAATTGACATTTAAAAGAAAAAAAAAGAGTCTTAAAATTCTCTAAGCTTAGAGGTTCAAGTTTTCAGAGAAGTTTCCCTTTGAAGTGTCCATGTTATTTTCCTACCCACACACACAGCAGTGCACCTTTTAAAGTTGAAGTGAATCGTCCTTTACTCTTATAGCAGGAGACAGGATTGTAAATTCTGACATGTTTGCATGACAACGAATGAAATCCTGCTATTCTCACGGGGAATTTTTACAGTCCAGGTCTCAGCTGAGAAAAGATGCTCTTTTGGGAGGGTTGAAGGGGGTTTGTGGGGGTTTTTTTCCAACCCTGAATTCAGTTTAGCTGAGCCAAGCTCAGAAACAGCCGCAGGAAAAAGTGAAAAGCTTGGAATGCCTGAGGTCATTCTCGTGTGAGCTGCAAAACACTTTGTGTCCAAAGCTCTATATTGTGTTATTCCCCAATTTCCTCCTCAAATCAAGGACAAATACCAGGAGCATTCCCGCTTTTCTTTCCCCTCCCTTGCCTCTCTCCCTGTCCTTACCAAAATACATTTATTTATATCTATTCCACACTAGGCATTTATGCTGGTACAGGAGTTGAAGCACAATGACAGTGGGATGGATGAAAGGTGCTGTACAAACCCTTGATGTCTATGGACATACAAAGGGTTTTGAACACAGCATTTAAAGGGGAAGAGAGTGGACAAGGGAAATATGTTCACACTGACAGTACCCAAGTGAAACTCAGGTTATTTGTGTCCAAATCCAACTTACTTTTGCCAGTTTTGATAGGGCCACTTGCACAGTCAAATACTTATGGACACTTAGTAACAAACCATCAGTAAATGATAACACTGCCAAGACAGAATTTAGTTGAAAAGGCAATATAACTCTCCCCCTTTAGTGCACAAAAATAAAAAACACATGGTGCCGTTGTGAGAAAATTGTGAATGTCGACTTCAAAAACCACCCCAACCTGATAGCTCTCCTGCCTGAACTCTTTCCATCACTCTGAACACTCCAGACAAATCGTTTCTGCCTTGGCATTCTTTCTGCTTTGCTTTCTGGGCTGAGAAAAGCCCCCGGCGTTTTTGCAGGATGCTCTTTTCCAGAGGCCCAACTGAATTAGTTCCTGTTATTGGCAATGTCTTCCACGATGTGAACTGTGGTTGGGAGTTAACCAAGGCCTTGTAATGAGAATATTTTTTTTCTGTGTAGTCTGCTTCCCTAGTTATTATTTCAGCACGTCAGTTTGCATTGAGGAGAAAATACAAGGGAATAAGGATACACTGACACAAGGAACCAAGTAATGGGGTGGGGGAAAGAAGTCAGAGCTGAAAAATGAACATATAATTACTGACTGCAAAAGGATCAAGCAGGGATTACTTTTCTACTCCTCCCTCCCCCCATATTTCAATTCATGACTAAAAAAAAAAAAACCCAAACAAGTAAATATTAGGTGCTGTATCTGTATGACAGAGATATGTTAATCCTTAGTTAATCCTTGCCATCGCCTGCAAACAGGTTAATGAATTGATAAAACAATAATAGAGTTCCTAGAGCATCTTCTGTAACACAGACTTCAGAAGTGGCTCATAAATATTGAAAAGCTTTACATTTACACTGATAGCTAGGAAGAACAAATCAAAAAATCCATTTAGCATCAGTCCAGAGGATCAGAACCAGATTCTTCACCTCCTGCATCAACACTGACACAAAATAGAACAGTTTGTGACTGATTTAAATGGAAAATCCAGGTGTTTCTTGCAAAGAAATATCAGTGTTGTGCTGTTTGTTGTTGCCCACCCTGATCCCAGCAGCTATTTCTGCAGTCTGTCAATTCAACCCCTGCTTTTATGAGCTGTATAAAATTAGCAAAGGTGAACCATGAACAAAGTTGAAGCCATAGCTATACATGCCCTTTTAATTTTCCTCTGACGGTTTAGTGTACATAATTTGTGCTATTTCCTAAATTTAGTTTCAAATTTTGAAGGATTTTCGCTTTAGCTATTGCCTTCCCCTCAATTTTACAGTTCCTCATACATATTTTCCCCCTTCTAAGTAAAGCACTTTTGCATTTCTTTAAGTATCTATTCATTTAATACTTAAATATTTAATTATTCAATTATTCTCATCTTTGTGTTTAGCAGTCTTTTTGAATAACACCCTTGCTCAGGCCTGGTTTTTAGCTCTAGGGCCATAGTATAAATTTTGTTTTCATGATAGTAAATTTAATTGTATTATTGAATATACTTAGGACTATTGTTATTCTGCTACAGAAAACACAGCATATCAGAGAAACCACGCATCACACATGTCAAAGTGCTTTAACAGTGATTCACTAACAACTTGGTCTCTTTCTTAAAAAACAATAAATATGTATTTCATACATTCAAAGCCACTTCCCCTCCTTTCCAAGGGCACAGACGTAGCTGTAACAAGCAATCACATGGTACTGGCAAAGGTTTATCCCAAACCTCACACAAAGCAATCAGCTCCAGCTCTCCCCAAAAAAAATAAAATCATTCTGTTCAATGCAAAATGAACTGAGGTCAGAGGGAAGATGACACTTGCACTATAATAAATAAATCATTACTCTTATTAGGTTTCTCTTTAGAGGAGACAGAAGGCATTCATAATCTGGCACATTCTTTGAATGCTGTACCAAGAGGCCTTCCCAGTTGTCAGTCAGGGTACAAAACAGCTCTCCAGAGACATTACAGAAGGTAAATTGTTTAATAATTTATCAGCTGCTGTTGATATGAGGGACTTCAGCACACTGAGTCTTGTTATTACTTCTTGTTGCTGAGAAGCTTTTATCTGTTCTCGAGCTGGGACAGTTCTCATCTGCCATCACTTCTATGACTAAATTAGCTAAACCAAACAGGATCACCTCACTCTTGATGAGCATCTTAAATGGGAGCTGAACAAATGCCTGCAATTTAAAAACTGAGCTGTCAAAGGTACGAACAGACCAGCAGGCAGGTGGGTATTTGGGGTGTTTTGGAAGGGACAGGACAAACTCTTCTCCTACAGTGAGAGCTCAGGAAGCTCACTCCCAAAAATAACGAGCTGGCAGGGGACTGCAAACTGCTGGAATATTCTCTTTCAACTTTGATCTTAGCAGAAGTATGCACTAGGGAATAACCACAGGGCATCATCCCCCAACATTAATAAGCACACCAGGCCACACATGCATAGAGATTGCAGTTGCTATAAACAAGAAGTATGAATTTCCTGTCAGCTCCTTATGAGATCCTCAAGTCTATCTTCCCTGCAAGCTACAAAATGCCTTTTTCAATGAGTTGACAGCAAGATATACAAGAGTCATTCACCTTTGAACTGAGTCTGGAACTGCCCAATTCCATTTTTCCAGCTGTATAAAAGAGACTGATCTTTCCTGCATTTTTAGGTTACTGTTCTATACAGTACTGGTGGCTCTGGTCCTCAATGTTCTTGGCCTCCAGAGTCAAGGCAATGAGACTTGGGTGGTCCTTTACAAACTTTTTATGCACAAAGCTGAAAAGAACTGTTTTGTCTCAAATTTCCCTTGTAAAGGAGCTCCCAAGTCTCATTACCTTGACTCTGGAGACCAAGAACATTGAGGACCAGAGCCACCAGTGCTGACTTATAGCAAACTCGTAGCTCATATAGGATATAAATTAATGAATTCGTCTACTAAAAGCTTAAATTTAAAACCAGTATAATTTATTACTCTTCCACTCTCTACAGTAACCTGGATTCTCCAATAAAACATGTGCATCTTGTTATTCCTGTTACTCCCAAGAGATGTTCGTCTGCAACACTGCTCTGATGCTGCAGCTGAGGAAGGAATTGTAGCTCTTTGCTGAGTTCATGGTGGATGCAGGTCAGCTGCAGCCTTCCTACACTAACATCCCACAGAAGCCTTAAGAACAGTAAATAAAGGGGAAGGCAGGTGCCCAGAGTTTTCAGTTTCATACTCAAGGTCCAAAATATCCAGCTTCTTATACAACTCTCAGTAGCTAACTTCCATCACAGTTGACATTTTAGTTCCCTAAAAGTTTAGGGAGTTGGAAGATCTCCCAAACAAGATGAAAAAAGGTGAGTGAATTTTGACCATGGTGTCTACTAAATGCAGTATCAAAAAAAAAAAAAAAAGGAGCATAGGACTTCCTGAATATTCACCTGGAACTCAGCAGTGATTGCTCTTTTAAAGATCATTTCCTTGATACTGTCCCAGAATACGTCAGTACCTAAACTTAGCAGTCTTATTTCAAAAAAAGGGGGTTACTGTGCATTCTCTACCTGGTTTGCAAGATACTGTGACCATACTGGGATTAAGAAGCATCAAAATGTCTTGTCCCAGCTATACTGACAGCAAATGGCTTTCAACTACCTATATATAAATCTTTGATTAAGTTGTGACATTAAATATTTGGATGTTTTTAAACTCAGGCATTAGGAGACCAAATAAATGTCTTATCAATGGAGTACCGAATTTCTCAGAACTGTGATAGTGGCACTTCACTAAAAGCCATTCTGGTTATTGTACAAATAACCCAGACAGAAGATATTCACCTCTGCCCTGACCTTCCACTTTATGAATAATAAGCATATCACTGTGCTCAGCAAAGCAGAACTTCATGGACTTATTGCCATGTCTTTGACTGTTCCTGTGCCCTCATGTTATGTAGAAAAAAAAAAAGAGACAAAGACCTGTTTAAGGAAACAAACTGCAACACATTAGGCTTATGATCCCATCTTTGGAAGTTAAGATCATCATTAGGTGACTGTTGTATAAGCACAACTAAAAGTGTTTTATTTGGTCAGATTTAAGCCTTCATTTCCAAAGTTTTAATGTAAAACAGCAATTATAGCACAATTAAGACACCAAATACAAGTAAACACCGTACAGACAACATTTTTAAATGGGAAAGCAGATATTTCAGGATTAATTTAATAAAGAAACCTCTAATTAGAGGAACAATAAATCTGCATGTATTCTCTCCACTATTTCAGCTGCTGTTTACTATCTCTGCCATACCTTTCTATGTCCAAATAAGGAGATTTAAATTCTAGCCAGTATAAGAATGTATTCAAGAACACAAGAAAGAAGTTCTGTTATCTGGCTAATTGTTGTGATTTGCAAGACTTCAAAAGCTGCACTTCTTATTTACCTCAGTTTTTCAGGAATGTAGATTGCTGATAGGTTCTTTTTTTCTAGAAAGCCTTTAAGTTTCCAGCACTGCACTTTGGAAATCACCCCACATGTCCAATGGAGACAGGGAAAAGTGTTTACCAGCAGAGATGGCATCTCCTGGCTCCATCAGAGGAGAAGTAAAACAAAACCCAAAAGCACCAGCCCAAAGTAAAAGGACAGACACCAAAGTAATGCTAATCTGTGTCAGACTGAGCTCTTGAACATCTTGAAAATACATCACCAGCTTTCTGTTTGCCATTTTTGCTCTTCACTGCTAGCAAAGACATGTAAAAATGAGTTATAGGTAAGTGACAACATTCACTTAAGAGCAACACTCCTTGTTCCTTCCAAAGAGAACTTGAAAAGACACATCTTTTATCAGCTGTGTGACTGAGCCACAGTGTGATGGCTCACAGACAGTCAAAGCAAGGCAAACAGAAAACCCACTTGTGCACCTGGTAACGTGGCACAAACACAGAATACACCCAGCACTGGAGCAGCAATTTAATTTCCCTGGTTTATCCCCTTCCCTTCTGTGCCTGGCTGTCCTTGTTTTATAGGCCTTTCCAGCCTTCACTCCTCCATGGAAATTCAATACACTGCAAGCCTTCCTCGATCTGTTTTTCATTCCCAACTCAGACATGAACGACCTGTTCCTTCCAACAGCTTTCACCTGCCCAACTCCAGCCCTCTGGCAGAAAACTCCATCTTTCTCTAACTTTTCCCTCGGCCTAGGAAATATTGCTGCTACATTCAATGGGAAGACTCTGCATTTCAGTGTATAGACTGGCTATGGAGCTATTGACCAATGCTTAAAAAGCAATTAAAGGAAGACCCCCCAAAAAACCAACAAAAAAAAAGAAAAAAATTAAAGACTTGAAAATTTGTGACTCTATTTCCCAGCCTCCTAATTTCTCACTACAAGTGTTTTGCTCTCCAGTTGCATTTTAAAGCCATTCCATACAAGATAACCTATTTGTTGCAAAGTATGAACAAAACAAAGTGCTATAGCACACAGCATGTGACTAATTTAAATTTTAAAGGCTGTATCTTCTATAAACAAAAGTCTATTAGATATCTCCCCTTCTGCCTTTAAGAAAAGATTTCAGGACAGTCAACTTCTGGACATTATGTGATATTTTAAGAACTGAGGTTTTTCAGGATGCATTAGTGTAACTGCTCAGCCCCTAGGTTTGCTGCTAAATAAATACTCCTGCCTATTAAAATTATTTCATCACCATCGATCCTCGACTTTCGCTTCTCAGACTGTTATATTTTAGTACATTCGAAGTGTGAGTTCTGAAAACACAAGTCAGTACAGATGTGTTTAAACCACTTGAAAACACTCAAGAAGTTGCCAAAGTTCACACTCCTCAAATGTCACCTAAAGCACTAATTAAAATTCCTTTCCAGAGGGGTTGAAGAAACGCTGTTATACAATGGCACCTACCCCTGACTTGCTAAAAGTAGAGGATGGATTTCAACCTCTATAATCTAATGCTGACAGTGAGGCTACACAACAAAAAGGTAAAATGTGTAAAGATCACAAATAAATTGTTCAAAGTGGGTAAGCTGGATTGAAAACTGGCAGAACTTCTGGATTCAAAGGATTGCACAAAGGCCAGTCAGTGGAGCAGCCAAGGGGGCAACTCTGCAGCCAATATGGTTCATCTTTACTAAAGGCCTGATGGAAGGATCAGGAATATCTTAGCCAGTCTGGAAACACCAGAGTAGAAGGAGCAGTGGATAGATCTGATGGCTGTGCTGCCCTTCAAAGCCACTTTTGCAGGCTGGAGGAATGGGCAGACAGGAACTCTGTGAACTGAGAGATGTGGAAATACAAAGCACTGCACCAGAGAAAGAACAACCCCCTCCATCAGCACGTGGGTGTCAAAGTCCCAAACCCTGGAGACATTCAAATCCCAACCGGACACAGCACTGAGCCACCTCCTCCAGCTGACCTGCTCCAAGCAGGGTGGTTGGACTGAACCACCTCCAGCAGTGCCTTCTAACCACAGCCCTTCTGATTATACAGACATTTAATGCTTTCGGACAGAAGTGTGGGCACTACCACATTTTTTCATTATAGTCCAATTGGATATAAAATATGGATTTTCTGTCTTTCACAGAAGTCCAACAAAAACCAGACTAGCTCAATTGTCACATCTGATGTAGCACATCTTCAAGTTCAGCAACACGATCCTACAGTTATTCAAGCGGTATATTATGTACCAGTGAGGCTTTTTCACATGAATTTTAGAGAACATCAGCAGGAAAACTTTCCACTGTTGAGCCATTTTTTCAGGGCTAAGTATGTTCTTAGTATTTTTTGGTGAGAATGCAATTACACCTCTTTTTTCTGTTACTTCTACGAGGGCCCTCAGGGAGTCTCTTTGCTAAGAAACCCAGAGGCACATCCCTCCATCGAGCTCTGTCTGCATCTCTGCCTCCTGAAAGGGTCACACAGCTTGTTCTTGCTGCTCCACCCAGCTCCTTGCATACAGGATACTACCTGCACAAAGGTGAAGCAATCTTGTTCCTCAAACACATAAAAAAAATAATTGGAAATATCCAAGAAAGATACCTTCCTTCAAAGAACACCCATGGCTTTATGTGGCAGTCAAGATCCATCTAACAGCAATGACTGACACCCACAGAAGATACAAACAAACCTGTCTCTTCTTCATAATCTACAGTTTGACTTGTTGATTTGGCATTCTGTTCTCAGCTCACACTGTATCTGTGCCACATCTGAAAGTTGTCTCTTCTCCCTTATCCATTTTTTCCTCACAGCCCTAATCATAGATGACCTCTTGTACCTTGACTACCTACCAATGGGCAGGCAATTTATATTTACTTTAATCATTCTGCAAAGCTGGGATGCCCTGGTCTGTGTCCAAGAATAAACTGTAAGCAGAGCAGTGGCTGAACAGATATCACTTCTTTTAAAAGCATATTTAGGAAAAACGCAGACTTCTGATCCATTAAATGTGCATATAAATGAAACAAAACAGACTAATGAGATTAGGCAATGAAATTTTCATGAGAATAGCACATTCTGACTAAATTCCATGTGCTAATTAAGGTTACATTCTGAACCTATATGCTCCATCAATTTAATAGTGAATTAATTGCTTGGACAACTCAAGTATTTCTCATACATACTCCATGGTATGTGTCCGAAATGCAGACTTTAAAGTCAGCAGGGACTTTGGATAACTAAGCTTAAAGAACTGGCTGCCTCTGCCCTACCCCTAAAATTCTCAGCCACCTCAATTCCCATCCCAGCAGTGCTCCTTTTTAAGCCCCTCCTGTCCAAGGTATGGGGGTCCATCCCTATCCCAGGGATGGGACACGAGCACAAGGTTGATGCTCAGCCCGGGGTATTTGTGTAGTTCCACCAGTTATTCAGATTGTTACAAGCTGACAAGTGTTTGAAACAAGCACAAGTGGAAAAAAGCAATTTTGTGCCATCACACAAAAGAGAAGACAGGCTTTTCACGTCAGTACTTTGACCTGAGCAGCCCATACACCTTCCTTTGCTCGTTTCTGCTGCGCTCTGCACGCGAGTCCTGCAATTCAGGCAACTCAGGCCTCTGACAGGAAGAATAAACTTGCACAACTACTCAGGGCTCTGTTTCCCTGGAGGAGGCAATTTGATGCAATTTGTTAACAGCCAGAAGAGTGCTTTAATGGACAATTTACTTCAAATGACTGCAGCTGTTTTCAAATAAAGGAACAGAGCCAAAGGATTAAAAGCGGTTCTACTCACGCCAATATAATTCTCAATGATTAATGAACAAAATATAACCTTTGCTATTTCCCCCTTTTACTCAAAAGCAATAAAAGTAATTAAAAGTCTTTCTCTCGCTTCTGTGATTTGCTGTAGCTGATGTTCAATTGACACCCAACTGCTTGGGGAAAATTTCTGTGGGTGGTGTCAACAAAACACGCGTACACATTTAGAACTTATTGCTTAAATCTTAGATGCAAAGCCAGACATTTCCACTTCAGTCATAGTTCAAAAAAAGTCTCTGAAAACTTCTCTGAAATTCCACCAAAACCAACCACCCAGAAAACCCCCCAAAACCAACCACCCAGAAACCCCCCAAAACCAACCACCCAGAAACCCCCCAAAACCAACCACCCAGAAAACCCCCCAAAGCCAACCACCCAGAAAACCCCCCAAAGCCAACCACCCAGAAAACCCCCCAAAGCCAACCACCCTGAAAACCCCCCAAAACCAACCACCCTGAAAACCCCCCAAAACCAACCACCCTGAAAACCCCCCAAAACCAACCAACCAATCAAACAAAAAAACAAGCGACACAAAAAACCAAGCAAACTAAACTAAATGGGGGAAAAACAAATATAAAAAAAAATACACCAAGAAAAAAAAAAATCCCCAAACACATACAAACAAAAATCCCATACCAAAACCCTAATCTGGTCCTAGTAGAGCTCTTACACTCCCACTGCACAGTCTCACATGTGATACTTGGCTATGGTACAATATGGTTGGAGCATACAAAATAAAAATAAAATAAATGGTGCAATATGAATATACTCTAAAGAAAGCTCAGATCATTTGTTTTGAAGACCTTTCTTTGCCTTCATAATTTCTCTTTGTTGAAAAGTTAAGAATGATAATGTTATTTAACAGGAAATGCAGAGAGGTCAGAACTGGAGCATCTCATCATTCCACAGGGAGTATTTGATAGTTCAAGTTAGTGAAGGAAGCAGATGAGGCTAAACACAGAAGACACAGGGAACCACTGGATTTGAAAGTTATTCCCCCCCCACACACACACCATGCAATCCCACCCTTCAATCCAATTTTAGTCACCCCTTGGAATATTTAGGCATATTAATCTGCAACCACAGAAGAGACAATTCATACCAGCTTGATATTCTCTTTAAAGGTTCCAACTACAGTTTTCACTATTTCTCCTCCTGGAAAGCTCTTGTGTACTGGACCAGCCTCACTACAGGTGTTTATACTTTCCCAGGACTGGCAAGTCTGGGATCAGGAGCTCTTTGGTAGTACCAAAACATTTGGTGTCCTTGAATTTTGTCTTCACCTGATCAAATACCTGCCCAGCATTTAACAGAGGTTGATTAGGCACATAATTAATTCTCACTTTTACCCACAAATTTATTTTCAGATGTTCCCAATATTGCAGGAAGTAGAATACACATGGCAGTGTGCCTGAAAAATGAGAGTTGTGAGACTGGAATGTAATTTCTGTTGACTACTGTCACTTCTCAATCAAACTCAAGAACTTCCATTGGGCTTATGAATTAATTTGAAGAAAGGCTTTTTTTTATTATTATTATTTATTATGCTTATTACTGACTTCCCACCAGGATACCTTTTTTAAAATTCCAAAAATAATCCACCTGAAGGCACTCAGAAGAAAAATTGCCTTTCAAATGCATTAAGTACAGCAATACACTGCTCAATCACAGTTTATAAATCCCTGTGCACAGTGCAAGGATATAATCTGGCTTCAGGCACGCAGGAAATCATTGCCCACAATAGCACAACCCCCAAAGCTCAGTGCTCTGGCCATCTGTTCAAAGCACTGCTTTCAACTCTTCAAATTTGTGATGGTCAGGCAGTTATAAGGGGCCAGTTAACACTGTTTTTTTTAGTGAAAAGTGCCAGTCAATTTGTAGTTAAATGCTAAAATAATAATAATAATAAAAAGCCATAGTTAATAAATCCTGTCCTGTCACAATCAGGAGGAGCTTGAACCTTGAATAAAAGAACCAAGCAGAACCTAACCAGCTTCTGTGGAAGTAGATTTGTCCACATTACACTGCATCTAGTTGGGTAACACCCCAAACACATCAAATTTACATCAGATAAAGACTTTTCTCTTTAGTATTATATAAACACAAAGTTGTTGGTCTGAAAGTATCTTTGAACATTTACACTTAACGTAAAATACCCTAAATGCACGATCCTTAAAGCAACAGGAACCATCAGGTGACACTCCATCAGCCACTCAGTTACAGAAGGAACTATTGGCTCCACTCTCTATTTCAGAAGTTCATTTCCAGGTTATTAAACAAATTCAATGCTATAGCAAAGCTAAAACCCATCTAAGAGTTCAGTTTCCATTTCAAAGTATTCATAGTTTTGATCCACTTGTAGAATAATAAAAACACTTTGCTTGAAAGTTGGAAAAATAGTTATTATCTCACTGCCTCATGCTACTTCCAGAAATTAAAGGCTTTTACAAGGTGCAATAATCTGATTACTCAGTAAAAACACAGGCCTTGGGATTCAGCAAGTCTTTCTCCAAAAGCTCCATCAGCTGGCCATGGTTTAAAGTCATATTTCCTAAGGAAATGCCAGCTACTGCCTCTCTCCCCACTATTCAATGCTGAGTTTGCCAATTCCAAAATTCAGCACGTGGACAGAGGTTTTAGGGGCATGAAATTTGTGCAAAACAGATACCTGTAAAGGGAAAAGGCCTTACAGTTTTTCAGCCAGCAGTAAATCCACAGCTCAGTGTTGTCATAATTTCAAGGAGCAAGGTTTAGGACCCAACTGTCATAACTTGAGGATCATTTCCTTCCTTACTCTTTGGAGGTTCAAGTTTTCCCATAGAATTTATTAATTTCCTCTTTTCAGCATTAATGCTACAAGAGAATTGACTGGTGCAGCATTTCTAGAGCAGCAGGAATTAGATGAAAACAAACCCAAAAAAACATTATCACATGAGATCTTCAGAAAAGTCCCTGGATCAAGTCAGTTTATTGATATCAGACACACTTTAAATAAGCATCCCAACTTCTTTATAGTCATGGAAAGTATTTGTTCCAAATTACAAAGTCACTGTCTACACGTTGTGTCCAAGTAAACTCAGAGAACACCAGGATACCTTCCAAAATCATCTTCCATCAAGAGACAAGCAAACCAAAGTTAACTTGTCACAAAACAGAGCAGTCAGAACTACATAAACTCCCTAAAGAGCCAGGAAGGCACCACTAACAGCACCCCTTGTCCACAGGAGGAAAAAAATAAAATAAATTCCTTATTTTTCACAAATGCAGACATTTGGTGGACCAATGGACTACCATATTTCAACCTGAATAATGAAACAACTTATCTCCACAATACTGTGGTTTTTTTGTCTTATAGCAAAAAAAAAATAACACTCAAGTGTCACTATTTGTGTCATAGAACTGACAGATTCACTTTGACCTGTACATTCAAATTGAGATTGGGTAAAAATGTGTAACTATTACCTGGGATGTGTTCAAAGCATCAGAGAGCTCTGATGCTTCAATTCTCACAGTAGAGATGGATTTATACACATGCTCAACCCCCATAGAGTTTATTTGCAAAATATCAAGTACTTTACCAAACTGAAACTCTAAGTTGTCTTTTCATCCTGTCACAAAAATCGTCACATCCAACATTGCCTACAATCAGATTCTCTCTTACTAGCTTAACCATATGCGTATTTTCCCCACTGTCACCTTTAACAGGATGATTTCATAGATAGTAGTTGGATAAAAAAAAAAAAATCAGCTTAAGTTGTTCTTTAGACTGAATGAAAAACAACTGATCCAAGTTCAACAATGGCAGTGTAGGAAGCACAGAGGTGTTTTTGCACTTTCCAATAATAAATCACTATATAAATCACTTTTTTTTTTTTTCAGACTTATCTGGCATAACAAATGGCTACGAATTAAATCAAACCCATATGGTAGAGGCTAAAGGGGAGAGCACAAGATGAATTTTATTATACAGAACCATATGCTGCACTCAACGTCTGTGATGACTTCCCATTTCTCCACAGAAGATGACTACAAATCAGCCCTGGGGATGGCAGAGCTCTGCTAAACTCTACCATCCAATGATCTTGAGCACAGTCAATACTATATATTCCTTTATGCCACAGCATCAGAGGGTGTAGTATCATCTGGGCTGTGCATCACTTGTGTACTTTATGGACAGGCATTTTTAGCGCTGCCACTTCTTCAAGTGGCAGTTTGACAACTCCTAAAGCACAACTGGATAAACCATTCCAGGACTAGGGCTCCTTAGAGTTGCCCACATGTGTTGTAGAGCATTTATTCTACAATACTTGTCCTCAAGTAATATTTAGTATCAACCAATCCAGCTGGAATGCAAACGGATTTTCACCAATGAAACCAAAGCTGACAACCTCAAAGCTTTGAGATTACTGCTCCTGACAAGATAATAAAATAAAATCCTTACAACTGACAGCACTTGAGCTGGACCATTATCCACAATGCTATTATGAGGGATCTGTCTCTGCCATTGCAACCAGCTGGCTCCAGGGAAGCACAACAAATATGATAAAATCCAGGTCTTGTCTCTCTACTTCATTTCTCTTGTCCTTCAATCATTTACCCGAACATGGGTTAACAATACTGGAAACATTAAAGCTTGGATCTAGAAAAGCCCTCCTCCACCCCCCATTGACCTTTATCCCTACCTTGCCAACACTAATTCTTTTAGTCTTTCTATATGGAATCAAGGTTTTAATTACATGGCATCTTAAACCAAACAGTTGGATATCACAGCCCAGCCACCTTCCAGCAATCTCCATTCTATCAACAATCAAGTTTCAGGGCTTAGAGAACCAAGGATGCTCTCTTTGATCAACTGCACTTGTTTGCAAGTGCACTTGCACTAGGGAAAGTTGGATGAACTTTGAAAGCAAAGATATAGTTCTTTTCCTACAGCTTCTTAAAGAAAAAAAATGAGAGGAAAATATACTCCTTGTGAAGGGCTTTCTTAGGAAAATTGTGTGACTGAATAGGCAGATTCCTTTATAATTTCAGAACACTTGATTTCAGTTTCTGTGTCTTTCACTCAAAAAATGTTCAGCATCATGTGAAAAAGCAAGAGCTTGTTTTTGCTGCTCTGAGGAACTGCATGGATATCCAAGGTATTTTGAGAATTACTGTATTTTTAACCAGATCTCAGAAAATACTCACCAATTGCTGGAAAACTGTTCAGTTGGAAATCCAGGTATTGTTACTGACTTTGCTCAGTACTCCCCTGACTGCACCTTGTGTTACCTGCTTACTCTGGGACTGCTTGTACAGCAGGTACAAGTTTTGGAAGCGTTCCTTCTGCTGCAGCCAGCATCATGCCAAGGACACAGGAGCTCTCAGGAATTAGAGCCATTTACAGCAGATTAACAGCATCAAAATAACTTTACAGCAGCTTTACCAGGACCCAAGGTAACAAATCCAGTTACAGCAACAGGTTCACTAAGAAACATGAGCAAGCATTCAAGGGTTGAAGTAGAGCTTCACAGCTGTGTGCAGCTACAATGGTTACTGCCAACCAAACTAGGGCAAACATGACCATAATAAATATGCCCAGAAACGTCCATGTACAGTTACAACTTCCATTACAGTCTATAATTCCAGGAAGTATGAAGTTTATGCCGAAAAGCAGGAAACTAGATCATGAAGCTTCTTTCTATAAGGAGATGTGAGTAATTCCCAATTATGGAAGACTTGCATTTCTTCAACTCAGATACAAAAAACCCCTTCCAACTTGGTTTTATCGTACTAAGTAAAAGCAGCACTATAAACAGGTGAAAATAACTTTAAATCCACTGGCTCCTAGAACCACACTAGCTTAGCACCAGTAAAGTTAGAGTAGACTTGGGAGAGAGACATTGAGGAGAACAATCACTGAACAGGGAAACAAGGTTGGTGATGCACAACCCTGCCCTGAAGTACCCAGCTCTCATCCCCATCTTGTTCCTGGGAAGGGTTCTTGGAGCTTTTCTCCAGTGAATTCTTTGACAGCTCCCAGGTATCATTGCTGTGGTGTTACTGAGTGACAGTGCATTCCCTTCCAAAATTTCTCTTCTTTTGACATCCCCTGAGCAGTCTTGAAAGGGCTGTTTGTAACCCAGACCTGGTCTGTTCTTCCACTGCCCAACAAACCCTTGACTTTTAACAAGAGGACCCAAGGAACAGGAGATGAAGGAAACACAGTCCAACATTCAGCCTTTAGAGTTTGCTCCGCAACAGACAGATGTGAGAAAAAGGTGGAAAAGTAGTTCCAGATTCATAATCATTTTAGTTAAAAAAAAGAATTGAAACCTCCCCATCTCTTCCACCAAATCCTGGGCTTATATTTTCAAAGGGTAAATCCAAACATATGCATGTCTTGTATCATCTTTTATTTTACTGCACGTCAGATACACTCTCCAGACCACAGAAGCAGCTTCACTGAACTCAAATGATCTAGACACTAATTGCCTACCCTGGGAACAAATATCTGAGGTGCTGCAGAACTTCTGTGTGTGCATTGATTATTTGTGGGTTGGAGATACTTTTATTGAGTTTATTTTTACGCCTTTTTAGTTTCGAGTTCATTTCACAGTTCCCTTTTGATATATTGATTTTGATGTCATTTAGAGACTACAAACTAAAGGTCTGGGACCAGACAGCTAAATATGATACCAATTATTTTGCTCCCTTTATGAAGAAGTTTTTAAGAAAATAAGCACTTCATCGTGAAAATAAGCTTTCATTACCCTCATCTCCATTGGTATCTCTAAGTGGCATTCACTTGAACTTAATTTTAGAACAATATCTCTATGTAAGAAGTCCTTAACTTTAGCAAACAATTTTACTCTAAGCACGCAGAATATTGGCCAGAATCTCACAGGGAATCGATGTTGCTGCACAAAAGGAGCTGAAATTGTGTGTGCACGTGTACGTCTACATGATTGGGATTAAATGCTCCACTGCAAAGTAGTTCCCTTTCCTGCAGCTTGGTATTCCAGAGATTTAAAAAAACAACCACCAGCACTCCACAAAAAAATTGCTTTGATGTCAGACAACCAGGTTACCTCTAAACAAAAAAGGAGAGCTCGCCCACAGCAGCCTGACACCACCCAGTGCAGCAGCAACACCAGCAACAAAAATGAGCCAGCTACGTGAGGGGAACATTCTGAGTTGGGGAGGTAAAACTATTGCTGTGAATTAAACAAGTTATCCACAGTCAAGCCATTCCTGCTTCCTACACAGAGACTACAACACTAGAGGTATATGAACAATTACAGAACAGAGAATCCTTTCCAATGGATTTCCAGTTTTAAGAAATACAAATACTAAGGAAGAAACAGAAATACAGGACAGCTGACTGTTAAAATTGGAAATTCATGCTCGAACTGAAGCTGTTTTCAAAGAAGTATCGCAGCAATTTCTATTTTAATGGTATCTAAAAATACATTGTGTTTCCATTGGACAGTGCCACTGGGCACATCCTGTGAAAAACGTTTCACAGAAGTGCTCACAGCAGAGGTCGTATCTCAAGGTAAAGCATTTGCACTACCCATGGAAAAGGCACTTTCCAGAAGGAAAAAGTGAAGGTTATTTTGTTGCCCCCCCTCCCACCACCCTCTTCTTGAGCCAGAGCCATTTACCATTTTTACTTCACTTGACCAGTTGTCACCATTGCCAACTGTTTGCTGAAGAACAGCTAATTTTATTTAGCTAAAGCAAACTCCTACAAGGCAAAACCCCCCCTGATTTTGGTGCAATCGAAGGAATCAGTAACAAGCTTTGATCTCTCAGCCTGCCTACTATTTCCTGTCTCCATCCCTCAACTGCAGGGGGTTTTTTTGTGAGTTTGTGGCACTGCTACACACCGTGCCACGCTGCCTCCCTAGTACCACGTTTTACCCAGGAAATACTTGAAAAATGCCACGGTAAGTATATCCAAGAACCAGTTTAAGAAGGAAGGGAGACTGCATTGAGCAAATCATCTTCCTCCTTCTAAATTCAATTCCATCATCTCCTCTTAATTGGAATAAAATACAAAGATAATTTGACAAGCAACTGTCTTGGGAAGAACATGTTTGTGAACAATGGAATTCATATATTTAAGGGTTTCTGTTCCTGGCTAAACAATTAGTAATGCAAATAGTGACAGGCAAGGTGTGGATATTCACCTTTCTAGACTTTCAAAATACTGTCCAATCTGCCAAAACATGAGCAAGCACAGAAAGAGGAACAAAAACCCTCTTCCCAGTTCCTGTAATTCTTGACTCTGCCCTGAATCAGACAGTGCTTTGAGCACTTCAGAAGCACAGTAAAGATGATCATTCACCATTCAGGATTCTCAGAGCCTAATTGTTCCAACACAGTAAAATGCATCTGACAACAAAAGCTTCCCAGATTCTACAAAGACTAAAAATCAACATTACTAGGAAAAAAAAACAAACAAAACTAAAAACACACCTTTAACCCTCTAGAACTTTCCCATGACTCCCAACACACTCCAAATAAGCTTTCACACAGGTCACTGAGCAAGTAGCAGTAATCACCATATTTTATAGTTGTGTTAGAGCTGCATGTTGTCTTATTGCCTATGAAGAGTTAGTGACAGGTTTTATATTTTGTCTTTCATCTGTAATTAAGGGTAACGATTCTTCTCAAAAAAAAAAAAAAACAACATACAAACAAACCTTTACCAATCTCAATGAACGAACAGATTGTGGCCTAATACAAAGTGTAGCAGCAAAGATACCTGCAAAGCACAGCTTTGTTTGTTCACTGCAATAAAGTGGAGTAGCAGGCAAGTGTGCTGGCAATGGGGCAAAGTGCCCTGCTTATATTCCTGTACTCCAAGTTCTCTCAGGAGAGGCCTAAAAACTCAACAAACAGAAGATCACAATATACAAGTAAGCTTGTTCCAGTCCCCCCTGCAGGATCTATGTGTTGCCAACCTGAACCCTCAATTACCCTAAGAATAATTTAGTAATCAGTTACCCTATCCAAAGGCAGGTGGTTTAGTTTTGCCTATTTGAGAGCAGACTAGCAAGAACTGCCTGACTGGCAAGCAATGTCCCAATCCTACAAGAGTCCCAGCCTAGAAAGGTTTGATTATACTGTTTTGAAATGCATAGGGGATGGGGGGGGGGGGAAGTATTACTTGATGTTGCACAATACTCCAACTTTTGGAGGTATCCTGCACTCTCAGGGTGGGGGAAGCAGGCATAAGCAGTGACCCACAGCCTAAGCCCAGTCCAGCTCACTCTGGAGCAGCTCCCACACATCCAGCTGCATTTTTTTTCCAAGGAGATTGTTGCTACAGAATCAAAAAAAATATAATTCACAAAGACCAGTGACTAAGCACACTGTTCTCAGACACTTTCAGCATCCATCCATAGAAAACTGCTCTGCCAATTGGCTCTCTTCAGTTGCAATAAAAGTCAGGAATGCAGAACTGGAAGTCAAAACGGCTCAAGAAAAGCAACTGCAGCTGCACATGTTCATGTTATGAGCCCTACCATTAACACCTGGGAAGTATTATACAGGAAATCCAGCAAAACACAACCATATTTTAAAATAGATATATTCCATTTAGCAACACTACTAAAACTCATTCTAGCCATCCACTGCAAGACCTGGGGTTCCTCTTCCAAAGGAAGAATCAATCTGGCAACTCAGTGCTCTCTCTTCCAAGACACATTCCTTCAGAAAACTGCAGGATTAAAGCCTGTCCATCCCTTCAACACAGAGGCTGGAAGAACAAAAGATTCAGTGTTTCCATCGTTCCCACAGGTTCTGTCATGCAAGTATGACAAAATACATCTCTCGTCTGCAGTTTTCTCATTTAAGATTTTGTTTGTTTAATAAATCTTTCCTTGGAGGAGCAGTCTCACATCAGCACTGGATTTAGAATACTTTAAGTGAATTTATAAACCATGTTTCAGTAGCTGCTTTTACAGCAGGGATTTCAGAGAAGACCAGAGCAGACTAAAGGCACCCAGAATGGTGTTTTGTAACTGAGGTCAGTCACTGATTCCCGTGATCCAGGGTCCCAATATCAGGCTGCACCTGATGTTCCTTCCCACCCAGGGGAAACCACACAAGCCAAGATCTCTCTTAGGCTCTTTTAGTACCATTTTAATACATATTGATGTACACACACATGCAGAGGAAACAAGTGTGGCTGCACCAGAACCACAAAACTCACTGTTTGGAGTTTACTGCAGTTTCCTCAATCTTTGACAATTAAGAAAAAAAAATAGGAAAACACAGTAGTAGGAGGAAAATGTGCATTTATCCTGCTCAGCATCTAAATTCATAGTGACAGCATGGACTTTGCCACTTATTCCTAATGCTAATCTATGCACATACAAGGATTTACTAGTTATATCTGCAGAATAGTTAAACAAAAGCCCATAGAATAAAACATTGCCGGTAATTTACGTGTTGATTTTCATCTCTGTTTGTGTTGTCCTCTCACGATACATAATTTCAACTGTCAAATACACCTTTTCAAAAGTATTAGTGGAACATCCCCCAGTCCAGAGTCCATGCTTACTTCTTGCTGGGAGTTACAGCTGAGTAAACAGCCCAAATTGTATCAGGTCACTTTAACTAACCCATTTTAAGTCAATTGTGGTTGCTGTCTTTCAGTGCTGGGAAGAAAAAGCATTCGTGGCTGAGTTTCAGAATATATAAATACTCATGTCAAGCAAGGTTTTCAGCTCCAGGAGTGTGTTCATTAGGAGACAGTGAAGCATCTCCAGTAACTAAGACATGGGCTGTTCAAAATCTGAGCCATTTTAAGTTAATATTAAAAAAAAGTAGACAGCAACGTGCTATATGTCCCGGCTCTTAAGCACTGCATTGACCATAAAAACCATATTTAGCAGGAAAATTATTCTCTCTCGTGGTTTGCTTGAAATTTGCTGTTTCTACAAGTGTTCCAGCTTGTTCTCATTCACTGTAACACCCTCAGGTTGAAATGCAAGTGGGGTGTGACTCTTGCATAAGCCAGTTTATTCATACATCTGCCAAACTGACTGCAGTAATGTTGTGACTGTTCACATACTTTACAGCCTGAACACCAAAATGCTAAATAATTAAGGAAGGCTCCAATGAATTAAAAAAATTCTGAATGATTTGTAAATACTATTTCAAAAATACATAATAAATAACTAAAATAATCAATTGAAGTATTTGTTGATGCACTTAGTCCCATCTTGATGCCTAAACCCCTTTGAAAAGACCAGTTTGAACTTATTTTAACACCTTAACCAAATGCCTTTTCCAAACACAGGAATTACTTTACCCTTTCAAGGTATGAACTCGGGTTCTGCATTTCATTGGTGCTTGGACAGACTCAAATGCACCCTCTGTCCTTACACATCAAGCAAAGCACTGCAAGTCTCTGCAAAGTTTATTTCTCCTGACTGGTTGTTGGCTCATTCCTTGCATTGTGGCAACAGGACAATGGCACAGGAACCCACAGGATACCTTTGGAGCAGCCCTCAGCCCTTGGCTACTGGCTAACCACGGGACCCTGGCAAATCTCAGCTCCAGCATTTCCTAAATACCCTCAGTACACTGATCTAGAGAGAATTCCCAAAACACGGGAAATTTCCTCTAACACCAGTCAGCACTCGCCAGAGTGAGCGTTCAGACAGCTATGAGCACTTAAAAAATAATCAAGGGATCACTGAAATCAAGATTTTTTACACTCTCCATCTCATCTGCTGACAAAATTATGAAAAGCAAAGCCTTTAAATTGCTGTTATGTACCAAAACCAATGAAGATGCACAAGACCCTGTATTGTGTTGCTGTAATTTCCTCCTGCAGCAAGGGGAGGGCAAATTGGGAAAAGCAAACTCTTTGTCATAGCGTGGATTCATGCTCAGAGGAAAACCATTCAGGGTGAGACTGAATTCATGTGATAACCAACTTGTACTTTCCTTTGTTCCCACAATTTGTCCCTTCCATCACCTTCTTCCTCCCTTAAAGTAACAACCCTTTTGTTCAGGCAGCATTTCCACTTTCTGTATGATAAACACTTCCAAAATAACTTCGAATATCTGAGGAGTTAAAGTTGTTGAACACTGGAGCCAGGAGGAAAATAAATTAAACAAATTAGTTTAAACCCAGTGTGCTTCTGAAAATCTTTCCTTTGGCTTTCCACAGCTCCATCTGCATGGTGATCTCTGTAGACTCACATACAGATTTAAACCTGACATTATCTAACGTATCTTGGGAAAAATCCTGCACAGCAAATTGAATTTTAGAAGTAGTAGTGCATTCAATAAGGAACTAATGCATTATATTTATTTCAATTGCAGCAGAAAAACGTTAAGGATAATAAACTTATTTGGAACTTACATTCTTTAGCCTACATTTGAATAAGTATCTTACATTTTAATGTTACAATGTTAGATTTTTTTTTTTAAGTGTAGCTTTTGTGAATAAACAAACTACTCCAGTCAATTTGGTGAGTGAGGGGAAAACAGCAAAAAAACCCATGAACATCCTGTACCCAACCTATGGCTCGTTCAATTCTAGCAGAGGTCACTGCTTTCACTGAAAATAGCAAAATCAACCCTTACTAAAAGTGAGTGCAGACGACTTCCACTTAGAATTTAGTTTCAATCCAGTTGCTTGCCACTTTAATTCAGCCCTTGCTCCCGCTCTGTGATATGCAAATATCTCTCCTCTGAGCCCCCACGGCCAAGGCAGGGTTTGAAAATAATCGGAGAGAACAGTGTGCGATTTAAGGGCCTGACAACGAGCACAGAAATGCTGCTTTGTGCTCAAGGGAACCGTGCACAGACCATCTGCTGCCTCCGTGATTCCCTGACGCCTGTCACAGGGAGTGGGGGGGAAAAGGCACGGGAGGGAAGCAGAGGGATCATCCTGGAGAAGGGAAGGAGAACGTGGGATCCTGCAGCGCCTTGGCTACAGAGCACTGGGACCATCAGATCCGTGTCATAGAATCACAGAATCAGCTGGGTTGGAAGGGACCTCCGAGATCATCAAGTCCAACCCTTGTTCTACTACCACTGCGGTCACTAGACCATGGCACTGATGCCACATCCAGTCTCATCTTAAAAACCTCCAGAAATGGAGAATCCATCACTTCCCTGGGCAGCCCATTCCAATGGCTGATCACCCTCTCTGCAAAGAAATTCTAATATCCAACCTAAACCTCCCCTGGCACAGCTTAGACCGAGCCCTCTTGTCTTGCTGATGGTTGCCTGGGAAAAGAGACCAACCCCCCCCCGGCTCCCCCCTCCTGTCAGGGAGTTGCAGAGAGTGAGGAGGTCTCCCCTGAGCCTCCTCTTCTCCAGGCTGAGCCCCCCCAGCTCCCTCAGCCTCTCCTCCCAGCACTTGTGCTCCAGTCCCTTCCCCAGCCTCGTTGCTCTCCTCTGGACCTGCTCCAGCCCCTCCATGTCCTTCCTGAGCTGAGGGCCCAGAACTGGACCCAGCACTCCAGGGGTGGCCTCACCAGTGCTGAGTACAGGGCAAGAATCACTTCCCTGCTCCTTTTGGCCACACTGTTCCTGAGCCAGGCCAGGATCCACTGGCTGTGTCAAGGGCTGTGACCTCACCTCTGGGACATGGTCCCTTCGGGAATTACCCCACTGTCCTGTTGTGTCACGAGAGCAGCATCACATGTTAAAATGCAGAGTGATTTCGGCTTATAGGATCAGACAGCACCAAATCAGAGAAAATTAGAGATATCAGGGGAAAAAACAGTTACTGGAAACACAGTAGGCTTGGGTTTGATTTTTTTTTTTAGTATTTTAAGAAGGTCTATGTAAGGACAAGCTCATTCTGCTTTATAACCTTGTGCCTTGCCTCTTCTCTCTCCCTCAAGGAATGAAAAATGACATTGCCCACAGAATCCAAGAATTGTTACCAAATTGCCTTTGTTAAAGCCATCAAAATGCTAGAATTCACAATTCTAATGGTTATCACAGTATATACCAAACAAAGAGGTGTTGGGATTCCACTCTGCACACAGACTAAAGGATGTTTTTCAGGTCCAGGAGCACCAAGTTCAGAGAATTGTTATTCTTCTTAGAAATAACAATTCTTCTTGTTATTCCTTCTAGGAAAGGAATCCTTTTTCTGTAGCAGAGGAGTTTTGTGGAAAATCTGGAACACTGAATGTCAAAACCACTGCAGTGTTCTCATCTGTGTTTTATCGGAGAGAAACAGGTAAGTGAAATTTAAATCAAAGCAGAAAAGAAAATAAATTCCTTCAGGATTATATTTCACATGAAAGATACATAGATTTCTTTAAAGCATCCCCACTCTTCAACACATCTGATTATTTCTTCTATGTGAAACATCCTTGAGCCCAACATGTTCTACTGATTCCTAAACTCAAGGATGCCAATCCTCCCCTGTGCATACATGCTCTGATAAGGGTTTTAAAGCTGTTGCCTATTTTATTATTCAGTTTGGAGATTTTAAACAGTGATCTGATATTAGATTAACTGGGATTTCTCTAGAAAACCTGCCTTACTTCGATCAGCCTGTCGTGGAGATAAACAGGACATATCTCCAAGTTAAAACTCCTCTCCCTTCCTTATACTTTCAATCCTCTGTCCAAAGCAATGACAGATATACTCCAAGAAAGAGAATAATCCTTCCTTTTATATCTTGATTTTACAGGAACAATACTTTTTTCTTTAAATAAAAATCACTTCTGTTAATATTCTCCCCAATACAGGTCGATGAAGCAAATATTATTAAAGAGGAGAAAACAAGTTTGAACTATTCAGATTTGAACATCAAAGGGTTGCAGGAAGTGGAATGCAGCTATGAAAGAAAAATACAGCCTCCTAACCCATTTTATACACAGCGGGACCAGAGTAAAATTCAAGTTCTTGTCTCTCCTACAATAGTTGTGACAACAGGTGATCTCTCTTGCCACAGTAAGGTTCTCCCCACCCCCAAAGGGAAGCACTGGACAGAAGTAAACAAAAAAAAAAAGAAGAAAGTAGACAGTCTAATTTCCTGATTTATCCATTTCGATCAATTTTCTTGTACATGTCACATTTGTGACACTAAAATTGATGATCCACAATGAAAGAAAAATACATCTTTCCAGAACTACTACAAATATGCTTTGCTTGAACTAAAACCACCAGGTCTTTGAACACAGCAGTACTGGAAATTTTTTTCCTGAACCTTCCAGCAGCTCTAAAATTTAGGTCAATAATATACTTCACTTAGGGAGAAAGCCAACTACAGTAACCTGGGCAAGCCTGGCATTTACCTGCCAATCCCATCTGTGGACTGCAGTTTGCCAGCTCCCCCATCCTAAAACACTCTGTCTTTCCTTTGCATTGACACCCAGACTTTTCCAGAGCCTAAAAGTTATTATATCAAGTAAAAAGACAAGATAGATCTAGCACAAGATGCTTTGGAAAAACATCTCCCATCCATTTAACTATTTGTCATGATGTTTGCCAACAGATTTCACCAGTCTCTAAATGTTTGGTTCATAAGTAAACAGAAGCAGATGTAAACATTTCTCATGAATACGTTTAATTCCCTGTTTCAGGCACATCCCTCATTTGGCTACTTTTAGCTCTCTGCACTTCAGGTGACCTGCACATTTATGGAGACTCACATACTCCTTTCCTTCCTTTTCTTCTCCCCTTTCTCTGCCCTCTTTCAGCCCCCATACACACCAGCACACTGCTGTACGCACCAGATTAAAAATTAAAATGTCCTGGAGTAAAAACAGGTCCTTGCAGTCTGAAATTTGATCCTTCCAAATAAAAATACATGAGAACACTGCAGTGGTTTTGACATTCAGTGTTCCAGATTTCCCACAAAACCCCTCTGCTACAGAAAAAGGATTCCTTTCCTAGAAGGAATAACAAGAATTGTTATTTCTAAGAAGAATAACAGTTCTCTGAACTTGGTGCTCCTGGACTTGAAAAACATCCTTTAGTCTGTGTGCAGAGTGGAATCCCAACACCTCTTTTTTTGAGATATACTGTGATAAGCATTGGAATTCTGAATTCAAATATTTCAAGTTCTGCTCAGTTTAACAAAGGCCATCCTAAACTGGGTGTTTGAAACACTTTTTTTTCCCCCCAGAAATTGAAGGCAGATAATGTATTCTTCTTGTAAGGTTTTTAAAAAAAGACTTTTTGAGTCAAACTGAATCTTCTCATGATATTTGCATGAGAAATAAATCACCACAGCTCTGACCTGTTGTGTTGAGTGTGCTACATAAAGGACAGGCTTTCCATCAGAAATATATCACAGATGGCATTTCAACATGCAGAAATAACTCTGCTTGCTCACAAGCATTTTAGAGAGTGATGCTTGTTATTTCTTTTTGAAGAAGTCAGGCAACTTTCATGAACAAGCTACTTCAGCCTGCAAAGTAACCCCTGAGTAAAATATTGTGAAGTAAGGGACATACTACAAATAAACATTAAAAACCACTTGCACATAAAAAAATAAAGTGAAAAACACCTATTAGAAAGGACAGAGAGGAGTCAGGAAAAAAAAAAGGGAACTTACGGTAAAATCTGTTTGCTTAAATAATTAAATGTGTTTCGATACAAAAACCTATTTCTATGTTTCCAATTGTCTAAATATTTGTCCAGTTATTAATCCAAATATGGAAACAAACCAAAGCACTGCACTTCAAATCCTTTCAGTCTGCTCCTTTATCCCTGGAGATGCCTTCTTGAAATAAGAGTCCAAAATGAAATCTCTCAGTTCCTATTGACAACTCATTTCTTCAGAATATCATTAAACTGAACGGGACAAACCCCATGAAACAGAATATATTACCAGATCCAGAAAGTTACCTTGAATCTGTTGAAAGCATTGATATTAAACCTCATTTAATATCGAAGTTCAAGTCTGTAACAAAAGGTATGATTTCCTACTGGACATTTAAGGGCTATTTGGTAGCTAAGTCTTTCCAGGCCTGGAAAATCTAATGTTTTTAAATAAATTCCTTCAATAGATTTGTCCACAGTTTGGACAAAACAATAAGTGCATGTTGTCTCTTTAATCAACAGGTAAACACAATGATTTGAAGAGTATTAGGACAATTCTGAAAACAGAAGTCCATACATCCTTCAGTCCTTCTCTTTAAGGAAAAGAGTGGAACTGCAAATTGTCATGAGAGAAATTTGCACAGCCTCAAAGCTGTCACGAGTTCTCAGCAGCTCTGCTGCATCACTGCAGTGCCCTCAGCTCACAAATCAACAGGCCTTCAACCATTTTTAGCTGCACTTTAGCACAGGTGGGAAAATAGTGCTTTTGTAGGCAAAGCTTAAGTCAGAAGTTTTGAAACACTTTCAGAGACATATACCTAAAACCCCCCAAATTAAAGCAATGGGGAAAACTCCTACATTGTAGGGAGTGTACCCTCTACAAACACACCCCTGCACATTAACAGGGGGAAGGGAAACAAGGTTAAGAGAACACTGCAAGGACTGGAAAGCAATAGATCCCTATAAATTATTTTAGTTCTAATTTTAGTTCTAGCATGAAGTTTTTCACTTCTATGATAGTGTCTTGCTTCGTGCCTGAATTCCCCAAAGGACAAACCAAACCACCTGAGGAAAGTCAAACAACCACTCTGTTTTTTCAAAACCCAGTAGCAAGTGATTTAATTCTTTCCATGACTAAGTAAAACAATCCACATTATTCATTACTGGTCTTCACCTTTTCCCAATTTCCTAGTGAAACCAAAGGAGATGGATATAATCTCAAAGAGAGGAGTTATCATCCAGCATCGAACTTGGGTTGACATGAGGTCTGCAATGATTATTCAAAGCTACAGTGATCGATACCACAGCCCAAGTGTCTAATCCAGAGGGCATTAAAATATCCTGTTACAGTGTATCTGAAGCATCACATCTGAGCTTCAGAAGAGATCAATGCCGAGGGAGAGAAAAGGGAAAATTCTCAGCCAATAGAAGCTGCAAATAAAACCCTCTCTAAGCAGCCTTAGCTTTCCATTTTACCTGGAAACCATTTTACTTAAGTTTTACATTTCCAGATGAAGACACAGGCTTGTGTTATGGAAGACAATCCCATCACAACCCTCCACCACTCCACATGAAAGTCTCTTTTTGCAGATGAGTGTCTACACATTTTACACACAAACAATTGCAGGTAAACACGGAATCAAGTCAATCCAGTTCAGTCTGGAGTGGAGCAGGAAACACAGACACAGTCAGCTGACAACACTCAAAAGCACAACACTAAAGAGAGCTGTATTTTTTCAACCCAGTGAAGAACCTCTACTTGCAGAAGATGCAGCATTTTGTTCAGTGTGACAAAACACTGGGTTTTTTCTGCTGATTTAGCAGATGTGCCATTCTCTATTTTTAATGCAAAGATAAAGCTCATGAGTCACCTCAAAATCTGCAACCGGTTTTCTTCTCTTCCTCCTTTCCAAAGTGGCAAACATTTCAAATTTAGCTCTAATACAAAGAATACTCTGTGCCCTCACACCTGTCTGTTCCCATTTAGTGTGTCAAGGTATGAAAATGGAACAACAGCATTTAAAAAACAAATTGGCCTCCAGGACACAAGTATTGAGAATAGGCTCATTTTTACTGTTATGACTTCGAAAAAAATCACTTCTTTATCTAATGAAAAAATAAAATGAAAAATGAAAATATTAGTACCCTCAAACAAGACTAAGATTTACTTGCCAAGTCAGTCACTGAGTGATCTTTGAGTTAAAAAAGGAACTTTTACCTAAACAGCATATTCACACCCTCCTATGTACAAGGATTGACTCATTTGTAGATCTTCTCCTTTACTGCTATCTGGAAACTTTTTCTATTCCACTACTGGCTAAAATTATTTTTATATCTTTAAGTGTATTTGATATCACAGTACTACTTCACTAGGTTAGAAGTAGGAGTAGGACTTGTCTGGTCTCCTTTTAATAAATTTATTCAATTAATTATTTATTTTCCTCTGGAAAAAAAATCCCATTCAACAAAATCCTTCCTTAATCCCACACCTACAACTTCCCCTCAGGTCCTTTGCAGCTCCATCCTCTGATGTCCCAACTCCCTGCTCCCAGTTCACCTCCCACCCCACTGTAGGAAACCATCACTTGTCTGATTCCCCAGTTACTGTCCATTTTCCACCATCTGCTCCTGCTTAGCATTCCCTGCTAAGCCTTTCTTGTTTGGTTTGTGTCACTTATTTTGCTCACTCCTTTTCCCACCACACTGTCAGGCTCTCACACTTGCTGCTTTCTCTCCCCCCATGTCTGGACTCCAGGAGGATTCCTCTACTTAGGGTGCCACTCAACCTTCCTGTCACATCAGCATGTCACCAGAAAAGCCACCTATCATCAGTGGAGATGACTTATTCCACCAGCAAAACATGAAGGAATACAGAGTTACCTTATGATTTCTAAATATACATGTGACAGATCTGATGATTTTTCTACCTCATCCTTCTCCAGAGGAAAGTCTCTGATTATGAAGGACTGAACATTCTTCTCTGTTCAGAAGACTGTGAGCCTACTGCAGGCACAGTCCATCATTTCAATGGTATATTTAATTTACAAAAAAACAAAAAAGCATAAAGTGTTCCCCACCATCAATGCACATCACTGACCATCAGCAAAAACATATTGCAGGAACAACAGCAAAGTTGTAGGCACTTTCAAACCTGATTCTGCATCCTGGCCATGTGATTGACACTTTACACAGGGCATCAACTGTAAAAATGCCAATAAATTTGAACCAAAATCTCCTAGCTGGCCTTTCCCAGTAGCCAGGAATAAAAGTTTGTGCAGTACATGAGTGAAGCTGGATGACTTCTCTGTGCTGAGAATGATGGTCACAGATCACATCTCACTGCTTTCCTGTGTTACAGAAAGAAGACAGTACTGTAAGTTCCAGCTTATTTAGAACCTGGTTTTCTCTGCCTTCGGAAAAGATCCAGAAGGAACCCACTGCAGAAATTTAGCAAGTACAAGAAATGGTAACTGCTGCTAGAAATATCAATTACCATCTCCAAACAAGGTTTCCCAAGTCAAGTACTAAAAGTTTCTTCCTCAGATTTCATTGCATGTTTTTCTAAATTCATTTTGACGTGGACAAACACAATTATTCTCTTGCAGTGGACATGCCTAATATCAGTGTGACAGTGACAGGTGGATCACTCTGACCAGTTATGGCCATTTCCAGAGGCAAAATGTTACAAAATGACCAACTTATTTTGCGTGCTTGCTCCAGGCCACTGCCCAAAGTGAACAACTGAGAAACCAGGCACGGCACCCTCTGCCATTCCAAGTCAAACAAGCTTAGGGAGGACAAACAGCACATGATAGAGGACTTGTAAAGTCTAGTACATCTTTTTCTTTACTCTAAGCCCTTTCCCAGCAAGCTCCAATTAGTTCTGAAATACCCTTCAAGCTATTGATGTAACCAGCCAGGCATTCCAGATTGATGGGGACTCCATAATTAGAGCTGTACAGGCAAGCTCAGTTTTAACTCCAGCAGGCAAACAAGGAGAACACAAGCCTTGGTAGCTCCTTTTGCCTTCTGTATTGAAGAGTCACAGGAGTTTGCATAAACAGATAAACAAACACCCTTCAAGTTAAAACAGAAAAAATTAAGATTTTTGAGGGGGAAAAAATTGTGCAACATATTCTGCAAAAACAAAGAATGTGCTGAGTTTTATTCAGAAAATATTAAAGGTTTCCTTTAAAGTCATCATAAATTAAAGTGTTAAACAACTTTGGAAATCTGTAGGGAAAGTTCTCAAGCGTCCCTGAGATTTTGACAGAGCTGTTCTATCATTGCATGATTTTTTTCCCCCCAAGATTTAATCTTTTCCTTACTTATATGGGAAAGAATAGATGAGCTTCAATAGAAGTCAGAAGTCCCACTATAAAATAGTAAAGAGTTTAAAGGCTGAGTTGCTACTAATGGATATCCAGGCACAAAGCACATGAGGCTGGTTTACTGAGCCAGAGTATTAACTGGAGGTCTGACATCCAAGAAATCAAGATTTCTGAGTGGTTTTTTACATGCATCTCAGTGGAAAAGCAAATATGCTGTATTAAAAATAACAATTAAAAAATCCAAATAGCATATAACAGAGATTTGCTTTGAACGTTCCAAAAGATGACAAATTGTTGCAAAAAAACGTGGCAAGCACTGAATACCTACCAAAAAAATGCTTAGGAAGGTTTACAAAGTCCTAAATACAGCATTAATTCTGCCTTCCTGCTTTAGAGCTAAAGAGACTTAAAAAGAGTCAAAGAGTCCATTTGACATATCCAACCTACTTGCACTGAATTATAGCCATTTTTCAGCAGCCAAGGACCCAGAAATGGAAAGAATTTCCTGATGTGAGATGTTCAGGAATCTCTCCTCATTTAACCAGTTCCACAGTCTATGTTTTTGTTATTTATGTTGTGTATTCCATAGAGGGCTTTGCTTCCAATGGATCACAGAGAGAGCTCTAAAAGCAGTATTTCTGACAAGAAAAGGGAGGAAAACACAAAAACAAAGCCTGTTTCAGGAGCTCCCAAGCAGGGACAGACTCTGACAGACACTTCAGTTGGTTGCCTTGAGCACAAAAACGTGCAGGGGAAGAGATCCTGAAGCTCTCAGGACTAAGGCAGCAAGTGTTAAACAACCAAAAGCTTCCCCACGAGACCTGAGGGCAAGGTATTTTTCAGCTTACACCACACAATGAAAAAGAAATTCCTCAAGCTATCCTAACTAATGGGAATAGAGTGAAAATTCAACACCTTGCCCAGAAAAGACAAAGAAGGAGTATCCTAGATTTTCAGCCCCTATCAAGTACATACAAATATCTTACATCACATCCTTTGCCTCTTCAAACTCATTCTGTAGTAAAATCTTGATTGCTACAAGGTCACACTTCATGTATTTCAGGGGTTTACCCTACATAAAAGAGCCAGATCTTTCTCACTTGAAATGCTTTGCCCCACTGGAGGGTACAGAACTACAGACAGCAGTAAAATTAACCAGATTTGGCTGCATACAACAGCCCCAACAGGTTTGTTATTTCTAGTTATCAGAAGTTTGTTTAGTTTGATAACCTGATAAAAACATTTCATGGCACTGGATAAAGTGCCTTTACAGACCAGCTCAATTCATAATAATTCCTTTAGATATTTTCTCATTATTAGAATTTCCTGGTAATTTCCATTAACCAGTCACCTGGAGATACCCTGTTACAGCTATAAGCACAGAAATACCTCCCTTATCCTGCTGTCAAGATACACAAACTCACTGCCTGGCTTCCTACTCTGCTTTGGTGCCACTAAACCCCTCATCCCCTTCTCCCAGAAAAAAAACCCAACCTGTTGACATATCAAATTTGATTCCTTACAAGCCACACCTATTTAGCCTCTGGGAGCAAGATGGCACTTCAGTTTCTCAGAAGTATTTTGTTTAATTCATCAACATGATTTAAAAGACTTGAGAATAAATAGATTATTTGTGTTAGAGTACTATTTAGTAACTACTTTTTAACTGAGAGTTAGACCTGATCTTTTTCCCCATGATTCCCAAGGGATACACTCCTTTAGTAGTGCTCAAAGAGCCACAGCCCAACAAGAAGTTTTCCTCAATGAGAAAATTTTGCCCCTCCAAAGATACTCATGGGAGGTAATGGAGATGTTTAAGGTGACAAGGAAATACTCCTTGACCCTGGAGAGCACTGAAAAGCAGCCAGGTAAAAAGCAGGCTCCCTTCAGAGCATGAAAACCATGAGCCAAGCCCATGTGCCTGTTCCTTTCAGTGGCATTCCAGACAGACCATGGTACCCACAGTGCCACCCCTTTTTACCTGACAAGGTGCAAAATTCCTTTGCAATTTAGATGGAGTTTTTGCAATCCAAAATAAAAGCCAAGAGTCAATTCCAGATCCAAAATGTTACTCATTGATTTCTTCCCTAATGTCTCCTAAACCGGGGCTTCAGTGAGAGTTTCCAAAATTTTCCCTGCAATTTCTGAAGCACATTTAAGTGCAGTGCCCACATCAATGATCTTTTTCTAAGTGACAGACTTATGAGATCTTCTGAGAAAACCCATATCATGGACCAATCTGTGTGCAACTGTTCCCTCCTAAATCAAAAGCTGAGAGCCACTGTCCTCCCAGCAACCCTCCTGCCCAGTGGGTTTGATTTTTAAGCAGAGATATTCACCCCTAGCTCTTCAATTTCCTCTTTAGAGTCTTTTTTTTTCCCATTAGGAATGGGAGATCATTTTTATGCAAATCAAAGATCCAAAGGAGTATTTAAATTTCCAAGACTTCCATTTGTACAACAGGTACAAAGAGAGCAACACATCCCCCCCAAATGTATCGAGATATCCTGCTGTGCTGCTGTTCAATCATTCTCCAGTTTTGCCTCAAATAACACAGGGAAGAGTATTCCCAACAAGTTCAACTTCATCACAAGTAAAAGTTGTCCTATTCCTTCCTATAATGAACTCTGGATCCCTGGTGAGTAACTTACATTTAACTGGCAACATTCTGGGCTGCTTATATGAACTGCAACAGCCTGAACAGCTTGAACCTCAATAAAATGTGCAGTAAATGACTGAGCTAATTTAACCTCATTAATCCTCGAACCAATGGAATAATTTGATGTCCATGCAGCAGCTTGTGCACAGCCTCCAACATAAACATGGCCCTGCAGGAAATCAAGCCCAGGAATGTGCTGCAGCCCCACCGCCGGGGTTCTCACGGTTGGGAAAACTTGAGTCACACGCTTTGTTTGGGCTTGTTAACGGCCAAAGTGCTTTTTCCAAACTGGAACTATCCTGAAATCCCCCCCGGCGCAGCAATTTCAGAGAAGAGACTGTTTTATCTGTAAACTATTTACCTTGAGTTTCAACATTAATGCAACAAGCATTACCAGGAAAGGAAAACACTCCAAACCAAGCAGGATTGGCACTTTTAGGTGGGGAATTAGTTGGATTTAGCTCCCTAATAATCACTAATTACAGCAGCATTTGAACAAGTTAGTTTCTGAAGCAGTTCAAAAACTACTTAGTTCCGAAGAATGTAAGGTCCCCCAAAATATTGATCAACATCTATTTTCAGAGAGACATTTAAAAGTACTCTTTGTACTGTTTTTTCTCAGAATGGTTGCTGAAAGCCAGGTATTTTATTTCATTAAATTCGACACATTTAAAACAAGATCAGAGCCTAATAGCAAAACACATCACCCACAAAACACTGCTGTGTGGACTTGGGTGGCAAAATGAGGACAGTTTCTAAACACAGAAAAATAAATCAAGAGGGGGAATATTTCTAAGCACATAAACATTAATTTCATTACCACATACAAGAACTTGACTTCTGAAGGAACTTGGTCTTCATTTTTAGGTCCTGTGACCTTTTATTGGGCTTGGCCAATGGGGAGTGTGAGGCAAAACCATTTGTGTGAGCACCACCCTCAGATGAGCAATTGTATGAGGATATACAAACTGATGTTCACTCGAAATCCAATGTTTTGGAAATAGTTTTTATGAAAGAGGCTCTGCTTTAGAAGTATTTGTTTTCCCAAGCTTTGCATGTGATCTTTCTGAATCAAAAATACTGAGCTTGACAAGGCTTGAAAAGATTAACAGGCAAAGCTGTTCTAAAACTGCTAAGGTTTTGGATTACTTCCTAAGAAGTCAATTTAAATGTATTCCCCATAATAGCTATCCAGCAAAAAGAGTGAATTATATAATTAAATCATGTTTAAAAAGAGTTTCAGTAGTGTACTTTCTTCCTGTCACTACCCTACTACCTGGTTTATAGGTTGCTATTAGAGACAAAAAGAAAGCACAGTATTTATTTGCCTAATTTAATTTTCCTTATGGGCATGCATTTTGCAGAAGATTCAGTCCAAACTCTCTAGTCTACCTTCTATCAGTGAATATCAAACACCAAAACAACATAATACCAATACAACCCTCCAATATAAAGTATCCACTGTTCTTTCTTCATCAGCCACTTGATACTTCATGGAACAGGAGAGTTTTGTCTTTCCTTCTAACACTTTGACAAGGCAGGTTAAGTGTTTTAAAGAGAATTCTGAACTCACTACCATCTGCAAACACACAAAGAAAGAATTCTCCAGAATAGATGCCAAAAAACTGGAATAATAAAATTGAGGTCTAAATGGAAGTTAAAAGAAAAAAAAAAAAAAAAGCCTTTCTCCACCAGGTTCAGGTTCATCTGCAACTAAATCCTCTTGTGGCAGGTAGTTTTAAATAGTTATTTTACTCACAAATTCTCCTGTAACAAGTTTTTCTTGGAAGTGAAACAAACAATTTCTAGTACAAACATAACTCTCCATAACTGACCAGACAAAAGAGCACTACATTTCAAATTACTACAGAAAACAGGCTGCTTTTTTTAGAAAGAGGATTTAATATGAAAACAATCTGGACAGTAACTTCACTCAGGAGTGATAGAATCAGCCATGTATCTTGTGAACGGGAAACTCCTGAGGAGACAAGTTTCCCCTTGGAGGCTTTTGTGCAAAGTTCATCCAAAAAACTTGGAGCATAAATCAAAGGCACAGATCTGGTTCTCACATCCACCTGATTGCCCAAGAGATTTTGTCATAATCCCTGTATTGCAGTCACTGGGTTTCCTAAATATTCATTTCCTTCACACCTATCTCGTACATCTACTTGTAACTCATTTGGGGGATTTTGCTCTGGTTTCTAATTGTTCATTTGTTTTTCAACAAGACCATAGAACTTCAACATGGTATTCAGGAAAACTAGTTTTGATGCCATTTTTACATTAGTACCCACATTTTCAATACTCTTTGCCTGTTTGTCCACATAACAGAAGGACCCTAAAAGCCATAAACCCATTACTTCAGTAGCCTTATGGAGGAGTAATTCAACTAATTCTTGCAAAATAAACCACCAGCTTACAAAAAAGAAATGGGAAAAAGAGTCTTCACTGGATTAATCATCACAGTCATACAAATACTGTGCTCCCATTAACATCATGTCTACAGGAGAAGCACCTTGCCCTGTAAAAGAGCAATGCTGAAGGTCAAAAGCTTTAAGAGAAAAATATGAATTTAGTGGTAAAGGATCTTTTCTGCACTCATCTCACAAATATTTGTTATTTCAAGAACAAAGCATAACATTTCATTACAGGTAGTAGGGTAATATAGCACAGACTCAGAGATACAGAGCAACTTCTGCAGTGGAATTTGTAGTTAAATTTATAGCCGTGTATTTTTACTAAACCTAAAGAACTGCAGGTATTGAGCAGACTTGTGTGCTGCACTAAAAACTGCTCACCTTCAGTTAAGTGACAGCCATGTCCTGCAACTCCTGCAGTCTGTCCTGCCTCTTTGTCCACTAATAATCACTGTCTAAATGGTGTCACAACTTCAGGATGATGCAGAGCTCAGGTATTACTGATTAATAAAAATTAAACCACCTGCCCCCTTCAGAAGATGAGACACTCATTTCCAGTCACAACTGTGACTGAGCTATTTCATACTCCAGCTGAAATGTTATTCTGTGCAAAGGGAAAAAAAACATTCCTTACTCTGACATAGCAAAGCTGATTTGTGTTTTGAATTCCAAAATTCAACAATATTACTGCAATATGAGAACCTGTGGACTAAGTTGTCCCACACCTGAACAAGCACTGCTGACTTTTAACTGTTTTGATTTTTGTAGAAGGCATTTGATGAGAAGAGACTGCATCTGCAAGCTTTACACAGTACTGTGGACTAACATGCATTATTAGTAATACAATACATTGATTAGTCATTATTAGTAAGCACATCTCTCGAGTTCCTCGCTGAAGTTATTAGCCCAAATTATTTGACTTCAAAACTACACGATTGCATTTTAGCAAACTTAATTCTTCTAAAGGTTTGTAAATTCCTCCTAATCAAACTTTAAGAGATTCAAAGTTCCGACTTGAATTTTCAAGTCTTATAACTTATTTTGTAACAACAAAAGTGGGCCAGTGCCTTCCTCCATTCCAGCATCAGTTGAAGTGTGATTAACATTTTTTCCAACTGGTCCAACAGAGCTTCAAAACAAACCAAGCATATGCCACGAGGGTTCATTGTCCTACTTGGATTAGAGGTAAAATTTTGGTCCTTTTGAAATGATCAGGAGGGTTTAATCACTCAGTTGAAGCTTTAGGTCTTAAACACAAGTTTTACAAGTGTTTGCTATCATTTCCTATCAAAACTTCCCAACACCCTGCCAACCTCTTTCAAACTTGCAGTTTGTCATTGCACAGTTGTCAAAGCTTCCCCATCTTATGCTTAGTGTGCCTGATTTCTGAACTCCCATTTAAATACTTCCTCAGCTTAGAGAAAAAAGCAGGATAATTCAGTTTTAGTTTCGGGACTGCCCCTCCTATTACTTTTGGGACTGCCCCTCCTATTACTTTTGGGACTGCCCCTCCTATTACTTTTGGGACTGCCCCTCCTATTACTTTTGGGACTGCCACCCTACTCTCCCTCCCAACCCCCATGAAGAGGAGTGAACTCCATCTGGTTATAAAATTTATACAATTTTGCCAGCCAGAAAGTATCCAAGTAGCTTAATCAAAGCTGCTGTTCACTTCCAGTAATGACATATATGCTGGAAAGTCTGTCAGTCACATCTGGGAACTAATATTTTACATATCACAGAAAAATCAAGATGTAAAATTAACTGCTGTATTGTCTGTATTTATGCACGTGAACATGCAGGACACTGGGCATAAAAAGGGCAATTTCTGGCTGCCCAGTGCTCTCTGTACAACTTCCTTACAAAGTGTAAATGTAGGACAGCAGTGGAGTTTAAAACCAACCGTGTAGTGGCTTTAAGGAATAAGATGTTTTTGCAATCCAGATTTGTAAAATCCAAAGCCTTTCAGAGAAGAGCAGCTGCACAGCACAGGGACTGCCAGTAACCAAAGGGCAGCATCTTCTCCTTGACCCTTCCATGAGGGAACCAATGCCCAGTAACTGCTTTGTGTGGGGTGGAACTTGATTTATCCAGGAAGTATTTTAAATGCCCAGAGTGCTTGATATCTACGTTCACTTTGAGAAGGGGAAGCATTGGGAACAAAGTCCCTCATGGATTTCATGTGGAATTGCAAACCCCTCTATTTGGTTGTAGATTATTTTGTGTTTGATAAGTTGACTAATTTATAAACTTTCACATTTCATTCCCCTGTTCCTCCTACATTCAGTTTATTGTCAGAAAGGATAGAAAGCAGTTTCTTCTCGAAGTGCCATTGCTATAGCAGACAATTATTTTAAATGCTGGCTCTATTGAGCATCCCAGCAATTGTCCTATCCCAGAGACTGGCTTTATCTGAAAATGTCTTCCCCTTTAAGCTCTAAGAATGATTTATTCCTTATTAATTAAAGTTTTGCCTCTGAGCAGCTCTGTTTGTGGACATCAGAGAGTTGAGGCTGTTCCAACAATTCACTTGCTTTGTTCTTTGCATTATCTGAGGAACTGGCATTGGCTTCAGTTTGCAGGATATTTAAATCCATCACTCACCACAGAATCTCAAAGCACTGATTTAAATAACCACCTGAAACAAGGAATTCAGGAAAGGACACAAAGGGCAACAGAGACAACACTTGAAGCAGTTTCTGACCAGTGACATTTGGTCTTTCTTGCTCAGTGCTGGATATTTCTCATGGGACTTTCTGTGCCAACAGTCACTGCTCTGGTGAGAACAAACACACTTTTGAGTGTCATTAATATACTGATATGTAAACATCTAAAGTATATATTGATCCACAGTCTGGCTTGAGAATAACAGCCCACGGATCAGAAAAAGCACTTAATTACCAAGACTTTTTCTAGTCAATGGTGTACATGCAAACAAAAACTGAAAGGTTTGATTAAACTCATTTTACTGTCATTCTTCAAAGGTGAACTAAAAGCCCCTTGGTTCATTTGAAAGCACAGTGTGCTTGCATTTGAACTGTCATAGGATCACAACAAAGGTTGCCAGAGACAGTGAGAAAACATCAACTCATGAAGGATAAAACTTTAGGAATCTCAAGTTCAAGACACTGGCAGAAATGGTTTATCTAGTTCTGCTCCAGGAGGCTCATTTGCAAAAGTTTTGATCACAAAATGAGTCACAAATTGGTTTTCTACCTCACTATTGCTGATTCCTAGGTATCATAATATTAATGGTACCTTATCAACTTCTGCTTTTCCTCAAGGTGCATAAATCACTGTAAAATCTCTTAATCTTATTTTCCAGAAATATGGAAGGCCAGTCTTCAGACATTTTAACAGGAATCTTTCCATTGCAGGGCTGCACACTTCATTTTAATACAAACAACACATTCATCAGAACATTTTACCTCCTGATACAAAGCCAGATGAATTCTCCAAAGAGAGAACCAACTCCCCAAATTCTACACCCGATATATATTGACAGCTTGCAGATGGGTCTGATCAGTTTGTACTGTTGCCCTTTATAAGGGTTTTTGGAACATCCCAGTGAATCCAAAAGGAAGCAAAGCAACTTCTCTAAAACAGCTGAATCAACTCTCATAGAAGATATTTCTTCATGCAGAAATTCAAATAATTTGTAAGAACAGGCAATGAGATTAATTTTATGCATAGTTTTAGAGCATAAACTACCACTGATACCTTGGGCACCTGCCTTCAGTGACTCTTACTTCAAACACAGCTGAAATATTTCTCTTCACTAAGTGTTACTGTCAGTCAGTGCCCACTGATACTCCAAAACATGAAGTTCTCAGGATTACTTGGCACTGTTCTTTCCTTCCCACAGTTATACATGGGACTGAGATAGCTTTTACACAGCAGAAATATTCTCTTATCTCCCCAAAGAAGTAGCTCTCATAATGAAGGAAAAGGTGCAAAACTGCTCTCAATGTGCAGGAAGGAAGAAGAAACCAGCACAGATCCCTAAAAAACTTTTCCACACCAGCTCTGGGAGATCAAAGAGCCCCTTTTTTTTTTTGCAACTCCTTATTAGAAGAGGGCAGAAACACGATATGCAACCAAATGTCATGAACAAGGTGTTATATGATCTTTTCAGCCAGAGAAGGCAAACTTTGTGAATACTGGGTGGAGATGTTCAGGCAGACCTTTTGAATAAGAAATAGAAATTGTATGTCAAATATCACCACTATACACACTTTCAGATTAGGGCATTCACAGAGACAATTTAACAGAAAAATATATTTGAAATACTATTAAGCACAACCTTTAGCTCTAGACAAATTGCCCAGGGTACCAAGACAGGGCTCAATTCAAGTGATTTTGAGTGAAAAACTCCTTGGAATGAAGCACATAAGAGGCTTGACCTCAATTTTCCATTTCACAAGGCAGGTTATTTTTCAGAACATCAAATAACCAACCAAAATACGGGTCATTTGTTTGGCCAGACTATGTTTAGTGAATGAAATCCAACAGCTCAATTACAGCTTAGCAAACTCAAACCATTTAATTCTAAAATCCTAAATCATGCTGGACACCTATGAACTGCAAAACTGCAGAAGGTCATGAACCCTCTTCTGATCCTTGGCCACTTGCAAAAGGAAAGGATGTGCAGAAAGTACCCATGGAAAAGTCCAAAATTTGAGCACTTTTTTCTTTTATAAGCACATCATTGTCTCTGCTGTCTCACTGGTGACAGTAAGTTTACTTTGGTCAACAAGTTTTCTGAAACAAGCAAAAAAAAAAACAAGTTATGACAACTTTTTAAGTTTCACTTAATGTTTAACTGGTAATTAAATCTATTTTGCTATTTTAGGACAATAAATTCTTAGACCTGCCACATTTCTCTTCATAGCATTCAGAATGACAGCAACCACATTATTTTTACATTTATTGTATGTAAATGGACACAAGTGGTGAGGACCCAGAGTTCTGACATTGTTGAACTTACTGCTGTAGCTAGCAGGGCTTCCCCAATTTAATTAGATCCCTCCTAAAAAAGCTCCCAAGCTTTCAGATCCCTCCTAAAAAAGCTCCCAAGCTTTCAGATCCCTCCTAAAAAAGCTCCCAAGCTTTCAGATCCCTCCTAAAAAAGCTCCCAAGCTTTCAGATCCCTCCTAAAAAAGCTCCCAAGCTTTCAGATCCCTCCTAAAAAAGCTCCCAAGCTTTCAGATCCCTCCTAAAAAAGCTCCCAAGCTTTCAGATCCCTCCTAAAAAAGCTCCCAAGCTTTCAGACTCCTACTAAAAAAGCTCCCAAGCTTTCAGATCCCTCTTAAAAAGGCTCCCAAGTTTTCAGATCCCTCCTAAAAAAGCTCCCAAGCTTTCAGATTCCTACTAAAAAAGCTCCCAAGCTTTCAGATTCCTACTAAAAAAGCTCCCAAGCTTTCAACACGTTAGACATAAGGAAATGTCACATTTTCTTCGTTTCACCTCAACCCAAAGTATCTTTACCCACAAATTGCTTGGTCATTGCATTACAACTTTCAAGTGCAACTTGTTCCCATCAAGCACAGGGTTTAAAGAGGGTTTGGGTGTGTTTTTTTTTAACCCCAAACACAAAGTGCACACTGTCAGTACATTTTATGAGCGGGGGTGTTGTTGGTCATGGAAAACAACAGGCCCCTATAATTGTACTCAGACCAAAAGCAGTTCTCTTCCTTTGGGAAGGGGATTATTGGCAGCAACACCGAGGATCACTGCAACAAAGACAAAAGCTGCTGACAAGGAGAGGCAGTGGGTTCCCATTCCTCCCCATCACCGGTTCTTACTTGGAGTTATTTATTCTACAGCACAAAGAATAACAAGTAAACTTCAAAGTACCCCAGTTAAGGTCTGATTCAGAACGGTGCTTGCCAAAAATCCATTCAGCAGAGATTTTAAAAACACAGAACAACAGCACATAGTTGTTAAGTGTAACAACTCCATAACATAACTGAAAGAAAATATTTTGCCCTTCTATTTTGTCTTGCACAATTTCAGAGCTACAGAAATGAGAAAAAGTGAAAGCAAAGCAAAACAGAAGTTTTCAGAACAGTTCCCACAGCTCCCTTTCTCCCATCAACTTGTGGTTCAAGTATCTCCAGACTATTTCAGAGCTGCAGATCTGTGGCATTTTGTTAGAGATTTACTGACTTTTCTCAGCTGTCTGTTCCATTAGATGTGACATAATTTATCCCAGGAAGATTTTCACCTCACAAGGATTTTCTTTCTAAGGATGTTCTCATAAATCTGCTTAGTAGCTGGAATGATTGTGCTTAGTGGTTACACTGATGATCAAAAGGAAAGCAAGACAGGATTAAGACTTATTGGCCAGTTTTAAGTTTGTCTTCTCTGTTTTCACGCAAAAATTAGGAGGTTTTTGGTCAAAAAGTCAAGAAAAATAAAATAAGAAACTGTCCAAGTACAGACAGCCCAAACAAGAGATTACACTCAAACTAAATTTTTAGGCCAGGTAATTCATGCTACTCTCTCTGAGACTGTGCAAGACAGGGCAAGTTCTAATAACTAAGGGGGAATGAGGAGGAAGGAGGGATAGGTGTCTGGGAAGGAGGAATCAGGTGTCTGGGGAGAGTTACACAATCAAGGATAGTTGGGCCATGTGACACTTTTAAATCAAAACAGGCTGGGTGCCACATCAGGAACACTCCCAGCCAACTGCTCACCATGAGCTCCAGGTTGCAAGAGATTCACAGAAGCTTAGTCAACAATTTCGAGGTAATAAACAAACCCAAGGAAAAAAAAAATCACCATGATTGAACAAGTCAAACAGTAAACATGAGATGTATTGAGTAGTGATTATTTATCTAGTCTTTCTATTATGATTCACCATATTTTTAATTATACACATCCAGAGAAAACACAGCCAGTTTACTGTGCATTCCTTGGCCCAGCTTCTCAGCTTATGTTAAGCAGCTTATTCTCTCTGACTTCAGCAGAGCTATTATGAATTTCACCAACTGTCTGATCCTCCTTTATTATTATTCTTGTTTCGTACTTTACACGGTGATTTATTTTTTTTTTTTTTGCTTAATGTTTGCTGTTCAGAACAGCCTCCAGAAAGCACAAGAGTCTAAAGGTGAGTTTGGTGCATTTTTCCCTGGGCCTTTCGTTCTTGGAGACAGCAAGGGAACCATGAAGGACAAAGTAAAAGGAAACCAAATTGGATGGGCATTATTGACTGAATGGGAACTGGCATCTTGATTTCAGTGGCAGCAAATTGACCTCTCTTGTTTCACTCCTTGCAGTAAAATGTGCTGGAATTTTGCTGCGAACAGGGAGAGCTGAAACACCCATTCCAGTAGCATCACTTCCAATGGCATTTTCCTTCCTCACTTTCCCAGTACAATGCAATTTCTGAAGCAGGGGCTTGCTGTCCAGCCAGCTTGTGAAGCACGTTTGCTAAGGAAGACCACAGGATCCAAATGGAAATAAAAGTTACCACCAGCCACCCAAAATCCAACTGAATTCTCTCAAGTAGTCTCTCTAAGGGAAATCACACTTTTCTGCAAGTTTTTTTCGCAAAAAAAATAAAGCACAATCCTACTTCCAAGCACTTCCTGCTGTTACATTAATGCCACAGTACTTCTGTGATTTCCTCAGTTCACATCATTGCTGGCCCCCAAACATCACAGCCATTGATTTCTACCCCATGGAAAAAGTGTTTCAGTTCTAATGGAAAAGAACAACTGGGATAATTGTACTTCTCTAACTCTGGGTTTATATGAGCTATATCTGTGCAACAAACTGCTTAAAACTGCCTGAGATGATTGGTTGTTCAAGTAATTATACTTGGACAGACCCCAGCTTACACTGAACAATTGCATTCATTACATGAAAAGTGCAATATATCCAATTACTACATAAGGAAACAAAAAGGTAAAATCCACTAATCCACATTTATCTTGCTCTAAAATGATGCTTATGTTCCCAGGACAAACCAAATAGTATCAGTGTCTGGGTGTAACCATCATCTCCCACAGAAACTTGTAACCTTCCACTTTATACATGATATAAATGTATTTTTGTGTACACATTTCCTTGCAATCCAAAACTAAGAACACACTCAGAAGCAGTCTAGCCCTGACAGAGCAAATCTATCCAACTAGTTTGGTTACTGTACATAAACCATTTCAAAAAAATCCATTTTTGAAAAGTGCACTGAAAAATCCTATGTATAAATCTGAGCAATATCTTTTGTAATCAGCATTATTTTCTCCTGCACCCCAAACTAAACTAAAGCCCCCCAAACTAAACTAAAGCCCCCCAAACTAAACTAAAGCCCCCCAAACTAAACTAAAGCCCCCCAAACTAAACTAAAGCCCCCCAAACTAAACTAAAGCCCCCCAAACTAAACTAAAGCCCCCCAAACTAAACTAAAGCCCCCCAAACTAAACTAAAGCCCCCCAAACTAAACTAAAGCCCCCCAAACTAAACTAAAGCCCCCCAAACTAAACTAAAGCCCCCCAAACTAAACTAAAGCCCCCCAAACTAAACTAAAGCCCCCCAAACTAAACTAAAGCCCCCCAAACTAAAGCAAAAAAAATTCAATAGAGAATACAATTAAGACCAATTAGACAAGTTTACTGTGGAAAGTGCCAACTTCCCAGTGCAGAATAATACCCAGAATAATTCACTAAACTGGGACTTGAGTAAAGTCCAGCTGCATTAGTGGCATAACAAAAACATCTGCCAGAATTTAAAAGTTAGAGGTTTTGGCAAAGTCTCCAGAAATGGCAAGTAGTTCTATTATAGCTCTACGTAGGCTCTGATAACTGAAGTTTTATTCCAGCAAATCTCTGATACTATTTAATTTTTTTTTTTTTTTAACCTCAAACACAAGGATCTCTCACTTGTGTTTCTCAAGTAACAGGAGAGCTACAAAGCCACACAGTGTCCCTGTGCCTCTTTTTATGGGCAACACCCAGCCAGGAGCCTCAGCACAAATGGTGTGTTCTGGAGAAAAAAAAAAAAAAAGCACTTGTTTTGCAGAAGTATCAATACAGCCCCAGAAATGCAATGTGATCTCTGACAGATGTTATGTTTTGAATGCTCTCATTTAACTTCACGTTTCAACTGGTAGAATATTAACAGGACCTACACAGTCATTGCTTCACTTAACCTTTAAAACAACAACCACAACAACTATTGACCTTGAGTCACACAGACCCACTCTGTAGTCCTCGGGTTCCTTTGACAAGAAACAAAATGGTAATACAGGAAACTAGAGGCAAAATGCAATCACTGACACACGACAAAGAGCAGGAAAGTACCTCTCAGAAAATAGGATACAATATAAAACCCTCATGTGGAGGCAGCAACTAACAGCAATCCAGATTGGATATGCCCACACTGGGAAGGAAAGGTTGCTAGCAGAGAAAAGGATAAAAATCAGGAGTGATGAGTTTCCCGCCTCTCCAAAGTTTCTCTGCCCTCCTTTGAAAGCTTATGTTGAAGTTAAAGTTCCTGAGAAGCTTTAGCTCAGGTTGCCATCCTCCAGTGCCATGAAAAGGCCAGAATTACACTGCCATGCTCAGAGTGCCCAGAGCCACATCCCCTTCTTAGGGTCAGGTGATAGAAAGGCTGCACAACAGGAGAGAAAAAACAACACCTGATGGTTTCCTGGATGACCAGGAGCACCTGGGAAGACATTCCCAGAAACTGATAAGAGGATTAAAGGAGGAAAGGATTGATATGGAGATAACAGGACCTTTTTCACAAAGATGAAAACACAGAAAAACAAACCTTGGGTCTCTGCCAGCTATCACCCCAAAATTAGTTTATTAACTATAGCCACTCAAACTGGCTATGAAAAAAGGTATAAAAAGAGATTGGATCTGAGGAAAAATTGGGGAGCAGCTCTGTGGAGGTAACTGATGAGATACCTCCTTGGGACACCTTGGGGTGAGTGATCACTTTACACACACACACAAATTTAATTTTTGCTTCCTAGTACTTTAAAGTTTTTATTTATTCTCTGTAAGTCGCTTTTGCTTTAGCGTGTGTGCCTATGCTTTGCCTTATTTCTACTTAGTTTGTGGGTTTTTTTGCAGTTAGACCTCAGAGCAGGCACAACAAACCCCAGAAATTGTCACAAATTACTATTAATAAATGTGTTATTTTGTGAACTGTTAGAGTGAGTCTGTTTTTAGATGCTGACAGTTTTGTCAATGGCAAAATAACTCCCAGGAGAAACTTGCTGAGGGGTTTTACTATTGCTGTATAAAGGTATCAAATGTCCTGTCCACCTCAGTGAACCTGTTAAGCAAAGGGGATCCTCTTATTGAGACATTAACAGACTGTGGTGGACATTAAAAGGCTTTGATCTCCTTGTGGGGAACACTGGTAGACAAACATTAAGTTAATACAAGTTGGACAAAAAAAATTCTTCTTTTGTGCCCCTTTTGACGTGACAGTATCTGGTTTGGTTATTTTCTTCAGCACCTTTGCCACCAGGGTGCCCAACACAAGCGTTGTAACCCCTGTCACACCAGTAGAGATGCTCTGAGAAGGTTCTGAGAGCACATGCCCAACAGCAAAACTCCTGTACTGCAAGCTCAGCCTGCATTTCCCAGCTGGAACGTCGACCTATTGTCTTGTATCCACCAGAGAATCATAGAAACGAGAGGAAAAAAAAAAGGAAACAGAACAATTGATGTCTTTTTCTCTTCTCCCCTGCCTTGTTACTCCTGAATCATAGTTCTCAAGTTCTTAAAATGAATTGCAAGAGCTTCTAATTTGAACTGCAGAGCACAGCAGCCACGGAATCTACCTGCACTCCCTCCTTATTACAGTTCCCTACTTTTAAATGAATATACCAACAAATCTCAAATAAGCAGCTTGCACTTCTCTGTAGGGATCTTTGGCTGTGTCTTATTTTCTCTTAATTAGCTGCATAGACCCCTTTGTGTCCCTCAGTGCAAGCAGACAGACACAAAACACTAGCAAAGAGAAAACAAACCAGCAGCAAGAGGTCTTACTCTCTTCTCCCTCTCTCTCCCTTCCCTCCCCCCAAAGTCATCTAAAGTCATTGAAACATTTATCAGCCATTACAATTCAGTTCATTACATCGGCAAGCAAAGAAAATAAATCTACATTTTGGGTGATTTTGACCAGCTTTTAAGGAAGAAAATAAAACAGCCAATAGCACATGAAGTTTTTTTTAGATGCTTGATTTTCCTCAATGTGCCATTTCGTCCTTCTCTTCCAAACACTAATGCTCAAAGTCACTTGTGTACATCAAGAGAGCTATAGGACAACACATGACATCCTCAGTTCTGGTGGTTAATATTCTGAAGTGCCTCCTCACACCATAATGCATTTCTGAGGCTAATGATTGCATAGGCCATAAAATACAGAACCTGCTCAGCCTGGAGGTCAATAGACGCTTTTGTAGCCACATTTTTGCCACGTCACATGGTCCATACCCCTTGTGTTCACCCTGCCATGAAGTGACAGCCACCCCTCTGAATCTGTCATTACCACAGAGTGTCAAGACCCAAGAGCTGAACCAAGCTGCTGGAAAATGACCTTCAATTTACCATTACAGGCAGAGAGGGCAGTGTGCACGGGCAGGAGTATTTTTCAAGGGCAAGAGAGGTTGTCTTATCCCCTGTGTCAAGGTTATTATTAAGCCATCCTACATTCATTGGATAAACAAAAAATTAACACTTTCAGACACAGTATTGTAAAATAATAGCATTGGAGAGATCAAACTCTACCAGGCCCAATATCTGACTTTTTAGGGATCATCCTCCTGACACGAATGCCAGCTGCTTTCTCACCCAACCTGAGGAGGACTCTCAAGAACATTTTACCCTCCCTTTGGAGGGGGATTTTACTGCAAGCAACAATTTCCATCTTGAAACACTAAGTCATTTGCTGCATCTTTCTGTCTTTGCTTTATGAGAAATTATTACTCGGCTCCAGGTGCCCAAGAGGAATGGTTTCGTTCCCCTTAAATTACCGCTATTAAAAGGTGGGTGGTGGCACACAAGAGCACATAAAACAGACTTGCTATCAGGTGATTAGCCCGCTGGTGGGACCGTATGAGACCACTTATCCAGGCAGCTCGTCAGAGAGCTCGCATTGCTGTTTGAAGCAGCGCTGGGAGCGACAGCCAGGCCAGAACCTGGACTCATTTCCCGGCGCTTGGCAGCCTAAAGACAAAGCTTCAAAGCGCTGCAAGAAATTCAGCGGGATTAGGAAAGAGACAAAAAATGTGTGAGAGGTTTGTCGCCCTTGTTTCTCGCATACATTGCTTGCAGAAGGCTGACATCTTCTGGCAAGCTGCGGTTTGACTGCTGTGGTGCTGCCGATGGGCTTTGGGGCTGGAAGAAAGCAGAGAAGTACCAGTATCCCAGCACGGAGACACCCCAACCACTACAGGCACCCAACAGAGATCCAAAGGCGACAGCTGCTGGAATAGGATGACCAAAGAATTTACAACAGGTTAAATTTCAAGTGATCAACAGTACGAGGTGAAGCAGACCCCCTTCTAAACATCTGCTTGTCCCCTCCTACTAGTCATTTAGGCTTGAGACCTCTGAAATATGGGGTTTACAGATTTATTTCATCAAGCAGAACTGAGGATTAGCTTACTGGCAACAAGACTGCCACAAACCCCAACTTTATTCCTACACAGAGTCCTAGCAGGTATTAAAGTTTTGCCTGACATGCATATCACAGACTCGGGATCTCCAGGAAATCCGTTCATTTGCTTATTAAACTGTGAACAAGATCCAAGTGGAAGGATGAGGAGACAATCTCAGTACTTGGCAGCCACAGAATCTCAGAACAGCTGAGATGGGAAGGAAGCTCTGGAGATCATACAGCACAAAGCCCTGCTCAGATAAAAAGCAGACCACATGTATATGCTTAAGAGCAATACCCCAACGCAACCAAAACTGGTGAATATTGCCTAGTTGGTATGTGCAAATTCCTTTTTTTTTTCAAATACTTAATTAGAACTTCCTGTGCAGTTTATACCTTTGAAGTTTGAATTGATAATTTTCTACCTTAAGTTATACACGTGTTACTGAAGTTCAACTGCCAGCAGCAGTGCAAAGGATATAATAGTTTCACTCCTGTTTTGACCCTCATGGAGCCATGGAATGATTTGAATAAAATGAAGTTTGAAGTGAAAAAAAGGTCTCAGAATAAATGTGATGGAAGAGTAATCTTAGGCAAAAGGCTGGTCATCTTAAAAAAAGCTCATCTGAATCAAAACCTCCATGCACAATAGCAGGTCTTCTCTGGAGGCACATACACGAAATGAGAGCTGCCACTGGGATTTAAAACATGCTGGAATAGTGGAAAAATACACAGGATAGACATGCGGTATCTGGTTTTACCCAGGTTTGCCATTGCAATGCAGCTAAAAGACCAGGTAAAGCAGGGGAAAAAACCTCCCTCTGGATCAAGGCATAAGTCACCTGTGTAAAGTCACACGTCACTACTCCCTCAATATTTGTTTTTATCACAGGTGTTGCATCCTTTTTTACAATGATATCAAAGATAAACAGCAAATTATCTCGGAACTGAGAAGCAAGTTAAGGATTTTCCCTTCTGTGTTCCAAAATCACCTCTCTCACAGAGGTATCAACGTGGCTTTTGTGGTAGCCAAGCATTATGAAAAGCTGTCCCAAACTCTTCAGTCAGTGTCTAATTGAGCATGGCAGCATAATCTCCCAAGGCCAACTTCAGAAAGTGAAAAAAAGAAATCTTTCTGAAAACTGTGCTGTTTAAACTATAGCCTTAATGAATGGTAGTTGTCAGCCCACAAGCTTTTTTCCACGGTGAAACTCCATTTACATTCCAACCACCATTGTCCCATTTCTGAGCTAGAAATGCAGCAGAATAAACACTTTGCATCAGCTCAAGGCTGATTGTTCAGTCAAAAAAAGGAAGAGATTTCCATCAACACTCATAAACAGTGTGAAATTTGGAACCATTAACAGCTAGCAGGTATGGAGAACATGATAAAGAAATCTGCACAAAATAAAACCCCCACAACTTATTAGCAACTTCTTTACCTACAGACTTCAAGCAGCAAACCAAATCCAGTTGGCAACAGACACAGAGGAACATGAAGCAGTTCATAAAAGCAAATTCCTGTCTTTCAAGAACATTAACAGCATAATAAGGGCCAGCTAAAGGTAAAAGCACTTGGCTGTGCCTTGATCTTTAATCACTGGTCTTGCCAGGAGCATATTTAAGCCAGTTGTATCAGAGTAAAAAGTTATAACAGAGGTTGCACACCAGGCACAAGCAGATGTCTTTGCAATACAGAAAAAAAAAAGGTCTCTAAAACCCAGAGGAGGAAGTTCTTATACCCTCCAGTTCAGTTCCTACTAGTGCCAACTGCCCATTTATCCCATTCACACCCCCGTGGAAACAGAAGAGTTTTCCACCAGCATTCATTGTATTCCCCATGTCCATCCCTGCTGTTTCAAAACTGAGTTGCCACTATCCTCAAGAGCCTACATTTTTTTTTAATATCCTCTGGAAAAGCTCCTATAACCCAGAGCACAAGGGAGTCCCATGCTTATAGAATGATCCTTATGATCATTCTAAACCACTCCTTTCCTTAGCTTCTGGATTTCCCTTTGGCTTAACTTCTGTTGCTATTCTAAATTATCACTGTCCAATCCTTTAGAGAACTCTAGCTACAGAGCAGTTAAGTGAGGAATAACTTTTGATTCCTTTAAAAAAAAAAAGTAACTATTACTCTGAAAGTATTGTTTGCTGATTTTGGGGTGGGTTCCCCCCCCCCCCAATTTTCATTACTAAGGAACCCTAGAAGCATTTCTAACTGTGTTCTAACTCCCTCAAAGAGTTCATGCAGAAGTCACAGTGGATGCTGGCAGTTTTTTAGGCACTTAGAAATCTGAAAGTGACTGCTGATTAGGCAAAAGCCATGTCTTCCAGGACTCTGATCAGAACTACAAGAACCAGGATCCGGAGAAGGAAAATTCATCTTTTCACAACAGCATTTTTTTTTTTTTCAAGCAGCCTAAGCATTTAACAGTAGCACTTCTAAAAATAGAGTAATACAGGACTGCATGGAAAAGATTGTTCAGGAGGTTGGTAATTGGATGCAAAGCATTAGATCATCAATGATTCAAACACAACCCAGCACAGTGCTGACCTTTAGTACTTCCTATTAGGAAGCCTAAGAAAATAAAAGCTGATGATCTCATTCCAGTCTTTAGCAAGATGGTATCAATTCAACAAAAGCACAGACACATTTGGAATTAATTGTCACTCTTGTTGTCAATCACCATGGAGTTCATGGATTATGTGAGGCTCTAGTCTACTCAGACACTGTCTACACTATTTAAAAGGTACATTTTTCTCCTTTAAAACAACTACAAAATATAAACCATCCTCAGACAGATAGCAAGGCCAGATAGTTCAGTATTCCTCCTACAGTTAAGCAGCAGCAGAGTCTCTTCACCCAATGAACACACTGATTTGACTCATAGTTCCATAAATTGTGTTGGGGGGCTGGTTTTTGTTTTGCTTGTTGAAGAGGCCAAAGGAAACCAAAGAAAGTAATTTGGCAAAAACAACACCCACTCCTGTTCCCAGACACGGAAAGATTCAGAGAGATCAAATTCAGGAAGAACAACTCCAGTATTCAAACCCTTTTTATGCCCCAAAATTCGTGTCATCATTAGTGCACTAAGCCATTATTTTGGAATACGGGGAATTTCTATCCATCTCATCTCTCCTCTCATTCAAAACCAAACAGCAACTAAACCATTCTCTTCTGTTGCACGAGTTAAATGTGCCCAGGAGCATTGTTATACTTTACTTTTCAACCTCTGACATTTAGCATGTTTTGATTTGTTGCTGAACCTAGGGTGGAGATGGAATGGTCTCAAGGATGAGAGAAATCAGGGGTCTGGAAACTTAAAAACACAAAATCAGTGCTTAGAAGGGAAAATAGGCTGCCCAAAATATTTAATATCCTTGTAGAACTTCACACTTCTTACGTTACAGACAAGTGATGCAACAAATGCACGCAGGACTTGACCCAGAGCACTCGGACAGGGAGGAGCAGCACAGAAAGGACACGTCATGGAAACATTTAACTCTGCTACTGGAGTCACAGGCTCCAGCTGAAATCACTAACAGGCAAGGAAGGTGCCAAAAATCACTGTATTGCTCTGATGAGAGTCCAGAGTCTGTTGAGTACCACTTGGACACCATTACCAACTCCAGTAAATAGTGATTCTCCCTCCCAGTGTAAGCAGTGGCTGTTGGGGTTCAGAGTCATTGTTTACGCACAACACTGTCCTTTCTAAATATTTATTAGCTTTCAAGCTCAAACATTACTCTCCTCATTTTCCCATACCACTAATGAGTTGGATTTAGGACAGATAGTGGCATAACAGTCTCTCCTGTTATCTGGAAATACTGCTGTTTCAACTACAGAGGCTGCAGGAAAACTTGTTCTGAAAGTGTTAATAAAACATCAGGTCCATCAGTAACCCAGAGACCTCATTCTCCAGATAAACTGCACTCTGACCAAACACACCCTTCATTGCCATAACTATAAAGAAATGCCACACAAACTTCATGTGGCTTTGTACACATCACCAAAATATTCAAGAGCCACTGCAAACAATTTATGTGAATTTATTGTCTCATGTCATCCTTCATATAATGAGGACAAACTTATCACCATCTTAAGAAGGCCTGTCTCACAGAAATGGACCCCAAAGGCAAGGCTTACAGAGCTCACAATCAACAAAAAAAAGTTGTTTTATAGAGTTTTACAAAGGCCTTATAAAGCTTGTGGGTTATATTTTAAGACAATACAATCACTGACAATAAAACCAATTGAAGTGGCCATAAACAGTTAAGCACAGTCTACCAGGCAGAATTACAATTTATTCTGGGGGTTTATATGAAAGCAGCATGAAACAATATTTGTGTAATTAGTCATAGGGATCTTTTGGTCTTGGCTCAATCAAGAGCAGCTAAACACTCACTAATGCTCTGCTGCTTTGGCTCTGATGCCACCTATCCTCACTATCCTCATTTATCCTTACCCTGGATATATCTCCAAAGACAGTCTGACTGATTACAAGTGCAGTTTAACTCATTAGTACCATCTCTGGAAGTAGCTTGTGTGCCTGCTTTTAATGATCAGAAGAAAATACCATTCTACTTCAAAGACATATCACATAATTATCTGCATTTCTGGATTCCATCTATAAACTAATTATTTGTTTGATGCTCTAAGCAATTAGTTCTTATTGCTTGAGATGCTATTCTACATGGGGGAAATTAGTTTCTTTATACTAACTTCTTTGCCCCTTTGATAGGAGGCTTCTATTTATATGTTATTTTTTGTAGAAGTACATGGAGTTTGCTGGTTTGGGGAGGTTTTGTTACTTCTGTGTACTTAACAGCAATTTTAAAACATTTCCATCTAAAGAGGTATCATACAATGATATGGGAATTTAAAGGTTAAAAAATATCTGCTTTAACTATTTGCTTCTGATACTACTCCATTTTTTTGACTTTGTTTTTTTACTTTCAGCTGTAGCTTCCTTTGAAGTTAGACCTAATTCCACTGAAGGGTGGGGGAACAGCTATTCCAACTTAAAAACTTGCTTAGTATTGATAGTTCTCATTACCATTAAAACAAAACACACGAGATGCAGTATTTTCCCTTCTCCCATCACTCATGAAATCCAGTAGTCCCCTAAACAACATTCCTCTGTCCATTCAAAAGGCTCTTGCAGGCCACAGGGGCATTTTCTGCTGCTCCTAACTCCAGGATGCCTTTGTGTGTTCCAAATATTCCCAACATTTAATGCTTTTTACTGGTCCCTTTCAAGTTCCAAATTCCATATTTGTATTTAATTTCAATTTCTTTAATATGGAGAGTCTTCCAGTTCACACATCCCTGTATGTGTGTCCCCAAGCTCTATTAAAAGCAGTGGAATTCAACAGGTTTAAAATAAACAGACACCAAGCCACAAAACATTGTGTGTCACATCTCCAGAAAGTTCCAGTGTTTCATTATTTTCTCTCACAAAAATGACAGAAGGTAGGACTGGGACTCTCTTGAACTGTAAAAGAACAAACAAATCTCTAATTCCTTCACACCTGCAGACTGTGCCAACCCAAATCACAGCTCAGATCCTCAGTCATGTCAGTAAATACAAGATCACACAAATCAAACACTTTTAAAAGACATTTGCTTACTGTGCAAGTTGTTATGTATATGCAAGGGTGAGTTAGAGCTTTTGTGTTCCTAGTACAGCACTATAAATTCCTTTTAAAATCCAACAGTCATCACAAGACACAGAAAAAGTTAAGACAGTGACATTTAAAAACCTTTTCACCCTGTAGTTAACTTGGATTTATGAGCAACTGTGTTACATGAGTATAAACTAGCAAGGGTGGTCCATATTTACTACCCTTGGGGAAAAAATACATGGGACTAAAACATCTTCCAGGGAATTACTAATTGCTCTTGACAGGCCCAGTTCAGAGCACCACTGAACTGAGCCAAGTCTGAAGGGAATCACCACAGCCTGGGTGGATTTGGGAGGCAAACCCAAGTCTGTTGGAGCAGCATCAAACTGCAGCTGCTTCAAATGGACACACACTGCCAGAACTGTTCTGGAGGAGGTGACTGGAACACAAACTTCTCAGGCACCCAGATTAAATTCCCAGCTAAAGCATGAGTCAAAACCCTTTGCTAGGAGTCAAATGAGAAAGTATCACTCAGCTCAAGAGACTTCTCAAGCACATCATGTTCCTTTCCACAGCTCCCTTGCAACAGCTGCACTCTTTAAAGTCCATTTCTATATTCGTGTCTAATTTACACCCACATCAACTCTCTTGACCTTTTTTGCAAGTACAGACAGGTGAATACAGCATGAGAGAGATGCTGCAGGAGCTGTGGGATTGTGTACATTCATACACACATTTTCCAGCAAGATGTCCAATAATTCCTTTTGCTGGCAGGAACCTAACATCCTTATCACCTGTAAAATATGTTTGCACATTACACAATTACTGCTTATGAGTGTGCACTTAAAAGTAACCTAGAGAAAAATAAATGGGTAAGGCAAAGTCAAGAATCTTTGTATCATTTCTGAGAAAGTGATAGGAAACACTTGGACCACATAGCTCCTTGCCAAAACATATTCCAAGCTTCCCATAGTCCCTCTCTAAAGCACACATCTGTAAAGCAGGGAAGCACATTTATGGGTTATGCACTACACCTGCTCCAGCTGAGTTTTTGTCTCACTGAAGTTGCAGAGCAGCTCAACTGAACAATCATTAACACAATAACAGCCAGGAGACTGATGGACCCACAACCAAGGCCTTGTTATTCTGCAGAGCTGGAAATTGTGAACTGCCTGCTACCTTTCACTTTTAATCTTCTCTGCACTTCACAGTGCAAACACAGCTGAGCTGTCTTCAGTTATCAGGGTCATCTTTGCCCTTCTTCCAAAACATAATGGGAACATTACTCCTGCCCCACCTGAACCTGCTTAAAGCAATGTTGCTCCTAGGCAACTTTCTTAAAACTGCTTGCAGACTGATCCCCATTTAACCAGTCTTTGCTCTAAAGAAACCCATAAGATTACATCTTTCTAGTAGCACGAGGTTTATATAATTTTCAGTGCTTAAGAGCAGCAACTGAGTACTGCAGCATCTTCCACCTTGCCCATCTCCCTCTCGTGCCCTTAGCAAGGCCTCCTCTGCAGGTATAACCTGCTCCTACAGGACAGTTAAACAACAGCTGGCCCAAGACAGAAATGAGAAATAAAAAGCTAAGTTTGGGTCCCCAAGTCAGAGAACCTGGTCTTCCTGCCTGTGCTCCACAACTGTTCCATATCCACGACACCCACCCACCACCACCACACCACCAACCCTCCTCAGCTGGTTTTTAGATGCACAGCCTCACATTTAACTGCTGGCCACCAGGAGGATTTAAAGGAATTCAGGCACACCTTCTCCAGTAATCACTTGAACAAAAATAACCTGGATTATCAATCACAGGCTCCAAAGATGCCCTAAGTGATCTCAGTCAGCACTGGGCCCTGAAGGCTCCTGCAGGAAGGGAGCAGTTCAGCAGCAATAGGATCTCACCTCTTGCACGTTATTTGGAAATATCTGTTTACATCAGTGGGGGGATAACCCTTAGCAACACCAAAACCCCACCCTTCATCTCATTTTCAGTGTTTTTCTAACAGTTCTTTAGGTGGCCCATCCCCAGCATAAAACTTGTCTTCCAGAAATGCAAGACTAATATTTTAAAATTACACCCACACTTTCCTTCATACCAAATTGCCTTATATTCAGTATGGCAGATGAAATTCTGATGGATTTGAAATAAAATCACTCTCTGCAGAAACTGTACTAGGGAAACATGGGTGCTGGGAAAGGCTCAAACTCCCTCAAAATAAAGTATGTCACTACCCTGACACACATAATACCTTGATTCCTCTCAAGTCTTCCCTAATGTTACCAGACATGTTTCAAGCTCTGCAGTATGAGATGCTACTTAAATGTGAACATTCCAGTGCACTAGTAATTGCTTAAGCTGTGACTGAATTTCAATCACAATTGAACCTGACAGTGTTCAACCCTTAATTTTCTCACTGATATTTCCATAGAGAAATTTAATTTATGCTGGAGCCTTCTACATCTATCCCAAAGGCAAACAGAAAACAAGGTCCAACCAACTCGGACCTGCAGTAAAGAAAAACACTGGCAATAGTTCAATAAACCACAGGTTACCTTCAGGACTTCTATATAAGCATTCCCACTTGGATCATTCAGGGAAGTATATTAATTCTAGACCTCTGGAAAAAGGTACCAATTAAAATGCCTACCATTGCAGTCACCGGGTTTCTCAGGTTTTTGTGGCTGTTTCCTGAACTGCAGCACAAGGAAGAGTTGGCATCCTTAATTTACAAGCTGCAAGCAAACTTGGAAGATGTTATTTGCCACTGGCAATATTGGCTGTTCAATCTGCCCTCTTCATATCTCCTTCCTTCTTCAACACCTTTCCCCACACAGGTGAAAAAAAAATCCCCCAAGTACTCTTCAGAGAAGAGAGACCAAATCACAGACACTTCACAGAAGGAAGTCTGAACAACTAAAACTGTTCTTTGCAAGTTTTGTAAAAGCTGTTTTAGGCAATTCCATGTATATTGATCGTGACATTTTTCATGGGCCACGGGGAACTGCTGCATTTCTCCCTCCACACCTGAAGCCCAGCAGAGGGGTTCTGCTCTCTCTGCCAACATCCTTGGGAGCAACAGACTCTGCAGCACTATTTTTAAGAAAAAACAACCACATGCACAGCATGTGCTGGTTTGCCTTTGTATTTTATAATCAAGACTTCCATTCTTCTGATGATAAATTTGAAGTGTGTATATCTCTCCATATAAGAAGGATACATAACTAAAGAGTGCCAGCTTCAGCCCCACAAAGCCACTGAAACTTTAATTTCTCTCACAAAGGAAAAAAAAGAATCCAATGAGATATCACCATTTCCTTCTCTCCTGGATACAGATCCCCTCACACAGATTTGGCACATACAGTTGCTTTAAGAGGACAAGGTGGAGCAATTTTGTCAGTGGAGCAAATTAAAAAAAAAAACTGTAACCAAGAAGCTTTACTCCAAACCCAATTCTCCTCTGGCTCACAAAAGGCCTGTCTGATTCCTTGCTTTGCCAACACCATCTGGGCACCTCTGCTCAGGTTTCTTCACTTTCTCCCAGTAGCACACTGAGCTTGAGTAAAAAAAAAAAAAATATCCACAGTCCAGATCTCTTGGCCATCAAATCTGTAACATATACTGCCCTCATTAAATAAATTAATAATTCCCCACCATCCTCAGGCAGTTTAAAGATACAGTTATGTGAAACTCTCCTACTTTTAGCAGAAAAACATTAACTCAGCAAGACTTCAGATGAAGATAAAGCTCTTGCAATAGCACATGGCATCTCTTTGTTCATGACAGTCCCACCGTTGTCAGAAGTTTGGAGAATTCCTGTCAAAGTAGCAACATGCTTTTGGCCAAATGATCAATAATGTTGTGCTCCAGCACAGGGCAGGACTGACACCCAACTAGTGACCTTTAGAGAGTCACCAGAAACCAGCAGCCTGCAGCTGGCTCCTCTCAGGTAATTCCCTAAAGAGCCCTGGCTTCCAATCCCTGCACCTGTCAGAGCCAAGCTCATGCACCCTGGGATCTACACACATGAACAAAAGGACTAAGTGGCAGTGCTCAAATCCTGTGCACTTGCTCAACTATAATAAAGATTTCCCAAGGGAACTTTGTGCCAGTTCTGAGCTGACTCAAAAAGTCAGGGAAAACTGGAATCCACAAGTATTTCAACAATTAAGTTTTCTTCTGGAATAGTATCAACCATATGAATCATAGAATATAGAACATTTTCATCATCTTAAATAAAAAAATCCAGCCACTAATAAAGGGACCTTAATACTTTGATAAAGCATTTACCAGCTCAAGGAATAAAATGGTCAAGGTTTCTCTCAAAGGGAGAAAAACAAGTGTAGGTGGGAAATTGTAGCCACAGTGTCCTGTGTCACATTCTACATCTTGAAGAAGAAATAATGGGGATGTTATGCCAAGTATTTATCGAAACAAAGCCTGTAGTGGCCTGTGAGGATAAAGGGTCACACTTCTCAAATCCCAGCTTGTCAGTAAATCCTGACTTTTTGAAACTGCACTCAGGGACACTGGGCCAGAGGAGAATTTGGGAGCTGTAGCTACACTGTCTCATTTCTAACGTGTGAAACTTGTTTTGGTGGCTGTATCTGGCAATACTCATTTCCCAGTGCATGCATTTGTAAATGCTTAGGTTTGTTATGCTGGGTGATCCCAAGGGACTCTGCAGAAGAACTTCTGCTTTGCAGAGGCAGCAGGTGAGCAAAACTTAGGGGCCACAAAGAGTGGAAGGGGAGAAACTGGAAAAACCCTGGCTAATAATAACAGTTCAGTTCACCCACTTGTGTATGCAAATACAGCCAAGTCAACAGAAGCTGAATGAACAATTTCAAAGTAGAATTGAGCAAAACTAAAAAAAAATAATTCCATCTCTGAAATTAAAATACAAATTTCACATGCATATTACTCTCAACGTTGTAGAAGAATGAAAATAACTGAACATTGAAGGGGGAGGAGAAGAGTCCATAGCATTGACTCAAGATTATTTTTTTCTCTTCTTGAAACAATGGGAAAAAAACCTCTTCGATTAAAATAAATATTTTCTTTAAGACTCCTCAATTGCACTAAGTAGTAACCTTTCTAAAACTGCACAATGACAAACTTGATTAAAATAACCTTGGGACAGAAAATCCAGAGATATGTATGAGCACAGTTCAACTGATCTTCAGAGGTTCCTCTTCTTCAGAATTTGGTTTATATTTGACCATATGTATATATCTACTTGAAGACCTGACTTAAATCTCTAGTACAAGTTCTTCTACTTCTCAGAGTTCTCTGTTACATGCCCATTTCACACTTGGCTTGCCATAGGAAGTAACAAAGAGAGTATTGTTGAGCCACCAATATAAATAGGAAAAAACCAAGAACTCTTTTTTTTAAAGAAGTGTTCTCAAATGACACCAGGAGCCTCCTGAAATCCTAGAGACAATCAAGTTCCGTGAAATACACTGTTGATAAACCTCACAGATCAGATAAGATAGAATTTTACATCAATCTCAGTTTTCCATAATATATTCCTATTGTTGTGACAGGGCAGGGCACCCATCAGAATTTGTGTCTTGCAAAACAAAGATGATTTAAATTAATGTAACTAGTACAACAAAACACTTTTTAAACTTCCACTCAAGAGAAAAGAGTAAGTTTCCCTCACAAAGAGTGTAGCTTGAGGGCATCAAGAGGATTTCTTGGACTTGGGGGACAGGGACAGGGGGAGGCTGCTTGTTTGTTATTAAATTTTGTGGAGCTCCTCATCTGGATCCCCAGCTATCCAGAACTGACACAAGTGTCATCTGTCTCATCTCAACAGCTCTCATCCCCTTTTTTGGCTTCTCTTGAGACAGGCAATAGTACTTGTTACTGCTAAAGGAAAAAGTGCTGTCTGGTATCTCTGAAAACACAGTCTCAAAAGGGAAAAAACCCCTTAGTTTTATACTTCAAAAAACACATTTTTTCTGCCTTAAATAATGCTTAGTATATTTTCAACTTCTCAATGCTTACAAGCAAAGCTTAGGAATTAAACACATTAATGCTACATGTTCAAGTGCTTTTCTCTTCTAACCAGAGCCAAAATACATAAAAAAAATCATATTTATATTTACTGCAAGAAGTCTCAGTTTTCAATGTGAGAAGGCACGTTCTCAACAAACAGATGATGGAAGAGTCAACACTAGTGAAGACAGTGAAAGCAGGCTGCCAAACCACCTTCTCTCCTCTGAGGACATGCACTGTTCCATCAATACATATCTAGTTCTCACATTCAGAGTAGAAGATCCAGGCCCAACAAGGTCCATGGCACATCTTTGTGGCAGACACATTGTGTTTAATGACATTATGTGACAGACATAAACAAACTCTTACTCGCAGGAATAAAAACTTATCTAATTGAATCTATTCATTTAGTTGCAACAAAGAGGGAAAACAGGAACAAATAGCTTGAAACTGTATCAGTTCCAAGCTTTTATTAATTATCAGGCAGGTGCTGACAGCCAGAGAAGAGGTGACAATAGGAATTTCAGTAGCAAAAGAGCAATGCTTAATATAATTATTGCATTAAAACAAAAGTTAAAATACAGGGAAATTACGTATATTTAGTAATTTGACAACAGACATCCAGCTGCAGATTTCTTTTTGCATGTGGCTGAATTGAATGCACCCTCAGCACGCACAAAAAGCCTTGTGAAATGAGAGGTGCTAACATTTTCTAACAAATTGGTTGGTATCACAGAACAGGATTCTTTTTGTTACTCGTGAAAAGAACATGCTCTTGGTGCGATTGATTTCACACATAAAAGGCAACGGCTTGAAAGACCAACATTGCTATTTTTGGCCAGTTAGCAGAAACCCATTTCCAAAGCTGATAGCGGCTCTGACAATTAATTACAACTAAAGATCAAGCGTGTCAAATCCCTGTGCAATCCCCAGACATGAATTAGAATGACTCCCAAGGGCCTCCATAGAGTTCAGAGGAACTATTCCCTCTTTTTCCAGCCCATCTTTCAGTGTCTCTGAGCTGCAAAGATTATCAGCACGAATGTTTTGTGGAATAAGATAAAGGTGAACACAGCCAGGAGATCTATAATCTCCTCGATTTATGTACAGCAGACTTGTAACTGGTAAATAACTGCTCAGTTATATGAGAAAAAAAATACATTTTTTTATACAGGCGTATTGCAAAGTTGTAAGATATCCAAGTTCCAAAAACTGGACTTTAGTATGAGTGTCTTTTTTGGCCAGATAAGGGAAATACAAAAGTTATTGTAAATTAAAATCTTTTAGGGCCATTGTACAAAAGGTTTCTTTTCTCTCTTTGGGCTCAGAACAAAGGAAGATCCATCATCTTTGACAGGGGACGCCTTGCAGCCAATCAGAATAAAGGGAAAGCCCCTTTTCAGAGAAAAGAAACCTTTTTAGGCAAAAATGAATATATTAAACTTATCTGAAAAAGGGTGGGATTTTGTGAAACTATAAAATGCATAAGATGTAAGCCCAAAGGGTCTTTTTTCCCCCAGAAATGCAGCGAGAGAAAGACCTGGAACACCAAATAAATTCTTCCCTGTTTCTTTGTTCCCTGAGTTTTGTATCATCTTTCTAAATTTAAAAGAGGGATTTTTCCCACAGTTAGGTGCATTTACAGCCAGGTGAGTGGTGGGGAAAGATCTTCACAACTGAGATTAAGACAGACTGCAGTGGAAATTGCAGTTGTACCCACCCGCATCCGCCAACTTCGTTTTCCACAACCGCGCCGAGCGTTTCATAAAGGCACCTCAGGAATTTGTGCAGCACAGTACAGGTGTGCAAATACATTAAGGCTAAAAAAAAATATCAGAACTACTATGCCATACCCCAGTTCAGGTTGATGTAAGTCAGGGTAAGAGCTGAAAGAGGTTTTGTTGTGAGCTCACAGCCCCAAAAGGAGGGCGACTACATCCACTCCTTCAGCAGGCTGAGCTCATTAACACATCTGAAGAGTTACTGCACAATTTGCATAATATCGATTGAAAGAATAAGAAACCAATTGAAATTGTTTGCTGTCGTGGATTCTTTTTCACCAAAATGTTCACTGTAGTAGGTTGGCACAGCAATGGCTTGAAGTTTTCCACAATATCACAAAGTAACGGATTCTTCTGGGAAAACAAAGTGGATTCTGATGTGCTTTGGAGGCTTCTTGGAAAGTGAGACACTTGGTAATGTTGATCTGGCAATCTCCAGATTTCCTAAGACTGGAGAGAAGGTTTGAAATGTGTTTGGACTCTGATTAAATGCAGCAATCAATGCAGTAAAAAAGATAATAGAAGAGCTTTTAAATAGACAAACTGTGACAGTGTCTACTTATTTTCTCCCATCCTTCCTCCCTTGAGTCAGGCACTTATAAAAAAAATACACCTTAGGAAACTTGTGCTTACTGCTATGAAGGCATACTGACTTTATTCCAGTCAGCATGGAAAATACGAGACAAAATAGAAAACCTGGGTTCTGAAAGGAGACATTAACCAAGACGTTCTTGAACTTTTAAAAATAAAATTCTCAAGAAATGAGTCACTCACCCATCCCCAAAACAAACACAACAGGAAGGGCAATTTCTTATTCACTTCTAGTTTTGCATTCTCCTCTCCCTTTATTTATTTTAAATGCAAGCCCTGCATTTTCGGACGCTGCCTTTTCCAGCCAGGTAGCTGAACAAATAACTCCAGTTTACAAGCCATTAGTAGCAGGGTAAATTCTCTTTTCTCTGCTTTACCCAACAGCACAACCTTCTGAAGAGACACCAAAGCAGGGCACAGCTGTAGAACTGCATTTTACATTTGAGAGTCAACTCTGTGACTCTTTAGTACTGGTGAGAGGAGCCTCCCCACTCAGGGCCAATTTTCTACTCATTAGGAGAAAGGGGAAAGGCACAGGATGACTTGCTCATCCCTGATGTCTTTCAGAAGTTGGAGGGTGTGAGAAAAAGTCTCAAATTATAACTGAATAGGAGTTTACTCTATGGAAAAAGCAAACAGCCAGCTGGGTGACAGAAATGAGGACTGATTCCCCAAATCTGTACACCTACTACAGTGTACATTTGGCATTTATTTTAGCTACTTCATGCATATTAATTGTATCATATACATTTTACAGCTAAGTATTTAATATACTGGTTTTCTTACAGCTAAAGATAAATGGTTATCTCTACAACCAGTCATAATTCATGCATTCTTGGATGAATAGGTGCCTAAAAAGATTTAAAGTTCTACCATATTTTATTCTTAGGAGAGCAGGGAGGTTTAGGACTTGCTGACCTTGCAAGGGTCTGTTTTATTTCCTTATGGGGGTGTAATGAAGTTTCACAATCCGTTTGTTTTATTTTGATGTAGTCATCCATTTGTTTCACAAGTCATAGCTATTCATCACAGAGGGAAAGCCAGGAGAGAAAAAACTGGGCCAGCAATGTTTTTAAGTGCCTGCATCAGTGCCCAGTTCCAGCCTGACAACAGAAGTTTTTAAGGCACAGTGACACATTAAAGCATTAGTGCATTCCTAGAACTACATTATTGTGTTATTCTGGAATAGTGACTCCTCAGGTTTCCTAATGATCTACACTAAAGAGTTGAAATGCTGCTTTTGGAGAACAGCTAAAGCACACATGACTCTAAAACATGAAGGAACTGCTGAGCCACAGCAGCCTCCAAAACACCTGCTGTACAGGAGGGGAAAAACCCACATCCAAAGTGTGCACATAAAAACATCCCCTCCCCAAAACAAACCAGCACTCCAGCAGCTCTGGCTTGCTCCCATCCTCCAAAGGACACGTTTTACACAGAAGATGGTTCATTGAGATGGTCCTAAAGTGTCCACCAGGTACGAGTCAGTGCTTATATGAAGGAGACTTGGAGTTATAGGTTTCCAACCAAGAACATCAATCCTTCATGGCTTGCTGAGTGAGGACCTGACAGTCCCACCTAAAATCTGCAGGGGTTAGCTTTTGTTTTCCTCTCCCCACCCTAGAGCCACTCGTTGTTTAATGGGAGCTCTGATACAAGAACCTGTGCCAAAAAGAGGAGCTAATTCTGGAATAATCTTTCATTGGCAATTTCATGTGCTCCAAAGCCAGCCCTGAAACAGGAAACAACTCCTAAGCCAAGCAGTTAGTTTGATTTCCCCAGGTGTCATTTCCACAGCTAAGCAAAGGTTCCTAGCAGGAATTATGAAGTGATAAGTTCTGGCAACTGCTTGAAGTGTTCATCAGCTTTGTAAGCAAACCCACAGTCTGTTGGAAGATATTCTAACAGGGACTAAGCAAGGAAAATAAATAACCTGTCTTCACATCCCTGATGGTATTTACAGCAGAGAGCATGGGCTACATTAAAGTTTGTAACACTCCTACTGAAAGACTGTAGATTGAAGGAGGAAGTGGTTCCAAGCAAAAAAGGTAACAAAAAGGACATATACTGAAGACTGATCACTTGCTACACAGTGAAAAATATAACAGGCAGTTTAAACTACTTTAAAATTGCTTCATTTAACAGATTGCCACATGAAACTGTTGCCACTGTGCCAAACAAACAAACACATCACACCTGGTAGAGTGTGCTTGGGAGTTAGCAATTACAGATGGATTAAAGGATAACCAGCTAAATAGTTTACATCCAAGTATCTTACTGTGCTATTTCATTTTAAACATTCTTTTAGAAAAAAATACTTGACACAAAATATAAATACTCCAGACGAAGGAAATTAAAAAAAAAATAATCAAAACCCCAACCACTTATTTCTCTGACCATAGTTTCTCAAATTAGGAATTTCTCTCTCTTCCTACTGCTGCACCTTTTTCTATGTTGAAATCAAAGCTCAAAGGCCAGACAAGAGATGAAATTAAAAACAGAAGACACTGAAAGTTGCATCTTTTGCTCATGTAATTTGATGGTATGTGACTATCAAGCAGCAGATGATGTTTTGGCCCAGAATCCAAAGCAATTAAGGCGTATTTTGCTGCTAATTAGAAGGCAGGTCAGAAAAATCAACAGCAAGAGGAGTGAAAATTCTGTTGCATTTTGGGGAGCTCCCTTAGAGTTAAAATTGCTTTAAATGCTTCACCTTCCCACCCTGATGCAGAATTAATATCAGTGTCCCCTTAAAGGGAGTTGTGTTTTTAGCTAATCAATTTCTATGCAATCATTTTTTATATATAAACTTCCTTCCTTCAGGCTAAGTTAAAAAAAAAAAAAAAAAAAAAACAAAACCCACCAACTTTTAAGAACATTGAAAGCTAAGACAGCCTACTTTGGATCAATTCTTTACAAAGAAATACTAGAAGAGAAATATGCTCAGTTTATAAAAGGGTTTTGTATTTTGGTTTTATCCTGAACAAAGTGCTTGCTACTTTTCCCAAAGATAGCACAAACAAACACTAAGCACAGTCAACAGCTGAAAATCCTCCCCAAACTGAAGACCAGTGTTTCACTGCAAGCAACCTAGATGACTAAAGCCCTTGTAAACACAAAACCTTTGAGCTGCCTTTGTTTGATATTTCTTTATGAAAACACCATCTATCCTTGTTCTGAAGAGCTGCTCAAGGAGCTGCTATTGATTCATTGAGAGGATCAAGGCTGCAGTAATCAAATTTCAGTGTCCCACAGTAAATCTTTCAGTTTATCATGTCATTCCTAACTGATAGTCCATAATCTCTCAAACAGACCTTCTCCTCTTGTTTCTCTTGTCTGAACACACCCCAGGAATGTGGAAAGTTCAAGGAGAAGTTGGGCTGTTTCCCAGGAGCACAATCCTTTGAGAGGTACCCTGTGGGCACAAACTGCCTCAGGAAGTCCCTGAGCTACAGCAGTTGGACACTGTCACAGCTCTTGGGAATTACCTCACTTTTTTGGTGTTACACTTTCCCTGAAGTATCTGCTGGGACTCAGTGCCAAGGCCAGAACACTGTTTGAGGTGGAGCCTGGATGTGACTCAGCAGGACACTGGTGTTTACTGGGGACCAAAACTCACCCATCCAATACAAGGCAACACACTGCCAGCTCAACACCAGGTAAAAGCCAACCTACTGCAGCCTGTCCAAGAGGGATCCCTACAAAACACCCAATTCCAAGTCCTTGCAGGAGGTGGCATTTCATTTCTCCAGCACATACAGCATTTTTAGGAAGAAAGGTAACCAAAGGAAGGAGATGCTCACTGTCTCACCCACCTCCTCCAAACCCAAGATCCACCACCCATCCTCCTTAAAACCTTGGGGGGTTTTACTACAGTCAACATTAAAATATGCTCTGTGAGATAAGTAATTATATTGCTTACTCTTGATTAACAATCAGCTGTAGATATTACCTTTAATTTCCACACCATGAAATTCTTGAGAGAGTTTTAAGGCAAAAATACACACTCAGCCACATCTCCTCAGTGACTCCCTGGGCTCTTTTAATAAGAGACAAATGTGGGGTTCAGGGAACTTGTTACATTTCTAGGTGTAGGAGGACTTTAAAGAGAGGCTTTTCCCTCTGAGAGATAGGTTTTAGTTCTGTATAAATTCAGTTACAAGAAAACATTCCATTTTATAGTCTCAGAGTAAGAAAATGCCTTTATGCAAGGGAAAACAAAAATGCTTTTAATCACAAGAAGACAGGTCATAAATATGAGCCAATTTTGTTTCGTAGAAAACAAACAAAAATTGTAATTACAAGTGAGAGATGAGCCCCAAGCTTTTTTCACCAGTTAGTGTTTTACTTCCCACACTATTCATGAAGCACACCAAGCATTCTTCAGCCAAGCACCTGCCAAACAATAACCCCCAGAAACAGAGCCATTCAGAATGCAAACACACAATTGTATCATTTATATGTGCTTGGCTACAAGGAGGACAGGCAATATCAAAGGCTTTCTCCAATTCTGGATAAATATGCACAGTGTAGAACTCTGGCACATGTTTATTCATAGGAATAAAACCCACAAATAACCCTCAACCAACAGCATAAGTGGGCATATAAGAACTTAATATTTACTGAGTCTCCTGGCCATAAACCTGCCCAAGAAAGACAGCAAGAAAAACTTCATACCTGTAGAGCAGCCTAAACTCAAAAGGATTGAAAAATATACCACATGGACTTACACCACCGCAACAACCAAGTCAAAACAAAAAAAAAAAAGACCAACATCTCTGCCATGAATTTTCTACAGCAGCTCACACATTTTGTTTTGCCCTGCTTTATGAACCACTTCTTCCTAAAGAACCATTTCCAGTTCAAGCCCACTGTTTGTGGCAGATCAGCTACAATCATTTCTTGCATAAAACAACAAGAGTCATATCAAATTTTACTCAGCCACAGAGACAGGAAAACTCACGTATCATTACCTCACACTCCTTTTGTGAGGCTCTTCTCCCACAAAGCACAGAGGTGGCAGAGCTGAAGCACCTCTGGAACCTTCTGCTGTTCTGAAGGCACTTGTTCCAACTGCAGGTGTTCCCACTTTATAACCAAACCAACTTGATTGATTATCACCTGTGCCTCATTTGTTTCAACAGGAGGTTTTCCTGCCAAGCAACAAATTTTAGCCCTGGGGGGGGCTCAAGCAAAATCATATACAAAGAGAGAATAAATATGTATACTATTTATAAATTTAGATAAATAGTCATCATTTGCATAACACAACTATAAATTTTAGCCCTCTAGGGCCTAAAATGAAATGGAGAATGAGTAGAAAGGCAGGGCAAGCGTGGTCTGACCAAGAACTAAAACCAGTTCATGGCCACCCAGGAGTTTGAAAAAATTTTCCTCAAACATAAAGATCTCACAAGCAAAACAGAAGTTTCCAAAGAACCTGATAGAAACACTTTGTATAATTACATCTGCATGTGCTCTGTTTCAGTAACTAACGTGTTAAAAACTTTTTTATCTTCACAAAGACTAATGGTGGAGAGAAAAGACAAGAACACATGGAAACACAGAAAGCCTGTGGGAGACAAACCTTTTGGGGATCCCAAAGATAGCAGCACAATTATTAAATGAGCTCATCAAGACTCAGCTGCCAAAAGCACCTGGGGAAGCACCAAAGGTGTTGCTTTTGGAAGCCACAGCCCGGGGCTGTCCCTCCCAGGCATAATATGGGACAGCTGCAACTACTTTAGAGGAACATCTGAAGATGACAGAGCCATAAGGAACAGGATTCTGCTTCAAGAAGATTCAGCTCTTAACGGATTGGTAAAAAGAAATGTGCGTGTATTTGCATATTTTATACATAATATTTGCTTGAATAACCCCCATAAAAGTGTTTTTCATTAAAATTTGTCATCTCATACAACAAAGAAGATGTCATTAAAAAAAAAAAAATCTATTTTTCTTTCAAAAGTGAAATATGCCCTGATGTTTTAGGGAAAAACAGGCCCCTTTCCAAGTACATACTATGGGTTTTTTTATGGTAAACTGAAGAAGTACACAATGATAAATGACAAAGTGAAAGGTATATACATGTATTTTAGTTGTAGTAAGCAGATGTCACTCAACTTAGACTTTCAACTTTAACAATTCTGTTGACTGTTGACCTTTGCTAAGCCTGTAACCCACGTGAAACTCTCATTTTTTATTACACAAAACATTTCACGTGAATCAGTATTCAACAAATCCTTACAAGTCCTACTTCCCTGCAAGTTCACCCTCAGTAAGGGTAATAAATAACTAAAGGGAACATACAGTGTACAATACACACACCTTGAGAGGGATGGAAGGGCAATTTGTCCTTCCTGCTCGAGAAGATCAATGGTGATGACCTGGAAAATACCACGGATTTGCAGACCAGGGCAATTTACCACAGCTCCTACTTTTCTGCCAAGAAACAGGGAGTCCCAATGAACTGGTCAGAGAGTTTAAAGCTCCTGCCTTGCCAGTCCAGGCTTCTGAAACACCAGCTGGAAATCCTGGGAGGAGGGAGGCCACTGGCAGCAGCCACTGCAGCTTTTCAGATGCCTTTGCAGTGATTTGTTCAGCGTGGCCACACTCCACAATCTCCTTCCAGAGAGGTTCCCTTTAGGTACCAATCCAGACATGATGATGAAGGGGCTCATTCTCTCCCACAGTTAGAATGAATCAGGGAACTTCACTGTGTTAATGGTTCATGTGCTCCCATCACTTGAAACAGCTCCCACAAGACCTCGACAGAGAATTTGCTTGAACCACCAGGTGGTCAAACTACATAAATCTTCAAATATTGTCCTTTCTAGTGTATTTTTTCATCATCCTACCCTTGTGAAATCTGCCTGTGCTGCAGATTATCTGGTCTGAACAATACTGCTATTCCTCTTCCCTATTCTTAGCTCACAGAGCTCATTCTCATCTCTCTCCATGCTCTGCTCCAAAATGTGTTCAAATCAAAAGCTCTCATTTTTTTCCTTCTTTCCCTCAACTGTGTTTAATTATGCTGCTTTTTTTACTTTGAAGTTAAGGGGAAGAGTCTTATTTATTTCAGGCAAGATTTAGCCTGGCCTTCTCCTTCAAGTGTTCCACCTCACTGTATCTTCAAACACATTTTTCCATAGGGACAGGGGTGCATCCAACTTAAAGATTAATAAAAAGGAATTATTAATTGAAGAAATAGGATAGCATTTTTTAGAATCACTGACCTTCGACACACTTATTAAAACAACAAAAGAAATAATGAAGTGCCTCGGATCTAAAATAGACTTTTACATTAAACAAATAGGAATAACTTTCTCAAATGCTGGGTAAACAGTCAGATATACTTTAAAACACAGAAATGTTTCCAGTGCTCTGAAATGAAGCTGAGTGAACTTCAATGAGTGAAACGAGACTAGGCATTATTTGCACCTTTTAACCATGCAAAGTATTGCAGTCCTATTCTCATCTTAGTGTTTAAAAATAAGGCCACTGAAAGGAGAACACCTAGTTTTCTGTGATTTGCCTGCTGGGGAATTACTCTTTTCACACTGCAAGTCAGAAATTACTGATCACTTTGACAGACCTGCCCCTGATTGCACCCTGATGACGTGCCCTCAGTCCAGCTCCTGGCACTGGCAAGATAAATGTGTAGAATGAGAATAGGGGCAAAACACTAATAAATGTTGCTTAGCTCAAAGAGATGCAATCACACCCTTTCAATACCACCTGATGTGTTCTCGACAATATTATGAGGCAATTAACGTCTCTGTGTGTTGACTGATGGAGGAGAAGGATGATAAGTTCCAGGAGGCAGCTGTCTGAAACAGGAGATGCTGATGAATTACCCTGCAATAATTCATTGTTAAGACATCTAGGTCTTCTTGTGCACCACAAAGTCAGAGGGGAGCAGGAGACAAAAAAAATGGTGTAAATATTACTCAGACTAAAGAGTTTGCAGCTACAGACACGGAGGAACATGCACCCAGGGACCAGAACTCCTTAGGAAAATTAGATTGGACAATTTGCTTTTAAGAGACAAGCATGTTGAGGATCTATTTCCTAGATCTACCTGCTTCCCACATGGAACAGTCACCACACGCCCAACTGTACAAACAAGGAGCCAGACTCCACAGCCTCAGGCTCGTGTCTCATGCTGCCAAACTGCAGCAAATGGACATGGAAATATATAAAGCCTGGAGCCACCTTTGGAAATAAAAGATCTGTGTGTTAATACTGATGTTAATTGACTAAATGTAATTTAAAGCAGATGATCAGCCTGGTATCGCATACAAATCTCTTTCCAGGTGTATACAAAGACAGTGTGTCTCACAGCACTTCTTGCTTTCTTTTTTTCTCTCTCTCTGGATCATACAAATGACATCTTTCATTGCTACCACCCAATTGTTGCCCCTTTTATGGATTGTTCCCTAAAAAGTTGAAGTATTAGAGCAATGGGCTACTGCCCAGCACCCAGTTTGAATTTTGACCTATTTTACAAAGGGAATTTATGACAGTGACACTCCTCAGGAAATCACGTTTTAAATTTCACTGACACTTCTCACTAACAAAACAGCACCTCTATTTTACCAGTGATTCTAAATTATAAAATTTCCACAAAACCTTTTTTTTTTTCTTCTTGGTGTCAGAGTGTTTTCCTCAAAGTCTTTCTGGGTTAAAAATGAATTGGGTCTAACAGACCCAATGTATTAGTAATGTAGGAAGTGAAGAGAATAGTGCACATGTTGTTTCATCAGCTGCAGCAGGTACCTTGCACTGGCCAGGAAAATAAAACTGGTAATGACTGAGGAATTATAATACATTAAAAACTTCCAGGGACATCCAAGGTAAATAAGTTGCAGTTACCTGGGCAAACACTGCTCCTGCAGCAGGTCATTCCACAGAGCCTTTCATGATGTCCACATAATCAGCAAGGAATTACAGCAAGTTATGTGCCTATTCCCTTGAACCCTTACCACTATAACACCTGAAGTTAGTCCCAAATTACGTAGACTCTTCTCCCTCCATTTCAAGAGACACTAGAAATTAGACACTGTAGCTTCCAAATAAAACAGCAAACAACTTTGTATCCACACACAAAATCTATAACACAGAATTATTTATGTTTAAAAAGCAAATAACCGTGCAATTCTACAAGGCTCTTATCTCCTCACAATGTCAGTTTTCTGGAAAAACACTTTGCACTGTATGCCATCAAATAAACAAAAAAAATGAAAAAGAAAATTACCTAAAAGCCAAAGGTTTTAGATAGATAGATAGATATAAGATATATCTTTTATTTATTCCATGAATGCCTATCAGTGCCCACACAAAACTAATTTTCAGGCTGCCTTCTGTTTTCAACAGTCTGAAAGGGTTCTGATTCCAGGTAACCACCAAATTTAAACTGCAGGAATTTTGCAATGAAATCAAGAAATTATTACAACACAGGTGATCTCAGTTTTCATGAACCTTACTCTGCTTTGCATTTAAAAATGCAGCAGGTAACTATTTATGGCAACAGCAGCTACATAACATGGTTGATAAAACCTCATGTGCAACAACTATTACAGAATTTCATCACACTCTTCCCCAAAACTTTCAAAATACCTTCCTAAGTATTAAAAATACTTTTGATTGAGAAAGTAATCAACAATTTCACTTCACACATTGAATTTCTGGATCATTTGCTTGAGAATACGGAAAGGCTCCTAAAACATACCCTAAGAAAAGAGACCAGATTTCTTCTTAGTGCAAATGAAGAAGAAATGCATGGCCACGTGCAAAGTTATTCCTCCCAGCTCCAGTCATTCACGTGTTCCTCTGCCAGCTTTGACTTGTTTGATGCACCGACTGATTTCTTGTAAATGCCTTTTTCTCCTTGTGGTGCCCAGAGAGCTTCTTGTCAGTTAAATAACTTGCTCATCTGTGTGACATTTCCTACAGGATTTTGATGGCCTAGAAGGATTACTGGTATTCTGTGACAACCCTATTCCTTGACAGATCCATTTCCTAGTCTATGATGCATCCAACAAAATCACATTTTGGGAGCCTCCATTTCTTATGTAATCCACTATTCCTTTTTTAATTCATCAGTGTAAACACCTACTGTTTGAGTAAACATCTACATATGGTTGAGTGTACAAAGTACATTATTTATCAACATGCACAGTTTTTTCATACCAGTGTTTCCTGAAAGTAAAACGTCACATATTAGCAAGTAGCATCTTCCCAAATTTACTTGCTGTACCCTGGAGTCAACTGGAGAGAAATCCCTTATTTGCCTCACTATTTCCACCACTATCAGCACAGCCACAAGCCACAGAACAGCACAGCAGAAGTCACTGGTACACAGAAGATGCCACCAACTTGGTAAAGAGCTGTTAAAATCTTTCCCCTCTGCCCCGGTTGCTTTACAATTTTTTTCCACCAAAACAGAGATGTTCAACTCAAGAGTCAAATCTTAAACACAAAATGCACAACTGTTCAAGTAATAGCAAACTAAAAAATCACCCATAGCATGATTACTTGTATAAAACTTTTTAAGCTGCTATGTAGCAATTAAAGAATTAGCCTATAATAATTACCTACAGAAGGTTTTATATTGTTTGAATAATACAGCACAGGCCAGACTCATCAGTCACTAAAGTCAATGACAAAGTTACTCAGATAATTCCTGAGCAATTCCCATAAATCAGAGCTGCACCACGACTTCTAAAACCAGAGAAACATTCGCGATATTTGGGTGTTACAAATTTCCTGGCTAACCTTGAGCAAAGGTCAATCATACAGAATTTTGTTATCCATACATATAATATATATATCATAGGGTATTATTACAGGGATTTTAAATAGTGAATGCAGAGAGCATCTGGTTGATAGCTCAGCTTTATAAGAGGTATTATTCAAGAATATTCTTGCTATTTTTCATCTATTTGTAGTCTTCATGCCATAGTTGTGTTGAGAATCACCTTCACAGGTGACTTTTGCAAATAAATAACCCAGACACACAGAACCAGATGTAATCAGAAAGGGAAAATACATAGATCTGACATACATATATATGCTTTCTGCTGCTTTCAGACGTTATTTCTATCAGATTTGGAGAGAAACTCAGTAATTAAGGAAGAAACACTGCTTCAGTTTTCATAATGTTAAAGCTTATTCACACATATGCATACTCAACTCTTTTAATAGAACTATTCAATCTGCCCTTTGCATCTTGAATATATAATTGCTGGCTCTTTTCACGTAGTCACTTAGATGAAGAGGGTTTTTTTTCCCCCCTCAGCAGGATATCAAAGTCTCACAATCACATGAATCTCTCATTCCTGTACAATGGGTTTGTCATTTACAAAACCAAATAAAAACAATTGCTCCTTCAAAATGGAAATTCAAGTTAACTTACTGTCATATATTCCAACAGTAAATGAAATAGATTAATGTTTTGAATAGTAATTAATTTAGGAATTCAAGTGGCTTTAAAACAAGAACCCACTTAAGCATCAAAGCAATCCACACAAAAATGCAAGAAGCTTAATAGACTCTCTGATTATTAATTCCATAATGCCAAGCTATGATCAGGCTGTTATGACAAGCTACACAGTGTTAACTGTAATTTGCAGTCAATACTTCTCCTTCAAATCCTTAATTTCACGTTGCATCATTCTTTTAACTCACCTAGTGCAAGTCATGGGAAATTCCTCATCAGCTACACCTCCTAAACTCCAGGCACAAGAGGAATGTTGAAGAGGGTTTAAGAAGCTAGTCCCAGGCCTAAGCAATTAGTGCAGGACAAAGCATCCAATCTGCTGATCTTAAATAGGTAGATTCAGACAGCTCAACAAGAAGTGCTCCTGAAGGCTGAAAATTTGGTTTTCTCCAAAACTGAAATGAGAAAAAGAGCCTGAGTGATAAATAGAATCTAAATATGTTATTTTCCCAGTGTAGTTCAATATGCCTTATACTTAAAATTACTCATTTTATGTAGCTTTTATGAACTGAAATAACTATTAATTTCTTAGACCTTTACTTGGTAAAAGAAGTAGAGCTCGTACAAGCCACATAAAATTGAATAGGCGCCGAAAAAAACACTAAAATATGCTAACACATATTAATTGGCAAAGGAGAATATTTGTACCTCCTGGCTCTCCATCTTTCCCTCAGCAATTCAGGTCACATGTTAATAAAATTGCCACTGTCTGTTCACAGGTCTGAAGAGGCAATTCAGGGGTGCACCATCAGCCACTGCTGCTGTCTTGGGTATCCCAGGGCATCTCCAGTGGCTGCAGAGAGCCAAGACACCTCCAGTTTTTTCATAATAGGCAACATTTTAATTATTATATTTACCACTTAGTTCCTAGCACATTTTTAACAGGACCCTTTGCCAAGCTATGTAAAATCTTGAGAAACTTTGCCTTTTAATAAGCTGTTGCTTACAAAGATTTTGCCATTTCTGCTGACAGAAGAGGCTTCCAACCTATTTTGCACAAAGACTTCATCACTTAATTTGACAAATGAGATATGAATGCAGTTGGAAGTGTGTACCACTCTTAAGTGCTTGGTGACCAAGATGTCTATTGGGACAACATCAGGGTCTGTCAAAAATAGCTGAAGTTTATATTAAAGCAACACATTATTATTTTCCAGCTCAAAACTGCTCTCTCCAACAGAGCCAGACCTGAAGTATTTGCACATCAGGAGTTTATCTGCAATACAAGCTTTGGTATGGACCATGCTCATGAGAAAATACCTTTGAAAAAATGCAAGTGGGGTTTTTTAAAGGGATTTTTGAGTTCAAGGTGGTGTTCATTGGAATATTTTAATATACATACATGAATGTATATCTCAAACATGCAATCCAAGGTCATGCAGTTCAGACAATGTCTATTTTTCTGTACTGATTTCAATATTCAGTTAAAGAATATGATTGAGTTATTTACAAGTTTTCCTTTCTGAAGTCATGGAGCATACTTAAATAATTATCAAAAAAAGATGCTGGTCCATCATCATCATACCTATTCTATTTTTCCTATGGGTTACCCAAGTCATCCATACTTCTAGAAGTTCTGAACTACAGTAATTAAGAGAGAAGAGAGTGGATAGGATCTTTCAGGTTTGATCCAATGAGAACTCTAAGGTTTACCTTGAAGGCTATGAATTATTCTGACTGCCTCCAAATCGACTTCAGAATGATTCATATTGATTTTAGGGAATGTGCTTCAGCTTATAAAAATTTACAATTTTGAATCCATTTAATTTTTCAACATGATTAGTTTATCAAGCATCAAACAATACAAGTCCAAACTGAAAGAAACCCACATTTGGACTAACTAAAATCTCATTACTCTTACTGCAATGGGCACAAACTTATAAGCCAGCAAAACCCTCCAATTTCCATGACCTTGACTGAATACCACACCAACTCTGCACAGGATAAAAATCTTGAAAGAATTCTACTGTGTTTGACAGTGCTAAGGTCTCAATCTTGCTTTTAAAAACACTTCAAGAGAACTGTACTTTAACTGCTGTTTGCCTCATCACCTCATGCCACACAAATCACAGTGCAACCTTTGCATTCCCCCTGGATACAGGAAATATTATCATTATTAGCTACTAAAATTAATTGTTGGACACACTTTAGGAAGGTTAAAGAATACTCTGGTGCCTTTTAACTGCAATAGTCTGAAGCATGAAAAGCAAACAGAAATCAAAGAGCAGCACTAAAGGAGAGTAAACAAAGCTAATCTCATTTATGAATGAAAAATAGCTTATTTACTATTATGAGAATGGTTCCTATCAATTAGTTGTGCTTACTTGATACTTAACAGAACAGATGCTAATAGAACTAAGCAAAATAATGCCTGTGATCAAAGCTTGCAGCATCATACTCTTCAAATAGTTACATTTGGTGGGTTTTTTCCTCTTTTATTCCTGCCAATTATCTTTCACCCTGGTCCTCCTTCCACCTCTAACCATCATTCATCACACATTGTCTTATACTCCATTTCATGTACCATAAGAGAACACAGTGCATTCACCAGCAAGTGGTCAAATTTAAAGTGCTCCATGGAAAGACTCTAAAATACAAAAGCTTAAGAAAAAAGAAAAATACATCCTTTCTTCTGGAACCAGCAGAACCAGAAAAAAAAGCACATGTGCTTTCCTCACTCCCATTCTGACAGTACTTCTGGTCTCATCATCAAAATCAAGATGTTCCTTCTGCTCTTTTCCCCAAAACACATAAAAAACCCCCACCCCTAACATCATCCAGCTCAGCTCTGCAAGGAGAAGTGCAGTGACAGAGCAGGGCTACCTGAGCCTAAAAATGGCAAAACCTTAATCCTGCACTAAGCCCTCCACAAAAACTGGCACATTCTTTCAGATGCAAAATGGTAACCTGAACTGCATGAAAATAAAAGTATTTCTCCTCTCTCCTTGAGCACACAGCAGGGGATATTTTGCTCTGCACCCATCTGTTCAGCCAGTTAAATATCAAGGGTTTCTAGCCTTTACTGGCATGTGTCATTAACTTTGGGGGGTGGGATGTTAAAGACATGCTATATTTTACCACTAACCAGTTTTAAAGGCATGTTCTCTTCCCCTTTAGATCTATCTTGCACCTTCAGCTTGATTTTGACAAGCAAGACAGAGTCTTAAGAGAGAAAAAAGGAAAAAAAAAATCAACCTGAAACTTCCAGAGCTCAATGTGACCTCTGTAGATCACATCCTGTTTTACCAGCTGCTTCATCAACATCTGTGCACATAAGAATGTGGAAGCCCTAAGATGCACTGAAGGACACACCTACTGCTAATTTTGATTCTGCTGTAGTACAAATTCATTAGGTGGTTTGAGGGGGACAAAAAAAAAAAAGTATGGAATAAACAGTCTATAAAAGTATATTAATACCTCTAATGTGAAAAAAAAATTACATATGGGCTAATAAAAGCCTTCTTTTATTCCCTCTGTAACACCTCCCCATGACTTGGCCATCTGTACATTGATATATGAATAAAAATACTCGAATGTGCTGTGCCAAGGGACCTGTAGGTTTGGAGTAGCTGATTACAACACCCCATGTGGAGAGCACCCCTTGGACAACCTTCAGCCCTGCACAGGCAGCCAAAGCTCAGGATTTCTCCCTTCAGCTCTTCCAGAGTCACTTTTGGTTGGTAAAGTCAGAGTATTTTTCCGAGCTGTCTTTTGACCTAAAACAACATGTGAAAAGAAGCAAGGATAGTTTGAAGGGAAGAGAACTTGGAATGATCTTTCCTTCCTGAAGATGCTACTTACTACTTGCCCACTCAGCTCAAAAATATGCAAACTCGTCAAGCATTTTTCTTTCACCCCTCCTTTTTTTTTTCCTCCTGGAATAAGCTACACATATTCTTGAGAAAATAATTTGAAGATTATGGTTTGTACGGGATAAGGATAAAACACATTTTCCAGTACAAAATTTATAAAACTTCAGATTTTTGTTCTAAATTCAAAAATATCTATTGGAAGCTTACTCTGTAGAGAATGTATGACATTCTCTTCTTAGAATGCAAACTTCCATGAAAAAGTGTTTACAAATATTTTAAATTGCTCTAAACAGGAGACTATATAATAATTCTTTTTGGTTTAGAGTCACAGCAAAATGATTTTCCTAGGAAATCAATCTCTGTACAGGCTTGAACTGGGTCTTTCACCAAGGCAAGTGGTGAGAGAGGGTTACTGTAAATCAAGATTTAACCTTGGGCTGTATTATGCAAACCACGGGCCAGCAGGAGCATCTCTAATTTCAGTACCTGTGCCCAAATAGTCCTCCTGGGGTTTCTGACTCACTCAGAATATACAAGGACTAGAGCCAAGCAGGGAAAGTTCCTGATAACTGTCTGGTTTTGAAACAGGAGCAAAGTGGTCCTTTTACATCTTTCCACAGTAGTTCTGTTTTTACCCAGCCTGAGTTATCCCACGTCGCACAGAATTTTTAACTTTGGGGTTGAAATTAGAGAGCTGCAAAATCCTGAAATCCAGGGATGCATTGTGTCCTTACCAGCACAGAGAAACATCAAAAGCTAGCACCCTTCGTGCCAAATTAAAGGTTCTGAGTACAGAGATCTAACAACAGAAGAGTTGAACTGTGCTAAAACAAACAAACAAACAAAAAAAATGAAGTGTATTTGCAACCCAGGGGTTGGAAATTATTCATTAACATAAGAAGTCCCCAGCCCTTGATACTGTTTTGACTTTCTTCTCTTTTGATCTTAATGTGAAACACTTTATAGCATCAAAATGGTGTTATATATCAGAACTTTTTTTTAATTGTAATGCCAGCACTCATAATAATTATAAGTTGCTTTTCAAACCATCTTTGAGAAGAAAAGCATATTAAAGTTATCCTAATAAATCCACTGGAGGATTATTGTTGCACTGGAATATCAAAGAATTTAAGATGCATTGAAGATTTATTGTCACAAACATTGAAGTGTTAATGATATTAATCAGAAACTGGGTGTTCTTCCTTTGATTAGATGCTATACATCAGCCTGACAGCCTTAATAATTTCTGCTTAGACTGATAAATGAAATCAATTTTGTTCCATTATTCAGTATGACTGCAAGTTAATATAGAAATAAAATTATTTCCTTATAAATTTTAAATTACAAACTGCAGAGGTGCAAACACAGTACAGCTGTTTCTTTACTTCAGTGTGCCCATGCTATGAAGTGAAATAAGCAGTGTGGGCCCTTGCTGATTCTTCATTTATCCTTCATAAAAACCCTAGCAAACTAAGCTTTATTGAAAAATAAAGTTGAAAAACTTTTGAAAATAGTTAAGCAAACTATTGAAAATAGTTAAGCAAAAAGAGAGAGCAAATTTTCCTAAGAGCTATATGCAAATAAAAGCCCTTAATCCATTCCACATTTCCTCCTGCACACCAAACCTTGCAAAGCAGGCATGAAAACACTCACACCTGGGCAGGAGGCACTGGTGCTGAGAAATGCAGCCTTTCACTTGCTCATCAGTACAAGTTAATAAAACTCTTTAAACAGCTTCCTCAGTATTTTTCAGTCTTCCAATATCTATTTCTATAATATCCACCAAGAATCCACACCCACACAGAAGTGGCACAGAAATAACAAATGAAAAACTGACTCGCTGAAGGAGAATTTAATTCATAGCGTGCAAGATAATCCAAACGAAGCCAAAAGCAATGACTAAAAATAGGCATTATTCTTTCTTCTCATCAAAAGCTGATGAGACCAGCATGACCTCCACAGGCTCCACTGTTCAGTGTAAGATACAGTGACATTCCTGAGCTGGATTCATAGATGGATTTGGACCAGAAGCAGGGCAGGTGTGGCAGTGGCTGTTCAGTCACACACATGCCACGTGCTTGAGGTGCAAGGCAAGCCCAGATTGTGCTGCAGGATGTCGCCAGGAGATTTGTAACAAAGCAAAGGAAATGTGGAATTGGGGGCCTCTCTGATTTACAAGGTTCATTTCCCACAGCAGCATCCAGGCAGGTTAGTCAACTCAAGCACGTTCCCTTCAGTAATGGAATAGAATAACATGCTGGCAGAACTGGCTGGAAATACTTAATTTCTCCCTCTTGCATAAGGGTGTTTAATGTGACTTCTAAGTGACCCTGCTGAGAAAGGCATTCTTTCCATACATAAATTATATATTACAGGGAGAAGAAAAAAAAAAAAAACACAAAACATTTTTAGAAAGCAACACCCCCTTAAACTATATTAGCTTTTTGCCATCAGCCTTTGAAATTCCTGTTCAACAGAGGCCTAACAGCATGGAAGAGCCCAAAAATGCATAGGGCAAAACCTTATTCCTACGCTAAGCCCTTTACAAAAACTGGCACATTCTTTCAGATGCAAAATGATAACCTGAACTGCACGAAAATAAAAGTATTTTTTCTCTCTCCAGGTAATTCCATACTCAGAATTAAATCTGAAAATAAACAAGGAGGACCCAAAATTTCAGATTTCATACATTTCACAAAGTTCAATTTTCCAACTCAAGCAAAGACAGATTCTCTAAGTCCCTCAGGCATTGGAATGGGCTGCCCGGGGAAGTGGTGGATTCTCCATCCCTGGAGGTGGCACATGAGACAGTACTGACCAAATAGAAGTGTTTAAATCATCTTATATATAATATTTACAAATATTTTTCATTAGAAGAGACCAGAATCACTCTGTCCTGCTTCTGAGGGCAAAAAAGTTCACACTTAATATAGCCTGCAGCATAAGAGTAACCACAGAATTTTCTTTTAAAGTTCACTTCATTTATATTATCACTGATAATAATACAATACTCTCATTAACTGCAACTCATAGAAATCAATATAAGCTGCTTAAATTAACTTGAACATTGTTTTATGCTAGTTTAAAGAAGACAACTCTGAAGAACTTCACAGACTCTGTTTAGGTGATATCAGTAGATCCTTCTTGCCAGTAGGCAGGTATAAAACTTGCCTGGGTCTGGTTTAGCTGTGATATACTTCTGTAAATAACAGAACAGGAACAGACTTTGTCTTAAAAAAAATAAAAATCTTTGGTTTATGTTTTCTAGAAATGACTCCTGGCCTTCCTCAGAAGTTCCTCCACACTCCCTAAATGCCACCAGAAATGTGAGACACCTGCTCTACAGTTGGCCTATTCAGGAAGGTATGATGGATTTTCCAGAGAACACATTCAAATAGTCTTTGCTGAATACAGTAGGATTTCTGACCACAACTCCTATTAACTCAAGTGAAAAATAAAAGAAAACGTTGCAGGTTTATACATTATTACAAATTCTGTTTTTTAAGGCTCTTGTAGGATCAGAGTTTTCCCAAGAATGCTCAGTCATTCTCCTGCAACAACAGCCTTTGGAACTCCCCCTCAGTCACTCTGAACCAGCATGGTTCATCATGGAACAACCTGGGAGCAACAATGAAAACTCATCCAAAACCCCACACTTCTCATTCTACTGCCAACTTCCTCTCAATCTCTTCATTACTTTCTGGATAATCCTCTATCAAATTGGTTTTCTTTTTCTGTATTAAGGGAAACAGGAATGGCTCCTCCTTCATTTGGAGCATCTTAAGATCTAATTTCAGTAGAACAACTCAATTTTTATTGTTACTTCCATCTCATAATCTATAACTCAATTGTTATATATTGCCTCTCCATTGGAATAAATTTACTGTCACCACTGATCTGACCATTCCACTTTACAACCATCAAAATAGGACCAATGGTAGATCTACTTGATTTATTGTTCTAATATTGAGAAGAAAGATGAGTCAGTTTAAAAGCTGACTGCTGGAAAACTAATGTTCTTATGATGCTAAGTGAATAGAAGAGAGAGAGCTCCCTTGAAAGGAGATTACTGGTTAACTGGCTTCTCTAATTCACACTCTCAAAGAAGCCTCTTCTGACAAATGCTCCAAAATAAAACACATTTTAAATGAGAGCCCTGTGGCTTATTCCAGTGTTCACATGCACATGAAAACCTTCTATTCACATTAAGAAAAAGGAAGTATAAACACACTAGGAGGAAGTGTTAATACTTCCCTTTCTTTTCCTACACAGGGACTCCACATGGCATTCCAAGAAACACTTCAAGGGTGGCCATGTGTGTATGTGCCAATCCAGTTCTCCTTCTCCTATCACTGGAATCCTTTTACTGACAGCTCAAAGTACCCAGGACCTGCAGAGTCACCTTGCACTGGCCTTCAACTTCCCCCACAGAAGTTACAGAAGTTTCCTTCCTTACAGAAAGGTGTTGGTTTGCTGCCTTTCCAGGAGTCCCATCTCTCCTTCCTGGCAGCACCTTGTTTTTTATGGTACAAACAGAGGCATTACTGAAGGTGGAGAAAATCAAGTGTCCTTTACCAACAAGTAGGATAAAACCAAACCTAACTCTGCCTCCTTTCTCCCTCACAACCAGACCCAGGTGCAGCATTGCTGATACAAAAAACAGACTCAAACTTCATGTAATCACACCAAAGATTTGAGGAAACTCCAGAATGAAGAAAAAGAAATGTTTTGAGTCCATTACACAGACTCTGATTTCTTATACACTCAAAACATGGGAACATCAGGAATCTCGTACAAAACCAGCAGACTCCAGTAGGGTATTTAGGGCAGTTCTTAAGCCAGCCTGAACACTAAGAGAGTCAGAGTCACCCTTTTTTTTAGGGCAATAAAACTTGGAACTTACACACACAACAACATCCTGCTCTGCAGAATTTTCTGACAGAAGCTGCCTGCAAAGTTGGAGACAAATTTTTGAATAATTTCATTTTCTATGTGCAGTATGAAATAGTCCTGCTGCACTCCAGAAAAGAAAAGCATTAAAGAGAGCCACTTATGCCATACAGGGTAGAAGTAAAACATTATGCACCTTAACCCATTCTGGTGCTATCAATTGCCTTGCAATTAAGTAATGATTCTTCTTTCTTCACTTTTCTACACCTTCTGCACTCTGGATAAATACTAACTCTCAGAGAGGTGCTCTGCTGGCCTTGGCAAACAATCCCTACAGACACCCACTTCTGTGAGCTCTTCTTAGCCAGCTCTTAACACATTTAATATGGGATAAAGGACCAGAGGTGTTTCACTTTTCTAAGTTAGGAAATCATGTGGTATTTAGACTTCACAAACATTTATCAAATAGTTTTTTCACCTAAGTCCGTGGTGCTCATTAAAATGCCTTCCTTGCAACATTCAATGCTGTTAATATCTCCAAGCCAAACACCACTGACACTGGATCAATATTCTGAAAGGGTTTGGTTTTGCTGTCACAAATGACACTTAAACCAGAGGTCTCAAAAAAATATACAGTACCAGGAGATGACAAACGTAGTCTGTAAAACATGAACCTTAGATAAAAGCAGCTATTTCAGTCTTAAGACTGATTAAATTTTAAATCTGTCCAAAATTCCTCCTCATTTATTTATTCTTTCATGCTTAGGGAATGTTATTCTCAAATAATTTTGAATTTATAACACACAATTCAGGGACATTACAATGTTGTAGGATTCTTCTGTATGAACAGCACAAGCCCAGAGAATCCAAACCCAAATTAATATAATACAGCAAACACCTTTAGAGCACTCAGCCTTTTTTGGGAAGAGGCAGAAACACGAGACATAAAGGGCACAGAACACTTCCCAGAGCCCAAACCTTGGAGTGACAACACCACCCAGTACAGAACCTCTGAGAAGATTCAGGCTACAACAGGATTCTTCCAGACAGGGAGTTGATACCACACTAGTGCAAACCTAGGAAGAAGCTGTCCTTTCTTTTCAGTCCCTCATTCCCGGTGTGAAAAGACATTTTTTTGAAAGCTAACATTTATTGTAAAAATTCACAGACAGTGTGTATGGCAGCCCTATGACTTTTCAGCAATTTGTGAACCCTTGTGATCACTGTAAACGAGCAGAGTTTGACCGTACAAGGGACACCCTTTTCTGGAAGGTGTACTTGTAATGTGAGGCAACTGTGACACCTGATGGCTGTTCCTGTAATGACCCAAGCACGAGCAGCTTAAATGCTCTTTGGATCCCTGTGAATTAACTTACACTCTCACACACCTTGCACAGAGTCCCCTGATGCTCGAACAAAATCAGCTCAGTGTCCTTTTGCTGAAGCTTTAAGTTCCATGATCCTTTCTGTACATCGAACATATAGGATAGCCAAGACTTACCAGTTTTTCAGCACAGAATTAAAATACCTCTCCTCCCAATTCCAGCATCTTTCTCCACATCAAGTTTTGCCTGATCTTGCACTGCTCCTTCTGCAGGACTCTGTTCTTGAACAAAACTGCAACAGCTCCTCTGAAAAATTCTGACATTTCCTCCCCACCCCAAATAGCTGTACAATTACCAGGGGAAAGGTAAAGTAATAGTTACTGTGACACATATTCTGTTGTCAAAACTGAGTCCTGTGCCTGGACAGCTCCTCCTAGGAAAGCTGGCATCCACTCAGTCTTGCTTTCAAAAAGGTTTCACTAGATTTGTATACAAATAAAACAAAACAATGTGTTTCACAGAACCTTAGATGAACAGAGTCTCACAGCTTTCCAGAATGCCACATCATTCTAAATCCTCCCATTTCATGGGCACAAAGGACTGAAAGCAGACTGTTTTTAAAGGCAACTACCTGCCCTGTGCATCATAAAGTAACCACTGAGAAAAGCCATTCTAAGGAACAGCTAAAATCCAGGGAAAAAAACCCTTTAACAGCATAAGACATATCTAATTTAAGCAGATGTTTTAGGCTCTAAGACCCAGCAGAAATTACCAGAACTGTAGGTTACCAGCCCTGGAGTGATTTCACCAACACACCTCCCTTGAATTACCTTCAGCAATTGTGTGGCTGAGAAATAGCTGTTTGTAGACACAAAAATAATTCTACTACTTGTGTAGCAAGACATGTTCTTTCCCCACAGTGCTTTGCTTAATGATCCAATTCGTGTTGATACCACTGGACTACACCTTCCTAAAACAAATCCTGATTAACTGGAGAATAGCTTCTTCCTACAGCCATCTAGGTTTAGACTCGAGTACATATGTGACAAGTCATCACAAACCTTTCCAGTGGGGAAATTCAGTGCTCATTTAATGGGAAGAAGGTACATCAAAGATATTAATATTATTTAAGCATACTTAAATCCACACTTCTCATTTCTGCTGTGGGTTGATGAACAGAACCAGATGATGGCAAACAGTGACAGAACTAAGACTAAATAGCTTTATATATGTCTTGCCTATTTGTTGCTTGAGCCTCTTTCAAGGATCCTCCTGCATGTCTCAGAAACAGCGTGAAAATAACAAATGCTATTAATTGCAATGCATCCTAGCCTGGAATGCCCTTATGACAGAAGTTAAGCTTGTCTAGACCCAGCAACATCTTTTTAGAGGATTTTATTCCAGCTGAAAGAATACTTATTTCCACCTACAGGAATGCTAAAAAAATCATTTGAGAGAAAAATAATCACAGAAGTAGCAGAAATGTCATTCATTGAGTGCATTACACTGTGAAAGCAAGTTTCTAAAACACCATTTTTGATAGACACACTGCTACTGCAATAAATATAACATTACTGTAACAATGGAGAGAGTATTCTAACAATTATGGCTCCTTCTAATTGCCCAACATTTTGGCATAATGTAGAAACAAACCTTCCCTCCCCTTTCCTTCAGTCCTGTTCCAGGTGCAATACATTAAGTTCCAAGAATATGTCACATGACAAAATTCACCAGGGAATAAAGTGTAGGTTCATACCTGTTTGGATCTTCCCTGTTAAACTTTGCTCTGGATCCTGGTCTCTGAAATTCCTTTGTTGAACTCCCATTACTTTCATTATGTAACCAGAAACTATCTACTTTCTCCTCTCTGTCTCCTTCCTGGTATAAAAAGACCTTGTCCTAAAGCTAAAAATCATGTTAAAAATTCACATCCATGTGTATGGCAACCATATGACTTTTCAGGAACTCAACTTGCAAATTGTGAACACTTGTGATCACTTTGCAAATGACAGCAGAGTTTATGCAAGGGACACCAGTTTCTGGGACATGGTCTTGAAACGTGGGACAATTATGACACCTTATTGCTGGTCCTGTAATGATGTCCAACATTTTAAGGGTAAACAGGTAGAAAAAGCAGAGACTTAGGAGTTTCAAATCCTGTTGAGGTCACAGTGCAAAAGTAACTCACCCACTGCCACAGCCCTGTTTGCAGAAGGGGCTCCCCAGGGCAGGAGATCCCATTTTGTGCCTGGAGAGCCTTCTCAGAGCTCCCTTCACATTCAGCCACGAGGCTGCTCTGAGGAATGCCCAGCACAAGTGGTTGGCAACAGGCTGGCACCCCAAACATTCCAGTCACCCACTGCTACCATAGCAACAGGCTGGCACCCCAAACATTCCATGACCCCACTGCTACCATAACAACAGGCTGGCACCCCAAACATTCCATGACCCCACTGCTACCATAACAACAGGCTGGCACCCCAAACATTCCATGACCCCACTGCTACCATAACAACAGGCTGGCACCCCAAACATTCCATGACCCCACTGCTACCATAACAACAGGCTGGCACCCCAAACATTCCATGACCCCCCTGCTACCATAGCAACAGGCTGGCACCCCAAACATTCCATGACCCCACTGCTACCATAACAACAGGCTGGCACCCCAAACATTCCATGACCCCACTGCTACCATAGCAACAGGCTGGCACCCCAAACATTCCCAGCAGCGCTGCCTCCTGGGAATCAAATGGTGAATCCATGGTTACCACAGGAACAGCCTCTCACCAGAAAGCAAAAATCAAGACTCAATCAAAACACACTCTTCTCATCCTGCTGCCAACTTCCTCTCAACCTCACCATTACTTTCTGGACATTCCTCTACCAACTTGGTTTCATCTTTCTGTATTAAGGGGAAAGGGGAGGGCTCCTCAATTGTTTGCAGCAGTACAACAACTCAGGACTGTTACCTCAACCTCATAACATACAACACTGTGTAAAATGGTCTCTCCACTGGTATAAATTTTCTGTCACCACTGATCAGCCCATTGCACTTTACAACTGTCAGAACAGGACCAGTGTTAGATCTACTTATTCTCTCGTTCTGATACTGAGACAAATGAAGAGTCAGCTTAAAAACTTATTGCTGGAAAATTAATGCTCTTACAACATTAAATAAAAAGAAAAGACAGATTGCAGCTCACTCAGGAATGTCATTGCTGGGTTACTGGTTCACCTAATTCACACTCTCAAAGAAGCTCACAAATGCTCCCAAATAAAACACATTTTAAAAACGAGAGCCCTGTGGCTTATTCCAGTGCTTAAATGCATCTGAAAACCTTCTAATCACAACCCAAGAAAGAAGTATAAAGACATTGATAGAGATTGTGCCTATTTCCCTTTTTTTCCCCATCCAGCTCAGAACAGGTCTATATACACACAGCATGTACACATATGCAGCAAGCTCTAACTACTGGATGTGATTTATGAGTCTATCGAAGTAAATATAGAATTTTATTACCATTTTAAATCGGCTCCAAGCCACCTAAATTCATTCTAACTGGATGTAAAGCTAAAGAGAGTGCAGAGCACTCAATATTAATGTATGTCTGTATTGGAAAACGTGAGATGTTTCTCCTTTTCTCAAATGGGTCCACAGTATTACTGGAATAATTCTGAGCTCTAGCAAACCATTGCCTTTATATTTCCATGTACAAGGATTTGGGCTTTGTTAATGGAGATACTTCAGTTTAAGTCTGTTTTTCTTCATTTACAGCTAAAATATTTCTATGAAGATCAAATCTCTTTCAGATGCCATTTATTCCCATCTTGAATCCAAATCACTCACATATAACTAACTTACAATATCCACATTTAACTGGAAAACAAGTTTACTGCATTTCTACTATAAATGATATCTTTTTCCCACCTGCAATTTAGTTACAAATACAGACACTAATTTTTGCTCAAATTTCCAGCCTTGACAAAGCAGAGTTCCATTTGTACTCTGGATTTCCATCTTATGTCTATCCACAGAGTGTAAAAGTAAATATATAATGCATTCAGCTCCCCCGATTTTTTTTATACATTAAAATGAAAAGGAAAAACCACCAAAACACCCCAGACTCCAAAAGCACTGAGAAGTAAGAAAACCTTTTGCATTAGCACAGCTCACTAAATGGTCCAGTTATTCCACATAGCAACTGCATCTTGCCCATTTACCAAACTGGTCATTTTTATCATGCATAATATATTCATCAATACATAATTATTTCCAGTTGAACAATGAAAATAGTCAGAGAGGTGCTCTGCTGGCCTTGGTAGACGATGCTATTTCCCCACAGCACCCACCTCTGTGAGCAATTCTTAGCCAGCTCTTAACACATTTAATATGGAATAAAAGACCAGAGGAGTTTCACCTTTCTAAGTTAGGAAATCACAAGGTATTTAGACCTTTTGAACATTTGCAAAACACTATTTTAACCTTTAAAGATCAGAATTTTCAACTTGTGTTGTCAGTGTTCATTAAAATCCTTTCTTTGCAACATCCAATGCTGTTCATATTGCTAATATCCATCAGCTTATAAAGGACAGTCCTACAAAGAGCTTCTAAGCCAAACACCACTAAGACTGACCCAACAATATTCTGAAAGAGTTTGATTTTGCTGTTGCAAATAACACTTAAATCAGATGTTTTGAAAAAATCTACAGTACCAGGCAGTTGAGAAACATAGTCATGGAGATGTGAACCTTAGCCAAAATCATTCATTTCAGTCTTAAAATTGATTCACGTTTTAAACCCCTATTCAAAATGCCTCCCCATTTGTTTATTCTTTCATGTTTAGGGAATGTTACCCTCAAATAATATTGTGAATTTATAATATTCAATTCTGCAGAGAGATTACAATGTTTTAGGATTCCTCTGTAAGGACAGTGCAAGCCCAGAGAATCCAAACCCAAATTAATATATTTATAGAGAGAACCCTTAGAGCACTCAGCCTTGTTTGGCAAGTGGTACAAGAACAACACACAAAGGGCACAGCACACTTCCCAGAGCCCAAACCTTGGAATGGCAACACCATCCAGTACAGAATCTCTCAGAAGATCCAGGTTATAACAGGTTTGTCCCAGACAGAATGCCAGGCTTAGCCCAGGGATGCCACCATAATGCAAATCCAGGGAAAACCACGCTACTGCCTCTGGAGACCCCTTCCCTCTGCACTCCTGTACTGTCACTGGTCCTCTCCCAGGAACAAAATATTAGGTTCCAAGAACATGGCACATGAAAAAAAAATCCATCAGGGAGTAAAATGGAGCTTTGGATCCTCATCCTAAACTTTTCTCCTAACACTACAGTCTTTGTAAAACTCTCACTACTTTTGTCATGCTACAAGAAGCTCTCCACTTTCTTCTCTGCCCCTCATTCCTGGTGTGAAAAGGGCCTTTTTTAAGCTAAAAATAGTTTTTAAAATTCGTACACGTGTGTGTGGCAACCACATGACTCTTCAGGAATGTGACTTGCGACTTGTGAGCCCCTGTGATCACTCTATAAATGACAACAGTTTAAAGCAACACCATTTTCAGCAACACCTTCTTGGAACGTTGGGCAATTGTGACACCTTATGGCCATTCCTGTAATGACCTTCAACGTTTTAAGGGTGAACAGATTGAAAACTAGAAAGTTTGAAATCCTGGTTTGGTCACAGGGTACGAGTGACTCACCCACCACCACAGCTCTGACTCCAGAAGGGGTTCTCCAGGGCAGGAGATCCCACCAAGACCATTTTGTGCCTGGAGAGCCTCCCCAGGGCTTCAGCCACGAGGCTGCTCTGGGGAGTGCCCAGCACAACTGGTCAGCAGTGGACTGTCAACCAAACATTCCAGGCACCCACTGTTACCATAGCAACAGGCTGTCACCTGAATATTCCCAGGAGAACATTCCCATAGTAACAAAAACATGTGGGTACCTGGTACATCCTGGGCTCCTCAGCATAGACTGTTTGAGTTCATTCCAGCCTTTCCTCAGGCTTCCCCATAAGCAAAAAGAGATTATCCATAAATTAACATGTAGAAAGTCATCACAATACTCGCTCTTCACTAAATTTCTAACAGGAATCACAGGCTGCTGCCCCAAGAACACTATTTATACCCTGCCCTTCCCTCAGGCTGTGAATTTACCCATAATGTTATGCAGGTGGCTCCCACCATCAGCCAGAATGCCTCCAGCTGACTTAACCAATTAAGTTAGGTTTTAGCTTATAAAACCCTTCACTGGAAGCTGGGGCAGCTTAGGGAAAGGAGGTATGGCTTGAAGAGGTCACTGTACCTTTTTAGGCTATATTAGAGAGGGCTTCTTGAAAGGAGAAGGAACAGTGTCATGTTGTCTTTGTCAGGCTTTATGTAACAGGTTTTAACTTCTACTCAGTTTCACAGGGTAATTTAGGTCGGAAAAGGTGCTCGAGATCAACAAGTCCAACCCCAAACTATGCACCAAAGAGCCACATTTTAACTGTGTGCTTTTTAAATCTCTCCAGGAATGCTCACTCTGCTTCCCTGGGCAACCTGTTCCAGTAAAGAAATTCTTCCTAATATCCAATATAAACCTTCCCTGGCACAACTTTAGTCTGTTTGCTTTTGTCCCTGCTAGCTGGGAGAAGACATGAACCCCCAGCTGACTGCAACCTCCTTTCAGGTAGTTGCAGAGAGGGATAAGGTCCCCCCGAGCCTCTTTTTTCCAGGCTAAACACTCCCCATTTGGGGAAATTCTGTCAGTGGGCTAGAGCCCTAAAATATTCTTTAAGCACAAATGTGAGAATGGGCAGCTGGGGAGATGAAGGTTAAATGAGTGTCCTTGCTGGTGGGGGGTGGTGCATTCTACAAACGCAAAAGAAATACTCAGATGACGACGAGTTACAACTCTACAGCTGGTTTCTGACAGAGAAGGAAGGCTCTGAAACCTGCTTCTTGTTCTGATTTGGATGCAAACAGCAGCTCCTTGGCTGTGCTTCTGTAGGTTCATCATCGCTTCATTTTCTCACTTGGAATAAATACGTGGCTAGATTTTTATTTGTGGGGGAAGAACAGTACAATGTATTAAACCAGGTTTATTTTTTTAATTGTGGCAGATGCAAACATACCAAAGTACAAGGGGCTCTTGGACTGCCTGTAAACACCTTGAAGTTAATTATTCACTTGTCATTCATTCAGTTATTCACAAAGCAATTCATGTTCATTAGAACTAGAGTAATTGTTGAGGTATGGCAAAGAAAGTAGAAAAAACTCAAGCTTGAGTTATGCTAAGCCTGATATTTCTAAGGTTATTTAGGATTTTTAAATTAAATACTGTAGATATTTCTCACTCGTGTTTGCTCATAATTCTAGCCTCAACTTGTTCTAAATCTAATGTTGGATGTAGGTTAAAACGTGGTTGCATAAATTCCTAGAAACTGGAAATAAAATACATATTTAAGGCTTAGGTGGATTAATATTTTAATTATGTGTTTTATTTATGATAATCCTCATTTCCACTGTTTTTTTCAGATCACAATGAGAGGAAGCAACAGCATGGGAATAATTTTTCCTTTGAGTTGGAAGATACAATGAATTATACCACAAATGAAATATATTTCACAAGAGGTTCAGACATTACAGCCTGGCTGCTCATACAGTGGGATCACAGTGACAGTAAGGAGAGTGTGACTGACTTAAGGCAGCAAGTTGTCCCAATAGCTCAAACCAAATGGTCTCATTTCTAGACTGAATTCCACCTGTGTTAGGTTCCCACCACTGTGGGCTACCATGTATTTGCTGATGGATCAAGGAATCAATAGTTATTACAGATCAATGTAATCAAGCAGGGATGTTAACCAGTTAACCTTATACCTTCCATTGCCTCATGCTTCTTTGTGATTCTGAGTTTAAACATGAAATCTGGAATTGTTCTCTGGTATCCTGCAGACCACATAGATCCCAAACTGAAGAACCAAAACATTCCATCCTTTTTGAGCACACAAGCAGTGACATGTGTGACAAATGACACACGGTTATTTAGCTAAGCACTGTGAAAATTAGGATATTTTATTGAACTCGTTGGGTCTTTCATGCTTCAGATCTGTGAGTGCTGAAAGTCTCATAGGAACAGCTCACTGTTTGCTTACAGAACAGTCTGGTTTTTACCTCCAGCCCACGAGATAATTTTAAAAACATGCCTTGTTATTAAAATATTTTTGGATGCAGATTGTACCAGAAACTGTCAAACTTGGTGAAAAACAGAAGCTTTACTCAATCCACAAGGTATGAAACTACATCCATCACAGCAAGACTGAAGCACCTTACTCAAAATGAGAAAAGGGCATTTGTGCTATAGTGGCTGAAACAGATGGACCTTAAAATCTGTCATAAGCAACTAATATTTTGATATTGGAACATTTTTCAGAAATCAAAAGTTGGCAAATCTGGATATGTCCCATTACACATCCCACTTGTTTTCTTCCAAAGCATTTTTCTTCTAGTATCCAGGTACCACTCTCAAACAGCAAACATAGGACCAAAGTTTTGCATTTCTTCCTGTTGCAGAAACTCCTATATCTGTGGGAATGAAAGAGCCATGAAAGGCCATCTCATAGAACCAAAGTGAAAATTACACTTGTGGAATGCTCACAGAACGTGCATCCAAGCCATGGCATGAGAAAGCAGCAGTGCACATCAAGGCTAAGGAATCCCATGGGACTTATGTACCAGATCGTGATCCTCCTTAGGCATTTGGAGTCAATCTGGGCTTGTTTCACCCCTTCTGCAGAAAGATTTGTGCCATCCTTGGTGAAACCCAAACCCAGTCTTGGCTTTTTGTGAGGAAATGGAGAGGAGAGACGTAAAGCTCGTCTTCGCTCAGGCTGACAGCCCATTTCACACCCTCAAACCTGACCTGCGCCTCCTGAAGCACAGCTCCCCTCTGCACACAGCTAGGCTGCTTATTTCCAGGGAATGGCTCCTGGGCACAGGTCCCTGGGCTGCAGTAGCTCATGTTCACACACCAGGGCTCCCTGCACTACCAAATCCCCTCCCGTTATTCCCTGGTGAGCGTGTCGGAGCACCCAGCACACAACTGGAGCTCAGCGCTGTGGCTGCCTCCGAGCCTGGCTGAGGGAAAGACTCAGAGGGAAAACACATCACAGAATACTGCAAGTTGGAAGGGATCCACAAGAATCGTCAGGGTTGGAAGGGACCTCCACAGATCGCCCTGTCCAACTCCCCTGCCAGGGCACGGCCACCTGGAATCATGGAATCATGGAATCATAGAATCATGGAATCATAGAATCATGGAATCATAGAATCAGCTGGGTTGGAAGGGACCCCCGAGATCATCAAGTCCAACCCTTGATCCACTCCCGCCGTGGTTCCCAGACCATGGTGCTAAGTGCCACATCCAGTCTTATCTTAAACCTCCGGGGACAGAGAATCCACCACTTCCCTGGGCAGGTTTGGAATGTCTCCAAGAGAGGGACACTCCACGACCTCTCTAGGCAGCTTGTTCCAGCGCTCTGCAATCCTCGGCGTAAAGTTCTTCCTTGTGTTGAGGTCAAACTTCTTGCGTTTTAATTTACGGCGATAAACACGGATGATGAAGCCCCTGAACAGCACCGTCCCCAGCAATCCCAGCCCGTGCCCGAGGGCGCTGTCCAGACGCCCCCTGAGCTCTGCCAGGCTCGGTGCCGCGCCCGCTGCCCGGGCAGGGGCGGGATATATTGACCGCTTGGATGTGCATAGATCCCGTTTTTATCCCCGACACGAGGCTCCGCGGTCCGTGTGACCTTTAGGACCCTCCGCCCCCTCACACCGCACCCTCTCTGTCCCCTCACACCGCACCCCTCTGCCCCCACAGAGCTCCGCCCCGTTTGCCCCGCCCATCAGTGACGTCACGTAACCACGCCCCCTCCGCGAACGTCACTGCGCGCGCGCCTTCCCGTCGTGCCCCGCGGGACCCGTTGCGCCTCCCCGGCGGCGGCGGCGCTGCCCGGCCCGGCCTGGTCCCGCTCCCGAGCCATTCCCGAGCCATTCCCGGCCTCTTCCCGCAGCCCCCAGCGGGAGCCGCCCCGCCCCGCCATGCCCCCCAAGAAGCAGCAGCAGCCGGCGGGGGGCAGCAAGAAGGCGGACCAGAAGAAGAAGGAGAAGATCATCGAGGTGAGGGAGGCCCCGGGGCCGCTCTCCCGCCGCGGCCTCGCGCCGGGCCCGGCCCGGCCCTCCCGGCTCCCGGCGGCTTTCCCGGCTGGAGCGGCCCGGGGAATGGTCACAGAGCCAGGCGCTCGGCGTTCCGGGGGGTGCCGGGGCGGTGCCGCAGCGCTGCCCGGGCTGCTCTGGGTCCAGCGGGGCATTTCCAGGCCGGAGCTGCGTTTGCTCCGGCCGTGATCTGGCAGCGGCCCTCGGCCTTCTTCTCCCCTCTCCCTTTCCCACACCCCTCCCGGTGCCCTGCGTGTTCCTGTATTCCCCCAGTCCGGCTCGCCGAGGTGTAGGTTTGCGTCCTTGCGGGTTGGACCAGGTGCTCTCTAGAGGTTCCTTCCAACCCTCACAACTCTGTGATTTCTCGCTCAGTTTAAAACACGGGTGTGGTTTGTTTTGCGGCTTCTTGTTACAATTCGACCCACGTGACCAGATTTTTTTTAAAAGGCTGCAAGAGGGGTGTCTGTGTGTCTATGTGTGTGGCTGTGTGTCTTGGTTATTAGGACAGTCACACCTTATGCTAACAACGACAGAATTTATGTTGAGAGCACAAGCAGGGCAGTTATAGAAAATTACATATTTGCCTGAATTTATTGGCATAAAAGGCAGCAGCTGCTCAGCTGTTAAGGCAGAACATCCGTGTGATGTGAGTGTTCTTTGGCATCTGAGGCTGCAGGATGTTGTTTCTGTGCTCTTTAGAAATAAGAGGTTAGAGCAGTTGGTCCTGTGTTCTCTTGGCTTTGGACTTTCTGAGGTTCCTGCAGAATCCAGGTGTATAAGAAAATTCTGCTTATTGGAAAGACATGCAGCTGAAAGGGGAAAAGCTTGCCTTGATTGTTAACAATAACTTACTGTATAATTCAAATATAGAGAGATTATATCTTCCCTATGGCATTTACAGTGGAAATCAAGCGTGTGAATGATAGATTTTCTTTCCCAAATGATTATTTCGACTTCTCAGATTAGCACAAAGTAACAGAAGACCAGCTGGTGTTGATAGAGGATATGTTGTAAGTGAATCAGAGCTGTTTATTCTGTAATTATTTTATCACAGATTTTTGGATTGTTAGGGCTTCCAAAATTATGTTTGAACTGAAGTGTTACCACTGGATGAACATCTGTTACTTTTCTCTGGAAGGAAAGGAACGTTGATATCAAATCAAAGGCACAGGTGGTTTTTAATGCAGGTATTTCAGTAACTGCTGCCTCAGATGCTTGTGTGAAAGTGAGCTGTATGGGGGGTTTTTTTGTAAGTTGTTTTTACTAGGTTTGGTATGGAAACATCTCATTATCAGTAAAATTGAAGATCTAGAGGAAGAATTGGCTCAGGCAGTAAACAGAAACTTCTGGCAGTGGGGTTTAGGAAGTAGAAACACCTGTCAGGACTTCATGTAGGGGAAAGACTTAACTACAAATTAGTACAGTTAGAAAATGAAAAGCTTAAAATACTTGAAATTAAGAAGTGGTTTGTTACATCACATTTATATGTGAATACTTGAAGGCAGAAGTAATAAGTGATTTCAGGTAGATAGAAGGAAAAAAGACAGCATTTATGGCTAATCAGTCTTCATATTTTCCTCAGATATTATTTGGGTAGTGTCCAAAAATATCTTGTCCTGTTGCCTTGAGAATACTGTGTGTACACACTGACACTGGGACACAGGAGAGCTGGTCATAAAAACAAGAGCTCACACAAGGCAGCATTTAGGAGGTTGTGTCAAAGGTTTATTCTCAGGATATTGTGAGGAATCCACATTTTGTCCATACTGTTGCTTGGATTGCTTGTGTTGCTGGAGGAAATGATGTGTGTTTCACTGAAAGCTTGAAAGGAGTGGCAAGGGTGGGATTTTTTGTTTTGTTTGGTTTGTTTTTTTAATTCACTATGGCTATGTTTATCTCTTGATTTAGGACAAAACATTTGGCCTAAAGAATAAAAAAGGTGCAAAGCAGCAGAAGTTTATCAAGGCTGTGACTCACCAGGTGAAGTTTGGTCAGCAGAATCCCCGTCAGGTAAAAACGTGGATTTAATGGAAATATTACATTTTGTCAGCTAAAGTCATGAGGTCATGTTGCATTCCTTGAATAACATAAGGATGAACTAACAGATGTCAGGTACAATTTGAAAAGTAAAGCTGATATTCAGGTTATTAGATCTAGGAATTTCTTGTAGTCTAAAAGATTCCTTGGTGTCACTTGAAAAACACTGGTGGTGTTCAAACAGTTCTTCTGAAACTCGTCTGTGAAATCCATGGATCCATGGCATATATAGGAATACCAGAGTGTAAATGAGCCAGCCTAAAGTCATTTATTTCTTAAATGCTGGTAGCTATTGACTGATGGATGGCAGAAGCAAATTTTTAAACCTGTTTATACCTTTCTTACCTTATAAAATAGCTTTCAGTTAGGGCTCTCCTTGAGAAAGAAAGCATTTTAAAGCAGTTTTCCTTGTGTCCTGAAATGAAAATGAAAATGCTGTCAGAGTTTTGGCCTTGGTGTTTGGGGGGTTTTTTTGTTGGTTTGTTTTTGGTTTGTATTTTTAGTTTCTTTGGCTTTGGGGGGTTTTGTTTGGTTTTGTTGTTTTATTTCTTTTTTAAGACAAGCTTCATCTTCATGCCTTTAGAACCCTAGGGTGAAACAAAAGCATTCTGAAGTATTACTTTCTGTAGTTGACATACATGGGTCTGCATGTTATATAGAATAGCATTTGTCAACCTTCAGTATAAAAACTCACCAAGCTGCTAATTCCCTTCTAAAATTTTTTTGAGAAATTCACGGAAATTCTAAGAACAAAGATGCTTTTTTAACATCACACTGTATTTCAGAAAGAAGTGCCCCACATACTCGTACAGTGGTGTTGGTCTCACCAGCTCTCCATAAGGATGAGTGTCAAATAATCACAGAGTCACTGAGGGTGGAGAAGGCCTCTGAGATTGAGTGCAGACATGACCCAGCACTGCTGTGTTCATCACTAAACCTCACTCCCAAGTGCCATATCCACACGTTTTTGAACCCTTTCAGGGATGATGGCTCCACCACTTCCCTGGGCAGCCTGTTCCAATGCTTGACCACCCTTTCAGTGAAGGAATTTTTCCCAATAACCAAGCTAAACATTCTCTGGTGCAACTTGAGGCCATTTCCTCTTATCCTGTCACTTGTTACCTTGGAAAAGAGACTGCCCCCCACCTTGCTACAACCTCTTTTCATATCTAATATAACAGTGTTTCTCCCATATCCTCTTCCATCTGGTTTCAACCCACTCTGGCAGGGATACAGGCTTATCCAAAAAGGGCAAGGCAGAGTCAAGTTTTTTTCCTTATACATAAACTTTTTCTTTCTTAGGTGAGCTTGTTTTCCACTCCTTGGCCCCCAGGGCCTATAGAATGTGCTGGATTATAAACCACTTGAGGCTGTGGGATTGATGTAGATTGCAATGGTGTTTTGAAAGCAGTTCCTAAATTCTGTGGAGAGCTTTCCTGGGACTGCTGCTGGTAGACAGGAAGAGAAAGAGCAAAGCAGCGTGGAGGGGGCTGAAAGGAAAAGGCTTTTTGCACAGTTCTGGAAGGAGCTGCCCTGAGTAGTTGCACTGCAAAAGAGCAATGAATCTCTGTCTCTCAGTGACTTTCCCACCTTAAAGGTGGAGTAGAGGTCACTGTGGCACTAAAGGTATCTGCCAGCATCCCACTGCTCTGACAGATTTGCAATCCCTCCTGTGTGACAGGTCAGTGGACACAAGGGCAGCAATTCTGAGCCTTCCAGGCATCACAGGTTCTTGCCTTTCTCCCCTCAAAAACTAATTTAGAATGATTGGCTGTTTTAACGTGCAGTTCTTGTGAAGTCAGTCCTGGCATTCTGATTTTACATTTGTAACTTTGAATTCGGGGTTGTTATAGGCTGCTCAAACAGAAAGTGAGAAGAAATTAAAAAAAGAAGACAAGAAGAAGGAATTACAAGAATTAAATGAGCTCTTCAAGCCTGTGGTTGCTGCACAGAAAATTAGCAAAGGTATGACTGACTGATTTCTCTGCATTTATATTCTCTTATTCCTGTAGCTACTTGAGGTAGAATAAACCTTTGAAAACACCAGCTGATATTTTAATAAAGTAAATGTGACTGTTTCCTTCCCCATCTAGTGTACCAAGGAGTTTGTCAGTAATTATTTGACTTTTTTTTGGAAGTTATCTGGGGTCATTAGATCATTAGAATATCAAAAGCTACACTGATATTGACTGGGAAGCTGAAGATACTTTGATGTTTCTGGTTCATCAGTTGGATGTTTCTGGATGTGTAGCATGATTTTTGTGTGTGTGATGGTATTTAAAGCAGCCTGTCTCCTCAGGGAAGTGTGAACATCCAGGTATTGCAAGGAATATAAGATGGTAACTGTTGTTTTCACAGGAAACTGCTACTCAAATCAGAACAGTAAAAAATTTCCAGTTCTTTCAGTCTGACCTCACAATTAGCAGTGGTGCTCGGTTTTGGAAGCGTGGTTTGTCTTGAGCTTGGTTATTGAACAAACTTAGTTTTGTGATGAAATCTTAAGTTTTTGTTATAACAATTCTGTGTTTAACACTTGGAGGAAACTCTACAATTGGCTGCCATGTGTGGGGAAATAACGTAATACCTGTTGGAGTGAACTAAATGTTTTCAACTCTGTTCATTTTCTGGAACACACGAAATCATGTGCAGTAATTTTTGACACAAGAAGTGTGATTTCCATGCATGTTTTTAAGACAAACCTGATACTTGCTCCTTGTGATCAGCAACAAAGGACAGTTTCCTGTTTATGAGCTGCAGTGATCAGCTTTCTCTAAATAAAGTAGCTTTTGACTTCAAGTGATTTCAGAAGACTAATGTTGCCCAGATTTTTTTAGATTACATTTTAAACAGGTGTTGCTGTACCTGCTTTTGTCACTGGTGAGTCTCACCAAGAGTGAAAGCAGAAGGGGAAAAACTAGAGCTTAAAATCTTATATGTGTATTTGCTGAATATTACAAGTCAAGTATTTCTCATTTGGTCATGTCTCATAAATACATTTCTCTCTGCTTTCATTGCTTTTCCTAATGACCTCCTAACGGTCAAATAATTCTTTAGTGCCATGGCTTTTACTTAACCTGTAGTTAGATTGATTGAATTGTTTGTTCTACTATAAAAGTTGTTTACTTTGGGGACTATGAACCCATCTTATTGCTGTTACTGAAGAAAGTGGTCTGAATGGGCACAGGTTAAATTGTTATAATTTTTTCTAGTGATTTCTTGATCTGTTGGGGAAAGGGTAACATTCAGAAGATGCTTTACTGTGTATTAGAGACAAGAATGGGGAAGAGGTTGCACAGTGATCTCTTATGTGTTGTATTATATAAATAAATAATTTGCTCAGGCACACTGCTGTCCACATTGCTTTAAATAGTCAAGTGCCAGCTTTGATACTTAATGCAAATATCATGCAATAAAAGGAAGTATGACATGTTATTTTAAGAAAGCATATATATTCATGTTATTTTAAAAAGGCATTTTCATTCTCTATAAATCCTAGGTATTTTTCTCAGAATTTCTAATGTATAGATTTTGCTGAAAAATAATGTTAAAATGTAAAAACTTTCTTCACTCAGGTGCTGACCCCAAATCTGTAGTTTGTGCTTTCTTCAAGCAAGGACAGTGCACTAAAGGAGACAAGTGCAAGTTTTCTCATGATTTGTCTTTGGAAAGGAAGTGTGAAAAACGGAGCGTCTACATTGATGCCAGAGATGAAGACCTTGAAAAAGGTAAAATACTTTTAGAAAGTTTGATCCTCAAGTTATATGATCTGACCTTCTGGATGTCACCCTCCAACCTTACCTTTTTTCAGTTGTCATTTTTTTTTTTTTTTATTTCTTTTCCCTTGTTCATGCTGAGTACTGTACAGATGGAATGACACGTTATTTAGTCTTTAACTGAAACACATTCTATGCATTTCAAAACTCAGGCTTTTCAGGAAATTGTCTTGTGAGTGGCATTGGGGAATTTGCAAACTTTAAGAGCCTGCATTTATTTTCCATTGTATAAGCTAGCTAAAATAGAAGAATTGCATACTTTATAAAACTGTTACTAGGCAGAAAAGCAACTTGACAGCAGTGTTCAGTACTTGGAGTTTTTGTGCAACCATCTGTTTTCTTTTTCTAGATACAATGGACAACTGGGATGAGAAGAAGCTGGAAGAAGTGGTGAACAAGAAGCATGGTGAGGCAGAAAAGAAAAAACCCAAAACTCAAATAGTAGGTGGTCTGTCTTTCTTTTCCTTTTTTTTTTTTTTTTTGTAATTGAGCTGTAGTGGAGGGAATTAAGTGCAGACTGGTATTAGATATGTTAATCTAAAGATTTTGAATGGAATCTCATAACCATGTTCTGAGGGCTGGGCTGATAGTATCTCTAATAATATATGTTTTTAAAAAAGGCAGAAAGCCCACAACCCCAAGGCTCTTTTCAGTCATTGTGTGTTCTCATGTAAGGTACAAATGGATAGTAGGTAAAGTGCTTTCAAAATAGAAATGCTAAAGGACTCAGTAATAATCTAAGGCAACCTACTTGGTTAGAAGATTCACATATTGTAATTAATTAAGTCTGTGATCTCATTGCAGCGACTGCCATATATATTGGCTTATTTTTGTACTGGGTGACATACAAGCATTAGAAGTTTTAAAATTTTCTCCTTTGTGTTGGAATTTGCTGATTGAGTCATTTGTAATTCCTGGGCTCTACATTCAACAATATTCTTCAGTTTTGCACTAAATGGCATAATGTGTTAATCCTTTTCTTGTTCTTCTTCGTTTACTTTTTTAATAGCAATGCATGTCACACGTTCCTTCTGTTTTGAGCACAGCTGACTTTTTGAATTACTCATCTTCTGGGGTGTAAAATGCTGGGGATGAAAAGAGAAAACACAGAGTTAATCACCATTGTTTTATACAGGTCTGCAAATATTTCCTTGATGCTATTGAAAACAACAAATACGGGTGGTTTTGGGTCTGTCCGGGTGGAGGAGACAACTGTATGTATCGCCATGCTCTGCCTCCAGGCTTTGTATTAAAGAAAGACAAAAAGAAGGAGGAAAAGCAAGATGAAATTTCCTTAGAAGACCTAATAGAAAAAGAGGTAAAGTTGTCAGACAGGTACCTTTTGGTGGTAGTTGTTTTTACTGTCGTTCTGCTCGGAAGAGACAGATGTAAAGAACCTGCTAATTTCTAATTAAAAACTGTAAGATGTTGTTACAGCTGTAAGAGCCAGGGGGAAGATGTGTACTATTGGTTCATGGCTTTGTTTAAAAAGCATTACCTAGTGAAGAGAACTAACTATAGCAGCATATGCAGCTGTTGCTTATGCTTTTTTAGGAGCCTTCTATTTCTTACTGCTATTTCTCATTTATCTATTACAACAAAGGCTTCTGGGGCCTTTCTCATCCCCAGCTCAGTCTCCTTAGTTCTGCCATAACTCTCTAATGAGGAAGCAACACCAAGAGAACCAGGCCTTCTGAAGGTGTTGCTGCTCTGCTTATTTCTGTCCCCATTGCTTGGCAGTGTCATTGTGACAAGAACTGAGCTATTATTGTTACTTTCTTTCCCCCTGCACTTTCCTTGTTAACTTTCAGGTCAACTCATCTCACTGACTGGAAGATCACATGTTGAGTCAAACAGTAAGATGATGGTGCAGGTTTGACAGTGCTAAGAGTCAAGAAAGAATTGGAAAGAAATGCTTGCTATTGGTTCCTGGAAAAGTGTAATTAAATTTTAATTTGTTAGAGCCTTTGGAAAGAGTTTGTAGCATTAATCAGCCTCTTTCCTTGTGACAGCGTGCTGCCTTAGGACCAAATGTTACCAAAATTACTCTAGAGTGTTTTATTGCATGGAAGAGAAGAAAAAGACAAGAAAAAATTGATAAGGCTGAGCAAGATATGGAGAGGAGGAAAGCAGATTTTAAAGCTGGCAAAGCATTGGTGGTAAGTTCTACAGTCCCTGTCTTAATGTAAGGAGAGAGAGTAAATACAGTTTCCTAGTAACGTAGCTGGCCTGGAATTGCTTGGCTTTTTTTGGTGTCCTTTTATTTTCCTTCCTTTTTTGTGGTTTGGGGTATTTTTAAGCAGTATAAATTCCTTGAAGTAATAACTGAAGATTCCTTCTCCTGTGAACAGATTAGTGGACGTGAAGTGTTTGAGTTCCGGCCAGAGCTGGTTGACGCAGACGATGAAGAAGCAGATGACACCCATTATGTTCAGGGAGCAGGAGATGATGATGAGGTAAAGAACAGGATTAAATCAAGTAACGTTTCAGTTGCATTCAAATTTGAAAGCTTTTCATTTGAGAACTCTTACAGGGCAGTTAATAAGCTTGGTTCTTGATTTAATACTGCCACGGAGTAGATTTGATCAGAATGGTCGTGTCGAAGGTGGGAAAGGTCATTGGCAATTGTGCAGAAGTGAGGACTTCTGTGGAAAAGCAGTTCCTGCAGAGCACCCTGGTGTATTTTTCAGATGGAAGACCCTGTGTGCATAAATGATGTGGATTTGAACCTGTATGTCCCCAAGGCAGTGGAGGAGACTGGCATTACAGTGGCTAGTCCTGAGCGATTCAGCACGTACACTTCAGTAGAAAAAGATGGTAAGTTCTTCACTGAGGCATCACTAACAGAGCATTGTTAGTTGGGAGATTGCCCAAGGTAATGGCAATTTGACTCCCCCACCCTTTTTAAACGAATAATTCAGTTCTCTTAGTGGTACATGTAGTTACTAAAGCAAAGGCTTATAGTAAATGCTTTGTACTTACCTTCTTTGTGGCCACTTCTAGTACATCTCTAAGGGGATTGTTATAAGTTCACTTTTTTTTTTTTTGGATTTTTGTAAACCATAGAATGAACAATATAAGAAAGATCCCAGCTTTTATTTGTTTGGGGTTTTTTTTCTATTTAGCTTGTAACTTCTTAGAGCAAAGTCCTGGTCTTGGTGCACTTGTGGAATGCATGCTCTGATCTTTAAGAGCAAGAGTCTTTCAAGTGCAGACATTGGGTAGGAGCAGCTCATTGCTTGACCCAGTTATGAAAATAGCAGTTTGAGGAGATGGGAGTTGGAGTTATTTTTTTTTTTTAACCTGTTTTCATAACTGGTTATCCAGACCTGCATGTTAATCCAGGTACATGCAATTTAACCAATATGAATTTCAAATAAAGTAACTTCCACACAGTCTCAAAACTTGAAAGCAAGTTCGGTAGGATTGTGAGTTCAAATTGGTGATTAGGAAACTTGTGACACTGAAATCCCTAAGAATTATGTTTATTTTCAGATAATAAATTAAGTGAAGCTTCTGGTGGTGATATAAACAGCAGCGAGCAAAATGATTTAGAGGAAGATAATGATGGAGATGGGGAATTGGAAAATGGAGTAATTGATGCTGTTCCAGTTGATGAAAATCTGTTTACTGGAGAGGACTTGGATGAACTAGAAGAAGAACTAAACACTCTTGATTTAGAAGAATGAACTAAAAAGCTCAAGTGAGGAATTAAATCTATGTGACAAAGTGAAAACTGACTACATTTTTTCTCCTTTTTGAATAGAATTCTTAAACAAGATGTTTTTGGTTATGCAGCTGAATATGATGGGCACGTGGTATCCCAGGAATGTTTTCCTTCAATCTCATCTACTCCAGTCTTGACTATGCTCACAGTAAAACTTTCAGAGTAGGTCAGAATTACTCGACAGCTGAATTTGCAGACAGTGAGATTAGAACTTTCAACTAAAAGTAAGAAGTGTAACTGCTTTGCCAGTATGCAAGTGGGCAATTTGACACCAGGTACAGTATAAAAATCCAAGTATTCATTCTTCACAGAAGTTGCATTTTTATTAGTGATTGGTGTTGATTTAGAAACTGCCTGAAGTGGTTTTTAGGCAGGACACTCTAATGGAGCTGATGCAGATTATGCTTCTTTAAGTGGTGATTAGCTTTACTTGATCAGCTGGATACTGAAGATTGTCAACTGATAGATCATACAATACAATGTGGTGCCCTCTGTTTAAAATATTTTAAACTTTCTCACCACCTTTTGCCAATAAATCTGTAAATAAAAACTATCAACTTTAAAATACCTGTGTTGATTTTTCTCTGCTGAGTTAGGATATCAAACCAAACCGTTAAGAACTGGATTTTCTAATAGAGCGGTAAATGTTTTTCTCTGCAGTCTTGATACAGAAGTGATGATGTTGGCTTCAGTTAAATTTGGACTACCTGTAATTACAATTTTTTTGCTTACACTTGATGCAGTGTAAAATTCAGCAGCCAGCTTTTCTCCCTTCCTGCTCTTCCTTCCTGCCCACCCGTGAACTGATGTGATACCTGCTGTGCATCACTCCCTGCCATTCCAGCCTCCTCCTTTCCCCACTGTCTTTTGTAGACTGGTGAAGACTCCAGGCTCTGCAGAGCAGGGATGTTGAGGTGCAGACAATGCCTGGCTTGCCTTTGGAGTGCTGGAAATAGCAGGAGATTGTGCAGGGCTGAGTTGCCTGAGGGCAGAGCAGTGCTGTCAGGCTGCCATCCACTCAGTGTGTCCTTTCCCAAAGGATTGAGGCCCTGCCATAAAGGTTTCTCAGTGGTGGTGCTTTCACAGGCTGTGTCTCCTTGCCATAATACCAGTAATATCTGCAACAATATTGCTGTACTAAAGATACCATTTGTATCAATTTTTCTAAAGCTTTTAAAGTACTACTTAAAGGCCATTAAGAGGCGAGGTGTTGTTAGTGAGCTCTCCCAAACTGCTTTTGGGTGGGAATATTGGCTTTATAATGGTTATTTCTGGCACTGCTGAATTGACTCTTGTACCCTGAATGCTATTTCTAAATTAGCTGACTTAGACTTTTTTTTTGCCCTTTTTGGGATCTTTGTGGAATTCGTTTTCTCCTGTAGGAACAAGAAGCAGTACTTGGGAGAAAGAGGCCTGCAGAACTTGACTTCTAAATGTAAGTGTTTAAGGAAAAGCTAAATATCGGATGGAACTATTTATTTATGCAGATTTTTCTCCCCGTGGCCATAAATAACCAGTGTTGACAGATTGTTGTATTATACTGGCCAGCAATAGGATGCCTGGCTATTGGGACACTTAAGAATGCAATTCATTTGAATGTATGTTGCATAATTTTTCAAAGTTGTATATTTTAAATGGGAATAAAAGTAATTTAATCATTATCAAGGATGAGAATGGCTTTCTATATGTTGTGACTTAAAGGCTGGTTTTTTGCATATAAATACTCATTTCTTTAGTACTGATCTGCTTGACAAGTATAAATAGCTTAAGCCTTTGCCAAAATTATATGTTTGTTACTTAAAATTTGTATTTTACAGTGGAGGCATGACAGGATGACTCATACTAATTTCAGCTAATAAAACACAGATGAGCAGAAAGAGAGTGTCCTTTTGGGTCTAAAGGGCTTGGTTGTGGTGCACAACTCCTTTTGTGCAGGTGTTGGTTAAGCATTAGGACAGTCACCTTGCTTAGTCCTGAAATACATTGAATATCCATGAGTTAGTTGAAGAAAACCTGATTTTCCTAGGCAGGAGTTGTTGACATATGGCTTCATGTGGGCAGGAAACAGTAGTTCTCTGTTCCTGTTTGGTTTTTACCCTCTTTCCTCTCAGCTTACTCTGGCTGAGCTTGTTCTGGCCCCTTGGCTTGGTTGCTCTGCCTGGATTTCCACCTGTGAAAGCAGTGACTGCTTTTAGAGAGTTCCTTGTTAGTGCTCATTCAAGACAGACTCCTGAAGGTGAGGTGCAGTGTCTTGCTACATGTTCCTTCTGCTCACAGATAGGCTTGAATATAACATGCTAAAGCTCCTGAATTTTCAGAGTTAAAGAAGCCCAAATTTGCAGCTGACAGGGAGTTTCAGACAATAAATGTCAATTAAAAATGAATGCCAAGGCCTTGCTTGGGGTAGATGAACTATTAATGTTTTGGAAAGGAGCACTGTGATAGCAGTTCACCTGGGTATGACATCACTAAGTTGTTCCTATTGATGCAAACTTCACCAAATTAGTCTGATATCAAGTGAATGAGTCACTTCTGGAAAAACGAGATACAATCTGAATCCTAAAATAATAGTATTTTCATTTCAGTGACTGTCTGGTTATTATGGGTCAAAAATAGAGTATTTCCTTGTTCCAGGAGCAGGAAGGCTCAGCTCAGGACACACTCTGGGTTCAGGTCAGGCTGTAAAGCACCATAAGCTGGGTAAGTTTGTAGCCCTTGCAGCCTGGGCCCTGTTTGTGTCCTCTTGGTGTTGTCCTACCTTAGGTGAGCACTCCATGAGCAGTGGGATGGAGCTGTGGTTTGAGCATCTCCTGAGGGAACACGCTGGTGTAGCACTGCCTTCACAGCACCTTTGGCACTGGGCACCTGTGGGGACAAAAAACAATTTAAAAAAATGCTGCAGTAAAGCCATGCCTTTCCTTCCTGGTGTTTGCTGTTGTGGGGGTGGAGTATTTGTTGACTTTCAACTTGAGTGTATGTTAAAATCCCATTTCAGTCACGCACACAAACTGCTTGCCCTGCTGTAACTGGCCAGCTTTAAATTCAGTCAAGTTTGGGTTTTTTTTTGAGACCTGTATGGTTGAATTTTATGCTTGTCACTGCTTTGTTATTCAGAGCTCCCTGCTTTTTTTTTTTTTATAATAAACACTGTGCACAAAGGGCTGGAAAGAATTTGGTTAAAAATTAAAGATAAAAACTGACCTTAAATATTACATTATCTATGAGTTGTTTGTAATAGAAATGTTGCTGGTTTTTTAGTGGACAGTACTCCCCAGCTGCTTTTTATCAAGGGGAGCTTTTACTATTGATAAACTTTGGACCAAGCAGTGATACTTTTCTTGGCAATCTGGTATCCTCATAATAGCTTGTGCTTGTTTGGTGTGTTGATTACAGAGAGAATGTACACATACAAACTAGTATGTTTATTCATCTTTCCTTTCACAGTTCTTCAGTCAGATGTGGAATAATAAGTGCCAAAAAAACCCCTACATCTCAGAGATTCTGAATGCTGAGTTCTAATTCTTTTGCAATGCTAATGCTCCTTTTTAAAAACTACCTGAATGTAGTAAGTAATGCAGGCTTAAATATTTTGTAAGCTTATATATCTTGCAGATAGCCTACTCGGAAGTTTTACAAGCAGTGTTTGTTATTCCTGTTCCCTGTGCTGCTTTGTAATAACTTACTGAAACTGCAGAGTGATCAAACAACTAAACTAAAAGATTAAGTCTTTGTTTTCCTCACAGTGAAATTATTGCAGCCCTAAGCTGAGAGGAAGGAATTGCTTTCATATGCAGATATCCCCATATAAATTCACCTGAAGTGTCTCAGGAGAAACACCCCCTGAATAACATGAATAAGAATTGGAAATACAAGATCTGGGAAGGCCAGAGGAACTGCCCAAAAAACCTGTGATAGCAGCTGCACTGGATCAGCCCAAGAGCCTGTTTATCAAACTCCAAAAAGCAAAGCCATGGCGAGGGAGGAGGTAAGAAAAGCACAAGCCCCTGCACTGCTCAGGAGTGCTTGTCATATGGAGCTTCCAACAGTTCTTAATCTGTAAGATTTCCTCTTCTAATGTTACCCTGTGGTGGCTTTCTCTTCTGAGTGTCTTCCCTCTTTCTCCTTTGAATCCTTGTAAGGTTTTATCATCTTTTGGAAACTTGAGGGTTCCACAGCTCTGCTGCATTTTGTTTTGAACATGACTCCTATTGCTGTTAGATCTCAAGGGAAAAACACTTGAGAAAGTCATATCCTATGCCTTTGGCTTGATGCCAGCTAGAGAAAGTGGCTATAAAAAGAGGAGTTAATGTTTTTCAGTTGTGAAGAACACAGTCTCTTGATGTATTTCAGTGCTAGAAACAGGGGTTTTATTCCAAAATTAAAAGCTTTCTCTCTAAACATGCTTCATTTTTCTGCTACTAATGGGCAAAATAAAGGAAATGCTTCGTGAATGAAGTATTTGAATGGAGTCTTTGCTTCTGGTTGGGTACCAGGGGTGTTTTATGTAGCTGTGACCACCTAAAGTGCTTTTGCAGTGATATCTGCAAATCACCCTTCTCTTTTTTTCTCTCACACTAGTATTAGAGGTTTAGAAGAGACCTTGGCTTAGCCTGTCACACTTAGTTCTTTCCTTTCAATAGATGCTCTGTCTCTTTACAGAGAGCAGCTGTTGCTGGTGTTAGCAATAAGGCCAGGATGTTTTATTCATTTATGATGTTACAGCCCTAATATGTGACCACAATAGGCTCCTTCATAGCACATTATTGAAATGAATGCCAAAAATAATCAGTTCTTTCAATCATAAAACAGCAGCAGCATCTCATTTGTGTTTAGGGAAAGAGACCTCAGAGATAATCTCATTATCCTACATTTTTGATTTGGAAATGCTTATGGAGTCTTGTAATACATTTGGTCATAAATTTGAGCAGGGCTGAATTAATACTGAAGAGATGTTCCTGAAGTTACCCAATGAGACTTTAAAAGCACAGTGGAGTCCTAAATTAAAGGAAGATGAAATGGAAAAGAAAGCATCACAGCTTTCCTTTATTTCCTAAAGGAAAGAAGAGGAAGCAATCCTGAAGGGAAGATAGGAGAGAATTACTATAAAGCTTGCCAAGTCTAAACAATATTCTTTGGACAGTCAGCCATTAGGGAAGTGTGTTCTACAGATGCTGCATCCTTGGACCTGTGCTGGAATGAAACTGTGGGTGTAGCACATCTCTTGTAGCTGTAGAAATTCAGTTTACACCTTACATTTCTCAAGCCTCTAATGCATTTTGACAGGCTTGCTACTCTAGGGGGACTTTTGTCCTCTTCACATCTCACCTCCATTCCTGTTTTGTTCCTTGGTTTACCTTCTTGTGCTCTTAATATGCTGTATAAAGACTGGATTAAAGACATCACAGGACTTTGGTCTCTGCACAGTAACACAAAACCATTGCAACTCTCATTCACTGTTTTCTACCAATCTTGGTGTCAAGTAGTTCAGCTGTCTGCTTTGGGAGCAGTGGACTACTTCAGAAAGAGACTAATTGACCTGCACTATAAAAATTCCACAGCTCCAACTTCAGGCCTCCTTAGAATCAGCCAAGTTTCTGGGCAAGAAACCTTTTTAATCTTCGCTCTCCATCACTTCCCCCTGCTGTCTTCTCCCTGTGCCAAGGATAAGCACTGCAGAAGGGGGGCTCTTCTGACTGACCTCCCTAATCCATCCCAGCTCTCCTGGCAGTGGCTGTGTAATCCAGCTGCTGCCTTCCCCCTCTGGGCTCTCTGCACAGAGCAGGGCACAGTCTCACCCAGCACTCCAGGGCTTTGGTTATCAAAGGGAGAGAAGGAGGATTAGGGAAGTGGGACAGAATGAACAGAGCAAAGCTGTAGTTCCTCAAATGTCTGGCAGACTAAAGTCAGAATAAGAGGGGACTATGAACTGTGAGGGAGCAATAGAAGTTTAACTGCTGTTGTCTCATCTTGGTGAACTGTTTCCTTGAATAAGCTTCCAGGAGGTGTCAGAGCTGCACTTTGTGGTGGTGCCACCAGCCCTACACCACGAGCTCTTCAGTTCTTTTTCTTGTCAACACAAAAAGACTATTCTGTAAGCAGTGGTTCCAAGTACTGTGTCCCACACAGTGCCTTCCACACACAAATACCGAGCTGCAGTTCTGCACACTTGTTATACAGGAATAATTGCCCATTCTTTGTGTGTTTGGGGGGAGCAGGGAGAGGCAGAATGAGGAATCTTCCCCCAAGACAGCAAGAAGGAGGAAGCTTTTAAATGTGCTCTTTATTCAGGGCACGGAAGTGTCTGCAGTTTTCCACTTCTGATAGCTGTTGTCAGCATTAACTGGCAGACTTCAGTCTGATAGCTGCAAAAATAGTTCTTTCACCAGCAGCACCCAACTGGGAATAGATTGGAGTGACCTCCTGGCCATTGCAGGCTGATGGCTTAGAAGCAAATGGTAAAAACTTTGGGAACAAAACAGATCCACACCAAACCCCCCACCCCCCTGGGCAAACCCTCTGTTAGAATGGTTAAAGATCTGATTCTGTATTGGTCAATGTTCTTTAGCTTTATTCCTTGAGAGAAACACTTTTCATTTAACTTGGCAGACACAGTCACCAGTTCTACAGATAAGGACATGCCTTGGTTTAGTATTTATGCCAGACAGGACAGGATTCCTTAGACACAAAGGAGCAAAATATAATGGCTTTAAGGTGAGGATGAGTTGGGGTTCTTTGGGGGAAAAAAAGGGTATTTTTGCACGGGGAAGAGGGAGGATGTTTGAACTCAAGGGGAATTTTGTAAGATGGAAATGTGCCTTCTGAGGGCCAGAGGCTGGAGCTGATGGCTGAGCTGCTCTCAAGGCCTGGGGTGCCTGGGCTGGAACACTTGAAACATTTCTTGAGAAAGAAGGGGAAGGAAATCTCTTTCCATGTCATTTGGTCTTACTGCCATCTTTTAGTGCTTTTGTATTTGAGTAAAAGAATATTCAGAGTATTGGATAGAAAGGAGCCTGGCCCTAGTTTGCTCCTCCACTGCCTTTCAATAATACTTGCTCTGCATCCTGTTATTATTTTGCTGTTCAAGTCTTCAGCATGTTTTAAGTCTGAGCTTGTTACTAAGCACAGAGCAGTTTGAAGAATTATTTCTTTCCCAGGGAATTCCTAAGTTTAAATTTGGTTTTGTTCCAAATCTTTTAGCAGGAACGTGGAAACATTACAGGAGCACTAGAGGACAGATGCTCCCAGGCAGATGTGGCTTTATGTGCCTGGAATGATAAATTAAAAAGTCAAGATGACTGCTCTGTGAGTCTGACCTTTGTTAGATTACTTTGAAAATGCATGATGGAAAAAAAAATCATGGCAAAAAAAATCAGTGAAAAATTCCCCAAAAATAGAGAGATTAAAAAGTTGTACATAAGAAGCTGTCAGTTGTGCTAAATAGGAGGTTATTTGCACTAAAGACAGGGGGGGCAATATCTCAGGAATATGACAGGAAGCAGTGGTCTCTGGTGTTTCTGTATAACCAGAAGCAGGCAAGAATGTAAGAAAACAAATGTGTTCATTTTCACTGAGATTGTGCAGAGAATATTACAGAGCTTGGTTTTTTGTTTTTGTTTGTTTGTTTGGGGTTTGTTTTGGTTTGGTTTTGGAGTCTTTTTGTTTGGTTTTTTTCTCTGATCTGTTTCTCCCTCGTTACATTACTTCCTGTCAATCCTTTATTCTCTAGAGTGAAAAATATTGTTTAAAAATATCTTTTAAAAATATTTAAGTCTTTGGGGGCGTTTACTGAGCGACATCTGGATATGTGTGTTAATCTGCTGAAGTGCTCTGTGATGCAAAAAAAAATGAGTCACCCATGTGACTTATAATGACAAACTCATTCTGGTTGAAGAAGTATGAATCCCTGGGTATGTCAAGCAGTGCTGTCCCTGCACTGGATGCTATGGAATCCTAATGTAAAAAAAGGCCTGGTGAGTAAGGAGTATTCTATAAAAGAAAAAAAGGGGATGGTGGGCAGACATTGACTAACACTGGAGTAACACAGATCTCAGCATGGAGCAAATCAGAGATGAACCCTGGCACGACTCACTTCCTTTGGAACTGGGAGATTCCAGGCTCCCTGCTGGGAGTTGTTCACCAGCAAATCCAGCCATACCTTTGTTGTCCCAAGGGTATGTCCTTTGTGCCCTATAGCCCTGGGCTAAGGACAGCTTTTGCTGACAGCTGAAGGAGATGGGGCTGATGTGGTGCATTGCTCATAGGAGCAATAAAGCAAATCAAGCCTAAACATCTCTGCTGGTCTTGTGTTTCTCACCCAGTAATGCTTCCACAGCTTTCACATTTATTCCTTCTTCACGAGGAAATGAACATTATAGATAATATTAAACAAAACAGAAATAAAAGGCAGCCACTGAGCACACCAGAGTAATATGTAAAGTCCATCTTTTTTGGTTAGGTCAGGCTTATTTTCTACTGCCTTGTTAGAGACTGAGTTATTTCTTGAAAGATCTCTTCAGAGCAGCTGAGCCTCCTCATAAATCCAAGCGTCTGAGCGGCAGGAGAGCAAAATATTTACTGAAACTCTCCCATCAGTGGAAGCTTTTTCTGGGAGAGTAACAGCAGTATTGATGAACAAAGCAGTGGTGATCCTTCCTGTGCTCCAGATATTCATCCTGCCGGGACTGTAAAGCACTGGATCTGCAAAAAGGCTGAAGCTTATTGCTTACACACAAGACATCTTGCTGAGACTTTTCAGGTAGGACCACTGTGGTTTGCACATGTGCCTTTTCTACTGAATTGTAGCACTTTGTCCCTTTCTTGCTGTTGAGTGTAATGCCATGAGAAGGAGATATAATTGCAAAGGAAAATGTTCTGAAATACCTGATCCACGTTGCACACTCAAAATACATGCTGGACACTCAGGCAAAAAGTAGGCAAAAAAATAATACCAAAAGGTGCTTTGCATCTTGCAAAGTTTTATTCAGCTGTCTTAATAACTTATTGTACAAGTTAAAAAACTAACAAGACCGATTCCTTGAGTTTGAGTAAAAATTAGCAAGAGTAATAAGTTGTAACATAAATATTGGTTTCATCTGTTGAATAATGGAAAGCAGTTCTTTGAACGCCAAAGAATTCCAAAATAATTGTGTTTAACACTGAACACAGACAAAAATTTTGGTGTCTTAGAAGGAATCCCAGTCCTGCCCACTTCTTAGTGGTTGATTTTCACCACTGAGTATCTCAACTTGTCAGTCAGAAACACAGGTAACAGGAGAGTAAATATGGAAGCGTGTAATTCATGTGTTTACATCCTGTGATATGATCTCGGTGGCTGTTGCTTATCTGCTTGTTAGTCATGCTGAGAGCTGAACCAGCCAGGAAAGAAAAATCCCATCCTCACTGAAGGGGTGTTTCTTGCTCTGTGTTAACACCTAAGTCTGTTTTTTGGCTCTGTCCATGATTGTGTCAGGCAGAGCAGCTCGATGCAGGCCATGGAATCAATCCCTTGGCTTCTCCTGTAGTAGAAAATACGTTCCCTCGACTTAGAGATTGGCTTTAATTGAACGTGTATCCCAAGCCTGGGATATGGAAAAAGTCTTTTTCCCCTGTTGGGGCTGGGGGGTAAAATTTAGTGCCATCCAGGGAGCTGTGGCTCCACTCTGGAGCTGTCTGGACTGCTTGGCTCTGGCTGGGCTCTGAATTAAAACTGAAGTGGTGGCAGCAGCCAGATATGCACCCAACAGCTGTCCAAGGAGCAGCAATCTGGGAGGGAGGAAATGGTGTGAAAAGAGACTTCCCGAGGGCTGAGTATCCCCTGACTCTGTGTAAACTCTGAGTTAAGGCTGAGTTACTCCTCTGGCCCATCTCAGCAATTTGTTGGCAACAAGCAATAGGGCTGCACAGCCAGTTCCTAGGAAGCCAAAATTTATCATATGGTAACAAAATTCTAATATCTTAACAAAATTCTAATGTCTTAACAAAATTCTCATGTCTTAACAAAATTCTAATGTCTTAACAAAATTCTCATGTCTTAACAAAATTCTCATGTCTTAACAAAATTCTCATGTCTTAACAAAATTCTCATGTCTTAACAAAATTCTCATGTCTTAACAAAATTCTCATGTCTTAACAAAAACTTCTCCTTTGCTGCTTGTGTAATGCTATGAAGTTATACAATCAAGTAGAGCAAATAAATCCTCCCTTTCCCTAAGCTACTTTCTCAAGGTACTCATAAACCCCTCTTTTCTTTTCTCTTTTATTGCCCTATTTGCTAGAGTTTGGGAACTTATTAACTCATATGCTTCGATCAGGTCTGTAGTACAAAAGCTGTGGGAAAAGTTAGTAAATAAAAGTTAATCTTTGGTAATGTTTCTTTTTTTACCAATAAGGAGGCCACAAAGTTATGAAAATCAGTAACAAGTATCAAGTCTAGATATAGGAACTCTCCCCCATTTCTTGATAATAAATTATTTTTGAGTTGGCTTCCTGAAGGAATTATTATCAATTAATAGGAAGAACAAGTGACTGGAACACAGGATTACCTGGTGGGTTTTGGTGGCTCTGCCATGGATTTACTTGAACAAACCACTTCTCTTCTGTGTGCTGCTGTTTGCCAAGCTGTGACAGACTTTTCTGCAGACAGGGAAGCTGTGGGAGCAAACAAATGAAAATGTTTGGGAGTTCTTCCTTTATAGATCATGAGATTTGCTGCTTAAAAACCTACATTTGAAATATACTTTTCTGGAAGTATAAATATATGAAAGTATGTATTCATGTATGTATTAAATATGTCTAAAATATTCTTCCAGTGGACAGTGCCCCAGGGTTGTGTGAGAATGAAGGTGACTCATGTCTGTCTGGATGGGTGGAACCAGATCAGACATAAAGCATTTTTAAAGTGGAAAACCCTTAATTCACAACCTCTTTCCAATGAAATCCTCTCTCACTTTCTACCCTTCTATTTTTCCCCTTGTATTGGTAATTTTTCTGAATGAACTTGTTAAAAATAACCCAGCAGGTAAGTAGCAGCAGGCAAGAATCCACGGTGTACAATCCAGCATACATATTTTACATCCAGCTTTTCAAAGGTTGCCATGACTCAGTCTCTTAGTCTATTGTGTTTTCTGACAGCTTCAAGACTACTTAATTTAGCTTTCATTGCTAACATAAAATCTGACTGTATTAAAATAGAACAATTAGAGCAACCTGGTGGAAGGTGTCCCTGCCCATCTTTAAAGTCCCTTCCGACACAAACCATTTTACGCTAATATTGAAGTTTTTAAATTAAAGCTATTTTCTCTTTTTGTTTAGTGAGAAACTGAAGAGATCACCCAATATCAGTGTTCAGTGCTTGCACTTGGAACCTTTATACATGACACATTTTTTTTCTTGTGAGCCCACCTACCATGGCTGGGTGAATGTAGGCTGCTGGCCATCACTAAAGAGGAAGAAAAGCAGGCAGACAGCAGTGACTGTAATTTTCCACTCTGAAGGAAAACAGGAACCTGCTTCTGAGATGTCCTTCTTTGTGTTTTCTTTCTGTTAAGTCCTTGGTTTCTTCAAAGGAACAATTAATGAAAAGACAGTGTTAATGCACACAGTTGAAAGTTTTAATATACTGCTTTTGCCTACGCTGAATTAACCCAGTTCCATCACAACTTCAGGAATACTCAATGATTACTAAATCCTGTCTCTTTGGTAGGTTAACTAGCAGTTCTGTAACAAACATCTTTCTTCTGGCTGTATTAAGTGGCCTGCCATTATTCCTGATCATTTTAATTATTTTCTGCCATGATGATGGTTCTCCATTGAAAGCATTCTCAGTAAGTGGATTCTAATTTTGCTCACTCTGAATCTCGTTGGCTCTGCCTGATGCATCTGATCTTTTTAGAACTGAGCCTGTAAAAGTCCACTTACAGCCAATTTAACAGATTTAAAAGTAAAATGATCTCTTTAGAATCTCAGTCCTAAACTTCACCAGTGGTACCCATATCCGTATCCAAAGAGTGTGTGGGAGTTACACCAGTATTTTAGGAAGTCTTTCTAACTGGTGTAACTTCCATTCTTTACACAAACCCCTTAGGATAGAGTTTTCACCTTCTTTTTGCAGCTGTTGTGCTACAATTAATCCTCTCTATTAGAGGCCTCAGCACAGACTTTCTACAACCTGATATGTTTTCTGAGTCTTTTTTCTTGGATCACTCTGTGGGTTTTCTTGTGCTTATTCCATAAATGTTTTTCTTTCAGGACTCCGTAACCGTAACACTGAATCTATCCCTTGGTAAATATGTGTGGGATATTTTAAACTTTTATTTAGGGCTCGAAACATCATTATTTATTTTTACTTTTTATCGTGGTCCCATGAAAAAAAAAGCAAACCTAAAAGTTAAGACTTTTTTGTGGCAATAGGGGAAAGCTCATTAAACTACAATCCTGTTAGGGTATACAAATTAATATTCTGAATTAATACGAACTGTTTCCACTTTATAGGTGTTCCAGCATGGTTTTTTTTACCTGAAACACTGCTGTGCTGAGCACACGTTTGACTGTGTTGGCTGATGCTGGGTTTGATAGCAGCCTCCAGCTGCCTGAGCTTTGCTGATAGTGCTGGAACATTATTAGTGACAGATGATCCGAGGGCCACAAACTGTGACTGCAGAGACTGAGGCTGCACCGGATGCTGCTTCCCCAGGTGGGTAGGAACAGGAGCCAAGATCTCCACTGGGGAGGATTTACAGACTCAGCTCTTCCCAGCTCTGCACCTGCTGCTGGGCATCCCTGTTGCTGAGGAGGAGCTGTGCCCCTGGGATTTAAAATCATTTAATAGCCTTTGTGTTTGAAAATATGTTTTTGGGTGGTTTTTTTTCCTCCATGGAGGGTCCGCACTGGCCCTTCCTTCAGTCTTTGCTTGTGTTAACAGCTTTCCTTAAAGACCCTCTCCCAGCCTTGGTCAGAAAGGCTTTACCAGAGTTAGTGAGACCAGGCACGGATGTGTCCCACTCTTCTTATTTCTAGCTCTGCTTTACAGACTCACAGAATGGTCTGGGTTGGGAGGGGGGGACTTTAAAGGTCATCTATTTCCACCCCCCGTGCCGTGGGCAGGGACACCTTCCACTGGGCCAGGTTGCTCAGAGCCCCATCCAACCTGGCCTTGAGCACTGCCAGGGATGGGGCAGACACAGCGCCTCAGGGAAGAATTTCCTGGACTTCTCCCAGCCTTCTGCTCCGGCAGGACGAGGCCGGGTGCCCATCCCGGTGCGGGCAGGGCCGTGCCCCCCGCGCTCCCGGCGGAAGGAGCGGCGGCCCGGGCGCGGAGCGGAGCAGGGCCCGCCCCCGGCACCACATGATGCCGCCTCTCCTTCCTGCCGGCCCGTCCCGAGCCGAAAGGGGAAGTGGCTGCGCTCCCTCCCGTCCCCGCCCCGCCGCGGGAAACGCGGCCCCTCCGCCCCCTCGGCCCGGGGCCGGCGCGTCCCGTCCCGTCCCGTCCCGTCCCGGCAGAGCCGCGCCCGGAGCAGCGGGGCCGGGCCATGGCGCGGCGGGGGGCGATGCCGCTCCGGCTGGAGGCGATGCCGGTCCTGCTGGTCCTGCTGGGAGCCGCGCTGTGCCCGGCCGGTGCCTTCAACCTGGACGTGGAGCGCCCGGCCGTCTACTCGGGCCCGCCGGGCAGCTACTTCGGCTTCGCCGTGGACTTCTTCGCTCCCGACCCGTCTTCGTAAGTGCCCGTCCCGCTCCTGCCCCCGCCGAGCCGCTCCGGTGTTGTCCTGGCGGAGGATGGGCAGGGCGATGCGGCGGCCGGAGCAGCCCCGGTGCCGCTGGTCCAGCCGGGCCGGGAGCGCCGGGATGCTTTGCTCAGCCTCCCCCCCCCGGGGGCTCGGATGGAGCCGCGCCCGTCCCCGGCCGTGCCCAGCAGGGACCGGTCCGCATCCCTCCCTCCCCGGGGCGGCTCTGGATGCCCAGACCCCCTTCCCGGGCAGCCAGACCCAGTCCCGGGCTTCGGCACTGTGGGATTCTCTGCGTAGCCTGGTCTCATGCAGATGGTGGTAATGGTAAATACAGTGTAGGAAGGTGAAGCTATGAGATTTTGCTTTCTGAGGTGGCATTTCAGGAGTTCTGCCGTTCTCTGGTTTGACTGCTTTGCGGCGGTGCCGAGTTTGGGTTGTGCGGTGTCTGTGCGGGTCACTGACCTGCTGAGGAGGCAGCAAGGGGAAGGAAAAGTTCCATATGTAAGCGCCTTCCACATCTGCTTCCTCCGTTTCATGTTAAAGATTGGGCAGCGTGTAGTAGCTGGTGCGTTTCAGACCTTTGAATCCTCGTGTTGCCAGAGTGAATCAGGCTGTGGTTCTCAAGTGCGGGGCTGCAGTAACATCCAGATTTTGCCACTTTCCCCCCCCCACACACTCCTTTCCCATCTTATGAAAGTGCTGTAAAACTGGAAAAGCTGCTGGCTTTTGTCATGCTGAGGGGATATTTTCTCTCTCCCTCTTAATCTTTAGCTCATAAACAAGGATATAAGTATTGAGCAAGTCTTTTTGCAGTACATCGTCTAGCCTTGTTTGCATTTCATTAATGCCTACATATATTAGAAGCCGTCCTGTCTTAACTTGCAGGTGTTGCACCATCTTTCTGTGCTATCTTAACCCTGTAAGTCTTTGTACTAAAAGAAAAAAGGTTCTATTTTTGTCCCTCCCTGTATTTTTAAGTCAGCATGTGTGGCTGCAGAGTTATCAAGAGACTGGTAAATGCCCGTAATAAACTTTCTTACTTGCTTTCTGATAAGGAATTATGTGACTCAGGTCTCCATGAAATCATTATTTGGAAGCTTTCCATTATTTTTATAAGAACTATTGACCTTAAAATGCACTGCTGTAAAAGAGAACAGTGTGGTTTTCAGGCAGCATGGTAGACTCCTGCGTATTTGTAGGGGAATTTTCTCCTCAGCTTTTTTGTTGTCACTGAATGTTTGTACTTGCTAAGCTAAGCAATTTATCTTACATTTAAGCTCTTAGCTGAAACAAAGTAGCTATGCAACTTTTACGGGAACAGACTCCAGTGGTGTTCAATTTTGAGTTTATTCCCGTGGACACTGATATTTTGCCTCCTGAAGTAGCCAGAAATACTTGTATGCAGGGTTTTGTTGAGCATCACGTGTGTCACTTGATTGGTTCCTATGCCTTTCTCTTTGCTTTGGTGAATTTTTATCACCTCGTTCTTTACAGGAGTGCGAGAGATCAAGTCAGTTTAGCCAAGCTAAAGCTTGACTAAAGGATTGACTAGCCTGACAACAAAGACACGTTATTAGTTCTTGAATGCTCAATCTGCTGTTTCATAGTCTATTTTGACCTGCTGGATGCCAAACTAAAGCATATTTAGAAGTCCAGGATGGAAGTCCTATTCCAGGAGTGATAAAATCTGCTTGTTTGGTCTATGCTGATAGAAACGGTTTTTTTTTACTTTGGGAAATGACGTGACTAAAGCTTTGTTGTGTCCCATAATGATTCCTGTGTTTTTAATCTTATTAATAAACTTCATCACAAAGGTTATCTTAAGAAAAATTTAAAATGTATTATGAGAATGGTAAGGATTTAAGCCTTTAAACACACATTTCATTGGGGGGTCTTCTGAGAAGCTAGTGGTGCAAGAGTAAAACAGGAGGCAAGCTTGGCAGCTTGTTTAATGGACTGTAATTATAGTAATTGATGTTTTTCTTTACTTGGCATTATGATGTTTATTTTTAAGCACAGAGAGAACATTATAAGTTGATTAAAGCGTTTTAAATTCCTGTTCTTGAAATCTAGACAGTCTATGAATGGCAACTAAGGAAAACAAATGGGTTGCCAAGGAGCCTGGATCTTCTATCAGGGTCCACACCAGGAAATTTTTGAAGGTTCTGAAAATTCACGCAGGTTGAAAACTAGTAGCTTGTGTTGGTCTTCGACTGAATTGAGCTTTGATGAGGTGCTACATGTTTATACCTGGTATTTACATGTTAAGAAACATAAACTCAGCTCTGTACCAAAAACAACTTGGAGCTCTTTCCATCTGCAAGCCTGGGGATGACTGTGAAACCAGAGCAAGTTTGATAAGCCTGGATTTGCTTGCCTGTAGACATTCTCTCCAACCAGTTCTGCAGCTTGTTCAGCTAAACCAATTTCAAAACTAAAGAACCATAGTGCCTGATAAGACTTGCTCTTGGAAGCTGGATCCTCTCTTAGGCACTCTAAGGGGAAGAAGAAAGGAGCAGACAGGTTCTGAGGACAGGAAGCATTTGATTTTATGTCTTCTACACACTTCTTTATGCTTCAAATTGACTTCCTCAAGTAAGTGCTGATGAGTGAAGTGCGTCTCAGACGTCCTGAGGTTCCTGGAAGATTTTGGAAGACACCAAGAACCTCGTTTGATCCGTTTCTTGCTTTGCAACTTCTGAATTTTGCCACCTGTGCCGGCGCAGTTCCCGCTCGGGGTGCGCCGAACCCGCCTGTGCAAGCAGAGATGTAGGAAAGCCCAGCAGATCCTACTAAGAAAACGGTGACTGCGTAATGAATTTCGGTAACGACTCATTAACATACAAATCTGCGGCTGACGGTCGCTTGGGGATTGTTTTTACCAGAGCACTCTCTCGCAGGAGGCTGACTCATCACATTCGGGACGTGCTGAGCTCAGAGTGCGCTCCTGCTTTGTTTATACATCGCTTCCATTTTTGACTGACTTCCTCGAACTACCCTTACACACAAAATTAACCAGAAATTATGTCAACTGATGACTTTGGTAAATTACAGAAGTACATGGTTTCCTGTTCCGCTGCATACACAGGGAGTTTTTTAAAGGAAAAAAAAGAAGAATATAAAAGGTTTTTATTTAATTTTAGGTATTGTTTTAAGTAGGATCTATCTTCTTTGTCTTCTTCTTCTCTATCTTCTTTGTCTCTTCTTTATGGTAAACGTTTCTGGGGGTTTTTTTGCCTGCTTAAGGACCCAAGACCTAAGACCTCCCATGAATTTCTCTGAAACTCAGAGTAGTTCTACTCAGATTTATATTTGAGTGGGCAAGGCTTTTGCTGTATTAACTCTTCAGGTGTCATAAAGTGATAACACCTGTGCCTTAGTTGTCTAAACTTTCGTTTTATTTCTTCTTTTTACTGCAGGACATATCTTCTGGTGGGAGCTCCGAAGGCAAACACCACCCAGCAGAACATCGTGGAAGGAGGGCAGGTGCTCAAATGTAACTGGAACTCCAACAGGAACTGCCAGCCCATCATATTTGACAACACAGGTAACCTGGGGGTCACTGTGAGGGGAGATGGGCTGTCTCTGCTCTACTGCTGCTGTGGGGAAGCAGAAGGGATCCAGGTTCATGGGGGATTTCTTCATGGTCAGTGTTAATGAGGCCATTTTTTGACTGACAACTCATCAAGGCCTGTTGGTTTTTTCTTTTTCCTCTACTCTCTTTTTTAGAATTTTGTTGCCCTTGGTGTGTGCTGAAAGCCTGAGTGAGCAAACATTGTTCTTCTTGTGTTTTAATCTATTTATATTTCCCCTCTGTACTTTACAACAATCTTAAAACATTTGGCAGCCTAATTAATTCCCAATAAACCCCGAGGGATTTTTTGCCTGTTAAGAACGTGACATGTGAGAAAAGATACTTTTCAATATCAGCAAAGGTGGTATGGGCAGAAATAGAAGTTTCATCTGAAACCAGGAGCATAAACTAACAACTGTGGAAAAATATGGGATTTTTTAGTTTTTTCCCCTCAGATGTAGCATCATAATATTTGTGGCATCTGTGATAGCAGCACTCAGGTGCCTCAGGTCAGAGGCATTCCTCACCCATTTTCTGAAGCCCAGAAAAGCCAAGCAGCAACAATGTGGACATTAAAGATTTCAGTCACTCTTCATGCTCTGGTGCACCCAGTGATTCCCACAAGCTGTGGCAGGTCATGTGAGAACACACTGCATGTGCTTTTCTGCTCCAGCCACTCAGGGTTGGATCCTGTTTTCCAGTGGAAAAACCTTCCCGTGTCATGGGAGTGGATTAGCAAGACCCATGTGGTGAAGGAGAGGAAGCACCTGTGCTGTTAAGGTCTGGTTGGTTAAAATTCCTTCTTGCCTCTGCCTCTGTTCTGACTTGTCAGTCTAAAGGCTCTTAGCTTGATGCAGCCTTTGTAAATCCTGATGATGCAGAGGAGAAGCTCTTCTTCTTACCCATTTGCCAAGGTGTGCCACAAAATGTTGTTGGTGTTCAGATTCAATTCTCTTGCAAAATGAAAGAAAAAGAAGGTGGTACATAATGGTACAGACAAAACCCAAGTTGTCATCAGTCTCCTTAGTTCACTCTGCAGGAACATTTCTGTCGCATTACTGAAGATCTCTCCTAAGCTGCTGAGTGTGACATTTTGTCTGATCAGTGTCAGGCAGAAAAGTTGCTTTTAATTTACTGTTTGTTGTTTTGTTTATTTCACTTTGGGCTTATTGTTAAACAACATGTTTGTATTCTAGGAGTTTGGGTTTTTTTTCTTTAAAGAAAGAATCTAGCTGTCCCTAATTATTAAACATCAGTAATGTTATAGCAAAAAGAAAACTTCTGGTGGGGAAAGATGAGCCACTCAGGTAGGTTGTAGATGCATCTTCCAATGGGAATTGCAGTGCATTTGTCTGTTTATACTGTGAATATTTGCTTTTACATGTGCCAGGCAGAGTAGGCAGCCACAGAGGCTGTGCTGCTTTCCTGTGTGTCTGTGTTTAAGGTATTTGCTACTGGGCAAACAAACAGTGTTTTGCTCATCATTTGCCTTTAAGTACCAGGCACGTTAATCACTTGAAATTTAACAGTAAAAATAGCAGGTCATAACGGGCTTGAGAGGATTTATTTCGGGCCTACTTTAACTCATTCCAGCTCTGAGGCAGCGGATGGGGAAATAATGCATTTGTCAATTATTCTCCCGGTGAAAAGGGGCATTGTATTTCAGCACCATAAAATAATAAAGACCCTGAGACAAAAAAAAATGTCTTTTTCTCTGTACATAATGACAATGGTCGATTCCCTGCGTTCTGGTGACAGTCTCACTGCCCACACAGTGTAAACCCCCACTCCTGCCTGTCCCTGCCTCCCTCCGGAGGGAACAGGGGCTGGGGAACACTTGGGATCCACCTTGAGGAAGCAGGAAGTGGAAGATTTGACCACTGACTTGTGGTGCTGATGCAAAGGGGATTTTGGCAGATGACTAAATGCGACCTCTGCAAGAATTCAGGTTCATCCATCACTGCTTGAAGTGGCTGTAATATGATTTGTAACTCCAGAGGTATTGCTTAGCCCTGCAATATGAGGCAGATTTTTTTTTATCCCCCTCCCCAGATTATTTAGCTGTTTTGTTAATGGAAGAAGCAGCACAGGTTCTGCATCATTACTTACATATGTCTCTTCAGAGTTCTTTTTTGATTTTTTACAGCTAGTGGGGAACCTGACCTGTGAAAATAGGTTGTACTCGTGACTTTCCCCTGTTTACTTGTCAATGCCAAGCCCCACTCATAATTAGTAGAAGTCATGCCCATATTCCTTCTCCTGCTCCCCTCTGCCAGGTAGCACAGCTGGAGGTCCTGGGCCAGTCCAAGGCACTGTGTCTGGGTGGCAGTGTGTGAGCACAGGGCAAGGCTGTGGTTCTGTGCTGGGAACATGGGAATGGAGGAGAGAGAGGTTATGTTTGTCCCCTTTGTCTCGTGGTTGGATCACAAATAAATATGAGAGCAGGGTTTTAGAGCAGTCCAGCAAGCGAGTTTTTTTCTCTATCTACTGTTATTAATACTGATAGTATTACTATTACTTCTTCTTGAACATTCCATGGTTTTTATTGGAGCTTTTCTCTAGCTTTATGGGTCCTTTTCTCTTCCCCATCTCTACAAAGGCCACACTGAGCTCAGCTGCACAGCAGTGACTGCATGGAATTGGGTTCTATTTTCTAACTCTTGCTTTTGTCTTTAATGTATTTACACAGCAGAGTGGTCATTTATGGGAGCAAATGCCAAAGCTCTTACATAGCCCAGGAGGGAAGGTACCAGCTGCTTTATGTTAATCTTTGGAGGAGTTGTTCCAGCCCTTAGGTTGCTTGTTGCTTGCATTTGCCCTCACCTCAGCTCCCCTGGAGGAAAGGGATAAGTCATTAAGCTGATATTTCCTGTAGTATGGAATTTACTACTTTGTTTATTCCTTCCCGTGGGTGACCACTCAGCTCTACCAGGATGGAGCTGGGCAGGAGGAGTCCATTAGTGGAACTTGTGCAGCTCTTGTCCTGAAAATATATGTATTTCCCTCTTTCTCATGCTCTCCTCCCTGCCCCCCACCTGTGACATAAAACCCCAACATTAAAGCATATATTATAATTTTTAAACTTCTGGCTAAAAAAAAAAAAAGAATGTTTTTCACTGGTCCTACACAGCATATTTTCTCAGTTGAAAAAGCAATATGTTTCATAGAATCATAGGATGGTTTGGGTTGGAAAGGACCTTAAAGGTCATCTAGTCCCAACCTCCTGCTGCCAGGGACAGGGAAAATTCTCAAAGGGGAAGGGGGATCTCCCAGCACAATGGTTACACTCACATAAAAAAGTACACTGGAGAATCCTCTTGTCTGTGTGTCTGTGTGTGCTGCTGTGCACATTATACTAATTGCTTTTGGCATTCTGGTCTCTTATGGTGGCTTTGGAAGGCAAAATGTTTGTATCACACATTAACACTTCCCAAATGTAAAGATGCTTCGCTGTGGGGCTTCTCAGCGTTTGAGCACTGCCACCAGTTGGGTTTGATTTAACAGAGTCACGATGGCTGCGTGGAAATTGCACAGAGGACACGTGTGGTGGAACGTGCCCTCAAATTCAGGGGTGCCTAGAGCTGTGCTGCATGTGCTCGTGTCTAGGTGGCCAGAAAGGGAGGATATTTTCTAAAAAAAAAAGGCTTCCAAGTATCATTAGGCATCTCCTTCAGGCTGCCTTTTGCTCTCAGAAGCATGTAAAGATTAAGACTGAGAAAGGACCCAACCACCAGAACCAGCTTTCTCACACGCCCCACGCACACCTTGGTTGGTCCTGGTGCCAAACTGAGCTGTGAGCCAGGGCTGCTGTCACTGTAACAGGTAATCCTGCAAGCTCAGGTAGAATCTCATTGGAAAACTCTTTTTTTTACTTTGTTTCTGTTTACCTCCTTAATTCAATAGCTGAACGTGGCTCTGTCACAGAACTGAGGGTTCTGCTCTCTTTGTGTTCTTGTGTATCTTGACCTCTTGCTACAGTTGCCTCGGCATTACCACAATTTCAATTGAATCATTACGTAAAATCCTTGGGATTTTTCCCCCTCTTTCTCAGTTAACTTTCAGAGTTTCAGAATGTGTAGGAGGCTGCATTTTTTCAGGACAACCACTGAGAGGAAATTTATATGTACTCAAGGTGGCATGTTCTTCATAATTGTCACTAGCAGAATCAATAGCAATAAATCCCTTTCTTTGCGAGATGTTGCAAAGATTTCACATTCAAATTACCAAAAATCATGGGTTATAGCTCAAGGTGGGTAAATATTTATCTTCATGCATTCTTATCCGTTCTCCACACTAGATAAATTTGTGACAGAAAATTTAGTTTGTTTGTTTGTTTTAATCTACAGAAATAGGGAAATGTTCTGAATTTTGTCAAAAAGAAAGTATCTGGGAAAGCAATTGGTGAAAAAGCTGCTCTTATTGCTGGCCAAGCCCTTGTACTACTCTTTCTGCAAGGCTGACTGGAGAGGTGGCTCCACTCTTAGAAAGCTGAACAGTTGCTTCATCTGGCAGCTGCTTCACAGCTTTTTCCAGGAAAAACACACTTCTTGTGGATGAACTGTAACGGGAATTCACTTCGTCCAGCAGCCCATTTCCTGTTTCTGATCAGTTCTGAGAAAAAGGTCCAAAACCTTTTTTAAAGACACATCAATCTCCCTTCCCTTGGGTCCTTCCACAGCCTTTGTGGGCTGCAGAGCACAGTTTTCACAGGTACTACCAAATATTCCCAACAGGTTTTCAGTAATCTTGCTCAGGAAAGAGATTCTTCAAAACTGAAAAGGTTTCCCACAGGCTTAACTTAATTTGCATAGCTGTCCATTTTTTGTGTATAAAATTAAACGTGTCTTTTTATGTGCAAGAGGAGGATCAAAAGTTCACTGAGCCAGACAACAAAACCAGTGAGCAGAGGGGTGGTCAAATGTGCTTTTTAGGAAAAAATCGACAAGTCATCTTTATGTTTTTACCAATGTGCTTTACAGTTTGGCATGCAAGGAATGGCAGGGTTGGTGCACTTAGCTGATTGTCTGACATCTAGATAAATACCTCCATTATTTGGCCATGGAATTTTAGAGAGCAGAATCACCCTGAGTTTCCATTCCAACAAACAAACAAACAAATTCTTCACAGGCCCATGTAACCAGTTGGAGTTAATCAGGCTGTACACACGGGTAGCAAATCAATGTAAATCAAAAGAGTTTCCTATGTGCTTGTTTCCCAAAAGGAAATAATCTTCGTAATTATTCATATCATTTCACTTTTCATCTTTGGGGTCCTAGCTCTTCATCAGTCAAGAATGGGTTGGTAGAAATAGCATTTCTTCATGTTCCCGTGGCTTTTCATAAAAATACAACAAAGTTATTTTGTTACCTGCTGCTTTTTTAAAAGAAAACCTCAAGTGAGAAATGTACCTGCTGCATTACAGGATGCTTGAAAACACAGCTCTTTGTGTCAGCATCAGAAAGTGCAGTGCTGAGACTGTTTCAAGAGCTGCTGCATTCAGAATGATGAAATGCAGACAGCTCTATGAACTGTTACAGAGGAAAATATGCTCATAAAACAACTTTGAACTTCTATGCTAATGAATTGCAGATTTCTCGAGCAGATTTCGTGTTTAGCCCAGAAAGATTTGCTTGCTCAGGCAATGCATTGTCTTGCTCTTCTGAGATGTTTGGGAAACCATGGATGCACGGCTGGATGGTCTTCCCTTCTCCTGGGGAAAGCTTTCCCTGCTGCCTTCATTCTCCGTGGCACATCTCAAAATTCAAGACTGGGGAAACTTAACAGGAGCTGTTGAATACTAAAAACTAGGAGCATTTCAAATGTTTTCAGCTCTATGCTTTGGGAAAAGAATTCAGTGTGCCCTGTGGCTGGAGAAAGTTTTGTCCCTGACAATTGTACTGTCCCTCCTCTTGCCCCTTCCCATGTGTTTTGACACAGCAGAGTGATTTTTAGGGAAATGGCTTGTTCTTCAATGCTTTTGGATAAAATTGGTTGGAGACTGGCTGTTTTGATCTGTGCTGATGGGGGAGAAGGAGGCTTTCGAAAAGGAAAATGTTTGTAAAGAACTCTCCTGATTCCTCCTTATGTTTACACATTTGACTTTTTTCTATCCCCAAGTGGGTGATTCTGAACAATAGAAGGCTTTGTTTGGAGGCCTAAACCACCAGTTTGGCATGGCTGGATCTATCTGTGACCTATTTAGCTTGAAGTGGGTATTTTAACTGCCTTGGGCAGCTTTGAGCTGTAGGATTGCTCAGCCTGAGACCTGCTGATGTCGAAGGTGTGACTGGAGCGGGTGCCACGAGCTTACATTTGCCTCGTGGAGATTTTGACTGTTCCTAACTCCATCATCTCCACTTATGGAATGAGGAAGAGTGGGATGGGTGAAAACAGCTTGCTTTAACGAAGTGCTTTTTATTTTTAACTGGTAGTTGTATTGGTATCAGTGTGATTTCAATCTCCAAGGCTATCGGTTTGGCCAACAGCAGAGCGATAAATCTTGTGAAGCCCATTCATTCATCTGTACCCAAGTGGATTGCTTTTTATCTTGCTAAAATCTGCCATTGCCTCAGTCCCACTGAAGTTGGGTTGCTATCCTTATCGAGTGTGCTTTGGGATTTGGGAGCTGCTCCGAATGCAAGAGGGCGGCAGAAGGTATGGAACCTCCTCCACGCCTTGTCGGAGCTGCCAGCGGAGAAATGCTCGTGCTTTTGTGATTAGGTAGACTCCTGCATGAATACTCTTGGCTCTGTCTGTGGGTGGCTGGATCTCAATGCTATGACTAGTTGGAAAAAAAAAAAAGTAGCTTACTTATATTAGACTCTGTTCCAGCACCGCCCGGGGAAAAAATGCGGGATTCTTACCTCAGAAGAGGGAAGGGGAGTAGTGGGAAGGCCTGTTTTCTCCCTGAGTCATCACAAAACACTGGCTAGACCCAGGCTGCTAAACCATCAGCTGTCTTGAAGCACGAGGAGTTTCTGGTAAAGATGTATAAAAACGTGCTGGCTCCTGCTGCCTTTACTGAGATTTGGGATGGAAGGTGCTTTATATACCGCATAAAGTTCTCCTATTGTGAGAGCGGGGCTTTTTCTTTTGACTGGCTGCGGAGTTTCCTTTTCCCTCGAAGTGGCGACATCGTTCACTTTGAATTGGCGTAGTTACGAAGAGGTTTATTTTAACCTGAATTCCGTGAATTAGGTGACTACTTGCCTTTTACAACTTCTTAAGTGTTCTTGGTATGATGACACTGAACCAGGTTTCATCAGTTCAGTGCCTCTCGACTCGTAATTATCTCAGTTAAGTCCCGCACAAAAGATGTTTTAGCTGAGTTTGCTCATTACCATAAAAACAGGCGGGCTGCAAGTTACAACTCGATCCACTTACACAACAGAAGCATTTTGTAGTAACTCCATTGTTTCTGTAACTGATAACACTTGCCTTGGGAAAAGAAGGTGCCAACTATCCAAAGCTGATAACTAAAAGAAACTCGGCAGTGAAAAAACTTTTGATCTTTTAATTATATTTGGAAGATGGGTAAGACTATTTTTTTTTCTTTTCTTTTCTGCAATTTCTACCCAGCATCTCTCCACATGAATTTTCATTTACAAATTTAAACCCTACGTAGTGCAGTAAAATGAAAATGTTCCACTGGTCCATCAGCAACAACACATCTATTTTTTTGAAGGAAAAAAAAATCTGTTGCTGCCTTGACTACCCCATCACCCCACCTGGAAACTACTTTGTGAGACACAGCACTGTTGGCTTGACATGTCAGCCCTTTTTCCCTGATGAAAGAGTCATGTAAAATCATCATGTGATGCCTACTACCATGAGAAGGAGCAAAGGAAAAACCACAGCAGAAGCTGCCTTTAAAGATAGGAAATGATACCCTCTGGTCAAATGACATAATCCTGGAATTAATGACCCGTGCAGGAGAAGTTCATGCAGTGGCTGCATTTTAGTCTTGACAAATGGCATTGTATAAAAGCTCTGAACGTTTTCCTGAGTAAATCTAGTCAGAACATAGTTTGTCTTGCCTAGATCTATTTGTTTGAATGCCTTTTAAAGGCCTCTTCAAGGCCAGGCTGGATGGAGCTCTGAGCATCGTGGCCTAGTGAAAGGTGTCCTACTTTATGGTGTAGCTAAACTACTTTACTTAACTGTGGTTTGTTTCAGTGAGGGCTCACATTTAAGTGTTTTTATGTTTATTTTTCCCAGTCATTTCTTGTTTAAATCGAAGGGGATTTTTGACAAAGAGGTGTTTTCTGGATTCCCTCAGAAAATCAGTTTCTCTTCTGGACCTGAGGGAAAAGCTTATAATCTGTTTACACTGTTCTTCCTGGGGAGAGTTTTAAATGAGTCTCAGTAAATAAAGGTTACTTTTCTTCTTAAATGGAGAGTTAACATCAGATTTGGACTGTATTTAAAGTTTGCAATTTTTTTTATTGGAGGCATCTGTCAATGTTTCCAATGTCAATACTTTCTACCTGATCTATTTTTTTATGTCCTAATGCACTTTCCAGTGTTACAGCCAATTTCAGGGCCCTCTCCCTAAGACCCCCCCCTTCCCCATTTGGCTTTGCAGAACCCAAAGAGGCTTTGAAAACAAGATAAAGTCAATATCAGGCATCTTAACCTTGGAGCACGTATTGGTTTGTTACGTGCTGACATTGGACAATTTGACTGAGATGTTGGCAAAATATTTTTTATGATAGTTGTGTGCTATAAATCAATAAAATCCATTTAGCCAAATTGCCCGATGGAGCACATTTTACCAGGGGGTGTGGAGGGGCTTTGCAAGCATAAGAATTCCTAATTTGTTATTTAGGCATTCAGAAATTATGGTGCTGGCTTCTGAAGCCATGACACTTGGAACATAAAGTGCATTTGGCACATAATCAGCTTTGTGGTCGTGTTAATTTGCTTTTTGGTTTGGAGATTTTGGGTTTTTACATGCTAGCTTCTGACTGTAGCTCAAAGCCCAGAGGTTTCGAACATTATCCTCCATTTCCAGCTGAATCAGGGATCTTTCAGTGCTGTAGAAAAATATTTTTGTCCCCTAAAGGCTAAGGGAGAGACAGGTTGTTAAAGCTGCTGTCCTGGACACAGATCCTTCCCTGCAGCTCAGGAGTGCACAAGGAAAAGGCACAGAGGGGATGTTTTGGCAGCAGGTGCTGCTTAATCTGCTGGTTCCCCTCTTCTTCAGAGTAGTCAGCACAGACTATGGGCAGGGGGGCACCAGTAACCAGTACTCTTGTCTTTTTTCTTTGATTATAATTTCAATTTTTATTTTCATTTTTATTATTACTTTGATATGTTCAGCTGAAACTGGAAGGAACTAATTTCCTGAACATCTGTGATAAAATCACATTGCTGATAATGCCAAATGGCTGCTGCAACATGACCTTTCCTTTTACTTGCTGCCTTTAAATTTAAATGGGAAGTTGGCTTCTTAGACACTTTTATAGTGCCTAGGACAGTGAGATTCTGCTTGACACATGGAACTGTTACACCAGCTTTCATTTTTGTCATAGATAACTAGTGTTGTATAAGTGTGCAACAGTAGGAAAAAGTATAAAACGTCCCTCTGTAATTATTCCCGAGTTTTAAATTGTTTAAAGCTTTGTTTGGTGAGTGAAACCGAGAGATCTTTTTGTATCCAAGAGGAGCTGGAGGAGTGGAGGGCAGAAGCCAAATGTGTCTTTTCAGGGCTATGTAACCTTGGGTGTGGTTACAAGATGAATTAACCATTTTGAAGTCCCTGATGCTGCCAAAAAGGATATGGTTCCCAGTCCCTGGTTCTCCCCAGCAGGTTAGCACTGCTTCCCTCCCCAGGCAGGACTGGACTCTCCTCCAGCAGAATGTTTTCTTAGGAGGGTTGGAGGAATGGAAAAAAAAAGGGTGATAAAACACCGGGATTTGGGTTTGCTGAAGACAATTCCCTTTTTGGAAAGCATCTTGGTCTGCTTTTGGTTTCCTGTACCTTGAGAAGGTGACTTGCAAGTCTTCAAACCACATTTTGGTCTGTGCAAGGGTGAGAGTGTAAATGTTCAAGGTGCAGAAATCTGTGCAGATGTGCTAATCCATCAGACCCTCTGTGTCTTTAACACCAGTCCAATAAGAATGGAGGGAGGGCAACAGAAGGAAATGGGGTTTTAAATCACCTTTGATGAAATTAGAAAAAAAACCCACAATAGTTCTCTGGTTGCAACACCCTTGGCAGTGGTTTCTGCCTGGTTCTAACCTGAGAGCAAAAATAGTCCAGATATTTGCTTGTTTTGGCTGAGTCGGGGGATTAGAATCTCTTTTGTCTTTCTCATGGGATTTTCCTAAAGGAAGTAACACGATCTCTGGAGACAAAACATTCTTTACAAGGTGTAAAACCAGCAAGGAAATTTGGATTCGAGTGGTCACAGGTCTCTGATTCATCATGGGCTTGGGTCTGGGGCTCCCCCTGCCAATCTGGGAGTGACTTATGGCTGTTGATCTCATCGGTTCCTGTAGCTTCAGGCTCTGGAAACCAGTGATTTAGGGGACTTTTAAGATATGTTTTTCAGAGTTTTACAGTCATTTTCTCATCAGGCTGGCAAAGCTGCCATCAGTTTTCTGATGAAAGTACACAAGAAACGCTGGGTGATTGAAGTTGCTGTGCTCTGTGCACTGCAGTGACATCCAGAGTCGAGGTGTTGTCACCAGAATAGGGGAAGAATCTCAGTCCCTGTTCCAGCCAAAGGCAGAGCTCATAGGATTTCGTGGGGGCAATATTTCTTCTAGAAGTGTTAGTCCTGACTGGGCTTTGGCACTGCTGGAGCAGTGCTGTCATCTGCTTGGAAGTCAGATGTTGTCTCAAGTATGAGGTATTTACTGTGTCGCTCTCAAACACGCTTTAAACTTTCTGCTCTTGCAACAAACCAGCCTTGCACTAATGCTTCACATGTAAAAATGGCTGCATTTGGCCCTAGATGTAAAAAAGAATGATAAATCCTTGATAAAACCTCTTTCCATCGAAGGGTGATATCCTCCAGTGCTACTGCTTTCTGATTTTCACTGTATGTGTCAAAACCAATGACTTAGGGTTTGGTTGTTTGGTTGGTTTGTTTGTTTTTTTTTTCCATTTTTTTGTGTGGTTTCCTGTGAAATTATGTTTCTTATTTTTTTTTTTTTGTAGGTAACAGAGATTTCGCTCCCGATGATCCGCTGGAATTTAAGTCTCATCAGTGGTTTGGAGCCTCTGTGAGATCCCAAAATGATAAAATTCTGGTGGGTTTTCAGTGCCCTTTCAGTGCCTCAGTACAGAGATACTGTAGTGGAAAAAATGTGAAAAGATAACTTAGAATTTAAACAAAATCACACTAATCAGCACGACTTGTCTTTTTTTCAGGATTTCTTAGCTAGGCTTTGCTTAACTCTTTATAAACAAAGGCTGTAGCATTTTTGTCTTGTTTTAAGGAAAGTAGTAGAGTTAATTTGATGAAGTTAGAATGTGTTATAGATTCTCGATGAACTCTTTACAAAATATTATTTCTGAAATTCCTGATGTAAATTGTCTATTTACAAAGTACAGACTGGTGATACTGCTGCCCCAGTGCTGAAGGTATAAATCTCCTCTAATAACACACGATACATCTCTCAATTTTTATTTTTTTTTTTTGTTGCTGGTGCATAGAAAATTGGAATTCTATATACCCCACTGCATCTGGAAAAGGAGTTTGTTTCCTCATTGCCCTGTGTTCTTCCCTAGGCCTGTGCCCCACTGTACCACTGGAGAACTGAAACAAAACAAGAGAGAGAGCCTGTAGGAACTTGTTACCTGCTTGCTGGGTCGAAATTCGTGGAATATGCTCCCTGCAGGTCAAGTAAGCCCAGAGCACCTGTGTTGCTTTTCTGTTTGGAATTCTCGTGTCATATTTCATGTACACTTTTAAGTTTTAGAGTTATTGCCACGTGTAGCAATTAGAACAAAACCTAAGCTAGACCCAGACACCTGAATCCTCCTTCAGCTGGTGTTCAAGGTGCTTTTTTCTAGGGGGAACATCCTAAATCCAAGTGTCGTTGGAATTGAGGACTTCTGGTTTCCAAGGGACCAGTTCTGTAGTAATCATTCAAGAAAAATTATGTAGCAAGTGCTTTTTCAGAGACCAACCCTAAAATTTTATGAAGCTCGAGTATTATATTGTCACTCAAGTACTTTCAAGTGTAAGCTCATTTTAGAAGACAAGGTTTTGCACAAGTAGTTTCTGAACTGTGTGTACACATACACAGATAGTGATGCATTGTTTTAATTATATTAACTGTTGAACATTTTGAGTCTTATTTTCCAAGTGCTTTGCATCCATGTCTTCTAGTTGGGTTGGTAGATTATTCAGAGGCTTAGAGCCTTTTTTAAAATACAAAAGCCTAAAAGTTGAATGTTGAAGCTAGGATTGTCTTTTTATTTGCTGAAAGTCATTTTTTAACCACAGGAATAAAATCCAGTGTGGTCCAACATAACAAGAAGTTAAATGAGCATATATTAAACTAAATCATGCTAGTTCATTAGTCACACTTTCAGATAAGGGGGTCTCAACATTTCTACTCTAGAACTGTATAATCCTAAGATTAACTCAGTCATAACAATTCTTGCTGACATGAATCTCAGTAGAGAGATATTTTTTTCAGCCAGTTATGCCTTTTTTGTTTTAAGCCAATTCAGATTTTTATTCCATACCAAAAGAAAAGCTTGTTCCCTGTTTTCCACATACCTTATTTCCTGAATATAAATTGCAAATATTTTTCCCCCTAAATTTTGGAGATGAAATAGAAAAGGAATATGGAGTTGCTGTTCACTTAGACTGTGGCGGGCTAGAACACGTGTTAGTGTTACAGGTAGCCAGACCTGAAGTTGTTACAGGATTTGGTTGTGAATTGTTGATAAAGACAAAATACTGATTTAGGAGTAAAGTATCCCAAGGTTCAAGTTCAGGAGAGAAAGATTACTTAGGAAGAAAAGCATCCACAGAATCATCTGATCTAGTACTGATAATACTTATTTATTTTTCTCCTCTTTCTTTTCTATCCTTTTTTTTTTGTCAGCAACTATTGATGCAGATGGGCAAGGATTTTGTCAAGGTGGATTTAGTATTGACTTTACAAAGGTATGTGGTTCTTTCTCAATTCCTGTGGGTCAGCAGACAAAACACCCCTGATGCAGAGCACTGACAAGCCCAGCTATTATGAAGCCAAATGTAAAAACCCCACAACCAAACAAAACTTGTAAAGAGAACAAAAATAGCTTCAAACCACTCAAACAGCTGTTCTAAACCTGTTTCTGCCTGTGTTTTCACAGCAGCACGCTTTCACCTCCTGTAGGAATCACATCCCGAGCAAATAATCTGCTTTTCCAGCTTCCTTCCATGAAGCTCTGCTGGAGCTGCAGTAGTCAGGATTTTTGAGACATGTGCTTTGAAGGGATTGGTGCACAGTAGTGTTACTTCTTCAGGAATAATGACTTAGGGAAGTTAGGTAAACAATGTTCTTGTGGGTCGTGTTTGTTTTTCTCATCAGCCAGCAGAAGTGCACTTAAGTTTCTTCTCCTTTCGTGTTCTCCCTGCCTTTTAGAGTTCTTTTTTATTGTTCTTAAATTCATGATTACTTCTTAAATCCAAGCACAACAAAACTGTGCACAGATCTGAGAACTTACTGTGGTTTTCATGTTGTACAGTGAAGTTGTTTAGCACAGTCTGGACATGTCAAGACCATGCAAGTCCTACTTGTGATGTGACTATTTTTTGGGTAATTCACATTTTATGGTTAGGTCATGTCCCTTCGCTCTTTGCCCAAGACCACTCTTGGTTTTCCTCCAGAGGAAACTGCAAAATGCAGGGTAGGACTGTAAGTGTTTGAATTATTTTACACACACCCCTCAGGGCTGCTGTGCAGACTCCAGCCCCAGTTAAAACCAGCCTCAGGCTCTAACCCCAAACCCTCACTGAGTGGGCAAGCCTGGCTCTGAGGTGTCTCCAAATCTCTGACCTAGATTTTTCTGAGTGGTGAATATGAGACTTTTTAGGATTAAAATCTGAATAAGTGCTTTAATTATTCAGCAAAGCCTGTGGCCTAATCCAATACTTACAGAGCAAGTTCCCAACACTGGGATAGCTAACATGGTTAAGTTTCATAAAATGGCTTGTGGATTGCAGTTGGGCCAAGGAATATGCAATGGGGGAATTAGGTCACAGCTATTCTGAGTTAAACTTTTCTAATCATAAGTTAAGAAAAGTGGCAGAGGCAGAAGATGAAACTAGTTTTGGGTGCTGATCTAAAAACATGTTATGGTTGTCATGTAGCAGTCCTAAATTTTTCTCCTAACTGTATTCTTGTTGCCTTAGATTTATGTAGTAAGAGGGGTCTCTCATAACAAAAGCATAATTCTGCCTAGAATTTTAAATGGATGAAACAGAACCACAAGTCACTGAAGGCAGATAGTTTGTTATCTTACCAGTTTGCAAGATGCATTTGTAATTAATCACTCCTTCAAAAAATAAAATGTACGGGGGTTCAGTGAAGCTACAGTGATGTAGATGCATGGGATTACTTCCCATAAACATAGGACATGTTCTCTTGATTTTAGATGTGCTTAATGTGTTTCTAATTTTTGTTTTCTGTCTTTTTGTTTTTTCTCCCCTTCCCTTCCAAGGGAGACAGGGTGCTGCTTGGAGGACCTGGAAGTTTTTACTGGCAAGGTGAGATATATTATTTAAATCACAGAGAAGCTGATCTCTAATTTTTCTTTTTGTTCTCTTAGTCATTTTTATCCACACTCTTCCAATCACTATCAGGGTCTTTGCCAGTAAGAAAACTAACAGAAATACGTTCCTTCATCCTTCAGAATATCTCCTGAATAATCAGGGCAACCACAGATTAAATCTGAACTAATAATTGTGTAGATGTCCTTTGTCTTTTATGTAACTCCATGATAATTTTAAAGGCATTTTCCCAGGAAGGTAGGATTTGTTTCCATCAGCAGGATGAGTTTCCTTTAGGATATTTTGCTTCAGAACCTACACGCTTTGTAATTTCTGACATACACATACAAAGTGTGCATTTTCAAGGAGAAATGTCCCCTCCAACGAGAACTGCATTATTTACAAGGGGAAATGTCCCCTCCAACGAGAACTGCATTATTTTCAAGGGGAAATGTCCCCTGCAAAGAGGACTGATAGCAGAGATGTTTTGTGTTGCTATCAGTTGGTTTGTGCCACGGGGCACGTTCTGCCTTTCCCTGCCCTTCTTGCACAGAGCATTACCTGTACACTTTCCAAATGTGGACTTGGTCAGTATTTGCAGGATAATTCAGCCTTTAGCTACAGCTCTCCACTCCAAAGAGGGAGCTGCTGCAATCAGGACACGGCTGCCACACTCTGCTGCCTGCTTTTAATGTAAATACCAACGTTTATTAATAGACTTTCTGTATCAAGCCAGCCTACACGTAGATGCAGCAGCACAGGAGGCTTGTTCCAGTCCTGTACTTTAAATTCTGAACAGAATGGAAGGATTGAAGCTAAAACTGCAGCTGCAATACAATATAGATTATGGCCCTGTATTCATTTTTGGCTGAAGTGACCCCTCATCTGCCAAAACAACCTTATTCTCTCATACTGCTTCCAGAAAAGAACAATCTTGGCTCTGAATAGAAGACAATACTGTACTCCTAAAAACTAGATTTTTCATCCTAAACTTTTATTCCACATTCTGAGGTGCTGGAGGAATAGTTTTCCCTATGCTTCGTTATATGTTTGAATATGTATGTGAAGCAAGTGTTATTCTGAGAATTTTTTTGTGATGATTCAAGTTTTATTTTAAACTTATTGCAGAACTTAAAGAACTTTAAAGAACTTAAAGAACTTTAAGAACGTATTGCAGTCACCACCTAGTGGCTAGTGAGGTGAGACTGGAGGATGTGGGAATGCACTGTGCTCTCCTCATTTGTGGTCATCTTCTCGGCCTCCTGTCTGCCAAAATAAGCTCTTGTGTTATGGGGTTTGGGAGCAATGACTCAGTTCTGTGATGCCATCAGCATATGATAACTGAGCATTCCCATTTAAGTCCTGCCTTATATGTAGGAGTAGCTTCTATTTTCAGTGAGAGCTTTTCTTTGTCAATATGTGCATACATTTTTTTGAGGTGGGATGCAAAGTTCCTCTTTTACCCCTCCTGGTGCTGCTGCAGTGTTGTGGAAGAGTTGTTGCTTTAGAAGGCAGCATGCTGTATTTGAGTCCTGTAACTTTACTGGCTGAGGTCACACCTTCTGTTTGTGGTTTTAAGCTGTCTTCTCTCTCTTTAGGCCAGCTGATTTCTGATCGAGTGACGGAGATTGTGGCTAAATACGACTCCAAGGTCTACAGCACCAAGTATGATGACCAGCTGGCAACCAGACCTGCCAGTGCTGCTTTTGATGACAGCTACTTGGGTGGGTAGTGGGAAACAGGAACACCCAGGTGTACCTGGAAAACTCCCTGGCACTGTTCGTATTTCAGTTTAAATAGCAGCACCGTTAGCTCAGCACTGGACAGAAAACTAAAGAGCAACATACCTGAAAATGCAGTAATTTATGTATGATGGAACCTTAGTTGTCTTGCCACAGGCTTGACTGAAAAAGCACTTGATGACAAAATAAATGGAAATATTTCCGTGATTTTTCATGCTCTTTGATTCAGGCTGAACACAGGAATGGCCAAGGTGTGATTTTTATGTGAGAAGTTAGTCACATATCTGTTTTTTTGAAAAGCAGCTACTTCTAAATAATCTACCAAAACAAAATAAAAATGGAAAATAATTACGTTTGGGAAGAAAAACCATGAAGAGGGTCCCATAGAGGAGTGGGCCATCATAATTTAGCTTCATAGATGTGTAACCAGGTTCAGAAAAAAACAAGGAATAGACCAGGGCAATTCCCAGGATGATAATTTTAAAATTTTCGCGTTCTGATCTCAAATTCCTGGAGCTGTTCATAGTCTAAGCTGCTTTGACACAATAGTTATTCCATTGCATTTTAAGAAGAAGAAGAAGGGAGGACTGTGCACAGAGACTTGTGAAGAGTATGAAGAGAGATGAAAGGTTTGATGAGGTTTTTAAAGTCTCCTCTTGTCTGCTCAGGTTACTCGGTGGCTGTCGGAGACTTCAATGGTGATGGCATAGAAGGTAAGACCACTTGCTTCACTTAAAATCATATTAATAGGCTGGGCAGATCTTTCAAATAAATGATACAATGCACAGGAAAATGCATCAGGCACTAGGAATGAACTGCTCTGTGCTTTGGGACCTGAATGTTACCTGTGTCTTGCTTTATGTTCCAGACTTTGTATCGGGAGTCCCAAGAGCAGCGAGAACTCTGGGAATGGTAGGAAATTCGAAACATTCAACTTTAAAATAAGTGCAAAAGGTGACTATTGTTGGTGTGCTCTAATGTGTGTTCCTTCATGTGCAGGTGTCCATTTACAATGGGAAGAACATGTCTTCCATGTACAACTTCACTGGAGAGCAGGTGTGTAGCTTGACTGAGTGTAGTGGGTGACCTGGAGCCTGTTCCTATGTTGAGACAGTATTTAGGGGACTAGATAATATGATACTCTCTGTGTTATTGGCTTAATTGCCAAAGCAAAATTTTATATTATCTGTAGGAATTCCAACCTTATTTTTAAATAAAAGAAATGCTGCCTATTTTGAGAGTTGGGAGAGAGGACTGGATCATGAAAGGGGAGAATGGGGAAGGGAACTGATCTGTTTACTTTCTGAGTAAGAAACAGAAAGGAGAAAGGAGACCAAAAAAATGTTGTGGTGTATGTTATCATCTCCCCGAGGTATTTTCTATACAAATTTGTGTAAACCTGTGTTTGTATCACTGCAACTCACAAGTTTGGTTTGAATTTTGTTTTTCAGATGGCCGCCTATTTTGGGTATTCGGTGGCTGCCACAGACATCGACGGGGACAAGTAAGTGCCCTCTTCTCACCACTGCCACCCAAATTGTTTCTGGAAAGAAAAAAAAAAAGATGCTTTTATTAAAAAGTCTTTCCCACAATCTAGATTTCTGTCTTCATTACTGGTTTAGCACGTATCTGCACAACACTCTTACTAACGCTCAGCATTTGTTTTAACAATTGCAGGTTTATATCAACACACGTGCATTCACATACTTGAAATGCATTAAATTCTGATATATTTGTGCTTACTCTGTCAATAAATATTTGCCTTCAGTGGAAATTTAAAGACAGTTAATTTGGATCTTAGTATTGACTTCAGTGCTGAGTTAATCAGATGCTTAAAAAAATGAGTTTTTATGCTGCCACCGAAGAACCTTGTCCTTCTTTGGCCCAGTTTTACAGATCTGTTTATTGGAGCCCCCCTTTTTATGGATCGAGGCTCAGATGGGAAGCTTCAGGAGGTCGGCCAAGTGTCCATTTGCCTCCAGAGACCCTCTGGAGGGTTCCAGACCTCCAAGCTGAACGGCTTCGAGATCTTCGCGCGGTTCGGCAGCTCCATCGCCCCTCTGGGGGACCTGGACCAGGACGGCTTCAACGGTAGGACATCCCTGACTGCTCGGGGGTTCCCCTGGGTAGGGGGCTCAGAGCCAGCACCCTCCCTGGCTGTGGATTCTGCACACAAACCCTCAGCAGTTGTGCCACGGCTGGGTGTGGGACCCCGAGGTCTAGACTCCTTTCGATGCTTGTGTGCTACTCCCAGGAATGCGAACAGGAGTTCCATGGAGGCATCGAGCAGAGACTATGCCACTGCAGCTGCAGCATGGATGACTTGAGCTGGCACACTGGGCAGCTCATTGCCTTCTGAGTGACAACTACAACAGAAGCTTTGATGAAATGCTCAACTCTCCCCTTTCTGACTTGTTAGGACATCTGCAGTAGAATTTTCCCGTTTCTGTTGCTTAAAGCTGACTTTCTCCTGCAGGAACACAATGGTGACTGAAAGGAAGGTTTTGTTTCAGAGAGCTGGTTAAAAATGGTCTGATAAAAGTGATTTTCCTGGGACAAGTCCATTTCAAAATGGAAAGGTTTGGTGAAAATATTTCATTTCTGTCCCAAGAGCTGAGTGTCTCGAGCAAGTAATTGGATGAGAAGTCTGAGTCTGACACAGCTGAAGCTGAGGACTCTCAAACTCATTGCCTGTGCTTCTTGTTACTTTAGGAACTTGCTACTTTCACTTAGGAATTCAGAGCAGTGAATCAGGCAAGAATCATGTAGTTTTGGGATGGAGACTTCCAGGAGTCCCAGGGAGAACACTTTGTTACACACATCATACTCCAGTGTTGCCTTAAGAGTTGTAGGAATTTGAGTTTCACCAAAAATGCTCATTCTTTTCATTCTGCTTGCAAGATAAGTATTTTCTGAAAGATCAAAAATTACAATAGGCCAATATTTCAAATCCTCAGGTGGCTCTTAATTTATTTTCTATGAAATCATAATGTCATAGAATAGTTTGAGTTGGAAGGGACCTTTTTACTTGCTAATAATATGCAGAATCAGTGTGAAGATGTGATATCACTGCAACTGTTTACAGAAGACAGTGGAAAGGTTACAGCTGATAACCAAAACTCTAGTGCCCTGATGAAAATGTTTCCATCACACTTCAATCTGAAATAAACTGTAGGCTAGAAAATCATAGCAAAACCTGCCTCTTTTTAATTACTTTGCTGTTATTTAGTCTGTTTGTTTTGTTTACTGCTCTGCCTCACTTTGGGAGTGTTAATTAAAATACTTTCCATCACAGTATGGTGCAAGATTGGAATTTTTACTGGTGTCATAAAGTTTGTAAATATAAGTACAAAACACTAAATGTTGAGTCCTTACTCTCTTCATCAGACTTTCTCAAATTTAGGTAAAGAGGAAGGAAAAATGAAATTACTCTGCATAGTGTTTCATGTTTGGTCTTTGACTTTTGATTGCTGAATGTACATCATATTTGCACTTCTAAAGCTGTCCTTACAGTCTAATTAACATTTTGTTTATTACTGTTTATTAGTCATGGAAAATGAGTACTCTTAAATTTATTAAGCTTTAACAGATAGAATAATTGCACTAACTGGGAGTTCTCCATAAAACATATTGCCGAGCCATGATCAGGATAGACTGGAATTTCATATTTACCATTGGTTTAGGATGATTTGAATTTTCCAGAATTATTAAAATGTCACACCCTTTGGAGGAACTTGAGTGTGTTAACGAAATGGGAAGATAGCCCCACTTAGTTTTGTGGTTTGGCACCAACAATTACTCAGTCTGGTTGTTTTAGTAATCTCACAAACATCTCAAATCCATAAGATTTGGCTGCAAGTCAGTTACTGAGGTGCAGAACTATTTCTTTCCCTTCTTTCCCTCCTTCCCCTCCCTTCAAGTCTGCGAAGGGTTCTTGTTAAACATTTATACTCTCTAGAAAAAAACAGCATCCAGTTAAAAAAATAAACAAACACAGGTTGTTGATGAGGGTTTTAAAGGCTGGTTGCATTTCCTCCCTCCTGACACACCCTGAAACTGTAAAGTCAGAAAGGATTGACTGATGTGAGCAGAAATATATTCCCCTGCTCTGAGCCTGGAGACGCTGATGGTTCTTCTCTTGGTTTTCAGATATTGCAGTGGCTGCACCGTACGGTGGAGAGGACAAGAGAGGACTTGTCTACATCTACAATGGAAGAGCAAGTGGTTTGAATGCAGTGCCATCCCAGATTCTGGAAGGGCAGTGGGCCGCTCGCACGATGCCCCCCAGCTTTGGGTACTCGCTGAAAGGAGCCACGGACGTGGACAAAAATGGATATCCAGGTGCTTTGCTCCAAATGCCTTGCAAATCACTCAACCCAAGGAGCAGACCTGCCTCTGACAAACAGCAGATTTTAAAAAAATAAATTGTAAGGTGTAATAATGTGTCTCCTTTCTTCCTAGACTTGATTGTGGGAGCCTTTGGTGTTGACACAGCTGTTCTGTACAGGTGAGGACCCCGCCGTGCCTCTACCCAAGTGCAAGCAGAGGCAAAGCTCAGGGGGGTTCTTGAGCTAAAAAAGAAGGCAGGCTCAGTCTGAAATTCTGCTGCCCCACTCCATGCCAAAACGCTGGAGGTGAAAAAAAGGTTATACTGCTGTTTTCACTGAGTGTACCTACAGTCTGCTCTCTAGAATTCATCATTATCAATATAGTCAAGAGGAAATATAAATGAGCTGCCTTCGAGGCTTTCTGAGTGACAGTTCCCTAGATTCTGACACATACAGGGTGCTGCTAATTATTACACTGAAATCCCAATGTTCTCATCCAAATTTGCTCATTTTGGGACATTTTTGTTAGTGCTAGAAAGAGATTGGACTTCCTCTTTACACAGTTGTCCGTGTTCTGACTGATGGGAATGAAAGGGCAGAGAAAAGCTTCCCACTTTTCCCTCCTCTGCTCAGTGATTATTTGTTTTTCTTGCGGTTTCACTAAATATTGTGTGTTTGTATATATTTCACAATTGGATGGGGAGGGTATTGTCTAATGTGGTGTTGAATGCTGTTCCAAGAGGATGTTTTCTTTGCAGGGCTAGACCAGTTATTAGAGTAAATGCTGCTCTGGAAGTCAATCCAACCATTCTAAACCCAGAAAACAAAGCCTGTTCACTGGGAGATGTAAAAGTTTCTTGGTAAGCAGGGTGTCTATGTTTTCCTTTGAGGGGAGGGACTTTCTTGTGTTTTATTATTGTAAGGTTCCAGTTTTAAAGGATTCAGGAAGTCCAGTCAGCTAATAAGGAAAAAGACAGACACGGATTTTTTTGCTGAAAGAACAGACAATATGAAATAACCTTTGAACAGAAATAAACAGTGAAGAATTTTAGAAGAAAACGGGAGAAAAAGTGTGTGAAATAAGTGTTTTCTTTTCCTCCAAAACAGCTTCAAAGTAAAGTTCTGCTTGAAAGCGGATGGCAAAGGAAAGCTCCCCAACTCACTCAGTAAGTTCTGCTTGTTTCAAAACTTTAAAGCCTTTGTGTACTGTTAGCAGGCAGGAGCACAGGTCACTGTTATTTTCATTATTGAAACAATTGGCTGCCCTTTCCAGCACACTCCTACCCCTTGGTAGGAGTACATCTCTGTGACTGTCTTCAGCAGGGATTTTTGGCTGTGGTTGTGTAGAAGTTGGTGGCATTTGGTCATACTTTAAGCATATGTTCAACCATGGGGTTAACTAGTGTTGGAAAGCCCTTTGTATTTTACAGATTGTAGAGTAACTCTCACTGAGGGGAGTTTTAGACAAGAATATTCAGGTGTTGTTAGGCCTGGGAGATACAGACAAGCCACAGGGGTCTTCTCCCATCTCTGTTGAAATCATAACCTTCAGATTGATTTCACTGGCTTGTTCTCATCAGATTGTCTGGATCAGAATCAGGAAAAGACTGTTTCCAACAGGTTTTTTTAGTGGTCTCCATGAGATTTTGTAGAGTGGCAGGCAGCCTGCTGCAATCAGGTTTTGTCTACTGATTCTAAAAGCTTTTTCTTGTTTTCTCTATGGCATGTATAGAGGTGCTGTGATCTGAGAAAGCTCATATTTTGAATTTCATTATCTGTATCAAATATTTGAAGTAATTAGATTAGCAGTAGAGTTTAGATATGTAATTGCTATATGCTTTAAAGATTTCTGGGGGGGAAAGATTTGACTTTTGTTCTTGCATTTCTATAGCAATTATAAATTATAAATGTGTCAGTGCTCTTCCATGTTTCTAGATTTTAAGGAAAAAACAGAGGACAACAACAGTGCTTGAGAACTAATGTAGTAACAGATTTTGCACTGGAAGAACTTGAAGTTTTAAAAGTGGCAAGTACTGGGTTGTCATTGTAGCTGAAGTCAGTGTTCAGCTCCATTCCTGATGGGAATCTGCACTGTGTTTAATGGAATGAAACATGCCTAACCCAAACGCTTTGCCTTGGACAGATTTCCAAGTGGAGCTGCTGTTGGATAAACTTAAACAGAAAGGAGCTATAAGGAGAGCTCTCTTTCTCCACAGCAAACAGCCCAGCCACTCTAAAAACATGACTATTACAAAGGGGGGCAAAATGAACTGTGAAGAACTTGATGCCTTCTTGAGGGTAAGTAGCCATTTGTGGTTTTTTTAGGCAAATTGTTTTTGATGCCCTGTTTATTACAAGTTCCTTGTGTCAGTTGTTAAAAAAAAAAAAAAAAAAAAAGCTGGAGAAACTTGATATTACTGGGACTGAGGTCCTGGTCCCTAAATGGATTGGAATTTTAATTCAGAATTATGTTAGCAAACTTCTTGAATGAATCATCTGGGCACCAAATTAATTGTGATTTCCAAGGAATATGAAACTCGATAACCAAAGGTTGTCCATCTACTTTGGAGGTAAAAAAATAAAGAAAAATATGGATCTGCAACTAAAAAGCCAAGACCAGCAAATAACAGAGGAGACAGAGAAAGTTAAAATATTAAGCTTGCTTTTTCTCAGTCTTTCTGTTTTAGTCCCCACAAATGTGCACAGATACTAACACAATTAAAAAGTGTAACCCAATAGAAGAAACACTGTGTGTAGCTATGTAAGTTATATGCAGCTGAGATTTATCTCTGAGTCCCTATAAATCAAACATAAACATTACATACTTTCCTCTCAAAAAAGCCCTAATAACCCAATAAAAATACTAGGAATCATTAAGGATTCATGGAGGATAGGTAAAACCTTTCTTTCACCTGCCTTGTGTGTGGGATGTACACAGAATTAGGCCTCTCAGATCTCAGTGTCAGTAAAGCTTTAACACATTTCCACCTGAAATTTTCATAAAGAAAGTAAAGATACATGACCTCCATGAAGTTACCTTAAATGGGATGCAAAACCAGTTGAAGACTGTACGTAATCAATGGGTTTCTGCCCACAGGAGATGTGTTCTGAGGTAAGATCCTGAAATGAGCTGTTCTACAGTCAGTAATTTCCACTGGTCTCAGAAATGAAGCAGAGTTTACACTGATCTAACATAAAGCTAAGAGCTGGTTTGTATCTAATCTGAAAGGCAGGATCAACATTTGACAAACAGGATGATTTGAAATTATCAAGATGAAAGTCAGCAGCTCCAGAGCACAAAGCAATGATTTTAGGATAGAAAAAAAATCCTAAGTCCAAAGGTGAGGATCTTGGAAGCCAATGGAATTTTGCCTGATAAGAAAGTGTGGAATTGTTGTAGCCCCTGGTTTCCTTGCTATTAGAGTTCTGTGACTGAATATTCCTGTATGCTCCAGTTTTCCATTTGTTAAACAGGAATGTTGCTGCAGGTTTCCTGACAGGAGATTTTTCTAGTTTGGAAAGAGCTCAAAAGTTTTCGTGTTGTTTTGGCCTCCTCATTCCTACTACATTTTAACTGTTCTGTTTAATTGCTTTTCCTCAGGATGAATCTGAATTTAGAGACAAGCTAACTCCCATCACTATCTTCATGGAATATCGTCTGGATTACAGAACAGCTGCAGATGCAACAGGATTGCACCCTATCCTCAACCAGTTCACCCCTGCTAATATGAGCAGACAGGTATATATTGCTCACACAGCCTGTGGTGACAGAACTCAGCCTTCAAAACTCATATTTACCTTAGGACTTCTGAAAATATTAAGATATCTAAATATACATCTAGGCTTTGGTCTTTGGATTACGGAAATATTGATGGTTATTGTAAATTTGGTCTGCTCTCTTTTAATTTTTTTTTCCAGTTTTTTTTCATCTCTCTCTGTATCAAATTTCTGTTAGCACTGGACTTCCTTTTCACACATCCTATTTAACAGTTTCCTGGAGAACAGCAGTTAGAGTAGTACTGAAAGTGTTAATCTTGAAGGCTTGGAGTGTTTCATCCGTTGCTCGTACTGTGCTGCTCTGTGTACATTCTGTTTATCCCTCTAGTTCTCTTAAGGTAATAAACATAGTTTTTTCTACTTCTGCCCTTTACACAAATTTTTTTCACTTGATTGTAAAGAGGATAGTGGAGGAGCAACTCCAATATGAACAGATTATTCAAAGTATGGAAAGATGGTTAAGGTGTAGACACTAGTCCTAGAATTGCAGTGGGGTAGGATGAGGCACAGTGCCCTCTATGTACTCATTTGTTCTCTTCTGAGACTAATGACATGAAATATCTCCTAACCAGCTATTCAGAATTTTTTTTTTTCTTGTGGTGGTGAAACAATATTATTGGAAATGTATGTTGGAACAGATGCAGGAATTACTACAACAATATGCCTTTGATTTCTGCATAGGCACACATTCTGCTGGACTGTGGAGATGATAATATCTGCAAGCCAAAGCTGGAGGTGTCAGTAGAAAGGTAAATACACGACAAAAATACCACAAGGAAAAGAAATTTCCCTGCTTGAATTCTAAAACTCAAGACCTTCTAATACTTTTGTTTGAAGGATGTGTTGAAATAAGGAGGACTCCTCAATGTGTTCTATCTAAACTCATGCTTATATATTTTAAAGAAAACCCATTTTCTGCTTTGCAACCTAAAGTCTTTAGCATGTAATGCTGGGAGAGCACACCCCTCACTCCCACCTGGCCTCCACTCTAATGTTTATTTGTCCATTTGCTAAGCAGGACATGCATAGCAAGAATGACCCAGTGTTGGCTACCATTGTACCCCTGTTCTGTTGTTTAATACTAGATAAAATCACAAATTCATGTGTCTGTCCAGGAAAGGGAGAGCAAGGCTCTCTTGTTACACATCTGAAAAAAACCAATTTCTGGTATTGGTAATATCTTTTCTCAAACCTGGAAAAAAGAAACAAGTTTTAAGTGATAATTCATGAATCTGAGCATTCTGTGCTTTGCGTGCCCTAAAGCAACTCTTAGTGTCTTATCTCTACTCATAACCTGGTTTTTTATGCCCTTAGTGCAGTGCTATAGCATGTGCACATGTAGGATACTTCCCCAACACATTCATTCATGCAAACATTTCAGTAACATTGTATGTACATCAGTGCAGCTACAGTCAGGTTTCCTTGTAGCTGGTGAAATGAAAATACATTGTTTGGACAGACAGTCTGTTTGTATCTGGAACAAACCCATTGCAGAGGTCTTGGCTGTATTCTGCAGTTGAGTTTTGTTATAAATATGTGCTTGTACCTCTTCAAAGTGGGCATGTAATTCCAAATGTGCACAGGGATTTAGCTGCCCACAGTTGTCTGTTCCTCCTTACAGGAAGGTGTCGGTGGTTTACTGTAATTTGTAATTTTGTAGGAAGGATTCTTACAAAACAGCATGTAATATTTGCTCCATTTTTGTGATTGTAGATATGGGATTTTTTTTTAAGCAATGTAGAGCTTTCCTGATGCTCCTGAGGCATAGGTACTGCCTCGAGATTTCTCTGATTTCCTGGTGCGATTTCAGAATGTCTCTTGTTTCTGTAGGCTCAGCTACTTCAGTAGCCTTTAAAATGTGAAGGCAGAGCTCATTTTTACCCTGTTTTTATAGTGACCAGAAGCAGATCTACATTGGTGATGACAACCCCTTGACCCTCATTGTCAGTGCTCAGAACCAAGGGGAAGGAGCCTACGAAGCAGAGCTCTTTGTCGTTGTCCCGCCCCAAGCGGATTTCATCGGAGTTGTTCGTAACAACGAGGTACAATTCCAACTGGCTTCTTGGGATCATCCTGTTTCATCTGCCACAAGTCTTGGTCTGAACAGTGCCCTTGTTCATTTAATTTAATTTAGACTTAGCCTGTCATGTGCTGGGTAAAGAGCTGGGCAGCTGTGAGGCAAGAAGTGATGTTGGGTATCACTGTCCTCCTTCCACCTAAATGTGTGGAAAGTCGTGGGTTATCCTGACTACACAGAACATTAAAATCTTTTTCCTGGCTTTTCTTATGTCCTGGGCCATGCTTTGGTTTGGTTCTCCAGTTTATCTCTGCTACTCATGTTATTTTGCCTTCCAATCTTTGGATTCAGTTGCCTTCCCATCTTTATTTTCCTAGTGAGAGTTTGCCCAACTGCCAACGTTCTTCACACAGGTTGTAAAGAATCATGTGGAGAAATGCTTTATGTCAGAGAAATCATAATTGCTAACTAATATAACAGTATTGGAATTTCTCTTTTTATAACCTTGGGAAGAGATCTGTCTTGTGTCAAGACCATTTAGCTTCAGAGAAGCTTTTACACTCAGATTTTATTTGACTTTAGTGCTTGACTGACTTAGGGCTGAGAAGTTACATTTAAATTAAGGCAGAATATCTAAAACTTCTCTCCAGATTTCATCCAGGTGTCCAGGTGTAAAGAATCATATTCCTTAACATTTCTTTCTGGTTTCTTGCAGGCTTTAGCCAGACTGTCCTGTGCATTTAAAACAGAGAACGAGACTCGCCTGGTGGTTTGTGACCTGGGAAATCCCATGAAAGCAGGAACTAAGGTGAGGGTTGGTCCCACAGGTGCCTGGTGGCTCAAACAGGAGGGCAGGTGGCATTTCTCTTAATCACAGTGTTGTTTGGGCAGGATGTTTACTCACAGGAAATTAAGATTTGATCTAGCTGGCATTTAGCTGCCCACATGTTTGGTTAGTACAGTGGTAGCTGGTTTCAACTTTCCAGATAAATTAAAGGCTGAAAGGAGTGGTCATGAGTTTTATGATGCAACTCAAAATAAGCAGTTCATTAAATACTGGAATTAATGAATTCTGGTCCCTCATGAGTTTGTCTTTATATTTATCTGATATGTATTTATCAGTATATAATGAGTTAGCTCATGGCACACCTTTCTCCTAGTTCACCTCTCTTCTGCTTAATTTTGTGAAGACTGAGAGGGAGTTTTGTCTAGTTGAGGCCTCTACAATTCCACCAAATGTAGCTGATATTGGAAGAATTAAAAAACTATCGGTGGGACCTGACAGATTTTATGATGATATGGTTCAATAAGTCACAATTATAAACACTTTGATGATGCTTTTCTTCCAAGGGAGGTTTTGTATAGATGAATATAGATGAACCGTTTCCAAAGTTTTTTGAAGTATATCAAGCTGAAGAGTACAGATGTTAAAGCAACTATCAATCACTGACTTAGTACAAACCTTGGGAATGAATTTGGAATCATTTAAGTGTGTTCTGTTCTTTAAACTGCAGTGGTTTTTGCAACACACAGGGAGGCTCAGCTATGTGTAAAAATGGCTGAAGCAAGGGCAAGGAGCATGGTGTAACCCTTACTTTTCTGTTGTATGGCAGTGATGCCTTGGCTTTGATCTGCAGAAAGGGAGGTGCATGTCCAGCCTCGAGGAACTGAGCGGGTTTTATTTGCCAGTTCTACGTGTGCTCTCTCATGGCCTCAAGTCTCAAGCATCATATTAATAATATTTTCTATTGTTGTAATATTAAGAGCATCAAGAAGCTGTTTATTGTGTGTTTTGTGGTGCTCCCACTGACCCCTGGTGATGTTTTTCTGCAGCTGTTGGCTGGCCTGCGTTTCAGTGTGCACCAGCAGTCCGAGATGGACACCTCTGTGAAGTTTGACCTGCAAATCCGAAGGTATGGAAAGCTCTGTGTACCTCACCTGGTGGAAAACATGCACAGTAAATAGACTGTGAACTACTCAGGTTCACTCTGGACTAATCCCCTGGTCTTTGCCTCGTATTTGTTTGAAAAATAAACACAGAACTCGTTTGTACCCACGTACCATTGTGCTGCCTTGGCACTCCTGCAGTGCCACAGAATGACTTTGGGTTTACAGCCCTCTTTTAAAACTGGGGTTTGAACTCTGAATTCCTTCTGCTGTCAAGCCAGAATTTCACATTTTATAGATTGTGAGGGTGAGAGTCTCTCAGAAGTGGCAGTGCAGAAGCAGCATGCAGTGAACCATCACAGCAGACAGCATGAAAGAGTCTGACCATTAAATGGAGCAAAAGAGTCGTGTTTGTGTTAATTATCAGAGAAGCACAGCACTGTCATATTTATATGATATTTATAAACCTGAATTTATACCTTCTGGAGATGATGTTTAAGATTTGGAGGTGTGATCATTGGGAGTATCTTTACCTAACACAGTTTTATGTTGCTTAGTGGACAGCACAAATTCAGCTGTTTTGTTTTTTCCCCACGTTGAACCAAAAGCTTTTTTATTTTTTTTTTCCTTTTTAGGGCTTCATTTTTTTTTTATACCGTAGTGACTAAATTATTCTCATCCACAGATGCATTTTTCACCTACGAGAATTAAATAAATTTAAACCTACCATTCTGTTTTAATGCTATAAATAGATCAAAGGCCTTGGCAGCTGTCTTTAAACTCACAAAGCTCCATTTCCAAGGCTGGCACACTTCCTAGCAGAGCAACTCGAGTCTCTCTAAAAGAGTGAGGTAATTACAGGTCAGGAGGAAAGCCCAGTTGCATGTATGTTTTAATTACAGCAGGAGCAAAGAATAATTAGGGGATTTAAGAAGGCCTTTCTAAAGGCAATTGTTTGATCAGGCAGACAGAATAATCAGATGTGTCATTTAGGTGAGCACTTACTTGACTCTGCTCCTTAGTTTTTAGCAGTTGTGCTCACGAGTCGTGTTATGATGTTACACAGAATTATTTTAATGTGTGGGTTTTTTTTATTAAATACTTTATTTAATAAATTACCTTTTATTTTCTCTGCAGTTCCAACCTGTATGACAATCTAAGCCCAGTAGCATTCTATCAGGCTGACCTTGCCATTTTAGCAGCTGTTGAAATTAGAGGGTAAGCACTGATACTATTTTAATAAACATTGTTAATGAGATTTGCATATTTTCTTCTTTATATTCACTGAACTTTCGGGTCTGAATAAATTTTCAGGAAGTCTTAGGGAATTTTTGATCATAAAGACAACACGGTTCTCTCTAGCCACCCTTCAGATTTTCAGATCTTAAATAATTCTAAATAATTAAAAAATCAATTCCAAAAAAGGAATGTTGTGCCTCCATTACTAGACATTTTTTTTTGAAGAAAAAAACCACTCCAAGCATGTTGATTTTTTTATTTTTTTTAGATACTCTAGAGAGTAATGTTTATGGTTTCCTACCTGATAATAACAACTCCTTTGCTCCCCTTTTTAGTGTGTCATCTCCTGATCACATATTCCTTCCCATTGCAAACTGGCAGCCGAAGGAGAACCCAGAAACAGAAGAGGATATTGGGCCTCTAGTTCAGCATATTTATGAGGTATGGAATTACTGCTAATTTCAATGACACGGTGCTGTGATAAAAATTAAATCTTCTGCTGTAGTTTTTCTCTGTAGTAAATTAGGATTTTTTTTTTCCTCTTTATTGTCCTCTTGCATGGAAAGAAACATGTTATTTTTTTAATGCTGGGTCAATAACTGCTGTCTGCAAGAAGGGGTGGAACAAACAGAAGGGGCTGGTTACTTACATAATTACACATATTTTACTTTCTCAGCTTTTAATTCTAGGTAAAACATCTGAAGTAACTTTCTGCTCAGGAAATGGCTCATGGCTGTAAATTATTCAGTTATCCTCAGTTGTACTGCAGTTGTTCTAAATCATTCTTGTGAAGTCTTTTTGCCTTGAAAAAATTCAAGTATTTAAAATTTCCACACAAGAATGATCACAGCTTTAATCTAGGTTGTTTAATTAAACAAAACTTTTTGAGAGCTGTGTGAATAGCAATAGCTAAAAGTTGTCCTAGAACTTAAGAGACCATTTATCTGATGAAACTTGCTGCTGTATGTATCTGTGCTCAGAGCATCTTGGCTCAGGCTGTGATTCATTTAATCGACTTAAAAAAAAACAACCCATGTTTTATCAACGAAAAATTACATTAATTCAAGGCAAAAAGCCCTAATGCCATATAGCTTTTCTTCAAGTTACAATTTTATCAGATTACAGAAGTAATTTGAAGTTTTGCCTGTTGGGGAACTGAAGTTTGGCTGGCACTTTTAGGTGAAGTTGTTGATGCTATTGCTTAAATATCAAATAACAAACTTCATGCGCCTTAACAGAGAAAGTAGCATTGTTTGGGTGGGTTTTTTTACATCTGTAAATTTTATTTTCATAATCAGCTGAGAAACAATGGTCCAAGTGCATTCAGCAAGGTGATGATGACCCTGCAGTGGCCCTACAAGTACAAAAACAACACACTGCTCTACATTGTTCAGTATGAGATTGATGGGCCCATGAACTGCACTTCTGACATGGAAATCAATCCCTTGAAAATTAAGGTAAGCAGGACTTTCCTTTTTAAAATGGAATGAAGTATGTTAGGTTGGTTTGTAAGCCCTCAAAACAGCCAAATCCCTGAGAATATCTAACACTGAGTTAGTTTTTTGTCTCTTATTGATGAATAAGGCAGGAGTCTTTGTACATGTCTATGTATACAGCTGAATTTTAAGATAGTTTAGAACAAGTAGTAAAAATCAGTATATTAAATTTAAGCAAACAGGGAAACAATTCCATGCATAGAACAACAAAGAATAATGCTCTTGTATCTTTGACAATCAGGAAGCAACTTTAGTGAATATATATAAATAAAAATCTTCTGTGCTTCTGCTAGGCCATTTGCAGTAATATATTTTTTACAACTCTTTTGAGTTTTCTCATAGAGATTTGTTGTGTAGAGGGCAAGAACCGTGGCTCTGCCTAGTCCCATATGTAAATTTGTAATTTTTGCATTGGGAATTTCTAAGGGATTAATGAAATAATTAATTAATCTACTGTACACTTCTTCAAGCCCCTGTTAAAAAAAGTTTTTGTGTATGTGTGATCGTGTGTACTCATGTACAGTGCTGTAATACTGCTGTGCTTTCAGAGTTTAAAACTGAAATGTTGAGGAAAAGTCTTAAAGATTGCAAAACTGAATTACCTGTTGCTGTCTAAGAGCAATTTTTTTTTTTCTATCAGTGAAAAAGTTTTGAGTTGAAGAAGAATTAAGATACCTGAGGTTCTGGGTTAGCTTCTGGTATAAATTTCCACTAGTGATCTAGAAAAGACAGGAGTAGCATTTTATTTACAGCTGTTGGAACAGCCAGGATAGAAAGAGAGAAACCTGCAGTTATATGTTTTCTTGAAGTCTGCAAATGTCTAATTTATTATTTGGGTTCCCTTGGTTGTACCTCAGATTTCTGCTTCTAAGGATGATGATAAGAATGACACAGTTGCCAGGGAAGATAACCGTGACCATCGCATCAGCCGGAGGGATTTGGCTGCCGCCGAGGGGGACGTGCAGACCTTGGTGAGCTCTTCTAAGCCCTTTAGGCTCAATTTGGGCTCTTCATTCAGGGTCAGTCTTCTGTATGGAGCTCTTTGGAAATCAATACTTAAAGGAGCAAGGCTGGTTAAACAGGGCAGCTGGAGGGAGCAGGGGAGTGCTGCAGCAGCACCTCTGCCCCAAGGCACAGCTGAGTTCACAGCACGTGTTTCCCAGAGGGTCAGTGGACCCTGCAGTCAGCCACGTGGAGGACCTGGCCTTGCTGAACAATACTGGAAATAATCATCAAATCATAGAATCAGCTGGGTTGGAAGGGACCTCTGAGATCATCAAGTCCAACCCTTGATCCAAGCCCGCCGTGGTTCCCAGCCCATGGCACTGATGCCACATCCAGTCTCATCTTAAAAACCTTCAGGGATGGAGAATCCACCACTTCCCTGGGCAGCCCATTCCAATGGCTGATTACCCTCTCTGGAAAGAAATTCTTTCTAATATCCAACCTAAACCTCCCCTGGCACAGCTTAGACCGAGCCCTCTTGTCTTGCTGATGGTTGCCTGGGAAAAGAGACCAACCCCCCCCGGCTCCCCCCTCCTGTCAGGGAGTTGCAGAGAGTGAGGAGGTCTCCCCTGAGCCTCCTCTTCTCCAGGCTGAACAGCCCCAGCTCCCTCAGCCTCTCCTCATAGGACTTGTGCTCCAGTCCCTTCCCCAGCCTTGTTGCTCTCCTCTGGACCTGCTCCAGCCCCTCCATGTCCTTCCTGAGCTGAGGGCCCAGAACTGGACACAGCACTCCAGGGGTGGCCTCACCAGTGCTGAGTCCAGGGGAAGAATCACTTCCTTGGACCTGTTGGCCACACTGTTCCTGAGCCAGGCCAGGATCCATTGGCCTTCTTGGCCACCTGGGCACACTCTGGCTCCTGTTCAGCTTCCTGTCAATCCAAACTCCCAGGTCCCTTCCTGCCTGGCTGCTCTCCAGCCACTCTGCCCCCAGTCTGTAGCACTTCATGGGGTTGTTGTGGCCAAATCTGTCGTAGGAAGCAAACATGTTGCCATATCACTGTCTTTCTAACTGCAAACTATAAGTAATTATCTGGTACTGCAGGTTATGTAATGTATTGGAATAGTTTATGGTGCTTTGCCAGGAAAAGAGGACAGTAGGGTATGTGTATGTATGTAAAGGAAATGTGATTGAGTAAATGTCATGCCATTAATGGCTTTTCAGATAGTTTCATACTTGGGATATCTGTCCTGTTTTTATGTGCAGGGCTGTGGAACTGCTGACTGTTTGAAGATTGTGTGTCAAGTTGGCCACCTGGAAAGGGGAAAGAGTGCAATATTGTATTTAAAATCACGCCTTTGGACCCAAACTTTCATGAATGTGAGTGACTGTGAATATTCTGTCCTTGTTTCTGAAACATTAAAAGTGACTTTTGTATCCACGTGCAGTACTAATTTCGTTTTTCTCACACAGAAGGAGAATCAGAATCACTCCTACTCCCTCAAATCATCTGCTTCTTTTAGTGTTATCGAGTTCCCTTATAAGAACCTCTCCTTTGAAGATATCCACAACTCCACAGTTGTAAGTCATTTACATCCAGCTTGAGTTAATCACTTAAAAACTAATACAAAGACAACTATTGTTGAGGAGCATTTTTGTGGCTTGCTCTAATTGTAATTTTACCAGCTATCTGATTCATATATTCATTTCAGTTATACACATAAAACTGAGGGTAAAACTAAGACTAGAGTTGAGAATATTTGTATCTTGAAAGACTTAATTGAAAATGAAAAGAAACGATGGTGAACAGTCCTAATGTTCTTGTTAATGCCATTGTTGTTAGAGAAATATTTTACCTGAAAATTGTTTTCTGCTGTAGTAGCACTTAGAGCTTGAATAATGGACCTTTATTATATTTTATGAAGTATTATGTGAATGAGGAACAAAAAGAGCATCTGTGCCCTAGAGGGTTTCCAACAGAAAGCAGACAGGGTGCAAACAGAAAGGAATATGTAGGCCAGTTGTTTGGACTGCCAGATTAAAAGTTTTTGGTAAGCACTATAGCATTTAAAGGTCTGAAGAAAAAGGTTGAAAAGGACTGTGATGGATTTATTTTTGAATATGGTTCCTAATGTCTATTATTAACTGGGTTTTTTTCTTTCATAAGCCTTGTGGAGTTGATTTTTGTTTCAAAGAATACCGCTTTTTAAGAAAAAAAAAAACAAACAAAAAGCCCTGAATTATTTTTCTCTCACTCCAAAATACTTCCAGATTCCTACAGTTTTACTGAATATCATCAAGCATTACAGAAGATACGTTGCCACATTATCACTGATGGCAAAAATGCAAAACCAAACAAACCCCAACCCCCCGTTTTCATTTAATTTTAAAATCCTATTAAACTTGGGTCAGCAAGGCTTTATGTCACCATTAATCTGTAGCTTTTTACTCACGTTGGAGTGAAAAAGTAATTTATACTGGATTAAGATTATAATGTCTACAGGATCAAGACACACAAGACTTAAAGTGCATGAATGAGCTCAACTTGTCATGGGGTGCAGAGTGTGATTTATTGTGTTTTTCTGTCAGGTTACTACAAATATTACCTGGGGCATTCAACCACAGCCTATGCCGGTGCCCGTGTGGGTTATCATTTTGGCTGTCCTGGCAGGGTTACTGCTCTTGGCTGTTCTAGTGTTTGTTATGTACAGGGTGAGTATTGTCTTTTTTTTCCCCTACTAGTGATGTGTTATTTCCTAGAGTGCCAGCGGTTTGCAGAAGTGCCTTGGTCCCCTAATCATCTGAACCAGTGAAGTTTTTGGATAACTAAAAGCTTTTCAGCTTTGTCAGGAAGAAGCTGAATAAAAGAGGATGTGTCTGTGATTGTGCTGACTTATTTGGTTTAATTTTTCAGCTGATGTTTGCTGCCTTTGGAGGTCAAAAATGAGGAAAAAAGGAGTAGGAAATAAAAGTAATTTAATCAGTTAAGAGGGAAAGAGAAAGGAATTGTATATTTGGCAAATCACAGTGCAATTGCTTTATTCTCTTAATCACAGATGGGCTTTTTCAAACGTGTGAGGCCACCTCAGGAAGAACAAGAAAGAGAACAACTGCAACCACACGAGAATGGGGAAGGAACATCAGAAGCTTAAGCAGAGTTTTATCTGTGAGACATTCTGAAATTTCAAATTGCCTGCATCTTGGTTACAAATATTGGCTTCCCCATCAACAACAACAAAAAAAACCACTCACAACTGCAGAGCTGCTGGTCTAAGCATCAGCACCTGCAAAATAAGAGCAATATATTTAAATCCTTCTTTTTGAATTAATTTCTGTTCATGCCTGCAACTAATGCAGCTGCACTGAGTGGTGGGTGAGAAAAACTCACCTGCTATGTAGTGCTTTGACTTTGCTTACTGGGATACAGGAGACATCATCTTTTTTGGTTCACGTACCGACTTTCCATGAATTTCTACATGGATTCTGCATTTGCTCTTGAAGCCAACAGTTTCTGTAGGTACTTGTTGCATTACATGTTTAGTTTCAGTTGATTTTTGTTGGAGTACACTACATTTCATTTTCTAGCTCTTCAAAGTTAGCTGCACAAAAAAAAATGAATGTAGCTTGTTTTACAGAACTGAAGAATGTTCTTTGACCCGTTAACTCTGATGACTTTTTTTTCTCCTGCTCAAAAAAATATGAAATATTCAGTGGAATCATTCACATCTGATAGCTATTCTTGTTGCCCTGCCTGCTTAGTGATCTGTCTTGTGGTTTCCCTCTAGATTTTACAAATACTCTTCCCCCTGGGTTTCTGACTGTGGGGATTGAGCCTACAAACACAAAATGAGCAATAGGAAGCTGGGGCTGATGTCCTTTCTGTGGGACCTAGGGAAAAGATTCAGGGCAAGATCTGAAGACTCTTCTGTGTGTTTCCACAGAGCAGGATCCAGGTGTTGCACAGAATTCTTGGCAGCACAGACTCATTCACTTACTGCCAGGGACAAGATGTTGGATTGTGGCTGCCCACAGACATGCCTGAGGAAATCCATAGCCTGAATGTCCACAAGACAAACCTGCACAGGGTTTGAAATGAAGTCTCTATATTACTTGGATTGAGTTTCAGTTTGTGGCAGTGGAGGGAATACCCTGTGACAGGTTACCTGATGCAGGAGCTGTTGTTCATTCTCACATTTTGTGGTTGGCCATGCCTGAGTGCAGGATGGAATAACACAGGGAATGTTTGAACCAGGCTACCTGCCAGCCATGTGGATCCTGGCCACACTCACACCTGCCTTGCCTCCAGCCCTGAGAGAACAGTGAGCTTGTCAAATGAGGCAAAGCAGAGCTGGCAACATGAGAGGATTTGAAAAGAGAAGGTTGAGGTGGCTTATTTAATTTCACTCATTCATTGTTTCATTTCACTCATTTATTGGATGTTCCACTGCACAAAAGACATTTCATTGCACAAGACATTTCATTATGTTCAGTACATTTCATTACCAGAAAAGACACTAAATATTTTGTTTCATTGTTGTTTTTTTTAAACTTACCAGAAGGTCAGTGGTTGAAAGCCACAGCCTTACACCATTCTTAGCCTATTTCCCTCACCACTGGTGTAGTAAAGTGAAGCTTCTTACACTTCTGAGAGAACACCAGAATATTGCCTGTGCTCTTCAGTAAACAAGTAACTACAAATTAGGAGGTGGTTCAGCTTGTAACCACGGGTAACTGTGTTGCACAGATCTTAGAGTGGACATAAACTGTTACAAAGGTGCCATCTATGAGAAGTTTATAATGTAATTTATTCCCCTTCTGGGAATAAATGACGTTATAAACTCGCTGTGTGCAGCCCACATACACAAAGGAAGTCTTCTACTGTATTTACACCACTGAGATTTCTATGTAGACAAGCTCTTAAAAGGACAAAAAATCTAGTTGGTTTGGTTTTGTACCTTGGGGTTTTTGTTCAAAGCTGCTTCTCCCCCATAAATACTGCAAATCCTGCTAAACCCAGAATTCTCTGAAATGAACAGTTTGATTCAAGTCTTATTTCTGCATCCTTTCAGAGGTTTAAAATCCACAAATAGATTTTGTTGTTAAGTCCATTCTTACTCGCTGAACCACGATGGCATCTGAGCCCTTAAGGAAGACAGCACAAAGTCTGTGGGGCCAGTCGGTACACCAGATGTAGGCTTGCAGATTTACCCATTTACATGGGTTTGTTTTAGACAGTTTGTTTAGATATGATTACTTTATATGAAAGGCCATAGGGCGTGATTTTGTTTTAACTGAATTTTTGAGGTCTTCAGTGTGGCCAAAAATGTTTTATTTTTTGCCTTTACTTTTAGTGTTGTTACTAGTTCTGTAGTAAAGCATCAGGAGTGAGGCTTTAATCCTGGCCTCAGAACGTGTCCTTGATAGAACAGCATTTCACTTCCTTGTAGTTCACACACTTTGTCAACTGATTATCTGTGTGCAGGGAGATTGGTTTTACCCAGTCTTAATCTTAGTAGGTTAAGAGGTTTAAGAGACTGGCAGACAGATTATAGCTCTAATTCTTACATGTGTGCTTTCATTACATGTACACACCACGTTGACTTGAAATTTATGAGACTACTTGCATGTCCAGGCGTTATAAGGAGATTAAAAAACTGTTTTAGAAAAGCACCATCAAGATCTCTCCAGCTCACGTGGAAGGGGTACTGCAGCATTGTTAATGCCAGTGCTCACTGCATCCTCATTTTACTGTGCAAACTGGAAACTCATTTTGCTGACTTTCAGGATAAAAAGGTACATTTTGTTGGTACAACTACTGTAGCTACAGAAAGTTTCTTCCATTTTTGAAGTTACATAAAGTAGTACTTATTTAAGTGATTTTTTTTTTATTTCCTGCATCCTGCTGGAGAGTAAAAGCAAATAGTTGCTTCTCCCACCTCCACTGATTTCCAGTTTGGTTAAAAACCCCACAGGAGCACAGGAGGGTACAGGTTACTTGGTGAACACAGATGTAAAACCTCAAATTCAGGTTAAAGTAACATTTGTGTTTCAGGGAGGTTCCGAACTGGAAGTTTTCCCGAGTGGGGATGCAGGAAACATTTGGCAGCAATAAGATTCCAGACTTTGTATGTCCTCGTGTCAGTATAAATTTCATACTGACTTCCAGGGGTCGATGTATTCTTGTAGCAAATATTGTAGAACGATGGTAAATTTTTTAAAGAAACTTTTAGAAAATGTGTTTTGGAATGAAATTAATGTCTTTGAGTGAAAATTGGTGTGCATAAGATGCATACTGGAAGCATTTAAAAAAAATGCAAGTACAGAAACAGAGAATTAGCCTTCTTTTGAGAGTTCTGTTTCAGAAGCATATTTTTTATGAATATAAAATCAACAGCTATGTAATTATTTAGACAATAAAAACATTTTAAAAGACCTATATCTTTTATAATGGAATATGAATTTATATAAGTACTCCAGTTTGCAATTATTGCAGCATCTCATGATCAGTGAAGTGATTTGTATTACAAAATGCATATTATCTATTACTATATCTGACGATATTTTAAAAATGTAAAGCAAGGAACCTAATTTATAGGTTTACATCTCTTTTGAGTAATGATGAAATTGTGAAGATAGCTTTTTTTTTTTTTAAGCATGACTGTAAAGTCAAGTATGGTCTATGTTTATCAATATAATTTGAAATCTTTGAGGAAATTTTTTGTATCAAGATCATAATTTTATTTGTCCCATTTTTCTGTTTTAAATTTTGATTTACGTGTTGAACTTCGATTCGCATAGTGTTTGTGGAAACTTTAAGAAAGTTTATTACATGTGCTCTTTCTTTATAAAGCATTTATTCCGAGGCAATATTTTAAATATTTAATTGTTTCTAAACTTGTGTTCACACTTAAATAATCTTTAAGGTACCCTGTCACGGGTATATTGAGAATATTTTGGCCATAATCAGCATTCTCTTGGTTTTGAAGGATTCATGTTGCACTTACATTTTTGCAACGTTTGGCTTTGTTGGTGGTTACCCTGATGGTATTTTTTTCCCTGCACCCTCACAGTCACAGAGCAGTGAAAACTGGGTCAGGTTTTGTCTTTGGTCCAGACTAACGTGATCCTTCGTGTTCAACGCTGCTGGCTGTTAACGAGGGGGGGAAAAAGGGATTTTCTAAGAGCAAAATGGAAATCCAAACAAGGCAGAGGTAGTGGCAGACACCCCACATGAGCCTCACAGCAAAAAGGCTGTGCTCTGTCTGTCTGGGAGGTTGGTTCTCCGCTGGCAGTGGCCTCCTGGCAGGCCCAAATGCCAGTTTGGATCACGCTGATGTGCTGTGCTCGGACCTGGGTGCGATGGGAACTCTTTGGTACTGAATGTCTCGGTTCCAATTCCCACACCAGCAGCTCTGGTTGGCTGCCACGTTGTTCCTTTTTGTTTGCCTGCGAAGGGATGTGGCATTTGTTGGCCTGCACTGTCTGTAAGGACAAACCAACCCGGTGTGTCCAGCTGAGGTGAGGAATGAACAGAACAGGGTGTTTTGGATCGCCCACATTGGGTGAAACACGATGTATATTCTCAAGTGTATCCATTACTAACTGAGTTACTGAGGACTGGTACAATTAAGTCCATTGTGGAAAGTTCGAGTAGAGGCTGTACAACAGTGGTTTTGAATCTGTAATGTCACTGCCGTTTCATATGTGATTGTGGTATTTAGGATTTTGGTGTATTTTTATTCCCAGCGTGTAGAATTTTAATGTAACACAGGAAATCTAACCTTTCATGCAATGACCTTCTCCAGATATGCTGCATTAAAGTTGAGTAACTCGACCCCTGGCTTTTGCAAAGTGACTGAAGATTAAACGTAGCATTTGAATCTTCAAAAAAAACTTGGACAGGTTTTACTTTTCTAGTCCACGAAGGAAACCTGTATTTGCTATTATACAAATATGCTGAAAATGTAACATGTTATTTCTTTGTAATGGAATTTTTTTTGCCTTTTTTGTTGGTTTTTTTGTTGTTTTTGCTCGTGCATTAAATCAGAAGAGCATTGTTTGCACAAGCAGGAACTTAACACACTAACAAGAGTGCTGCATTTTGTGTTTCTTAGTCATGTAGAAAATATTTGTAAAATAAATGGGAATATTTTCAGTTACTCTGAACTTGTTTCCAAGGTCTTCGGTACATTTAAGGAGAGCAATATACATTTGAAGTCACCTTATTTTGTATTAAATTATAAATTGTGGGAAAAAAAAAACAAACAAGTGGGTATTGTGGCACAGTAATTTTGTACTGGTATGAAATATATAGCTATTAAGCTATGGTTTTCCTTTCAACCCATTTGTTTCATCCTAATGCAAATCTGATTGTTTTTATTAGGTTGTATTTTTCTACACATGTATACAATTTCCAAATATTGTGATTGGGTAAATTGCGAAATGTAAGCATTGACTTGATTGTGATATTTAGAATTTTGGAATAAAATACCTCTTAATCAACAGGAATTCTGTGTTTGATTTTTATTTTTGGGGGTTTTTTTGTTGGTTTTTTTTTTTTTAATCTGAGGTGTATTTTTTTAAATGCATTAATTCACCAGCAAATATTTTGTAGTATATGTTTGTAATATAAAGATATCTGCTTAATACAGAAAGAGCACATTTACACAACTTTTACATTCTCAGCTCAAGTGGCACATATTAACCTTGAGTCAAAAAAATTTCTAATCACAAGCAAGAAAGAGGATCTATTCACAAATTATATTTTTTAAAGAAACTTTTAGAAAATGTGTTTTGGAATGAAATTAATGTTTTTGAGTGAAAATTGATGTTAATGTTTTTAAATTGCCAGTTCAAGAACTTTTAAGAACACAGAGAACAACTGAAAATATTTTTTTTTAAGTATTTGTATGAACTTCTCATCAATATATTGTCTCTTACAAAGAATTAAGGTCAGTGCTGCCAGCCCATCTGAGTAGCCTTGAAAGACTGCAGGAGTTACTGCTGGACATAATTCCTCTGGGAAATACTCAGGTAGTTGAAATAAATTACTTACTATCAGCTTTCATCTCTTTTTCAAAGAAAAGTTGGTTAAGAAAATATAATCTTGATTATATTTTTGCTGGAATGGTGTTATTTTGTCCTCTAGTTTTTCTTTGTAATCGATCTAAATATAGTACAAACAATTAATTTCCACATGTGTTATTCCCCCTTTCGGAGCCATTTGCAAGAGAGCTTTTATGAAACATTTAACAGATTATTTTTTTTCCTCCCAGACCTTTATAAATGAATAATTGCTCATATTCATGTCATCAACTTTAATTTAAAATGTTCCAGCTGCCAAGTTGGTTCAACTATTCCTCTCAAAATAAGATTTTATCTTGTTAAAAGCCCAAGCCTGCAAACATTTGGAAGTGAACATGTATGTGATCCACCCTTTCTCAGTACCACAGATACTCATCAGATAAATTCATAAAGAAAGGAAGCAAATTGCTCAAAGCATGAGCAAGTAGACCCTTTTCTTCTACCTGAGACCACACAATGTTGCAGGGAGTCCAAAATGACTTAAATTGTAACAGTGGCTGTGCAGAAACAGAGGCTTTTTCTGTGCAGTGCCCAGATAAAAGGTTGAAACAGGAAGCTTGGTGAGAGGATGTTAATTAGGATGTTAATTCTATGTCAATCCCAAATTTATTTGAAGTAATTGTTAGTGGCAATGAATTTATTACCATGGACTTTACAGGATGACATTACATCATTAGGAAAAATACATTAGATTTTTTTTTTTTTAGATTTTATAACAGATGTGTTGGAAATATGCACGGTAACCTGGCAGTTTTTCCTTTCCGTATGGGAAAATTTATACTCCTCTATAGTTTGTAACTCTATTCCTCTTTTTTTCCCTGCAATGAAGAAATGTTCTGCGATCTGAAAACTACAGAATTCGGCCTAGTCTGTTATTGTGGATAAAATTAAAAATTTTATTTGGCTAGTCTTTTCTTATTAAAGGCCAAATCAAGCGATCTTATACTTTTCAAAGAAGTTTATATTCACTGCTCAAACATACATTAAAAAATTTAATATTGCCCGGTTCTGTGACACTAACAGTCATCATAACTGTATTTGTATCTCCTAAAGCTTTGATTCTCCACACAGGCATCTCTTTACCTTATTTACGTGTTTACTCCCATTAACAGTCCTGATGCCAAACATTATATGTATTTTAGGACAAGTGCACATGAGTAAAATCAGAGTGGGGGTATATTCGTGGAGGCAAGTCCAGAGAAGGGCGATGAAGCTGGGGAAGGGTCTGGAGCACAGGTGTGATGAGGAGCGGCTGAGGGAGCTGGGGGTGTTCACCTGGAGAAGAGGAGGCTCAGGTGCGACCTCATCGCTCTCTGCAACGGGGGGAGCCAGGTGGGCACCGGGCTCTGCTCCCAGGCGACAGGACGAGAGGACATAGTGTAAAGCTGCACCGGGAGAGGTTTAGGTTGGAGGTTAGGAGGAATTTCTTCAGGGAAAGGGTGATTAGACACTGGAACGGGCCGCCCGGGGAGGCGGAGGAGTCACCGTCGCTGGAGGTGTTTAAGGAAAGACTGGACAAGGCGGTGGTCGGTCACGGTTTGAACTCGATGATCTCGGAGGTCTTTTCCAACCTAACCCACCGTGTGATTCTCCGAACCGGCGGTTCAGTGACCGCCGGCGCCAGAGCGAAGGCGCTTTCCGAGCCGCCACCAGGCAGCGCCGGGGCCGCCACAGGCGCCCTGCCCTCGGCAGCGAGCCTGGGACCGCCGCGAACGCCGCCGCTCCTCGGGGGGCCGAGAGGAACCGAGCACGGCGAGCGATCCCCCGCTCCCGGGGCGTGAGGCGGCCCCGCGGCCTCCCCTCCCCTGCCCTCCCTCCCCGCGGCCCCGCCCGCCGCGGCCCCGCCCCGGCACGTCCGTGGGCGGGCGGTGCTGCCGCCGCAGTGCCGGGGCCGCGGCCGCCGGAGCTGCCGGAGCCGCGGGAGCCGCCGGCCCCCCGCAATATGCCTCCGCTGCCCTGGGGCTGCTCGCCATGCCGGGCTCCTGCGGGCGCCTCTCCCCGCTGCTCCCGGCGCTGGCGGCCGCGATGCTGCTGCTGCTGCTGCTGACGGGGCGGCCGCCCCCCGCCGCCGCCGCCGCCGCCCCCCGCCCGCAGCAGCAGCGGGCGGCGCTGCCCGGGGGCGCCCCCGCCGCGGCCTCAGGTACCGAATCCCCTCCTGCGCCCCGTCCCGCCCTCCCCGAGGGGATGGCCCCGATCTCCCCGCGGTCCTGCTCGCCCGCGGAGGTCCCGCACCCCGCATGGCCCGCTCGGGTTGGAGGGAGCGGGATCTCCGTCTCCATGTGCCGCCGCGCCGGGATGGTGCGGCCGGGGTGGCCGGGAATGGCCCCGGCGACCGGGCAGTGACCTGGATGGGGATGCGCCCTCGGGCGCCGGGAGAGCGGCCTCGAGTGATGGGGCTCCAGGGATTCCTGCTGGCTCGCAGCAAGGTGTCTGTGTGTACAGAAATATATATATATAATATTAATATATTTGTTTCTATATATATTTGTATCACTGTAAAAATAAACCATCTCGTACGTGTTCAAGCGTCTTGAGCCTGTCAAATGAGTGATGGGGCTGGTGAGCTCATTGGTTTTTGCATCCCTTCTGCAAAACACAGAAATACATCGTTTATCAAAGAGTATAAAAATAATGTGCTTACTTCAGTATTAGGCTTTAGTAATGTGGTCAAATATGTGAGGTTATCCATTTGCATGACTGAAGCAAGTGATAAGGTGTCTGTTCTGTCACTTAGTTTAAAAAACATGTGTATATCCTGAAGTTTAGTGGCTCAAATTAGGATAAACCCAGTATTTTTCTTTCACTGAAGAATTTCAAGATGGTTTCAAACATGAATTATTTAAGGCCTCTGAACACCAAGGCTCCGTTTGGGCATATCACTAGAACATATGTTTCATTTTTAACATATATGCGTGCTCCTGTTTCCATTTCACTTCAAGAAGGTATAAAATGTGCTTAGCTTTAGGCAGATGGTTAATATTTTTCTGAATTGAAGCCAATTTGCAAAGCTGCCAAAGTATGTGTGTTAATTAGGAAATATAAGCAAAGATATTAAATTATGGTATTTGCTTGTAATTTCTTAAAGATTTAGAACAAGTAACTAGAATATGAACAGGCTTAATTTTTTCCTGATACACTCTTGAACTGCCTTCGTTTGCTTATTGGTTTCTTTCTTGTGTAGGTTTGGGGTTTGGGGGGTTTGTTATTTTCTTTCTTTTCCGAAGATTTAAAACTGTAGAACTTTGAGGAACACCTTGGGTCTTGTTTTCCCTTTTGAACTGTTGATTTCTCATTAGTTTGTTTCTTACCACGCTTTTAGTAGGCTATACCATTAATCACCAGCAAACCCCACTTAAAAGGCATTGGCAGCATTTCTAAGTTGTACAGTGAACATTTTGCTCATTAAAAATTGAGAGGCAAGAAAAAAAAAAAAAAGGACAGTTTTTGTAATGCGATGATCCTCTTTGGTTTCAGGTATTGATTTCTATTCGAGAAGCTCTGTTCCCTCATTGCCTTCAGCCCCGGCCAAAGTCTTTGTTGGTGTCTAACGTTTTGATGTCGATGCTGTTGGTTTGCTGTTGTTGCTGTTGCAGACCCACGTGCCCCGTTGCTGCTGCTTTCTTTTACTTGCTTATTTTGCTTCATAGGTTTTGAGGTATGAGAGTCAAGAAGTATCTTACAGCACACAAGCTGTAATGATCGGTCTCAGTTTATGACTGTTAAAAATTACCACTCGAGTTGGCCGTGTTTGTTTGTTTGTTTGTTGTGCTTAAATACAGTTAAAGCTTTATTTCACTTGTTGGCTGGATTTCTAAATTATCTTGATTAAGTTTTTCCATTATGAAAATCGGAAAAAAAAAAAAAAAAGGAACAGTCTTTTAAAAAGATTAGCTAATTACTGCTATCAAAGGTTTTATTATTCTGAAGAAGCTACTGAGCACCTTTATTTTCTGTGAGGTATTTTCTTTCAGGAAAGCCTGTAAGTAGTTTTTGCTTTATTTGTAGAAGAAGAGCCTGACTCCAGGTCTATGTATTTAACAGATACTAATGTCTTTTTAAGTGAAATCCTCGCCTGGTGGTTTCCAGCTGGAAGGTAGGCAGGAGAAATGGCTGTTGCCTTTCCAGCAGAAGACTGGCAGCAGAGTAATCCCGAAGGGAAATGCTCTGAAGAGGCCACTCCTGCAGCAGCTGCAGGTCCTGCACTGGGAACTGCCAGGCACGCAGTGGCTTCTGGAAGTGAGGAGGGGTCTGGCTGATTTTTGGATTTGTGCAGCGTGTTTGTGAGCCCAGTGTTGCTAAAGCAAAGGAGGCTTATCCTCCTTAACTGGGCAGGGTGCAGAGCTAAGGCTGGAGTTCACAACCTCCTGTCACTTGACGTGTGTCCCGTATCGATGTCCCTGTTCTGTCGAAGCTCATTATACCCTTTTACAGATCAATTCCCCCCCTGGATTAACTGACTCCTGCCAGTGTGATTATTGTGCTGTCTGAGGAGAGCTGCTGGAGTCAGCACAGCTGTGTTCCAAGGTTTGAGGGGTACACTCTGCTCCTAATGTCTCAGTGCAGCACTGAGAAGGTAGTTTGCACATCACCACTGAGAAGGGGTTTTTGTTCATCTCTTTCTTTTCCCTTAAAAACAACAGCAAACTTACTACTGCTGAGAGAAATAAATTCTTATGACGAGGCAGAGAACGTGTACAGGAGGGACCCAGTTCATGGAGCTGCTCTGACTCGTGTCCTCTAACAGATACAGGCATTCTTCCAAATTTTAAGAGAAAATAATAATAAATTTGGAGAGAGAGAGAGAGAGAGAGAGACAGTCTGGCTAGGGTGATGGTTGCTGAAGTGGAGAACCTGCCTTGATTCTTCCTTCATCGAAGTGAGTTTCTCCATTTTCTGTGTGGCAGTTTAGAAATTTGGACTCTGTGCAGGAGCAGTTGAAGAGAAGTCGCTGGGAGCTTTGAATATTCAGCATTAAGGTCAGCGGGCTTGAGCATGGAATTCAGTAAATTATAGTCCTGGCTTTGATCCAGGCAAATCTGGTTTTGTTTTCCATGTTCCCTTCTCTTTATCTTTATTGAGGTGCATTCTTTACAGGAGATGAGGGCTGTGTTCTTTCATGTTCACGGGATATTCTGATGTGGTGCATTATTATTCTCTTTATAATGCAGATATTGTGCTATAAACAGAGCAGAGACCACTAATTGAATAAGTATACTTATCTGCATCAGTTCTATGGCAGGTCTGACATGTGCTGAATGAACAAGATGCTTCTGCAAAAATAAAAAAGCAGCTGTGTAAGTGGAAACTGGCACATTACATATAGACAGCACATGGGATGACAGACAGCATCTTAATGTTGGATTTTTTTTTTAAATAAGTGTTGTTTCTTCAAGTTTCTGTCATATACCTTTTGTGATCCCAGCATAAACAAGAAAAGACGTGTCATGCTATTTGTTTTAGACCATTCTCAATCTGCCTCACATTCCAGAATTCAGGGGGAAATTCAGTTTATTTGTTTGTGGTCTGGGGTTTTTTTTTTCTTTTAGGCAGATGGATTTGCACAGGATGGGAAGATGAGCTTGGTTCTGTAGGGTGAAATTCGAAAGCAGCAGCTAACAGAGGTGCTGAACAAAGGAGAGGGGAGAATTGGAATTGCTGTGTGTATTTATGGAGTTAGTCCTATCTGCTGAGACAGATGGGATAAATATGTGATTGTTGACCAACTCAGAAGAAAATCAGAGATTACTTTTTTACCTGCAGGAGACAAATATACTGTGTGGATGCTGCCTGTGGAATTTGATTCTGAGCCCATTTCTCCATACAGTCCTGCTTGCCTGTGATGATAGGTTGCTGTGTAATGCAAAGCCCTGTTGTAGACAGGACATTTCTAATTAAGAGTTTTCCTAAACTCTTTTGTAGGTTATCTTATTCTTCCTGATCATTCCAGAAGGCTGAAACTTTCCCATGCAGAAATATTTCCCCCACCACATTGTTGTATGACTGTCTGCTTTTCTGACCTTGGTTTTCCGTGGTTTTTGCTGTAGAATATTTTTCCTAATGACTTGTATATTGGTGTGCAGTTGGAACTTAGGTATTTAGAGGAGTATTTGGTTATGATAACTTGTTGTGCTAGGCTGGGTTTGAATTTGAGCAATAATACATAATGCACTTAAAAAAACCCCAAAACATAGTGCAATGTGACTGGCCTGTTTGTCACCTGATGGAACAATCTTTGTGGTTTACTCTCTCCATAGTCACTGGATTGGGGGTTAGTGTGGCAGCAATAAATCCAGTTTTGTTTTGGAACTTTTGTTGCACTCAGATACCCCAAGAAAATGAGTGAGGAGTTAAAAGCTGTATGGGAGATTGTTTAGCATTCCAGTAAAGGAGGAAATTCAGTAATTTTCATGGCTGAGTGATTGTGTAGGATACAGTTCCTGCTCGAGAAGTCAGGGCTGTCTAACTAGGGACTTCTGGTCAGAACTGGCATTGTTTGATACAACCAGCAACACAACCTTCTTATCCTGTAGATTTTGGAATATAATTGGTGTCAGGGAAAAGGTTTATTTTCAAGTTAGAAGTGTTATATGCACACCCCAGCAAAATGATTTAGTGCAAGCAGTTAACTCCACCTATAGAAATAAGCTCAAAAAACGTCCTTTGCTTTGCTGTTCAGTTTTCTCAGGGTTCTCAGCCTCTTCACAATAGTGTTTTTTCAGCTAGGTGAGGAAGAATGCAACACTTGCACTTGCCCTGATTTATTGGAGCTGATGTGTCTTAGCTTTCTGTGCTGATCTAAGACTTAGCAATGCAACAAAATATCAGGAAGGGCATTAGGACACTGAGGGGTGATAAAGCATCTGCAGTTTGAAATAGAAATTAATAATGAAAAAGAAATATTCATGGATTCACGTGTTCCATTATTTAGGTCACTTTGTTGCTAATACAAGAAGAGGAGTTTGGGGTTTTCCACAGTGAAGCACACATACAAAAAATAAGTACTTTTTTATTCTGCCAGAAGAGAATCCACATAAACACAAAGGTGCTGAGGAGTTCTGGAAACTTGGACATCTCTCCTGAGCTGAAAGCTGACTTTTACTGAAGCCTGTAACACATTATGCAGCATCATGCTCTGTGCTTCAGAAAACTTGACTTGGAGAAACCTGCACTGAGAGTGGCTTTCATTATAAAGAACTGAGAGACAAGGGCAGGCAGTGCCAGTGTTTGAGCATTCACTGAGACAGAACCCACAGTTACCTGGGGAGAAGGGGCAGGAGGCAGTGAGGGACGATGGCAGGAAGCTCCCTGTTGCAAGGTGGTAGTTTTTGTGCTTCTTATTTGTTTTGCTAAAGTTTCCTGACTTCTTGTCGATCTGTTGGCAGAGAATACATCATCAAAGGCAAATTGCTTTGTAAAAACATTCACAGAGTTGCTGTGAGGCTGAGAAAAAGGCAGGTTCAGGAATTGGAATGCAGCTGCTATCTGGGTCACTGGGGATCTGTAGCATGCTGTCTGTGTGAAGTAGCTCAGTAGATGAAGCCTTTGAAGACAGAGGCAAAGATCTGAGAGGGAAGCTTATTCAAAATAAACTTAATTTTTGGCATGTGAAACTTGGAAAAACACTGCAGGTTACTTTGTTGTCTTGAAAGTTGCATAGTTTTATACTGCTATATCCTTTAATGAATGGGGACTCAAGGCACAGAGCAAATGAGCCCTCTTTATTACTCCTGTTAGATTTAATTCCTAATTCATAGATCTGGCATCTGGTGTGCTGTGGGAGCACCCAGGTTCTGTGATCAAGAATTTCCATTGCCCTATAGGAGTTAGTGTACTTTTGAGTAACTCTTTTGTGTTCAGCAGGATGACACTACCAGCCCTGGCTCCTCCTACCTAACCCTGGCTTGCCAGAGGTGTTCCAGCACACTCCCTGCATGCTCTTAAACTGTCACCTTCCAGACAATGTCCACAAGAAGCTGTATTCAGCAGGTTTGAAAGCAGCTATTACAGTTCTTGCTTTGCTTTTCTGGCACTAGTTGTAGTAGAGAAAACACGAGGCTTGAAAGCACTTTCATGCTAGCACATGTTTGAGGGGAGGGGTAACACGTGGCACCAGCAGTCCTGTCCCGTGAAAACCTGTGTGTATCCTGTGCTGTGAACTTCACAGGCAGTTGTCAGTTGTTTGTAGATGATGTGAAGAAAGTCTCCTTCTCCCATCTCAGCTGGACCAGCTGCTGTAACTTTCCAAATGCTTCAGTGTGCTGTCTCGTAAGCATGTGTCCTTGTCTGATGGAGCTCCTGGAAGCCATCCTAGCAATCCCAGTGTGAGCTGCTGGGCTTGGCAGGAGTGATGTTCTTGCCTGTCTGTGACTGCACGAGCCCCTTAAGGCTCACTAAGTGAATCCTGATCCTTTCCCCTCGATTTCTTGTCCTTCTTTCTCTTCCCTGAGGTTGTGATTATGCTCCATCACGTGGACTCGAAGAGAGTCTCTTCTGTCTGCAGGATGTCAGACTTCTGGGCACACTTGTCATGATGTGGAAATGAGACAGTTGAAGGAGATGGATTACAGGGTCAGTTCCTCCTGCTGGACTTCCCACATGGCCCTTTTCCAGCATTCTGCATGTACTGTTGATAGTGCCAGGGACCTGAGACAGTGCAGTCCTACCAGTGGAAGAGGCAAGAGGTGGCCTCTCATTGAGATTACATGGAAAGAAATCGTGGCTTCTGGTGGGTTAGAGGGCAAACAAAATCCTGGCCCTTTACCTTCTGGCTTTCCTAGTCTCATTTTGAAAACTCTGGTTGTTTTGGTGTGGGTCTTACCTGAGCTACTGGCAGCTCTAAGAGGTGAAGCTGCACATGGGGCCATAAAACTGTGGTGAGGAGTGTCAGGGTTTTGTGTGTGTGTGTGCTGAACATGATGCAGTGCTTATAGGTGCCAGTGTCAGGCACCTATTGAGCCATGGGCATTAGGAGGTCATGAAGCAGGAAAATACAGAGAATTTGGGAGGGAAGAGTTGAATTTAGGTGTTGTTTTTTTGTTCATCTGCCTCGTCTGAAATGGTTTTTTGTATTCAACATACTTTTATTTCTTTATTTATCACGATTCCTTTGCCTGTATTCAATGACTGAGCTTTCCCAGAGCAGTGTGCACGTAGCTTTCAGCTTATTTTAGTTTCAGGTCTGAGCAACCCTTTAGTGATTTGACTTTCAGAGTCATCATTATTACTGTTTTCATTGACTGCAGGTGTTATCAAGTAAGGCAATGCTAAATAAAATATATCTTTTTCATCCCATTTCCTTAATGAAGCATCGAATGTGCCTCAAGTTGTGAGCCTCAAATTATGATAGGATGATGATGTTCTGGTAAAACATCCAGCCAGATTTGCCTAATGTATTAAAACTAGCAGCTGAAACAAACCACAGTCAAGTGAAGATGAACTTTGTTGGCTTTTCCCTCTGTGTTTTCTGTGGTTTGAAAGTGCCTGAGGATCTGAAACGTGGTGGGGCAGTTTAGGCTGGAGGGAATATCAGGAGCATTCCAGTCCAACCTGCTCAAAGCGGGGTCGGCACTGAGTTCAGACCTGGGAGCTCTTTCCTGTCAGGCCATGAAAGGCTTCAAGATTGAAGAACCTCTCTGGGCAACCATTCCAGTGACTGTTTATCCTTACAGAGAAAAAGCAACTCCCTCGTGTCCAGTCAGATCATTCCCTGCAGATTTTTACTGTTGCCTTTCATTGCCCTGCCCTGCATTTCAACAGAGAGCTTGGCTTTCTCTTCTTGGTCAGCTCCTGGGTGGTAGGAGATTGTTTTTTGGGTCCCCCAAAGCCTTTGCTTTGCAAGGTTAAACGAGGCTCACGTCTTTGATGTACTCTCCCTTGACACATGTAAATTAGAAGGAAGTGGAATTACATCCTCTGCTGCAGATTTGAGGCTGTTTTTATAAATATGATGCATACAGTTGGCTCAGTCTGTTGGACCAGATACAAGTGTGTAGCATGGTTACGAAATTTGGCAAGACGCCAAATTTATTTATTATTAACAACTCTACATGGGCAAGGCTCCCAAATGAAACTGGGTGGAACATTCTCATGCAAGTTATTTTCTGTGGGGTGGCAAATCTGGTTGATAATTTGTCTGTGCTAATGTGAGCCTAACTGGAGAAAAGGTCAGTGGTGGCAAGATATTTGAAATTATAGGCCATTTTGCTGGGATGAATAAGGAGGTGCTTGCCCCCTCCAACTATTGTAGACTCTGATGGAATTATAAAGAGTTTTTTCATGTGACTGTGGGAAATATTTTTGCTCTGGTTCAAAGTATATTTCATTAAGGGACTGAAGAGGAGAAATGAATAGTTTTACGTTGGGCAAATGCAGGACATCAGCAGAGTGTGTTTTTGAACAATAAAAGCTGTTAATAATATGAATTAGGCCTCGTGATAAATATCAAAGGGACTTACTCCATTTTTTATGTGAGCAGGGGAGAAAACTTACTCTCACTGGGCTGCAGTAGAGATTTGCTTTGGATTATGGACCACTGATGTTGAGAAAATCCTCTAATTAAATTGAATGGAATTGAGACCCAGCAAAACATTTGTGAGATCCTGCGTAGTTTTGGTGCAGTGTTGGGCAAAAGAGTCTGTCATGGCTGTTTGCCTTTTAATTAGTTGTCAGGTTCCTTTTCCCCCCCATCTGTGTTTTTGTTGTTTTTTCCCTAAGCACAGTATAGAAAACCTGGCCATTTACAAGTCTGTCTGCTGGATTCCTCAGGGTTTCATGGAACAGAATGTCTCAGGAATACTGAGGTGGATTTGTTTCCCCTCAGTCCAGCTGGCACAATATCAGAGGTGCTGAATGAATCTCGAGTATTTGTGGGGAAGGAAAAAGTGTTTACTGTCCTGCTTTCAGTCTTGGTGTCAATGAAACCATTTTTCTCATCCTAGAAAGGTTTCCATGGTGCTAAGTTGTTTTCCAATTACTGCCCTGCAGGACTTTGGCCACTTGCTGAGAAGGGAGAACTTGTGTGTGTGTGTTGGTGGTGCTTGTGCTGGAGACAACACAGCTGGTGGGCAACCTGTTCATCCATGACAACTTTGGCTGGATCCTGGAGCCCTTCCTCTGGTGCTGAGCTGTGGGCAGGCAATGATGATTCCAAGCAGAATCATGATTATGTTCAATTTTGACCCTTACCTGGATGGCATCCTTGTAGCCAGAGGACTTCTATTATTGTCTTGATTCAATTGTTTTGCTTTATGCTGTGATCTGATTTGACAGAACTTTCTCTTTTTTTTTTTTTTTTTTCCAAACTCTTTTATGGCATCCGAGGAATTTTACTTATTTCAAATTAGCCAGAATCTGCCATCGTTTTTCTAATACCCACTGTCACATTTGTTGATTTGTGCTTTTTGATCCCTCGATCATGAAACCCAACTCCAATGAAAATTTACTTGTGAAAGAGGCTGTGGCTTGCTGGGGGCTCGTTTTGTCCCTGCAATCTGGATTTCCCAACTAGTGCATTAAAATTTCCCATCCCACGTGTACAGAGCTAAACCTGGGACGTGTTGTCCTGCAGACTTTGATTTTTGTTTTCTCCTTCTGTGTCTCTACAAATGGCCTTCCTTCAAGGGCTTGGATGATCTTTTCCTATAAATTAAAGAGAGACATTGCTGGGATGTTGCAAATACCTTTCTTTAAGCGGGAATGTGAGATTTTTGCAGCTTTGGGGGGGGAAAAAGTATTTTCAGCCAAGAATAGTGACCACTGTGTTATTGAAAATGAACTCCTGAGTGCAGCAGGGCTTTTCCTTCCTGATCAGTGAATAACTCCCTTATGCTTGAATTACTGCTTGGTGGGTTGTATTCCAGAGAATTTATGGACACATATCTGTGTTAGGGTTTCACAGCATTAAATGTCATATTTTAACAGGGTATTGCCTTTTTTTCCTGTGATCTTGTTCTGCAAAATTAAGGAGATGTTTGAAATTGCACAGCTTTTTTTTTTTTTTTTCAGCTAATTCCTCTCACTAACCACCACTTAGAATCCCACAAGACAAATCCTGTACCTTACCCATTAGGATAAAAAAAAAACCAAAAAAAAAGATGATTCATGGTACAAGGATACTGGAATATTCTTCCTATCTGAGTATATTGACCATTAAAGGGATGGTTTGACAAATCATTAGAAATTCTCTATAAGAAATGGTCTCGTTTTGTCAAGGAGATGATGCTGAATGATTTATTTTTTCCATTTAAATAATGAAGGTTTAATTGTAAAGTTGCCTTAATAGGCACTTGCCCATTTTTCTTGAGGGTGTGTGACCTAGTGTGGGTATTTAAAATAGCATATTTAAAAGAGAGTATTATGCAGATTTTAGTTTTCCCCTTCTGTACTTTTTTCCCCATTATTCTTTAACAAAGTGTGAATTTTTAATGTTCTTTCTTTTTCATGCCCTCGACTCTGATGCAAGGTAAAATGCTAATGGTAGTCGTTTAACAAAATGAAAGAGCAGCATTACAGGTTTAGCATTAGCTGGTGGAGTAAACCGAAATGAAAAAAATAATCTTATAATGGCCTCTGAAATGCCTGGGGAAAGCTGTTCTATTTTCTAGGCCTCAGGAGCTCTTAGTAGTATTTACTTGCTCATTTAAATCTTCCACTTGCAAATTTATCTTAATTTGAAATAAGTTTTATATAAGATTTTTTTTTTTTTGTCGTGTAATACTGATAATTTATCCCACTTATCTAGAATTGCAGAGAACGATATTTAAATAATATTTAAAGAAGTGAAGCAGCATTTCATCTTGTCTGCTGCCTATCTCTCTTGCCCCAGGAAGATGAATTTCAGCTTCAATCTTCCACAGTAACCACAGTGCTGAGAACCAGGCTGGCTGATTCAACAGCACAGCAGCAAATAGCAATGCAAAGTTGCTATGGTAATTGTAATTCTCAGAGGTTTATTGTATCCTGTGAGTTCTGTCCGGGAGGGGGGGGGGGTATGAAACAGTCTGATTTTAACACGTCAGTGGAGTGAAAAAGGCATCTAATGGTGAAAAACCATCTTGCAGCTACTTACCAAATGAGTCCTTTCCAGCAGGTGCATGTTATGCACTTTAAAAATATTCCAGAGGATTTTTTTTCATGGCACATGTATATGGCATAGAGGACAAAAAAAAAATCCCCTCTAACCTTCACAGCTGCTTGCATGTCTGAATTTCATAGCTCTTGCTTGGGTAGCCCTGAAAAGTTGGTAAAGGAGAATGTGCATTTCCTTTCTATTTAATACATCTTTTTGGAAGTGTTTGGGGTGTGTTCCCACTGGATGGGTGAGTGAGCCATTAGCAGCTTCATGGATGAGCCTGCTGACATTCCTGTGTAGTTCTTACAAGCATGATCCTTCTGGAAAGGTGTTTGTTGGTTATGCAGCAGTACTAATGACTGATACAGCCTGTAATGATCTGGGTTATTTTATGGATTTTTTCAGAGCCCTAATTTCATCGATATTTGGTTCCTGTCAGCATTTGTGGTGTGATTATTGTGCTTACTCAGCTTCTTTATGCATCTGGCCTGAGATCTTGGGTGGGAGTGTAACCACTTCTAACGGCAGGACACAGCTGTTGGTCATGGAAGAGGGTTGGTTTCATTTATTTATTTCAATAACTCATTAAATGAATCCATTCCTGTGTACAACAGGAATACAACACATCTGCAGACCGAAAAAGCCGAAATGTTGATTTGCCTGTGCAGTAGTACAGATTTGGAACCCTGAGGCCATCCAGATCGTAAAATAATCTAAACCCAGCAAAACAATTCACATTAAAAGTTTGCATTTTTTTGAAATGTGGTTAATTTTTTTTAATTTTTTTTAAATGTGAACTCGAGGTAGTGCTGCTGTACCTGTACAAGTGTGTCATGGAATGAGATAGGTGGGATGCAGTGCAGTGTCTGTTGGGAAGTACTGGGAGTGTCTGAAATCTCTGCCTCTGAAGAATTAGCTCACACTGGGCAAATATCACATCAAAATGTGAAAGCTCAGGTTTGCCAGTGTTGAACATTGGCCATGTTTAGTCCTGATTAAATTTAGTCTTTCTTTTAAGTGGCCTCTGAATTGGGAGGAACTGATTCCAAAAGTTGTGACACTGACATAATACTTTGGAAATTATTTCAGTGCCTGAGTACTAATGAGGCATAAGTTAATATTTCTCAACTAAGATTTGAGGACAAGATTTCTATTAAGATTTTTTTTTTTGTCATTTCCTTTACCTCGCTCTTTGAAAAGTGAACATCCTGTTCCTTTTGTTATTTGGTTAAGATTTGTGTTTATATGTGCACACACACACACACAAAATGTAACCCCCTGAAATATGTTGGTATAAAAGAAAAATAATTATTCTGTTTAAGTGAAAGAAAGAAAACAATTCTTCTGCTGGAGTGAAACAAAATCGTTCTAAGCAGAGAAATTCAATTAGCAATGTTGGGTTTTTTTGTTGTTTGTTTGTTTTTGTAAAAGCATCAGTAAAAATTGAGTGTTAATTCTATGTAAAGAAGTGGTGCCAAGTCTATAAATACTTTTGCTGGGAAAAATCCTACAAGGTATGACTGAGAAAAAACAGTTTCTTTTGTGTGCTGGGTTTTATTCTGTCTTAATTTATTTCTCCTTACTTCCAAAATCCCTTTCAAAAGGGAAAGCAGCCTCGTTCTCATCTGTAAAATAAATTAACACTTGCTCCAGTATGTCAGTCGATGGTCAGCTTCTCCACACTGTCTGGTACACTTTTATTATAACGTGAAACTGAATTTTGGGTCTGTTTTGAACGAAATCAATAATTAGTCTTTGACCTACTAATTTACTTAGAACCTTGAATTTCCTCTGGATCATGTGCTAATTTGCTAGAGGCAATCCCCTGCAGTTTTTCACTCTGCTGGATTAGAAATGTCCCTTAAAAGTGCTCATCCTGAAGGGTTTGATTCAATGCATTTAATTTCATGTAATACATTTATCACTCTTTTTAGTTGGAGGCTTGCAAAAAAAAAAAAAAAAACCTAAACCTCATCTTTAGAAAAGTATTGATTTTTCTTCATGATCAGTGACAAATATGACAAGGACTCCTCATCCCAGAGATTACTCCAGGATGGGATGAACTCTGGGAGGAAGGAGACTGAGCAGAGCCCTGCCAAGGAAAGGAGACAGTATGAAAGGCAAGGAGAAATAGGAGGTGGGAAAGAGAGTTTTCAGAGCCCAGTGGATGAGCAGAGAGCAGACATTTTTATTTGTGATGGCAGCAGATGTAGTATGTGCTTGAGTGCATTGTCAGGAACGAGCTTCTAGGAAATAATTTCCATTTTTTTTCTTACCTGTGTACAGGTGCTTGAGGACTGTGGTCTGTATGTGCCTATCACAGTGTATGGTAGTGAAGTAAGGAAGTGTTTCCATGTCAAACAATGCTTTATTTGAAGCAAATATAACAAAAAAAAAATGTTTGAAAACATCTCAGTGTTAGAATATAATTGTTTTTTTCCAGCAGAACTCATCAGAGTAGCCTGATGGGTGACAAATCCCTCGTGTGGGTAACAGTGTCTTCAAATTTTGCCTAATTTTAATCTGTTAAAGTTTCTCTTGACTATGAAGTGCCTACTTGCTGGAGTCACCTGGATCTGACTACATTGGGTTAAACTGTCTCCTGTAAAATAACTGTACCAGCCTTTCTCTGTGTAAAAGGCACTGCTTGTCCCCCCAGGATGCAGCCTTAGCTCCTCCATAATTGAGATTTTGTTGATGGCTTCTGTGGAAATTGGACCAGAAATAGGGCAGTTGGGAATACTGTGGTGTCCTACTTTCCCAGACCCCGTTATGCTGCTTTGTCTCTGGAAATTGGTGATGTGTTCTGTGTCGCTGCAAAACATTTTGGCCAAAGCTCTTCTTTTAAAACACTGTAATGCAAAATCCAACATTAGGATGTATATTTAAGGGAGTGCAGAGCTACAGAACTGCACTGTGTAGGTTGTGTGGGTTGGCAGTTCATATAGAAATGCAGCAAATGCTGATTAGCCCTGAGCTCTGGTTTATTTAATATTTAATTTTTTTCCAGTACCTTTGCATTGTCTAAAAGCAGTTTTCTGTAAGTCTCTGTAGTGGAACACTATTGACCAGCACCCCTGACATGTGGCAGTAAAACATCAATATCTTTTCTCCAAAGTGCATCTCAAGGAGCAGCTCGTACTTGCTTTAAAATCAGAGCAACGATGCTGCCATTCTGCCCAAAGGTCAACCTAATCAAGGGCAATTTTTAGTTATTGTTGCCATTGGGTCTGTCCTTCTGCACCCCTGTGACTTACCCCTCACTTCGGGGTTAGAGTTGCTTCCCTGGCTGGAATGTTTTGTCTCCCAGAGTTGTTCTGGAGAGGGGTGGTGCAAATTTAACCTTCTGCCGAGTGGGAGAATGAAACTGTGTCAACTAGTTGTCAACTTTGAAGTGTTTTCTTTTTTTTCAGCCAGGTGGAATGGTTATATTTATATTATGTTTATATCCCAAGTGTGTGTTGTTCTTATCTGAATCTACGGTTCTCTTTTCCCGAGAAACTGATTTTTACAGCTGGTTAGATATTTCCTGAGTTTCCCCAGACCTTTTGTGAACAGTGTAAGGTTCTTTGTTTCTCAATTCAATCATAGGTTGTTGAAAATAAAATAGGTAGATTGTACTTAAAACTAACTAGGAAAGATAAAATTTCACAGGGCAAAACATTTGTGGCGTATTTTTTATTTTAGTAGTGTTCCTGTGGCACTCAATAGAAGAAAAAATATTTTTCTGCTATTTATTTGATGCTAATATTTTAAATCAGAGGAAGAGCACATAAATAGCATATAAACATCTTTATAAGAAATCACATAATTACTTTTTAAATGAGATATTGTTTTCAATTTGAGAGATAGAATTGTTTGTGTGGAGTTAGAAAGGTCTTTATACATGTATGTGCCCATCTGTATTTTGGTGTATAAATGACTGCCTGGAGTATGACAGGGTAAAAGAACAGTGATAGCTAACAAATTCTGACTGCATTTGGCTGTGGGGTTATTAATTAGATTTGCAGGTTATTTGATAGCTACGAGAGGCATAATTGAAAACTGGTCAGAGTGCTTACCCTGCTATCTGACAATATCTGTCACAGCACAGCCATAAAACAGTTATTGGAGTTTAGGGGTCACCTCTTAGGGCATGTTAATGCACTCTGCAAGGCAGGAAAATCCACCCTGTGTCAGTGCTTTGGGCATTACTAAAGAACAAAGGTGACTGCAGACTGAGGGTGTGCTGTGGGGAGGAGGGCTTGGGCCGGCATTAAATCACCTCCACAGCGTCATAGACGGGGATTTTTTAATGAGCTTTAAAGGTGTAACAGGCTTTTAATTTTTCTAGATGTGCTTTTGTAGTTTGTCACTGGTGCTAGTGTAGTTTTAAGGGAATTTTAAGTAGTAATGATTGGTTTCTGTGGCCAGGAGGATGGATTGCTTTTACATGGCCTTTTTTTTTTACTAAAGCCAGATGCATGTTGACTGTGTAGTTTATATGTTACATTGATCTCCACCCCCCGTGGCAATAGCCATTGCAATGCTGCATCTGTAGTAAAACCTGATATTCTTACAACTCGTGGTTTCTTCTTTACAGGTCGGTGCACATTTCACACCCCTAATTGTATTAAGCCAAAAAATGTGGTGTTCTATGAATGTAAAAGATGAGAAAAGGATTGCTCAGGGAGCTGAGAGCAAGCAAATTGCACAGCCCACATTTTCTCTGCCTGGTTAGTGGGGAGCCTGATAGAGCTGTGTAGGCAGTTTGCATGAAATTCATGAAGTGCTTGCCTTTTCTGGTGGGGGTTTAAACACCTCTAGGCAAGGGTGAGAGGAATCTCCTCCGAAGGAAGGAACTAATGAATAATTTAATTGTAGTTACTGTTCAATCCATAAGATAATTGCTTAATTGGGTACTTGTCTGTGTGTTTGAGAAGAGTAACTGCCTCCTTCAACGTGTAGAACCTTTTTGACTATAGGGAGATAAATAGGAAAAGGGATTTAGGACTGAGTTGCAGGATGTGTAGGAATTGTTCCAGGCATTGCCCTGTGTGTGTGTTCACTGCCATGTCTCACAGTTAATGACACGTGAAGTTTGGAATGTATTGGTGCCTGTACTGGCCTTGGCTGTGTTAATTAAATCTCAGAAATGGTAACCAGATGACACACTTATCTGCAAGGAAGAATTAAGAACAAATTACACGGGGTATAATAGAGGTTTTTCGGGCAGTTCCAAGCAGTTCTTTGCCTTAATTCTGGGATATGAAGCCAAATTCGTATCCAAATTCATATAACACCAGGTATTTCGTGGTGTTGCTCAAAGAAATAAGGTGTCATTTTAATGGCCAGGGTGTTTCTCAAGTAGCTAAATGTGGTGGAAGGCTTTGTTTCCCTCTGTGTATATAACTGCTGCAGTTGTGTGGATGTTTTCAGCAAAGGTTGTAAATGCTGTAGGAGCTGGCATTTCCAGGGGACCTGCCAGGAGAGGAATCTCCTTCCTCTGAGGCAGCACAAATCAAATTAGCGAAGACTGAGTTCTTTCTTCTAATTGTGGGAGTTCTGTCAAATCTGTTTAATACTGAGATGCACCTGACCCACTTGTGTTTGGCACGTGTTAGTGACCAGGAAAAAAAGCACAAGTTTCAACTATTGTTGAAGTTTTCAGCTTTGGTTTTGTTAAACACATAACCTGCAGTTTGGTTTTTTTGCAATTGAAATGGTTTTTTTGGGTATATTTTAGTGTGATTAAAATATCCAATGGCAGCCACTGTCATATTTGAGCCTTAAAAGTGTCCTTAAGGACTTGCAAATTAGGATCTTTGCAAATCAGAAGTCACAAGTGTTAATATGACCTTGTTAATAGCTCAGTGCCATTAAATGTGTGATAAATTTGCACGTTAAAAGCATACAAAGGTGTGTGAGGGGGTCGGTTTAAGGAGAGAGCTGTCAGGTTTGGAAAGACACAGGTCAGGGCTGTAGGACCAGCACTGCACACACAGTCTGAGCTCTTAGGACCTTATGGTTGTTTTGCTTTTCCCTAGACTGCAGCTGCTGGTGGGATGCTCTGTGGGATACTCTGGTACACTCCATTTTCTACAGAACAATAGTGAGCGTGGCTGTGCCGGTGGGAAGTTGTTGTTATTATTGGATTCTGACTTTTTTTGACTAGGATTTTTAACCTATAATTTCCCAAGCATTTGGATAGGGGCACAGTGTGTGCTCGTGTCTTCTGTACTGTTACTGCTGAGGAATGGAAAGATTCGATTAAAAAAAAGGTCTTTCCAAAATTACTGCACACAAATTTCGAGTGACTCACTGGCAGAATATATTCTGCTTGATACTAGAAAATCCAGATGATTTGCTCATCTGCATTACTTGCAGGGAGGACACAACTGCCAGCCATCAGCATACTTGCTCTTGTCAAGAAGGCTCTTGTGTTGGCACAAAAGATAAGGCCAAAAGCACCAAGAGCCAGGGACTGAGTCCCCTTTAATCTGTGTCTGAACATTACTGGGCGTGAAGTGAGTGTTTTGCACTGGAGGAGCTGCTGCCTTGGTGTGACAGTCACACCCAGGCGGGGACTCCTGCAGAGCCTTCGCTGCAGAGCCGTGTCAGGAACCCCCCGGGATTTCAGGCTGCATTTACAGCCACACATCTGCAGCTTCCCAACAGCCTGCCAGACACGGCAGCCCTTCTGGGAAAAGCTGTGGCAATTCCTATACCCACGGGAGAAGGAAGTAATCAAAGCTGAGTGTGGCTAAAAGCAGCCGGTGATATTTGTCATTCCCTGTTTCATTCGCTAATGGACATTGTACAGCTTTCGGCAGTTTTACACTCTGGTTTTTTCAACCCAAAGGAAAGTGGGGTTTTATATATGGCTGTAACTGAAGGAGATGAGAGGGAGAAATATTTGTGCACAAAACAACCCTTGAATTTACTAACAGCTGGAAGGGAACTGTGGCGATTGGCCCCATCCCTGTTTTCTTCTGTTGGGCTTTCTGTTAGCAGGAAATGGGAAATACACATTAAAAACAAGAAATGATTGGAGAGAAAATATCTTTCTGAATACATTCTAGGTTTTAATTTTCCTGTATCTTAAGGCAAAACTTTTTTATGATTTATGACCAGGCTCTTTTTCTCCTGACTTGATCCCAGCTGTTAAAATACAAGTTCATAACAGGCATTTCTGGTATTGGTTCCTACTGGCATGAGCTTGAATTTCTTATTTTTTAAATACCATTTCATGAGATACTCCTGGCTTCCAAGTGATTCCTGGATAAGAATATTGTACACAGCCTGTTTTCCCTCTTCAGTAGCCTTTTAACTAAGGGCAAAGGACCTGTTTTTCAAGTTTTGGAAACCACTGGAATGATGCAAGTATGTGTGTAATTGAACCGATGCCTGGAAGAGCTGTTTAGAAACCATAATTTGCTGACACGACATAATTTTTTTTTCCAATCATGACGTGATTTGAAACCCCTCTAGCACAGCAATTTAAAGCAATTTTATTCTTGAAATATCACACGTAAGGAAAAATAAGTCAGACGACATTGTTCTAAGATTATCGTGCATTTTCTGTCAAGTACATTGAGTACCACTGAGATTTTTTTGCCTTTTTCTGAAAGTATAGATTAATTTGCACAAGGAAATGTAGATTTTTATATAACACTGTAGAGAATCAATCTGGCACAGCTGGTAAGGTTTTGCTGTGTATGTGATAAATAGTAAATTGAGGCCAGTGGAGCTTTTGTTGTCTGCAGGCCATTTTTTGCATTAATATATGGGGTTCCCCATGCATACAATAGACCTAAAGAAATACTTGGTTCAGAGAGGCCTAACTTGGATGTCTTCACTGCACAGTGGGGTTTTTTTGATGGGTTGCACTCGGCTTCTCAAGGCCTGTTCATTTAAATCAAGGTCAGTGGTAGTAATCTCTTGGTGCAGTGTCAATCTCAATTATAGTGGAGGTAACAAAATGAAATGGAACTATGATTTTAGGTAGATAAGTTCCAGTAACTTAGCCTGACATTTGACCTAAATAGAAATGTGTGTTTGTAATGAAGGTACTTGAAAATATCAGGGTATAAAGCAGTGCAGTGGTATTGAATAGTAACATGTCTGTAACCAAAATACTGGAAAATTGATGGTTTTTTTCAAATACTTTTAACAGTGGTCCATAGAAATTTTCATTTATAATAATAACTTAATTCCTACCTGGAAATAATGTGGAATTCTGTCCTTTTGCATGTACCTGCTGCGAAAAGGCTCCCTAATAGTTTATTTACAATCAAAGTGGGAGAGAAACAACCTTGACACTGTTGCTTGAGTGAATTTATTATTGTCATCACACTGCTCAGTCACTGTCATTATGATCTCTGCAGGACACTGGCTATTGTATGGAATAGCAGATCCCCTAATTAGCAGTAGGAAAATACTGTTTAGAAGGTGAAAACTAGCCCAGTGTAAGTCTGGTGGGAGAAGGTAGATTAAAACAGTCAGAGGCTGGATGCATTCTGTTACTGTATAATAATTTTACACATGTAAATACAAAAGTGTTATCCCACTGCCTGTAAGACATTAGGTTCCTGTTTTTAGAAACTCAAGGTGCCTCTTTAAATGTGTGACCCGAGCCAAGGGTTGGGTAACAAGACCATCTGTGTTATCAGTGTGATATTGCAGAGCACATTAAATCTCACATTGTCACAGGTGCATTGTTCAAGCTTAAACAAAAAGGGGAAGATTTTTTTTTTTTTGGTTGGTTTGGGGTTTTGGGTTTGATTTTTTTTGTTTAATTGGTTAAGTGTTATATTTGCTGAGTTTGATAAACACTTTTTGACACCTTTGTGCCCCATCTTCAGGCTTTTTGCTTCCTTCTTCCCCGTGGTCTAAAATTGCAAGGTTATCCCTGACTTTGGCCAGAGATAGAGATCCACTGTAGAGTGGGTGAACAGCAAAGACATGAACTCTGGAACTTCTTTACAAATTTAAATCAGATCCTTAATTATGATGTATTATGACCTCCTGTCTTCTCTTTTTGTTAACAGGGTCTGTTTTTACCCTCAAAGTCCAAGTCAACGACATCATCAGTCACCAGTACCTGCGACAAGCAGTGGTGGAAGTGTTTGTGAACTACACGAAGACAAACTCTACTCTCACTGGAAACAATGGAGCAGTGTTAATAAAAGTGCCCTACAAACTGGGCTTAAGCCTCACCATTGTCTCCTACAAGGATGGCTACATGCTGACACCTCTGCCTTGGAGGACTGCGAGGATGCCAAGTGCGTAAGCACCTTACAATCCTATTATTAAACTCCATCTGCCTGTAATTAAATTTCTCCACTAAGCTGTCTGGGTAGTTGCTGTCAGCTCAGCGTGGAGTGAAGTCAGTCAAGGGAGGCAGAGCATGTCAGTGTGCATCTAAGGGGGAAGGATCTGTTAGTCTTGTCAAAATTCTTGTTAACGGAAGACAGAAAATAGCCCTTTTTTAGCTCTGAGTAGGTTATGTGGTGATACAGAGTGAATTCTGAGAAATTGTTTGCCTAGAGTTAGCAAAGAGCTGGTAATGTGTTTAGACAAAAAATCCTGTTGGCTTGAGTAATTCCTGGAGTGCCAGTGCTTTGTGTCCTGTATAACAGGTACAACCTGTTGTTACAGCTCCCTTTCCGAAGTGTTTCCTCACAAGTCTTCCTTTTAACTATTGCATGCTCTTAAAAAGGCACATGATTTTTTTTTTTAAAAGAAATAGACTTTTAAGAATTCTAGCCTCCATAGAAGGCATAAGACAGGAAATATTCAACAGAATTCTTCCTGCCTAAACACTAAAATTCCTGCTCTGGACACCAGGAGTAATTTATTTATTCAGTCTTCATATGCTCTTTGTTTTTTTTTTTAATTGCTCTGTTCAATATTCCTTCAGAATCAGGGGTCTTAGAGGATTTTTTTTGTTTTGGTTGCACACTGTAACAGATATTATCATTTTCCACAGTATACTCGTCCGTGACACTTTCATTATTCCCACAAAATCAAGCTAATATATGGCTGTTTGAAGAGACTGTCTTAATTACTGGAAAACTGTCTGGTAAGTTGAGTGTATGAAGACTCTAATTAAACACTTTGTGATAACCATCTGTACACACACCAACAAAAATTAGGCATGTTCATATTCTCATATAATACCTGTCTACTGTGAGCCAGATTTTCAGTTAATTATAAATTTCTATGTGAGGCTGTGACAAGTGCTAGACTAGAAATGCACAAATCATGGAAAAAATGGGTGAAAACGGGTTGTTATGCTAAGTGGATTTCTGAAGGGTAATAAAAACACTGTTGGTGTGTTTTACCGTGGCTAAGATAAAATATTACTCTTTTACAGATGCCAAATCTCAGCCAAGTGTTCAATTTCCAAAATTTTTAATAAAGCTTCCAACAAATCACCATATTACAAATGTTACAGCCTATCTGACAGTGCCAGAGCAATTTCTGAAAGTGGACAGCTTTCTCTATACAACAGGAATTCTTCTAAATAAATCAGGTATGTAAATATGTTGTTTAAGAATTTTGTTTAAAATAGAAATCTTCAAATTACAATGCATATCACTGTACAGTGTTTCAGAAAGACATCTGGTTAATTAAAAGGTCCTGAACCTGCTTCCATTGTATTGTATCACAAAGCTTTGTTCCTTAGGAGTAAGCTAGAAACACAATAAGCAATATCACTCTTTTCTTTTGTTTCGTGGAGTACAGAACATAACATACCTTGCTGCACTGAAATACTGCCTCAGAGTCTACTTTTACCGTGTATGTTCAGGATTTCATGAGGCTGTGGAATTGGTTTAAACACCTTAAAAATCAGATTATGGCCAGCATAAACGAGATGAATATAAAGCAGTCAGTGAAAATGCAGCAGTTGGGGTTTTCTGCATTTTCACTGCAGTGATTGGTTCTAGGAGCTTTACACCCAGCACAAAGACTGTGTGGAATCTCTTGCTTGGCTCACAGTCAGTCAGTCTGTGCAAGCCTGTGTGGGACCAAGTGGCCACTTGCACACTTGTGTCACAGAGCACAACTGGAATCATGTTTTCTGTGCATCTGTTTCACTGCAGAAGCACTAAGTGGTTTCATGAGTCATAACACCCTGCTGTTCTACCAACAGATTCTTTAGTGTTTGTTTAGTATTTTAGTATTTTTTAGTATTAGTATTCTATCAGATAGTTTTCCAGTGTGCCTAAGCACAGTAATCTCTGTTAGGTTGTACTGTGTGCAGTCTCATCTTTCTTTTGTTCTTTCTATTCCCAGCAGATCTGAAGCAGTGAGGCTCTTAAATTCATTGCAGTGCATGAGAAGGCCACTACATGGCTTATTTGAACGTGGCATGCTCTCTTCTTTAATATTAATTGAATTAAATTCATCATATATACTGATATTTTGACGTGCATATTTTAAAATCTCTCATCTATATTTTACCTCTTCAAATGGAAAGCAGAAGGGAAGAAGCACAAGAGAATAAGCAGTGTTTCTCCTCTTTGAGTTTTCCTTTCAATCTGTCTGGCATGTGTTTTAAATTATTCATACACTCCTAAAAGAATAGGCTTCCTTTTAGGGCAGGTGGAAGCTAATTGATATCTGATGTGCCAGGAGTTCTCTCACAACCAGCTTCGAACAGCTTGCCTGGATTTAACATTATTCTGCTACTTGCTAATTCTCTTTCAGCTTCTTTCACCATCTTGTCACATTGTGCATTCTGAAGTATTTGCAAACTGGTGAAAGGAAAACAAACTTTCAGACTGCATTGTAAAGCTTTGTGTATGAAACATTTCCTTTTGAGTGCTTTGACCAGCCTCATGGTTCAGTTAATTATAACTGCCATTCTGGAAACTTAATCCTTACAGGAGAGTTTGCACACATCTTCAGTTTGATTCAATGTTATGTACATTGCAACTGTACAAAAATTCTTGTCTTATCTATCTTTCACATAAGGTAGCTAGTTTGTAATCTGATTATCTGAGGGGAAAAACCCTTCTTCTGCCCACTCCCAAACTGTGTTTTGCTTCATCATTAGTTCTACAGTCAGCATTGAACCTCGATATCACAAGTCTCTTTCTCTTACAGCACTGGGTTTTATTTTAATCATAAGATTTTGGAAGTCCAAAAGAAAAGAAAAGTTGTTTATTTGACCGAGTTGGTGACAGCTGACTGCAGAGCTGGATGTGGAGGAGGACTTGAGTTACTTGCAATGAGGATAGATTCTTAATCCTAAATATTTTTTTTAAAACAAACTGTAATTGGAGAATTACAGACAAGCTTTTTCTCACCTTCAGGTTTTAAAAGCATGGAGTTAACTCCTCTTGCTGCCATATGTGTAAACGTTCTTTTGACTGGGAAAGAACTGA